>NC_067482.1:43277617-44477617 GCF_947179515.1 Apodemus sylvaticus | reverse complement strand
TGGTTATAGGGATCAAACCCCGGATTCCCTGTATGTTAGCCAGGTACTCTACCAACTAGGCTACATCCCCAGCCCAGTTAGGTTAACTTTGACTGTATATAAAACACAAAAATTGTTTGTATTAATGAGTGATAAAATGTTTTGACCTATGTATACATGTGTAGTGTTTAATTATGTTAGCATGTTTTTTTCCAAAGTGCTGGCTATTCTGAACATTCTTTATAGACCAGGCTGGCGTCGAACTCAGAGAGATCCTTCTGTCTCTGCCCCCTGAGTGTTGGGATTAAAGGCATGCACACCATACATGGCAACATTGTTTTTTTTTTGTTTTGTTTTGCTTTGTTTTGTTTTTTTTTTGGATTTGGTTTTTTCCAGACAGGGTTTCTCTGAATAGTCCTGGCTGTCCTGGAACTCACTCTGTAGACCAGGCTGGCCTCAAACTTAGAAATCGCCTGCCTCTGCCTCCCAGAATGCTGGGATTACAGACGTGTGCCACAACCACTCGGCAACATGGTTCTCCCCCCCCCCCCCACAGGGTTTCTCTGTGTAGCCCTGGCTGCCCTAGCACTCACTTTGTAGACCAAGCCGGCCTCGAACTCAGAAATCCGCCTGCCTCTGCCTCCTAGAGTGCTGGGATTACAGGAGTGTGCCACCACCTCCTGGCCCGGGCGACATGTTTTTTTAAACACCTGAGTTTTTTTACTCATTCAAGCATTCATTTGTTTATTTATTGTGTGTGCAAGCAGCAAGGTGTGAGTGTGGAGGTCAGAGGGCAACTCTTGAGACTTGGCTCTCCTTTCAGTATGTGGATTCTGGGGGTCAGACTCCGGTCATTAGGTGTGGGAGCTATACTACCTCTTGAGCTATTGCACCTGCCCATTTGCTGCTGCTGCCTTTCAAAGTTTGGGACTGAGAGATGGCTCAGTCACTGAGCATTCACACACTTCTCCAGAGTGCTAGGATTACAGGCGTGTACCACCACTGCCCGGCTTCCCAACCCATTTTTATTTTTATCTTAAGATAGGATTTTGCTCTGTATCCAAGACTGGCCTTAAACTTGTGATCCTCCTGCCCCAGGTACATGAGTAGCTAGAACTGTGGAATGTGCCATTGTGCCTGACTTGGTAGCACTTTTGAGGCTGGGGCTAAAGTGCTTAGCTGGAGTGAACAGGCCTTGGGGTTGATCCTCATCATTAGCAGCAGTAGGAGGCAGAGGCAGGCAGGTCTCTGAGTTTAGACCAACTTGATCTCTGTAGCAAGTCCCTGAGCATCCAGGGCTGCACTGAGACCTATCTTAAAAACAGTCGAGACCTGATAACATTTTATTTTCCCTGAGAGCATTCTTGAGTCTTTGAGCATGTTACATTTCATACATTTAAGTATTAAAAACTTAAAACTAAGCCAATTTCTTATACTTTTTAAAGTTGAAAATATCTATTACTATTGTATGGATGTGAGTGTTTTCCCACATGCATGTGTGTGTGCCTAGTGCTCATGGAGTCACAGAGCTGTGAGCAGTCATGTTGCTGCTGGGAACCAAACCTGAGTTCTCTGCAAAAGCAGCCTGTGCTCTTAGAACATGCTGAAGATGCTTTATGGTGACTATGCCACAGAACTTTCATTTTCCTTTATTTAAATATATTTAAACAGCTATTCACTGGAAAACACTGTACAGTTTTTAAACTGTGTTCTTGAAGGAGACCCTGTGAAAACAGTTGTAGCCCAAGAGTGTGTTCACCAGAACGAGACTAGCACTTCTCATACTGCACAGAAATCGAAAGAGAAGAAGGTACGAGTGATTTCATCTGTTACCCTGTTGGCAAATAAATGTATATAAAAATATGGTTTGTTTATTGAGTATAATAATTTAAAGATTATTTCTCACCATTTCGAGTAGATTGAAAGTTTAATGACCAATAACATACTTTTTAAGAATATCTATGTATTCAGAGAATGAATTTATACCTAAATATGTTCGTATTTCATATTGGTATACAATGATAAGCATCTAAATTTAAATTTCTGTAGATTCTGTATAGACTTTTCTTTCTTTCTTTTTTCCTTAGGCAGGGTTTGTATCCCTGGCTGCTCTGGAACTTGCTGTATGTAGATCAGGCTGGACTCAAACTCAGGTCCATCTGCCTCTGCTTCTGTGTAGATGTTTCTGTGTAGACACAGTAGCTTATGAGGCAGAGTTGAACAGCAGTGGTTTTTATAATATCATAGATCTTAGAATTTGAATATGTGGGCAGAAATATTTAACTTCTTTCCTAAGTGGTTTCTCTGTTTTACCTTGAAAATGCCTTGTTCTGTGTTTGGCTAACTCATTATAAATCAATAGAATTGTTGATTTGTTTTATTAGATATTTTCTCTATTTACATTTCAAATGTTGTCCCCTTTCCTCGTTACCCTCCGCAAACCCCGTCCCATCCCCCTCCCTGTAGTTGATTTTTACTTGTACTCTTGTTCAGCATCAGAACTCTTACTGTTGCCTTAATTTGTTTTATGTATTTGGGTGTTTTACCCGCATGCATGCATGTATCTGTGTGTGCAGGGCTGATGGAGGCCAGAAAAGGAATCACATCCCTTCAGAATTCCAGTTAGAAGTTGTGAGACTCCATGTAGGTACTGAGAACCGAACCCCAGGTCATCTGTAAGAACAGCAAGTGCTCTTAACATTGAGCGTCTCTACAGCCCCCTTCTCTGTTTTGTTTTTGAGACAGGGTTTCAACTTATAGCACTGACTGGCCTAGAACTCTGTGTAGCCCTGACTGGCCTAGAACTCTGTGTAGACCTGAGTGCCCTTGAACTCAGAGGTCCTCTTGTCTCTGTCTCTCAAGTACTGTGATTAAAGTTCTGGGTCACCATGCCTGAATTAAGTTTTTTTTTGTAGAGCATGGTGATGTCTGTTATTTTAAACCTCTACAGTTCCAGGGTCTAAGCAAAATTTAATGAGATTATATAACTATTATTATATAGTAGGCTAGTTTTTCTTTATATTTTTACCAGTTAGAAATATATATAACAATGCATACAATGTTTTTATAGTACTTACATGTATACAGTATATACAGTATTATATATAATACTGTTAAGGTTTCCGTAAGTCAATTAAAACCATACATATCTTAAGATAAGACATAGATTGCTATTTGTAAATAGTTCTCTGCAAAAAATAACTTTGGAAAAAAAAAGAATTAATGAAAAGACAGTTTGACTTAGATTACTATATTTCAGTTTTTAAAAATTAGCTTTTGGTATTCTAAAGCAGTGGTTCTTAACCTTCCTAATGCTGTGACCCTTTAACAAGGTTGTCATGTTGTGGTAACTTCCCCAGCCATAAAATTATTTTGTTGCTACTTCATGACTGTAGTCATGCTATTGCTATAAATCATAATGTGACAAAGGGTTTGTGACCCACAGGTTGACAAACACTGTTTGAAAAGTATTTGGATACACTGTGTGAAAATATTACCCAAAATACAACTTTCTTATTTTATGGAAAGCATATGGACAGTTTGTATAATTATTATTTTCACTATCATATGCTTTACATAAAAGGATCTGTTTCTTTAAGGATCTGTTTTGGATAACAATTACATCACATGCACATGTGGGTGCACACACATACAAAGACACCCTTGGTTGCTGTGTTTGGTTTCTGAGAGAGGATCCTGATATGTAGCTTATATTGTTCTCAGTCCAACTGCTTGGCCTCCATGATACTGGGATTGCGAGGGTCCAGGCTTCATCGTAAAAGGCTCTGGAAACTCTCTACCTGACCACAGTGACTGATGGTACACAGTAGGTTGAAATCTACCCAGAAAGGTGTTTATGATCTTTATTATCAGCCATGTTAACTACATGAGGTATTCTGATTTTTTAAAATTATTTATTTTTAATTGGCTTTTAAAAACTGTAAGTTGAAATGTCTCATTGCTTCCTTGAAACTTTATGTTTGTTTGTTTAAAGCAAGACACCATATACCCCAAGCTGACTTCATACTCCCTATATAGTCAAGAATGACCTGAACCCCTGCCTTTGTCCTTAGTACTAAGAAGATAGACTAGTGCAACACTAGCTAAGGCTTGAAACTTTGAATAGGTTTAAACACAAACCAAAGCTTGGATTTCTGTGCTGAGTACATTCGTATTGCTTCCTATTCTACCTTCTATCTTTTGGCTTAATTTTATGACCTAATTCTGTTTTCATAATTGTGAAGTACAGCTGGTAGCGGCAGCTCCGGCACACACCTTTTATCCCAGTACTTAGGGAGGAAACAGGTAGGTGGATCTCTGAGTTTGAGGCCAGCCTGGTCTACAGAGTGAGTTCCAGGATAGCCAGGACTACACAGAGAAACCCTGTTTCAACCCTCTTCCCTCACCAGAAAGGAAATAATAATTTTGAAGAACATTTCTATGTCTCTTAAAAGCAGCTAAAGAAGGGGTGCTGTCACAGCATGAGAGGGCTGGTGGGAGGAAGTTCCTGACTGACTGCAAAGACACTGAGGAGAAGGATGGCTCCAGCCTTTCATTTGCTTTTCTTCCTTGCCCGCTTCCTCCCAACTCTCAAGGCAGGGTCTCTCTGTGTAGCCCTGACTTCCTGGAACTCCCTCTGTAGACCAGGCTCTGTCAGGCTGGCTTTGAACTCAGATCCACCTACCTCTGCCTTCCAATTGCTGGGATTAAAGGGAGTCTTATATAGTCCAGGGTAGCTTCCAATTGCTGTGTAGCCAGGCTGTTGTGATCTTCCTGTCCACTTATGCCCAAATCACGCTGAACACATCAAATTCCTCGTCTTCCTGCTTTTGTGTGATAGCTAAATACTAGGATTACAGACACGTACCACCATGCCTGGCTCAGGCCTAGTTTGTGCATATATTTTCTGACAAGAAGACATTCATTCAGAATCAGACATCTATTCCAAACTTTCATTGTGTATTACACATTGTGTTCTTCTAGGCGAAGAAACCAAAAGAGGCTGAGGACAGCCCAGGCGAGCCGTCTTTCCAGGATTTTGAGTACCCTGAGTACGATGACTACAGGGCAGAGGCCTTCCTGCACCAGCAGAAGAGGATGGAGTGCTACAGCAAGGCCAAGGAGGCCTACCGCATGGGCAAGAAGAACGTGGCCACCTTCTACGCTCAGCAGGTGAAGTGGAACACTGCTTCAGGTCGTTCATCAGTTGTGGTGTTTAAGTACTCTTAAGTGCACCAAGTTTTGGCTTAACAATTGGGGAAGAATTTGGAGGTTATATAAGTGACATATAGAATGACCTAATATAAAAGAATGCACGATTGTGAACTTTTGTCCACCTTGTTGGGTTTGTCATTGCTTTTGTCTGTGTAGCATCATGAGTGCAGTTGTTCTTCAAGCCTCAGTGTGAACTTGCTCTCACACAACATTAGAACAAGTGCTCCACCACTGAGCTGCATTTCCCTCTCCTCCCTTCCCCTCTCCTCTCTTTCTTTCTCTTCCCTCCCCTCCCCTCCCTCCCTCCCTCCTTCCCTCCCCTCTCCTCTCCTCATTTTTATTTATTTATTTGTTTGTTTGTTTGTTTGTTTTGAGACTGGGTTTCTCTGTATAGCCTTGGCTGTCCTGGAACTCACTCTGTAGACCAGGCTGGCCTTGAACTCAGAAATCTACCTGCCTTTGCCTCCCAGAGTGCTGGGATTACAGGTGTGCGCCACCACCCGCCTAGTTTATCTTAATCTCACTAAATTATCTAGGCTGCCCTTGAACTTCTGGTTCTGTTTCCAAGGTGTGTGGCCATGTACCACTAGGCCTGGGAATTGTGGTTTGGTTTCCTAGATCTTCCTTTAGGTAAATTGAATCATCTGATGGTTTCCTGAGCAGTTTATCATTCACTAGTATGAACAGGTAGAAGTTTCCTGGAAGAAAGAAAGCAGGAAAGGATGTGTTAGATTGCAGTTACGGTGGGCCTTATGTCGTCTGTGATATTTCAATTTTTAGTAAAGCATTTATTTACTTATTTACTTATTTATTTATTTATGTGTGTATGTTTGTGTATATTTGGTACATGCACATTAGTATGTGAGTGCATGTTCCTGTAGATACAGAGGCCAGAAGAAGACACCAAATATCTTCCACTATCACATTCCCATTAATGCCTTAAGACAGGCAATAAGGTAGTACTGAGCTGGGAGTTCAACCTTTCAGCGAGTGTGGCTCGCCAGTGAGCTTCTGGGATCCACCTGATGCTGGGGTTAGGGCGTATACAGATATG
The DNA here is from genome assembly GCF_947179515.1 of Apodemus sylvaticus. Taxonomy (NCBI): domain Eukaryota; kingdom Metazoa; phylum Chordata; class Mammalia; order Rodentia; family Muridae; genus Apodemus; species Apodemus sylvaticus. The sequence goes on along the minus strand of NC_067482.1, from coordinate 44,471,370 downwards.
CCCAGTGTTTTACATCGCCTTGAACTCAGGTTGTCATGAACAGAAGGTGTCAAACTGGGATAGCCCTTAGAGCCCTAACAACAGTCCTTCGGCAGGGGTAACTAGAGACTGTTTTAAAGGGATCATCAAGGTGAGAGGCCCACAGTTCTCACAGAGTGCACTTTATTAATTAAGTCAAACATTAAACCTATTGGTTCTTTGTTTTTTTGTTTTGTTTTGTTTTGTTTTGTTTTTTCGAGAAAGGGTTTCTTTGTGTAGCCCTGGCTGTCCTGGAACTTACTTTGTAGACCAGGCTGTCCTCTGCTTCCGCCTCCCTAGTGCTGGGATTACAGGCGTGCACCACCACCGCCTAGCTCTATTGGTTCTTTCTTGAGCTAAATATTGTTGTTTTCTTTTATGAATTTTGCTTAAGGGTTTTTTTAATTGTACTACTATGGGCAGTTTAGAAACAGTATTATTAACTGGGCGGTGGTGGTGCACACCTGTAATCCCAGTACCCTGGGAGGCAGAGGCAGGTGGATTTCTGAGTCTGAGGCCAGCCTGGGCTACAGAGTGAGCTCCAGGACAGCCAGGGCTATACAGAGAAATCCTGTGTCGAAAAACCAAATCCAAAAAACCAAAAAACCAAAAAACCAAAAACCAAAAAAAAAGAAGCTGTATTATTCACTTACTCAATTTCTCCAAAGTCTGGTTCATCATCTTTTGGCCTGTTACGTCAAGATACTAAATTTAGTGTTCTGGAGTTTGTTTAGGGCACTTGTACTTCTTTGCTTGTCTTAAGTGGTAATTATGAAAAGCTTCTGTTGGTGATGTGTTTATGATTACAGGGCAGTCTTCATGAGCAGAAGATGAAAGAAGCCAATCACCTCGCTGCTGTGGAGATCTTTGAGAAAGTCAATGCTTCTCTGCTACCTCAGAACGTCTTAGACCTGCATGGGCTGCACGTGGATGAGGCTGTAGAGCATTTGACGGCCGTTCTGCAGCAGAAAACAGAAGGTAGGGCGTGCTCATGACATGCACTGACGGGGCGCCAGGCACAGTCTGTCCCCAAGGGCTAGGATTAAAGGCATGTGTCACCATACCTGTCACACACAAATGCTGTTGTGTGACACTGGGGAGATAGAAACAAGTGTGTGCTTAGCCCAGATAGAGAGTCCATGGCAGAAGGACTCCATGCCACTGGAGTCTGACTTGAGATTGTTGAGTTCATTGCCCGCTCTTACAGGGCTATGGTTTGCGTGAGAATGGCTCCCTACAAGCTCAGCTGTGAGGACTGCTTGGGAAGGATTAGGAGGTGCACCTTTGTTGGAGGAGGTGTGTCACTGGGCGTGGGCTTTGAGGATTCAAAAGCCAGGCCCATTCTGAGTTAGCCTCACGCTCTCGGGTAATGACGTAAGCGCTTATAAGGTGCTACTGAGCACCGTGCGTCTGTGGCTGTGCTCCTTGTCATGACGGGCATGGGCTGTAAGCTCCCAGTAAACTATTTCAACAGTAGAAAAGTGAGCATAGCAGACCTTAGTGCAGGGATGACTTAGCAGTCACACAGTGCTGCACTACTGAGGGCTGCTGTGCTGGACTTCAGATCGCAGAACCTACTCCTACAGTAGAAAATGCTTGCCTTTGACCCCCAGCATCCCAGTGCTGATCCTCTCTCCTGTTCTGAGCCACTCTACTGTCTCTCTGAGTTTCAGCTTTGAGATTCCATATGTACGTGACATACATACAGTACAGTCTTTTCTTTCAGTCTGGCTAATTTCACTTAGCATAATGCCTTTTAGCTCAACCATGTTTTCCCCTTCCTTCCTTCCTTCCTTCCTTCCTTCCTTCCTTCCTTCCTTCCTTCCTTCCTTCCTTCCTGTGTGTATAAACAATGTAGTAGATCTATTTAATGGGTTGTCCATGCAGATGAGGTTCTCATACATGGATGGATTTGTAAGAATGCTACTTAAAAAGAAGGCGAGTACAGAAGGTGTCATTTATGTGAAATGTCCTTAGCAGATTAGTTATTGCTTGGGCTGGAAGTAACTGCTGAACTGATGACAGCCACTTGGCTTCTCTTTTGAGTGGAGGGGGTATTGAAGCAAGTGTTGATAGTGTTGCTGAAGCAGTTAATATGCTAAAAAAAAACAACTCCAAAAACCTCAAACAACAAACACTGCTGAATTATAAGGGAGTTGTTTTGTTTTGGGAGACAATGTACCACTAAGTTGCCCAGGCTGGGGTAGCCCAGGCTGGCATTGAACCTAACTCTTTAACAACAGGTTATGATTCTGCCTCAGCACAAGGCTCAGCAGTAGCTTGCCCGGGATAGCATATTGTCAGACCCAAGGTGCAAAGAGCCATCTTGTGCAAGCTTGCGGTAGCTTGTCTACTGCTTACCACCAGATGGCAGAACTGCTGAATAGAAGTGTTTGGGTAGGGGAGGAAGCTGTGGGGTATCCCGCATTATGTTTTAGTCATAATATAAATTTTCAAAATCAAGACTAAATAGAGATACCTGGGTCCTCTGTGCCCTGTGAGTGACGTACACACATACCTGTGAAGTTCTTTTGTCCTCAGATAAACCAGAAACTCAAGATTTGGATGCGATTAGTTACAGGGATTCACGGGGGACAGAGGAACAAGTTAAACATCAACACGTAGATGCAGTCAGAAAATAAAGACTGGAAAGAGAGGAGCAATAGCTCTATTTTTAAAAAGTAAACATAAAGGAAAATAAAGGGAAGGAAAACATTTGATTTATAGCTCCCTAAAAAGAATACATCAGATTGGGCACAGTGGCACACACCCTTTAGTCCCAACACTCAGAAGACAGAGGCAGGTGAGGCTCTGTGAATTTGAGGAGAATCTAGTCAACAGTTCGAGTTCCAAGTCAGCCGGAGCTGTATAGTGAAATGTTTAATCTGTGTGTGTGTACATACACATGTATATGTAAAATATTATGCTAAAGATAAAAACTTAGGCTATTTAGGAATGAGGACATAAACTTTTTATATTAATCACTTTATTATTAATAGGACTTTTTTGTTTTTATTGTTGTTGTTACTCTATTAGAGCTATTGTTGATCTCAGAATTTATGTATCTACCTTCCCAAGATCAAATACGAAGTAGCAGCTGCATATTACAAGAGATGAGTGTCATTCAGTTTTTAAAAAAATTCTCTCCTGGGAAGAATTTAACAGTTAATTATCTTTGATAGACCATGTTAAAAATAGATTTGCTAATAGCTAGGTGTTCTTAAAATAGTAGCTGTTATTATCCATCCTTCCTTCCTTCCTTCCTTCCTTCCTTTCTTTCTTTCTTTCTTTCTTTCTTTCTTCTTTTTTTTTTTTTTTTTTTTTTTTTGAGACAGGGTTTCTCTGTGTAGCCCTGGCTGTCTTGGAACTCTGTAGACCAGGTTGGCCTCGAACTCAGAAATCTGCCTGCCTCTGCCTCCCAAGTGCTGGGATTACAGGCGTGCGCCACCACCGCCCGGCATTATTATCCTTTCTTAATGCCAAGAAATACACACCAAGAAGCCAATGAATTTGCCCATGGACATTTACAGTTGATTTGTGGTAGCACTGAGATTCATTCTAAATAAAGCTTTAGAGTGTTTCATTAATAGGGTTGATTCTAATTTGCAAAGAATATGTCATGTAAAGCAATGTCTGAGTCAAGGTGTGTAGCAAGTTTTGGATATAATTAATATTGCTGTTAGTATTCAGAAAGGTTTGTAGAGGCTGGAAGTCTCTCTCCTCAGTTTAGCCTATTTTTCCGTCCTGGTACAGAGTCTCACCGTGCCCCTCGGACTGACTTCAGCCTCCCCTTGTAACCCTGGCTGCCTTCTTACTCCACATCCTCTGTCTCAGCCCCTGCTACCAAGGGTGTGCTCAGAGCCGAGTTCTGCTCAAGTCTTTAGATGGATCAGCTGCTTCAAGGCTCTGTATACTTTAAATCATAAAACCCCCTTGAGTTTTAAATCTTTAGAATATCATGAAAATAATTTCATATACTTTTGAATAGTCAGATTTTCTGTTAAGAATGTAAAAAATGATTTTATTGTTCTAATTCCCATTTTAACAGAATTTAAGCAGAGTGGAGGTAAACCCTATCTGTCAGTGATTACTGGGAGAGGAAACCACAGCCAGGGAGGAGTTGCTCGAATCAAACCAGCTGTCATTAAATACCTCACAAGCCACAGCTTCAGGTGAGTGTAGGCTTCTGCCACCAGTATGTACAAAACTATTCAGTCACCTCAGTTCAGCTATCTGATTTCAGTCACAAATTGGTGGTTAAAGGATAACTTTTCTTGCTAGGTTTATATTGTCTGGTAATGAGAAACAAGAGGAAAAGATGGCTTTGTCAGTGACAATCTGTTAAGACTTTCTATTGTAAATTTAAAATTAAAAAAAAAAAAAAGATAATTTTGAATCCTTTGTGACTGCACTCCTGAGCAGAACTAGAGGACATGCGAGGGTTTAGGCCTTGCTGGTTTTGCAGGACAAAGTGCATTTGTGAAACTTTGGCTAAAATAGGTAGAATTTTGGATGTGTTTAAACTGTAGCTGAAGTTCTAACTGAATTTGTATGTTTTCTAAGTTAAATGAACAATTGGTTCTTATTGACAGGTTTGGAGTGTCCTTTTCCAATGTAGTCATTAGCCAGCAATAGAAACAGACAAGGAAAACCCCAAGGGTAGAGCTTTGCTACACCATAGATTCTCCAAGAACACCAGTCATTAAAGCTCTCCTCCTTGGAATCTTCCAATTGCAGTTAGCCTAAGACTTTTTATGCCACACAATGAAATATCACTTGTTTACCTTTAGAAAACAGTAGTATTATTTTTGTACATAAAAGTTAGAAGCCTTTTGGGTCTAGTTTTACTATTGGGTTGGTTATATTAGAACTTTATCGAGTTGAGGTAATATAAGGTCTTATCTTTCATACAACAGAATCATCTTCATGAAGGGCAAATTCAGGCTTGAGAAGTTTTGGAAAACCCTAAGTTATATTAACTAGGAATCTAGGAATAACTTGTAGCTTTAGAATTGTGTTTTCTTTGACAATAACTCAGGGGGATTGCAACAGAGATAGATATTGGTTCAAGATGTTAATAAAGGAGGCAGTGTTGGTAACAAATACTAACTATAGACAATTCAAATGGATTACAAGATAGGTTTTTAAGTAGTTTAAAATTTTTATATTTAAATAACTCATTTCTCATTTCTACAGGTTCTCTGAAATTAAACCAGGGTGCCTGAAAGTCATGCTAAAGTGAAACTTAAAGCCCTGGACTTAGAAGCGTGAGGTTTGTGGGCTGATGTTGGTTTTACTTGTAGTAATTCAGTCAATTCTATTTTCAAATGTATTTTATTAGGAATGTAAAACAAGAAAAATGTTTTTCAGAATTCAAGGAAAATTTTTTTCTACTTGATCAAATTCCAGTCTGTTACTTGTTGAAACATTAAAGGGAATTTTTATTAATTACAAAATGTCTAAAAAATGATCACCTGCAGTTTAAAGTCTTAAGTGCTATATTGTTGTTAGGCAAACAAACAAAGCGGCCAACCAACAAACACTGCCTCTGTGTTCTGGTTCATACTTAGAGCGTCCTGAGGGGCTGTGAGGGCAGCAGGCTCCAGCCTCTCGAAGAGTTTGTTAAGTAGTGAAGGCGGAAGGGGAGCAGCAAAAACACCAGAGTTTTTTCTGCTTTCAAAACTTAACACAAAAATCACTTGATTTTGCTGTTCATATAGGCAGACATTTGATTGTATTTCCTCTGTATCTCTCATCCCTTCCCTTCTGTGCTGGTTTGTGTGTTTTTCTGGGAGGAAAGTTGGGTCCGAGAGTAACTTATAGTCTCATAGGTACAATAGGTACAATAGCGGTGCTGGGTGTCCCCTGTGTGTCCTGGACTGTCTGCAGTGACACGGAGCCTAAATGGCTGCTTTAGACTCAAGACATTATTTCTAAGCTGCAGGGAGTCAGTCCTACTGACTTAAGTGCAAAACCATTTTAGCTATAACTGTAAAAGAAACCCTCGTAATTAGAAAGACTTTTTAACCTTTATTTTGAAAAGGAGCCAACTTTCTGAAAGAAGAGTCTCATTGACGTCCTTGAGCTGGTGTCCTGTTTGTGTGTAAATTCTGGTTTCCTTTCTACAGACTTAGTGTGGCAAAGTGTAATTTTTCTAGAATGACACAGTAGTTAAAATAAATCTAACTTTGGACATACAGAGTATTTTCAACATAGACGGTATTCACAAACAATTCTGTTGCATTTATGACCTTCATAAGGAATGCGGCAGTGCCCTCCCCTGAAAGATTCTGACAGAGTGAGCTCCCAAAGAGCATTTTAATGGGAATAAAACTTAACCACATTTTTAAAAAGTCTTGTAAATCATGCTTTTAAAAAAGAGCCTTACCATTGAACTTTATTTCCATAAAAACAAAAATCTATGTTTGTTACCAACAAATTGTGATTACTGATACTCAACTATTTATATTTTTAGACTTGTAATAATTTGTTTTAAAAATTGCAGTAGTGTAGCATACCGTTTTTGGTAATGCTTAGAAATGTTTTATATATATTACAAATAAAGCAGTTCCCTTTTACAGCTTAGTACAAAAACCATAATCAGTAGTTAATAAAGTAAGCATATTCCTGTGTTCAAGTTAATATGATACAAAAAACGAGACAATTTAAAATTATTGGAGTGTGTGCAGCTGCATACTCATTTTCTGTGTTTTATATTTTTTAATGTTTTAAAACACATTTGAATATTTCAGACAGATTTATATCGTTACTGTGACTCTAATTAATAATAGAGCAGGGAGACACGCTAGTGCGCTGGTGGCTGGAGGCTCTGGCTTGAGGCCCCGGAAAGCGGAGGCCCGGCAGTAGCTGTGCAGTGGAGTAGACCCGATGGAGACCTCAGGACTGCGATGATGACCGAGTCCATAGGCCGCAGACGCGCAATCCTGCCTCGCCTTCTAAGTATCGAGACTAGAGATGTGTTTTGCCATGCTTGGCTTCATATTCTTTAATTATTATCTATAAATACACAAAGTTTGAACATCATATATTTATAGTCCCAGATTTCCTTCCCCATCTTCCTATCTGGTATCACTGAAGCAGTTACAATTATGAAAGATTATTTTTCTGAACTTTAATTTGCTGATCTCTAAATCTTGTGTCCCAGCCAGAGGTAGAGATACTTTGGGGATCAAAGATTTTTCTTTTGCTCACTTCTGAATTTTGTATGTCCATTTTGTATGTCAGAGGGAAAGATGGTTTAGAGATGACCCAGGTTAGAAGAGCTCTTTGTAAACCTAGTATTTGAAAACATTTTAAAACTATAGCATTTCTTCCTCCAAACTTGGAAGATCTTGGTAGCAGTTATATATATTTAAAATTCGTTACTGGTATCAACCCAACAAAAGCAGAAAATTGATAGGAATCACATGACAGTCAGTGTGAGGGCCAGGCCCTCACGACCATTTTCAGTCTCTTTACTTATCCTGTGAGACAGTTGGAGCATGTTTTCTGATGTTTATTTGCTGTTAACATATTGGTGTTGTTTTTGAGTTGAAGTTTTCTTCTGTTTATTAGTATTTCCATACTATTTGTATACTGTGACATTTAAGTCTCATCCATATTATGTAGTGGAAACTGTGACTGAAACAATAGGTATTAGAACAGATTTTGAGAAGAAACAGCTTCCAGTTCTTTGGGGTGGTTTCCTGTCCTTTGTTTTGGTCTTTTTCTTTATAAATTCAAGTGCTCTGTTTGCTTTAGAAGGCCATGTGTAAGGACAAGGTTAGTTAGTTCTGAGCTGGCGATTGGAAATGTTTGAACTCAAGAAATTGCTCTGACAGTGTTCTAACTGCTCTCAAGAAAATGTAAGAAATGGACAAAAATAATGTGTGCTTTTTTTCTGAGTGCTTTCCAGTGTGCAATGAGGTGACACTGATGATGTTCTGTGCCGTGCGTAAGTGTTGCTTATGTTTAAATACTTGTAAAGAAAACAGACTCAAATGTCTGTGTGGCCAAAACCAAGTGCCATTTTAAAGGAAAAGGAAGTTGATGTAGAATGTATGTTAATGGTGCTTCTTTTTAAAGTGTGATTTAAGTTTACAGTATTACTTGATGCCTCTTTACAGAAGCGAATAGAGAAACGAGGCTCAAACACACTGTGTCCTGAAGCCTTCGTGACCTCGGTTAGAGGATGCCGGAGTTCATTCCCTGTCCTCACATTTGAGCTTGACTTCCTTGGTCAGGTGATGAACCTGCTTTGTTGAATTACCCCTCTTCGTCTCATTAAAGTGCCCCATTGCAGCTAGCAGTTGAAGAATAGACTATAAGATTTTCAGACGGTATATCAGAAACAAAATGTTTTTATTTGTACTATAAAAATGTGATTTTTGCTGTCAACTCTGTACTTTTTTATTGAAAATGTTTATAATGTTGCTTTTAAAATTTCTTATGAAACCATTTACAAATTACACACTTAATTTAATAAAATGCTTTCATCACAGTCCAGTGTGAAGAAATCCTTCGTTTGATGTGGTCAATTTAGTGGCTTAAATATTAAAGATGTGTCTTTGTGATTCTGTGGGAACAGTGTCGTAAAGTCTCCACTTCTGTAGATTCTCCACTTCTGCCAGCTTGTGTTGCTTTTGCACGTGGGTTAGCTTCTCTCTTCATCTCTCTTCACACCCTTGCGTCCTTTGACTGACTTCAGAATTTGGAGTTGTTATTTGTTCCCCTTAGGAATACAAACAATACTCTAATTTCAGCTTCATTCAGCTCAAAAAAAAAAAAGGAATAATTTATCAAAGATGTTAGCATATTTATTCAACAAATATTTACTGAGCACTTGTTATTGAAGATACAGTATAATATAGTTTCTACTCACAGTTGTCTTATAGTCTCACCAATTAATATGTGTAGAGTGACTCATATTGCCTAATCCTTTTGTATCTGTTTACTTGTGGGTCTCTAGGGGATCTTCTTACACCGCTGCTGCTTCCCTCGTTCGATGGATAGAGACATACAGCACTGTAGAAGTTACCTGGCCTGCCAGTTAGTGGCAGAGGCACAACACCAGCCTAGACTATCTGATTCCTAGTGTGTAACAGCTACGTATGTCCTTAAAGAGAGACATGACATGAGAGAGTGACATGTCCTTAGAGGTATGGTGGTGCAGAGACAGGAGGGTCTCTGAATTTGAGGCTAGACTGGTCTACATAGTGAGTTCCAGAACAGCTAGACCTGTATAGTCAGACCCTGTCTCAAATAAGAATAATTTAAAAAGGAAAAGAAAAGGAAAAAAAAAAAAACCAAGAGGGGTGGGGATGGCTGGTTAACATGTCTGAAAATTTCTCATTTATTATTTTTTGTTTGTTTGTTATTTTGGGGGTTGGTTTTTTTAAGACAGGGTTTCTCTGTATAGCCCTGGCTGTCCTGGAACTCACTCTGTAGACCAGGCTGGCCTCGAACTCAGAAATCCGCCTGCCTCTGCCTCCCAGAGTGCTGGAGTTTACTGCTTTACAAAGTGCGTGCAAAGAATGGCGCGGTGGCTGGGATGAACTAATGCTGCAGCCCAGGGTCTTATGGATTCAAGCACGGATTGGCAGAGTCAGGCGGGTCATGAATTTGGAATTACTCTAGACGGTATGGGGAGATCTTGCCACAAAACCAAAATCAGTTTGGATGTAAGTTAGTAACTGTTAAAGATGGCATGGATATTGAATGTCTACTTTTGAGTACCTTAAAACTGTACAGACAGTGTTTGGTTGTGGGATTTTGGTTTGTTCTCTCTTATGAGACTTGGTCTTGTGAGGTGGCCTAGACTTACGTTCCTCTCATTTCTGCCTTCCACATGTAGGAACTGCAGATGTGCCACTGTGTCCAACTAAAAACTCTTTTTCTTTTCTTTTTTCACTAAAGTCAGCGGGTTATTTAAAGAAGTGGTAGATGGTAGGTAGGCTTGTGTCTGGAATGGATTCCTGCAGAATTAACCTGCCTAGTAGCTACCAGCTCTGCTAGATTTAAAGGTGAGGCACCAGGAAGGAAGCCACCACCACAGATGTTTCTAGCCTACCCTGAGTACATAGCAGAAAAGCTTTGCAGAGGACAGAGCTATCTCTGCCACGTGGTTGCTCAACAGAGTGGGCAAGAGCGGTTTAGAGGTGCCCTGTAGCTCACGACATCCAGACCTCAGCAGGGTCTGTTCTCCACAGAACTGCATCTGCAGACATGGTCTGGGAAACAGGCTTTGCAGGCCTGCAGTACAGCGAGCTCGTTAGAAGTGGAACAGCATGCGAGGATGGCCATATTTGCTACACTGGGGAGACTAGATAGATGGACTGGGGCAGTTGTGTCTCGCCCCAGCTACTTGGGGATCTTGGGAAAACACTTGTTCACAAAGTTTAAGAGTTTTCTTTGCAGCGTGACAAGACCCTGGAAAACCAGACATTTGGTATGTAGCTGTTACTTTTCCTGCTGCTGTGATAAAATGCTTACCAAAAGCAGGCTAAGGGAGGAAGGACATACTTTGGCTCGCATTCTGAAGGTGCAGTTCATCATGGCGGGGAAGGCGTGGCATTGGGCTTGGTTACTGCATCCATAGTGAAGAAACCGAGAGAGCTGAATGCTGTACCTCAGAACCTTGGGATGTAGCCATGGGGAGGGGCTGCCCAGTTAAAGGGAGACTTTAGTTCTTGGTTGAATCTCCACACCCTCACAGACAGTCCCAGAAGTGGTGTTTCCTTGGCAGTTGCAATCAAGTTGACAATGGAGATTAATAATGGCCCCGGGGCTGTATAGGAGTATACCAGGGAATTGGGTGAGGTAGTGCACACTGGATATTCCAGCATTCAGAGGCTGGGTGGAGGCAGGAGGATTAGGAACTCAAGTTCGTCTTTGCCTTCATTATGAGTCCATGGTCTCAAGCGAAAACATTCAAGGAAGTGGCCCAGCTCCATGATCTGTTTAAAGTTCCTCCTCCCATCCTTTTATCCGGCAGCAAATGGTACACATTATCATCTGATGTAGCTTTTTCTTTTTGTACATGGAAACAAAGATGGGTATGTTAGGAAGAACTGTAAAATTTACTTTTTTTTTTAGTGTAAAAGAGTAGGATTCTAGTCATATATATATATATATATATATATATATATATATATATATATATATATATATAGTAGTTTTCAAACTGTATACACAGGAACTGTTCATAAAATATGTAGTTAAAAATACAGATTTCTGGCTGGGCAGTGGTGGCACATGCCTGTAATCCCAACACTCTGGGAGGCAGAAGCAGGTGGATTTCTGAGTTCGAGGTCTGGTCTACAGAGTGAGTTCCAGGACAGCCAGGGCTATACAGAGAAACCCTGACTCGAAAAAACCAAATCCAAAAAACAAACAAGCAAAAAACCCAACAAAAACCCCAGATTTCTACCTTCAAGATTGGACCCTGAATTTTAAGTGAGATTGCTAGACATGTAAGATGAACAGTCCCCACCAAAGACTTCATCCTTGGCTCCTACCGTGCTCCTGGTCTCTGTACCCTTTTTACGTTTGTGTGCACTAGCTTGCTTAGTCCGCAGAACAGTTAGAATCAGCCAGGCTCACAGCCTGGGCCCTGGACCGGCATGGCCACACACACACACACACACACACACACACACACACACACACACACACATGCACTCGAAAGGCAGACGACATTGTCTTCCTTGGTCACTGTCCACTTTGTTGAGACAGTCTCACTGACTGTGGAGCTGTCTCAGTCCCTTTTCTCTGTCCCTCAGTGCTCCGGTTTTAGGCATTGTTAGACCAGGATTGATAGGGACTTGGAAATAAAAGCAGAGTGACCTCTTTAGAAGCAGATTGTCCTTTCATCAGAACAATGGAAGGGAGCAGGGTCCTGGCAGGCTTTATAGTGTGCAGAAAAGGGAACTCGGGCATTGTTCCCTTTCAGGCTCCGGGTGCAGAGCTGGCACATTGATCTCATCAGAAGCATCCTGGGTCCCAACAGCCTGATGGTGTAGCCAATCAAATCAAGTTTCTCTGCCCAGCAGGGACTTTAAGGTCTCTAACCCTTCAGGTATGCACACCTACGCTGGCCTTAATGGATCCTGGGGATTCGTATGTAGGCCTTCATGCTTGCACAACAAGGGCCTTACCCACGGAACCATCTTTCCAGCACCTCCCACATTTTTAAGTCTTCAGTTTTATTAATAACAAAAATGTGCCTATGGTGTAAAGTTCGTATTTTAGTGTACACACAAGTTGTAGAGTCACCACTGCAACCAAGCTAAGTAGCGTGCCCCCCACTCCTCAGGTTACCTCCTGACCTGAGACAAAAGCCTGGCATTTGAAAACAAAGGCCTAGCAAGCTTTCGTCCCTGTCTTTAGTCACCCCAGTCCCCCTGAATGAACCCCAAAAGTCTAAAGCCAACATAATGTTTACCCTGAGGTCGTATGCCTGTGAGTCTCCCCAAGTTAGAGGAGGAAGATCCCTCAAAGTCCCTTAAACCCCCAGCACTCTTGGCTTTGGCTCCTGAAAACCTGGCCTGCAGAGGGTCTGTGCCTAGCTGTGCTGTTTGTTCTCACCCCAATGAAAGCTTTTCTTCACAGGTCTGCTGTATCTAAGTTTCCCTCTGTTGCCCTCAAGATTGTTTTCCTGCTTTTAAATTCTTTAACCAGCAGAGAAAACAAACCCTATCCAGATCCCTAGGTGTAACAGCTTTGTAAGTCTGCCTGCCTTTCTGTACTGCCCTGGAAAGCCTAACTTTCCCTTCTTATCTGTTCTAAGCACAATTTCCATAATACTTTGGCTTCCTTACTGCTGCTCCCTCCCCGCTCCCCTCCGCCCTCCCCCCCCCCCCCACCTCCACCATCCTGGTCCCATGTAGCTGGCTTCCATGCTGACTAAACTCAGATGGCATGGCACTGACATCCTCCCCAATCTCTGTTGGGAAAGCTGATTTACAGTTTGCTGCTCTGGGAGTTGCCTTTTAAATTTTTTTTTTTTTTTAACAGAGCTGAGGACCGAACCCAGGGCCTTGTGCTTCCTAGGCAAGCGCTCTACCACTGAGCTCCCAACCCCTTAAATGTTAATAAAAGTGTCCAAAAGCTTGAGTTTCCATTGGAGCCCATTCTTAGATCATTTTATTAATGAGATTAAGACACCCCCCCCCCCAAGATGGGACTATTTCCATGGTATCTACTGAATATGAGGGGATTCTCGATTCTCCTGAGATTTACAATAACAGGAGCAATTCAGGGCACTGTATGTCTATGGGTGAAGTGGCTGGCAAGTCATGGCCCAGGTGAGGAATCAGGCATCATAACAGCTTCAGAGTCCAAAGGGAAGTTGGGGGAGGTAGGAAGGGAGTGAATTTCAGAGTGAAATATTAGCGATGAGGATCCTTGTTCCCCACAGTTTGATTTGTGGTGCATCATGGAGATAGTTGTCATCAGAGTGGAGAAGGTCAGAAAGCTAATATCAAATTTCCAGGTCATCTACTCTATACACATTATCAAGGAAGATTACAGACAGTGTGAGAGAGTGCAAGATTGAAATGTTTTCTTTATTTGTACAGTCCCCATCTTTTACCCTGATAGGGAATGACTCAGTCTAGTGATGCTTGGAAGAAGGATATGTTAGGATCATTCTTCACTCTGCTGTTCTGTATTGACTGGAAGGAGGAGACAGAGGGTGACAGGGGAAACCTACGAAGGCGTCATGGGGAATGGATGTGGTCTGGGCTTCTTTGAATCACATTGCGGTGGGAGTTCAGTTTGCTGTTCCTTCTTGTTTGTTTTCCCATCTGAATTTATGAAAAACCAATAAGGTATACTTTTAAAAAGATACACTAAAGCTGATGGGGTAGCTCAGGGCATAAAGGTACTTGGTGCCCCGTAGTGTAAACCTGGTGTCTTAGGTAGGGTCTCCATTGCTGTGAGAGACACCATGACCACCATGGTCAACTCTTATCAAAGACAACATTTCATTGGGGCTGGCTTATAGCTTCAGAGGATCGGTCTGTTATCATGACAGGGAACATGGAAGCTTGCAGGCAGACATGGTGTGGGAAGAGCTGAGAGTTCTACATCTTGATCTCTTCCACACTGGGTGGAGCTTGAGCCTAGAACCTCAAAGCCCACCCCCAGAATGACACACTTCCTCCAACAAGGCCACACCCCCTAATAGTGGCATGTCTCATGGGCCAAGCATATTCAAACCACCACACCCGGTGACCTGAGCTTGATTCCTGGAACCTACTTAAAGATGGGGGGAGAGTATCAACTCTACACATGAGCCATGCCCTTCACCTACATCTCACACACACACACAATTTAAAAGATGATACATAGTTTTACAATGCTGTAATTTTACTACAGATAGGGAAACTGAGGACTCATGACCACTCCCCTCAGTCTCTTTGCTAAGACTTCAAAGTATCTGAGTGCATAGGGAGAACTCACTAGCTTCAGAGGCTCATGGGCAATTTTGTTTTATTTCCTTTTACTTATTATTAGTGTGGGAGGCAGAGGACAACTTTTGGGTGAGATGCTCTCCTGTCTCGTTGAGTCAGGCAGGGGCTGCCATTTCTGCTGCTTTGCTAGCATGCTGTCTTTGAGCTGCTGTGCAATTCTCCCATCTCCATCTCCCATCAAGAAAGGGTGCTGGGGGGGGGGGTGGAGAGATGGCTCAGTGGTTCAGAGCACTGGCTGCTTTTCCAGAGGACCTGCATTCAGTTCCCAGAACCCATGTAGCAGCTAGTAACTGTCTGTAACTCCAGATCTAGGAGATCTGGCACCCTCAGACAGACAGACATGCAAGCTAAACATTTATGTGCATAAAATAAAATTTGTTTTTAAAAAAGAAAGGGTGCTGGGATTACAGATGTGAGCCACCACAAATGACTTTTTGTGGGTTCCAGGCCTTGAACTTAGGTCATCAGATTTAGGCAGCAAGCATTTTTATCCACTCAGCCCTAATCTGTCCCCCTCCCCTTCCTTAGGCAAAATTAATTTCTTCTCAAAAATAATTCCCAGCAGTTAACACTTAGGAATCTGGTTTTTTTAAAAAAAAGTACCTTATTACTTTTGTGTTATACTCACAGAATTCTTAGCTAGAATTTCTGAATATAGTTTCTCCCTAGGCTCTTATATGTCTTGGTTCCTGTTCTTGGATTTTCACAAGCCTTTGATTTTGTTTAAGCCAACTTAGATCTCTTTTTGGAAGTAGGCAGCTCAAAAAAAAAAATCTGTGTTTTTAAGGGGAATAGAAACAAGGTTGGGGAGTTGGCTCAGCACGTGAAGCCTGCGGCATGCATGCATGTGAAGACTGAAATTCAGCTCTCCAGAGCCCATGTAAAAGATGGGCAGCCACCCGTGATTCCAGAACCTGGGAGGCATGACAGTGAATCTCCACAGCAAACTGGCTAGGTCTGGGTTCATCAGGAGACCTCATCTCAATAAATAAAGTGTGTGTGTGTGTGTGTGTGTGTGTGTGTGAGAGTGCGCGTGCGTGCATGTGTGTGTGTCAAAATGCACCCCACATCAGCTTTGGATTCCTGTGTAAGTCACACATGTGCTAACACACACATGCATATGCAAAAAAAAATAATATACAAAAGGCTATTCATAATAGGATCCCATTTTTAAAACAGGAAATATGGGAGGCCGGGTCTAGAGAGATGGTTCAGTGGTTAAGAACGTTTGCTAAGCCAGGCAGGGGTGGCGAAAGCCTTTAATCCTAGCACTCGGGAGGCAGAGGTGGGTGGGTTTCTGAGTTCGAGGCCAGCCTGGTCTGCAGAAGTGAGTTCCAGGATAACCAGGGCTACACAGAGAAACCCTGTCTCGAAAAATAAACAAACAAAAGATTTGCTGTTTTTCCAGAGGATAGTGTTCAATTCCCAGCACCCACATCCACCCAGTAGCTCACAGCTGTTTATAATTACAGTCAATTCCAGCCAAAGGAAATCCAGTGCCTCTGGCTTCTACAGATACCTAAAATAATATGCATACACACATATCTACACATATTTAAAAATAAAAATGTTAAAAACAGAAAATATGTAGCTAGGTCTCTCTCTCTCTCTCACACACACACACACAACACACATCTTTCTCTTTGTGTGTGTGTGTGTGTACGTACGTATGTACAGTACAAATACATAAAATGAATAGATTCTGGGGTGTCTTAGGGTTTCAATTGCTGTGACAAAACACCAGGTCCAAAAGCAAGTTAGGGAGAAAGGTTTTATTTAGTTTACACTTCCACATTGATGTTCATCACCAAACAAAGTCAGGACAGAAACTCAAAACAGGGTAGGATCCTGGAGGCGGGAACTGGTGCAGAGGCCATGAGGGGATGCTGCTTATTGGCTAATTTCCCGGCTTGCTCCGCCTGCTTTCTTATAGGACCCAGTGCGGAAGCCCGCTGCAGTGTGAGGAGAGTCCTGAGAAAGGCTGGAATGAGACCCGTGCTGCTTCAGAGTCAGTAGTGGATGCAAGCTGCTAGCTCGGGTTCTCTTCCGTTCCCTGGCGATTCTCAGCATTCTTTATTCTCCAGCTTAATTCTTAATTCAACGATTCCTCCAGAGAGAGCCTGAATACAGTCTTTTATTTACTAAAGCTACGTCATCAAGGCATTCATCATTGTTAATAATTATCAAGAATCCTTAGATTTACATAACCTCTATAAGTCTCAGATCAACAGTCCCAGCCCCAGTTTGCTGAGAGCAGAACCAAGCACAAAGCAAGCGCACATCTCCTTATAGGTTACAAGGCCCGTTCTTTACAGGTAGCTGGCCACGGTGCCTCTAGTTTCCTGGGACAGCAGACAGCAGTCTGTAATACCTGCTTCCATGTAAGAATAGAAAAATGTGAAACTAAGTTTATGTAAATAAAACAGTAAAACAGTTAGCTTTCTCTAATATCTTTCCAGGTATTGTTATCTTTAATTCTTCAAACAGCTAGAAAACCAGAGCACCAACTTTTATATGCTTCTACATCATCTTTTAATTCTCTAATCTTCATTTCCTTATCCTAGCAATTCCATAGCCCCATGCACTCTCCTTCCAGTACTAATTATTCCTAAACTATACGTACATTCTTATTTTTCTATCCATATCCTGTCTTCCTGAAACCACTCTCTCTATCCTTAATATCTCTAAATTCATCCTGGCTGATTAATGCAGCAGTCATGGGATTGGAGGGTACATGTGCTTCCTCCTAATTCCAAATTCAAGGCCAAGTCTGGCAACAAACCATTTCTAAATAGGACCGTGTAAGCTTCTGTGGCCCTGTGATTAAATTGTCTAGATCCTTTCCTAGGACCCTGAAGGCCAAGTGGAGGGCCTGCGCCTTGTCCTCCACAGCCTCTTTCCTGAAAACTCCCTCTGTTTCATTTACTATAGTATGGTCAGCTCAGAAGTATATTCCCCCCAAAAGGAAGATTGAACATACAGTAGAGCCGGGCAGTGGTGGCACAGGCCTGTAATCCCAGCACTTGGGAGGCAGAGGCAGGTGGATTTCTGAGTTTGAAGCCAGCCTGGTCTACAGAGTGAGTTCCAGGACAGCCAGAGCTATACAGAGAAACCCTGTCTCAACAAAACCAAATCCAAAAAACCAAACCCCCCCCCCCAAAAAAAAAGAGAGAGAGAGAGAGAGATCTTGTTGAATAACTATTAAGGTCTGGGTTTGGATCCCAATACCCAGCATTCTTAACTGTTGAGCTATCTCTCTAGACCCTCAAGTAATGTATCTTCAAGGATAGGTATTGTAGTGATTAATGTTCACAGTAAGAAGACCTGGAAGCAAGGGAGGCCATTGACTGGGCTATGTTGTAGTCACACTATGAAGTATCTATTGTACAGTCACTTGAAAGCATAAAAACCGATTCTATTCCAGTTATCTATTGTATTGCCATGGAATAAGGTCCCTATAACTTACTGTCATAAAATAAAATTTTTATTACGTTCATGGATTCTGTGTGTCTGCAATTTGGATAATACAGAGCAAGATTGCAAGCCCAGTGGGAGCTATTTGTCTGTTTCCATGGCGACTGAGGCCTGTAGGCATAAAGTTTATATGTACTGTGTGAAGATGTGTCTCCGTCCTTCCTTGCTTGCCTAAGGCATCACTTGATTGGTTAAAATAAAAACTGATGGCCAATAAACTGAGGCAGGATTAGAAGGTGGGGCATCTGGCAGAGAGAGAGAGAGGGAGGGGGGAGAGAGAGAGAGGGGAGAGAGAGGAACTCAGAGAAATAGGCGTGGAAGATTTGCCACTGAGACTCCAGACATGGAGGAAGTCGGACATATGAAACTGAGGAGAGGAAACCAGCCCCGGAGCAGAACTTCATAGAAACGGGATAACTGAGTCCCACAAGCTAGTTGAGAGCAAGCCTAGCTTAATGTCTGGGCCATCATGAATAAGTCTCCATGTCCTTACTCAGGAACTAGGCTGACATAGAAAAGGCACAACAGTGACAGAGGCCTCATGGGAAGATGAAAACCGAGGACTCGAGGCAGGTTCTAGAATCATCTGAAGAGTCAGAATGTCTAGCTGCTGTCATTGTAAGATCATAGCCCAAGCTGTCTTTCAGGACTTTCATACCTGGGTGCCTGGTGTTAGCCAGGGTTCCCTCACAACATGGTAGCCGGAAGAAGATGAGAGCAGACGGCAGACGTGTCTTCTAACACGGTTACGCAGTTTCTGCCACAGTCTCTCTACAGTGATTGGGACTGACCCCCCATGTTCCAGGAGAGCGGAGCCAGATTACACATGCTTCCTGGAACGAGGCTGCTTCTTTAAGAATGTGAAACAGGATACGTCTCGATGGTTCCGGACCCAGGCCCCACTGTGGGTCTGGGTCACTTCACTTGAGGACATGGCCTGCTGCTTTAGCGTTAAGTAAACAAGCACACAAAATATACACCTTCATTTTTGTACTATTTTTGACAGAGTCAGTGGCAACTCCGATAAATGTGATTTTAAAGAGCCCAGGAGGTCGGTAGAGGTGAATGTTGTCGTTCACCTCAGGTAACGTGGGCGTAACGTGGGCTAAGGGCGTAGTGTCTGGGGAGAGAGCAGCATGGAGGAGTGGCAGTGCTGCAGTTCCAGGGGTGCTAAAGGGCCATACCTAGGGTTGTGGGAAGAAGGGAAGGGAGAGAGGGAGGAAAGAGGGAGGAGGGGGAGAAGCAAAAGCCTTTAAAAAGTTATAAGAAGTCTTTTCAAACTTTATGATAAATATCTGTATGAGTGTGTGTGTGTGTGGCTGTGTATATCTGGGCGTATGTCCACAGACCCAGGACAGTGTTAGGTATGCAGGTCAGAGGTCAGAGGTCAGAGGTCATTGGTCAGGAGTTCCTCCTCTCTCTCTACCGTGGAATCCCAGGTTGTTAGGCTTTCACTGAGTTGTCTTCTTGGCCCCTTCCTTTATTTCTTGAGATAGGGTCTCACGTAGCCCAGGGTTGTCTCAGACTCATTGTGTAGCCAGGGATAGCCTTGGACTTTTAGTCCTCCTGCTTTTACCTCACGAGGGTTGAATTCCAGGCATGCACCACCACATCTGCCTTATGAGGTACTGGGGATCAGACCCAGGCCTCACGCCTGCTAGGCAAGCACTCTACCAGCGACACCCCCAGTCTCTAGGTTTTATTTAGCTCTTCTCAGGCTGTCTTGGACCCTTGGCAAATCTCTTCAAGCCACAGGGGTAGGGCATGTTGTCAGAATGCCGAGGATAGTCTACACATAAGTCAGCCAAAGAAGGGCTTAGCCTCGGATTCTCTCTTAAATATAGATGGGCGTTAGGGGTAGCATTCTGTGTCTCCCCAGATTCAGCTGTGGAAATCATAGCAACAATTTAGACGTTTTCTGAGCCGAGGCCAGCTTCCAGCTTAGCCTGGTGCCCTGTGCATTCAGGGGGCGGGGGAGCCTTGGGCTGCACAGCTGCCAAGGACCTTGCCCGTCACTCCACACTGGTCTCCGCAGTAACTGTCTCCCCTCCCGTGTTTCCCTTCGATCTTTTCTCGTGTCTCCTTTCCTTTCCCCAAAGCCAGGATAAGACATACAAAGCACAGATTTGTGGTTTGGATCCATCAGCATTTTTTCACTTACTAATGAATACACAAGTAAGAAATGACTCTGTGTGTGTGTGTGTGTGTGTGTAGGGTGGGGGAAGCACTAAAAATACAAAAATACCAGGAGACTGCACGTGTTGGTGCACCCTGGGAAGCTGAGGCAGGAGGATCTGGAGTCCAAGGCAGTCTGAGCTACACAGTGAGAACCTGGCCTCCAGACCAAACCAAGTAACGCCTCCCTAACTGCTCCAAAAAGACGGAGTGACAGGGTTGGCGGGGGTGAGGGAAAAGGAAGTCCTTGTGCACCATCAGTGAGACTGTAGAACTAGCCAGTCATTTTGGACAACAGCTGTAGGCATCGAGGGAGGATGAAAATATTATTCTCATAGGACACAGCCATCTCTCTTCCTTCTGGGCATGTTCCCAAAGCTGATGAGATCACTGCTCTGCAAAGACATCTGCACCCCCATGCTCGCTGCAGTGCTGGCTAACACACAGAAACCATCTAAATGTCCATCAGCGAATGGAAACAGAAAGAAGAAACTGTAACTATACAACGGAATATCGTGCAGGGTTCTAAAAGGAGGAGCCCTCTGCGGTAGCATGGGTGAACTGGAGGCCATTATGCTAAGTGACACAGAACAGACATGGGAAGAAAATGCGGTACCACCTCAGTTATGTGTGGAATGACTATGCTAAGTGACACAGAACAGACATGGGAAGAAAATGCGGTATCACCTCAGTTATGTGTGGAATGAAAGCAGAGGAGGGAAAGTGAGATTTACAGAGCTAGGGAATAAAACAGTGCTGGCGTGGGATGAGGTGGTGGAGGGAAAGAAATATAGGCCAAAGGATACAACCATGGCAGCACAGATGAGCCTTACAAGCTAATGTGTAGCATGAGCCTGTGGTTAATAGTATACTGTGAACAGAATAAAACAGTCCCCCCAAATCAGTGATTAATGTTTTCCTTCATCATATTTCTGTGCATATAAAATATTTGATAGTTTAGAGTAAATAATTAAAACTGTTAATATTAACTGATTAAATGTGTAATTGTCTTTACTTTTGCAGTAAGGATTAGTTTATTTAAATATTTTGTGTGTGTGTGTGTGTGTATCTGATGATGTGGGTGGGTGCACTCAGAAGTCAACTTTGTGGGGTCAGGTCTCTCTTTCTACCTTTACATGATTTCTGGGTTCCAAACTCAGGCCACCAGGCTTGTGTGGTGAGGGCTTTACCTGCTGAACCACCTCGCATCTCACTAACCCTAAATGGTCTTTCCTGATGTGTGTAAAAGTGATTATATTGATTACAAATATCCTCTTTTGGGGTGGGGGGAGAGGGAGGGTTTCTCTGTGTAGCCCTGGCTGTCCTGGAACTCACTCTGAAGACCAGGCTGACCTAGCACTCAGAAATTCTCCTGCCTCTGTCTTCCTGAGTGCTGAGATTAAAGGCGTGTGCTACCTACCACCGCCCAGCACAAGCCTTCTCTTTAATATATAGCATCATTTGTTTGTTGATGAAAAACCATGTTGACTCAAGCTCTCATTGTTGATAATGTGATGAAAATCTGTCATTATTTCCAGAACTGATTCTTAGGTTCCTTTTTATATTTCTATCTCCCTTTCTTTGTTTGGATCATTGTTTAGAATCTAAGCAAGGAGAAAAGTGTCATTCTGGAAAAAACAAACAAACTGACATCTCCCAGGTGACTCTAAAGGGCACGACTCTCTCTCCTCCAACTCTGGTTAAGGACAGAAGGGTTCATCGACAAATCACTTCGGTGACTGGCAGAAGACACAGGAGGGGAATGGCCTGGAGGCCTGAGTAATTAAGACTTCTATTTTTCTTTTTTTAATCTATGGAGTGAAATTTTTCTGAGCTCCCTGTGCTGGGCTTGCATCTAAAATTCTCAGTCAATGCAGATGCTACGTGGTGCTTCAATGGCGGGCCTCATGGCAGGCTGGTCCTCTGCTCTGCCTCCCTGAACTTTTCTTCTGTCTAGTGAGGAGGAGGGAACTGGGTGCTGAGAGCCCCACTTCTTAGGCAGGTTGGTAATGGAAGGAGACAAACCCGTGGGGGCTTTGGGGCGGGATGGGGGAGAAGATTGAGCAGAGCGAGGCCAGGGGAGGAGGGAAGGGGCAGGCGGCCCTTGGTTGCTTTGGTTTCTTTCTTTTTCTTTTTCTTTTTTCTTTCATTCGATATATTTTTTATTTACATTTCAAATGATTTCCCCTTTTCTGGTCCCCCACTCCCCGAAAGTCACATAAGCCCTCTTCCCTCCCCCTATTCTCCCACCCACCCCTTCCCACTTCCCTGTTCTGGTTTTGCCTTATACAGCTTCACTGAGTCTTTCCAGAACAAGGGACCACTCCTCCGTTCTTCTTGTACCTCATTTGATGTGTGGATTATGTTTTGGGTATTCCAGTTTTCCAGGCTAATATCCACTTATTAGTGAGTGCATACCATGATTGATCTTTTGAGACTGGGTTACCTCACTTAGTATGATGTTCTCCAGCTCCATCCATTTGCCTAAGAATTTCATGAATTCATTGTTTCTAATGGCTGAATAGTACTCCATTGTGTATATATACCACATTTTTGCATCCATTCTTCTGTTGAGGGACACCTGGGTTCTTTCCAGCTTCTGGCTATTATAAATAGGGCTTCTATGAACATAGTGGAACATGCATCCTTATTACATGCTGGGGAATCATCTGGGTATATGCCCAGGAGTGGTATAGCAGGATCTTTCGGAAGTGAGGTGCCCAGTTTTCTGAGGAACCGCCAGACTGATTTCCAGAGTGGTTGTACCAATTTGCAACCCCACCAGCAGTGGAGGAGTGTTTCTCTTTCTCCACATCAGGCTACTCAAAGGATAAGCAGGTTGCTTTGGTTTCTAAGACTTCTTGTTCAAGGCTCGTTGTGGCATTGTGGGAATATGCTCTCCTCTCTGTCTGTCTGTCTCTGTCTCTGTCTCTGTTTCTCTCTCTCTCTCTCTCTCTCTCTCTCTCTCTCTCTGTGTGTGTGTGTGTGTGCGTGTGTGTGTGTGAGCATGTCCGCCTTGGTTTCCGTTTGTTTTGTTTTGAGCCAGGGTTTCTCACTGGCTTGGAGTTTGCCAAGTTGGTTAGACTGTCTGGTCAGTGAATCCCCCAGTCTCCGCCTCCCCAGCACTGAGATTGCAAGCAAATACTGCAATGCCTGGCCTTTGTTGTTGTTTAATTTTTGAGACAGGATCTGATTATGTCACCCTGGCTGTATTGAAACTCACTGTATAGATCAGGAGAGATCACGCTCACAGAGATCCCTCCATCTGCCTGTGCCTTCAGAGCACTGGAGTTATAGGTGTGGAACACCGTGCCAGACACTGTTTGGCTTTTGTACATAGGTTCTGGGTATCCAGTTCGGGTCTTTGTGCTTGCATGGTAGGCTGTTGGCTGACAGGACTCTCTCCCCAGCCTGATGTGCCGAGCAAGTGCTTGCACTTTCTGGCATTGAGTCCTCATTGCAAAGCTAGGGCAGGGTTCTCTAAGGATGCTCTTAACTCTGTCTCGTGTTTCCTCCAGCATCTCATGCAAGAGGTTTCCGATGAGAGGACGGCTCTACTGCAAAAGCCTTACGTGGCTGTTGGTGTTAGCTGGGATCAATTTGTCCTTTGATACTCAAATTAAATTGCTTCAGATAAATGTGTCTACAATGAATTAGGAGGAGAGGAAAAGAAAAAAAATTAAGTATTTAACTTATAAAAATGTTTAACTTATAAACGACTTATAAAATAATACAAAGCATAGTCCAAAGTAATTTGGAGGTGAACTCTTTGTTCAGAAATAGGTACAACTCTTGGACCTGGTAGCAAGCCTGTAATCTCAGCTACTCAGGAGACTGAGGCAGGAGGACCACCATTCTGAGGCTCAGGCTGTGTAACAAATTTAAGCCCAGCCTGGATAAACTTTGGGAGACTCTGACAAGAAGATCCAGAAACAAGCAAGCAAGCAAGCAAACAAACAAACAACCCTGAAAAACAGCACATTTCTAAACAAAACAAAAGAAAGCAAGACAAAACAAAACAACCTAACATCAGAACCTTCCAGCTTTCTGTACGAGAAAGGTTCAACCCTCTGGAAGAGCTCGAAGAACTCTAAGAGGAATTTGTGGTTCTGAGGATGGCATGCTTTTTGATGAGTTCCAATGATTGTTACCATGACACATTTTCTCAGTGTGGAAATGATGAACCATCTCCCTGTGCGAATGTGCTCCACAAGTATCAAGCTCTTAGGGTAATAGCATAAAGTCGTCCAAGACAACCTGCAGAGCTCAGCTGGGGCTCCCCGAGACCGGCACCAGAGCTAAGCCCTCTGCCTTCTTCCAGGAATGGCAGATTTGTGTGGGGTGGAACCAGATGGGTTTGCCCGGTTGCTGCTTGGCAGCTGCAATACTGGCAAGGTTCATGATGAAAACCCAGAATCCTTTGCTTGTGATCTTCTCTTTGCTTATAGTCTGTTGAGTGTCTGCAGCTGGCTCTTGGGTTTGATTTCCTGTCTGGTACTCTGCCCTTCTTGTTTACAGCCTTCAGTCTGTTTTCAGTTGGGGAGTTTCATTTCTATCAAGCTGAGCAGCTGATAGAAAGCTTAAGATAATTTGTAAGGGCCGTGTACATGAGTGAGGTACTCATTTATGGGTTATTTAAATACAAAAGCATTTGGAAAACTTTCATTAAAATCACCAAAATAGAGACCAAAACAGTAGCTACCATTTATCAAAATATTGAGTTGCACAGAGGGTGGCTGCTATACACTGATTCATTAATCCTCTCAATAATGTGTCAGGTCCCCCACTTACCAGTTAAGGAAACCAAAATCATATAAATAAAAGCAGCTTCCTTGAGGTTTCTACAGGAATACTCTTCATGCTCAATTCTGTTCAAATGTCACACTGTTTTTACAAGTGTAATGCTTCATAAAACTAAAACGTGAATTGACATCAAGGTAGGCCAGGTAAACGACTTCACCTTCTCACCATGGGATATCATGCAGCTCAAAAGATGTGGCTATTCAGTTTTCCAGAAGATATCTGCACTGTGACAACTGGTTAAAATAAAATAAAATAAAATAAAATAAAATAAAATAAAATAAAATAAAACAAAACTAAACTGCGAAACAATGTGTGTTGCACGACTCTCTTTCCAGAATAAAGAAAACACAGTATGCAAAAACAGATGTGGCACAAGCTGTTCTCTTGAGTGTGATTGTGGCTTTCACTTCAAGGTCCAAGGTCCTTGTTCAAAGTTGACCACCAAAGGAGGAGGGTAGGAAGAGGAGAACACTTGTTCTCATTGGAGACACTCCTGGCAGAGGCTTGGTGGAGGCTAGGGTGGAGCGGATGGATGGGGTGAGGGTAGGATACATCCCTTAGGACTATACTTCCAGATCTATGTCACGTCACAGCTCCATCCTGAGCTCCGAGCACATGGTTAAAAATGATGTTCTATGGCTCAGGAAAGGGAGTTAAGCATGTATACAAGAGGTGGATAGTTTCTTCTCAAATTGCACATTTGATAAGGCGTTCTTTTGCTATTCTGGTTGATTTCACGGTTGCTCATCTGTCCACGGGGTGTCTAATATTCACAATTAAAGGTAGAGAAGTGCAGCTGGTACTTACCACAGTCCTTATGACACCACAGAGCTAGGAACAGCCGGTCACCCGTGCACCAGGCCACCGTGGCTGTCTCTTAAGGCCACTTTGATTTGGGCTTTTGTCAGAGTGCTTAAGGAGTCCCACCAGTGTGTTATTGCGCACAGTCTTGCATGACCCATCAAGTCAACCTTTGGCGTCTAAGTAGTTTGCAGAAATTCCTGGGTCTGCAGGGATTGTGGTTCACTTTGCTCTGGCCATCCTGAGAAGGCAGGCTGCCCGTGTGGTGGGTGTGTTCCTGAACCGTCTCTTCTCTATATCACTGCCAAATTAGTATTTGGTAGAGAAACTGGGTCATCCTCTCTTTCACCGTCATCTCCTTCATCTCCTCTTCATCACCACATTTCAGGTCTTCCAACGTGGTCTCTGTGGTCTCCGTGTGTTTGCTTGTGTCATTAACTGTCTCTCCGGCGGGTCTCTGCAGCTTAATCAAAGGCGTGGCTCTTGGTTTCAAGAAGATGGAAGGGCGGAAGCTGATGGGAGCAGAGTAATGTCCACCCAAGAAGAGAAAGGCAGAGGAGAGGTTGCTGTTAGACTCTGAATTGAGACATAAAATATTAAAATGTGCATATTAATGGAGAACCGTGCGATACATCAACACATGCACACAATGTGCTAAATATGCTCACTAAGCACGGATCATTTCTTTATAATAAAAATGTTAAAATTTGTTGTCACTTCTCGCTTTTCAAATCTTGATCTAAAGGTGAGGACTTTTTAGCTGTGCCAAGAACCTGCACAGAGGCAAGAAAAAGTGTGTTCGAAGTGTAAGTGATGGGACAGGCTCGGAGGACTGAGCTGAGGATGCAGGCTGAGAAGTTGGGCATTGTCTTGTAGATAGGAGGGAGCAAACCACCTTCTTGTATTTGATACAAAGTCTTCCGGGGATTTAAAAAAGCATTTCTGTCAGTTGGAGTACTTTATAGTACACATATTTATATGTGTGTATTTTTGCTCTACTGTTTTAGACAGGATCTCATTCTGTAACCCAGACTGGCCAAGAATTCACTGGATAGCCTAGGATGGTCATAAACTTGTGGTAATCCTCCTGCCTCAGGCTCCTAAGTGTTGGAATCATGTCCCGTTATTTGATACTTTTGGTTTTTTTTTTTTGTTTTTTTAGATTTTTTTTTATTTTATTTTATTTATTTATTTATTTTAGACAGGGTTTCTCTGTATAGCCCTGGCTGTCCTAGAACTCACTCTGTAGACCAGGCTGGTCTTGAACTCAGAAATCTGCCTGCCTCTGTCTCCTATAGTGCTGGGATTACAGGCGTGTGCCACCACCGCCCAGCGGCTGATATTTTTTAGTGTAAAATAATGTAGCCTATGTGGCCCACCATTTAGAAAATGGGGGGATGGATGAGATAGGTAATCAGCAGTCAATCCTATCTCCTTAAATAGTTTTCTTAGTGGTTTCTCGAACGTTCTAAACACCTGTAGTTGCAGGGAAACTCAGTCTTGGTCCTGCCTCATTTACTGCTGTCTCTTCCATGTCATCTCACTTCCTGAGTAGCTCTTATAAGGCACATGATTTTCTTAACTACTACTACTAGTGATAGTTATTATTATTTATTGTTGTCTGTGGTGCTGAGGACCATACCCAGGGAGGGGCCTTGCACATGTTAGGTAAACTCTGTTCTACTAAGCTGGACTAACTGTACCACGCAGATTCTAAATAATATTTTTAAATGCTCTATATGGGCTGGGGATATAGTTGGTAGAGCACTTGCTTTATATGCACAAAGTCCTGGTGTCGATCTTCAGCACTGGATAAAACCAGATGGCATGAGTGCAATCCCAGTACTAAGTGGGTAGAGGCAGGAGAATCAGAAGTTTAAGGCCATCCTTGGCTATGAGCTCAAGGCCAGCCCAGGTTACATGAGACTTTGACTCAAAACAAAAATAACCAAAACTACCAGTACAACAACTCAGTATCTACACTGTTGGTTATTTAGGTTGGGGTTTGGCTAAGTTATTTATATATTTTTAAAAGATTTATTTTATGTATACCAATATACTATAGCTGTCCTCAGACACACCAGAAGAGGACATCAGATCCTATTACAAATGGATGTGAGCCACTACGTGGTTGCTGGGAATTGAACTCAGGACCTCTGGAAGAGCAGATGGTGCTCTTAACCACTGAGCCATCTCTCTAGCCCTGGTTCTTTCCATTTTATAAGATATTGGTAGCATCAACTTCAAATCTTTCTCATTTGATATTGTTTTTCCTATTTTAACTGCATCAATAACAGGCCTTCAGTTTCAGTGAAGAAAACAAGGAAACATGGCTTATATAATAGAGCCATTTCATGCTCTTACAGACAAAAAGCATCAGAGGTGGTCGACAAGGCCAGGCTTCTGCTGGTCTCTGCAGGACTGTTGGCTTTTCAGCCCTAGGTACTCCACATCTAATTTAGCCTTCAAAGCAAGGGGAAAAAAAGAGTGGCAGCCCCCTGCACACATCTCCTGGCTCTGGTGGTTAGGAAGAAAGCAAGGAGATTTCCCTCCGTACGTCATTGACTTGAACTGGGTGACATGGACACTCTTAGCTGCAAGGGAGGTGGGGAGGCTAAGAAGTAGAAGATGCTTTTTTATCATCTTTGACCAGACAGCATCAGTCACATCCTGGTATGGGACATTGTGCACTTTTCTTTTCCAAATAGAGTTTGTTTTAACAAGAAAAAGAATAAATGGCTCTGGGGCATAGCAAGGAAAATTAGAAATGACAGGTGCTATTTTGTGGGAAGCATCAAGACAATGCAGAGATAATGAGAACTATAGAAGTGGGTGGGTTTTTTTGTTGTTTTTTTGTTGTTGTTTTTTTTAGTTTGGTTGTTTTTTTTTGTTTTTTGCATTGAGTTCTCAAAACCTACTCTCTATGCTACTTGGACCAGAATGGAAAAACACACTTTAAATACTACACTGTGCTTATTGGACAGTGTGTGAGTATGTGTGTATAGATATATATATCTATACACACACATTGAAACCACATTTGCTTTAAAAAAAATTCCCAGGTTGTGGGGGAGGGGACGCCTCATAAAGCAAAACCAAAAAAAAAAAAAAAAAAAAAAAAAAAGAAGTGAAATAATCAAACACACCAGATAGTCTAATCGTAGAAGAGACTGAAATAGACAGACTTGAACATTATCTTTCTTGTCTTGGAATTTGTTCTCACTGATTTACTAAAAATGTACAGAGGCCAAAAAACAAAAACAAAAACAAAAAAACAAAAACAAAAAAAGAGGAATTATTTCTAATGTCACACATTCGGTTACTTATTACTGTTCTGCATAATAATTCTTAGCCTTTAGACATATGGATGCATTCTTTTTTTCATAAAGAACTGAGATTGGAGGCTGGAGAGATGGCTCAACAGTTAAGACCATATGCTGTTCTTCCATGACTGCAGATGATTCCACTTGAGTGGGGTCTGATGCCTCCTCTGGTCCCTGGGGCACACACATGCATGAGGCTTACAGTTGCCAGCATGCTCATGCACATGTGCAAGTATACACACACACACACACACACACATACACACACACCCCAAAATAATTATTTTAAAAATTGTATTTTATTGAACATATAACTTAATAACTTACCTTTATTCTAATATGTCTATGACCTCTGTTGAAGAGGTCAAAGGTCAGTTTGCATCTCTCTTGTCCATTCAGTCTCTTGTATTATAAAGAGCTAATTTGGAAAAGTTGTTTGGTTTTGGGGAGGGTAACTTGATAGGAGTCAAGTGATCCCAGTGTTCCTCTCTCCAGCTGTGTGATCTTGTATAAGTTGCTTAGCTTCTCTGAGTTTCTGATTTTTCATTTACAAAATAAAATACAGATGATGCTAATGTTTTATGGCAATCTTATGGGGTGGTCAATTCTGGTAATATTTATAAAAGTGAACTATAAATTGAAAAATAAAGACTTTTAACTAAGCTAAAATAAAGCTTAGAAATGTTAATATAATCCTTTCAAAGTACTTTGAAGAAGTTTAAAATTTTTTAATTAAAAGCTGAAAAGACAGG
The DNA here is from genome assembly GCF_947179515.1 of Apodemus sylvaticus. Classification (NCBI taxonomy): domain Eukaryota; kingdom Metazoa; phylum Chordata; class Mammalia; order Rodentia; family Muridae; genus Apodemus; species Apodemus sylvaticus. The sequence goes on along the minus strand of NC_067482.1, from coordinate 44,441,550 downwards.
AATTAGCAAAAAAAAAAAAAAAACCCTATATTTTGGATGATGAATGTCATAATGACAGGTTGTTCAAATGGCAAAAAGCCTGCATTGCTTTTCATACGCATTTAAGAGAAATGAGAAGTCTTATTTGGAAAAAGTATTCTAATAAAAAAGATGCTATGTAGTTAAAGAAGTGAAAGTGAACAGATATTTATGACTAATCTTGAAATTTTAAATGCAATAAAATTCACAGAAAGTGCCCATTTATGAGAGTTACAAGAAGACTTTTTCTTCTAAATGATAAAATATGCACAGTCACAATAACTTAGGTAATAATAATAATAATAATAATAATAAGAGGCAGGTTTGGCTTGAAGCCCTATCTCGCCATCGCTGGCTGCACCTGCCACAAACATGTTTTCTTTAATGAGCACCAAGCATTTCCCACTACCGCTTTCTTTCTGAGCTCAGACACTGAATTAATTATCCGGAAACCCCATTCTCTTGTTTCTGAGTGCTTCTTCATCTTCCCAGAAGAAGATAAAGTTGGTAGATAGCTCAGATTTGTCCAGCTGTGACTCCCATTTTAAGGGAAAGATGAGATGGGATTTCTAATAGGTTTAATCCCCCATCTCTGGAGTTTCCCACTGAGGGGGGGGTCTGCCTTCGAGATGCCGAGATACCATTCACATCTGGGTGGAATCATGTAGCCATGACTCTTGAGAGGCTGAATGACGGGAAGATGACTTTGCTGTGCTCCGCTATGGTTCAGTGATTTTCCTCTGAGACTCAATAGCTTTAAAATCACTAGCTGTTACAAAACCATGTTGTGGGATAAGGCAATGCTAAGGGTTTATAGAAAAAATGTAGGTAGACTTGCTCGATGCAGTTACAGAGTTTAACTGGCATTTGTTCACTGAGCAAATTTAAGATTTATTTGTATATTCTCTCTCTCTCTCTGTTGCTGTGTGTGTGTGTGTTCATGCAAGCTGGAGGAGGCCAGAGGAGGGTGTCATATCTCCTGAAGCTGCAGCTACAGGTGGTTGTGAGCTGTCTGATACCCACCTGGTACTGGGAATTGAACTTGGGTCCTCTGGAAGACCAGAAAGCGCTCTTAATCACTGTAGACCATAGCTAGTGGATATTTCTAATGCAAGAAATTAACTGGGGTCCAGGAGATTCATATAAAACACGTTTCTTCACTCAAAAGTTCTCTGCTCTGTCAGATCATGAGTCATCAGTTTATCAGTAGATAAAGTAGTCCAAAGTAGAAAAAAAAAAACTACTTTGTGTGACATTTATAAGGCAACATGCCTTATGTATGAATAAAGGCACATCTATAAGCTTCCAGAATTTCTCAAGAGAGCAAAGGAAAGTCATTTTCACATATGGTTCACACTGAAGCAAAACTACTTGGTTGAGGGTGAAACTCCTCTTGCTTAGCTGTACAATGTCAATAACTCATAAAAATAGCACCTAAAAGTGAGTGTCTGAAAGCTGTGCCTGTGTGCTCACGCAGGAAGAGGGAGGGAGGAGAGGGAGGGGGCAGCAGAGAGGGAAAGGGACAGAGAAGTGGGGAGAAAGAGAGGGAGAAAGAGAGGGAGGGAGGGAGGAGGAGAGAGGGAGGGAGGGAGAGGGAGGGAGGGAGGGAGGAAGAGAGAGGGAGGGAGGGAGACAGAGGGAAGGGGGAGAAAGAGAGAGGGAGAGAGGGAGAGAGAGGGAGGGAAAGAGGGAGGGAGAGAAAGGGAAAGGGAGGGGGGAAGAGAAGAGGGAGAGAGAGAGAACTAAAGGAGCAAGGAAAGGAGAGAGAAAATAGAAACTCTCTCAGTGATGAGAACAGTGGTTCTGCATTACTAAGACAGGACCTTGTTTCACAGTCCACGTTGGCTTCAAATTCTCCATCCTCCTGTCTCAACATCTCTAGTTTTGGGATTACAGACATGAGGCAGGCAATATCAATAGTAGTTTTTCAACTTTAAAATCGAACCTCACAAGCCATTTTGAACTCAGGATAAGACAAGTTTCAGAGGTTGAGGTACCCCATCTGATGTGGAAGAATTAACAACACTTAAAGGACAAGGCTGTATCCTGTAGTCTAGTGTATTACAGACTGTAGCCAGATTCAATGACTATCACTGTGAAACAAACAAAGAGGTCCTCTGGGGTCAGGCTGGGCCATCTCGTATTTGCGACCCTACGCTAGATACTTAAACTCTCCTTTCCACAGTTTCTTGCTTTGTAAACCCAAACAATGCTGCTATGTTATAGCTTCATAACTGCTGGGGTGATTAGTAGGAAAACTCACAGAAAGTGCATAGCTTCAACAGGTTAGGTGCTTAGCAAACGGTCCAGCAGTGGGCACTGACACTGTTCTACAAGACAGACTGGCCTTGTGACAGAGGCTGGGAATCGCTCACCAGGTGCGACAGCCATTGTCTAGATGAAAGCCAGCAGTCCGTTCATGGAAAGAGACCCCGGATTCGGAGAAGAGATACAAGGGGGGCTCAGAACCGTGAAGGAGTGTAAGATGAGGGCTGGGGTAGGGTGAAAATAAGCTGGGTGCCCTGCTACTGGGGTAGGGCTGCCCTTTGCTGTTAAGGGGGCAGAAGACCTGGCAGAAGAAGCTGTTTCCTGTCGGCGTGTGGTAGGCCAGGACACAGCAGTGAAATTACCATTAAGGGATTGAAGTTTAATGCCAAGGATCTGTATAAACAAAAAAGGCACAAGATGGCTCCAAAAAGACTTTATCTTCTTCCTCACAGGACTCCCTGCCTCCCCCTCAACCTCCCCCACCTCCTCCATCCCCCTCCTCCTGCCTCCCCCCCAGCTTCCTAGCCTCCCAGTCCTTTATTTCCTTTCTAGCAGTCGCCACACTGTAACACAATGCATCATTGAATTACACACACACACATACACACACACACACACACACACACATATATGACTGACTGTTTCCATAGGCAAACTCAGAAGACCAAGTTTTTTTTTTTCCTTTTTTGGTAAACGCTGCCTTCACAGTGCTTAGCCGAGTGTCTAGTAAATAGTAAAACAAAATGTTCAATAAATATTTGCCCAGTGAAAGAGAACAATATTCTACACGTTCACAGTGCGATGACATCAGGAGATATTCTTGAATGTTCTGTAATGTTCATATTATGTATAAGAGATTCTGCTATTGCATTAATAAGTTGATAAATCATTAATAATTAATAAATTAATTTGAAAGTGAATATACAACATTGCAATTTTGTTTGTGATGTGCAGGCCTCTGTGAGTTTATCCTCACCAGGATTTAGGGCTCGACAAAATGTCTTCAGTCCTACAGTTCAACAGTTGTTATTTAAGGTGGGGTAAAGGTGATCGTGGAAGGATCCCAGAAGGGCAAAAGCTCAAACACGTGGCTGTCACAGCACCCATGGAGTGTGTAGCTACCGCTTCCCAAGCACTGTGTAGCTGTAATTAATTAATTTGTTACAAGATGGGTCTCACTTGTAAACAGACTTCTGAATGACCCACATCAACCTTCCTATTGCTGAGATCTGGAGATTGTAGTAATCCTTGGCCACTGTTCCAGACCAGGCTTTTATTTTTTATTTTTAGGTTTTTAATACAGTCTGACCAGGCTAGATAGTAATCTACCCATTTTGCTGATGGGATGGTCAGGACCTTGTTCTTAGTTAGAAGTGGAGTTGGGTTTTAAAATCTGTCTGATTCCAACCCGAACTTACCCTGTCTCGACACTTCCAAACTGCCCTGTGCATGCTTCAGGCTGCTCCCTCCAGAATGGCATCCATCAGTCAGTCAGTCAGTCAGTCAGTCAGTCAGTCAGTCAGTCAGTCTAGGATGAAGGCATGTGAGGGTTCTCCCTGCTCTGCCCGGTAACTGAAACATTTGCACTCCGTGCTCTGAGCAGATGTGGTGGGTTATGGTTACCCTGTGATGTCTGTGCCCAAACCAAAGATCCCTATCAAGGCAACGGAGTTCTGAGAAGCAGAGAAGGCCTCCTCCTCCTGTACAGACTGGCTGCACTGGAGCCTGTGGCCTGCAGTTTGCAGTCGCTCCTTAGGTGTTCACACACTGGACCCCCAAATTCTGCTCTCACCCCCTTGCATTTCAGTTTTCTTCTGTGGATTTGTTCTCAGGGCCTGCAGAACCCCTTCTTTAAAGGTGTCACCAGTGGGGCCCAGTCTTTGCCTTTATAGACGGGACTTGGTTTTCTCAGTCCTGTGCTATCATAGCCATGGAGTGCGGTGGGTGAACAGAGGGTTGTTCTGTGTGGAGAACGGCTTTGTGCACTTTTTTTTTTTTATCATGTTGCCCCTGAAGGGTTTTGTAAGGGCTCCAGAAACCGCCTGATTGATTTCTGCCATATGGGGAGAGCAGATCTGGGGAAACTTGAAGGAGTAATGGTTATTCAACTACGTCGGCTCTACCTGACAGTCGCACAGAATGAGCTGAACCCTGACTGTCACCTTCTGCGACTAGACAGCATTGCCATCGGAGAGAGCTTCTCCATCGGAAGGACCACGGTGCAAATATTTGCCTGGTCAACGCAGATATATGAGGCAAACGGACTGAAGTGACAAACAGCAGCTGGGAATCCCAGGAATGGGAAAGCAGTGCTAAGTTAGGCCAGAAGCGTGGTGCAAAAACAGCAGATGAGAATAACGTGTGTGTGTGTGTGTGTGTCTGTGTGTGTGTTTGTGTGTGTGTGTGTGTGTGTGTGTGTATGATGGTTTTACAGTTATATCTGTAAGAGGGAAGTGAGACAGTGTTTGAAGTGATACCCTTATCTGGTCAGGGAGCCTGTGACTTGTAACATATTAGCAACTGCAAAGAGGAAATCATTCATGAGATTTCTAAGATATTTTTAATGTTTGGAATTTTAAAGAGCACTTTATGTGAGGGTAATTTTACATGGAAAATGACGCCATAATTAAGATCTTTTCTCTTAAGTAGAGCCAGCACTTTATAATCCCAATCATAAAAATCTCCCAATCAGAAAGAATTTCGTGTTAATACAATCACTTATAAGGATGTGGAGAGTCCAGTTAGAACAAGTCCAGTCTGATACCCTGACTGGAAACTCTAAGCCTTAAGACAGGATTTGAGGCACAGACCCCACCTTCAGAGATCTGTTTTTTTTTTTCAGGTGGCACTTCACAAACGTGAGTTAGTGTCAACAAACACTCCCCACGGAACCAAAATAATTTTGGGTAATGCATCAATGCTAAAAAAAAAAAAAAGAAAAGAAAAAAGAGGTATTATACAAACTCAGAGTAGAAACAGCTCAGTAAACAACACCTGTCTGAAGGCTTCCACAGTTTACTGTTCATCACAAGCTGTGGTTGTTATACAAGAGGCCTCTCAACAACAGCTGGCAGAGAACTGAGGTAAGACCACACTATACCTGAGTGCAGGATACAGAGTCAGATGCCAAATTATTAAATTACCTCTGGATGGAAACCCACCAAGACCTCCTTTGACCCTATCAGAGAGAGTTTCAAATCAATTGAAGGCGTGGCTTTCTTTTTTCTTTTTTTTTCTTTTTTTTGAGAAAGCTGTTGGCTTTTATTTATCTATTTTTGACAGGGGCTTATGTATCTCAGGCTGGCTGTGAGTGAACTCATTGTACAGTGGAGGATGACTTTGTAATGTTTTTGTTTAAATGAACGACTTCACTTTTACAGCCAGTTCGTTTGTTCGGCAGGTGTGTGTGGTGGGTTTGTGTAAGGGACTCCTCTCACTGGGTGGGTTTCAGGGATCAAATGGAGTCGCCAGCCTTGGTGACGGTGTCTTATCTACTCAGCCATCTCACTGGCCCAAGTCTTCGCCTCTTCACGTTGATGGCCTTTGCTTTGGAATCTCAGGAGAGGGATGTGCTTGAAACTAAGACAATGGACCACTGGCCTTGTCTTCCTGACTGTCCCTCCTTCCCCACAGTGGCCCGGCTCTGTCTGGAGTGAAAGGTTTCCTTCTTGACTGCCATTTTGAGCCCTCCAGTGTTTCCCCTCCCCCATCTCTCCCCAGGCTAGACTAAAGTGTGAGAAGTCTTATCCAGAGAGGATGGCTATGTGTGTGTGCACTTGTCTGTCCTGTTTTAAATGTAAGGTACTGGGTTCCTTCTTTTTTTTTTCCAGCCCCATTTAACTCTGTTAAAAGAACACAAGTGGGGGGAGGGGAGGCAGAGAGAGAGAGAGAGAGAGAGAGAGAGAGAGAGAGAGAGATTTCTCTAGGCAAGAGCAGGCCTCTCAGATAGGAAGTGTGGTCAGTGGTCAGCCAGAGAAGGGAAAGAGGAACCTTGCAGACGTGGGTGTTAACTTCTCAGTCCCTTCCAGGCTGGGCAGGAGTGCTGGGGCTTGGACACATTCACCCCAGCCTGACCTGGGTGTGTATCCTCACGTGTGCAGACCATAAGCAAAGGACGAAGCCTGGAGCATCTAGATCCTGCGGTGGCATGTCTTGCTTCGTATTCAGGAAGGCAGAAGCACCTGGAGGAGGAGGTTTGGCCCATGAGGTCAGCTACCTTTGCCCTTCTCCTTTCTTCCCTAGAGTAGGCCCAGCTCACTGGTACCCTGAGAAAACCCACCCCCCCTGCCTGTATCCCCCCACCCCCATCGATAGATCATTTTGAACTCTTAAACTTTGGAGTAGCAAAGCTTTCAGAAACAGGGTGAGAAAAACCGTTGGCGATGCCTTTCTCAAAGCACAGCTGACGTCAGTCTTCATCTGGATCGAACTAGAACAGCCTGGTGAAACACACGGGGTATGTTAGTGCCCTGTCACACCGGTCCACGGAGTGTCACGGGGAAATCAGCCTGGCCAAGGAGAGACCGAAGAGGACTCACCTCACAAACCTTACTGCTGGCTGCTTAAGGAAGGCGGTTTCCTCCCCCCCACCCCCCCACCCCATGGTAGCCCAGAGGCAGTGTCCATGTAGTCTTAGCACCCAGGAACCAGAGGACCACCATCCCAAACCAGGTAGCTACTGTTGCTTGTTTGCTTTTGTGTTTGGAGAACAATATCCCTCTGCAGCCCAGGCTGGCCTTGAATTCTTGGTGGGTGCTGGCATTACAGCACTGAGCATTGTTTTATGTGCACGTTTTTACCCAGTGAGTGGTGAGTTTTCTGTTTCTCTGCTTCGTATTGGCTGCTGGAGCGCTTAGGACCACATGGTAGACACTTTCCTTTTTAACCCAATCCTTGTTTAAGCTTTTTTTTTTTTTTTTTTTTTTGTATTCACTTTAACACACATACATTTCTTTAATTTTAAAACGATGTCTCATAAACCAGACTGGCCTGGAAATGCTCTGTGTACCCCAAGATGGTCTTGAGGTCCTCATCCTTCTACTTAACCTTCCTGAGAGGTGTTTTTGTTTGTTTGTTTGTTTTTGTTTCTTGAGACGGGGTTTCTCTGTGTAGCCCTGGCTGTCCTGGAACTCAGTCTATAGACCAGGCTGGCCTCGAACTCAGAAATCTGCCTGCCTCTGCCTCCCAAGTGCTGGGACTAAAGGCATGCGCCACCACTGCCCGGCATAGTAGGTGCTTTTAACCTTTTACTTCTCCAATCTCATGTCTGCCTTAAGGTCTTTTTGCTGTTTGCCTATTTGGACCCTCTTCCCCTCCCTGGCCCGCCTCTTTCTTTTCCATGACAGCCATAGCTACATTTCCAAAAAAAAAAAAAAAAAAAAAAAAAAAAAAAAAAAAAAGAAAAAGAAAAAGAAAATTGAGGGGTGGGCATTAAAAATAATGAGATCTTTGCAGGTGGCATCCTGGTACCGACAACTACAACAAAATCAATACCTCAGGCATTCTAATTTTTTTGTCAGAGCTGTGTTACAGTTTCAAGCTTTATCTTACATGTGAACAGCCCATACTACCTCTAGGATATCTTGCTCTCTGGCTTGATGGCTCTGATTCCTTTGTAATAGTCGCTATACTTTGGAATGACTGAATTTATTTGAAGATCTTTGTCTTCCAACCTCTGTAGGGTTTTCGTGCTATAAGAATAGACTCTGTCTACCTTGTGTTTCGTGCATTTCTCTTCAGACAGAATCAGGTCATAACAGTCTCAGTGGTAATCAAGTCCAAGTCCTGGTCCCTGGTCCCCCCTCCCCCCAGCTGTACCCCAGCTCCGAGCATCATTTTGTGTTGTTGACTTGAATGTCACTGACTTTTATCGACTCAGGTATTTTGAGCGAGTTACCATCCCGGACGATAGCATTCACAGAGGTTCAGGACTTAGGGTGCAGGGACGTGGCATGGTAGGGTGTGGGCCTTAGTACTTCAGGAGAGTCAAATGGCTCTTTAGGCAGTTTGGCCGTGGGCTTCATTGTTGCAGATGCTCTCCACACCTGGCTGGCACAGAGAGGAGGGACAAGTACAGTTGTGCTTTTAGACAAATAGTGAAACCCAGGGGGGTCTGAAAACAGCTCAGAGTCTAGTGCCTCCCGGCCCAGGTGCTGCTCTGGCCGTTGCTTGACTTTCCTTTGCTGTGCTCAGTAGCCGCTCATTTTTAAATTGTTACTAATACTAGCAACACAACTCTTTATTAATAAAGCGGAGTGATCCGGAGAACCCACTGATTATCTCCCACTGGGCTGGGACTGAACTGTGCATCTGAGGATGATGACCTTGAACAACGTCTTTGTGTGTGTGTGTGTGTGTAGACAGAGACTCTCTGTGTAGCTCTGGATGTTCTAGAATTCTCTGTGTATACCAGGCTGGCCTTGAACTCACAGAGATCCACCTGTTTTTGCCTCTTGAGTGCTGGAATTAAAGGCAGGTGCCATGATACCTGGGAAATCTTGAACTTCTGATCCTTCTGAACGTTGGGATAACAGGTGTATGCCAGGAACTATGCATTTTATTCAATCCGGGGGCACGAGCACAGGGCCGGGCAAGTACTCTACCCACCGACTCCATCCTCAGCCCGGAAGTTAAGTTCTCAGTTTAGTACTTTTACTTAAGCTTAAATTAACCAAGACCGGCCAGGACAGTGAAATTGATTTTCCTCTCTTGTTTCATTTCCCGAAAGAATCATCCCAGTTTCACCCCCTTTCCTTCCCTCACTTGTATGTAGGTGATTCTGGGGAGGAAACTGGAGGGAATGGAGAGAGAGAAATGATCTAGAAAGGATAAAACGATAATCAAACACAAACCAGCCGTACAGCAAAAGCCCCATCTGCCTCTTGGTTGGGTAGGTTTCACAGGCTCACGGAGGGAAATGCACATGCGCACATGGCCCTAAACCCACACAGACGAAACCCCTCTGTGGAGAAGCCAGCCACAGGAAACTCACTTCTGCACAGGAACTTGCTAATCGCTTTTGTCACTTTCGGAGTGTTCCTACTGCCTTGGTCACCTCGGACACCGAGGCCAACCACCTTAGGCTGGACTCTGCTAGCCCAGCGTTACAACTTTTCCGTCAGTGACTCATTGGGAACCTTGTGGAGGAGAGAGAGAGAGGTAGACCCCAGGAGGAACTCTCATCAGTGATAGATTTGAACTACACTAGCTTTTATATGGCGTGGAGAGCTACTTAGACTTCCGGAGTCAGTCATTTTGCTGTTGAGACTTGGCATTCTGCTACAGGTAAGACTTTGGCCTCTTTAAAAATGTTTTTTGCTTGCTTGTTTGTTTGTTTGTTTGTTTTTGTGTCCCAGGAATCTCTGTAGCTTTGTTGAGATTTTTCTTTTCTTTAGGCTGAACATTGTGATGACCTTGTTTAATCTGTTTCAAAGTGTAGACCAAACTCAGAGATGGGTGTGAATTTGGCAGTGTAACCCCCTCTCCAGAGTCTTAACAAGGCACACTTTGGTTTTCTTCCCATTTTGCTTTGTTTTAGTTTTGAGATGAGGTCTCCGGCAGCCTGGGCTGGCTGATATGTAGTCAAGGATGGCCTTCAATTCCTGCCCCTTCTGCTTCTACCTCCTAGGAGCAGGAGTTACAGGTATGTGCCACTGAGTCAGAAAGGTCACACATAGTTCTGATACATTAAAAATGTGATTGTCTTGGTTTCTGAGATTTTAGCATGTGTAGACAAAGCCTGTTCTTGGGGCTGGCTGTGTCTGAGCTCCGCTTGTGTGGGGACGTTAGACAACTCGCAGCAATATTTGATGAAGGAAATCTAAGGGCCTTCCAGCATCCACAGATAGCAGCTTTAAAGTCATCTAGCTAGGTAAAGAAAATCAGAATAAAAACCATATTCCAGAATTCCTATCTAATTATTCTCCATTCCAATGGCCTCTTTCTGTACATTTCTAGATTAAATTTCTAGTTTCTCAGGAGGTTTCATGCTGTGCAATGCCAATTGACTGGGCTGTAACATCCGCAACAACAAAAGCTTGGGAAATCACTGGTTTTAGGTGCTTTATTAAATTAAAGTGGAGACGGATGGGTTCAAGCGACAGGTAGTTGATAAGCCCTCACCGGATCTAAGATGGTGCTGTGCACGAGAGAAGAGAAATACGAGGAAATCCGTTCTCTGGTGGACCTTCGACTCTAGTAGTCACAGTGAAAGACACCGGTTGGGAACGGAGAAGAAGCTGGGTCGCAGCAGCTTTAAGGGCTGTAGGGTTTCGAGAAGGGTACTGGGTGTGAGTTGGAGCGGTCAGGAGCCGGGAGCCTTAGGAAGGAAGGGGCTTAACCGATGGAGAAGGGGAAGACTTGGAGGGCCATGTGAACTTTCCAGAAAGAGGAGACTGACAGGCCCAGTGGTTTACCAGCTGCAGGAACAGGGTTAGAAAGATAGAATGTGAACCAACTGGAGGGGTGAACAAGAAGAGGTTGCATTCTGTAGTTTTCTAAGCCTTCTTTTAGCCATTTGCAGAGAGGCTCTACCAGCTTTGTATCCTGAAAGCTTACATTGCTTTGTGATACCCCGAGGGCCTCTAGCAGAGTTCCTTAGTACATTGTGTATGCAGAGAAAGGCCTTGGGGAAACCTCTGGGTCTGTTTTCCTATTTAAAGACTTTCTATCATCCTGCTCTCCTCTGGGGAGGTTGACTAGGTGGATAAGCAAGTCTCTGAGTTTGAAGAGCTTCCCTTGCGAAGGGAGTGAGCTGTTTGGGTCCCGTAACGATTGTTTGCACAGACATTCCCTTAGAGAGACAGCATGTTATAATGATTCCTGGACCACGACTGGAATCTAAAACCACAGTAAGATAAGCAAGAACCTGGAGTCCAAGGGCCCATGTGGAACCGTCGCTCCATTATTTCTGGGCCGTGGGAACCTCAGACAAGTCTTTGAAATTCTTCTATGTGCCTTTTTTGGTGGTGTTATTAAATTAGAAGAGACCTTTAAATAACAGTAGTAATAACTGAAAATTACTACCCCCAAAAGGTTGCTGTTGAGGTAAAATATACAAAGTGCTTTTAATGTAGTGTCTACCTTACAATAAACTCTCAAAGGTCAGCCCTTACTTAGGACGTGTAGGATAATGAAAAAAGAGAAGGAGCAGATAAATCCCTGGCCTGGAGGCAAGCTGTCTACAAACGTCTCCTTTTTAAGGGAAAAGGAGGTTGATCCTTTTAAGGGAAATTGGGGTTGGCAGGTAAAAAGCTGGGAATTAGCACTTCAGAGCACCAGCTATAGACTGGACACAGAGTTTAGATATTTTATAGTGTTGACCCGTGAAGAAAAGAGAACAATTAGAAAGGACGTTTTAAGCTCTTCCTCGCCAGCTCTTTCAGTTAGTTGCCTAGAGGATGCCTCCCTCTAAGCATCTGCAGATGTGTGTGAGTGTCTGGAGGGTGTCTGAAGGCGGTGGGCAGAGAAGTACAGAGGTTTTTGGAACCCAGGCCAGAGAGAGATGCTTATTTCTTGTCTCTGTTTAAGTCAAATAAGATCATGTCACTATTTTAGCTGCACTGCTCGAAAGATACAGCTGAGAATCCATCCCTGCTCCGCAGTTGGAATGCTTTTGACCACGAGTTCTTGAAATAGTGGTTCCGGGTCTGGAGGCTTAGGGTCATTGAAAGCCCAGGATCAAAGCTTCCTGCTTTCCCTCACTCACTTGATTGAAGGTTTGTGTGGATCGGAGAGGGTTTCTGTTTAGGAGCACAAGTGCAGCTGGTGTGCTAATTAGGAAGCCTCAAGTATGTGTTGAGGTTAGTCAAATAATCGATATTGCTTTTCTTCTAGAGACCTTCTGAGAATGTGAGGGAGGCATCCCAGGGGCTCTGACTAGAGAGGGGCAGCAGCCAGAAAGAGGACCCTGAATGGGAATTGAGAGGAGGCGTGGCAATGTTAGGGGGTGAGGTGATCAGTGAGAGAAGGGAGCCTTTGATGGAGGGGGTGAGGATGGGGTACCAGAAACACCTGGCCTCTGTCCTCATCTTTCCTGTCACCGCAGCAACTGCTTGAATGCTCTGAGCGATCTCTGGCCAGTCTCCACTAGGAATTCTCATGCTGTTCTGGGATACAGACAACTGTTGTATGGTTGATTAGTCTAGTACTGGCTGGACACCAAAACCATACGAGAGCTTTAGTTCTTACACGTTGTACCATAGTCCTGGAGAGGGCCTCCAGGAATCTGTGTGATTAAAAATACAAGCCCCGAAATGAAATGGAACCAGCCGTTTTGCATAAGGTGATCTGAGAACCATTAACTGAAGCACTCTCCTACCAGTCCCTAAACACCAGGATGGTAAACAGTGCTGTGTGGATCCTGACTGGTCTCTCTGTGCTGTGACTGACATTTGGTACATGGAAGAGGATTTTCCTTTGTCCTGAATTTATTTCTTGAGATGAGTTTCTGGGAGTGATGTCACTAGATCAAGGGCGTGAGCACTTTTGGCTCAATCCTGTTTTCATAAGTTGCTTTCTGTAATACTTCTAGAGTAGTGGTTCTCAGCCTTCCTAACTCTGCTGTGGCCTTCGATATACTTCCTCACGTTGTGGTGACCCCCCCCCCAACCACAAAACTATTTTGTTGCTACTTCATAACTGTAATTTTACTACTGTTATGAATCGTAATGTGAATATCTGATATGCGACCCCCAAAGGGGTCATGACCCACAGGTTGAGAACTGCCACGGACGTGTTGCAGAGGAATACATTATTACTCTGGGGGAGCACAAAGGAAGAAATTTACTATCAAGGAGAAAGTACCTGATCATTTCCCTCTCTTTTTTTTTTCCTGTAAAATGGGATGCTAGTGAGTTACTTGGGAAGAGATTTCCAGAGCATTACTGTTGCTTGATGGCTTCTAGTGTAAGCTGGGACCGTCTTATCTTGCTGTTGGTTTCTGGTAAAACTGAAGTCAGCAGTGGCTTCTTCCCCATTTCCTAGAAAAGAAAACCAAAGTCAAGTCTGGTGAGGTAACAGGATTTGGGGTTCTCACTGCACCCCTGTGTGCCACAAGTTGTCATTCATTCAGTTTATTGTTGTAGCAACTGGGTAGTGTGTGTGTATGACCTCATGGAAGGAGATGCGAAATAAATACATTCAGCGAGTTGGTGATGAATCAAGTCCAAAAGGGCGTAGTATTGCCCTATCGGTTTTTAAATGTTTTTTTTTTTTTTTGGTTATTTGCATATAAGGCTGATAGAAATCCTTGTTTGTTGAGCAGCCGAGAATAAGGTGAATTTTCAGTACCTTTCATGAGAAGAAAATTGCTTTGGGAAAGTGCCAACTGAGACCCTTGCTGTTGTGTGCTAGCTTGCAAGAGCAGGCTGTCATGTTTGCAGAAGTTTTCGGAGGCTGCTCAAATTGCTGGCGCTGTTGATCTGTGTGATGGGTGTGCTGTGTGATTCTATGCTGATTCTATGCTATGTGACCACCAGCTCCTCCTCCTCCTCTTGGTTCAGTGATCTTGTGTTGTTAGCTAGAAACCTGTCATGAGATGTTTATTTTACCAAAGTAGCAAATAAAGTAATCTGCTTAGAAAAGGAGGATTAAAAGTCTGACTTCCATGCTGATAAACAATGAAAGAGAAATGTGAGCCATTAGAAATGAAGGCATTGGGGCTGAAGAGGTGGCTCAGTGGTTAAGAGGACTGGCTGTTCTTCCGGCAGACCCAGGTTTAATTCCCAGCAACCACACGACAGAGCATGTAACTCAAGTTCCAGGGGATCTGACAGCCTCACACAGACATACATGCAGGCAAATCACCACTGCCAATGAAATAAAATTGGCATGCTCTATTATACCTGGACAGTTGAAAGAAAGGAAGAAAAAGAAAGGCATTTTGTGTGTTGGGATGGTAAAATAGAATTTATTTTTACTTCACCTACAGTAACTCTGCATGCATGTTTTTAAAAACTAGAGATAGTAAGAAGGGATGAGGAGATTTCTGGACTGGATGTGCCTTGCCTCTAACCTGTAAGGCTTGAGAAAAGCCCTTTGGGTAGGACATAGTAAAGGGAGTTTGGATCCGGGCTGTGCAGTGCTGTGGAAGCTGAAGGTTTCCTTTTGGCATCTGAGAATGGAGGAAGTGCTGGGCTCTGATGACTTGATCAAGTACCCTGTAGGCTACAAGACCAGTGCCACCATAAACTAAGACCCTAAACACTTTCTGGACACAGTTCTTCTTTAGGTAGACTGAGAACTAACCCACGGAGTGACCAGAGGAGCCAGGTGTGCTGGTGCATGCCTGCAATCCCAGCCTTCGGGAAGCTGAGGCAGGAGGTTTGAGAGTTGGAGGCTACCTTAACTTCACTGTAAGACCGTCTCAAGGCAAAGCAAACAAACAAACAGCAACAACAGCACAAAAATAAAAACTCACCCAAGAGAGCCGACTAGTTCAGGGTCCACAGTATTGAGGGGAGCACTGTGATAATTGTTTGGAAAATCATTGAACCCACTCCTTATTTACAGAAGAATAAAGTTCCAATGGAGAGGGAGAGAAACAACAGGACTGGTGAAGACACAATGAAAGGAGACGAAGAGTGCTTCCTCAGGAGAGGAAGGGGTGATGGTTTCAGAGGCCACGGAGTGTATGTAGGAATAGTTCAGTTTTGATAAAAAAAAATGAGGATGTAGACTGGAAAGGATAAAATATTTCTGAATTGTGGGCAGGAGAGATGACTCAGTGGTTAAGAGTGCTAGCTGCTCTTTCGGAGGATCCGGGTTCAATTTCCACTACCTACATGGCAGCTCACAACTCCTATCTATAACTTCCTGTTCCAGGGGATCTGGCACACAGACACACACATGCAGTCAAATAACCAATGTGCATCAAATAAATACGTTATTACAATTATTCTGAATCATGGGTTCTCAAATGTGTGTATCCAAGAGTCACCTATGGATGTGTGTGTGTGTCGGGGGGAGGGTTTAATAAGTACACCATCCTAGGTTGTCTCCCTTCATGTTTTCTGTCAGGAAGGAGGCAGGCGGGAACACACAAATACATTTTTGATAAATCTGATGTGGCTGGTCTTCAGGTAATATTTTGTGAAATGCTATAGATTAAAGGTTATAGTTTGGTTTTGTCTGTTTTATACTCTCTGTGTCTGTGTGTGTGTCTCTCTGTCTCTGTTTTTGTCTCTCTATCTGTCTCTCTGATGTGGGTGAGGCTCGGGGGCTGGAAACTCACAAATCAAGAGCTTATCATGTGAGAGTATGGAAACAGAAGGTAAAGACAGAGTTATTTGCTTGTTTTAGAAATAAGCTAAAGCCAGGAGGCTGTACTCAACTACACGCCTTAGATGCAGTTAGTACCACAGAATTCCCCTCCATAAGCAAGCATCTTTTGGCAGGAATCTGAATCATCCAGGGAAGTTTGAAAACCCATGAACACCTTTGTTTCAAATGGCAGGGAGGTTGTCATTAAGAATAAACATACATGAGAATATGAAGAGGGGTTATACCAGGAAGTATTGGGGATTGTGGTGCATGATAATATATTAAAGGAAGAGGGAAGGAATAATTTTTGATAAAATGGAGTACCATAAGCATAGACCTATAGCACTTACAATAATAAGGACAGATGTATATCATACAATGAACAGAACAGTAAATGGCACCCCTGCAGCAGTAACCAAGGTCCTGAGGCCACCTGTTTTCTTTTCCTGCCTTTAGAATGTCAGTGACTGTCATTAACTCTCAAATGTTCTTCTTATGCTGGAAATGAGCCTTTTTCTCCATTCACAGTTCCCATCCCCAGGGCTTCGAATCGCTCAGGTCAGGATGTGATAAATCAAGAACAAACTGGGAGCTCGTCTTTACAGCAGAACCTTGGTTTAGGGCCTGTTGTCAATGAAGCATCAGATACCTAGAGTCAGACTTCTGTGAGCATCTGCTGACCCTCCCCATCCCTGTGTGACCTGTGTGATGGTGTTGCCTTGTGCTCTGGAAGAGCCTTCAGCCTCTGTCCACCCCACCATCTATCCATCTCTCCTCCTTCATTGTAACTTTCCCTCCCTCCATTCCTCCTCTTTCTCTCTTTCTCTTTCATTCTGACAGAGTCTCACTCAGTAGCCTGGGTGTTCTGGAACTCACTTTATAGTCTAGGAGGCCTCACGCACGGAATGCTGAGATTACAGGTGTGAGCCACCAGCCTGGCTCGATGTTGCTTCTTTCGTCTTTCAGAAAATTATTATTTATTTTATTTTGTGTGCATTGGTGTTTTGCCGGCATGTATGTTTGTGGGAGGGTGTCAGAGCCCCTGGAGCTGGAGTTACAGACAGTTGTGAGCTGCCATGTGGGTGCTGGGAATTGAACCTGGGTCTTCTGAAATAGCAGCTAGTGCTCTTAACTGCTGAGCCATCTCTCCAGCCCTGAGGGAAGTTTCTTAGTAAGTTTTGGGATTACTGAGTCAGTTGGGATCTAATGAGAAGCAAAGAGTTCTGAGAAAAAGAACATATATCAGATTATGGACATTTGTTGTACAGTTTGGGAGTATGTACCTAGTCTTTAATTTCTGTATTTTGTTTAAATTCTTTAAAGTCTTCTTATGATTCCATAAGCTTCACATTAAGAACCCTGGCCTCAGAGGCTGTCAGTAGCACAGGGGAAGCATTATGGGATAGAGGAAATCCCTCTCTGTTCATTGCGATCTCAGGTTAACACAGGCTCTCCACTGATCCTGACCTGAGGACAAGATGGCGGCTGGCGGATGCTTTAGAGCATCAGATCCTCAAGTTGCGCTGCGCATGCGCTCGAGCACGTTCCTCCCAGAGAGAGAATGCTCACTGCCCTAAGTCCTTCCTTCTGAGTCCTCTTCCGTGAAGTCACGGTCAGCTCCCTATAGGGAGAACAGCTTCCCAAGATTCCACTTAAGTATGCTATATACAGCTGGGTGTAACCTCAGACAGCACCAGAGACACAGCGACGTTTGCATACAGAGAGGATCAGACTACAGTGTGGAGTGACCGGTCAGGATCAGCTGACACCCCCAGCCTGGCAGGGAAAGCTAAACAGCTGGCATTTGTGCTGTTTCTGAGTGTAAGATGCAGCCTTTTCTTTCTGTCTCTCTGAGTCTGTCATCTCTGTTTCTGTTTCTCTCTCATTCTGTGTGTGTGTGTGTGCATGTCTGTCTATGTCTGTCTGTCTATGTCTGTCTGTCTATGTCTGTGTGGGAATTGAACCCATGGCTTCATGCATGTACTAGGTAAGCACTCCAGCATGGATCCAGATCCTCCACCTAAACAGTCTTTCTTTCCTGAAACTGACATGCGGCCAGGCCTTGGCAGCTTTGGGGACAGCCTTTTCCCTATACAGTCTTTTGACCACAGATGCCCCTTTGGCCATTGTGGGTTTGAGAGCCTGTAGTCTGGGGAACTGTGTGTGTTGGTTGAAAACTCAAGCTTCTTCTAGTCTTTTCTCAGCAGAGAGACACTTACCCGAATCCGTGTGCTTTAACCAGCCAGCTCTGCTGAAAGCCATGAGATGATGTCATAGGGTGGGTTGCAGGCTGGGGAGGGAAGGGGACTTTTTTTCAACCCTCCAGAGATCAAGTATGTGAAACTGCCTATGGATTTATGAAATATGAGTCAAGAGTCTCTTTTTCTGGGGTAGTATGAGAATTGTATACCTATCTTTGAGGTAGAAAATGAAGATCTCTAACAGATGTGTTCACGTAAGGCGTGTAGCTTGCCTTCCATTACTGCATTAATCATTGTAGCCCTGTGGTTAGGTTTTGTGCCAAGTCCTGTATGTATCCGAATCATAACATTCCATCCCATAACCCCTGCTTACAACCCTGAGCACGCACTTACAATGGTTAGGCTCATGATCGTTCTGAGTTACAGTGGTGCTCATAGAGCTGTTCTGCTTTTCCCTTTCAGAATAATATTCCCTACATCACAGAAGATGGTCAACATTTTACTATGAAATAATATCTTCAAGTTAGATGACTATGCCCAGGCAGAGGTGGATGCTAGCGTTCTGAGCATGTCGGCATGGGTTGGCTTAAGCAGGGATGCATGTTACCTAGTGGATTCCCAGTAGACGATACTTTCAGTTGAGGAAGGCTCACTGTAAGCCAAGGAACAGTCTACGTACACCGAAGACCAGTGGCAAGCTCCTACCTTTTTAGCAGGCCACTCAACTTCATTGCTGCCCTTGCTAGCCGGTTGAGTCCTTCGTTACTGCAGATGAGTAGCTGGTTCCTCTCCCTTCTGGATGCTTCCCTTGTCTTTCAGGAGGAGCCCTGCATTTTCTTCATCTCCCTCCCCTCCAGGCCCATCTCCCTGTCTCTTGAGACTCCTCTAAGGATGCACACCTCACCATGCATCCTTTTCTTCTCCTCTTCCTGTTATTTTTTTCTCAGTGGCCACAAAATCTTCTATTAGCTTTATTCCAACCGTGAGCTGAAGGCAATGCCTGCCATGGTGGAGAAATCTAAGAACACAAGGATCAGTCCGCCTAACAAGGAAAGGAAGAACAGATATTTAGACTCAAATTTAAACCACTCAAGTCATTTCCTTCAGCAATAACCCCCCTCAGGAGGGTTTGTATAATTTGCTTTATAATACTTTTCTCCAGATAAAACCTGACTTTCATCAGTTCCAGTGTCTTTGGACAGTAACTGGCTCACTTAATGTTGGTGGCATCTCTTCCTCTGGTCATGCTGAGGGGATAGACAGCGTTAGAGACCTGTACAGGAAATAGGAGTAAAGCCAGAAAACCCTCATACATCGGCAGTCCCACAGTTTCCTCTATCTGCTAAGACAATATTATTTTGTCTTATTTTATTCCGGTACCTAGATTTTCTGGCTGTATCAGAGAAATATCTACAGTACTATTGGCTTTAAGACCTAATAGTAAATATAGATTCACAATAGTGGTGCCCATCCACAGTAACACATGTGACATATGCTTTTGAACATGAGCACACAAGAATATGCTTTTTTTGCAATCTGTAAGATTTTGTTTACTAAAATCCCTATTACTCCGGGGTCTTCACTCTAAGGTGTACAGAGTCCATAGGGGAGAATCCCAATGTAAGAGAACCCCTCCCCCACATTCTCTGCTGACTCTCAGGAGCATTTGAATTAAAGGGAGATTTTGGCTGGCTGTCTTTGCCTTCTTTTCATTATCTGTGTCTCTGGGAAAGTAATTAAAAGAGAAGTTGTGGCAATATTAATATTAAATTCTAGAGCTGTGAACATATGTGGATAGCGGGGAGGCCTGTATGAAATTTAAATCGGAAGTTCCAAACCAGACCGATGGCTTTGGATTTCCCCAAGTTCTGCCATCTGACTTGGGAAAGACCCATTACCTGCTTATCTGGGAGAAAGGTTAATTCCTCTTCCAACAGGGGTGAGATGCCTGTGGTTTCCATTTAAAACTAGATTGCTAGTTTTCAATATTGTAGTCAAGGAGGAAAAAAACCCAGAATTTTTAACTTAAGTTCATGTTTTTGTTTGTTTGACCTGTGACAAACTCACCTTACATTTTAAGCTTTTCAGACATAGGTGTCCTTCCTTTGGACAGCTGAGCTATTTGTACTTCAAATTTATTTCCTGCATATATTGATGCTGTTTCACAGCTGAATTTCATCATGGCTGCCTGGTTTTCTTTTTAACAGGTGGATAGCTCACTATGTTATCCATCAGTTATAGTTACTTTTTTTTCTTTTCTTTGCCAATTTTAAAATGACTGTTGCCTCTGAAGTACTCACTATATTATTAAGAAAAACCCAGCGATCCTAGTGAGATGCAGCTAGGATGTGAACATTGTCGTGACATTTTGAAGATAATTGATGCTTTAAAACCTCTCTATATTTTATCTTTTAAAATTCTGAGGATCTTAGATTAGAGGAATCTAAGGTTCTTGGGTCTTATACTTTAATATACACAGAGACCACTTCTAATGATGGGTATTGGAGTTTATAGGGTTGGTGAGTTTATATTTTTAAAATCAGAGAATTTATTGTTAGCTGTATAGCTCTGTAGCTAGTTCTGGAATTTAAGCAAAACAAAATTTTCAAATAATGAATACAGCTGAATATTTCTAAGTTCTTCACATGTCAGAAATTTCCCAAAGGAACCATATATATTTGATTCTGTGCACGTGCATGCGTGTATAGATATAAGGATTTGTGTATGTGTGTTGTGTGCTGTGCATGTGTGTATAGACATGTGGGTTTGTGTGTGTATATGTGTGTACACATTTGTGTTTAGGTGTGTATGTGCTGTGCATGGGTGTATAGGCATGTGGGTTTGTATGTGTATGTATGCACATACATGTGTGTGTTAAGGTGTGTGTGCATATGCAATGCATGAGTGTGTTTAGGGCTGTGTGTGTGTGTAAGTATAGGCATAAGGATCTGTGTGTGTATTGTATGCTGTACATGTGTGTATAGACATGTGGGTGTATATATATGTACAAAAATGTATGTGTTTAGGTGTGTGTGCATGCTGTGCATGTGTGTATAGGCATGTGGGTTTGTATGTGTATGTATGCACATTTATGTGTATGTTTAGGTGTGTATATGCACACCCATGTGTGTGTTTAGGTGTGTGTATGCACACCCATGTGTGTTTAGGTATGTGTGCACATCCATGTGTGTGTTTAGGCCACAGGTTGAGGCTGGACGCCTTCCTCCATTGCCCTCTGCCTTGTCGACTGCAGCAGACTCTCTCGCTTGAGTCCAGAGCTCACGGACTTAGCTAGGCTTGCCCTGACACTTGTGTGCCTTGTGCTTTACCACTGAGCCACTTGGCCATCCCAGCAGGCCGAGCTTCTCTTCCTCGTTTCCTGTTGCCTCTTCAGCTCTAGCCTGGGTACAGGTAGAGTGAGCTGCATGGTCCCTAGACACACGCTTGTTACTTCTTCAAGCCTTTGCCCTTTGCCCTCCTTTTGCTTTGTGAAACTCCTTCCCAGATTTTATTCGGCGCCCCTTCCTGTGTGCCACTTGAGTGGTTTCAGCCATTGGCAATCTTCACTGCTTCCTCTCTAGTCTTTAATATCTTTCTCTGAAGTCCAGCTTCCTCCATAAGTCCTTCGTAGGGTCCTCAGCCTGAGCCTCTCAACCCCACTCATCCCTTTCCATTTCCAGTCTGGTTTCTTCCTTGATGCATCTACTCATTAATTAGTGCATCTTGCACCTGCATTTGTGTCTTCCTTTGTATCTTGTCTCCACAGTTAGCCAAATCCCAGGCAAGCTGGGACTACCATGACCAACGAGTGCTGTGTGTAAAACAAGTAATTAAGAAAAGTTGTTTGGGGTCTGGAGAGATGGCTCAGTGGTTAAGAGCACTGACTGAGTTCAAATCCCAGCAACCACATGGTGGCTCATAACCATCTGTAATGAGATCTGACACCCTCTTCTGGTGCATCTTTAGACAGATACAGTGCACTTACATATATTAATAAATAAACCTTTGAAAAAAGAAAAAAGAAAAGTTTTTTTTAAGACAAGATAAAATGCACAGACATCAGTAGACTAAATGGAAGCACTAGGTGGTCGGAGGGCTGTTCTACACCCTACTTTATTTGTGTCTTAATATAGCTACATCTACCATCATGGGTATAGCTCACAGCTATATACAACTCTAAAGCGGAGGCAGAGGCAGGCAGATTTCTGAGTTTGGGGTCAGCATAGTCTACAGAGTGAGTTCCAAGACAGCCAGGGCTCCACAGAGAAACCCTGTTTCTCCACAGAGAAACAAACAAAAAACAAACAAAAACAAAACAAAAAAACCAAAACCTAAGCTGGGTGTGGTGGTTCACATTTATAATATCAGCACTTGAGAAGCTGTGGCCTGAGTAGGTTGTGAGTTCAAGGCTATGGTGTGAGACTGTTATCTAAAAAGAACACACACACACACACACACACACACACACACACATGTGGGGGAGTGCTAGGCAGCCTGGCTAGAGTAAAAACCTGCTCCCCTGCCCTGTCCTGCCTTCTGATTCTTTCCCCTCTATGGAGGAGGGGATGGTGGGATGATGTAATACTCAGAGTTGTAGCTCTGGCCCAATGAACAGTGAACATAATCAGAGGCCATACATTTTCCTTTGTGTCTTGACCAGTAGGTCTATAAATTCAGGGTATGTACTACCATATGAGATTATTGTGAAGAGAAAATGAGCTAACATATTCACATAGTCACTGTGTAGACTTCATAAAGTGTACTGACATAAAGCAAGTCAGCTACTAAACTGGACGTGATAACATAGTTTGTAATTGCAGGAGACTGTGGTGAGATAGTTGTAAGACGAGACCTGTCTAGGCTAGAGTGAGTTCAAAGCCTACCTAGACAGCTTAGTTTAAAATCCCTGGCTCAAAAGTAAAATAAAAATAAAGCAAAATAAAATAAAAACAAAGAGGGCCGAGGGCAAAGCTCTGTGGTAGAATGCCTACCTAGCTTGTTCAGATCTCTAGGGGCAGTCGTCAGTACTGGGTAGGAGTGGGGGCAGCTGTGACGTCACAGATGCTATGGAGCCATTGTTGGATATGCAGCCCATTACAGATGACAGGCACGGTGTAGCTGTATGTCTAGGAACTGAAATAAGTAACACACACACCTCCAAAGTCCTCCTGGCATTCTGACCTGAAATGAAATCCTTTTGTTTCACACGATGATGAAACTAAGTCCAGAGATGATAACTTGCTCCTGGTGTCTAAGCAAAACTTAGACCACTTGTTCTCTGTGTGCAGGCAGGCCTTGAAATTGCTCCAGTAACCCAGCTGAGGTCAGTCAGTTGTCTTGGCTCTTAATTAGGTCCCCCCCCTTTTTAAATTAGATATATTCTTTATTTACATTTCAAATGATTTCCCCTTTTCTGGTTCCCTGCTCCCTGAAAGTCCCATAAGCCCTATCACCTCCCCCTGTTCCCCAATCAACCCCTCCCACTTCCCTGTCCTGGTACTTCCCTACACTGCTGCATTGAGCCTTTCCAGGACCAGGCCCTCTCCTTCCTTCTTCTTGGGCATCATTTGATATGTAAATTGTGTCGTGGGTATTCTGAACTTCTGGGCTAATATCCACTTATTAGTGACTGCATTCCATGTGTGTTCTTTTGTGATTGGGTTACCTCACTTAGGATGATATTTTTCAGTTCTACCCATTTGCCTAAGAATTTCATGAATTCATTGTTTTTTTAATAGCTGAGTAGTATTCCATAGTGTAAAAAAAACCCCATTCTAACTTAAGTAGAGATGTTATAACTTGCAAATTAAATACCAGATACCACCTTTAAAAATCTGAATTTCAGATAAAGAATTAGTAATAATTTTAGTATATAAATATCCCATGAGTACCAATTAAAAAATAAATTGTTTTAGAGGAAAAAATTAGAAAAAATGAATTGGTAGGGAGTATCAGATGTTAATTATGCTATCGGCATGCTGTTTCTCTTGGCCTTGAGAATGTGCCTTTGAAAGGAGGAAAGGCACTGGAATAGTGAGGACATTGTTGTCGTCAGTGTTTTTTAAGTTCTATTATTCCAAAAATGTTAATATAGCCCCCCCCAAAAAAAGAAAAGAAAAAGAAAAAAAAAGAAAAAAAGAAAAAAGAAAGAAAAAAAAGAAAAAAAGAAAAAAGAAAGAAACTAGTAAACTGAGGCTGGAGTGGAAGAGACTGAAGGATAATGGCATACAGATATTTGAAGATGCCACACTGAAGCGCTTTCCTGTGAATGCTAAACTGAAAAATCAATAGGAACTAAGGGGCTGGCAAGATGGCTCAGTGAGTAAAAAGGTACCTGATACCAAGTCTGAGGATCTGAGTTTAATCCCCAGGTGGGAGGGGAGAATTGACCACAAGATAAACAAATAATATATAAGTGTAATTAAAAACTCATTACTATCTTACTTTACAAAACTATCTTTGATTTTTCATTTTTAAAACATCTAGGCTAAGCTGGGCATGGTGGCGCACGCCTTTAAGCCCAGCACTTGGGAGGCAGAGACAGGCAGATCTCTGAGTTTGAGGCCAGCCTGGTCTACAGAGTGAGTTCCAGAACAGCCAGGGCTACACAGTTCCACCAACTGTCAAGATATGTTCAGCCAAGTCTCCCAGCCCTTGCCTTTTTGGAGACAGTTTAAAGGTCAGCTGTGACTGGTTTGCTATGGGGGTACTCAAATGGGGAGTGTTCAGAAATGGAATCAACACCCAGGACGCTGTTTCCTGGTGCCGCATTCTGGTGTACAAGTGGATTTGTTTGCGTGGTTCACTTGGGTAATTTTTATTTCCAGTGGCTTTGAAGAGAGCATGGGACCAGAAGTCCAGTGGACTGTGAAAAAGACTTGACCTTCTACCTCATTAATGGAGGGCCATATTTGCTGTGGAGGGTGTTCTTACGGTACCTGATGTCACCCTAGGCCAGCAGGTACCTCATGGATACTTGATGTGACCTCTCTTTTTCTTCCTCTTTGGGGTATCTGATTAGATTCTGGTCTGTAATCCTTAAAAACAAGGGGCCCAGAATATTCTGGTCTGTAAAACAAAATAGCAGTGCAAGCAGTGCAAAATAGCCAGCCAAGGCGACCCTGGAATTCATCCAGGAAAAGACACGTAAGGAAGAATGGTAACAGGCTTTCATGTGATGGAGAGAGGAAACCTCTACACCATCAGCACTGTGGGGTACAGAGGAGGGGATGGACGCCGCCTGCTCAAACTGAACCCCAGACAGCAGACATGCTTTGGACCTTGTTTCTGAAAAATGGCATATATGTATCTTATTGTTCTAATACCTGACCCTCCCCCACACACACACATGTGTGTACCCTCACCTAACTTGGACCTTGTTTCTGAAAAATGGCATGTGTGTATCTCATTGTTCTAGTACCTGACCACATGCACGCGCGCACACACACACACACACACACACACACACACACACACACACACACACACACATGCTTACCCTCACCTAACTTGGACTAGGTTAGAAATGAAGCAGAAGATCCCTTTGAAAGGTTTTCAGGTTTACTCTTACTGAGTACTTACTTGAAGGTTTCATACAAAACATAACAACAATAAGAAAGTCTCTGAAATGAATAAGCCCATGGTGGGAGATG
The DNA here is from genome assembly GCF_947179515.1 of Apodemus sylvaticus. NCBI lineage: Eukaryota > Metazoa > Chordata > Mammalia > Rodentia > Muridae > Apodemus > Apodemus sylvaticus. The sequence goes on along the minus strand of NC_067482.1, from coordinate 44,416,151 downwards.
CTTGGGAGGGCCCAGAGCAACATAGTCCAGGACACAGTTTACTGCAGCACCCTGATCAGAGGTGGCAGAGACAAGAATTCCATGTGGTTCCTAAGAACAGTGATTGCTCTTAGCAGGGCACCTCTGTTTCTCCGTTGGGATATTCTCTCTGGTTCCTTTGTGTTAGAAACCCAAGTGCACAAAACACAGAGTGCTGGGGAAGCATGCTTGGTTCCTCACTTTGGCAATATTGCTATAATGCAAATTCTTTAATATCTTCATTAGATATAGGGTTAATGGGTATGGTGGCATTTTTTGGATAGTCTGTAATCTGTCTGGTACTATAATAAAATATGTTCAGGAAGGTTCTCATTATGTAACAGGAGTGTCAGAAACAGGACATCACTAATTGGAACACCAAAGCAACCTCTCTTCAACTTTTGCCACTTCTGCTTTCGGTGTCAGTACACAAACACTAATATGATTTTCTGTGCCCCGTATTTCCTTTGAAAAGTTATTTGCCTGGCTTTTCCAAAGCCAGAATAAAAAAATGTATGTTTCTTTAGAGAGGACTTGAAAATGTCTGTGGGAAACCCAGATGGATGCCATGTTTCTTACACGCCTTCCCTCCCACTCTCTCTGGGGTCAGGCCAGCGCCCCCCACCCCCAGTGCCTTGTGGGTAGAGGAGGAGGTGCACTTACTTTTCATTGACCTGCCCTTTGGAGCTCTGTTAGGCTCCATCCATGTCTCTGGGTGGCTACCGGGTTAACGCCTGTCATCCTTGCCTGGAGACCCCGTGGGGGCTGCTAATTCTGTCATTTCTAGCTTACACACGTTATCTCCCTTACTAAGTTCTCATGTCCTAACAGTACCTTTTCGTATCTACCAAGAGCCTGCTTTTGAAAAAGATATCTTAAACAGTACTTTTTATTATCCTGTCCCTTTGGGAGGAATATTGGAGCAAACTAAGGCTGTCAGTAACTGGACCCCATGCTCTCTTTCTTTCATTTTAAATTGGGGTAGGCTATGCAAGAGCTGCTCCCTGGCATGGCGGATGGGGCAGTGGTGAAGAGGAGGGAGATAGTCACACCACTGTGGTCATGTCCCTAGACTTGTTCCAAGCCAATTTTCTAGCCCATCCCACCCTGGCTCAAGCCTCCTGTGTCATGTTTCCTTGAAAATGACTATCCAGCTGGGAGGGGTAGTGAGTGTCTTTAATCTCAGCAGAAGAGGAGGGCAGTGTAGTCGAGGATACCAAGGTGGGGAAGGCTATCCAGTCGATGCTGTAGTGGAATGCAGAGAGAACGCACCTGCATGCAATGCACAAAAACAAGCCACAAATCTGCTCCTGTCTCCCCGCCCCCCCCCACACACACATACACAGCTGTGCTTCAGACACAGTCTCCACCTACCTATGCAGGCTTTTCCATGTGCTCACCTGGACTTAGGGCCACTTCCTCTGTTTGGTCATCGCCCACTCTCTCTTGTCCTTTTTACTCCAGGTTCTAGTTCAAATGATACCCTCATGATCTCACCACATTAACATTTTATTTTTTGTTACCTTCTGTCCCCATTAGGTCAAGCTTAGGAGAAAGCCAGTTAAAGGTAGTTTGTTTTTTTTTCAGACTTCCGTGAATTTTTAAGTTAATATTAATAGAGCATTATATATGTATAAACAATAAATTCAGCCATTCAAAGAAGAAAAGAAGGGCCCTCCACAGAGGTGCCCCAGTGGCTTCATGGGTGTTACAGCTTCCTGTCTCAGTTTCTTGACCTGAGCTGAGCAGATGCTTCTAGAGAGACATTTAATTGCATAGCTGTGGACTATGTCTGTGACGTAATCCACATAAAAAGGACTTATGTCTGTATTCCAAAGGAGGGTTTAAAACTCTTAAGACGGCATCAGGATCTCTTGTTCTTACCTGACTCTTCTCTTACCTAGAGGATTTAAGGAGCAGGCAATTTAAGGCTTGCAGCCATGCACCTATCGGGCTAGATTCCAGAGGAGCAAGTGTCAGGTAAAGTTAGGACCCCCAACAAGCTGGAGTGGCCACTCATCGGTGAGAGCAAGGCCTTTTACCTACGTATGCCTTTTGCTCCGCCTGGACCAGTGTTCTCTTGGACAAGGGAAGCTGGATCTCACTAGAGCCACTGGGTTGGGTTGTATCTGCACATTTAGTTCTATATGAATGGGAAGGAAGAATCCTTTACCAAGCCAAGAACTTGCTTCTGTGTGTACAGTGTATACTGCTGGGCAATGCACAAAGGGTGATTTGACTCTGGGTGTGTATGTGTGTGTGTGTGTGTGTGTGTGTGTGTGTGTGTGTATGCCCCATGACAGTCCATTGTGTGGACATGGCATTGTTAGTTTAGCATACTTATTTATTTTGTTGCTGTTACAAGTGCTGCAGCAGTGGAAGTTCTCACTTGCCTCTACGACGTGCATGAATATTCCGGCACAATGTGTGTAGAGAATGGAGCTGCTGGTTAGAAGGTGTCTGCGTTTAAACTTTTGGCATATATGGAAAGAGTGGGGCGGACAAGGTAATAAGGGGTCTATGATCTGTCAAGAGTCCTCTTGGCTGAACACTGTGCTCTGGCAGTGACAAGTCAGACTGAGTTCTTTTCTTTCTTGCTCTTCTCTTCTCTTTTTTCTCCTTTATCCCTTGTCTTCTTCCCCCCCCCATTCTCTCCCTCTCTCCTCTCCCTCTCCCTCCTTTCATTTCATTTCCTTCTTCTTTACTGAGGTAAGGTCTTGCTATGTAGCCTAGTTCTAAAGTACTAGAGCAGGCAGGTCCCAAACTCATGTCAATCCTCCTGCCTCAGACTCTGAAATGTTGGCCTTACAGATGGGTGCCACCATGGCTGTCTGAGTAAGTTCTTTATAGCGTGTGCAGATTCAGAATTCCCTGATGAGAGCGGGGCAGCTGCCACGAGTAGGAAGCAGACCTAGAGTTACCTGAATCCTGGTCTTTCAGGGGACCTCTGGAAATTTTGAATTTTAATTAATTTTGACTAGTAAGTGTGCCACCCCTTTCTCCTCAGACACTGTTGGCCATGAGCCTGAACAGGGTTTGGAAGGCTGAGTGTGGTAGATTGACCTCCAGAGACGTTGCAACAAGATGAGTCTACTTTATGGCTTCAGAAATAGGTTATATAGAAGTATGAGTGGAAAGGGCCAATCGGTCATTACATCAAGCGAGCGGGAAGGGCTGATCGGTTATAATAGAGCACCTGATTATCATGCAGGTGGGAAGCCAGAGGAGCACATGTATGCCGAGTTATACAGCCTTGCAGAGAGCTTTGTACAAGGTCACTTTTCAGCCAAAGCCCAGACAAGGCCAGCCACCTGTGTTCAGGGACACTCTCCAGACAAAGACAGGTAGAGACAGGGAAGGCCTGCTGAGAAAGGAAGTCCCCCACTTTATGCAGAGCTCAGAAAACCATCCAGTCATGGGGGACTGCTAACTTAATAACTGGTTCTCTAACAGATAGGGACAAGTCTTAGTGCCTATATAAATTATTTTATTAAATTTAAATAAGATTTTAGAATTGAAACATATTTTATAACTTACTCGAAATAAGATTGAATCAAGAACATGATTGTTCTTAGAAATGGTTTTGTCACAAAGCAGAGGGAGGCGTAAGTGCTGAGCCCTGTCAAATACATGTCCACTGAGTTTTGTCCAACAACATTTATCAAAAAACAAAACAAAACAAAACAAAAAAAAACAAACAGATCTTTGTTTTTATTGTTTTTCTCCGCTGGGGATTGAACACAGGGCCTTATGCTAGGCAGAGGTTATATCACTGAGTCCCCAACCTCTGCCAATAACAACAAAAAACAAGAAAGAAAGACAGAAAGAAAGAAAGAGAAAGAAAAGAAAGAAAGAGAAAGAAAGAAAGAAAGAAAGAAAGAAAAGAAAGAAAGAAAGAAAGAAAGAAAGAAAGAAAGAAAGAAAGAAAGAAAGAAAGAAAGAAAGAAAAGAAAGAGCGAGCAGAAATGTTTTGTGTTTGGTGATTGGTGTTGGGAATAGGGAAGAGATCACTGACACACTGCAGAATCCCACTCCACACTGCCTTTATTTTGTATCTTAGTTTCATTAAGGTTACAGGGGTAGGCAGGCCTGACCCGAGGGAGCACAGGGACAGGAGGGGCAGAGAGTCTGATGGTAGGTTCCTCAGCTAACTACAGGCGTTCAGACCCCAGCAGTCTACCTCACTAGCTTGTCATCTTGGGCAAGGCTCATTACTTCTCCCTGCCTTATTTATTGTCCTCTCTGTAAACTGTGAGGGGACAGTGGAGCTGACAGCAGGGTACAGTTGCCATCAAAGGAGGCAATTTTTGTAAAACACTTAAAATAGCGTCTGGCAAATGCTGGTGTTGATAATTCCTTGCCAAAGGTCGAGCATTCAGCTTGGTGTGGTACGGTAGCATCCTCTCAGATGACTCAGAAGTCCTGGAGGCTACCTGTTACCATCCATGCTTTGTGGCTCCAGTTCTGTGACTCACCTAAGGTTATGCTATTAATCAGCAAAGGGGAAGAGGCTCTAACCAGGCCCCCAGCCTCCGCACCTGAGTCCTTCACAGATGTTAGATGTCCTCACTAACTGAAATCACTGCTCTCTTCTCAGGGCTAAAAGGCCCGCCTTCTCCATCATTTAAATAATGCCAAGAGTTAAGGGTTTATCCTAATTCTAAAGGACTTAGAGTAACGGTTACCTGGGTTACCTGAAAGAGAATTGATCCGTCTGCAAAGCATGTCAACAAGAAAGGGGATGGCTTTCTGGAGAAATAATTTCATATTAGAATTGGGAGCTATTTTTTGAGTAAAAAAGGTTACTTTTGTGTAGTAGAATCTTTCCCCTGGAGAGAGGCGGGGGAATTGGTTAATTTAGAATGAGAAACTTGGAGGCACTAGCTAGCTTTATGAGCTCTCTCTGCTTAAATATGAAAGAAAAGACAGGGCTCGTTTGAAACATGCCCAGCGGATGGAAAATGTGCTGACTCAGCCGGTTCCATTCTGGGCGTGGAAGTCGGTCGCTGGCAGCTGAACTGCTTTCTGTAACTGTTGGCTTCCTTGTGGGGGAAATGAGTGGGTTGATGCTGATGACCTTTTGGTCCTTTCAACACACTGAATTTCTTTCCACAGTGGGGGACTTGTTACCCTGCAGATGTGGGGTTGTTTGGTATGAGGGAGTACCAGTAATCAGGGGAATTTCCTAAAACATATGGGCACACCGTATATATTAAACAAATATTAGCAATACATTTAATCAAGAAAAGAGTTAATACCCTCTCATCCCTAAGAAGAATTTTTAAAAGTCTTTAAGAAACAATGACCTTCTTGTTTGGTTGGGAGAAGCTGAAGACTTAGGAGATTTAAAAAAGAGACTGGATACAGTTGGCTCACATTTCTTTGAGACACAAAGCAGATTGGACTTGAATCACGAGGTTTTACTTTAGGATCCTTAACCAGGGCGGTGGCTTCCACCTGGAGGGCACATGCTCTGAGCTCGTGCAAGTCTGTCTCAGTCACTTGTCACCTGATGTCCCAACAACATTCCTCCAAACACTTGAAAAGTCATTATAGTAGCCAGGCAGTGTCACATAGGCCTGTAATTACAGTACTTGGGGGGCAGAGTTCTTAACCCCCGAGCCATCTCTCCAGCCTGCTTTCCAATCTTATTTCCTCCATCTATTTCACTGTTTTTTAAAAAATATTTATTTATTTATTTGTTTGTTTTGAGACAGGGTTTCTCTCTATGTAGCTCTGGCTGCCCTGGAACTCAGTCTGTAGACCAGGCTGACCTTGAACTCAGAGATCTGCCTGCCACTGTTTCCTAAGTGCTGAGACTAATGGTGTGCACCAACACTGTCCAGCTCTCCACTGTTATTTTAAAGGATCTCAATTATAGGAAGAAACTAGTTTATCTATTAGCTCTCTATTGTTAGATAAAGCCTGTTATTTTAAACACTATAAAAAAGAGTACACTCCCAGTTAGAAATTGAATGTCAAAGTTCCTGCAAAGGTCCTTGCTGCCACGTATCATCCCCCACGTTAGGGTCAGGGATAACTTCACACCTGTAATCTCTCCAGCTCATTGGTGGGGACCAGACTAAAGTGCCCACTTCTTCTGGGGCCTGGTTTGGTCTGGGGATAATAGAAGAACTCATAACTCTGACTTGGAGGCTTTGGATACAGACCTTGGGTTAGGAAGGCGATGCTCTGTTTAAATGTGGCTCTGCTGGGGTCAGATACATCTTGGGCTTAGGGATATTAAGCTGACCCAGAACCTTGGTTCTGAAGAATACGTTAACAGGTGCAGCGGGCATCTTGCCAAGGTAAGTCCTGAGCAGGATCTGTTTGGAACAGAGGCAATCTGTATAGAAAAGAAACTGACAAATGTACTGTCTTTTTTATTTTGAAAGGGAATGGCTGTAGCAATTAGCAGCATAGTAGGGTGAATCATTCACATAGCACTGAGAATTAGTGACATTAAATAGTATAAAATGGAATTTAAGGTAAAGACTGCTGGGCAGTGGTGGTGCATGCCTTTGATCCCATTACTTGGGAGGCAGAATCAGGTGCATTGCTGAGTTCAAGGCCAGCCTGGTCTACAGAGTGGGTTCCAGGACAGCCAGGGCTACATGGTTCCAAGAAAACGAACAAACAAACAAAACCACCAAAAAAACAACCAAACAACAATAAAAGGGAAAATAAAGACATTACTTATTTACATTTTTCATCTTTTTTTCTCTTTTGCATAGTGCATCCTGTCCACGCACACCCTGCTAAGTCCTTACCAACCTCTGTCTACCCCATCTTCTCACAAACATCTCTTTCCTGTTCATGTCTATTTTTTTATGCCCCACTGAGTTTCCCCAGAATGATCTGTGTGACCATGAATCTGGAGTTGTCTCCTGAAGCTCAGCGGGCTTAGCAGTGTGTACACAACTGAAGAAAGCAACTCTCTTCTCTCAGAGGCAATCAATAGCCAATAGTTCAGCAATAATGGTCAGGGGCCTGGGGACCCCGCCTATTTCTGTGACTGATTGTTGGTAGGAAGGCCCAAACTGCTGGACTGTTGTGATCTCAACTTTTTGGGAGGGCAGGTGGGGAGCACAAGGTTTTGTAGCTCGTGCTAGCCTGGAATTCATAGCAACCCTCCTGACTCAGCCTCATGGTGCTACGATTACAAGCACAAACTGCTGTACCCAGAGGGGCAGTATTTGTGAAAAATTACCTCCACCAATGCCATCTACTCAAAACCCTCCATACGGGTATGATTTGATGTTTGTTTTTAATTTTGATGTATTCTGAAGGGGCTTTGCTTTTCAGGGCAAATTAGAGCAGTTCTCTATGCCAAAGTGTTGTAAGTGCAGCAGGAATTAGCGGCCATGTTTGCATCTAAAGCTGGTCCTCACGAGCTCCCTGTGAGGAAGGGATCTGGTTCCATTTTTCAAATGGGGCTGTTTCAGCTGTGTGCAGATTTCAGCATCAAGTAAACACAGAAGGAATTATAGGGACAAAAGCAGGGCAACCGAGATAGCATGTAGGTGTGGTAATGGGAGATACAGGGTTGGGGGGTCAAGGAAGATGTTTGAAAAGGGGCATGGGTGAGGGGCATGTTTGGCATGGGTGAGGGGTATGTTGTCAGCCACTAGAGAATCACTGAGTTTGTCTATGGAAGGGTCCTAGTGAGAAACCGTGTCTGTCTGTGCCAGGTGAGAGTTGTGTCCTAAATGTTAGTCCTTAGAGGAAGATGACCAAGACACCTCACGCCCCAAGTCCTCACTCTGCCCCCCTTTGTGCCTTTGTCGGAGTAGAACGAAAGACCAGCACTTTGCTTTGGTCGCACAGGCTCTCTTTCATGTGACTCTGTGTCTGAACTATGGAGCCCCACAGACGATGTCCCCGTTCACAGAAACAGTAGGAAGAGAGCAAAGGGAAATCAAGCTACGAGATGAGACTCAGACACACTGGGGTTGGAGGCTCATTCATTGCAGACTGAAGACCCGCAGAGACCAGCTTAACTGCTTAACACTCAGGGTGTACCTTAAAACATTATCTGAGGACACTTGAAGTAAGTCTTCCCAATGGAGACCCCTCCAGAAGACACCCAGCCGGTTAGACACACTGTTCCAAACTCACTTTTATTTTCCACCTGCAAACCATAGAAGGGGTAATGTCCTTCTGTAGGAGAAATTTCACTGAAAGGCCATCAGCCTGCATGCTCCCTGTGTGGGCCACGGTGGCTCTCCCGAGGGTACATGTGACATGTGCTGAGGCCTGAAGATCATGTCTATATAGGGGGTTGCTCTAGCCTAGACTGGTATGTTCTCTGCCACTCCCACAGCTCCATATATAGCCATCTGCTGAAGACCTGGCCTGTCACTTCGCCTTACAGAATAGTGCAGGGATTTGGTTCTTCTGCTACTGGGTCAGGCAACAAAGGTCTTAGTATGGTGGCCACCAGGAAAGCCTGCCATGCCTCACTGTTTACTGCTTGGGGACCTGAAGCCCTGACTGTGTCATTTAGTGACAGTGGGCTGCTGTGGGAAGGCCACTGCACTCAGAAAAGAGCCTCCTTTTACTCCAGCCTGGCATTTCTTTTTATCTCTGTGGGAAACACATCTCAGTATTTCTTTATTCCTGTACTATTTTATTTTTATGCTATAAGAAGAAATTTCTGTCTTGGGGTTTTTTTTTTTTAAATCTCATTTCTATGAAATCTCTCTCTCTTTTTTTTAAAGATTTATTTATGTATTTTATGTATATGAATACACCATCACTGTCTTCAGATGTACCAGAAGAGAGCATCGGATCGCATTACAGATGATTGTGAGCCACCATGTGGTTGCTGGGACTTGAACTCACATTGGAAGAGCAGTCAGTGCTCCTAATCACTGAGCATTCCTTTCGTGAGGTTTCGAGTTCCTCATGTGAATAAATAACTGCTTGTCATTATATTTAGTAATGACTGCTCGCCAGTGCTGCTGATCACGAGTGCTTTGTGTTTATATACATAGCTACGTCCAGTTTGTTCATGTGATGTGTTAAGCCAAGGGTCTAAGGCCACAGGGTACTCTCAACAACCATGTGAGACAGGTATTATGACGTTGGTTTTTACTAGGAGGAAACTGAGGGATTGTGAGGTTAAGAAACTGGGTGAATGTGACCATACAGATTGTTAATTAGTCACCTCGATTCCATTCCAATGCTACCTGCCTTTATCACCCTCCCCCCTTTTTTGAGACAGGGTTTCTTTGTGTAACCTTGGCTATCCTGGAATTCACTCAGTAGACCAGGCTAGCCTTGAATTCAGAGCTCTGCTGCCTTTTCCTCCTGAGAGCTGGGATTAATGGTGTGTGCCACCACCACTGGGCTTCTTTCTCTCCCATTCTTAACATGCCGTCTCAGGGACATCCTTTTATAGATGGCTATAAATCCGATAGAAATAACCCACAAGTCTGATGCACACACTTTTACTAATCCTGTCCCGCAACACTGGCAGGAAAAATTAAAGAATGAGATCATCATCTGTTAAACAAAGTCACAAATTCATTGAGGCTGTCTACAGGTCTGAGGAGCTTATGTCTAACAGACATATTATGGAGCCCTTCTGTCAAAGATCTGGTGACAAATGGGTGTCCAGGGCGTCCAGGCCGTCCTGTGTGAGTGTGTCCCATATGTCCCATGTGTGTGGCACTGCAGCGCTATGCTGGGGACATCCAAGGTTGGCTGGCATCTCTAGTGTGAAAACAGAGAACATGATGGGTCCCCATACAGCTCATTTTTAGAGGAAACCAAGATTCAGACATGTTAAGTAACTTGGCCAAAGTCACATAGCTTATGTGTTAGGAAAAACAAAATTCATAAAAACCATGTGTTATTTATTTAACTCATTTGCAAAGGCTGTCATGTCTAATTAAACAGAAAGTGCAAGCCGACGAGGATATAAAAAGTCTTTGGAGGAATCCTCGGGTTTAAGAAGGGTGATTTTAACCTTTGTCCTGTACAGGACTCTGCCTTGGGTGTGGTTAGTGTGTGATAAGCTGGGACAGTTGCTGTCAGGAGAGGTGAATAAGGCCAATTATGAGGACAACCTTTACTCTAAACTTTGGTCTCAGACACCTTTCACTTGACTGAAGGGCTGGCCTTGAGAGAATCACTCATCGGATAGCATCCTGGGTGCAAGTCTGAGTTCTTAGCTTGGCGCTTTTAAACCCGCAAACAACTGAGAGTCTTATTTTCCCCTTCATAAAATTCAGGTTCTGCCATATTTGTGTACTCTTGTTTAACAGTTAGTGTTGAATATTATTGCTTTCAAGCAAGTTGTTTTGTTTTGTTAGGGGCCTGCTCTGCAGATGCCTGTCCCAAATTGTTGAAGAGAGAAATAAATTAGTCTCCACATCTTTAAGTGCATCACAGGCTTACACACTTGTAAACCAAGTATTAGAGTTAAAGCCACACGTCACCCTCTACACACAGCAGCATAGATAACAGACCTGCTTTCAGCTGTGGAGAACAGGAGAGAGTCTTCCCTATCTCTAGCCAACCTTACTAAAGAATCTCAAGGGAGAAACCATAGCAATTATTAGTGGTCCAGTGATTTTTCCTGCTTCGACACCAATTCCTGCGTAAGTCAAGGACAGGATGGTTATTCAACAAGTGAAGGAAATTATATATGGCATTTGTCACTCATTAATTTTTCTTCCTTGCAGTTCCCAAAGTAGGTGAGATCTACTAGAACCTGAGGCCACGCATGCACAGCTGCCTTTGCCCCCGTTGCCTTCCTGCGTCTTGGTCAGTCAAGAGCTGTTCACGAGTCATTCACCAGGTGGGCATCTGAGGCCCTTTCCATGTGGCAATCAGAGCAGTTTCCTGTGTTATTACCAGGGTGATCTTTTTTGCCTCTTCCCCTCCCTTCCCCTCCCCTTCATCCCCCTCCCCTCCCCTTCATCCCTCCTCCCCTCCCCTTCATCCCCTTCCCTCCCCTCTCTTCCCCTTCACCCTCCCCTCCTCTCTCCTCCCCTCCCCTCTCCTCCCCCTCTTCCTCTTCACCCTCCCCTCCCCTCCCCTCCCTTCCCCTCCTCTCCCCGTGATCTCTTGCTATGTACCCCAGCTGACCTCTAACTCAGGATCCTCCCACCTCATCCTCCTGGATTAGAGATGGGTAGTGCTATACTCTCCATTTAAGGGCTGATTTTTAAGAATAAACTCTCCTTCTGCCTTTGGCCAGGAGATGTGTTTGAATGCTAAGTGTTGGGGGACAGGTTCTAACTTGCCAAGGGGAGGGATGGGACTAGACAAATAGGGTTGAACAGCTACTCTCTGAGATGGGAACGCCGGGGGGGGGGGGGGGGGGGGCGTTCTTAATTAGTTTGTCAACAAGATGCTTCTTGTCACCAGAAAGGAGAACCTCAGTTTCCCCCTTCTCTTTCTGTTCCAGTTGGCAACCAAGCTTCAGAGGCTTTCCAAGCAGTCTCCGTTTCTCGCCTGGGCAGACTGGAGAAGTACTATCTATAATTGATGTCTGAGATTCTGAGAGCATAAGCCCTGGTTGCTGTCTCCTTACTCTATGGGACTGCTACAGTAGCCCACTGAGCCCAAGAGCCCTTGAGGGTTCTTTCCCTTGGGATCCCCGGACTCTTAAATACGACGTCAGACAAGGACGATGCTGAGCTCTATCAAGTGCGTGTTGGTCGGGGACAGTGCTGTGGGAAAAACCTCCCTGTTGGTGCGCTTCACCTCTGAGACCTTCCCAGAGGCCTACAAACCCACTGTGTACGAGAATACGGGTGTGGATGTCTTCATGGATGGCATCCAGATCAGCCTGGGTCTCTGGGACACTGCCGGCAATGATGCCTTCAGAAGCATCCGCCCCCTGTCCTACCAGCAGGCAGATGTGGTACTGATGTGCTACTCCGTGGCCAACCATAGTTCTTTCCTGAACTTGAAGAACAAATGGATTAGCGAGATCAGGAGCAACCTACCCTGTACCCCGGTGCTGGTTGTGGCCACACAGACTGACCAGAGAGAGATGGGACCTCACAGGGCTTCCTGCATCAATGCCATAGAAGGGAAGAGACTTGCTCAGGATGTGAGGGCCAAGGGCTACCTGGAGTGCTCAGCCCTTAGCAACCGAGGAGTACAACAGGTTTTTGAATGTGCTGTCCGAACTGCTGTCAACCAGGCCAGGAGACGAAACAGAAGGAAGCTGTTTTCCATTAACGAATGCAAGATCTTCTAAACCCTGAGGTCCTGTACCCAACATTCATGAATGAACCTCAAAGGCTCATGGGAGAGGAGAAGGGGCCAGCCAAGAGGACCGATGCTCTGCCTTGGCACATCTAAACAATCTTTCTGCAGCTCGGGTTATAGGGAAGTCTGCCGCTGATGCTCCCACCAGCTCTCCTCTGCAGATGAACTCTGCCCAGCACACCAGAGAGATTTCTTGAGCAGCCATATGAATAGTCTATCTTCAATGAGAGACTAAAACAACCATCCAAATTTAGACAATGAAGTGCATTTCACAACTATGCCATATTTAAACCCACATCTTATTTAAATAATAACCAAATATAGAGCTCTTGCTTTCATGCTTGGGAAGTCTTGTCTTTGGAAAGGCAAACTGCCGTATGAGGAAAATGACCTTATGGGGTTCAACCATGTCTGTGGTGTTATTACTTACTCCTAAATTTAATTTCGTTGGAACTACTTGCGTGCTGTTTTTTTTTTTCTAGATAATCAGACTTTCCAATAACCATAAGCTGATCCCTGTAATTCATCTTCCATTTTCCTATTATTCAGAGTTGTGTATAAAATACAGCTCCAGACCAGAAGGTATTTTAACACTGCCAAATGGTTTTCTCTGTAATTCTGAAAGAACATTTCTTATTTATGATATTACATGTCACTCAGAGAACTCCAGTTGCATACTAAATGTTCCTTTCTCACTCATTAAGACAGAGATGGAAGGGAAAAATAATCTTTCATCTAGAGAGTCACACTGTGCAAAGTAACAGCAGCAGAACTTGGAATGGATGCGAGGGGGACCCCTTCTCCTTGCCTGCGTCTCCTGATGTGTACTTCCTAGTTGGTTACAGGTCTTGGGAGAAGAGAACAGAACAGACAGTGTTATAATAGTTAATTGGCTAGCACAACCCCATCATTTATTAATTTTAAGGCTAAAAGTGATTAGAAAGGCGCCTATATATGTATGCCTGTGTATATGTGTAAGGGGAAAAGGCAGTGTTTGTGGCTTTTCCTGTTTCATGAGTAGATACTCATTTGTGAAAAAACATTACAGATCTCAGGTTCAGAGAATGAGAAAGCCTGTAGCAACTACTGAGATAATACAGCGTTGTTGGGAAATACTAACTCAATAGGGAGGTGTGCATATGCAGTCCTCCTTCCTGATTGGGTGAGAGCGATGGGGTCACTCACCTTTTCTATACCCTGATGTATCATTTATAGTTCCAATCTGATACCTGGGAACTTGAGCACCTTTCTTGGAGCCCAGCATTGTAGAGGGGTTGTGTTGCTGTCACCATGAAGGGTGAGGCGACTACAGGAGCAACCCTACTGCGGATTCTGCTGACATGAGCCAATCAGCCTGGCATATAGATTCTCTGGCTGACTCTCTGCAGTTATAATCTGTTAAACACCTCAGACTTCCCTGCCCCCGCCCCAATGCTGCTTTCTCCCCTGTCTCTCTCTTCCATGCCCAGTCTCAAGCCTGGGACCTAGATCTTGGTCTTGGGTAGAAGAATTGCTTGCCGTTTCCCAGGGCTCATACGTTTGCTTTCAGTTAATCTCTCAGCCTTCTGTTTCTGTGGCTTGCCCTTGCGGCTGGACCACCTATGTGCCTTGAGTTGAGAGCTCATGTCTTCCGTTCATGGCACTGGGCATCAAGGTTGGAATGCCAAAGGACTGAGTAGACGGGGAGGAGATAGGCTATGTCCTCCAGATCCCTCATTTCCTCTGAAATCAGTCTCCAACACACAAAGGATTTTTGTATTTACTTTTCTTTCAGTGTGTGTGTGTGTGCTGCTTGTTGTTGTGAATTGAAACTATTTTTTCTCACTCAGTTACCCAGGATGGCCTCAAACTTGCAGTGATGCTCCTGTCTCAGCTTCTCCAGGGCTGCTATGATAGGTGGGAGCTACTGTACTTGGCTTCCAAAAGGTCTTTAATAACAAACCCAGCTTCAAGATTAATCTGTGAAGTATTTTCAAACACACTGAAGAAACGAATTGCCACACACTCAGTTGGCTGTCTCTCAGTGCTTTCCTTTCGACTGAAGGGAAGCAGGGTTGGGGAGCATCTGAATGTGGGAAGGACCCAGGGAGGAAGAGGAAGTTTCATGGAGGAAACAAAGGCAGGGAGGTCTTCGAGGCAGCTCATAGACCTGAGTGGGGTCTGCTTGTTGACAGGAGCCAACTGTAAAACTCCTTTAAGGAAGGAAACCTTACACTGGAGGGCAGGAATTCTCCTGAGAAGCCTCCTCAGTGTTCCTCTGGTGGACACTGAACCAGGTAGGGCATTTTCTTCTCTGTGTTCCCCCTCCCCCCAGCCTGTGCCACCTCATAATTAGCTCCGTGTTCCCAGGGCCCAGTGCAGGGAAGAAACCGTAGCTAAATGAAGTTGTCTGAGAGAAAGGGAAAGATCAGGCCTCAAAACAGTTCTGAGAAGGAAGCAGACCTTGGCAGGCCTGCAGGAAGAGGAGGCAAGTATTGAAGACAGAGCTTTGTGGAAGAAAGCATACTTTACAGGACTGTCTGTTTAGCTTTACACGCATACATGAAGGTGTAGGAGTCTTCCCCTCGATAGATGGTGCTTTTTGTGTGTGTGTGCCTGCTCTGCCTCCCAAAATTAAATATGTTCATGTTGACATGAAAAGGTGGATTTAAGTGGTTAAGTTCATTTGTTCCGGCCTAAGCAGAATCCTGGAGGCTGGGAAGTCTGGGATCAGTGGCCAGCATAGTCAAGCTCAATGGAAGAACCTCTTCATGTGATTGGTGGCTACTTGCTTTGTCCTCATGTGTGTGGTGGTGGTGGTGGGGGGTTGAACTATTTTCATAAGAGCCCTCGTGCCAACTGTGAAGGCCCTGCCTTTCTGACCACATTATCTCTTAATCCTATCGCAGTGATCAGGCCTCAGAGGAGCAGTTTGAGGGGGAAGGGACCCACATTCCCTCATGCCAGTGCTCTTGGGTCTTTATTCAGCCTAGCTAAATGGGGCAACAGAGTAGTCTGGCCCCATACAAGGGTTAGATGACAAGGCAACAGTCAAAAAGCATCCCGATGGTACGTAGAGCGCTTCAGATATCTGGGTACTGTGTCAAGCTCTTGTATGTCATTATCACAACGTGTGGTATGCAAGTGGCTCACATGAGCAACCTGAGCCTCTGCATGCTAATGGAACACGCCTGAGCCATACAATGGCTGAGTATCAGAACTCAAGCCTGGAGTGGGTCTTCGTGGCTCCTAAGCTCTACTCGAAACCACCATGGCCCACTTCCTCCCCGAGCAGTTAGCTGGATGGCTTCGCCACATCCGATCTCCTGTAGCTGCAGGCCTCACCCCCTACTAGTCAAAGGGCCTGTATTTAAAAGATGGTGATGATGGTGATGATTTTTGGCCTGTGGGTTTTTTTTTTTCTTTTGAAACAGGTTTCTCCGTATAGTCTTGGCTGTCCTGGAACTCACTCTGTAGACCAGGCTGGCCTCGAACTCAGAAATCTGCCTGCCTCTGCCTCCCAAGTGCTAGAATTAAAGGTGTGTGCCACCACTACCCAGCGCCTGCTATTTTGAGAAAGGATCTTGCTGTGACCTCAAACTCATGGTGCTCTTTCTGCCTTACATCCACCAGTGATGATGTTATAGGCACACATCACTACATCCAACGTAAAAGATTATTTTTATTTATTTGCAGTACTGGTTATCAAAACCAAAGCCTCTTGAATACCAGGCAAGTGCTCCACCCTGAGCTATGCCCCCAGCCCCAAAAGACGGTGTTTAAATAAAATATCCCGGGTCTAATCTCCATCTCCCCTTTTTGCCGTTATTTCTGGTAATGAGGCTATGCTCCAGTAACTCACCCAGTGTCATCTATTGCAAAGATCCCTATTTCTACCCTGGGATTTTCAGTGTAATTTCCTAGACTGCTTGTGTGTGAAGTAGCAGAAATGAAATCCAACGTGACTTCAGGCTTTCAACAGCTTGGACAAAATTCTGATTTCTTTTCTTGCTGTCTCACTCTTCAGGTCTCACATGTTCCCTGAATGAGCAACAGGGCAGAGGAGAGCCTGGCTCTGCCCTTGTGAGGATTTGATACCCAGGAAAGGCACTTTATGCAGCCTGAGATGTGGTAGAAGCATTCCAGTTTGGCAGATCTGTGGTGTTATAAGGAGACTGGGGGGAGGGGCAGTAGGGGGAGGGGACAGACCGCAGTCCTTTGGGGTTGAGTAACTTCAACATAACTCTATGACAGGCCTTACCAGTCCTCAGATGCTGTCTCTTCTGGTGAGGTAAAGAAAGACAATTTCCAGCCAAGATCTCCAACAGCTTTTCACAAGAAAAAACAAGGCACGGGAGCTACCTGGCTGGGAGCTCATTGAAGGCCCATGACTAGACCTAATGTCTGAATTAATCCTGAGGACTCTAGAAGATATATTGACATAAAACTCAATGCTACATTAAAAAGTTATAAATAAAGAAAGAGTAAGAAGTTAGACTGTGAAACACTTTGGAATCAGAAAATCTGAGTTGAATGTCTTCCATCCCGAATTCCCTTTTCACAAAATATAGGTTCTACGTTTCTAGAACATTCTAAAGAAAGATTCAATAATCACACTGGGAGAACTTTATGCCTGTAAACTTTCATGCAGACAGTCATGTTATTGTGTGTCTGCTGGATCCCTGTGCTGAGATCTCGAATCAGATCAGAATTTTCTAGAGGTTTCATCATGTGGGCAACATGACGGGAAATCTACACAGAAGCAGATTCTGCTAGTAATAGTGTCAGCTAAAGCAAGATGGATAATGACACATAGAAAACATGCGTGAACACACACACACACACACACACACACACCAGGATGGGGTAAGGGAGTATTATTTTGCTGAGGCCCAGACATATAGAGATGTTTCTTTTTATGGTCACTTTTAAAATGTCCCAGTTGACCCTCTAATTTCCATACCCATAAACTTGGCCTGCTAAGTTATATGACCAATGACGTTCGGTGGCCATTATGGTTGCTAGCTTAGACAACATGAGCAATCCCTGTCACACGCTGTAGGGCACGCTGCCTGCTTGGCAGTCTTCCTGAGTGACCTGCCTTCTGTCACTCTTTCTGTAACGTTCTCAGGTGAGCCTACCCTGTCCTGCCAGGTTCTGTTTGCTGTCACCACTGGGTCTTTGTTTCCCACTGTTCCTGTCTTCCAGGCTAGTCCATGGACCCAGCATCCCAGGTCCTAGCTGCTTTCACTCTCGCAGGAAATTGGAAGGAAGGAGGGGGGAGCATCGAGCTCTCTCTTTTTACCCATCATCCTTTGGTGCTGCAAATGGCCAAGTCCCCCAGCGCCAGGGTCGGTGCTCCAGCTGTAGCTTCCTCTGGGCTCTGAGATGGCATTTCCTCTCCTGGTCTTCACCCCTAAAGAAGGCTGAGGCCAACACCCCTATGGGGTCTGTTCATAGAGGTCTCTCAAACATTGCTTTCATTCATGTCTTCTCGTTGAACCACCGAGAGTGAATGTGGCTTCTTGCTGGACTCTGGAAGGCATACTCACTAAATAGTCATTTATTTATGTGTTCTGGTGTTTGTTGTTCAAATTCCCACTGACGGGTGAGGGTGGGCAGCGTGGGTAACTGCCTTTCCCCAAGCCACAAAATAAAAAACAAAACCGCATGCCTTTCTCTGCCTGGGCAAGAAAGGAGGAGTTGGTTAACTAGTTTGTTTCCGGGGGAGAAATGTTACAAATTACGAGTTCTCCGATGACACAATCATACTGAATAAACTCTCAGTCTGAATGATGCATCAAGAATGACTAGCAGCCAACTAAAGAAGAATTTCAATTTAAAGAAAGATATGGGACCTCAACACCGCAGTGCTTACCTGTGATCCTGTGCTGAGGCAGAAGGACCAAAAGTCTGAGCTGAGACTGGGCAATGTATCCAGACCCTGTCTAAAGAAACAAAAGGCTATTTCTTAGTAGAGAAACTACATATGACCAATGAACGAAAGAAAATATGCTTAATCATATACCTGCTCTTGGGCCTGTTGCAAAACCCATGTACTGCTCACCTTTTAAAACCACCATATCTACAAAAGACTTTAAAGGTCCGATAAAGCCAAGCATCAGTGGGGGTGTGACACACCGGGAGAGCCTGCAGGCTGCTGCTGGGGTATGAGTTGGTATGGCCTCGTCTTTACTGGGTACAGCAGAGTATCTTATACTGGTGACCCCCTGCCCCCCAATCCATGCCCAGAGATATACTCACATAGATTTCCAGAAAGACATGATTTCCAGAAAGACACGAGTCAGAGCACTTAGCATCGTAGGTAATGGCGAAGCTAGAGACAATACAATGTCACGATCAGACGAAGGCCAATTAAATACCCCAATTTTGGGGTATTCACACACAGACCACAAGGCAACACAGAAAAGGAATGCTCTATAGCTATATATTGCAGCATGGATGAGTGTAGACAAATGTGAGGGAGAAAAATGTGAAAAAAAATGATGTAGAATTATTCCAGTTATATGATATTCAAATGTGAGCAAAACTTAACATTTAGGGTTAAAGGCGTTTTAAAGAATGAAAAATAGAATAGAGTAGAACTCAAGTAAGCAGTTACCCCTTTTTATGAGGCCACAGAATAAGAGTGGACAAGTTCAACAGAGGCGTGACACATATTGGTCACGTTCTTAAATTTGGAAAGCCAGTAACTGAGTGTTCATTGGGATTTTTCTTTTATTATTTAGTCTTCGAAACTCTTACACATTTTATCTGATATATATATATATATATATATATACATATCTGATATATATCTCAGATATATGAGTACATTGTTATTGTCTTCAGATACACCAGAAGGGCTTCAGATTACAGATGGTTGTGAACCACCATGGTTGCTGGGAATTAAACTCAGCACCTCTAGAAGAGCAGTCAATTCTCTTAGCCACTGAGCCATCTCTCCAGCCCCTTTATCTGCTTTTTAAAGTATGGCATAATTAATAACTTAAAATACTATTGAGAAGTTGGAGTCTAAGGTCAAATCCCCAAACCTGAAGCCTGGCTGTGCCGTTCCTGAGCTCCGTAGCCTCAGGTGAGTGGACTAATTTCTTTGTGGGTCGGTTTCCTCGTGGTGTGGAGCAGGTAAAATGAAATCATAGAGTTGTAAGCACTATCAGGTAAGACAGCAAGACCGTACTAAGCCTAGTACCCAGCAAATGCTCAAGAAATAGCAAGTGTAGCATCTGATTATCATGTCCTGACAGCGCCTGCGCTGCCACGGTACCGAGTATCGGGCACAGGCCTGGGGGATTGACAGAAAACACAGACTCAGGTCATTCAGTAAGGAGAATGCCAAAGCTTTACTGAGGGACCAGCAATATATACTAGAGGCCAGGAAAAACAATCATAGCCATAGGTCAGGCACCTGGGAAGTCCCTGGTGGGTGGGAAAACAGGAATTAAGCTAAGCCGCGGGATGTTCGCTCTCAGGAACCCTGTGCGAACAGCTCAGCTGGGGGCGTTGAGCTAAGCTCACCGATGCCCAGCAATGTCCCCTCAGGGCTAGGGACCTTAGGTCTTTCCTGGGTGAGGACACCAAGGTTTTGAGATTATGAACTGGCAGATCATAGGCTTGTGAGTTGTCAAATCTGGGTCTTCTCGTCTCCTAATCAACTTTAGAGGTTGGTTACTGTGGTCTATGCACAGACAAAGACCCTTGAGTATCACCGTGAGAGGCTTACCATATCATGTCACAATCATTATCTATCTCCATTTCATGACGGCCTTCTTAGTCCCAGACTGTGCAAATAGCCAAAGTTCCTAATGTTGTGCCATTGACATCTAGTTAGGAATGGGTAGACAGGCAATATTTGTATAAAGACATAAAATCAAGGTAGGAGAGTGATCTGTGCAAAGAAGAAAACCAACTGGGAGAAGGGAGAGAGCCTTGGTGCCTGGGTTGTGAAGACAGGCCTAACTGAAGAGGAGGTTAGCAACAGGGCATATCTGTGCTGCCATTTTAATCCCAGCACTTGGGAGGCAGAGGCAGGCTGATTTCTGAGTTCAAGGCCAGCCTGGTCTACAAAGTGAGTTCCAGAACAGCCAGTGCTACACAGAAAAACAATGTCTCAAAAAACCAAGCAAGCAAGCAAGCAAGCCCTTCTGGAAGAGGAAACCTACTTGAGAAGGACGCACACCTGTTACATTAATTAGTGTTTGATGCTGCAAACCCTTTCACAGGAGTGATGGACTTTCCTGGGGTCACTTGTGAGGAAGCCCTGATTGGGGCTGTCTGTGGTGGGGGTGGGCAAACATCCTGGAATAGGACAGTAGCACAGTTCACAGAAGCAGAACACCGCCTAGAGCTCCCGCCAGCAGGTCGTTTTCTAACGGATTCTGAACAAAAGGAAGGAAATGACTAGAACTCAGGATGGAGATAGGTCTCAGAGCCAAGACCACAGAGTGATGCTGAGAAGCGGTGAGGCCCTGCCCTCCAGAGCCCACCCCTTGAAGCAGCTGGACTCGGTCACATAGACGAGCACATGGCAAGGTCTGGAACTTTCACACGGACTGAAACAGACCGGAGTTAATTCAAGTGCATCGCTGGCATTAACTTCAGGGCAGCTGGATCTGTCATCTTGGGAATTTCCTGAGGAGAGCCTTGAATTAATCACTGTACATGTGTCGTGTTCTTGCGTCTCAATTCGATCTTGTCCCACGCCTCTGTTTTTATCTCCTCCTCCACCGCTCATCATTCCTATCCACAGCCGGGGACTTATTTCAGCCATCTGAAACCGTAACCACTGACCTCCCAGTCTGGCCTCCACCATCTGTGGGGTGTGTGTGTGTGTGTGTGTGTGTGTGAGCAAGCCAGCTCAGTCAGGCAACCTGGTCTCACCGGAGGACTGAAAACGAAGAAAAACAGACATTACAATGTGACTCCAGCCAGTGCTGAGGCTGAAGCAGGTTTATTTTTCTCCAGACTGCTTTTATATCATTCTAGGTACACCCAGAAAACATGGTCAGTTCTTAGATCAAAGACAAAGTAATCAAGCAAAGTAGTAAACAAGGAGATCACACAAGACAGTAATTAAGCAAAATAGTAAGCAAAAGGATCACCCAAGGCAATAATTAAGTAAAGTAGTAAACTAAGCACCCCATGGTCACTGTTTCTAATATTCTTAGCTGAACCTACTTCCTGTCTGAGCACAGAGACAAATACCAAACTCTTAGAAATAGCACCAAAAGCTCTCAACGTGTGTGTACATGTGTGTGTGTGTGTGTTTGTGGTCTGCCACAGCACCTTCTTGTTTAGTTTCTGCATAAGTGGTACCTGTATAAAGGTCAGAACACAAGTTTTTGGAGTCATTTTTACTTTCTATTGTGCTTGAGGCAGAATCTTTTAGAATCCTACAAGCTAGCAGGCTCTTGGGCTTCTAGGTGATTCTCCTGCTCTGTCTCTGGACTTGCTGTACGAGCCCTGGGATTACAAACATACTCTATAGCATCTGTATTGTCTGATTTTGCGTTAACTTGACACAAGCTAGAGTCATCAGAGAGGAAGGAGTCTCAGTTGACGAAATGCCTCTATTACAGCTGAATCCAATGAGATCCAGCTGTAAGGCATTTTTTCAGTTTGTGCCTTTGTGGGAGGTACCATCCCTGGGCTGGTGGTCCTGGGTCCTATAAGAAAGCAGGCTGAGCAAGACATGGGAATCAAGCCAGTAAGCAGCACCCCTCCATGGCTTCTGCATCAACTCCTGCCTCCAGGATCCTGCCCCGCTAGAATTCCTGTCCTGACTTCCTCTGGAGATGAAGAGCAATGTGTAAGTATCAGCTGGATGCCAACCTTTCCCTCCCCAACTTGCTTTTGGTCATGGTGTTTTGTCGCAGCAATAGAAACCCTGACTAAGACAGCATCTGACTTTATCATGTGGGTCCAAGAGATCCAATCTGAGGTTGTCAGCCATCGCCTTGACCGGAAGCTTGTTTCTTAAGAGAGTCTATCCCCGTAATCATTGTCTTCCCACATCAACTCCTACAAATACTCGTAGATGCCTATGACTTATCTTAAGGACACTCTTATCTTAACAACTGCAGGATGGGCTAGCGCCCAGGCTTGGGTACACGGTCTTCCATGACCTCAGCACATTACTGCAGCTGGTCTTATAGTGTCACTTTGCAGGCAGAGCAGCTAGGGCTCAGGAAGCATGAATGACTCAGCCACGGGTTGTAACTCATGTTCCTAGAAGTGGAGTTTGTGCTTTTTTGTCTTGACTCCAAGTCTCCTCCTCCACTCTTTGCCAGCACACTAAAGATGTCTGGGAGTGGAGCGAGGTGCTATGGCTTGGCCAGGGGGGACTCACAATTACTGACCAGGAACAAGGTGTGCTAACTCCAGTCAGCTGGGAGAAGGGGAGCTGAGGCACTGCCTCCATCTCATTGACTCGTGGGCATGCCTGTCTGTGGGGCATTTTCTTGATTGTTGATTGATATGCAAGATTCCTGCCAAGTGTGGGTGATGCCACCCCTGGGCAGCTAGTCCTGGGAGATTTAGGAAAGGTAACTAAATGTGAATCTAAGAGCAAGCCAGTAAGCAGCATTCTTCGAGGTCTGGTTCCTGCCTGTCCTCTGACTTCCCTCAATGATGGGCTGTAATTGATAAGCTGAAGTAAACTCCTTCTTCCCCCACTTTAGCAACAGGAAGCAAACTGGGACCTGAGGTCTCCTATGCTAACCTTGGCTTTATTCTTATAATGAGAATTTGCTCTTTAATTGGATCTACAACCCAGTTACTAAGGAAGTAGCTTCTGTGCTTTTGCATGTACCTGCCCCGCCTTGTTTTAGATCATGATGGGGTCATTCTACTGGAAGGGACTTCTAGGAGGGGAATGGAATGGGGTTAGAGTTCCCATTAATAAGAATAATTGTTCACCGTGTGAGGATGCAGCAAGAAGGAAGACCCAGGAGCTAGCGTTGTGCCATGGGGTAGAGCGTTTACCTAGCACAAATGAGGCTCTGGGTTTGATGACCCATAGAGGGCAAAGGTGTGAATCAGTGTTCACTAAATCTTGGACTTCTCAACCTCTAGTACAACAAGAAATACATTTTTATTGTCTAGCATCATCCACTCTGGCCCATCTTCTTCCACCAGCCTGCCTCCATTGACTTAGGGAGCACTTACTGGGTAAGTTAGGTACAGATCATATTTGTGTCTGACAAATGTGAAAAATCCAAAGGAAGAAAATTATTTAAAACTTAGGACCCAAATTTATCTTTATTCTCTGGCAAACTTTTCTAGTTTCTTTGTTTCTTTGTTTCTTTCCTTTCTTTTCTTTTCTTTTCTTTTCTTTCTTTCTTTCTTTCTTTCTTTCTTTCTTTCTTTCTTTCTTTCTTTCTTTCTTTCTTTTTTTTTTTTTTTTTTTTGGATTTGGTTTTTTCGAGATAGGGTTTCTCTGTATAGCCCTGGCTGTTCTGGAACTCACTCTGTAGACCAGGCTGGCCTCAAACTCAGAAATCCACCTGCCTCTGCTTCCCAGAGTGCTGGGATTACAGGTGTGTGCCACCACTGCCTGGCTCCGTTCTAGTTTCTCAGTCCTTCTGTGAGCATAGATGCTTCTTCTGAGGGTCTAATGTTCAAAGCAACCTGGCCTGCACCCACTGAGCCCTCTTGCTGGCCCTCTAACTCCATAATTGCATAATCTGGGAGAACCTGAGGGGGATATCTGGGCCCAGAAAGAAAACGCTTAGTTTGACAAATACCTTGATCTTCTTGTCAATGACCTCTAAGCTTATTGAAGTTTCTTTGCTCCTTTATTTTTCTTGTCCCCACCTATGAGTGGAGACGAGAACCTACAACCTGCTTTCACTTTCTCTGCCCTTCCAATGGGATGAAGTTTCCGCTGGAAAGAACTCCATCACATTCCTTTGGCTCTCATAGGAGATTCAAGTCCTTCCCTTCAAACTCATCTAAGTTTTGTTGATTTCTCAGGGTCAAACTGTGGTTGCTAGGCTTAGAGTACCTGACTCCATCTTGCCAGACTTCCTCCCAGGAAGGCTGGGAGGAGGGTTGGGGAGGAAGGAAAGGAGGGGGCCTGGGGCAAAGAAAACCCCCATCCTGCCACAACACAGGATTGTCTCTGCTTTGATGCTACCATCTTTGATTCACCCTGGTTGTTTTCAAGTTGGGGTGGGGTAAGGAGAGCTTGTGAATGGCCTGTGCTGAGACCTGACATGGAGCCAGCTACCTGGGGAGAGGGAGCTTGGGCCTACATACAAACAGGTTATATTTAGGAATACATTTGTATGTACGTAGGTGCATGCATTGTATGTCCGCAGTACATAACATTGAAGGATGGGAGGGAAGAGCACATGGGAGGGTTTGGAGAGAGGAAAAGGGAGGAAAGGGAAGTTGTTATGTCATAATCTCAAAAGAAAAAATAAAAACTACAGCTACTCACAGGACAGGTGTTTATGTTTTCCAGTGGTTCTGTGATCATCTGGTCAATCTGTGATGGTGAAGGATCATTCTTTTTAAATTTACAATCATGGCAGGTGGATGCTGTTGAAAACCACACTGACTGCCTGGAGCCTCCCGGCCGGCCGAGAAAAGGTCGTGGCCATAGACTAGGACTCTGGTGTGGCTTTAAGGAAGGTAAAAGGCTGCTGGCTTAGATATCTGCCTGTAGCAAAACAGCAGGGGAGATTGTGGCCTTTGTTCTATCTCGGCTGGAACTGCTTGGCTCGAACTTTCAGCCTGCTAGTAGGAAGTCGCAGGAAGAAAAAAGGACACTTTGAGAAGTGATTATAGCACTTATGACTAATTATGAAAAGTTTCCTATGAAAGTTATCTAAGGGGAAAAGTGGAAAGATCTCTCTCTTCTCTTTGTCCTCAGTACTTATACAGTTCTCAGAATATGTGATCGCATGTTAAAAATTCATCACAAACAAAAAATTAAATCATAAATTGAAATAGAAGTTTACAACAGAGAATGTTTGCATGCATATCCAAAAGGGGCAATTATCTGACTGAACATCTGTCACCTGTCACAGCTCCACAGGTTTATTGAAAGTTGAAAAATCATAAGTTATTAGTGAACTTTTGTATCAGTAAACCCAGCCACTATTTTATCTTCTGTCCTAGCACCTATAATAAATCATTAGTTCTCTTATTATGACCTTTGGTTAATTGTTTTATAACCTCTTAGAATGTGCTCTGAGTAGGAGAAAGTCTGGTTACTATCTAAGAGCAATTAGCTGGTGACACTTGGTAGACTGGCAGAATTCTCATTGCAGTTTTGACTATTAGAAAAGTACCTAATAGCAGTCCCACTATAAAAGAGCTTAATAATCACAGATGCAATTTTAGGAATTCTTATAGGATCATCAATAAGTCTTAAGTCAACTTGTCTATATAGCATTGCCACAAGATAATACATCTTTGTAGATCTGCAGAGATCTGCTCAAAAGGGGTAGGTAAATACATAGTGATATATATGTTTGATACATATGTTTAATAATAACAGGAGAAAAGCATATTAATAGCAGGAATCTTAAGATGAATTCTCTTAGGCCTTGCCTATAAGAACAAATCTGTCATAGATTATTTTAGTCTGAAGTAATCAGGAAGATCACTGGCTAGTTATTAGCTTGTTCTATTATGGCTCCTGACAACTGACTTGCAAAAGGAAAAGAAAACAATAAAAAAGTAATAGGAAAATTCACAACTGAGAAAAAAGGATGGGGAAAAAAGACAAGTCCATTTTCAAAGATAATTGTTAGATTCAATAGATACCATCTTGTTGCTACTAAGCATTTGAAATGCACGGGATTCTCCGCATCTGGGCTCCACACACATTTCACCATAGTCCTCATTGTAGAACTACCGCTGTACAGTACTATCCTCTGACTGTCAAACTGATGCCATCCTTGGGAGTCTGGCTAGATCTGTTCACCAAAGATTGTCATAGTTGGGCTTATTGACTGTTGAGTTTCCTCTTGGAAGGGGGGGGGAGGGAGAGAGAGAGAGAGAGAGAGAGAGAGAGCGCAAGTGTGTGTGTGTGTGTGTGTGTGTGTGTATCTGTCCCTGTCTGTCCTGAGACCCTCATATGAGGGTCATCTCTCCCTACCAAGCACTTGAAAGCAGTTCTGCCCTAATTGCAGTTGATCTTCTGCGGGGAAGAATGGAGGGTTCTATTCATACAGCCATCATCCCTGGTGGTACAGAGTTTCCAGTAAGGCTACCTTAGGGTCACCCAGACCCCTGTCAATTGCTTCCTAAGAAAGCCCAATAAACTCATTTATTTCCTGGTGGGGAGAGTGGGGGAAGGAACTTTGCTGTAACTGTGTCTTGGTTTGTTGATGGGACAGTAGATACTGTTTATATCTGTTCAAACGAAGGGGTTTTAGCAAAACAGACCTACACTGGACTGCAGACTATTTGAGCAGCATTGAGCAAGCTTACTCACTTCTCTAATAGGAAAGTTCCTTCATTCACTAGATAAACATTTGTTGTCTGTTACAAGCAAAGCATTCAGGTGATCCTCTTGCTAGAGTTAAGGTTAGAGACTCTAACAAGCTAGGCTCAGCCACCATTCCTCGTAGGCCAACTAAAAAGACAAGTAATAGTGAAAAGTAGAGAAAGAAGACTTCAATGTAGCCACATTGGTAAGAGGAACAAATAACTATGCCCCATGACCCTCTTAAGGGTCCTTATCTGAGGTTTAGGTTTAAATAGACCCTGAGAGCTGTTGAGATGAGAAAGCATAGGGAGTAGTTTGTCAATTTGGAACTCTAGTTGGTTTGGGCTCTACACACACCCCTCTTCTAACAGCATACTTGGCAACCTAAGACTCTCATCTGGCTCGCTATGTATGCACACCTCTCCCTGAACCATGTACCTAGCATCCTGTTCACAGCCTAGTACCTTCACCTGCACTGAGCTGCGTGCACACCTTTCTCCAAACAATGAATAGCTTTCTCCTTCCCTTAACAACCATCAAACTTAGAGACCTTGAGAAACATCAGGCATGCTGGCACATGTCTTTAATCCAACTACTTGGGAGCCAAAAGCAGGTGAAGCTCTGTGAGTTCAAGACCAGCCTGGTCTATGTAGTAAGTTCCAGGCCAACCACGACTACAGTTAGACTCTTTTTTTTTTTTTTTTTTTTTTTTTAAATACAAAGAACAATAATAGGAACCAAAACTCCAAAACCTCAGGAAGAGGCAGTGAGAATTAAATGTTAGATAAGAAGGGCTTGGCGATGAGCCCAGTGCCCATCAGTGGATCATCGATGGTCACTATGACAACAAGATGAAGGCCACCTAGACTCTGGAGTCAAATGCTTGTTTCCCAAAATCTGTCCCTGTTGGTAGGTTGACCGCTTAAGCCAAAGGTTTCTTGGGAAACAGCAGAGGAGTAAGGACGGCTCGCCCCTGGATGCTGCTTCTAAAAGCAGGAGGAAAGTTCCCACATGGAAGATGCAAAGACTCAGTCTAGCAGCGAGAAATCAGGACTGGGGACCGCTGACAGACTTAGTTAAGACTGAGTGGGTTGTGTTTGGTTGCAGTTATTTTCCTTCTCACGGAATCTAGCCGTTCCTTTACAACTCACTGCTTCTGTTGTTTCTTAACCCAGTTCAGTGGACACCTGACTAACACCAACTGCCAACTGCGATGTCATGTGCTGATTGGGACTCTAGGACCACATACCTAACAATAAATGCATTTGCGTGCTTTGCTCCTGTAAACCTGTCCTAGGCTTGTTTAGTTCCAGGGTTCAGCCATGAAGACCCTAAAGGGATGGAATAGGAGGATGCCATTGTGCATTTCCTTACCTAGGGGAGTCTGGAAGCCCTAGGCCTGCAGTTTGCTCTCCACCAAGCTCTGGGCCTTAGTCTATCCTCTGACCAGCCGATAGAAGGAGCACCCTGTGGTGGGATTCAGGGAAGGGCATCTACAGCTTTAGGTGCTCATCCCTAGGGGTAAGGATGAGGTTCTCTCCCCCAGCTCCAGGCATGATGTTGAAATGTCATCCACATTTCCATGCTTTCAAAGTCCCTCCTGTGGACTATGTGGAGGGATGGCTGAGTTATAGACCAGGCCACAGCAGGGATATGTTCTAGAGGCCCACCAAGCCTGCCCACCACCTGCTGCAGTGGAGAAGACAGAACCCACTTGTGGTTTTGACTCTGCAGCTGTGACTCGGGTATAGTTCTGGGCTGTCCTTTGAGCTGGAGACTGGGGTTGAAGGGGGAGGGAGGCCGCTACACCCTGCTCGAGCCCATCTCTTTCTTCAACAGCCAAAACCATGAGGCTGAGCTTTGCTGGCCTGCGGGGCACCTTCAGGGGAATTAGGAAATGTCATCCGCTCTGGGTATCTTGGCCACTGAAGGTGAGCAGAGCCTGACAGGCCCCGCTCAAGCATGGTTTCAGTCTGTACTGTCTTTTCTGCCTAGAGTCTTGTTCTGTGAGCAGCCTGCACAGCAGTGACTGGCAGTCCTGATGACTGGTCTCAAACACTAAGGAAGAAAAAGGCATAAACGAGGAACTAAGTTGAGGCGCTATCTCCTCTTGGTTATGGCTACAGCACCCGATAGATAAAGGTAAAGATAACTCCAGAAAGTGTCGTCAGTTAGATTACTTCTCTTTATTTATTTACTTTTTTTTCAGCTTGCTTTCTTTATTCACTCTAGGACCCAAGGCCAAGGGATGGTGCCACCAAGACTGGTGTGTCTTCCCACCTCAATGGCACTAATCACAGCAAACCAAAGTGCACACGCTTTTCAGAATACTGGACCACTAAACTTCCTTCAGTCCACAAGGAGGAGGTGTGAGGAAACGGAAATGAGCAGAAAAGGCAGCTAAGAAATGCTCACCAAGTGGCAGGACGGTCTGCCTGGGGCAACCAAGGGTCATCCTGTCCTGTGAGGGGCTCTGGTCCCTGTGGGACTAAAGTACCACTGGCTGCAGGTGAGGGTGCCCTGTGCCTCTTCCCTGTGACTTCCTGGTTTGTCAAAGCTGCTGCTTTACTTGCCTGGGAGGAAAGTTCCACCACCTGGTTGACAAGCCTGCGGAGCTCTAGGTCTTCCTCAGTGACCAAGCCCTTCAGTTCCTGCAGCGGACAATTCAGCTCTGCACTGACTCCGTGCTCCTGTGTGCTGGCACCCTGCACCCGTGCACTGGCATCTGGGGAGCAGACGCTCGGCTCACCAGAAGCTGTAGGTGGTCCTCGGCTACAGATCATTTAGGAGCTCCTGCCCACTTTCTTCCATGTGGACAGCCTGCATGGGCAGCTTGTGTCATGTGGTGTCCAGGGCTCTGGCCAGTGTCTTGTACTGCTCTTTGAAGCACTCTCACACAGGCTGAAGAGGGCTCAGCACCTCAATCCAAGGTGGGAGAATGGTGGATTCCTTAAAGTGGGGTGCAGGGAAGCCTGCAGCCGCTGATACTAGTGCTATCCCTAAGACAAAGGGAAGGCGTGTAAGGAGAGAGAGCGGTCGAGTCCTGGTACCTGCAATATGACAAGAAAATAGAAAAGTTTCCTATAGCAGCCAAAGGAGAGAGAAGCCATCTGAGGAAAGGAAGACCAGCGCAGTGCCTAGGAGCAGAGAAGAGAGCCAAGTGACAGGGACAGGCAACCTGCAGGCCACCATGCTGGAAGGGCATGGTATGGCTCCACCAGACCTAGACTTCTCTGCCAAAAAGCATGTCCAGGAAGGCTCCCCATTCCCACCTTCCATGTAAAGGCACATTGTGATCTGCAACTGGGAAAGTTGGATTTTTTTTTTCATGAATGCTTTCACTTTTATTCCTCAACATACCAAATATTTTGCATTTACCATTGTTTAGTGATGTGTGTGTGTGTGTGTGTATGTGTGTGTGTGTGTGTGTGTGTGTATGTGTATGTGTGTGTGAGCGAGCTTTATACATAGACCTGGGAAGGATAAGGACATTTAGCCCACATAGAGAGAGGGTGCCCAGAGAGCCTTCCTCCACAATGGCCTCAAAAAATGAAACTGGGGAAAGAAAGACTCTTGTTCTTAGGATCCACTTGGTCACTGGCAATGCTCAGTTGTGGGTGGCTCGCCTTCATTTCTTGGATCAGCTTCTGGATCCTGGGGTCAACTCCATCAACCTTCAACCCGAGTGTTTGGAGGAGCCTGAGTGTTGGAGGAGGGATGTTGGAATTTTGTTGTCCTGTTTGGCTTTTAACCATAGTCTTCTGCAGATCCAGTCTCTTCTTTCACAGGATTCCTTTTTTCCCTTTCTTTCTTTCTTTTCTTTTCTTTCTTTCCTTCCTTCCTTCCTTCCTTCCTTCCTTCCTTCCTTCCTTTCTTTCTTTCTTTCTTTTTCTTTCTTTCTTTCTTTCTTTTTCTTTCTTTCTTTCTTTCTTTTTCTTTCTTTCTTTCTTTTTCTTTCTCTCTTTTTCTTTCTCTCTTTCTTTTTCTTTCTCTCTCTTTCTTTTTCTTTCTCTCTCTTTCTTTTTCTTTCTCTCTCTTTCTTTCTCTTTCTCTCTCTTTCTCTCTCTTTCTCTTTCTCTCTCTTTCTCTCTCTCTCTCTTTCTCTCTCTCTCTTTCTCTTCTCTCTCTCTCTCTCTCTTTCTCTTTCTCTCTCTTTCTCTCTCTCTCTCTCTCTCTCTCTCTCTTCTCTCTCTTTCTCTCTCTTTCTCTCTCTTTCTCTCTCTTTCTCTCTCTTTCTCTCTCTTTCTCTCTCTCTTTCTCTCTCTCTTTCTCTCTCTCTTTCTCTCTCTCTTTCTCTCTCTCTTTCTCTCTCTCTTTCTCTCTCTTTCTTTCTCTCTTTCTTTCTCTCTCTCTCTCTCTTTCTTTCTTTCTTTCTCTCTCTCTCTTTCTCTCTTTCTTTCTTGTTACACTGGCAGAAGATGTGGGCTTAGCGTTGTCTGTCATTTTCCTGTCTAGCTGGGGAGCCTTCCTGGACATGCTTTTGTCGTGGATGGCAGAGAGGTCTAGGTCTGGTGGAGCCATACCATGCCCTTCCAGCATGGTGGCCTGCAGGTTCCCTGTCCCTGTCACTTGGCTCTCTTCTCTGCTCCTAGGCACTGCGCTGGTCTTCCTTTCCTCAGGTAGCTTCTCTCTCCTTTGGCTGCTGTAGGAAACTTTTCTATTTTCTTGTCATATTGCAGGTACCAGGACTCGACCGCTCTCTCTCCTTGCCCTCTTCTTCCCTTTGTCTTGGGAACAGCACCAGCACCAGCTGCTGCAGGCTTCCCTGCGGCCTCCCCCTCTGTGGGATCCACCATATCCACCATTCTCCCACCTTCCACTTTAAGGCAAGCTGGAACAGAATCTGTTTATTTTCGCTTTTTAACCAGAAGGAGGGATGGATGTAGATGTGGGAATGGAAGTGAGGAGAGTGAGTGGAAGCTTTAAGAGGAAACGTTTACCATAGCCTGTCCTTACGTCTCTCACTAAGTGAGGAACTGTATTGAAGGGTCACAGCATTAGGAAAGTTGAGAACCGTGGGTGTGGATGGCCCTCTCACAGAAAAATGCCGGAAGTGGAGCACACTAGTAATATCCTACTGTGATGTTCTCCCAATTTTTAAAAATTAAATGTATTGATAAATGTTAGTAAAATAATATTTTAACTCTACCCTGAAACATTCACATTTTAAGACAAAGTATTTTCCAAATTTTAAATCATATACAGTTTTATTATCTTATAAACTTTTCATGACAGCTATTTATATTGTTATATTCTTTCTGATGTTTAAATATATATTTTATACATATATATGCATATATGTATAACATTACCTTAACATTCTGTATTGTGTATATGTCTTTCCTTAGCATTTTTTAAACATTTTCACATGTTTCCCCATAGTGATATTTATTTTGCTGTTGAATATTTCATTGCATGGAATGGACACTATAAGTTATATGTTTTGTTTCTATATTTTAGAGGCCTTGTCACAGGATGGGTATACTTTAACCAGAAGGTATAAATGTTTATAATTTTCATAAAAGCTATTTCATATTTAAAAAACTGACTTTGTTTTGGTTCTGATGAGTTCTTAACATATTCCTAAAAAAAAAATCTTGTTTGTTTTTGTTTGTTTGTTCTTTGAGACAGGGTCTCACTATGCAGCCTTGACTGGCTGAGAACTTCATATGTAGATGAGGCTGGCCTCAAAAACTCACAGAGATCCATCTGACTCTGCCTCCTGAATGCTGGGATTAGAAGTGTGTGCCACCACTCCTAGCTCAAATAAGATTCTTGTTAAAGTTAGTGCTTGATAATCACTTCCTGGAGAGATACAAGGATTAGAGAGAATTCTGACAGTGGAAAGGAGGGAGCAACGTTGATAAACATCTGTGTGGCAGGGTAGTGTGACACGGAAGGTTTAGCTGGCAAATGACAGATTTAAAGGCTGGTGCTCAGGCTTCTGAATGTATGCACTAAACCACTATGCTGTTTTGCCAAACCTAACTTGGTTCTTAAAGGCATCTTCAACACATGTGTATTTAACCCCAATTTACAGAGAAAATTGAGGCCAACAAGGATTAAAACAAGAGCTAAATCGAAATTACCTAAAGGGGAATTTGGGGTAGAGGGTCACTCTTAGAAGATTGCTTCCTCTTCACATTCCAGTTTTTTTTTTTTCTGAGATTATACAGTTCTCTCCATCACAGTTGACATTCCAGTCTTGATAACACACTTATTAGGCCATTTATGTTTCTTCTTAATTCAATGATTGATCCAAACAAAATTCAGTGGTATTTAGGGACAACTGTCACTCAACTACTGTGTCTGAGAGATAATATAGGATGCAAAAATAGTGGAGTTGCAAAATTCATGCCTCATCTCAAGTCATGACCTAGCTAAGTATTGGTTGATATGGCCAGGTATACCAGATGGCTATGGTTGTATAGGAAATGACTCTGAAACTCTGTAGCTTAGAATAACTATTATTGTTTATAATTCATGGATATATGGTGGAGAATTCTTCCAGTATTAGCTGGATGTACTTACACATACTTGGTCACCTGGTATGTTAGCTTCAGGTTGACTTTGCTGAGCTGGGTCAGACTCTTCCGTCTCTTTAGCCTTGACTATGACAACTAAAAGTACTTCCCTTGGTTTAGCTAAATTTGTATGACAAACCTAAACCTGCCCCCATAGTTTAACATCTCCTGGATATTACCATCCACCATCCTGCAGGCTAACACAAGCTTGTTTGCTTAGGATCTTGGTAGGATTCCCAGAAAGAGAGCTGGGAACTTACACACCACCACCCAAAAGACAAGTTATAAGTCAAGTTCAGAGACATAAAGTAGAGAGTCAGACTCTGGTACTTATTGGGTAGAACTGTAGAGAGATACTGTAAAATATGTAGATGGAAGTGTGAAGAACTGAGACACCCTTGCCTCAGTCTTCCATAACAAGTCTTCCAAGTTTTCAGGAGACAGAAATACAAGTCTTGTGTGAAACCTTTTGAGAGATAAATGTCTATTTAGAGACTTTCTACAACAACAACAAAAAAAAACTTAAACATTTTATTTGTATAGGAGTGCATGTATGTACGAGTGTGTGTGTGTGTGTGTGTGTGTGTGTGTGTTTCATGTCTGGGGTGGAGGTGAGAGCAAAAGAGAACTTGGTGTCAGTTCTTTTTACCTGGGGTACAGGGATCAGACTCGGGTTACCAGGATTGGCAGCAAGCACCTTTGCCCACTGGCCTATCTTGCTGACTCCAGCTTTCCAAGTCTTTAAGGTGCTGTTTGCTTAGTCCAGATCATGTCTGAGCCAGGTGTGGTTTGGGGGGCATCTGTTTCCTACTGTAAGTAGGTGGGAAGGAACTTTGGACCTCTCTGAACTGCAGGCTTTCCCTCTGGAGGCCATGGCTGTAAGGAGATGATGTGCAAGTCGACGTATTCATAGGACGTTCAATGTGTGCTAGAGCGCGTGTCTTCTCACTCTTGGTGCTTCCTTCTGTAAGACTGAAGGAAGTCAAGAGACCCCCTTGAGTGGACCACACAGAGACAGGAATTGATGCAAAAAACAGGATTTTTATTATCCAGCATGCTAGGGCCGCCCTGTACATGGAGACAGAACGACATGCACTGCATGGGCTTTTTATACAGTTCTAGCCACCATTAGGCACAATGTTATTGGCAGATCAGTGTTACCTTTAAATTAATTGGTTGATAGCCAAGGGACTCTGGGCCTTTCCTAGCTGCAGGGACCAACCTGTGGTCTGAAGAATGTAATTTAGCCTCTCCCTTCTGGGAGGGGCCAATGTTCTAGGACCTTTTCAAAGTTTCTGAGTTAACCCTTTCACTTCCTGTAAAGGGACCTTAATTAACATCTCCAACCTGTCCCCCACCCCACCCTGTAGGAACATTCTAACCCTGGAGGAGGAGTGATGTATTTCCTTAGTAAATGTAGAGAAGCAGCTGGGAATAGTCAACCCTACTCTTCTGCCTCTTCTCTGGGGCTAGAGGCAGCCGAGGCTAGCCTGGGCTCACCATTGCTCCGTGGTGCTACAGTGTTTTCTTATAGCAGGAGAATAAGTGTTGTGCTCTCCCTGCCCCACTCCTCCTGAGCACCCCTAAGCATGGCAGGGAACCTTCTAGTTCTGGGGTTCAGGCAGCAAGTTCATTTAGTCCTTATCAAGTGTTGGTAGGAAGAGAGGATGCTTGTAAGAGACCTCATTCTCTGTTCTCTGTCTCTGTCTCTCTGTCTCTCTCTGTCTCTCTTTGTCTCTCTCTGTCTGTCTCTGTCTCTGTCTCTCTCTGTGTGTGTGTGTGTGAGAGAGAGAGAGAGAATGTTTTGTGTCTACTAGAAATTGAAGCCAGTGCCCTGCCCATGCTAGATAAGTACTACACCATCAAGCTAAATATCTAGTCCTGTCTTTCTCTTTTAATTTTTTTAAAATTATTTTTTAAATTTAATCATTGGAAGTTCTGGGAAATGAACACAGGGCTTCACTAAAGCCCAGGAAGTGTTTTACCACTGAGGCAACCCCAGTCTCATTTCTCTGTTCAGAATGTGGGTAAGGAACAAAAATGCATCTTAGTGGGTGCAAGGCTCCAAGGCCTCCGTGTTGGAATTGTTCAATTGTATGCACACACACACACAGCCAATGAGAGCCCTGTCCTCTGTATCCCTGTAGCATGCTTCCTCCCAGAGCACATCCTTGAGCCTGTGGGCACCTGCGTGGGGCTTTCTGCATAGTACTCAAGTGCAGGAAACAGAAGCATTCTCAACCTACTGAAAGCTATGGCGAGGCTCCTCCTACCGTGTTGCAAAGCTTCCTGCTGAGATCGCCTTTCCTTTAGAAGTATCTGGAAAACATCTCCTTGGGGTCCACCCTACCACCTGTTTCCACACAGAAGCATCTTACTTTCTTAAACCAAAGATGTGCATCCCAGGAGGAAATGGGCTTGATTTCATATGGTTCCTCAGGCTGCCTTCCTGGTTCGTTCACAAGAGAGTCCTCGGAGCCATCTTGGGGTCGGCACTGTGTGGGATGCTAAGGAAACAGAATGTGGTGACACATTCGGGCCCTCATGCTGCCAGCTCCTGAGAGAAAGGGAAGCTTGGAGCTTGAGAAGGTTCCCTGATGGTGTGAGGGCCAGAGAAGTGCAAGGCTAGGATTCTCTGTGAACAGCTAGCAAAACAAAACAAAGCAAAATTTAAAAACCCCAAACCCAAAAAACCAAAACACCAATGAAGTGGCCTTTAATTTTTTTGTTTTTTTTTTCTTTTTCTATTTACACAATGACATTTTACTCAGCTGTCAAGACTGAAACTACGTTATTGACAGGAAAATAGATGGAACTGAAGATGGTAAGTAAAATAAGCCCGACTTGGAAAGACATATATTGTATGTTCTTTCTTATATGCAGAGCCCAGATTTATATATGCAGGTACATACATAATAAGATAATAAGATAAGGCTGTTTGGATGGGAAAAGGACCAGCAAGAAGGAAGGAGCATGGGAGGGGACAGGGGGCAAGGGGCAGTGGTACACAGGCCTGAGAGACTTGTGATGAACTTATAATTCTGCATTTCCTTCCTGGCAATGCTCTGTGCCCATTGGTCAGTTTGACAGAGCCCACCCAGCTCTTTAAGAGTGTCCATCTCCACGTAGCAGATGGTCAGGTTCTCAGCCATCTTGACAGCTCAGCGAGCAAGTTCTCCCATGTTCCCTCAGGGGGCTTTGACATTTCTCTGCCTTCCATGGTGTTACAGCCAAGGCCAGTAGGGATTGAGTCAAATGGAAGGAACTTTATTTCTCTTTGACAGTTTGACAAGATAAGCCTGAGAGGGAAGCCACATCAAAAAGGGAGCCTGCTGTCACCATTAGGTGACTTCAGTGTGAATGAGTCAGTCCAAGTCAAGGCTTCCTTTCCATAGGGGAGTTTTCCACTCACACAGGTACCCGAAGCCATTTTGCTGAACATGTGTAAAATGCATCATGACGTGGTACGGGTACCGTAACATCACTTTGTGTTGACAA
Source organism: Apodemus sylvaticus (assembly GCF_947179515.1). Classification (NCBI taxonomy): domain Eukaryota; kingdom Metazoa; phylum Chordata; class Mammalia; order Rodentia; family Muridae; genus Apodemus; species Apodemus sylvaticus. The sequence continues at coordinate 44,379,437 of NC_067482.1, read as the reverse complement.
ACCAGTTCTGGGCCCAAAGAAAATGTATCTAGTTGTCACCCAAAAGACCCATTTAGTGACCAGAGAACAGAATGCAAGCAAATAAAGGCCATAGGTCAAGACACCTGAAACTTAAAACTGTGGTAATATTTAACACACTGCTTGGCTTCTATTTTGTTTTCTTTTGGTACACTGTCTTGTAGCTTAGGCTGGTCTTGAACTTTAAATGATCCTCTTGTTTTAGTCTCCCAGGTATTAGAATTATGGGCATGTGTCACCTTGCCTGGTTTTAAGCGGTCTGTGTTTTCATTTCGATTTTCTTATGCCAAGGTTTGAACCCAAGTCTTCAGTCAAACTGGGCAAACACTGCACTACTGAGCTATAGCGCAACTCTGGTTGTTAAATTCTCTGTTCTGTTTAAAAAAAAAAATCACAATTTTTATGAGGTGGGATAACAGAAGAAGCACCCTCATAAGGCCGTGAGATTTTAGGGAGGTAATCCTTGTAAGAAATAAGTCAGCAAAGGAAAATGAAAGCATAGACTCATTTCTACATCAAAAAGGTGAGAGCAAACCTTTTGGGGTCTGTGAGATTAGAGCTTCCAGACCTTGTGGTTCAGTACCTAACAAGGCCTGGCAGAGTCTGAGAATCATTTCACAGTGGAGAGCAGGGAATGGGGAGGGCCTGGTACCAGGCCCAGGAATTGCTTTTCTGGATAAACTGTTTTGTTTTTAATTAAACTTAAGGGTAGGAGGTCTTTGTGAAGCTTGGGCCTAGTTTATGGTCCAAGATTTTCTTTATTATTTTCTTCATTACTTGGCTGGGCGAAAGGAGACCCTACCAAGTTCATCTGTCATTCCAGATGTCTTCAGTCTTATAGGAGACAATGTAATAAAGGGGGTTAGAAGATGAATCACTCTGTCTAAAATGAGACATTCACACAAAGAAAATACTTGGTCCTCTAGGTGTTCAGTGTTTTTTTTTACCCGATGAGGTCTCTGCAAGGGGGAAAGGCCTTCACAGGCCCAAGGCATAGACAATGGTATCTATTCTCATCCCAGAGGCAGCAGTTGGACATAAGGGACTCCAGCTGTCCCAACACACCCACTGGATAAAGCAGGAAGAACCTACGTTGAGGATAGCCTGAGGTAGAACCTACGTTGAGGACAGACTGAGGTAGAGCACCCACCGGAAGGAGCTCATGATGTTAGGGGTATGTCTCAGAGTTTCTATTGCTTCAAAGAGACACCATGGCCACGGCAACTCTTATAAAGGAAACCATTTCATTGGGGCTGGCTTACAGTTCAGAGGTTTAGTCTGTCATCATCATGGCAGGAAGCATGGTGACATGCAGGCGGACACGGTGCTGGAGAAGGAACTGAGAGTTCTGCATCTTGCTCTGCAGGCAGCAGGAAGAAATGGTGAGATTGAGCTTCTGAGACCTCAAAACCTGCCCTCTAATGATGCGCTTCATCCAACAAAGCCACACCTACTCCAAGGCCACACCTCCTAATGATGCCACTCCCTATGGATCCATGAGGGACATTTTTATTCAAACCACCACAGGAAAGGAAGGCTTTGGTAAGAGACACACACATAGGTCAAGAAGTTTATTTAGCAAAGTGAAACAAGTTATCAAAAAAATAAAAAGATCAAAATGGGCGGCCCCCAAGCAGGATAGCCACACAGTGGGTTCAGGGCTAGAGAGTGTAGAGATGGCTTCTCCTGAATATTTATAAGGTAGGTTACACATTCATGAATAAAGTGATTCTTTGTCCCTTCCAAATCATAGATTTGGACCAAATTTCTTTCATTTTTAAGGCACTTCTCATGTTCTTCCAGAAAAGCCCACAAAGGGATATTAGTGTCAAAATCATAATCTAAAGGATAGTATAATGAAACCGAGGTATACACACACACACACACACATACACACATACAGACACACACACAGACACACACACATATACACACACCTACACACATACACAGACACCCATATACACACAGACACACATACACAAATACACATATATACCCACCTATACACACACACATACACACATAGACACACCCACCTACACACATAGACACACACACCTATACACATATACACACATACACACACACATAGAAACACACACCTACACACCTACACATATATACATACACACACACACACACATATCTCCCCACATACCCCCCCCACACACAAGGGAAAATGCACTGCAGTTTTTGAAATTGATCTATCTTCAGCTGAGAGGCCATCTATCCACAGAGGGACATTGTGACTGCGTAAATACACCTACCAGGGAGATTGGTTGAGTCTCCTCCTCTTTGAGATTGCCCAAAGTCCCAAGACTGAGTCCCAAGCCTGAGGGAGTGCGGCTGCTGTTGGCACTTCAGAGTGCAGAAGAATGCTGTCACAGCCTTTCAGGGAGAAAAGAGCACACACACACACACACACAGTTAAAATATTTTGTTATTTTAAAAACTGAAGCAGGTGTGGCAGGGGCAGAGGGACAGAGGGACAGAGGAGCAAAGTGGAGAGGGGCAGAGAGGAAAAGAGGCAGAAAAAGGAAAACCCAAACAAACCCAGGTGGCTTCCTCGTGAGGTCTGGGCCGAGGGCCTGACAAAGCTTTCCAGGTGGCCCAGGCTGGAGCAGGGCCTGGCAGTGTGCGGGCTCCTGTCTCCCACCTTCACTGCTCATGTCTATTAATAATGAACGAACTCTTGAGGGGGAAGGTCAGCTTGCTGGAGACTAACAGCAGAGAGAAAACTGAAGGCACAGGAAGCTGGACTGGCGTGCCAGAGCCCTCACCTCTCTTCAGTCTCTGTTCTCCAGGCCTAGTTTAGGCTGGTGAGGAAGGAAGCCTAAGAATCGGTCCTCACCTATCTGCCCTGAGAAGACAGGCCCCAGAAGATGGTGGATGAAGCACCTACCCTAACAGGACTGAGTCCCAGCGGGGTGGCAGAAAGACTGAGGGAGTGCGGCTGCTGTTAGCACCTCAGAGTACAGAAGAATGCTGTCACAGCCTTTCAGGGAGAAAAGAGCACGCACACACACACACACACACACACACACACACACATTGATTTAGGCTCATTTTCAGAATTGGTCTCTTTAGTAGGAGCCCTGGGACTGGGTTGCCATGGTTACACTGGTTTTAACAGTGAGGGTAAGTGGCTTCCCTTGCGCCTAGAAGCTTTTAGCTACTGATTTCAAATTTTAATTTCTCCTCCATGGAGACTGCCCTGTAGAGGGGAAAGAAACACGGATGGGTGAGTCCTGGGAGGAAGGTGAATTTAATTTGAAATGATTTATACTTTATCCACAGATCAAGGCAGAGGTGGCTCAGAGGGGCTGCACATGGGGACATTCACCTACACTCCCAGCACCGAGGAGACGGAGGCAGGGGGATCACAAGTTTGAGGCCAGCGGAGTCTATATTAAAAAGGAGAGGTCAGGCTGAGAGTCACACAGCTTAGTGTGAATCTTGGCTTTATCGTGTATGGCTTGTGTAATCTCAAGTAGCTAGAGTCTCCTCACAGAAATGGAGACCCTTACAGTGAGCTCCAGAGGATACTGAGCTGGAACGGCCCCACGGAGAACTCCAGGTAGCCTAGGCTAATTAGATTCTTTCTATCCTGCTCTTAGCCAAGAGGGCGAAAACGGAGAAGGTCCCTTTACTCACAATAACTCTGCTCCAAAGTTACAAAGATGTAGCGGTGGAGGGGAGGCATGTGTCACTCAGGCAGACTCTGTGGTTTCCAGTTTCCTGCCTGCTCTGGCCCCGGTGGCTACTTCGGTTGTCCTGCCCCCTCTCACCCAGACAGAAGTGAGTGGCCCTTCTGTTCTGGATCCTGTCCAAAGGCCAGCGTCTCACCCAGGATTCCGTGGGCTGCCATTGTGGTGAGATCTGTGACATGGAGTTCTGGCTGCTGTTGGGCTATCTGCCTCAGGGCTTCTCCAGCGCACGTTCCCTCGGGTGCAGTGCAGTCCCTCTATACAAACGAGTTTCTTCTCCCGACTTCCACAGTGGTTTCACGTGTACAGGCTTATTTACATTTTAAACAGAGCTCACCACAAGCCAGAAGATGGGGGTTTACAATGCAGAAAAAGCCAAATTAAAAATCCAGTAGGACTTCTCTTTATTTTTCCAAGATGCCTGTAGAAGTTGTGCCGCTGTGTCATTGAAGAGTTACACTAAGATGCTGACCTAACAGTACCCTCAGGCCCCAAAGCACCACGACCAAGGCCAACCCTTATAAGGACATTTATAGGTCTGCATCTCAGACCAGAAGTGAGCAGGCCTCACTATGTGGCAGCTCTATCCCATAGTCAGTCAAACATGGTCTTTCCTCTCTGCCTTGCCATCTGGTGGCCATGGTCAAACCACAAACACAAGAAGTCCATCAGAGAAAGGAGGCAGGGGAGGGCCAGCTTTCCTCCTGAAGGCAGATGGCGTCTAATGCTATTCTGCCCATGGGCTTCACTGGCTAAAATGGAACCTAGTAAATGGAGCCTCTAACAGGACAGCAATGGGTCCAGGTTGGATGCTGTTGCTATGTAAGAAGCAGGGGTGGAGGTTTCTGTTATTACCCCTGTCTTAGGTTTTTACTGCTGTGAACAGACACCATGACCAAGGCCAACCCATATAAGGACATTTAATTGGGGCTGGCTTACAGGTTCAGAGGTTCCATCCATTATCACCAAGGCGGGAGTGTGGCAGTATCTGGGTAGGCATGGTGCAGGAGGAGCTGAGAGTTCTACATCTTCATCTGAAGGCTGATAGCAGAATACTGGCTTCCAGCCAGCTAGGATGAGGGTCTTAAAGCCCACACCCACAGTGATACACCTATTCCAACAGGGCCACACCTTCTAATAGTGCCACTCCCTGGGCAGAGCATATGCAAACCATCACACACACACAAACACACACACACACACACACACACACACACACACACACACACACACGGAGAACAGCTTCTGCTTGCTCTTTAACCTCCAGTTTTCCTTTATCTCTATACCTTGCCCCACCCCCACCCCACTCCACCCCACTCCCACCCACCCCATCATTATTTCTAAGCAGAATAGTTCAGCCATTTTTACAATCCCCATTTGCCCAAGCCCTTGGGGTCTTGCTTTCTATATCTAAGGGCTTATAAAGCTATTGCCCTAACAAAGAAACTTCATCCTTGGAATTGGAAGTCTGGTGTCAGCTGTTGAGATTTTTTTTTCCTTTTTTTGTCTTGCTATGTGATTAAAAACAAGGCACAGCGTCATCTTATGATACTTTCCCACCAAAACACTGAGTGCAGAGTCAAAGAAATCCATTGCTCTGTAACGTAAACACCCCAGCTCGCAAGCAAACCAGCAAATGTTCAAGCAGTACAGGCTGCTCCCTGCCGAAAACGAGTGGATTTCACACTACAGCAGAGTGTAAAATCTGGATTTCCAAGAAAAATTTTCTCAAGGGGCAGCTGTTACTCTCAGGACTTGAACAGCAGAAAGATCTCCGTGGGAGAGTTCTCTGCGTTCACCGGGGGCCGCTGCTTGCAGCTCAGAACTGCACAAACATTTAGAGTCTCTGCCAAGAGACATGGACGCCTGCCTGATTACGTGTTATTTGGGCCAAACAAGTTATGTGGACCAGCCCTCAAATCAACAGATCAGGAATCAATACTCCCTTCTTGGTCAGGGGGAGGGGACTGCCATGCAAGTCCCAGGCAGGATGTGCGTGCATGATCTTACCATGGGGAGAGAGTAAAGGTTTCAGGACAGTGACCTATTTATCAGAGGCCAGTAACAGAGACTGAGTGGAGGGCACACAGATATCTGAATGCCAGGCTATGCCTTGCATTGGCAATTGGGACTTTATTGGAAAGACAAGGGGCTCTGTTGGAGCAGAGTGATGATGTCATCAGAGCTGAGCCTCAGAGACTCCCACTGCGATCACCATCTGCTCCACTCCCTGATCCCTCCCACGGTGGAGGAAGTAAAGTGAAGTGGACGGGGGAAGCCATTAGCACCCACCCGTTTTCCTTATTCCTCCTCCTCCTCCTCCTCCTCCTCCTCCTCCTCCTCCTCCTCCTCCTCCAGTTAGGTAGGTAGTGGAGCAAGCCACATCGTTAGCGTTCTCTAGAGAAGCAGGGCCAGTGGGGCAGATATCCATCCATCCATATGTAGCTACCCACTCATCTTCCTACCTCTCTGTCTAGAGGCATTTATTTTGTGGACTTGGCCATATGACTGAGGAAGTCTATTTGCAGTAGACCAGCAGTCTGGAGATCCCAGGAAGGACTACTGTTGAAGTGTGAGGCAGAGGCCTCTGTAGGGAGACTTCCCTCTTTCTCGGGGGAGTTGGTCTTTTTCTCTAAGGCCATCAGCAGACTGAGTGAGGTCCAACACACACTGTGCAGGGGCCTCTCTGTACTCAAAGCCCACTGACGTAAAAGCTAGTTGCATTTATTATTATTTTTTTTTTTTAAAAATGCCTTTCAGCCAGGCAGTGGTGGCACATGCCTTTAATCCCAGCACTCAGGAGGCAGAGGCAGACAGATTTCTGAGTTTGAGGCCAGCCTGGTCTACAGAGTGATTTCAGGACAGTCAGGGCTATACAAAGAAACCCTGTCTTGAAAAACAAACAAAACAACAATAACAACAAAAATGCCTTTCACAACTGAGCAGGACATAAGTAAGTTTGAGGCAGGAGGATTGCCTGTGTGCACCTGTCATCTCAGATCCTTGTTTTCTGCCTCTTGGAACGCCTCCCTTTCTATCCTTGGGATTTATTCATGCCTTGCTGTAGACTGAAAAGATATTCCCAAAATCCATGTATCAAATCTCTAATCCCCAGTGCTAGGACCCAGGTACTAGGAGCCAGACCTTTGAGAGGCAATTAGGTCGTGAGGGTGGAGCCCCATGATGGTCATTGGTGTCCTTAGGGGAAGAGGAAGGAACACTAGAATTCTCTCCCCACCTCCACACCCATCACGGGAATACAAGATGGCAGACAAAAAAGATCCTGGCTGTGGAACTGCTTGAGCACAGACCTCTGGCTTCCAGAACTGAAAGGAATGAATGCCTGCTGTTACCCGGTTTGTGGCAACAATTTGTTACAGGAACAGGAGAGAAGTCATTTTCACTTCCACTTCCTACAACCTAACCCACTGTGCTCTTTGTGGGGCACTGCTGTAAATGAAAAACTGCGTGTTTAGATGTGGACTTTTTCCTTTAGATAGTCATGGGGACGGTTTATTTATTCCCTCCATAGCTGGTGTGGTTGGAGCTAAAGGCTCTCATCGCTCTGTCTCTGGGCCTCTGTCTCTGTTTCTCTCTCTGTCTCTCTGTTTCTCCACTCCCACCTTGTGTGTATGTGTTTGTACGTGCATACATGTGTGCATGAATGGAAGCAGTCTTTGGAAAAAGAGTGCACCTTCCATGTCTGTATTGAGCACCAACAGGAAGCCCACCATGACTGCTTTGTCCTCACTGATCTTCAGCTCATGGGCGTCCAGGCACCTAGCATGCCACATGACTAAAAGTTAGTCCAGCTTCCCCCCCTTAACTTCCTTAGAACTAAAATTACTACCACATTTAAAGTATTTAAAAAGTTAATCATGATCTTGTCTTTGCAGTAACTATTTACTCTGTTAAGTAGTTACATAGACTATTTTTTCTTTTTCTTTTTTAAAGCATGCTATTTATTTATTTATTGTGCATTGGTGTTTTGCATGTATGTCTGTGTGAGAGTGTCAGATCTTGGACTTACAGACAGTTGTGAGCTGCCGTGTGGTTGCTGGGATTTGAACTCCTGCCCTCTGGAAGAGCAGCCAGGGCCCTTAATTGCTGAGCCATTTCTCCAGCCCAGAGCCTATGTTGTTTAGTGAAAGAAATACAGACTCATTATAGGGCTATTTGAAAAATACCCAATATAAGTGAGAGAAAATTTAAAATTCCGTAACTTCAAGACCCAGAGATACCACAATAACTCTTTGGCAATACCTAGTGGTTTTTTCTGCTTGTTTATGCATGTGTATGACTTGTCGTGTTAACTGGCACTCACTGAGTGTAATTTGTTTTTTATATATATTAATATATATATAATATATATATTATATAACATATATATATATTTCCCCTTTGATCATATTCCCCATTAGCCTCTTTCTTTCCTATAAGCCTCTTTTCCACAATAGTCTCCTTACTTCTTTGTATCTTCTTTAGTTTTTGGTGGCCACTGCATTTGATTAGGGTTGTTAGCATTAGCATGTGTAGCTGGTTATTTGCTTGAGCAAGGACAACATGTCACTGGCTACACCACCATGTCTCCCAGCAGCCTGTTAACCACTGTAGGGAGGGGAATGGCTTTGGGAGCCTATGTTGAGGGGTCCCGTCCTTGCAGGCTACCACACACGAGGCCACACATGAGAGGTGGTGTTTCCCAGCACTCCTTCCCTTCCCTGGATCTCATATTCTTTCCATCCCACAATGTTCCCGAGCTTTGTGGAGAAGGGTGTCCCATTTAGGGCTTACCGCTCCACAGTCATCGTTGTCTCGGCACTTTGACCAGTTATGAGTCTCTTCATTAGCCATCACCCACTGCAAACAAAAGCTTTGTTCATCAAGACTGAGAGCAGCAGTGAGGGCTGGCCTATTCCTGACTCATCTGCCTCTGCACGGGAGCTGTGACGGGGCTGGGGATGTAGCTCACAGGCCGAGCACTGGCTCAGGACAGCGGCAAAGAGCTTGGAAATCAGTTTTAAAACCATCTTAGGGGGCTGGAGAGCTGGCTCAGCACTTAAAAGCACTGACTGCTATTCTAGAAGTCCTGAGTTCAAATTCCAGCAACCGCATGGTGGCTCACAACCATCTGTAATGGGGATCTGATGCCCTCTTCTGGTGTGTTTGAAGATAGCTACAGTGTACTCACATACATAAAATAAATAAAAATCTTAAAAAAAAACCAAAAACAAAAAAGAACCATCTCTATCGGTTACTCTGTGTTGCTGTGACCAAATACCTGACAAGAGGCAGCATGAGGGAGGAAGGCTTTATTAAGGCTCACAGTTTAAGGATTGGCAGCAGGAGCCTGAAGCGGTCACATTGTGTCATCCCTTAGGACTAAAGACTGGACCAGAAGTAGGCCCGGCTCTGAAACCTCAAGGCCCGTGCCTACTGATCCACTTCCACCAGAGAGGCTCTATCTCCTAAAGGTTTTACCACCTTCTAAGACAGCGCCCCCATCTGGACAACAAGCGTTGAAACACACGAGCCTATGGAGGGTACTTCACATTCAAACCACTCTACCTTCAACAGCAAACTTACTGTTTCTCACCAAAGAATAGAGATTGCTCTGTTCACTCCTCACCAAGGACCTACCCTGTGTGTGTGTGTGTGTGTGTGTGTGTGTGTGTGTGTGTGAAGGCACACAGACAGATCTGGGCGCTCCGACTTGCCCTGGGAGGCTTCGGGTCCATACTGTTTGATAGAAACAGTTCTAGGAGGCCGTCTACCTCCTGCATAGATATTGTCATCGCCTTGCACCTTAGGCTCTGAAAGTGCTCGGGAGGACCTGCAATGGCTCCCTGTGCAGCTCAGAAGGGTCCGTAACTGTGACAGAGGATGAAATTAATTGTCCCGAGGGCCTTCTCTCCCCGGAAGTCACGGAGGGGAGGCTGGGGTAAATCACAAAGCTTTTGCGCAGCTCAGCAGCAGGTCGGAGCTGAACAGAAAAGGAGGAAAGGGGTCCCTCTTAATGAGGCAACCTTCGTTTGGCTCCTGGCATGCTTTGGACCCCATGCCGGATCCGTGTGTTTGTCCCCTCACTTAACAGTTTGTTCCTCCAGCCTGAGCTGGGCCATATCTTCATCCTCGCTTACGGGTTTCTTACAAATAAGAAAACTTTGGTGGGTGTGGTGGCGTACATCTTTTTTTTTTTAATTGAATATAATCTTCATTTACATTTCAAATGCTAAAACCTTTCCCGGTTTCCTCCGTTCCTGAAAACCCCCAACCCCTCCTCCCACCCCCTGCCTCCAAGTATATGCCCCTCCCCCTTCCCCTTCCCCCTCTATTTCCCTTTGTTGGGGCATCTATTGGGCCTTCACCTGGCCAAGGACCACTCCTCCTACTGATGCCTGACAAGGCCTTCCTCTGCCACACTTTTGGCTGGAACCATGTGTACCCCTTGGTTGATGGTTTATTCCCTTTGAGTCCTGGGGCGTCTGGGTGGCCGACATCATTGTTCTTCCCATGGGGCTGTAAACCCCTTCAGCTCCTACAGTCTGCCCTCCAACTCCTCCATTGGGGACCAAACGCCTAGACCAATGGTTGGTTGCTAGCATCTGCCTCTGTATGTGTAAGGGTCTGACAGGGCCCCTCCAGAGACAACCATGACATGCTCCTTTTGGTATGCACTTCTTGTCGTCCATATAGTGTCGGGGTTCGGTGTCTGTTTATAGGATGGATCCCCAGGTAGGCCAGTCTCTGGGTGGCCTTTCCTTCAGTCTCTGCTTCACACTTTTTCTCCTTTATTGCTCCTGCGAGTATTTTGTTCCCTTTCTCAAAGGAACCAAAGCACCCCCCACTTCAGTCCTCCTTCTTGAGCTTCCTGTGGTCTGTAAATTGTAACTTGTTTATTTTGAGCTTTTGGGCTAACATCCCCTTATCAGTGAGTGCTTGCCATGTGTGTTCTTTTGTGATTGGGTTACCTCACTCAGGATGTCACTTTCTAGTCCCTTCCATTTGCATTTGGGAGGCAACGGTGGGTAAATGAGGCTAGCCCAGTTTACATTGGGAGTTCCAGGGCCAGCCAGGGAAATGCATTAAGACCCTATCTCAGATGAATAAATAAATAAAATTACTTCATTAACAAAAACAGGGATGAAAAGATGGTTCAACAGTTGCATGCCTCTCTTACAGAAGACCTGAGCCTGTTCCCAGCTCCCCTGTTAGGCCACTTGCAGCTACCACGTAACTCACAGTTACCCTTGCTCGGGGCCTCTGGCACCTCTGGCCTCAAAGAGCTCCTGTATTTGTGTGCATACGTCTCCTTCTATACCCATAAAAACGAAGTAAATCTTTGTTGTTGCTGTTGTTGTTGTTGTTGTTGTTTTCAAGACAGGGTTTCTTTGTGTAGCCCTGGCTGTCCTGGAACTCACTCTGTAGACCAGGCTGGCCTCGAACTCAGAAATCCGCCTGCCTCTGCCTCCCAAGTGCTGGGATTAAAGGCGTGTGCCACCACTGCCCAGCTAAAATCGAAGTAAATCTTAAACAAAAGAAAGAAAGAAAACAGGACTGGAGAGATGGCTCAACTGTTGAGTCTTTGGCGCTCCAGTACCTGTATTTATAACCACTTACACACACACACACACACACACACACACACACACACACACACATTTATCCACAGTGATCAGGTGACTTGTCTAAAGCCAAACATCCACCAGCTGCCAGAGACTGGATTTGAACTCAGACATGTCTGACTCCAAAGGTTGCAAGGTGGTGATGAGTGTGATCACAGGGCTGCTATTTCCTCAGGATGGTCTTTGACAATCACCTTTTCCTTTCCGTCTCATATATGTCAGGCAAGTACAGCTAGCTCTATCGCCTGCCTGATAAATATTTTTACTTCAAGGCAGGGCCTCGCTAAGTTGTCCTAGCTGGGGCAGACCTTGCGAACCTCCTGCCTCAGACTCCCACAGAGTAGGATTACAGGGTGAGATCCTACTTTAAGGATTGTAGCACTCAATAAACGTTGATTGTGTCTCCTCTACCGCTTGAATGTGATGGAAATGGGGATTTACTTGAATAATATGTCAGAATCTCAGAAGGAGGTGTGGGGTGAGAAATCTTCTAGGTGTCTGCACCCAGCGAAGAGGGGGGTGGAACTGGTACACTGTGCAGATGTACGGAGGTCTCGACACACTTCAATTCTGGACTTTCTCTCCTTCCAGGACCTTAGCCTGACTTTCACCAAACCCAGACCAAATGATACCACGTGGGAACTGAATGAGGAGCCCTGAGGCAGGAGGGTCGGGGACAACTGCCTTCCAGCCTCTTGCTGGGTCTGGTGAAGCATCCCACTGAGTAGCATGCTTGTACGAGGCTGACTACCAGAACCCATGTAACAGTGGGAAGAGAGACTCCACTAAGTTGTTCTCTGACCTACATATACATGCCAAGCCATGTACCTGCCTTGCGCTCTCATGCATGTGTGAACACACACACACACACACACACACTACTGGTCAGTCAGCCTTTGACCTTGCCTTTTGAGTTATTTATTCCCTGAAGAGTGGAGGTGTGACTAACTTCCTACAGTGTATGCGGCCCTTCAGCTGGAGTTTAGGATGCAGCCCATGGCAGGGCCTGACAGGAGGGAGGACATGTGCTGGTCTATCCAGGTCACTCAGCCCAGATCAGAACTAGCCTCCAAGCCAAGAGAGTCTGGCAGGTTTTGAGGAAGCCCCGCTGCACTGATGTGTGTGGTCGAGCCCCCCTCCCAGAAGGGCTGGTTTGTGACTGTGCCGAACCCTGCGCACCTAACCACAGACCTGTGTTTTCTTTCTTCACCGGATACACCTGCCCGAAGGCAGGGTTCACTGGGGCTGCAGGCTCTGCTTGGTTTTACTTGTAAAAAGATTGTACCCTCTAGATAAACCAGCTCATGCTGTGGTGCACCGGGGCCTGCAAGGCTGAAAAGCTCGAAGCTCATTTCCTTTCATCTTTTTCTCTTGGGGGGGGGGGGTGTGTGGGATGGCCAAATACATCTCCCGCTATTTGAAAGCTCACTCGTCTCTCTCGTATAAGTCCCTGTTTGCTAATGCGTACCATCCATGAGGATCTCACGGACATACGGACACAGTGCTAAGCATCCCTGTTATCAAAGCATTATAAACATTTACTCAGATCTGTCACTTTGGATTTAGATCTTCTGTTAGGTATGATGGTCTGTCTAAATGTTATGATACCAGCTTGGGTATGGTGGTTTGTACCTGTAATCCCAGCACTTGGGAGGCAGAAGCAGTAAGAAATTGAAGGCTAGCTTTGGCTATGTGGTAAGTCTGAGCTAGCCTAGGCTACAAAAGACCATGTCTTAAAACAAAACTAAATGACAAAAGTTATAATATTTTCTAAATAAAGTTTGATTCTATTACTTTTATCACAAGTACTGTTAGGATTGTCTTTAATTCATGGCAAGAGATGAAAATCCACCATTTGTGTTAAGAATATCGTGTTTCCTTTAAAATAAACAACTTTGAAACTTTAAAATTCAGTTCCTTTGTCTCCTTTTTCTCTCTCTAGTCCAATATATTAGGTAAGCTGAAGTCCCTGTTAGTGCCTCCCGGCTTTGCTGGAAGGACGGAAAGGCAAGGAAGCTGGCTAAGAAAGACAAAGGCTCAGTAAACAAGATTCGAGCAGGGCCAAAGGAAGTGGTCCAAAGGCAAAGTTTGAGACAAGCCCAACAGCCTGACAAAATCGGTAAGATGTTCTGCATCTCACCCCAGCTGTGGTCTGCGGGAGGCTGAGGACGCAGTTCCCTGGCCAAGGCAGTCATTCGGCGATTCAGAGAAGGCCCATCGCACCAGCTCAAGGCGTCAAGCTCCGCGATTGATTCCAGAGAGACAAGAGTGAAGTTGTCCCGGCCGCTGGAGAAGGTGTTTGAACAGGTTCGACCAACTGCGCCATGCAGTGAGTTTAAAATCACAAAAACAAAACAATTAATGTAAGTTGGGTGTGGTGACTCCTGCCCATAATCCCTGTACTAGAAAAATGGAGGCAGTAAGGATCACTCTGAGTTCAAAGTCAGCCAGGGCTACAAAGTGAACCCTGTCCAAGAAAGCAAAGAAATGACAAGAACAATGATAATGAACCCAGCAAACATCAGCTGGAAAGGAGTATACGATTGTCCCTGTGCTGTCAGGTAGACAGTCCGAGGCAGCACTTGGATATAGTGGAGCTGGGAAGTGAGTACACAGATAGTTAATGATGGGCTACAGAGCATTGGATCTGAGCACATTAGGGTTCAAATCATTGCCTACCACTTCTTGGAGGATGGTTTTGGAGAAGCTTGTTCTGTACCCCCAAACTCTGGGGAACTATGTTTTGTTAGCTTAAAGACTGCAAGGCTGTGCTATGTGGTCCTTGAACATAGTAGGTGATCAGTAAAATGCGCCATTTGTTACTATCAAAGGAAGTGGATTCATACCCACAATTCGATAGGGATTTAGCTCCTGTTCATCCGATTATCACTTTTATCATGTCGGCAGAGGGCTGAGGAGAAGCAGATGCCAAGATGGTATTAGCTGTGTTGAGAAGAGGAGGAAGGACAGACGAGGAAGAGGCAGGAGGACGTGGTTTAAACAGCTCTGAATTCTGACTGCAACAGATTGGAATGGAGACTGTGGGAAATCTCAGGCCTACAGGAAATGTTTGGCCTGGCCTGAGAGAGAATATGTTCTCTGTTTAGTCTCTGGCTGGCCAGGAAACGTGAACAGTGGATCTAGAAAAGCAGCATCGGGTGGCAGTTACACCCTCAACATTGGGAGACAAAGGGACACCTTTCCATGGCTGCCACAGTACCTTCTCTGTCTGTTTTCTCCAATTCATGTATCATTAGTGAAATACTCTGTCATTTTGACCCAGACAGAGATTTGTATTGCTTCACACCTGCAGGCGAAGGTTAGTACCTGCAGGATGGAATCGTGCCCAACTCGTGATTTTTCGTTCCGGTGTCTGACTCATGAGCTGAGCAAATGACTTTCTGTGGAAGGCTGGTCTCGCTCACAGCTCTTTACCAGCCCTGTTTTCCTCGTAGCTCTAATTTTGTAGTTCAGAAATTTTGCATTTCAGGCAGGGATTTAAGCACAGTTGGTGCTTCCATGCAAATCAACTCTAATACAGAGCCCCAAATGGGAACTCTTGGGCTGGATCCAGCCCACAAAGATTAGCTTTTATGGTACTCTAGAAAAATATTTTTAAACCAATGTTTTTAAAATTAGGAGATCTCATTTGCTAAAAGGCTGATTTCTAACTTATTTTGAACACTACCAGATGTGGGTACAAAGCCTCAACTTTTGCATCATAGTATTACCCAAGCTGAAAGAGGTACCCCTCAAAATGGAGTCCCCAGGGACCACCAAGGTGGCTCGGTGGATAAAGGAACATACTGCCAACTGCAATGTCCTGAGTTTGAGTCCCATGTTGCACAGGGTGTAAGGAAAGAGCCAGCTTTCACAAGTTGTCCCCTGACCTACACACATGCCATGGCATCCGATGCCCCAACACATACACACATGTAAGAAGTACATGGATAAATAGAAGATATATAAATACGTATAATTTTAAAAACAGTGCAATAGTGCTCTCCCATGCTTTATGGTTCACCACTATGTAGGGCAGTATTCTGTCCTCATACTTTGCAGGATTCACTGACTTACTTTCCTGTCTGGTCTTTTGGACAGAGAATGTTACCTCTTCACCAATAGTACATTTTTTTCTTCTATTAATACAACAATCGTTTTTTAGACTTATGATTTCCCAGATAGGACTACATTTCCCAGACTCCCTTGCAGCTAGGTGTGGACATAGGACTAATTTTTAGTCAGTGGAATGGATCTGTGGAATGCTTACACAATGTTTTTTGTTTGGTTGGTTGTTTTTTTTTTTTTTTTTTTCCCGAGACAGGGCTTCTCTGTGTAGCCATAACTGTCCTGGAACTTACTCTGTAGACCACGCTGGCCTCGAACTCAGAAATCCACCTGCCTCTGCCTCCCAAGTGCTGGGATTAAAGGCATTCGCCACCACCACCCGGCCTACACAATGTTTTTTAAAGAAAGTATGATGTCACCTCTGGCTCCTTTTCTTCTTGCCAGATGGGATGTAGAAACAATAGTGGAAGCTAGGGCAGTCATTAGTCACCTCAAGATAAAAGCCACACACTGAGCCTTGCGAAGCCAAAAGAAACCAGATCGCCATCATCCTGGATCATCATCTCTGATCCAGGTCTGTAAAACATTTGCTCAGATTCTTACATCAGAAAAATGAACTCTGAAGCGAGGGTAGTGTTTCAACTGGTAAAGCGTTTGCCTAACATGTATGAAGCCTTGGGTTTGATCCTCAGGAAACCAAGCGCAGTGGCGCATCCTGAAGTTCCAGTACAGAGGAGGTAAAGGCAGGAATTCATCCCCAGGTACATAGTGGGTATGAAGTCAGCCTGAGATACTTAAGAAAAAGACTTCATTTATTAATCTATTTTAACAACATAGCCTCAGTTGCATCTACTTTTAAAGATTTATTTTTATTCATGTGTATGGGTGTGTGTGTGTGTGTGAGAGAGAGAGAGAAAGAGAGGGGGGGAGGAGTAGAGGGGGAAGGAGAAGGGGGAGAGAGAAGGGACGAGAGATTGTGTGTACGTGTGTTTGTGTGTGTGTGTGTGTGTGTGAGAGAGAGAGAGAGAGAGAGAGAGAGAGAGAGAGAGAGAGAGAGAGGAGTAGAGGGGGAAGGAGAAGGGGGAGAAGAAGGGACAAGAGATTGTGTGTGTGTGTGTGTGTGTGTGTGTGACATGTGTGTGTGACATGTGTGCTGGTACCTGCATAGGCCAGAAGAGGGCATCAGATCCCCTGGAGCTGAAGTTGTAAGCCGCCGACTGGAGTGAGTCAAAAACCAAATTTGAGTCCTCCAGAGGAACAGTCAATGGTCATAAACATTGACCCATCTCCTCAGACCTTTCATTTGTATTTTAATTAATATATTCCTCTATGCTCTACGTGGAGTCACGGTCCATGCACTAGACCAAGAAACCTTGGAATTGGTTTACAAAGGAAATGACTCTTCTCCAAATTGTTTCTGCTTGTCAGCGAGACGTGTGGGCAGCATCTAACCAAACTGCACAGGGAGCCGAGATGGGCACGATTTTCAGAATGGTAAATGTAGAATTAGAACACTCTGTCTTGGAAGCTCTGCTTGATGCCAGCCCACGACAGGGGCTGTAAACTGGTTTGTGCAAATGTTGCCTCGGGGTTCCTGTTACCCAAAGCCACATGTCTGAGGTTAACAGGCCGCTGGACCACAGTCTCATTTATTTTCTCTCCCCACCTTGTTTGAAAAGCCACACTTGAGCAGGCAGCCCTTCTACACTTGGAAGTAGAAGGGAGGTAGAAAGTTCTCGGTTGGTACTTTTCTGATTCCCGGGGGTTCAAACGTGAACCCCCTAAGGATCCTGATGACAGTTTCGATCTGAGAGGACCTTGCTGTGTTACACAAGCACAGAGAGCCAGTCCTAAAAAAATAAAAAAAGATGTCATTGTGTCCTCAGAAGCAAGCACCCAAAGAGACATGTTAGTGATTCTTTGACTAATGAGCAGAAGTAGCCAGTGAAATCCAGGCCACCATTGCTAATGACAGAGTATTAAGTATGTAGTCAAAGAGTCTTCTAAGCTGGGACTGTCTGGGAGAAAGACTTATCTAATAAGCACTGCATATCCCATAAAGTTTATGTACATTGTCCTATTTAGTCGTGTGAAAAACTCTGAGATAGGATTTTGTAAATGCCACTTAAATTACATTTATTTATTTATTTATTCATTCATTCAGTCAGTCAGTCA
The DNA here is from genome assembly GCF_947179515.1 of Apodemus sylvaticus. Taxonomy (NCBI): domain Eukaryota; kingdom Metazoa; phylum Chordata; class Mammalia; order Rodentia; family Muridae; genus Apodemus; species Apodemus sylvaticus. Next base: position 44,361,841 of record NC_067482.1, on the reverse strand, counting down.
GTCAGTCACACTCTCTCACAAGGGTGGAAGTAACTGGCTGAAGACAGTTTGTAATAGAAGCAGCAGGAGAAAAAAAAGAAAAGACTAGAAAAAGAAAAAGAAAGGAGAGAAAGTGAGAAAAGGGATTTTGGGAACCCCAGACATCTGCCTGAGGCCCCCACCCGAGTCCCACGGTGCACAGACGGCATGCAAGCTGCAGCTGCGGTCCTTGAGGAGAAGGAGGGGATGGCGTGCATGGCAGATGCAGACGTGCATGGGAGGCCTCCGTGGAGTGGCGGAAAGGTAAGTCAGACCCGTGGACCGGCGGTATTCTCACAGGAACTTTTCTGAGGGACTGTAGAAGTGATACAATGTAGAGAAGGGCTGTGATTTGAGAGTTAGGGAGAAGAATCAGCAATTCTGTATCCTTCCGTGAGTGTGTTTTGATGGTTCCTGGCAACGTCATTTTGACTCACCCAGGCCGGTCTTTTCTATAAACAGGATCGAGGCCCCTTCATAACACGCCAAAAGGTCAAAGGAGAAACTAATTCCCAAGGCAGGGGTTGGAGACACTGAGTACCATCAAATAGAAACTGTCAACTTCCCTTTTCATCAGTTCTGCTATGGGCAACTCTTACCTTTCACCTCTTTATTTTCATTTAGTGGTAAAATAGTTCCTAAGTTTGTCAGCACAATCCCATTCCAAACCAATGACCAGCTCTTCAGATGAGCTAACCTCCAGCTCTGTAGGGCCCTGGGTGACCATTCACATAGCATTTAGCATTCTTTCTTCCTCTCTCAGCCACAGGTGATCCTCTCACCGCTCTAGACTCCCCCATCACTACTCTGACTAGCTACAAAATGAGTGGAAACACAGCAGCTGTGTGTGGTGTAGCTGCTGCAGCTGCAGCCTAGCTAGGGTGAGCAGGACAACTCAGGGGCCAGCATTTGGATGCTAATAGAGCGGTGTACCCCCTCCAAAGGATTAAGCTCTTTCTGCAGGGGAAGTCTGGAAAGATGGATGCACTCTCTGAGCATAAGTAAGGAAGGTATTAGGTATTAGCTGGGAAACCTGGAGCAAATACTCCAGAGGTGCCTGGGACCATTATAGAGTCTGTCCTTGAGTTGGAGGAGATGGCCCTGGAGACAAGGCAGGCATTACAGGAGTTGGTAGTGGCTATGAGGACAGTCTGGTTTTCTTTTCTCTTCCTTTTCTTTCTTAAAAACTTTTATGTGTATGAGTGTTTTGCCTGGATGTGTCTCTATGCACATGTCTGTGCCTGGTGCCCACAGATGCAAGGAAAGGGTATTAGATCCCCTGGGACTGGAGTTACAGATGTCTGTGAGTCTCCACAAGGGTGCTGGGAATTGAATCTGGAAAAGCAGTCAGTGCTCTTAACCACTGAGCCATCTTGCCAGTCCAAGACTGGGTATTCAGAAGACTTCCTCTAGCTGATTCCATTGCCCCTAAGTTTTAGAAATGTCCCGAGGCTCAAGATGCGTTGTTTCCCTGACCACGCCCCACTTCTTACCCCTTAGCTACCATCTTGTGGTGTCCAGTGTAGGCCGTAGAATGCTAGCAACAGTGCTCATGATGGCACAGCTGTGTGCTAAAACAGGGGCTTAGAAAAATAATGTAACTCAAGCACCACTATCACATGGAGGCCAGAAAATGAACGACAAGATGCAAGTCTCCTCTGGTGAAATTTCAGGTGAAATCTGCAAGTAGAAAAGGCAGTATTTACCAATGTTCCTTTTGCCTTCACAGTAGTTTAGAAAACCCTGGGGCCCTGGCTAAGATGGCTGGCAAGTTAGGAGCACAGACTGCTCTTGCAGAGGGCATGAGTTCTGTTCCTAGAACCCACGCCAGGTGGCTCAGAACCACCTGAGATGTAACTCAAGTTCTAAGCGATCCAGTGGCCCTGCCTCTGTGACATCTGCCCGCACATGCCTCTACTCCACCCCATATAATTTTTAAAATACACTTAACAGTACTTTATAGGTCCTTTAGCAATTATTATGATACATGGGTTGCTGGCTGAGACAGGATTGCTGTTCTCCCACAGATGGGAAAGTTAAGAGTGGCGACAGCTCACCCAAGGTCACACAGCCAATGAGTGGCGGAGTTTAGGGTTTCTCTTTTCCCGGCACCTGTCACCATTATTCTTAGAAATGAGAAGTCACTTGGACACGTAGCACACAGTGCAGTTTAGATTGCCAGATTTCCTCTGGGTTGTTTCCGACAGGTGCATTGTGATCCTCTGGGCACTTAACGATGGTTAACACACACACCCCTCCCCCCTTAACTTTTATTTCTGTCCTGGAATTTGCAGCTTGGACTCATAAGGAATGCATTCTGGAGGGTTCTGGTTTAGTGAGAAGACATTCTTCTTCTGCGACAGAAGTGGGAGTCAGACCCAACTTCCTCTGACCCTGAAAGGCTGGGGCTCCTCTGCCTCCTGTCTTAAGTAGAAGTGATTATGCAAGTAAACCAGTTGAAATTTCAGCCTTTGTGAAAATTCTCATGAAATCTATATAACTCGTTTGAGTATCGGTTTCCTGTCTAGAAAATGGGGATGGTAATGTTGTCTTCTGCATTGGATCAAGGGGGATTTACTAGAGTAATTAACTAGTTGTAGCAATTTCATTTTCTACTGATTTTATGCATGTATAAATGATCACATATCAGTGGTGTATATATATAATTACATATAAATGGCACATGTAGATTATTATCAATTTTAAATTATCGATAACATTATCAATTATCAATATATATCCATTATCTATAAATGATAGTAAAATATCAGTCATAATTTCAAAGATCTTACTGATTAGCACAAGAGAACTTTAAGAAAACATTGAATATGCTGTAGCTATGATAAGAAGTAGATTTAAGAGAAGCAATGTCGAAGACCAGCACGTAAAAACAGTAGACCCAGCCTCCTTTGCTCAGGAAGTGACTCCATTTTGACAAAGTCTTGGCAAAATGGCTTTGGACACAGAAACCCAGGAGACCTGAATCTATACTGAGATCAGAAGTCATGTGCTTATGAAGACTCCTGGACGTTCAGCTCCTGCTGCCCTCTGCTGGTCGTGGATGGTTCCTGCATCTTGAGAATAGGTTAGAGAGAACCTTACTGGCCCTCTCTCACCTCTTCTTTTCCGATCTCCAGTGGTCCCGCTGAGGCTTGGCTGACAGCCTTCGAAGTGTCACTTTGTCTGCAGCATACCTATAGGCTGTCCACTTCTCCCTAAGTTCTTATAAACTAACAGAGAAGGCTGGGTGCTTAGGAGTAAAGAACCAATGAGAGAGCTTTCCCTGAGAGCATTTGTTTTTAAAGAGTAAACGTTTGTTTTAGAGATTTAACAAAGCAAGTAAAGTTTGGCTTGGCAGGGCATGCCTGTAATCCCAGCATTTGGGAGACTGAGGCAGGAGGATTGCTCTAAACTCAAGGCTACTGGGCTACATTAATGAGTTCTAGACCAAGCCTTGTCAAAGGGAGAACATGTCAATAAACAAAGCCCAGCTGAACTCCAGTCAGAGAAAGTGAAATGGATAAAGGATAATGTACACACACATACACATACACACACACACACACACACACACACACACACACACACACGCACACGCACACACACAGAGCTAGAAGTCAGCCTCTATTTTATGTGTTGAGACTCTGATTTTTAATTTTATCAGCAGAATAACTCTCTCCTCCTCTCCCTCTCCTTGCCCCCCTCCCTTTCCAGGGTTTTTGAGACAGTTCTGACTGCCCTGGAACTTGCTATGTAGACCAGGCTAGCCTCAAACTCACAGAGATCCACCCGCCTTTGCCTCCTGAGTGCTGGGATTAACACCCAATGACCCTACTCTTTACGTAGGAATCAAGCTCTTAGGGATGAAATCCTTTTTATTACTTCCATGGTAATTCTGGAAGAAAATTTCAAAAAAAAGTTTCATATTTTTGGTATGAGACTGATTTTATTTTACTTAAAAATGAAAAACTGAAATTACTGGTTTTATAAAAAGTTAAAAATGTAGGTTTTGATCATATAAATACAGGCCGCCAAAGGCAGGGGTGCTAACTCCAAGTGTATTGCTGGGGTTGTAGTGCCTTGATACCTTTCTGTGTGGGGGAGATTTAGGCCATATCCATTGTGTATGTAAGTAAAATTGTCAATAATGAATAAAAGATAAAAATACATCGAATGAAAGAAACACTGGAGATAAACAATTCTCAAATTTCAAATCAACACCATTCTTAGTAGCATAATAAAATCTTGTGCTGGCCTGCCACCCAGAAGGAGAGTCACTCCTTTGTCCAGTGTGTCTATGCTGCATGGTCCCCTGCTCAGTGGTTACTTAGTAGCCATCTTGGTTGCAAGATCAACTGTCTCCATCCGGCGGTGCATGCGTTCACGTATCTCTCCCACACTAGTCTAAAGCTATGCTAATTTCATCATTAGGTGCTGGATCTTCTCACGTTGGAAGAGTGAATACAGACTATACTCAGTGATCAGGGCTTGATGGCTCAGTCCTGTAATCTCAATACTCAGGTGGCTGAGAGGGGATGGGTGGGGCGGGGACCATCCGTTCTAAGATGAGGCTGTGGAGTGAAATCTTGTCACAGATGACAAGAACTGTTTGTTTATTCCTAGAAAGAAACTGTATTTTATAACTTTTATTGCAGTGGATTGTCACAACTGTTCTATTTTACTACCATTATTATTGTTAGTTTCTTTTGTACTTGATTATGTTACTCATATATATATATATATCTTATCATTTTAAGTTATGTGTTTATGCATGTGAGTGTATGGACTGCAGAGTTCAGAAGAGGGCATCGCATCCCCCGGTGCTGGAGTTACAGGCAGTTAGTTGTGAACCGCCCCATGTGGGGACTGGGAACCAGGTTGTCTGGAAGAACTCTCTGTGTCTCAGTGTTCCACTGGAGGTCTTGGGAATGTCACCTACAGGAGAAGGGACTGCTGTGTCCCCTCTCCTCTCTTGTGAGTGTTGAAGGCTCTGGATGCTTGAGAATGGATGATGGACTCCTGTTCTCAGTTATCCTTTTAGCTTGGCGTCTTCAGAGGCTCTCATTACCTTCCTGCAGGAGCTGTTTAGATGTGGGGTCCTTGGCCAGGACATCTCTTTGTTTTATCATAGATCTCTTGAAGCAGACAGTGTGAAGCAACTGATGAAACCCTCGTGGTTGCAAAATCTCTGTGTGTGTCTGGTGGTGGTGGCTGTGATCATCTATCTCCAACTATGGGGCCAACACACATCTGCAACCAGTTGATAAAGGGGGTACCTGGCAGGAACTCATCAGTCTTGAGGAAGTGGGGGTTTCAAGGCACCTGGATCAACCACATGGCGACGGAGCCTTTTAGAACTCCTTTCAGCCACTCAGTGACTCACAGTAGCTATGTTTCTGAAACCATCTCTCTCACCAAGGGGAGAAAAGCTTCACCTGCCAAAGTTGCCCAACTTCCTTAAACACAGCCCTCCCAGCTGCTGGACTTCTAAGAAATGGCTAGGCTACAAATAAAAAAAAGCCATTTTGTGTGATTTTTTAGGTCGGGGCATGGATCTGTTGGGGGATGGTCACTACGGCTATGAGATGCTGCCTCTGTGCCTCTGTGTGACACAGTGGAGAGCTGACAAGAACAGCTACCATTCAGTGCAGATAGACAGGGACCTTCCTTCCAGTAGGATATACCTCAGGGTCAAGACCAAGCCTGAGTAAAGGGGAAAGGAGCCTAGAAGGTCCTAGAACAAGGCAGAGTATACCAGGAAGGCTGGTAAAATCCTACCTGGCTTCAGGCAAGTGATAGTAGTTTCCTTCCTGGAGGCTGTCTAGTATTTGGCCTCCTACTACTTCTTACAGTAATTTGGGTTTTCCATGTCAGCCAGCTTTGACAAGGGCCCACCCCTGGCCCGGCCCTCTGACACACCACTACATTCAATTCTAGATGGTCAGTTTGACTGTTGGTATTTACTGGGGGTTCACTAGGTCTCAGGCACTGTGCGGATATGCTTTGTCGTCCTTCTTAGTATTTTATGTAATTGTGTCTCAGTTTGTGTTACTCTTATGATGAAACACCATGACCAAAAGCAACTCGGGAGGAAAGGGTTTCTTTCACGCACAGTTCCATAGAGCAGTTCATCATCAAAAGCGGTGAGGGCAGGGACTCCAACAGGGCAGGAAGCTGGAGGCAGGAGCTGATGCAGAGGCCATGGATGGGTGTTGCTGACCGGCTTGTCTCCTATGACCTGCTCAACCTGCTTCCTTATAGCACCCAGGATCTCCAGCCCAGGGATGGCACCACCCACGATGGGCTGGGTCCTCCTCCATCAATCACTAATTAAGAAAATGCCTCACAGCTGGGGGCGTTTTCTCAATTGAGGCTCCCTCCTTTAAGATACCGCTAACTTGTGTCAAGCTGGCATAACGCTAGCCAGCACAAATCGCTTGACAGCGATGGCGACTGAACCCGGAGTAGCCACTACACCACATCTCCAGCTCATGACTTTTGAGAGAGTGTTGCTATGTAGACCAGGTTGTCCTCAAACTCATGATATTCCTTGTATCCTTATATGTCATACTCACTGTATTTATTTAAAAAATTAATTTTAAGCCAGGCAGTGGTGGTGCACACCTATAATCCCAGTACTCTGGGAGGCAGAGGCAGCAGATTTCTGAGTTCGAGACCAGCCTGGTCTACAGAGTGAGTTCCAGGACAGCCAGGGCTATACAGAGAAACCCTGTCTCAAGGAAAAAAAAAACTTAAAAAAAATTAATCTTATGATTACTCTTACAGATATCACTTTACAGATCTGGTAACTGTCTCAGATTCTCAGAGACTTTTGTAAGGTCACACAGGTACGTCATGGCACACCCTGTTACTGCCTGGACCCATTCTGATTCCAGAATCTGTGCTGCCCACCCTACTACCTCTTCACCCAGCAGGTGCTGGACTAGCTGCCCGGTGTCCCAATGCTTGGGCCCAGAAAGAATCAGGACACTCTTGGTGAGGAGTCTGAAGCCTAAGGAGGTGATGTCAAGGCAGGCGGGCAGCGGCTCACTCCTGACCGAGTTGAAGTAAGGTTTTGAAGATGTGCATGTTGTGAAATGTTGTCAAGATGTCGTGGGCAGATGGAAAACAAGAAGGTGGGGGGTGGGAATACAAAGTCAAAACAGAAAACATTCTTGGGATAGATGAAATGCTTCCTGCATGACCAGTGGCACTGGGGGAGCTCACTGGGTGTCCAACAGTGGCTTGAATGCTCTACTTGTATGAACTCATTTAGTCATTCTGTACAGCAGCATGGGTATCCTTGGTGTATAGATGGGAAAGGAGACACAGTCACCATAGGTAATGTGCGAAAGCCACACTGCTTTGAGTGGGAAGAGCTGGTTCTGCTTTTGAGTGGGAAGAGCTAGTTCTGATCCAGCTGGCGAGGCGGGGATCCTGTGCTCTGGACGCTCTCTGTGGTGGTCATTTGCCATTGGCCAGTGCGTCTGCCCCTCTCTCTTCCTCAGTGCTGATGCTGGGTGCACAGGCCTGGCCCTCAAGCAGAGTCAGCAATCGTACACACAAGCACTGTGCTTCCACTCTTAGAGCCTTTTAAAATAGAGATTTCCAGCCTGTCCTTTCTCATCTTGTAAAGGAAGCATGTAAATGCTTTCAGAGAGTTCCCTGAAACCAGAGCTAAAAATGGGCCCTTCGTCTGGATCGAAGTTTTAGAAGAATTAAAAGCAAGTATGTGAAAGCCATTGTGAGGAGCTCACCAGCCAAACATGGCATGATTTGGCAGCAAAATACTTGAAGACAACAGTGGATTATGAACTGTCCCAGTATCAGAATCCACTTGAGCATACCGACTGCAAATAGATTATGGGGATGGGAGGAACCCAGATTACAGTAGAATATGGAGTGCTAATTGGCAAATGCGTTAGGCTTGAGAAATCCCCGTCTGCAGTCATGAATGAAAAACAACTTATGCAAGACTCAGCTGTTACTAACTCTGAGCAGACTTTTGTTCTGGTGGTGGAACCCAGGGTCTGGTGTACCACTGAGCAGTCCTAGCCCTGTCTGTGGTATGGTCCCAAGAATGATCTATGGTAGCCATAGTGTAGCCACAAGAAGGTGGACTTACAGGTGCTTGTGAGTTGCCTTATGTGGGTGCTGGGAAACGAACTTGGGTCCTCTGGAAGAACAGTAAGCGAGCTGTCTCTTCAGCCCAGTAGTTTTGAATGAATGGATGGATGTATTAAGTATACAGGAAGCCGATGTAAAAGAATAAATAGCAAGCAGCCATTGGATGGAGAGCAATACGTCATCAGACAAGCATCCAGCAGAAGCCAGCTGAGGAAGCCTCCTTAAGGGCCAGCTGGAGCTCCCATTGAGAGCCCCGGGTGGCACAGAATGTCCTCTCCCTCCAGTGAGGCCACCAAGAACAAAGAGCAGCAGACAGAGATGGCATCACCCAATCTCACACTCCAAACACCCAGCAGAAACAAACTGGGGGAGCTGAGGCAGTTTCCTGGAGTTCCCATGAGCAAACTTCCTGCCTTAGGGTTTCCATTGCTATGAAGACACCATGACCAATGCAGCTCTGATAAGGGCAAACATTTAACTGGGGCTGGGTTACAGTTTCAGAGGTTTAGTCCATGATCATCCCAGCAGGAAGCATGGCAGCATGCAGGCAGACAGTGCTGGAGGAGCTGAGAGGTCTACACCTGGATCCATAGGCAGCAGGAAGAGAGAGACACTGAGACTGGCAAGGGCGTTTGAAACCCTAAAGTCTACCCAGTGACTCACTTCCTCCAACAAGGTCACACCTCCTAGTCCCTCTAAAGTAGTGCCACTCCCTGATGACCAAGCATTGGAACCTTTGAGTCTGTGGAGGCCATTTCTATTCAAACTACCACAGAGACCCTGTCTCAGAAACACACACCAAGGCTGAGTTCTGGTCTCCATGTGTATGCATACATACATGCACATTCACTTGCTTCACTTGTGTACACACACACACACACACACACACACAGAGACAAGGGAGAGGGCATTAATATTCTCTAAAAATATCAGTCTTGAAAAGATAAATAAAGACGGTACAGGGTGTTTCAACTCAAAGGACACAAAAGTCATGACAACAAAATGCTGTACCATACTCTGATCTTAGACCTGCTTCTGTACTAAAAACAACCAAATGACATATCATTGGGACAATTGGAAACCCAGAAAAAAACAAGTATTGGGTAGCTACTCTATCAATATTTCATCAATTGAGGCTGGAGACCATACTGCAAGAAAGCAGGGCTATTCTCAGAAAATGCACACTGAGGGAATGCAAGGGCCAGAACATAGACCAGCCATAGATATCGATGATAAGTTGGCCAACAGACAGACAGATAGACAAGGGATGGATGGATAGGTAGACAACAGATGAGGGAAATATGAACTACCATTGTTCCTTTAAGTCTGTGCATTCAACAAATCACAAATCAAAACATTGAGGAAAAAAAAAACCCTTTGACTTTTCTGATACTACTTACTATGTTTGGAGAACTCTAATCTTCTTCCTCTGTTTTATTCAGAACACATGAAAGGCCTTTTTCTTGTTATGACTTCCTAAACAACCCAGAATTCTGGATGTTTGCGTAGCATTGTATCAGGTATTATAATCAATCGAGAGATGGCTCAATCTGAGGGAGGGTTTGTGCAAATGACAGTCAAGCCCTGCACTGTGTAATTTCAAAGACTTGAACATTTTCAGATTTTTCTACACACAGTGGCCCTGGAGTCTGTCTCCTACAGATGCCAGAGGACACCTGCACAGCAGACTCTGGTGGCATGAAGGGTGCTCATTTACTATTCCTATTCTTGCTGCTGATCTATACATTTGAATTTTCTCCAAACAAAAGCGCTTAAGGAATGAAACTGCATGAGAGCTCTGGTAGGCATGCTCTGGAATGCAGAGACTGTAGGGGGTAAAGGTCAGAGGTCAGGTATCACTAAAATAGCATAAGCTAAAGGAAGATAATGGCTTAGACCAGTTGACAAGAAATCAGACAGAAAGTTGTGAGGTTCTGTGGATGTGCTGCAGGTAAGCTGAAGAGACATGTTATAAATTCCAGATAGGGGGCTGGAGAGATGGCTCAGCAGTTAAGAGCACTGACTGCTCTTCCAGAGGTCCTGAGTTCAAATCCCAGCAACCACATGGTGGCTCACAACCATCTGTAATGAGATCTGATGCCCTCTTTTGGAGTGTCTGAAGACAGCTACAGTGTACATATAATAATAAATAAATCTTAGAAAAAAAAATCCCAGGTAGGACAAGAGGCAAGAAGTCACACAGTTTCCAGTCTGTGTGCCTGGAGTTGGTATGATTGAGATGGAGACAAGGTGGGAGGGAAGACCCTAGGTTAGACCATATAACTTAAAGTGTTGAAGACCCTAGGTTAGACTATAAAACTGGTTCCAGCCAGGTAAGGTGGTTTGTTACCTTTGACATACATACCCTGTCCCCCAGCAAAGGTGTGGCGTGGAAGGAGCAATGTAAAACCAGCTCCACGCTTGGCCACCCACTCTCTAAGAGGAGGTGGAGACAGGGGAATGCCTGGAAACGTGCTGGCCCGCTAGCTTGGGGCATGCAGAACTGCATGCCTGCCTCAAACTACACGGACTGGGCAGACTGACTCCTGAGGTTCCTCTGATCTTCACACACATGTTATCTCATGTTAAGTCCCTGTATTTACACACGTGAACTCGGGCAAGTGAGATGGCTCAGCAGGTACAGATGCTACGAGTCTGATCCCCAGGCCTCTGTGGTGAAAAGAGAGAACTGACTCCCTCAAGCTGTCCTCTGACCTTCACACCTGTGCCACGACAGGCACAGGTGTCCCTCCACTGCACTTACGATGGATAAGCAAATGCAGGAGACATGCGTGTGGAGGTAAGCCGGGGAGGCTGGGTTCACAGCTCAGCCGTAGAACATGTACTTGCCTGGTGAGCTTGAGGTTGTGGTCTGCCCAGACCCTGCCCTGAGCTGCTCGGATTAGTTTAATATTGTTAAAATGGCCATACAATATTTAGGATCTTTGAAACTCTTTTTTTTTTTTTCTGATAGTCAGGTATGGTAGGTAGCACAAGCCTGTATTCCCAGTACTAGAGAGGCAGGGGCAGCAGGATGGCAGGTTCAAGACCAGCCTGACCACACAGCCAAAGTATCTCAAAAAACAAGAACAAAAATAAATGTTGTATTAAAATGATTATGACAGCTCTATAAATGGTAATAGACTGAAAATAACCAAAATATCTAGCATTCAGAGATCAGTTAAATAAATAAATAAATAAATAAATAAATAAATAAATAAATAAATAATAGGCTTTCTATATGATGCATATTTTAGGAAACAGTTGAAAAATTTTGTCGGACAGATAAATTCAGTATTCATCTTGATGTAAATGCCAGAATTCTTAACACTATTTAAAATTTGGAGGAAGAAAATATTTCCAGGCTGGAGAGATGGCTCAGAGGCACTGCAGAAAGGTGGAAGGAGCAACAAAACTCCACGGACAGGTTGTCTCACCGTCCAGTGTCAGCCACACTACGTTGTCTCTCCCTGCCCCCACCATACACATAATAATAAAAAGAGACTTATTTAAAAGAAATACCCCCGAAGAACTGGAGAGTTGGCTCAACAGCTCAGAGCACTAGCTGCTTTTGCAGAATATTGGGGTTTGGTTTCCAGCACCCACATGATGACTCATGTCAGTCCATAACTTCAGGGACCCCAACAGCCTCTTTTGGCCTCCAAGAGCACCAGGAACACACGTGGTTCACATAGATGCATGCAGGCGAACCACCACCACCACAAAACAAACCAAACCAAAAAAACAAGAAATGTAAAAATAAAGAGAAAATATCCCCAAGAGACAACAGTGGTTCTCTCTGATAATGAGATTATAGGAGACTTTTTGTGCCTCTAGATGGTTTTCATATTTTTCTCATTTTTTCCCCTGGAATAGGCATGTATTATGTTGTGATGTGAAAGAAGAAGAAAGGAGAGAGAGAGAGAGAGAGAGAGAGAGAGAGAGAGAGAGAGAGAGAGAAGCAAAACACAGGAAACCGTGCTGAGCATGGCTGGCCTGAGTCACGAGCTGAATTCTCATGTTTAAATTAGTTTCAGAAACAAGGAGTGGTTTCTAGGCAACGGGCTTGGGAAATCATGGTCACGGCCATTGTTGCTACCGCGTGTGTGCGTGTCTGCGAGAAACTGCAAGGGATGAATGCTGCACAAGCTAAGGAGAACCAAGCTTGGCCACCCAGTTTTGGTCATGGGGACTTGAGTTACTGTGACCCTGGGGGCAGACAGGAGCCAACGATTTTTTTTTTTAATTTATTACTAATGAACGGCTGAGTTAATGAGGATTGCCATGGGCGAGATATCTGACAGAAATCTAAGTCATTTCAGAAGGCGTGGGAAACTGGGGGGGGGGGGGAGCCAAAGCCAACGCCCCCACGCACACCACAAAGCTTTTGCTGTGAACTCAGGCCGGCAAGGGGCTGTGCCAGACGGATTGCATCTTAAGGCGTGAAAAGATTGCTTCACAGTCTCAGGAGTCATTTACTGTCTTTACAGGCAATACTGGGCAGCCAGAGGGCTTTTAATCAAGAGGAAACACTGCAAACTGGAACTAGGGCAAAGAAAGCTTTGCCGACTCTGGAGGGGGCGGAGCCAAGAGCCTTATTGTCTCCAGGGACCTTGTTTATTTCCGCCCCACCCCCGCCCCCCAAGTGCTCGCAGAAGGCGTTACTCAGCCCAGGAAGTGTATTTTGTTGACCTCGGCTAGATTTTCAGCAAGAAAAGGCAAGAAAAAAAAGTGTCAGAGCTCGGCCCTCTTGTGGCTATTGTTTTGTGGTAGAATCTTACATGGTCCAGGACAGCCTGGAACTCTCTATGTAGCCAGGGATTGGGGTGGGGGGGTGGGGGGTGGGAGGCGGGGAGGTTGGGGAGATTGGGGGGTGGTGTTGGCTTTGGTTCACTTTCTCGCTTCCTTACACACCCATGATTCATATTCTTTCTCTTTCTCTCACTATGTGATGTCATCGCCATGTTAGGAGGCTCTCATGAGAAGTAGCTGCTTAAGATTCCGGAACCGTGAGATACATAACCCCCCTTTCTTGATAACGTATCCAGCCTTAAGTGTTTTGTTATGGCAAATCAGACACACAGAAGGACTAGATTGACCGCCTTTCCTTATGAGGTGTTCTTCGGGACAGGCCTATTTCCATCTCTGTACTCTCGGGCTTATCGTGGGCGGACCCTGCATAGGTCCGTGCTTATCCGCGGCTCTTCTTTTGTTCTTTTTTTGGTCAGTGATGGGGATCAAGTGATGGGCCTCCCATATGCTGGGCAAATACTGTGTCACGGGGCTACTTCTCCACGCCTTGTGGTCTTGAGTCCTGCCTGCTACAGTTTGAATGTGGTTTGAGTGTTCCCCAAGGTTTATGTCCGGAGCTTGGCCCCCTAGGGTGGCAGTAAAAGATGGCATAGAACAGTGAGAGTAGTGTATTGGGCTGGGGGAGTCAGTGGTTTATTAGGGATGATTCACTTGGGGGAGATTAAGGTCACACTTAAGGCACCCTTCAGCGGTTGGTGGTAAAGTCTAAGTCTGTCTGGCTTCTTGTGTCTGGCAGTGTATTTGCCTCTGCCACAAGGTCTCTCTAGAACCCCACAGACACAGACACAAACCCTTGAATCTCTAGAACTGGAGACTTCTGATCTCTCCCTCCAGCGACCTCCCAGCCCGGGGCCCATGGGCTCCCCCTTTTCCTAATCTCTCATTGGGAAAACAAATCAACCCCATTTCCCTGTGGTGTATTCCCTCCACAATACTTAACTCATATACTATTACTTAGCTCACAAGTGTGTCTCTTTTGTCCAGAGAGCCTACAAGCACATTGATAAGGCAAAGATTCTCTTATGAGCTCTGTGCTCTGCTTTCAATAAATGTGTTCAGTACAGATCGAGTAGCAGAGTTTTGTTTTTGTTTTGGCTCTTACAATGTAGCCCAGGCTGGTCTAGAACTCATGATCCCCCTGCCTCAGCCTCTCAAATATTGGGATTGTAGTCCTCTGTCACTAAGTTTGGATTAGCCTCTAAATTCTTACAGAACCCACTTCCTAGTAGTCTGTTCACACTGTAAACATCTCTAACCATCTCTCCTGCGACAAACATGTATTCTTATTTAAAAAGGGTCACCAGGGGCTGGACAGATGGCTCAGTGGTTAAGAGCACTGACTGTTCTTCTGAAGGTCCTAAGTCCCAGCAACCACATGGTGGCTCACAACCATCCATAGTAAAATCTGATGCCCTCTTCTAGTGTGTCTGAAGACAGCTACAGTGTACTCACATATAACAATAAATAAGTCTTTGGGCCTGAGTGAGCAGAAGTCCTGAGTTCAATTCCCAGCAACCACACGATGACTCACAACTATCTGTATAGCTTCAGTGTACTTGTATACACAAAATAAGTAAATAAACCTATAAAAAAAAAAAGTCACCACATCCTTGATTCCTGTGGTGTTGCAGTTTGAGGTAGGTAAATCCAGGATCTTCTGCCCAGGGAGCCTACAGTCTAGTTCATATTTTGACTTGGCTGGTTTTCTGGATTTGGATTTAGGGTGGAGCCCACATCTGTTTAGCTTCTTCCATTCTGACTGGAAACTGTCAGCTCCAAGGCCAAGCAGGGATCTGCTCTGACAAGCTACGACACTGATGGGAACAAGTACTTGGCTCTACCAGAGCCTTTACTTACTTGTGCACCTGGCCTCTCATGGCTGCCCATTAGAGAGTCAGATTCTCCACAGGTAACACATGCAATATAGTTTAAGTCTCAAAGCACAGCTACTGTGCCCATCCAGGTGGATGCAGGGCAGCAATCCTGTTCATGGGAGACCCACTATGAACTGCCTGAGGAGGGGTGTCATGGGAAAGGCTCTCTCTGTTGGCACCCGGAAGGCCCCAGCAGGCCTGGCTCTGGCCACGACTGTCCTGTATTTCAAGAGTGTTTATTGGTTGGCTCTTGTATTCCTGGCATGGACCTATGAAGACGAACAGTATTTGAAATGGGTCAGCCTGGTTTTGGGGAGAGAGATCAGGCAACTGAAATTGAAGAAGAGGTAGGAATGCTAGGTGGACATTCCAGAAACTTCAAGACCATCGTTGAGACAAGGGCAGAATTCTGCCTGGGGAGGTTGGGAAGGCATCCTCAATTAAGTGATTTTCAAAATGAGTCCGGAAAGAGAAATGGCTCATCTGTGAGGCAAAGAAAGGGGAAAGAGTCTCGGCTAGGGGGCAGTCTGTACAACATGGAGGCATGGGAGAGGGCAGCGGGTCCCTCTTGTTAGAAACTCTGTGTTGGCCGGGCAATGGTGGTGCATGCCTTTAATCCCAACACTTGGGAGGCAGAGGCAAGGGGATTTCTGAGTTCGAGGCCAGCCTGGTCTACAGAGTGAGTTCCAGGACAGTCAGGTGACACAGAGAAACCCTGTCTTGAAAACAAAACAAAACAAAACAAAACCAACCAGAAACTGTGTTGGATAGCAGGAATGCATCCCTGGAAGGTAGACAAAGGGGAAATCAGGGCATGGTATGTTGTGTTTTAAAACAGAGGCTTTACCTCACTCGTAGTGTGGGTCAGAGAAAGATTCCAGGTGGAGCATCAGGTTCAGTACAGACGTCAAATCAAAAGGTAATTTTTTTTTCTAAACACAACAGAACAGTTTTACACTTGAACAACTTGTGGCAGCCTGCACAAGATTTGCACAAGCTCAAGCCAGACAAACCCAAGCACTGAGTGCAGAGGTGGACGCAGTGCCATCCCTGGCACTCTATAGCTGCTGAGAGGAAGAGTCGGTTTTCTTTGAGGCTGTGGCCCCTGCTTGGCCCGCCATGTTCCAGTGCATGACCTCACCTTAGAGTCTGTGTGTAGGGCATATTGGACTCGATGGGGAAACAACAACAACAACAAACCAACTGTTGGGTGTGTAGGAAGAGAGAAGCTTGAATCTGGGAGGAGTTGGGGGAGGGGTGGTAAATATGATCAAAATACATTGTACATGAAAAATAAAAATTTTAAAACTGAGGGATAAAAAAGACAGCATGGAAATAGAGGGTGACATTAGAGGAAGAGCGAAGAAACCAGGGGAAGGAGCAGAAGGTAACAGCGGGTGGGTGGGGTCGAAATGTTGTGTGCATGTACAAAATTGTCAAAAGGAAGCCCTGTATTCTGTATAGCTAATATGAACCTCTACAGCAGCAGTTCTCGACCTGTGGGTTCCGACCCTCTGGGGGGTCAAAAGACCTTTCACAGGATCAGTGCTATGTCAAAACTAGTTTTGTTACATTAATGGACTCATAGAAGCAACAAAAGTAAAGTTTTGAAGTAGCAATGGAAATTATTTTATGGTTTCGGGTAACCCCGACATGAGGAACCATATGAAAGGGTTACAGCACTAGGAAGGTTGTGACCACTGCTCTCTGATCCGAAATGTCCTCCCCCACAGACTCCTGTGTTTAAATACCTGATCTCCAGTTGGTGATGTTATCTGGGACCTTGGGGCATCTTTGGGAGGCAGACTTTTGCTGGTACACAATATCTGGTTCCTTCCTGTCTCAGTCTCTACTTTCTGCTCTAGTTACCTTATTAGAAATGCCTAAACACACACACACACACACACTCACACTCACACATATACACACACACCACACACATGTATTCACACATACTTACACACACATACACATACCACACACATATACATACTCACTCACACATATACATACACACCAGGCGCACATGCATTCACACATACTTACCCACACATATACATACACACACATACCACACACATATACTTACTCACACACTCACACACACATACTCACACACATATATACATATACACACACATACTCACACACATATATACATATACACACACATACCACACACACATACTACATACACACACTCACATACATACACATATACATACACACACATATACACACCACACACACATACTCACACATATATATATACACACATACACACACCACACACACATATACATGCACACATACACATATACTCATATATGCACACACACATATACTCACATATGCATACACATATATACATACACATACCACACACATATACTCACACATACTTACACATAAATTCACACACACACACATATGCATACACACACATACACATACCACACACACACCACACACACATACACACACAGATACACATACATACACATGCTCACCCCCCCCCCCCACACACACAGCCATAGAGCCTTTGCCCTCCCTGCCAGTGATAGACTTTACTCTCTGAAAGCATGAACCACAGTAAATCCTTCTCAAGTCCTTTCAGGTCCTTTGTCACAGCAAAGAGTAAGGAATAAATGTGCTAACATCAGCAGCAACAACAACGGCAACAACGACAACGTTCTGTGCAATGAAGGTATGAGGGAAGGCACAGAGGAGGGAGAAGCAGAAAAGCTGTCCGCTCCACAGTGATGCCCCACAGCCCGGGACACGCTCTCCTCCTCCTCCTCAGAGGCCTTCAGGAGGTGGGACGGGGAGACAGGTGGAGGGGAGTGTGGTCATAAGGTGGGGCTGGAAAGGAGACAGCTCCCAGCTTCTGGCCTGGGGCTGGACAGTGCTGACTCCATTCAGGAAAACACAGGGCAGGAAAAGACTGAGGCTAGCGGGGAGTTAGCTGTTGGCCATATCTAAAGTGTGGACGTCAAGAACAACTGTGCTGATCTGTGGGAACTGGAGTTCGGGGAAGACACTGATAAATGCCGGATGGAACTTCTCTCTTCACCGACATCCACCAAAAACATTGTTTTGAGCCACTAACGAATAATCCCAGGCCACTGGGACTCGGAGTAATGGGGTGGCGGCTGCAAAAAGATCAATCCGAATAACACTAATTTTTCAGCTATAAATAAACCTGCCTCTGCAGTCAGGGCTTTTGACAACACAGAGAAGAGGAAAGGTAGCCATGGAAACCAGTAAGAGGGCTCTGGAGAGGCCATATTGTGCCTGCAGGGCAAACACGTTAGCAAGTTCCAGCTATGAGCAGCAGTGGGTGGTCTGGCTAGCAGAAAAGACGCAAGTCTGACGTATTGGATTGTAGTGCAAGATCGGAGTCTGATAGGTTATCGGGAAGCACAGCGAATGAATGCCTGTTGTTTGTTTTAGAGACTCTGTCACTGTTTAAGATCTTTATGTATTTCCGCGCATTCAGTCCTCAGAACTACCCTAGTGTGTTTTTCACTATGAGTCCTTTAGAGTAAGTGGATCCAGGTGAATGTTACTGTTCCGAGATTTGAACCCAGGTTCCTTTCAGAGTCTCTTAACCACTGTATTAGCGTGCTGTATCTTTTAGAGGGCTTTTGTTTTTCTTGCCAGCCTACAGATTTCACGATGGGCAAGTAGCGTGGTTTATATTGAGGCTCAGTTATAGCTGTGTATATACATATGTGTGTGTGTGTGTGTGTGTGTGTGTGTGTGTGTGTCTTCGGGTCTCTCTGCTGATTGGTCCTTTGAGGAAACACCATCCAAAGGCTTTTCCCGACCCTCCTAGTCCTGAGAGTTCCTGTCCTGCAGAGGGCAGCAGAGGGCCGAGCGGTGACGTCATCAGCATCCAAGCGGACTCCTCCCGGAACTCCCTACCACTGGTTTTATGGGCTCACGATAAGAAATGCCCTGTCCCTGCCTTGTGGTGTGGGCGGGTCTCTTAGAGCTCTCTACACCTGCTTCCTGCAACTGCGGCAACACTGGAAACCTCACAGTGGTAGAAAGATTATGACGGAAAACTGTGCTCTTCCACCCACCCACCCACCCACCCACCCACCCACCCACCCATAATCAGCTTCAGAGTCTGGGGAAGTGCGTTCTAGGAAAAAGGAACTTAAAATTGAGTTGGCAGGAAATGTATCTGCTACAAGACCAACAGGGCTTTCTCATACATTTATTAAGCAATTACCTTCTTTTAAGCACTATTTTTCCACGTACTCAGTACACATATAAGTAGGAAAGTGAAATTTAAGTTTTTTTTTAATTAATTTTCCCTTAGGCATTGAGTAGAAGGCTAAAATAACATGTGCATATTAAACTTTAAATGAACGGGAAATCATAAAAGGCTGAGAGAAGATACCACCTATCATTATTGCTGAAATAATAATATAAAATTAATTAATTAAGCCGGGCGGTGGTGGCACATGCCTGTAATCCCAGCACTAGGGAGGCAGAGGCAGGCGGATTTCTGAGTTCGAGGCCAGCCTGGTCTACAGAGTGAGTTCCAGGACAGCCAAGGCTATACAGAGAAACCCTGTCTCGAAAAAACAAAACAAAACAAAAATTAATTTTAATTAATTATTTTATGTATATGCTCTCTCTATACACTATTGCTCTCTTCAGACACACCAGGAGAGGGCATCAGATCCCATTACAGATGGTTGTGAGCCACCATGTGGTTGCTGGGAATTGAACTCAGGCTCTCTAGAAGAGCAGTCAGTGCTCTTAACCGCTGAGCCATCTCCCCAGCCCCTGTAAAATTAGTTTTTAAAGTGCTACCGTCGAGGGTTGAAAATCATGCCATTGATCTGTCAGAGTTTGTTCTTAGGCTCTTCTCTTTGCCTGCGCGTCCCCTCATAATTGCTAAGAGTTTCTAGGAGGGAACCCAACATCAGGAGAGCATAAAGACCAAGAAGATAGGCCTGAAAAGTTAGGAGAACAACAAAAGAGATTTTACTGCCGTGGAAACCCAGGGAAATGTCCATGCAAGTATCATTTCTGGCAGGTTCTCTTCGTAGGCTTGTGACGCCTTACAAGCATTCTGTGGCCAGGACCAGCCATTGCTCCCGGGGTTCCCAGGAACAGGAATTTCTAAAGCAAGAAGAGACCCTGGCTGGGGTGAGCTAGAGAAACAGAGGGAACTGTGACATTACCATTTCCCAAGAGCCCTTGCAAGGAAGGCTTTTCTTAGTTACTTTTCTATTGCTGTGAAGAGACACCATGACCGAGGCAACTTCTAGAAGGCAGTTTTTAACCAGGGCTCACAGTTCCAGAAGGTCACGACCACGAAGCAGAGGTCACGACCATCATGGCGGAGAGCGTGGCAGCAGGCACGGTATCAGAGTAGCAACTGACAACCCACACTTTGATTTGCATGCACAAGGAAGACAGAGATAGACACCAGGAAGGGTGTGAGTCTTTTGAAACCTCAAGATCCCCCCCTCCAGTGACACATCTCCTCCAACACAGTTCTACTAACCGGGACAAAGCTTTCAAACCTATGAGCCTTTGGAGGACATTCTCATCCAAGCAACCCCAAGGATGTTGACCAAAGAAGGGCTTACTTACAGAATGGATGCAGAAGGACGTCGGGTCAGGGGAACGGTGTTAGCTGAGCACGTGTGAGGGAGATGATGATGAGCCTACTTGTCATCGGATGTAGGCTCAGCACAGCTTCCCCAGCATTTTGAGTTCAGCCCTTTGCAGAAGCAAGTCATACATTTTACCAGGCACGTGTTTTGCATAGTGTTTTCCCACCCTGGAGCGGGTAAAAGAATGGTCCAGTGGGCAAAGGCATTTACTGGGCAAGCCCAGAGACCTGAGTTCAATCCCCGGAAGCCACTTTTGTGCTAGTTTCTTTGGGGTACCCAACAGACACATATAAGTTTAGTTACCATACAAAGGGAAACTATGACGGACCACAGAGTAACATCCAGTGAACCAATGAGTTTTTACTGAGGTTGTTCACAGGAGTGTGGGTGAGGGGTTTCTTAAAGAAGCAAAATGACTCAAAAAAGGCAGCAGATCACTGGAGAGCCCACCCCAGCAAGGTTGGTGACTCACAAGCCTGGACACTGCACAGCTGGCAGATAGCTGGACAGGCCCGAGAAACCCTCTGTAGCTTGGTTGGCTGGTCAGTATCTTCTCCCCTAGCAGCTGCTTACTGCTTCTATAAATCTGGAGAGGGGCCTTCCAGAACCTTCCAAGTTTCTATTTTACCAGATACACTGAAGTGTTTTTTAACCTCCAGAGTCTCATGAACCTTCCTCTCTTTTCTGAAGGAATATTTCAATTCAGAGCAATCTGCTAAGCCACACCTATCTAAAAGTGCACACACACACACACACACACACTGTACACACACACTATACACACTTATCATATACACCCAACACACACACCATACACACAATACATACACATGCCACACACACAATACACACATACCATACATACATGCAACACACACACACATTGTACACATACACTATACACACACATCATATACACCCAACACACACACCATACACATAATACAAACACATGCCACACACAATACACACATACCGTACACACATGCAGCACACACACACACACATGTACAACATACATACAAAATCACAATACACACAACACATATACCATACACACACAATACATACATATACACATACCACACACACCACAAACACACACCCACATAAACACCACACACACACACACACACATACAATATTTAAATCCCACCTTGAAGTGGCTGAAGCCCGGCAGTGGCAGTACACACCTTTAATCCCAGCACTTGGGAGGCAGAGGCAGGTGGATTTCTGAGTTCAAGGCTATCCTGGTCTACAGAGTGAGTTCCAGGACAGCTGGGGCTACACAGAGAAACCCTGTCTCAAAAAAGAAAAACAAAACAAAACAAAACAAAACAAAACAACCCCCCCCCAAAAGAAGTGGCTGAGATAAAGTCAGTCCTCCAAAGCAACGGATAATAACTGCCCCTCTGATGCTCTTCCGGAACATTCTGTGTACTTTTGTAGACATTGATCTGGCTGAGGATGAGGAAAGAGAAAGCAGGAATATTCTAGAAAACATATTGATTAGGACAAATAGACTCCAGTCTATTTCTTAGCTTAAATCGATAGATTTTATTGCCATAAGCGGTTGATTACTAGCCAGAAATCCCAGATAAATGAATGCATCGCTGAAGACATCCTATTTTAAGCGATTATGTGGCAGGCTCTTGTTTATTTATTTATTTATTTATTTATTTATTTGAGGTAGGTTTCTTAGGTAAGCGGAACATCAGATTTCCCTTGAGATCTGCAGGGAGTGTACAGCGACATCTGGTGGCTGGCACGGTGACATACGTTGGCTCTGTTAGAATTTCAATTGCTTCTCAAGTTTGGTTTGTTTTTTTCCTGAGAATTGCGTCTCTTCCGATTCTTTTAGTAGGATTGCCATTCTATATTTAAAACAAATAGGCTTTGGGTTTTTTTTTTTTAGCCTATTTCTAGACTGTCCAAACTTTTCAAAAAGACCACTCATTAGGTGAATTGGGTGAATTAACCAGGTCTATATTGAACTAATAAAATCTTTGATCCAGGGACAGGATCAAAGGGAGACAAGAGAGTCATTTGCCTGAAGTAAAATATCTAAGGAGTGCAAAAAAAACCAAAAAAACAAAACAACAACAACAACAAAAAAACCCCAAACAAACTCAGTAATGAATAAAGAAATCTCAAAGCCACACTTTCCTCTAACAAGACCACACCGACCCCAACAAGGACACACATCTTCTAAGCTTTGTTGCTCCTCGAGGACTAAGCGTTTAAATATACGAGCCTATTGGGGCCGTTTTTATTCAAACCACCACAGTAGGGAATACACAGTTGAGAGAGCATTTGGGAGCTAGTCACAAAATATCAGGGGAGTTTGGTTTGCTTAATGCTCTCTGTGTTTCCTTATTACCCCCTTCCCCGCGGATTAACACCTTTGGAGCAGGCTGGCCCTCAGAACAAGACTTGTCAATTACCCAACAGTTGTAGTGTCATCAGAGAGATGGTGATGGTAAACAACAGAGAACTGTTGTGTGCAATCGTGACCACATGGTCTGCTATGAAAAGAGGAAGAAGGGTCAGTGGGTAAGAAAGAGTCGGATCTGCAAGAACATGGGCAACCCGGATGGGGCAGCTAGAATGCTCCCAGGGAGGAGAGCTTCTCAGCCCACAGTGAGGAGAGACCCCAGACTGTAACAGGAAGCCAGGGACGCTTACCCTGTACGACTCTATTCCCTTAGGGGACTTCGGGGAACAGCGTGTGTCTTCTGGCAAAGCGTGGACATCAGATACTGCTGCAGATCATTCACTTGGGTAGATCACGTGCAGGAATCATATATCCACCGTTCTCCTGACCCAGAAATGGCATGGCCTCAGCACCTGCTCACGTCTGTTCATGAACTTGACTCTTTTGCTGGCATCTCAGTGAAGTTGTTGTGGGCTCCTGCAGCCTGTGGGACTTAGCAGGGGACATCATATTAGCTTTCCTTGACAGCCTACCATGTGGCAAATGTGTGCTTGGCAATCCTATCTGTGTCTCTCGAAGCCACACAATAAACTCTTTAGGTGTGTTTGCACTCCTGAAAATGTGAGAACAGAACTCAGGAGTTATTAGGCACATGATGGGCCTATGACTTGAACATGGACCACAGAACTTCTATTATGTCCTAAGGCTCTGTCTTCTGCGTGAGCGTTAGTAGCGATATGGGGAAGATGCCTCTGGGCCCAATTCTGGACTAATAGCATTGGCCCCGGTGGCTCTCCTTGAGGTGGGGCATTTATGATACATGGCTACACACTGAAAAGAGAAATATATGTTCATATTCTCCAGGGAATTTGCCTTGCCGTAGGTTAAAATATAACATAGCAGTATGCTAAGGGTGTAAGGCTAAATAATACCTTAGTGTAAATGAGAAAAGGAAGCAGAGAGAAGAAGGAAGAGGAGGAAGAAGAGAATAAGGAGAAGGAGAAGAAAAAGTCCTCTGGTAATCTTACACACCGTTAGGAAGGTATCTCTTACTTTTCGTGGTTTCCCAGTCTTTGATCCCTTAGCTTTCTCTTCTTAGTCTACACACGACTCATCTGCATGATCAATGGATAGCTGGTCAGCACAGGACACAGCGCCATCACTTCTGTCCTGGGACTTAATTTCTAATAGGGAGACATGGTAAGTAAGCAAGTGCTTACACACACACACACACACACACACACACACACACACACACACACACGTCCTAGGCATGATAGGAAAGGAAAGGGGGGAGGGGAAATGAGAGAAAGGGCTAGGGTGACACTCGGCAGGGAACCAGGACAACAGGGCTTCTTAGATGGGAGCAGAGGGGGAGGGGCCAGGATATGGCCAACGACACCCCTGCCAGAGAGGACAGAAAGAGTGAAAGCCTGGAACAGGAGTGTCAGAGCGTGTCTGTGGGCAGCAAAGACACCGTTGTGATAATGGAGTAGGTGTGTGTTTGTGGGGGTGGTGGTGGGGCAATGGAGGTATAGTGAGGGTTGGGCTCAACTCTCAGAAGAAAATCCAGAAAGAGAGCTGAGAAGACGGTGACAGAACAG
Source organism: Apodemus sylvaticus (assembly GCF_947179515.1). Taxonomy (NCBI): domain Eukaryota; kingdom Metazoa; phylum Chordata; class Mammalia; order Rodentia; family Muridae; genus Apodemus; species Apodemus sylvaticus. The sequence goes on along the minus strand of NC_067482.1, from coordinate 44,337,330 downwards.
AACTGTAGCACACCATGGCTGTCAGAGGTAGGCATGGAGGGGCCAACGGGAGTTAGCAGGTCAGGGCCTGGGCCAGGCTGGGTGGTGAAGAGGGTGAGAAATGGCTGGATTCTAGACATGTAGCAAAGGCAGGACAGCTAATATTGGCATGTTTGACATCCTAACAGTCCCCCCAATGTGGCCATATTGGAAACTGTCTATAAAGAGGACATTGAAGCCAGGTGTGATGGCGCATGCCTGTAACCCCAACAGTTGGGAGGTATTTACTATGTTCCATCTTGGTTGTGCTTGACTCCTATTGGGCAGCCCTCTGGGCCACATTCTCTTGGCCCTTAGCCCATGGCGGATCTCCTTCCTTCTCCCTCCTGCCTGTTCTTCTTCTTCTATTCCGTGGCGCCTTCTTCCTGCTGCCTTCCTCCTTGTGGTCCTCCCTCTCCAGGCCCACCTATGTCTCTTCTGCCTAACTATTAGCTGTCGGCATCTTTATTCACCAATCAGAGTTTACTTGTGGGCAGGGGACTATGTGAAGACTCCTGGCTTTGGGGGCCCTCACTTAGCATTATAATAGGCAGTAAAAGACAAAACTTCAACAGGAGCTGAGCAAGATTGCACAGGCCAGGGACTTCAAAGCTAATCTAATCTTAGTGTCCCTAGCGATTATGACAAAGACACACAGGAGGAAGGGAGAAGACAGCCATCTATAAATCAAAGAGAGAGGGAGATTCCAGAAGAAACCATTTTGCCTGAGTGTGTGTCACGCACAAAGTGTGTGCCTGCTGCCCTGCCTGAGAAGGGAAGACATGAGAATCCTTTGGAACTGGGCATACAGGTGATCGTTAGCTGCCAAGATCAATAAATGCTTTTAACCACTGAGCCATTGTGGTGGCTTGAATAAGCTTGGCCCAGGGAATGGCACTATTAGGAGGTGTGGCCTTGTGCGGGGAGGAAGTGTGTCACTGTCCTGGTGGCCTTTGACACCCTCCTCCTCGCTTCCTGGAAGCCAGTCTTTGCCTGTTTGCTTTCTGAACAAGATGTAGAACTCTCAGCTCCTTCGTCAGCACCAGGCCTTCTTGAACGCCGCCATGCTCCCATCTTGCTGATAACGGGCTGAACCTCTGACCCTGTAGGCTAGTTCCAGTTGAAGGTTGTCCTTTATGAGAGTTGCCTTGGTTATGGCGTCTCTTCACAGCAGTGGAAACCCTAACTAAGACAGCCATCTTCCCAGCACCTTCTCATCCAACATCACCATGAACCTCTAGCTCTGTAAATAAAGTTTTGCGTATGTCTGCTCTCTACAGTGTTTTGCAGTGGCAGCCACATCCTGAAGGGAGAGAAAGGAGCAGAGAGGAGGGCAATGCGGTTTCACCCCGTTTAGGTCACTGTTAGAAAATTCGAGTTAGCCGTTTCCTTCACTATGCTCAGAAGCAAGCCTGCCTTGCTGGGTGGCAGCAGAGTGGAGTTCCTAGCCACTGCCTACCTCTAGAAACACCTGGCATGTGGGAAAGAGTGTCTGTCGTTCAGACACCTGAAGCTACAAAGGTGAGCTCTGCTCTGCTCTGCTCAACAACCAGTGAGGACGCTTTCCATCTGCTTCCATGCAACACGGCCCTGTGGCCCTGGGTTCCCAGGCTACCCTCCTTCATCCATTTTGCTCTGCTCTGCCCTGAAGCTCCCTCGTGACTATGGATTGGGGTACACCTGGGGAATGGCTGGAAGGGGATAACAGTCCTGGAAACAGAACAGCATCCAGGAGCTCGCTACTTCTCAGGAAAGCTGTGCCCTTTCCACACTCCCAGCTTTGGGCTGATTTCCTGCGGCCCCAGAGAGACTCGCATGTCCTCACACGGACACACTGTTTCTCCACAGCTGCCCACCCCTGGCCCAGCTGAAACACAGTTCCAAACATCACTGGTTGTGTAACTAATATTGGAGGAGTCTTCTTCCTTACCCTGACATTCTAGTGGCTATGAGAGGCTCGTGCAGCCTCCACACATCACACGGGGTGGGGGTGAGGGGCAGCCACATGCTCTTGGGCCCTTGTATTTCTAATTCTTCATTAGAAAGTTTCCTATGTATGGAGCCTGTGTAGAAGAGAATGTGCATAAGGGGCTGAGTGTCTGCCTGGCTGGCTCAGCCTTGGACCCGTCCACGCTGGTGTGTATGTGTGTGTGTTTACATGTGTGTGTACATGTGTACGTGTGTATGTATGTGTGTGAACATGTGTGCTTACATGTATGTGTACATGTACGTATGTGAACATGTATGTGTGTGAACATGTGTGTGAACATGTGTGTGCTTATATGTATATGAACATATATGTGTGAACATGTGTGTGTGTATATGTGTGTGTGTGTGTGTGTGTACCGAAACTCTTTTCTACTTGTAGGCAGTGTCTCGTCTCTTCTTCTTGGGAGCACTGAACCCTAGTGTGCCTGGACTGAGTAGTGTTCTTGTGTTTTGTTTTTTGAAACATGGCTGGCCTGGCCTCTGATGCAATCCAGAAATCCTCCTGCCTCAGCCTCCCGGGTGCTGAGATCACTGGCATATGAGCCACTGTGCCAGGCTGTAAGTAAGGTTCTATCAGAGCTCAGGCGCGCTCTTACATTTCGCCATTCGTCTGCTTTCACAGCACACCCTCAGGAGGAGCGCTTCTTACAGAGACCAGATGGCGCAAAGCCGGAAATATTTTCTGTTCAGGTTTCTGGGTTTTTACAGCAAGGTTTTAAACCTCTGTGACAGGTTTAGACTGGGTAACACACAGTGGACAAACAGACTCCTCCCCCGACGCTGGTTCTCACCTTTAATGTTTTGTCTGCACAGGGGCTCAAGGTTGACCCGAAGCTACATAACACCGTCTTAACACCTCTTACTCACCCATAGATATCACTACACAAATAAATAAATAAATAAATAAATAAATAAATAAATAAATAAACAACTGTACTGTTAGCTAACAGTAATAGTAACATTGCTGTAAAAGATGACAACCAGCGCACGGAGGGATGGCTCATCCGGTAGGAGCACTCACTGCTCTTCCAGGCAAATGACTCACAAACCTGGAATGCCTTCTTTAGCCTCCAGGGGAACTCACACACATATGCACACTCACATGCACACATGCATACTCACACACACACACACACTCACACGCACACTCACACACAAGCAAACCCACACAGTGCACACTCACACCCATACACACTCACACACACACACATTCACACCCACACCCACACACATGCAAACCCACACAGTACACAATCACACCCATACACACTCACACATGCACATTCACACGCACACCCACACACATGCACACTCACACATGCATACTCACATGCACACTCACAATGATGCACACACATATTTACTCACACACATGCACCTCATATACATGCACACACATATATTCACATAAAAATACTCTTAAAAGGACAACAAGAAAATAGCAGGAGTAAAATTCTCTCACCCAAAGTGTGAGCTGAATTGTCAGATAAAGCAATTAACTTTTCTCTAACCAGGTCTGTTGAGACACTTAGGGAAGGAGACAGACAGAGATCCAGAGAGGGAGTGAGAGAAGGGGGGTCTTACTGCAGGGGAGAGAAAGATAAATAAATAAATAAATAAATAAATAAATAAACATTACAGAATTGGCTATAGCTTATACGTATATATATTTATATTAGAATACACTTTCTCCAGTAATTTTTACTTAGCAGTTTTATAATCAAGTAGTGTTTTTAGAACACTATGAAGTAACTCACTCATTCCTCAAAACAACTCTGAGAGGTAGCCAATGTTATAATCACCCCCATTTTATAGATGAAGAAACTGAGGCATGGAGAGACTAAGCACTCTGCTCAAAGTTTCTCAGCTGGCTAGGCAGGCAAGATGGCGCATGCCTATAATCCCAGAACTGGGGAAGTAGAAGCAGCAGGGCTAGAACTTCCAGTCTCAGCTACCTAGCAAGTCCAAGCCCTCACTTAAAAAACCAACAAAACCCCAAACAGAATAAAACAACAGAGCCCAATCCTCTCTGAGGCTATCTAATCTGTCTCCTTTTAAAGCCTTAGTGAATCTTACACAGTAAATTCAACTGATTTTCTTCTGCCACTTAATGTCCTGGAAACAAGAGCTCCAGGTCTCCTTTGTAGAATGGCTTGGAGTTGATGGAGAGATAGAGTTTATATTTGGTAGTCATTCCTAGTGTGCCCCTCCCCGGTGATTTATGTGTCTGCACATTGTATGTGCATGCATTTGTACATGTGCATGCATTTACATTCGAGTGCTGGTACATGTGTGTCTTGCATGCTTTTGGAAGTCAGAGGACAACCATGGGTACTTCTCCACTTTGAGCTGGTCTCTTTGCTCTTCAGTGCAGACCCGTGGACTCCAGGGAGTCCTCCAGGCTCCACCTCTTCCGAGTTCAGGACAGATGCCCTTCATGTGGGTTCTGGAGCCTGAAGTCAGGCCTCTGTGCTTGAGGCCACGCACTACCTGCGGGGTCATTTCCCCCAGCCCTCCCCTAGTGATTCTAGGAAGGAATTTGCACTTGATTTTAGCCAAAAGACCAGAAACAGTATCAGAATGTAAAAGTTTAGTTTGTATTCATTAGCATCTTGGCCTCAAGACACAATCTCTCCACCCTCACAAACCAAAAAAAAAAAAAAAAAAAAAAAAAAAAAAAAAATCAAAAAACCACATTAGCTTAATTAGCATTTTGTTAGCATTAGGAAGTGACCATCAGCTTTCACCATCATTATTTCTTTTCTTTTCTTTTCTTTTTTTTTTTTTTTTGTGACCCACATAAAGAACTGAGCTGACCACAGGTAACCAAAAGCGGCCACGAGGGCTGCCGGTGCCAAGTGTTCTCCGAGCGCCCCTTACCAGAGCCTGCTCTGACTGCTGTGGGAAATGAAGCAACAGGAGGAGAGGCAGAAAGAGCCTTAGCCTGCAAAGTATCACTTCCACACATCCAAAGCCTTACTGGTGAAAACCAAGACAGACATCTTCATGTTGCAAATATAATAGTTTAGGGTAGATGACCAGACAGATGATGGAGGTAAACCAGTGTGCATCTCGGGACCTCAGCTTCTCCACAGGAAAACAAGGTGTTAAACACAACCCCAAAGGCACACTCAGTCTTGGAGATCAGAGAGCAGTTGTTTGTCAAAGGAAGCGTGATCCTAGGGCCTAGGTCTCGTGTCACTGGATGACTGAGACTGGAAAGTGAGGGAAATAATGCCTTCTTAAAAGCAGATGTGGGTGGACAATTAGAAACCCACTTAGTTGACCGCTTGGATGTCTGTTCCATGTGGAGGCCATATTCCTGAAGAGAAATGGGGAGACTCATTAGCTGCCTGTAACCTGATCAAATAGAGCTATCCAGTTTCCTTGTTCAGATCCTAGGCAGCCAAGTTATCTTAATTCAGTTTCCAAGGCTGCTTCTCCAGGCAAGAGGAGTATAGCCAGGAGTTCGCAGACTACAGATGCAACTGTAAATTGATGAGTGTGTGTGTGTGTGTGTGTTTGTGTGTGTACAGAATTAGTTATGTGAAAAGTGAATGAAACTATGTAAAATAGCATTTCTTTTTTTTTGTTTTGTTTTGTTGTTTTGTTTTTTTGGAGACAGGGTTTCTCTGTATAGCCCTGGCTGTCTTGGAACTCACTCTGTGGACCAGGTTGGCCTCGAACTCAGAAATCCGCCTGCCTCTGCCCTCCCAGAGTGCTGGGATTACAGGCGTGCTCCACTACCTCTCGGCTGTAAAATAGCATCTCAATGCAAAGAAGACACATTGTGGTGATAACACATTGGTTAGACTTCAGCTCCACAGGATCTGGCGAGCCTTTGACCCTATTTTGTAGGAGCTGGAAAAGCTTGGCTGACTTGGTAAATGGAGACATTCTGAATCTGCAAAGCTGAGAGAGCTGGGAATCACTACTGTGTCCTCTGATGTTGTCCTGTTTGCATAGAAGTGGACTGGAAGCCCCGGGGAACAGGATTGGTATCTCCCCCAGTCAGTCCTGTCCTCCAGGGACGCTCAGAATGCCCAGAAAGCTCACACTTCTCCTCCCATCCAGCAGACCCTCTCGCACTGTATCCCCACCCATTTGGTCTACAAGACCCACGCCCAGTGGGACACTGGAAGAAGTGGTCAGAAATAGGGAGCGAAGAAACTCAACTGTCAAGCTGGGCGGTGGTGGCCCACGCCTGTGATCCCAGCACTGTGGGAGGCAGAGGCAGGCGGATTTCTGAGTTTGAGGCCAGCCTGGTCTACAGAGTGAGTTCCAGGACAGCCAGGACTATACAGAGAAACTCTGTCTCAAAACAAAACAAAACAAAAACAAAACAAAAAAACCCAGATCTAAAAAAACAAAACAAAACAAACAAACAAAAAAAAAACAAAAAAAAAAAAAAAGGAAAGAAAGAAAAGAAACTCAAGAAACTCAACTGTCTACTGCTGTTTCCCCCTCCTTCAAATGCTACTAGAAAGGAAGGGGTGGTCTCTGGTGTCAGCAGTGTCTACAATAATTCAGCTTCCCTTGGATTCTGCACCTTCTGCCCCCAAGCAGAATCCTACTGTGGTAAGTGCAGCAAGCTCCTATTCTGCTTACACGGAGTCTCTAGGTGTTGGGTGTGCCCTTGGCCCCTGCCTCTACCTTCTCTTCTTTGGTCTGGATGGAGGGTAGCTATGTGCTAAGATGTCTCCCCAAGAGCGGCCCCACCCCCACCCCCACGCCCGGGCTCCTGGCATCGAGGTTACTGGAGCCACAGTCTCAGCTTACCAGAGTGGAGGGCAGGCAGTCTCCGTCTGTTTTGTGACTGTGGCAGTGAGAGTGCTTTGTGTCCTTCACAGTCCGAGGTTGGAGTCCTCATTATCTGGCTGGGACGTTCTACATGTTGGGAAAAGATGAACTGGCCCCATTCCTGCATCTCCTTTTGCTGGATGTATTTTGCCGCTTCTGGAATCAGAGGTGAGAAGCTAGTGCTCATATGGGCTCCTGCAGAGCCTTTGGTGAGAGATGGGGTAGGGCCAGGAGGAAGACAGGAGGTCTGATCCGAGTATGTGGGCGTGCTCACACCTCTTCCTGACTCTCATTCATCAGGCTAGGTAAGACCAGCCCCCCCCCCCCCAAAAAAAAAGAACTCATCCGCGCATTCCAAAGCTGGTGTGGCGCCTTCTCCCGTTTTGACCCCAGGGATGGTCTTGTTTGAAACGCTGATCCAGGTGCTTGTCTTTGAACAGCCGTAGAGACCGCAAACGGAAAATATGCTCAGAAGCTGTTTAGCGATCTTTTTGAAGACTACTCCAATGCTCTGCGTCCAGTAGAAGACACGGACGCCGTGCTGAACGTCACACTGCAGGTCACACTCTCCCAGATCAAGGACATGGTGAGTCAGTCGATGGTGACTGGTGACGCTTTGGAGAGAAGGTGACAGTGAAAACAGGCCTTTGCTTCTGAAGCAGATGTCTCAGTGGGCGGGACCTTGGGAGAGAGTGAAGCGGGCGGTCCTGGGTACCAGCTGGCATGAGCAGGGAGGGCCAGGGCAAGGAAACACCTTACTGTCACTCGATGCTCCGCACTGTTACTAACATTGCTATCCCCTGCAGCTCTGGCCGTAAACACTGCAGTCTAGGGCAATGGAAGGAAGACAGCGATGCATGGGGTATGATCCTGTTCATAAAATGTCCGGAACAGGTCTGTTCATTCAGACAGAAAACAAAGCATTGGTTGCCAGGGGCTGGGAGAGGGACCAGTGACTGCTTAATGACTATTGCCGTTTCTGGGTGTGATGGAAATGTCCTTGAATTAGATAATTGAGATGATTATGCAGTGTGGTAGGCTGGCTGGAAGCCACTGACAGTTATGAAGTGGCGAAAAGGGTGGTTTTCAATATTTTATTTTTTGTATTTTAATTATGTGTACATGTCTCTGTGTTTGAGCATGTTAGTGCAGTGACTATAGAGGCCAGAAGAGGGCGCCAGAGCCCCTGAGCTAGAATCACAGGCAGAGGGGAGCTGCCTGACATAGGTGCTGGGAACTGATCTCAAGATACTCTGGAAGAACAGTACACACTTTCCGCTCCCCTAAAACAGTACTGTGAGGTTATGTGGATTTAATCACAATTCTTAAAAAATATGTTTGTTTGTTTGTTTGTTTATGTGTACAGTGTTCTGCCTGAATGTATGCCTGCAGGCCAGAAGAAAGCACCAGATCCCATTACAGATGGTTGTGAGCCACCATGTGACTCCTGGGAACTGAACTCAGGACCTCTAGAAGAGCAGTCAGTGCTCTTAACCTCTGAGCTGTATCTCCAGCCCTTAATCACAATTTTTAAAAAGGAAGGGGGTGTTTTAAATGCCATGGATGGCTTTCTCCATCTACGTACTTAATTACACAAGCCATCGGATTTGAATGATGTTTCCTTTTGCACCTGGTAGATATTTCATGAACCCTGGCTCAGGTGAATCATTAGTTGGTCCACTTTCAGAGAAAACTTAGCTGTTGGCCCAAGGAAAGATATAAAGACTTAAATACTACTCTCCTTTACATTTTGTACACTGCATCAAGAAGACATTAAATGTGGCCTTGATAATCAATCTAAGATAGAATTGTAAAAGGTCTCATTTATGGGTTGAAAATAAGATAGCAGATTCCTGTTATCAAAAACAAGTGTCTTGGGCTGGAGAGATGGCTCAGCATTTAAGAGCACTGACTGCTCTTCTGAAGGTCCTGAGTTCAAATCCCAGCAACCACAAGGTGGCTCACAACCATCAGTAATGAAATCTGACGCCCTCTTCTGGTGTGTCTGAAGACAGTTAACAGTGTACTTACATATAACAATAAATAAATCTTTAAATTAAAAAAAAATAGAGCCAGGCCTGTAATCCCAGCACTTGGGAGGCAGAGGTAGGCAAATTTCTGAGTTCGAGGCCAGCCTGGTCTACAGAGTGAGTTCCAGGACAGCCAGGGCTACACAGAGAAACCCTGACTCAAAAAACCAAAAAAAAAAAAAAAAAAAAAAAAAAAAAAAAAGAAGTGTCCCAAAGCCGGAAGTGCACACTGGATAAAGTAACATCTGGGTTCTTTGCTTAGGACGAGAGAAATCAGATTCTGACAGCCTATCTGTGGATCCGCCAAACCTGGCACGATGCGTACCTCACATGGGATCGAGTCCAGTATGACGGGCTGGACTCCATCAGGATTCCCAGCGATCTGGTGTGGAGGCCGGACATTGTCCTGTACAACAAGTACGCACTGCTCACACTAGAGGGGTCTCTGAAAGAAACCTACTGATTTAGTAGAAACTTAAACATCATTTAAAAACACACACGCGTGCGTGTGCGCGCACTCGAAGTGTGAACCTGTGTCTTCTAAGCAAGCTAACATCTAAGAACTAGGCTTCATCGCTCTAATCTACCCTTTCTCCTCCCCACTCCTCCCCTTCTCCCTTTCCTACCCTCTACTCTCCTCTCTCCCTCGCCCCTCTCTCCAAGAAGATGAGTCAGGAGATCTATCACCCCGGGTATCCACCACTGCAGAAACACCAGGAGATCACTGGATCTGGCTGGCCATCCAGACTAGTTCAATTAGCAAGCTCAGGTTCAGCAGGAGCCCCGAGGAACAAACAGAGCAAACGGGGCTCCTGCTTTGATGGGGCACTGAAGTGACAGGCTCTGTGTGCTCTGCCGGGATGCTTCTTCACAAGCGCACAGAGCCTCTAAGTTAGATCTGCTCCAGTGACTGTGTGCTACAGAAGCATGGTGTGTACTCATGAGCTCGTGGCCACAGTACCTCGCAGAGGAAGACTAACTCCCCGAGGGAAATGGAGTTCTCGTGCTTAGAAACAGCAGGGACAGATGCTGACAAAGTAAGAGAAGATATCCTGAGAAAAGACATTTGTAAAATGGATGACTTTTTCCTTTGTGTTTTCCAAATGCACATACACACTTCTGATGACAACAATGGCATCAGAGATGCAGATTTTAGCCTAGGCGGGCTCCCCTTTTTTCTGATGTTCAGATCATGAGTGGCATTGATACCGGTTGGAAGGAACATGGATCTGAGGGGCTTTAGGGATGATACTAAGGGAAGCAGCCCAGACCAGTTGCAGGAGGTGGAGGAGAAGTGTGCATTGGATTTAGTGATTCTAAACTCAAGGAGAATGGGGACCCACGGCCAAAGATGCTGAGGTGACAGACACAGGGCAGCAAGCAGCACAGGGGTTAAGTCAGTAAGGTTCCTCAGTAAGTGCCTGTCATTCTCTGCATTTGCTCTCCAGGGCCGACGATGAGTCTTCAGAGCCTGTGAACACCAACGTGGTCCTGCGGTATGATGGACTTATCACCTGGGACTCACCAGCCATCACCAAAAGCTCCTGTGTGGTGGACGTCACCTATTTCCCCTTCGACAGCCAGCAGTGCAACCTGACCTTTGGTTCCTGGACCTACAATGGGAACCAGGTGGACATATTCAATGCCCTGGACAGTGGAGACCTCTCTGACTTCATTGAAGATGTGGAATGGGAGGTCCACGGCATGCCTGCTGTGAAGAACGTCATCTCCTACGGTTGCTGCTCAGAGCCTTACCCAGATGTGACCTTCACTCTCCTCCTGAAGAGGAGGTCCTCCTTCTACATTGTCAACCTACTCATCCCTTGTGTCCTCATATCGTTCCTTGCTCCACTGAGTTTCTATCTCCCAGCAGCCTCTGGGGAGAAGGTCTCTCTGGGAGTGACCATCCTATTGGCCATGACTGTGTTTCAGCTAATGGTGGCAGAGATCATGCCAGCCTCAGAAAATGTCCCTCTGATAGGTGAGTGCATACTTGGATCTTGGCTTGGTAGCAGTTGTGATGATGTGTGTATGGCCCAGGCTAAAGCAACTGAAGCCATCGGCCTCATGCTTCCGTAAAACCCATTCGGTGCCTGAGACAGCGCCTTTGCTTATAGGGATGGTTGTTGGAATTAAGTGGTTCCTACGATCTCCACGTTCACAAAAGAACACTTGTTTATTTTGAATTTATCTGTTTTGGGATTTTGAGATAGAGTTTTACGGTGTAGCCCAGGTTGGCCTCAAACTTGTTATTTAGCCAAGAAAGAAGTGGGTCTTCTGATCCTCCTTCCCTCCACCTCCAAACCTCGAGTGCTGAGATTGTAGATATGTTCCACCAAACCCAACTTACCTGGTGCTGGGAATCCAGTCCAGAGCTTCCTACAGGCCGGGCAAGCCTCTGCTCAGCAGTGACTTCTGTTACCTGTTCACAGTATTAGGTCTCTCTTTTCAGAAGGAAACAGGCAACTGTGCCAGGAAGAGGAGCTGGACTCAAGTCAGACCTCTAGCCTGTGTAACAGAAGCCTCACCCCACTTATTAAAACAGGTTCCTATTTGCCCAAAGGTCTGTCCCAAAATTAAGTGTTTCATTTTAATACACACACACACACACACACACACCAACATTGGCCAGGATCTGAGAATCTGACCATTCTGAAGCAGAATGCATTTTCTCATGTTTCGGTTGTGAACCCAGCCAGTCTTCTTTAACAGCTGAACCATCTCTCCAGCCCACAGAATGCATTTTCAAAAGTCTACAGTAGTGCAACCTTCAGCCAAGGGTTGCAGCAGGGGCTGAGGCTCTCATGCCTGCTTCTCTACCTGCTTTGTTCTGAGGTCCCTCTGCCACCTCTAATACCTCCTGCTGATGCCACCGAGGCGACCCCTCCGATCCAGCACCTTGGCCTGCTGCTGTAACAGATGCTTGCCAGTACCAAAAGTAAACCTTACTTCTTTAAGATAGAACACAAAGGCCGAGCAGTGGTGGCGCACACCTGTAATCCCAAATCCCAGCACTTGGGAGGCAGAGGCAGGCAGATTTCTGAGTTCAAGGCCAGCCTGGTCTACAGAGTGAGTTCCAGGACAGCCAGGGCTATACAGAGAAACCCTGTCTCGAAAAACAAAACAAAACAACAACAACAACAAAAAAGATAGAATACAAAGAGAAATTTCAGAACTCGGGGACCTAGAGAATAATAGTCACCAGGAGCTGTGTGGCCACATGTGCTCTATGGAATACAGTTAGCCAATATTCAGATGTTGGTTTTTATGGAGATATACTGGCTGGTTTTGTGTGTCAACATGACACAGGCTGGAGTTATCACAGAGAAAGGAGCTTCAGGTGAGGAGATGCCTCCATGAGATCAGCTGTGGGGCATTTTCTCAATTAGTGATCATGGGGAGGTGGGAGGGTCCCTTGTGGGTGGTGCCATCCCTGGGCTTGTAGTCTTGGGTTCTATAAGAGAGCAGGCTGAGCAAGCCAGGGGAAGCAAGCCAGTAAGGAACATCCCTCCATGGCCTCTGCATCAGCTCCTGCTTTCTGACCTGCTTGAGTTCCAGGCCTGACTTCCTTTGGTGAAAAACAGCAATGTGGAAGTGTAAGCTGAATAAACCCTTTCTTTCCCCACTTGCTTCTAGGTCATGCTTGTGCAGGAGACATCCTTTTGTTTTGTTTTGTTTTTGCTTTTTGAGGAGAGAGGGTCACATGTGACCCAAGCTTGCTTGTAATTGGTTCTATAACTGAGGCTGGTCTTGAACTTCTGATCTTTCTGTGTCCACCTCCCAAGTACTAGGGATTTTCCCTTTTATGTCTCTTCATGAAAACCCAAGACACACCAACACAGACACACAGGCACAGACACAGACACACGCGCACACACACACACACAGACATGCACACTTTCCCTCTAAAATAAGCACAAGTTTTTGTCTCCACTAATAGAGAGAGGTTTAGGAACCTTGGCATTTGTATCCTCTTATTGTCTCTCTGGAGACAGAAAGGTGACACTGGCCAGGCATGGCGTTATATACCTGTTACCCCAGCACTCAGGGGTGGAGGGAGGAAGATTATGAGTTCAAGGCGACTTCAACTACCCAATATCCTATCTCAAACAAAAACCAAGACCAACCCAGAAACAATAACTCTGAAGTAGGATCAGTGACAGGTCCCTTTCTCTTTCTTACTTTCTTAGCAGTGACTTGCAATCACAAGTCGGTAAGTTTCTAAAGAGAGATGACTCACAAGAACTTGGGAAGCATTAATCATTCCTGTTCTATAGTAATGTGCAATTTGGATTTATTTATTTATTTATTTATTTATCTATTTATTTATTTATTTATTTTAGAAGGATTTGGGGAGCATTCATTAAAAAAAAATGACAGCATTTTATTTGCAGCATCTATGAAGCGTGCTTCCTGCCTTTGGTTGTCACTGTTACTGGAGACAGCGTCTCACCACACAGCCTGGCTGCCCTTGAACCTGGGCCTCTACTTCTCCTGTCTCAGTTTCCCAAGTGCTGGGAGGCATGATGCCCAGTCAGTGCTCTCTCTCTCTCTCTCTCTCTCTCTCTCTGTGTGTGTGTGTGTGTGTGTGTGTGTGTCTGTCTGTCTTTCTCTTTCTCTCCCCCCTCATCCCATAAGTGGAGACTGTACCCCAGATCTCATGATGCTAGGCAAGAACTAAAGTGCAGCCCCTTTTGCTCTCGAATTTACAGAAACATATTTTCATTGTTACTGTGATAAGTTTCCTGAGTGTTTTTGGCTCACACTCCTTTTATAGTTAATCTGGACTTTTTAAATAAATAATAAGTGGATGTCAAACATTATTATGAATGCTATTCTGGGATGGATAGCTGTGCTGAGCCGTCCTAACCTTAGGACAGGGCTGTTTTTTACTTCAGATCAGGATGGACGGCGAGCTGAGTCACTGCTGTCTCCCAGAAGGACAGGGAAGACTCTACCAGAACGAGCCGAACTCTGGGCACTGGCTTACAGTTTAAGATGGGAGGCTGAACCATTTGTGACTCAGGACAAGAGCAGAATTACCTCAAGGCCAGGCTGTTACTAACCACAACAAACCCAGGGACGCCATGACATGGAAGCACTGTCTGACTGTCCCCTCAGCTCGCCGCCCCTCCCCATCCCCCCCCTCAGGTCTCTTTGTCTTGCTAGTGCGGCTGCATCTAGTAAAGCTAACACACTCTTCTCTGCCTCTGTCTTCAGTGAATTCATTCACAGCTAGTTTGTCACAGGTCTGTCTACGCTTCCTAGACAAGGCAAATACCAAGTGTCTTGTCTCCATTTATAAGGTAAACGTATACATTTTCTTTTTCACCCGTTAATGCAGTGAATTACATCTCTAGGCTTACCTGTCTCAAAGTTTGGGTTCCTCAACCCAAGCCTACTTTTTCAATATCTATCAAGACACTATCAGGGGTGAGGATATATGTCAATGGAAGAGCACTTGCCTGGTGTATAGGAAGTCCTAAATTCAATATAAGTACTGAGAAATAAATAAATAAAAAGTCACCATGGAGATGAGGATATAGGTCAGTAGGTAGGGCCCTTGCCTAACATGAAAGAAGACCTGGGTTCAATCCGTCCACCACATACAACCAAACATGTTAATACATGCCCATAATCAGAGGACTCATGATCAGCCTCAGCTGCGTGACATATTCAAAGTCAGCCTGAACTAACCTGAAACTAAAAAATGATAAATAAAAAGATAGTAAAGAATTCTATTACGTAAAACTTTCCCAAATATGTCTGTAGAAGAAACGAGTCACCATCTATTTGCTTACCATTTTTTTTAGGATTAAAACTCCTGCTGGCCTCTCTTCCTCCCCATGAGTGACCTTATTAAAGATTTACCAGTTTGCTGGGTATGGTGGTGCATGTCTTTAATCCAAGATCTCGGAAGGCAGAGGCAGGCAGATCTCTTAAGTTCCAGACCAGCCTGGTCTACAAAGTGAGTTCCACGACAGCCAGGATTACATAGAGAAACTCTGTCTCAAAACAAAACAAAAGAAAAGAAAACAAACAAAAGAAAACAAACACACAACGTAAGATTTTCAATTTTATTACTGTTTTTTTATTTTTATTATTTTTATTTTTATTTTTATTTTTTTATGAAAGTGGCTCTATGTGGCCCGGCTAACCCTCACCTCCTGGGCACAAGCATCCTTCTGCTTCCATGTCCTGACAAACTGAGATAACAGAAGTTCATCTCTGTGCTCAGGCTTATTTCTCTTTTCAAAAGCTGGTCCTTGGCTTTGTTTGTAGGGGATGAGGGTGGGGGCGGGGTGGAGGGACGCGGGTGGGGCGGGGTGGAGGGATGAGGGTGGGGTGGGGCGGGGCTGGGTGCCCAAGGGTTCACTCACGTCCGAGGTCATGCTGGGGCAAGGGCAGACCTCCCCTTTGCTCTCCATCTTACTGCACTGAGGCAGGAGCTCTCCCTGAAACGAAGGCCTCCATTTCAGCTAGGCTGGCTGTTCTGTGAGCCGGGGCTCTGCCTGCCTCTGCCCACCAGCGCTGGGCCGATAGACACGAGGAGCCATATGTGCTTTGTTACTGGGACGTGATTACAGAGCGCGTGGTCTCACCACGGAATCACCCCATTCTTCGGCGTTAATTGCTGGTTTGCTTGCCCTGTTGTTCAGTGTTTATTTCATTTACTTGTACCTTTCCTATGTCTTTCCTTCCTCTCCTCTTTCATGACCATTTGCTCTATGTAATCAAATCATATTTAAAGACAGCAGTGCACGCTGTCTCCTTTCCTGGGCAATAGCGATTGTTTTCCATCACAGTGAGGCCTGGAGGTATTCTAAGAAATCAAAGGCCAGGCCGGGCAGTGGTGGCGCACGCCTGTAATCCCAGCACTCTGGGAGGCAGAGGCAGGCAGATTTCTGAGTTCGAGGCCAGCCTGGTCTACAGAGTTCCAGGACAGCCAGGGCTACACAGAGAAACCCTGTCTCGAAAAAACCAAATCCAAAAAAACAAAAAAAGAAAAAAGAAAAAAAAAAGAAAGAAAAGAAAAGAAAAAGAAAAG
The DNA here is from genome assembly GCF_947179515.1 of Apodemus sylvaticus. NCBI lineage: Eukaryota > Metazoa > Chordata > Mammalia > Rodentia > Muridae > Apodemus > Apodemus sylvaticus. Next base: position 44,321,445 of record NC_067482.1, on the reverse strand, counting down.
AAAAAAAAAGAAATCAAAGGCCATTCATTTTCTGTTTGATGGGATTGGACATTCGTTGTCTGTTTGATGGGATTGGACATTCGTTGTCTGTTTGATGGGATTGGACATTCATTTTCTGTTTGATGGGACTGGACATTCGTTGTCTGTTTGATGGGATTGGACATTCGTTGTCTGTTTGATGGGATTGGACGTTCGTTGTCTGTTTGATGGGATTGGACGTTCGTTGTCTGTTTGATGGGATTGGACGTTCGTTGTCTGTTTGATGGGATTGGACATTCGTTGTCTGTTTGATGAGACTGGACTGGTTTTTCATGAGCTGGCAGACATTTGTAAACTGTTTAAGTTACAGTCCAGGGTGGAACGGAGAACTTTGTGGTGTCGGTTCTGCTATGCCCAATTGTACCTTTGTAAGTTGGACACTTACTACTACACTTGTTTCATAGAGCCGAGTTCAACGTGATTTCATACGTTGCTTTGGTTCTGAGTCTAGTGGGGGTAATGATGCTGGATTTCAAACTTAGGAAGTCAGATATGAAAGTCTCTACTGGGGACCACCAGGGTAGGCCAGTTTCTTGGGAATGGTGTTTGAGTCTTTTTCATCGAATATGAAGAGATATAAAAATGAACTTAGCTGGTGCTCCTTTCATTCCAGGAAAATACTACATAGCCACCATGGCCCTGATCACAGCCTCCACAGCCCTTACCATCATGGTGATGAATATCCACTTCTGCGGGGCGGAGGCCCGGCCAGTGCCACACTGGGCCAAGGTGGTCATCCTGAAATATATGTCCAGGATCTTGTTCGTCTATGATGTGGGTGAGAGCTGCCTCAGCCCCCGCAAAAGCCAGGAGCCAGAACAAATCACCAAGGTTTACAGCAAACTCCCAGGGTCCAACCTGAAGACATCCAGAAACAAAGATCTTTCCAGAAAGAAGGAAATGAGCAAACTTTTAAAGAATGACCTGGGGTACCAGGGTGGGATCCCCCAGAACACTGACAGCTATTGTGCACGCTATGAAGCACTGACAAAAAATATTGAATACATTGCCAAGTGCCTCAAAGACCACAAGGCCACCAACTCCAAGGGCAGCGAGTGGAAGAAGGTGGCCAAAGTCATAGACCGTTTCTTCATGTGGATTTTCTTTGCTATGGTGCTCGTCATGACCGTTTTGATCATAGCAAGAGCAGATTAGGAGGAGAGAGGAGTGGGTTGGTAGGCATTAGATATTTGGAGAAAAATCGATAACATTCACCTGTGATCTGCCCCAGTGTTTGAGTCCAGTTGCAGTTCATACATGATTTAGGGGATAGTTTAGGGTCCAGTATGCTTTTATTCTCAACTTCAATCAATATCATAGCTACATGTTAGGCTAAATGAGGAAGGAGATGAAAACTTTCGCGGGTAAAGGGAGGAAGGGAGAAAGTGAGAAAGGAGCCTTGTCACAGGCTCCATGATGGGAGTGGTGGCCTTCAGTTTATGTAATTCGTTGTCTCTTTATTATTGCAGACAACAAAACACAGTGTGGTCCTGCTAAGATTTAAAGCACGAAAAGACAAAACAAAGTCATTCTGTCAGTCCCTAGAAAAACTTTTTTAAAATTTAATTAAATTAATTAATTTATTTATTTTTGGTTTTTTGAGACAGGGTTCCTCTGTGTAGCCCTGGCTGTCCTGGAACTCACTCTGTAGACTAAGCTGGCCTCAAACTCAGAAATCTGCCTGCCTCTGCCTCACAAGTGCTGGGATTAAAGGCACTCGCCACCACTGCCTGGCTTACCTTTTTTTTTTAAACAAAAGGAAACAAATCGTGCAGACTCAGCATAATAGACGCCCCAGGGGTGCCTTGTTCAGATGGGGTTTGTGATAATTTATTACAGAAGATATAGAAAACTAATAGACTAGCCAGGGAGGGCCATCTGCGTCCTGTGGTTTAGACATGGTTTAAATGGCGTTTTTCTGAGGCTCGTTTGTGGACGCTTGGCTCCCAAGATGGCGATAAGGGGAGATGATGGAACCTTTAAAAGGCGTGGCTTAGAGGGCTTGCTTAAACCAGTCGGAGGCAATGCTTAAGAGGAGTTGTGGGAACACAGCCTCTCTCCAGCTGTGTTCTCTTGGTCTCCACAAGCTCACACCACTGCATCTGTCCTGAGGTGATGTAGCGGGATGGGGGGGGATGGGGGTGGGTGGGAGGGAGGCGTTGTGGCTCACCAGAACCTGTGCTACAAGCTTCGGATCGTGAGCCTTAAAAACCCTGAACTAAATAAACCCTTTCTTTATAAAATTTGCCTACTTTGGGTGTTTCACTGGACTAACACAAACCGACTACACTGATGTGGTGACTGGTTGGCTCTGGCGTGCCTAGAAAATAGAGTTTGAACGGGACCTGAGGATGAGAACAAATTTGAGTGCTTAGGAAACTGCGTGGTGGCGCACGTCTTTAATCCCAGCACTTGGGAGGCAAAGGCAGGTGGATTTCTGAGTTCGAGGCCAGCCTAGTCTACAGAGTGAGTTCCAGGACTACACAGAGAACCCTGCCTCAAAAAAACAAAACAAAACAAAAAACAAAAAAAAAAAAAAGGAAATTGCTCAGTAGTGGGCCGGAACTCGGAACTCAGGCTCAAAGGGAGAACAGGGCTGGGTACATTTTAGAAGAAGGTAGTGCCTTAAATTCCAGTACATGGGAGGCAGAGACAGGTTCAAACTCTATGAGTTTGAAGCCAGCCTGGTCTGGGACAGCAAGGGTTACATAGAGAAACCCTGTCTTGGGGGCTGGAGAGATGACTCAGTGGGTAAGAGCACTGACTGCTCTTCTGAAGGTCTTGAGTTCAAATCCCAGCAACCACGCGGTGTCTCACAACCATCTGTACAGCTACAGTGTACTCACATACATAAAACAAATAATGAGATTAAAAATGAGATTAAAAAAAGAAACCCTGTCTTGAAAAACAAAACAACGAAGAAAGAGAAGGAAGGAAGAAGGGAAGGGGGCAGGATTGCAAGGCCATCAAAGCAGTGACAAGCAACAGTTTGGCAAGACTTAAGATGCCACCGGCCACATTGCCTATTGTCCAACCACGGTGAGGAGATGCACCGGGGCCTTCTGAGGTCCTGATCTTTGTCTTTCTCCTCCGCTGCCCCTGTGCCTACTTTTCTATCCACCCAGGGCTCAGCCAACCCTTGCCAACACAGCCATGGGCAAACCTGGCACATGGACTGTCTTAGGTAAACTGGAAACACAAGTTCTAGGACCCCTGAAGCAAAGGAAGTGAGGCCACTTATAATGTCACAGAGTATGGGGCCAGCAAGGAGCTGTGTGCCTTTCTTCCTTCTTCTCAGGTTACACCTTTGAAATGGGACCCGGGTGCTAGACGTTCACGGGTTCACGGGTTTGTCAATAGATCTAATCCGACCCAGCCCTTGGGAAATAAAAGCTGGGACAAAGCTCCTTGGCCTTCGTGTATCTTCCTCTTCCCTTGAGCACACAGGGCTCCAGTAGACAGATGTCACGTTCCAGATAGAGTGACCAAAGGGAACTGAACAACGGATTATCTGAGGCGGTAGACACAAAGAGCAGAAGGATCGCAGGCCTGGCAAAGCAGAGCGATTGCCACTAGGGCTGAGAGGAGGTGAAGGCGTGGCCTCCTGGAGCCAGGAGTTCTGGTTGAGCACCAGCTCCTGACCCCATATGAAAGGGCTTGAGGAATATACACCCGCTCAGGATCCCGGCCGCAAGCTCCCTTCGTGACTTGCTAGGGTTGAGTGTTACAGTCCAAGATGTCCGTGGATGTTGCCACCTTGCACTTGGGAGAGAGAACTGAGAAATGGCCGGCAGTGTGTGAGAGAAGCATCAGGCCCCGCCTCTCCTTCCCCTCCCTCCCCCTCCCTCCCACCCTTCCTCTCTCTGCCTTCACTGTACATTTAAGACCAGACTTACTCAAGCTCACAGTAGACTTGCTAATGGCCGGAGGGCCCGGAAGACTCCGAGGCCCGTCCCGGGCCTGCACCACAGCTTCCCAGTTCCTTCTCAGAACACTTCCCTCTCAGCTTTGTGCAGCTGACTTCTTAAGTGGCCATTTCCCTCCGGCTGTCTCCAGCTCCTCTTTGGCTGCCTCTTAGGGCCCTTCCGTGTCCCGTCCTTGGCTCTCCTCCCACAGGGTTTTGACCAGTACATTTCTTCTGCTGATCCTAAAACTCTTTGTCCAGTCTTGGTCTCCTATTACCGTCCGCCTCAGACACTCCTTACGTCATCTTCATGGCTCCCCTCCCCGCCACTTCAACATCTCACAGTCTTCAAAACATCCCAAATGAGGCTCCTAGTCTACACTGCGCCCCCAAGTCTATTCTTCCTCATCCATTCTCTGGGTCAGCGTTAGAAGAGGTGGGAGGGTGTGGTCGTCTGAAACCAGGACAGAGAGCCCAAGTCCCTGAAGCCACATGAAAAGACTTGGGGTAATATACATCCGCCTCACCCTCCCTATATCAACTCCATTATCCTGGCTAGAAGCCAGGTGCCTGGTCTTCTGGATTTTTATCCAACCAACATCGGACCAATCACTGGTCCTTTCCATATCTGCCCGATTCTCTGTATGCCTCTGACAATGACCTCATTCCAGGTCTTTTCGTCTTTGTCTCCATGGTTCCACTGGGTTTTTTTTTTTACCCCACTCTCCATCCACTTCATCTTCCTCACTCCTGCCAAACTTATCTTGGGATTATTCCACTTAAAACTTTTAAATGGCAAGCGAAACCCTTATAGGCTAGAAGCCAACTTCCTTAAAGGGACAGTGATTAAAACTGTGGGTTTTGTTTTCTGCCTACTTCAAGAAGTGTTCTCGTGTTCGCCCCAGGGGTGTAGACTGTCTTCTTGGCCCAGAAAGTGTCCGCCTTCTTAGGGTTTCTTTTGCTCTCAGGGTTCTGAGATGTGGCACAGAGCAGTCAGGGGCTTCGTAGCTCTTGCTGTTTCCCGGTACAAGAGAAACAAGAACACTGGCTTCCCCGGCTGGGTTTGTAACTCAGGATGAGCTAGTCACATATACTTTGCCATGACTCTGAATTTTGAAGTATGTGTGGACAAAAGGATATCAAAGACCAACAGGCAAGAAAGCTATGAACAGGGCAACTGCACAGCCTCTTGCTTGAGAAGAAACTGGAAGTGATAGGGGAAAAAAAAAAACCCCAAATTTAAATCAGTGCCAGGCTTGGTGGGTCACATTTATATTCTAGCACTGGAGAAACTGAAGCAGAAGGATGACTATGAGTTGGAGGCCAGCCTGGGCTACACAGTGAGGCCTTGTCTCAAAAAGGAAAGAAAGAAAGAACAAATGAAAATTGGAATTGAGCTACAAATATACTGCCCCTAAACTCTATAAAAGTGAATAGAAAAAGCAAAAAAAGAATCTCAGTCTATATAAGCATTTAACTATGAAAATGGGAATAATTTAAATCAGTGAAAGAAGGCTACCTATCAGAAAAAAAAATAAAACCAGGACATTGTTTACATAATACACAAAGATTAACTTGAGTCTCTACCTTCCTTTTATTCTTCTTTTTTAAAAAGAGATTTGTTTATTTATATGTAAGTACACTGTAGCTGTCTTCAGACACCCCAGAAGAGGGCATCAGATCTCATTACAGACAGCTATGAGCTACCATGCAGTTGCTGGGATTTGAACTCAGGACCTTTGAGAGACCAGTCAGTGCTCTTACCCACCGAGCCATCTCTCCAGTCCCAAGTCTTTACCTTCTCAATGCTGCGACCCTTTAATATTGTTCCTTGTATTGTGGTGACTCCCAACCATAAAAATCATTTTCATTGCAATTCCATAGCTGTAATTTTGCTACTGTTGTGAATTGTACAGTAAATATCTGATATGCAGCAGTTCCCAAAGGGGTTTAAGACTGCTCTAAAGTCTCAATTGTAAAAATCAAAACTTTGGGAGCTGGGGAACTGGCTCTGTCTGGAAAATTCCTGCCATGCAATCGTGGAAGAGCTGAGTTCAGGTCCCCAGCCCCAGGTAAAGCTGCTGGTGGTGGTACTGGGAGGGGCCAGAGTTCGAGACATCATCAGCGAGCCAGCGTACCTCAGTAATGTGCTGCAGGTTCAGTTAGGGACTTCTTGTTTTAGAGTCAACAACAAGAGAGAAGAAATGCACAACCAAAGTTGTCCACTGAAACAAAGTTTATAATACAGGAAATGGCAGAGTGAGATGCATTAGAGTCACAGCATAGATTATCATTTAGTACCAAAAGAAATGGTGAAGATCTACTGATTGAAATGGAGGGAGTTCTACAAGCCTTTGTTGACAAAAGAGAAACATAAAAATGATCTATAATAGGACAGGATTTGGTGGCTGGAGAGATGGCTCAGTGGATCAGAGCACTGACCTCTCTTCCAAAGGTCCTGAGTTCAATTCCCAGCAAGCACATTGTGGCTCACAACCATCTGTAAAGAGATCTGATGCCCTTTTCTGGCGTATCTGAAGACAGCTACAGTGTACTCACATATAATAAATAAATCTTTTTTTTAAAAAAAGAACATATTACTTGTCATTTTAAAATGTCCACCACCATTGTGTCTTCTCTTAGACTGTGGCCACTTAACTGATGGGGATTGCGAGGGTTTGTTGTTGTTGTTGTTTTGTCTTCATAGCCAATCTTCATACGTCTGATGGTTGCTATGATCAAGTACCACCAACCAGTGGCTTAGAGCAACAACAGTTTATTTCCTTGTGGTTCAGACTGAAGTTGATGGCAGGACACAGCCATCTGACGTTTCCAGGGGAGAGCCCTTGCTTGGACTAGCTCCCAACAGTCTTCTATAATCCTTTGCATTCCTTGGTTTCTAGCTCTCACACCCTGGTGTCTCTCACTTCTCATACAGTGTGCTCCTTCAGTGACTCTCTCTATATATTTACAAAATTCTCGTCTCCTAGGAACACCAGTCTCAGCCGGGTGGTGGTGGCGCACACCTTTAATCCCAGCACTTGGGAGGCAGGCGGATTTCTGAGTTCCAGGCCAGCCTGGTCTACAGAGTGAGTTCCAGGACAGCCAGGACTATACAGAGAAATCCTGTCTCAAAAAAAAAAAAAAAAAAAACTTAAAAAACTAAACTAAAAAACAAACAAACAAACAAAAAAAAACAAACAAAAAACCCCCCACCAGTCTCTAGATGCAGACTTCGAGTTATCCTAACTTGGCTACATCCCAGAAGAACTTATTTCTAAATAAAACCACACTCATAAATTTTAGGGCCTGGAGCCTTCAACATATCTTTTGTAGTTTTATAATGATTTCAGGTTTCATTCCAATTGCTATGATAAAATACTCTGACCAAAAGCAATTTTATTTTAGCTCTGCACTCCAGGGTGTGGTCTATTGCTTCAGGCAAGTGACCGGGCAGGAGCTTGAGACAGTGGGTCCCACCCACAGTCCAGAGCAGGGAAGAGTGAACGCATGCATCCCCAGTGCTTGCTTGTGCTCAGCCTGACTGCTCCACTCTTACACAGCTCAGAGCCCCTGCTTTAGGTAACAATGGCGCCCATGGTGGGCTGGGTCTTCCAGACATGCCCACTTAACACACACTACTCTTCATCGATAGTGTACATTCCTAATTCTGGGTTTTATCAAGTGGACAATTAAATGTAATCATCACAGGGGACTTAGTTCAATTCATATTAGATATACATTGATTGACGAAATTGTTTTTTTAATTTATTTGAAATCACAGAATCTTCACTAAAAGAAAAAAAAGCGTAGAAGTCTGAGCAAACAATGAGATCTCTATGATTTGAATAAAAATCTAATAAAAGCAAAATAAAATTATCCATAGCCAGCAATTCAGTTGGCATAGTATAATGACAACAACAACAACAACAACAATAATAATAATAAAGCCGAGTTTGCCAAGCTGTTTGTGCCCAGTCTTGCAACAGTGAAAGTCTGTCACGAGAGTAATAAATTACTTCCTGGTGTGATTGAGGCCTGCTCCTCAGGTAGGACTCATACCTAGCATTGTAAAGCTGATTAGAAGGTCATGACTGGAGAGCTTGTAGAACCTAGTGGGGAAACTATTACCATTGCTCTGTAAAATGGACACAAGGTGCCCATCAAATTGCTTTCTAAATAACTAACTGCATTTGTATCCAAGGCTCGTGGTGCTGTTAGCTTTGGTCAAAGATCTCCTTTTGGCAATAAGCAGTGATAAGCACAGCAATTCATAACCAGTGGTGAGAATAAGGGACCACTAAATGGCTAGCCATAGACAGGAAGTCTCCGTCACCACCCACAAGGCTCAGGGAACTGCAGAAGAGAGTGTGGGAAGATGCTAAGAGCCTGAGGAAGGAGTGTGGCACTGTGGAACCCTGTCTTCCGCACGACATGACTGTTGCACCTTTGAATTCACGATGGCTATGATACCGTCACAGGACCTATACAAGACTGGACCCATTAGCGGTGTCTTGATGAGTGGGGAGGGGGTCATGAGGCCCCGTCCTTCCCTGAGGCTCTGTAAGCAGTGACTGGGTGATGGCAGAAGGGAGAGAGATTTTTTTTTTCTTCATGGATGTAGCTGCCTGTAAAGTGTCTAAGTTCCTGTAAATAACCAACCCCTCACCCTTGCTCGTGTAAGTAGCCATAATGAACCTTGCAGGGTCGTCAGAGGAAAAGACAGGAAGGTAGAAGAGGAAGCTGAGGAGGGGAAGGGAGTCAGTGGAAGTGTGGGGGGACAAGCTAGGGCCTTGGGAGATGAATATGACCAAAATACATTATGTGAATGTATGACAGTGTCACAATGAGTGCATTATTACGTTCAGTCACTGTCTCAGTGAGGGTTTTACTGCTGTGAACAGACCCCGTGACCAAGGCAGCTCTTATAAGGACAACATTTAACTGGGGCTGGTTCACAGGTTCAAAGGTTCACCAAGGTTCAGCATTGTCAGGGTGGGAGCATGGCAGTGTCCAGGCAGGCATGGTGCAGGAGGAGCTGAGAGTTCTGCATCTTCATCTGAAGGCCACTAGAAGACTGGCTCTCACGTGGTTAGGAGGAGGGTCTTAAAGCCCATGCCCACAGGACACACTTCCTCTGACAAGGCCACACCTACTTCAACAAGGCCACACCTCCAAGTAGTGCCAAATAGTGCCACTCCTTGGGCCAAGCATATTGAAACCACCATAGTTAACACTTGATTTTTAAAACTAAGTTTGAGGGATGTATGGATGGAATAATGAGGCCAGGTGGTGGTGGCGCACGCCTGTAATCCTAGAACTCTGGGAGGCAGAGGCAGGCAGATTTCTGAGTTCGAGACCAGCCTGGTCTACAGAGTGAGTTCCAGGACAGCCAGGGCTATACAGAGAAACCCTGTCTCAAAAAACCAAAAAAAAAAAAAAAAAAAAAAAAGGACTGGTCTTAAACTTATGGATCCTTCTGCCTTAGCCTTAGCCTTCCTGAGTTCTGGGTTTAGAAGCATGTTCCACATATGGCTTATTTAGTATTTACACAGTGTGATTTTAGGAGCTGGGCTATGTATTGCTCAATAGAAAATCACACCCCAACCTTTAACGGGACAAACACCAAACACTAAGTGTTTTCTAGCAATTTCGGTGGGTCAGTGATGTGTACCTTGCCCCGATGCCTCTGACTCTCCATCTCTTGTAAAGTTGTGGCCACAGTGGACTGTAGTCTCAGTCATCTGAAGCCTCGGAAGAATGAAGACTCACTTCCAAGCTCTCTGGCCTGTGTTGGTGTGAGGACCTTCTCCTTTGCTGGTTGTTGACTGGTAGCCTTCAGTTGTTTGCTACATAGCATTTCCAGAAAACTTACTCTGGTCTCTACCCCTAAAAATCTATAATCCATTCTTAACCCAGCAGTGGGATTGCTACTGGCTGTGAGCTCAATTGTATCCCTATGTGACCTACTTAGAGGTAGATCCTTTAAAGAGGAAGTAAGGCTCGATAATGCCATTAGAAGTATGATTAGAATGCCATTAGAAGTATGAGTCTGGGAAGACCCAGTGTAGCAATATAAGGCTAAACCAGAACAGGGAAGTGGGAAGGGGTGGGTGGGAGAACAGGGGGAGGGAAGGGGGCTTATGTGACTTTCAGGGAGTCGGGGGCCAGAATGGGGGTAATCATTTGAAATGTAAATAAAAAATATATCAAATAATAAAAAAAGAAGTATGATTCTAATCTACTACTGTTATTGTATTTATAAAAAGGGGAAACAGGCTGGATATAGTGGTGTATACTTTTAATCCCAACACCTGGGAGGCAGAGGCAGGTGATCTCTACGAGTTCTAAGCCAACCTGGTTTACAGACTGAGTTCCAGGACAGTCAAACCTACCTAGTGAGGCCCTGTCTCAAAACAAAAAACAAAACCCAACCCACCGACCAAAATCCCCGAAAAGTGTGTGTGTGTGTGTGTGTGTGTGTGTGTGTGTGTGTGTGTGTGTGTGTGATATCTGGGGGTATGGCTCAGCAGTAGAACACTTTTGTGGAGCATGCATGCTGGCGGCCCCAGGTTTAAAGCCCAGCACCACTAGAAGAAACTAGGGATTCAGGAACACAGGGGAAGGATCACAGCAGAGCTGGCAAAGAAAACCCAGAAGAGCCCAGAAGGAGCGTCCTTTGTAACATCCTGGTCTTGGACTTCAGAATTATGAGAAAAACTGTCCTGTACAGGTGTGGTGTTGAGTTCTAACAGCTCTATCAAACTCAGAAGACACTGTCCTCCCACCCCATTCCACTTCCTTAAGAAACCGGAAGTTCGGGCTGGAGAGATGGCTCAGTGGGTAAGAGCACCGACTGCTCTTCTAAAGGTTATGAGTTCAAATCCCAGCACCCACATGGTGGCTCACAACCATCCTTAAAGAGATCTGATGCCCTCTTCTGGTGTGTCTGAAGACAGCTACAGTGTACTTACATATAATAAATAAATCTTTAAAAAAAAAAAAAAAAAAAAGAAACCGGAAGTTCGTCCGATGACTTCCGAATTCTGCGACTTTCAGCTTCATCCCTTGCTAACCTCATTTCCTGCACTTCTCGCCTTGCTCTTTCTTTTCCAGCCACAAAGTATCTTTGCCTTTCCTCCACCTCTGCAACCGCACGCTTGCCTCAGGGCCTTTGCACTTCCTGGCTGACACCCATTTCCCAGTGGTCCACACGGCTCTCTCCCTCACCTCTCCCCAACTGGCCTGGAACTCAGTATGTAGGCCAAGTTGGCCTTGAACTGAAGGCAATCCTCCTATCTCAGTATCCTGAGTGCTAGGATTATGGGCATGAGCCACCACAGCCATTTTGAGATAGGGTCTTACTATAAAACCCAAACTTCTGTCGCTTTACTCTCTCAGTGTTGGGATTAAAGGTGTGTGCCACTGTGCCCAGCTGGGTGCGCATTTATGAATGCTCTCCTATGGAAATGATTACAAGTTCAGCCAGTTAAAGGGAGGCCATTATTCAAAATGGCTATAAGGTGGAGCTAAGGTTGTAGTTCAGGACTAAGAGTGCTTGCCTGGTATTCACAAAGGCCTGGGCTCCTTTCCTAGTGCTGGTGTAGTGATACATGCCTGTAATCCCAGCACATGGGATACCAAAGTAGGAGAATCTCTATGTTGTCCATGAACACTGTGTAAGTAGAAGGTCAGCCTTAGATACTACAGTCCCTGTTTCAGTTAGGAAGGAAGGAAGGAAAGAGGGAGGGAGGGAGGGAGTCTGTTAAGAAACTCGTTAAGGGGACTGGAGAGGTGGCTCAGCAGTTAAGAGCACTGACTTCTCTTCCAAAGGTCCTGAGTTCAAATTCCAGCAACTGCATGGTGGCTCACAACCATCTGTAATGAGATCTGACTCCCTATTCTGGAGTGTCTGAAGACAGCTACAGTGTACTTACATATAATAAGTAAATAAATCTTAAAAAAAAAAAAAGAAACTTGTTAAGGGATGGAGCAATGGCTCAGCTGTTCAGGCTGAATATTGCTCTTGGAGAGATGCAGAGTTTGGTTCCCGGCACCCACAGCAAGCAGCTCACAACCATCTGAAGCTCTCTTCTGCCCACACTGAACACCCATTCATATGTGGCACACATTTTCTGCCCACACTGAACACCCATTTATATGTGGCATACATTCAAAGTACATACTAACTACATATTAAGGAAAATAAATCTTGAAGAATAAACGGACTTTAGGGTTGTGAAATACGCTATATGATACTATAATAATGGATGACGATGTGGTTGGCTGACATTTTATAGGACAGTTTCATTCATTCATTAATCCATCCATCCATCCATTCACAGTTCCACCTGCAACACTGAAAAGTCTTTGTATCTAGTTTTCCTGTTTGTTTTTAAAAAATTGATTGTGCCGGGCAGTGGTGGCACACGCCTTTAAACACTTGGGAGGCAGAAGCAGGCGGATTTCTGAATTCAAGGCCAACCTGGTCTACAGAATGAGATGTCTCCAGCGGAATAAAGGAGACTACAAGGGAGACTCTTCTCCACGCAGTTTATTTAGGAACCTTACTTCAGTAAGCCCCCCCCAATCCTAGCCCGCTGCCCCAATTATATATCCCAGCCTGCACCAATCAGCGACCGCCACATAGAGGCTCGTGATAGGATCGAGACGATGGCCCGGGAGTGGCCTGATATGACGTCAAAGGGCGCATGCACACTTCTCCAGTGTGTACCTGACTCTTAAAGGGGAACGTGGGGGAGCATTGCTGAGTTATGCGACTTGGCAACCATCCCAGGCACCATTTAGACTGGCCGCCATGCCTGCTCTCCACAGTGAGATCCAGGACAGCTAGGGCTACACAGAGAAACCCTGTCTCGAAAAACCACAAAAAATTGATTGCATCTTTATTAGGAAAAATAAAACACATTAATACTAGACTGGAGATGTGGCTCAGTACTGAAAAGTATGTGGAGCCCCTCCTCCCTTCAATCTCAAAAAGAAAAAAAAGAAAATCCCACAATGCTCTGAGGGTTGTGGATAAACAGCTGGAGGGTGAGAGACTCTGGAGGGAGGTGCTTGTCCAGGTGATACCTCCACAGCAGATTAGAACACCAAGGAAGGGGCCCTGGGAAGCAGGAACAGGTCAGCTTGTTCAGATCTCTCTCTCTCTCTCTCTCTCTCTCTCTCTCTCTCTCTCTAAGACTTATTTATATGAGTATATTGTAGCTGTTTCCTGACACACTAGAAGAGGGCGTCAGATCTTCTTACAGATGGTTGTGAGCCACCATGTGGTTCCTGGGAATTGAACTCAGGACCTCTGGAAGAGCAGCCAGTGCTCTTAACCTCTGAGCCATCTCTCCAGCCCTTGTCCAGGTCTCTTAACATAAGGTCCATCTACTCCACCCGCTGGCCTTCTGAGGCTGGCCAGATTGCTCATGTGATGTCCCTGTGTATACTGGGTTAGAGAAGTCAATGGCCTGGGGCCAGGCCCACCCAGACGATCTTGAAAGTCCTGTTTTGTTTTGTTTGCAATTAAAAAAATGTATATGTATATGTATATGTGTGTGTGTGTGTGTATTTGTATGTGTGTGTGTGTGTGTATCTATATGTATAGTTACATCATTTCCCCTTCTCTTCTCCCTTCAACCTCACCCATATTCCTCATTACTGATAGTCTCATTTATGTATGTATGTATGTATGTGTGTATGTATGTATGTATTATTTTATGCATCTGAGTGTTTTGTCTGTATGTACATCACCACATGTGTGCTTGGTGCCTGAGGAGATGATGAGCTTCTATGTGGGTACTGGGAATTGAACCTGGGTCTTTTGAAACAACAAAAAGTGACTTTAATCACTGAACCAACTCTCAAGCCCCTTTTTCTTACACACAAGCATGCACACACACACACACACACACACACACACATACTGAGTGGTTTTGTGTCAAATTGGCACAAGCTAGAGTCATAGGAGAGGGAAGAGCCTCAGTTGAGAATATGTCTCCATGAAATCCAGCTGTAAGGCATTTTCTCAATCAGTGATCAAGGGGGGAGGGACCAGCCCAATTGTGGGTGGTGCCATCCCTGGGCTGGTGGCCCTGGGTTCTATAAGAAAGTAGGCTGAGCAAGCTAGGGGAAGCAAACCAGTAAGTAACATCTCTCCATGGCCTCTGCATACGCTCTTGCCTCTAGAATCTTGCCCTGTTTGAACCCCTGTTTGGAGTTCCTGTAATAATGAACAGCAATTTGGAATTGTAATCCAAATAAACCCTTTCTCCCCAACTTGCTTTTAGGTCACAGTGTTTCATCACAACATATCCTAACTAAGACAATATATGTACATATGTGTACATTTATGTACATTTGTGTGTCAATAGATCCAAATTCATTATTGTATTATATATATTTTAATTTTCAAACAAAAGAAACAGGATTTTTAAAGGGCCTCTGGGTAAACCTGGCCCCAGGCCATTGACTTCTCTGAATCTGCTGTACCTCAGAAGCCGCTGAGTCTCTTTAGCGTTGCTTGTATGCATATATTTTCAGGGCTGACCACTTGGCATTAGAAAATCATTTTAGGGCTGGAGAGATGGCTCAGTGGTTAAGAGCACTGACTGCTCTTCCAAAGGTCCTGAGTTCAAATCCCAGCAACCACATGGTGGTTCACAACCATTCATAATGAGATCTGATGCCCTCTTCTCGGGTGTTTGAAGATAGCTACGGTGTACTTACATATAATAAATAAATCTTTTAAATTAAAAAAAAAAGAAACCCATTTTAAGAGCTCATCTCTAGGGAAGAGTAAGTCTATGTCTCTCAGCAGTTAGTAACTGCCTGTAGCTCTTCTTTTAGGCAGGGGATCCTCTGAGATGTCCCCTTCCACATGTCCCTTCCAGCATGTCCATTGGTGTGGCCATTGCTTGGGGAATCTTACTTAGATACTTACAGGCGATACTGTTGATGTTTCATAGGTGAAACTTTTCCTGCAATTTCTAGGTTACTTCCTGTTCCTGTGCCACATGCAGGTTCTTCCCCCCCCCCCCACACACCCCACCTGCCTCTGCCTCCCAAGTGCTGGGATTAAGGGTGTGCGCCACCACTGCCCAACATGCAGGTTCTTATTACACAGTTCTAGCTTGACTGAAACTCATCATACTAGACCACCCTGTCCTCAAACTTGCAGCAATCCTCCTGCCTCTGTTTCCTGAGTGCTAAGATTATAGGCACAAACCACCCAAGCCCAGTTAAATCATGGTGAGAAAGCATTTCCCCCCAGTATTAGATTAAACCCAGGGTCCCATGTGAGGGAATTGTTCTTCCTCAACAAATATGTCTTTTTTTTAATTTTTTTTTAGCAGTACTGGAGGCTCGCACTTTTGGGCATGCTAATCAAGTGCTCTACTGGTAAGTTATGCCCCCAGCACCTCCATGAATCTTCAATGTCTAAAAAGACTTTCACATCTTCTTAATCTCTAGAAAAGCTCTTTCTGCCTGATTAAATTCCTTTAGAGATAATAACTATAAAACAGTAGCATTTATATTGAAATAATGAGTACTAGTAATCTGGAGATAATTTAACATATACAAGAGCCTGGGCACAGTCACTCACAACTGTAATCCTAGCAGGTGGGAGGCAGAAGCTGAAGAATCAGGAGTTCAAGGTTAACCTTGGCTCATAGGAAATTCAAGGCCAACCTTATCTACAGGAGATTATATCTCCACATTCAAAGTAACCTTGACCTGTTTTGAAACATGATCCTTAAACCAAATATTCTGACACAAGCTTATAATTCTTCACACAGGAAACTGAGACAGGATGACCACAGATCTGAGGCCAGCCTGGGCTACACAGTGAGTTCCAGGTAATACTGAGTTACATAATGTGACTGTCTCCAAAATGCAAGACAATAAAGGCCCAGTAAATGAAACAAAGAGGATTCTTTCTTACTAATCTCTTAGAGGACTTCAATAGTTTGACAAAATCACTAGTGCTGGTAGGACTGAGTCCCCATGACAAGCTGCGGTAGAACCAGTACCATGAGTTGCCAAGTTCCATCTTATGTCCTGCTACTCTGATGCCCTTGTGCTTCTGGGTAACAATGTTTCCATTATCTGATTCTAGACACACTGCAGGAGCATCAGTGGGTCAGAGGTTAACTTTACTGATTTCTTTCCACAGACAACTGGTGTGATACTTAGTTTCAAATGTCAACTTGTGACCACTCCCTTAATCTGTTTATCTCTCTGAACAAGGGATTCAGCTCCATTCTTCTTCCTGGTGCCTCTTTATTATTTGAACCCCATATTTTGTATTTTTCCTTTCTAAGCGTGCTACACTTGATCAAAGTGCTCTTCATGAGAGTAAACCACATCACAACGTCTAAACTGGATTGCTTTGAGACCTCCTTGGTCAATGCAATTAATCTGAGTCTCTTCACCTTAGCCTCAGACTGACTCTTCAGACAATGGCAAAAAGCAGCCATGTTCTTTACCAAGATATCATAAAACCAGTCTCAAGGCCACTTACTAAAAATATCCTCTGAAAATAAAAAAAAATTAAAAAAAAATATCCTCTGAAACTTCTGACTTTTACAGTTCAAGTCTCCATCATCACCAATGTCTTCCATATTCCTACTAGGATGGCCCATTAAGTACTACTTAAAGCATTCCGCTGCTTTCTAAAGTCCTGAAATCCACATTCCTCCAAACAAAAGCATGGCCAGGCATATCTCAGCAATACCCCAGTCCCTGGTACCAACTTCTGTCTTAGTTACAGTTTCATTGCTGTGAAGAGACACCACGACCAAGGCAACTCTTAAAAGAGCAAACATTTAATTGAAGGGCTGACACAGTTTCAGATGTTCAGTTAATTATTGTCATGGTAGGAAGCATGGCAGTGTCCAGTCAGACACAATTGTGGAGGAGCCGAGAGTTCTAATCTTCATCCACAGACAGCAGAAGGGGACTCTTGTTTTCCACATTCAGCCAGGGTGAGGTCTGAAAGGCCACCCCCACAGTAACACATTTCCTCCAGCAAGGTTATACTTCCTAATAGTGCTACTGCCTATGGGCCAAGCGTATTCTAAGCACCACAACATCCCATTGTGGGCAGCAGTGTTCCCTAAGCAAGGAGTCCCAGAGTATGAGACAGGAGAAAGTTAGATGAAAGCAGGCAGTGCCTATGTAGTTATCTCTCTGCTCTTTATCATAGACAGGTGTGATGTGACTAGTTGTCCAATGCCCCTGCCTCTGTGGCTGGCCTGTAATAATGGACTACAGCCTAGAAGTGGTTTCTCATTGAAGACATCTGAGACAGTCACAGAAATGAAATTAGAAAACACGTGTTCTAGGGATCAAACTCAAGCAAGCGTTTTTCCCCACGGAGTCACAGGGCTAGTACCCTCAGAGACGAGACGAAGGTATGGGATCTACGGGAGCTTAGGATGCAGGTAGTTATGTCTGCCTGACAGGGATGCTGGACCCAAACTCCAGTCCCCTGCAAGAGCAGCAAGAGCTGTTAATTATTGAGGCATCTCTCCAGTCTATTTTCTAGAATCCCTAAAAAGGGACTCCCTTAAAGAATGGAGATGGGGTTGTCCTTGGGGGAAGCAGGAATGAGTTTTTACTCAGCAGCATTTGGGGTCGGATGGAGGAGCAGGGAATTCATTCAAGGCTCGCTCTCAGAATCAGTAAGTAAACCAGAAAAGGAAGACACGATGTGTCTGAGATACTACCGCCATCACCAACCACAGTCACCATTTTTGTTCAGAGGCTCATTTTTTATTTTTGACACAGGATCTTGCTGGGTAGCCCAGGCCGGTGGCTATTGAGCAATTTCTGTCATTTTACAAGGGCTTTCTGCCTTTTACCTTCTGTACTGGCTGGTTTTATGAGTCAACTTGACACAGGCTGGAGTTATCACACCGAAAGGAGCTTCAGTTGGGGAAGTGCTTCCATGAGATCCAGCATTTTCTTAATTAGTGATCAAGGGGGGAGGGCCCCTTGTGGGTGGTGCCATCCCTGAGCTGGTAGTCTTGGGTTCTATAAGAGAGCAGGCTGAGCAAGCCAGGGGAAGCAAGCCAGAGAAACATCCATCTATGGCCTCTGCATCAGCTCCTGCTTCCTGACCTGCTTGAGTTCCAGTCCTGACTTCCTTTGGTGACGAACAGCAGCATGGAAGTGTAAGCTCAATTCTTCCCCAACTTCCTTCGTGGTCATGATGTTTGTGCAGGAATAGAAACCCTGACTAAGACACCTTCTATAACAATGTTTGTGTGTTGGGAGACAAATAGGAGGTGTGTGTAAGTGCGTGCAGGGGTGGGGGTGGGGTGGGGTCGGGTCTCCAGCCTCGTTCCTGAGGTCTGGATGCAGGATGCTCTTGTTCAAGTTGGCAAAGGGTTGAGATCCCGGCCAGCTTTTCCAGACGAATCCTGAGCTCTGCCCTTCTCCTCCCCCTTGTCGGGGTCACGCCTGCCTGAGTCCTGTCATGCTTCAGTACATGGGCAGGTGCATCTGGTCCCTTCCAGCCCCTGGATGGCTGCCACGCTTGCTCAACGTTGCCTCTTGTTTGAACGCTTGGCTTCCACCCCAAGGCTTCTCCTGGCAGCAGTTGTTGGAGTCAGGTTTCCCTCCATTGCGCGGATCACCCCAGGGCTAGCTAAGCCAATCATAGCTCTTGAGATTCAGATAGAAATGACCTTTTCTTTTTTTTTTCTTCCTGCTAGACTTGTCTCTCTGAGGGTCTCCTTCCTAGTCCCTGGGTAGAGAAAGAGGGTTTAATTGGAGCTGGAAGAGCCTCATCAGCTGGGAACCTAGGCAAGAATTTGCCTTCCCCATCCCTGGGTCTCTCTCTGGAGGGAGGAAGGGTTTATCAATTAGGATTCCCCAGCTTCACAGCCCCCGTGGTAAGGATTTTAATTCCATCATCTTTTTCCCACTCTGAATCTCTGTCCCTGGTGGCAGGCTCTATGCTAGACTTGTGCCACCCCCACCCTCCCCAGAAGGGAGGTTCTGATAGCCTCCTTCCACTGCAGAGGGAACCGAGGCTTGAAGAGGCCTACTAGCCTTTTTTTTTTTTTTTTTTGACAAATCTAACAGACCCAAGAAACGCCCAGCAGCCCCTTGGTAGGCACAGTCCACCCTCCCAGATGTCCCTTTAGCTTTCACAGCTTCCGAATCACCAGAGGTTGAGAGTAGCCTGTCGACAGCCTCACTGAAAAGGACCGGAGATGTTGAGAAACCAGGGACACCCTAGCACCATAATATAATGTGGCTCACAGAGACCACAAACCAAGTGCAGGCTCGATAGAGGCAGGGTCATGAGCCTGTGGATCACAGGTACACACCAGATTCCAGAGGAGAGGGCTCCACTGTCGTCTCTGGCCTTTTGGGGCAGACTAGGAGCAGACAATAGAAGAGATGTCCAGAGCCCCGACTTCATCATCATATGGCTATGATTCCTCACCCAAGTATGACTGCCTGATCACACACGTGCGTGCGTGCACACACACACACACACACACACACACACACACACACACGCTCACACCACTCAAAACATCCTCCATTTCTTTCTTTTTAGGTGGGTGTCTCACAATGTAGGCCTGCAACTCACCACTGCAAAGAACACACTGGCTTTGAATTGGAAGCAATCCTAAGACCTCAGCTTCCCAAGCGCTGGGATTACAGGCATGCCTTACAATACCCAGCTCTGTTTCAGTTAAACCAATTTTTCTTTTTTCTACACAGAAGAATAAGGGGTAATTAGTTTTTTCCTTCAGGTAATAAGCTTCTTTTTTTTTTCTTCTCTTTTCTTAAAATAAGTTAAACAATTGTTTTAGAGATTTGACCTTGCTAATCACCAAGCATATAAGCATATGGGGTAATGACTGAGGGGAAGTGTGTGTGTGTATGTGTGTGTGCATATGTATATATATGTGTACATATATGTGTGTATGTATGTGCATGTGTATGTGTGCATGTGTGTGTGCATATATGTGTATATGTGCATACGTGTATGTATGTGAGCATGTGTGTGTATATGTATGTATATGTATGTGCATATGTGTTTGTGTGTATGTGAGTATGTGTGTGTGTGTTTCTTTTCCTGTATTGACTAGATGATCAATTTGTTGAAGGGATCACAGTGGTTGAAGACAAGTACCAAGAATAAGTTAGTATTCAGCTTTTTGACACTAAAAGCAAGGTTTCAGAGGGAAGCGACCACTTGAACACTAGATTTTTAAAGGGGAGGCATGGAATTTCTGGCACACATGAGAGCTGGTATAAATGAAGAAATGCAATCTTGATAATTTATCACAGGACAAGCTATATGGGGGGAAAATGCCAGGAAGTTGGTCTTTTAGCAGAGACATTCTGGCTGGGAAGGGGACCCAAACCTCATGGATTGTCATTTAAAATCCTGGGGTCTCAGACCCTTCTTAATGAGTGAGTTCTCCCAGCTACAGACCAATGTTTTGATGGACATTAAAAAAAAAAAATTTACAATGGGAAAGCAAGGGTATACCCAAATAAGCCAAGAAAAAACAAAAAACAAACAAAACAAAAAAAGCAAAAAAACCAAACCAAAACAACAACAATAACAAAACTGCCACACATCATAGAAAATAAGTCCTACACATAGTCTTGACTTTTCCAGTTAGAAAAATAAATCTCTTGTATAGTTGCAGACTTAAGATTTTCAGGAGCCACGCATGATGGTGCACACCCTTAATACCAGCACTTGGGAGGCAGAGGCAGGCGGATCTGTTTGAATTCAAGTCCAGACTGGTGTAAATAGTGAGTTCCAGGACAGCCTGAGCTACGTACTAAGACCCTGCCTCAAAAAGAAAGGAAGCCGGGTGGTGGTGGCACACGCCTGTAATCCCAGCACTCTGGGGGACAGAGGCAGGCAGATTTCTGAGTTCGAGGCTAGCCTGGTCTACAGAGCTCTCCAGGACAGCCAGGGCTATACAGAGAAACCCTGTCTCAAGAAAACAAAAACAAAAGCCCACCCCCCAAAAAAGAAAGAAAGAAAAGGAAGGAAAAGGATAAGGATAAGAAAGGAACAAGAAATTCTGGGGACGAGTCTCCTTGAGTGCTTCCAGTCTTCCCCAGGGCCAGGTCAGAGAGTGTCTCAAGAAAACAAAAACAAAAACCCACCCCCCAAAAAAGAAAGAAAGAAAAGGAAGGAAAAGGATAAGGATAAGAAAGGAACAAGAAATTCTGGGGACGAGTCTCCTTGAGTGCTTCCAGTCTTCCCCAGGGCCAGGTCAGAGAGTGTCCCCAGGCTTTTAGCCGAGGCCTAGTGTACTACACTCATAGTATTCAGCCTGCATGCCATTACTGATTGGGGACATCTGGACTGCGTGGAGAGTTATTCCCACCAACCTTCAGTTTGTCTCTTCGTCCCCTCTAACCAGGAGCTCTAGGCATTGTCTATAACCACCCATCTCTTCCTTTAGAACAACCATCCATTTACAGTATCTTTCCTTTTTAAGAAAAAGCTTTTGCCTCATTCAGCCAGTGTTCAGAAAAAAAAAAGTCTTCTGAAACTGGGGGGAAGGGTATCTGTCTCATCTCCCCAAGCCCTACCTGTTTGGGGCTAGAATCCCAGGAACTGTTGCTGGGACCTCAAGCCACCCACTGCCTCTCCATAGGCCCTCACCTTAGATGGCTTCTATCCCTCTAGGCGGTTTGTGCCACACCCAGGTCTTGCCACCTGGTGGCACCTCTGCCTTCTTTTCTAATCCTGTGCCCCTTGTCCTAGAGCTTGTTCAAGGGGAGGGAACGAAGGAGCCTCCTCAGCTGTCAAAGGTCTTTGCTATCTGAGCGTGGCAAAAGCAAACGATCTAATCTCTGTATAGATAGGCAGGGCCAGAGTGAGGCAGAGAATCTTGTGTGTCATAGACTAACAGAAGCCTAGACCCGGATGCCTCCAAGATCTTCCGGCCCAAGACACACAGAGGAGGAAACTGAGACCCAGAGAGAGAGAGAGAGAGAGAGAGAGAGAGAGAGAGAGAGAGAGAGAGTAGTCTGTCCAAGATCGCAATCTCTGTATAGATAGGCAGGGCCAGAGTGAGGCAGAGAATCTTGTGTGTCATAGACTAACAGAAGCCTAGACCCGGATGCCTCCAAGATCTTCCGGCCCAAGACACACAGAGGAGGAAACTGAGACCCAGAGAGAGAGAGAGAGAGAGAGAGAGAGAGAGAGAGAGAGAGAGAGAGAGAGTAGTCTGTCCAAGATCGCACAGGCCTGTGTAATACCTGCAAGTTACTCAGCTGCTAAATAATTAAACAATGCTTTTCCTATATGATTCTCCCCAGAACAATCTTGCAGGATAGGTACCATGATTCATAGACAAGAAATGGAAACCCAGTGACTATCCAGGTATCCCCTAGCTAAGCAGGAAGCCAGGTTTCCAACATACTCTTAGCTACTGTAAATATGAGTGTGTATCACAAGAGTTGTGAGCATACTGGACTATCTGTGTCTAAAACACAATTGGCTCTCAGCGTTCCAATACACTGGGGGTGTATACATGTGACCAATACACTGGAGGGTGGGGGTGGGGGGAGCGGGTGTGTGTGTGTGTGTGTGTGTGTGTGTGTCTGTGTGTAGGGGGGGGGCGGGAAGAACAAGAACACCTGGGCTCCCCAGAGCAAGAGGATTAGGCTGCTCAGTCATCTTTCCACAGGCCTCTCCAAGAGGGCTGGGAAATGTTGACAAATGAGTTGAGGTTGGATCAGGTGCCAGGCACCGGGCATTAACTTCCTGATTCACCGGATCCCTGGCATTTTGCGGTGGAGGACACAGAAGAACGAGGATGTGAACTTTCTCACAAAACTGTAAAAATCAGAGCTACAGAGCTCTGAGAAGTAGGATAGAACAGGGGTCACGTTCCTTGAGCCCTCTCCCTAACGCCTGCCACATCTTTCCTCTTCCTGGTGTCCACCAACCCAATGCTTCACAGCAAAACTAGTGCCAGGTTCTCCTTACCTCTGTCCCATTAAATGTCCTTTTCTGCAGACCACTCCCTGTCCCAGAGGCTACCTGATAAGCTGGTTCTGGTGTGGTGCTCACCGGAAATCCTTTCTCCCTTTAGGTAAGGCAATTGACCTTTAAAGGTCAAATAGTCAAATTTTCAAGCAATCTGAGGACACATGTGGGAAGTCAGGCAAGGGATCACACAAACTAAGGCTGCTTTCCTTGTTTCTAGGGTTGTCGGGAGCCTGCTCCTCCTTCTCCCAGCCCTGAGGAGCAAGGTTTCCAGAGCTCAGCCCATGCAAAGTATATAAGTGAAAGTTATTTGCATCGTGTTCTCAAACGGATGCCATACCTGCCGGACATTGGATAATTCCCAACCACCTTCCCCTCCCAACCCGGAAAGACTGAGGTCAAGATTAAAACTACGGTGCTATGGGGAGGTGGGGTGGGGTGAGAACACAGGACTTGAAAGTTTCCAGGTTCTCCTGTTCCGGGACATACAAGGCAAGGTAGTAGAGCGAGAAGCCATTGATCAAGGAAGGCAAAGCAGTCCTGAGGCTGGAGTGGGCTGGTGAGCGTAAAAGCAGCCCTGCTCCAAGGGGACCCTCCTCCCCTCTTGGACCTTCAGAGGGTGTTCGCTTAGCCCCCAGGGCTCCCACCTCTGCGCACGGGCTCTTCTCACAATCACTTCGGTTGTCGTGTACAGTTCGGATGAGGATGGGGTCCCAGGCTCAGGCCAATTGGCTCCTTTAATATGTTTATTTTTTTTTCCTTTTTTAGGAAAAAACGTAATGTGTGTGTGTTATGTGATGTGTATGTGTGGTATGTGTATGTGGTATATGGTGTGTGTGTGGGGTTATGTGATATGTATGTGTGGTGTGGGGGGGTATGTGGTGTGTGTGTGTGTGTATGTGTGTATGTGTGTGTGTGTGTAGGAGCCAGTTCTTTCTATCTACCATATGGATTCTAGGGGTTGAATTCAAGCACCCACTGAGACACTTCACTAGCCCCTGATGTTAAGTAACGCCCCTGTCCCCATTCCTTACACTCGCACCACGGTGGCAAACAACTACCATCACCTAGCTTCCGAGCACCCTTTCTGAATGAGTCTGTGCAATTCTCTGTAGTCTCCAAAAACACCTGGAGAGATGCTTATCACCATTCCATCCCAGTGGTGAAGGAACGGAGCCGACGGCGTGCCTGAGCTCTCACAGGAAGTCGGAGCCCATCTGACCCCTGGCCTGGCCTCTGCCTTTGTGTTTAGTCACAGCCCCGGCTCCCAGTCTGCCATTGACCCAGGCTGCTCGTGAGGCCTGGTAGTTGAGCTTTCGGAAATCATCAGACTAGTTATTAAACATATGGATGATTAATAAAAACCAAGTCATAAGGATAAAGACGGAGAGGTGGATGGCTTGGTGCTGAAAGGTGTCGTCTGCTGCTGTTGCAGAGGAGAGGAGCTTGGTTCTCAGCACCCATGTGGGTCACTCCAGTTCCAGTGGCTCTGACACCCTCTTCTGGTTTCCCAGAGCACGCATCCTCATGTCTAAACACACAGCCAACATCAACATACAGACATAAATTAAAGATTTATTTTATTTTATGTTATTTTAATGTATATGAGTATACACTCTAGCTGTACAGATGGTTGTAAGCTGTGGTTGCTGGGAACTGAATTTAGGACCTCTGCTCGCTCTGGGCGGCCTCACTCCCTCTGGTCAACCTTGCTTGTTCAGTCCCTACTTGCTCTGGCCCAAAGATTTATTTATTATTATATGTAAGTACACTGTAGCTATCTTCAGACACATCAGAAGAGGGCGCCTGATCTCATTACAGATGGTTGTGAGCCACCATGTGGTTGTTGGGATTTGAACTCAGGACGTTTGGAAGAGCAGTCAGTGCTCTTACCCGCTGAGCCATCTCTCCAGCCCACAGACATAAATATTTTTAAAAAGTTCTGCCTAACAGCGGTGGCTCACGCCTTTAATCCTAGTACTCTGTAGACAGAGGCAGGCAGATCTCTGAGTTTGAGGCTAGCCTGGTTTACAAAAGTGAGTTCCAGGATAGCCAGGGCTACAGAGAAACCTTGTGTCTCAACAAACAAACACAAACACAAACAACTGGGGCTGGAAAGATGGCTCAGCAGTTAAAAGAACTGACTCCTCTTCCAGAGGTCCTGAGTTCAAATCCCAGCAACCACATGGTGGCTCACGACCATCTGTAATTCTGTAATGGGGTCTGATGCCCTCTTCTGGTGTGTCTGAAGACATCTAATTATATATATATAAATCTTTAAAAAAACAAAACAAAAAATAAACAAACCCTCCCACCACCACCAAACCACCACCACCACCACCACCACCACCACCACCACCAAAACAAAAAACAAAACAATAGCAACACAAGTCATGGCCGGGCAGTGGTGGTACACGCCTGTAATTCCAGCACTCTGGGAGGCAGAAGCAGGTGGATTTCTGAGTTCGAGGCCAGCCTGGTCTACAGAGTGAGCTCCAGGACAGCCAGGTCTATACAGAGAAACCCTGTCTCGGAAAAAAACAAATCCAAAAAAACAAACAAAACCAAAACAAAACCAACCCCCACCCCAAAACAAGTTATATAAATTTTAAGTAAAATGAAATATATTTAAAATAATGTAACAAATACTTAACATTCACCACAATGACGTATGATGGTGTGGTGACTGTCCCCTGCTTGGTAGAAGCTCTGTTCTGTGATGGAGCATTGCGCATGTCTTATCTCTGTCAGTGAAGGCCTATGGGAAAACTGGAGTCAGTCACGAGGACGCATTGCACCACAGAAATTAGGAACTGCTAAAGACAGGGCTTACCTCTGTGAGAGCCACTTGCTAAGGGTTTGCCTGAGAGACCCTGCTTCTCAGCCTGTGGCTCACGACCCCTTTGAGGTTAGATACCAGACAGTCAGTTATATCATGATTCCTAACAGTAACAAAGTTATAGTTATGAAGTAGCAATGAAATAATTTTATGGTTGGGGGTCATAACTCTAACATGAGGAGATGTATAGAGGGTTGCAGGGTTAGGAAGGTTGGACTAAAACATGTAGTTGATTCATTAATTCCAGCTACTCTGGTACTGAGGTGGGAAGATCATGAATTCAAGGCCTGCTCTGGACTACAGGATAAGTCCAAGGGTAGTCTGAGTAGCTTGGGAAGACTGTGTCGTGTCGTGTGTTGGCAGTGGGGTGAGGCTGGGCCTCTACTTCAGTGGTACAATGCTGGACTCCTCGCTTAACATGCACAAGGCCCCGGGTTCTATCCCTTAGGCCCACAGGAAAAACAAAAACAAAACAAAAGATCCACAGAAGTCTAACTTGCTGGTCTCCAGGTTTGTTTGTTTGTTTGTTTACTTATTTATTTTGTTTTTTTCGAGACAGGGTTTCTCTGTATAGCCTAAGCTGTCTTGGAACTCACTCTGTAGACCAGGCTGGCCTCGAACTCAGAAATCTGTGCCTCTGCCTCCCAAGTGCTGGGATGAAAGACGTGTGCCACCACTGCCCGACTCTACCACTCATCTCATATAGAATAAACACAGAACAAATGAGCAGAAATTTCCTAGGACGGTGGCGCAGTCAATAGTTAAAACATAATGATACCAGGCAGTGGTGGTGCACACCTTTAATCCAAGCACTTGGGAGGAAGAGGCAGGTGGATTTCTGAGTTCAAGGCCAGCCTGGTCTACAGAGTGAGTTCCAGGACAGCCAGGGCTACACAGAGAAACCCTGTCTCGAAAAACAACAACAACAAAAAAACCCAAAAAACCAAAACCAAACAAAAAAACAACCCCTCCCCCCAAAAACCAAAATAAACATAATGTGTTTCCCACTCTCCTGACAGTGGCCCCTGAAGAGCCTTTTCTTCCATCACTGGTGGCCTCCGATGGTCCATTCCTGTCCCATCCACTCCATCCCTGGGCACATGCCTCCTGTCCAGTCTCTTTCATGCCACATCCTCAGTCACTGGATATATGCATGTAGAGAGGAGGTCTCTCTAAGGGTCGAATAAACAGCACCTCATTTTTTTTTAGACAGGGTTAAGAGCGGGGCCGACTCTGCCCCTCCGCCATTTAGCATATAAGCTGCTGTCTGTCGTGTAACAAGAACAGTTTACTTCTGTGTTTCTCTGTGTAGCCCTGACTATCCTGGACTCACTTTGTAGACCAGGCTGGCCTTGAAGTCCCAGAGATCCGCCTGCCTCTGCGTCCTCAGTGCTGGGATTAAAGGCTTGCGCATGGCAGCACCTTTTTTTTTTTTTTTTTTTTTTTTTTTTTTGAGTAAGCTGACAAATGAAACGAACTTTAAATGGACACTAAAAACATACAGAAACCAGATGCATTCCTTTACCTTAGGAATATGTGATTCAAAACCGAAGTTTACAATCACATTTATAACCACAGCACACACCAGGAAGAAATAAAATCATTAGAACTGAACCTAACTAAACAGTACTGATGCGAAGAAGACCTGAGGATCAAAGATATTTAGTTCTGATGGGGCGCAAGCCTTGATTTTTTTTTTTTTTTCTTCAAGACAGGGTTTCTCTGTGTAGCCCTGGTTGTCCTGTAACTCTGTAGACCAGGCTGACTCAGAAATCTGCCTGCCTCTGCCTCCCAAGTGCTGGGATCAAAGATGTGCACTACCACGGCCCGGCGCAAGTCTTGAGTTTGCTCAGTAGTATAGCAAGCCTCACCGGTGTGATCTACAGATAGAGTGTGAGAGACCAGGCTAACTTCATCTTGGTTTATTCTCCGTCTTAGAGAACCTGACCTAAAGTTGAACTCGAGTTAACCAGCAAGCCTGCATGTAGCACTAGTTTCCAGGTCACTAACAAGCCTGCACCTGGCGCCTCTCTCCCTAACAACCAATCAGGGGGAAACAGAAGTTAAGTTTGTGGTTTGGCTCCCAGCACCAGCCAATCATTTTAAAGGGCAACAAAATTCCATAATAGCCCCCCAATCAGATGTGTGCCAGGCTAGAAACCCTGGTAACTTGTTTGCTTGCCTCTATAAATGCTTGAAACTGGGTTCTGGGCTTTGGGCTTCGCCTTTCTGTCCTGCCGCACGTCAGGGTCGGAGGTCAAGCTCGACCTTGAATAAAAAAAACCCTAAAGAGACTGCGTGGGACTCAGCTCCTTGGTGGTCTTTTGGGGTTCTCGAGCGGGCACAACAGCACATGCTTAGGAAAATCTTGATAGACTTTCCCACAGCAAGTGATCCTAAATTCCATGTGGAATTTGCGGAGCGCTCCACGTGAACAGCTCTGTCAAAGGACAGAGTTTTGAGCAAGGCTCTGGCGATAAAGAGTGTGCTAAGCAAAAGCCAGCAAGCCAAAACAAGCCCAGGTCTGTGGTCGCTCCGGCTGAGGAAAGGGGGCCAAAGCCATTCGGTGTGGGGGTGTAGGGGGAGCATAATCTTCAACAAAATGTGTTGAGGTGATGAAGTCTCTCCAAGGATGAGGCTGAACGCTCCCGAGGTCTGACCTGGGTTTACTGTCAGGACAGCAGCACAGGCTCCAGTTTAATCCCCAGCGTGAGGCACCGTGAGGTGGAAACTCAATCTCACCACATTGTGAAGAAGCGGGGCCTTTGAGGTGTGATTAGGATTATATAAGATCTTTAGGGTGCGCCCCACCTGCTAGCTTCATAAGAAGCCAGAGGACAGACCTAGGCGTGTCTACTTCCTGTCGTGGGTTGCCCCAGTTGTCCCAGGACTCTGCCAACAAGAAGGCCTTGGTGGAGGTTTGGCTCTCTCACCATGGGCCGGAACTGTGAGCCAAAACAAACGTCTTTATAATTTACCTAGTCTGTGATACGGTGTTATTAGCAACAGAAAACAGGCTAGATCAGGCGTCGATCTCACACCACATGCAAAAAGTAGTTCAAATACGGTCTAGGAAGGTGGCTCAGGTGCCCAAGGCTTGTTTAGCTTGTAGGTCCTGGGTTCCATTTGCTTTGTAAGAATAACAATAAAAATAAAATAAAACCCAGCAGATCAAAGGTCTAGGTGTAAAAGTTGAGCCACAAAACTCTTAGAGCAAAATCTAATCTTAAAATCGATCATGAATATTTAGCATGACACCTTCAAAACAAAAATCTTTCCTGCATCAAGGGTCACAAAAGAATGTAAAAAGACAACTCAGGAAACAGGGTGACTGACATGGGATTGCTGTCCAGATCATATGAATGACGGTACAGCAGCCCCGTAACCCTAGAGCTTGGGAGGTAAGGGCTGAAGCCCAGAGTTTAAGGTTATAAACTACAGAGTTCATCTGAGGCCAGCCTGAGCTCTACCAGAACCAGGCTCCTAAATAGAGAGAGAATAGATAATTAGATGGTAGGTAGATAGATAAAGGTAGATAAATCGCCCGGTTGTAGTGGCGCACGCCTTTATTCCCACTGCTTGGGAGGCAGAGGCAGGCAGATTTCTGAGTTCGAGGCCAGCCGGGTCTACAGAGTGAGTTCCGGGACAGCCAGGGCTACAGAGAAACCCTGTCTTGAAAAACAAAAAACAAACAAACAAAAAAGATAGATAATCGATGGTAGATAGGTAAAGATAAATAAAAGTAAATAGCTTTTATCTGTAACAAGAGGATAATCCAATCAAAAATAGACAAAGGATGTGCCAGCAATTGTATGAAAACATTGCAAATGCAAACAGGGGCTGGGAATTCTGTCTCCAAGGTACGGAGCTTGCCTAGCACATGATTAGTGACTTAGCGTTTTCCTGCTGTGAGCAGACGCCATGACCAAGGCAACTCTTATAAGAGACTACATTTAATTGGAGCTGGCTTGCAGGTTCAGAGGTTCCGTCCATTATCAAGGCAGGAACATGGTAGCCTCTAGGTAGTCATGGCTCAGGAGCTAAGAGTTCTACATCTTCATCCAAAGAAAGCCAGGAGCAGACTGGCTCCCACTTAGCTAGGAGGAGGGTCTCAAAGCCCACACCCACAGTGACACACCTCCTCCAACGAGGCCATACCTCCTGATAGTGCCACTCCCTGGCCCAAGCATATTCAAACCATTATTGTTTGGTTAGTAGAGAGAAGCAGACCAAACCCACAATGAGACGCCACTTTCTAGCCACTAAGAAGACTAAATTCAGGGGAAGAAGTAAAAAGAAAACACAGACTGACAAGGAGGCGGGGAAATCAGAAGCCTTCTTAATAGCGACAGTATTCACAAGAGTGGAAGCAATATAGATTTCTATGAACCACAAGTCAGATAAATAAAATGAGCTGTTCGACAATAGACATCCAGGCATAACAATAAGTGAGCACAGAACTCTGAGAGCCTCCAACAAGTGAAGGAATCTGGTCGTCCATGCTTGCACACTTTGTCTATTTATGCGAATGTCCTGATAGGCAGGTGTATAGAGACAGAGCACGAATAAGCAGGCACCAGCAGCCATGGGTAGAGAATCTAGGAGTGCTTAATGGATGTGATTTCCTTTGGGATGGAGGATGAGAAATATCTGGTGATGACAGTTATACAGAGTAATAAATAAAAATGACTGAACTGTGTGCTTTCAATAAAACAACCCAAACAGTAAAATTTATGTTAGTTTTACTTCAATAAAGAAATGGAAGCTAAAGTATTACTGATGGGGGAGATTGGGAGGAGTTGGAGGGCGGAGATCGGCACGACAGGGAAGTGAGTCCCAAGAATAGACAGTTACTTCACTTTGTCACAGAACATGCAGGGCCCAGGGAGACTTAAGATGGAGGACAGGAAAACCGACCCACTGTGAGGCATCCTCTCAAGGGAAGAGGAACATGATTAAGCAAGGATGCCCAGTGACAGGTTAATCTTCACTGACAGTTTGGCTACATTTAGACGCACATGGATGGATACTCCCAGGTGCATCCATGAGGCCATTTCCAGAGAAGTTTAACTGAAGAGGGCAGACCTGTCCAGGGTGTGGGCAGCATTATCATCAAGAAAGGCCAGGACTAGTTCTCTCTCTCTCTGACTGTCACTACACTGTGACTACACTGTCACTATCTTCAGACACACCAGAAGAGGGCATTAGATCCCATTACAGATATTGAGAGCCACCTTGTGGTTGTTAGGAATTGAACTCAGGACCTCTGGAAGAGCAGTCAGTGCTCTTAACTGCTGAGCCACCTCTCCAGCCTGCCTTTATACTTAAAAAAAAAAAAAAAAAAAAAAAAAAGATTTATTTTTCCAGGCGGTGGTGGTGCACGCCTCCCAGCACTCTGGGAGGCAGAGGCAGGCGGATTTCTGAGTTCGAGGCCAGCCTAGTCTACAGAGTGAGCTCCAGGACAGCCAGGGCTATACAGAGAAACCCTGTCTCAAAAAACCCAGATCCAAAAAACTAATTAAAAAATTATTTATTATGTAAGTATACTGTAGCTATCTTCAGACACTCCGGAAGAGGGTGTCAGATCTTGTTATGGGTGATTATGAGCCACCAGGTGGTTGCTGGGATTTGAACTCAGGACCTTTGGTAGAGTAGTCAGTGCGTTTAACCGCTGAGCCACCTCTCCAGCCCCTGCTTTTGTACTCTTGACACCACACCTTCAAGATCATGATAGCCTGTGACCTAAAATAAGCCCCCCTTTTCTTAAGTCGTTCTGATCTCAAGATTTATCAAAAATGGTAAATGTAACTGGTACACTGGAGTATCCCCAAATTTGCCAACCAGGCATGACACATTAGGGGTGACCTGGGAAAGTAGCAGAGGTGTGAGGTCATTTTTTTTAAAGGTTTATTTATTATTTTATGTAAATACACTGTAGCTGTCTTCTGACACTAGAAGAGGGAGTCAGATCTCATTATGGATGGTTGTGAGCCACCATGTGGTTGCTGGGATTTGAACTCAGGACCTTCGGGAGAGCAGTCAGTGTTCTTAGCCACTGAGCCATCTCACCAGCCCGTGAGGTCATTTTTAGTAAGCTCCCTACTTTGCCCATGAAAGGAGTTCTTGCTGAAAGGATAGCATTTCCCCACTGAGCAGAGGTAAAGCCAGGTATGAGCCAGAATAAGCCATTCTGTTTCCATGGGCGCTTAGTTTGGAAATTCATGAAGCTATGTGCAATATACAATATACAGCTATGTGTACATACACTATTTTGGATTTAAAAAAAATATTTTAGGTTGTATGGGTATTGTGTCTGGGTGTAAACCCAGGTCCTCTGGAAGAGCAGCCAGTGCTCTTAATCACTGAGCCATCCCTCCAATCTCTAGATTTCTTATTTCTTAATAAAAAAAAAAATAGGACGAGTGAGATTGTTTGGCAAGCAAAGTGCATGGAACTAAGTCTGATGACTTAACTTGGCTTTGATTTACACGGGGGGGAAAGAAACAATTCCTGAAAGTTGTCTGCTGACATTTGCATGTGCAGACAGACAGACAGGCAGGCAGGCAGGCAGGCAGTTGGGTACACAAATACATACAAGCACATTTTTTTTTAAGTTTAAAAATCATTCATATAAAATACCATTTGACTTAAGTATTCTTCCGCCATAGAGGGTACTGTGAACCAAGGAGAATTGCTTGGTGAGTGGATCACCTTCTTCAGGTTTCCAACATTATTCCAAACACGGGGATGGGGGGTGGGTGGGTGGGGGGAAGGAATAAGAAAAAAAAAGTTCAAGGGAGGCCTTGACTAAGACTCTGGATCCTTTGGGTAGTTGTACTGAAGGACTAGATAGTTATGCTAAATAGCTTATTTTTGTCCGTGGATCTTATTTTCAGACACTGTCCCTCTTCTGTAAAGGTTGGACCATGTTTAGAATCAAATTTCATCTCCAAAATCATCTGTCTGTCTGTCTGTCTCTCTCTCTCTGTACTAAGTCAGCATAGCACTTTATATACAATTAAGGAGGTGTCAAATGGGCAGATTTGAACTGGGTTAGAGATGAGGGTGGAGAAGTCAATGGGAAGATAGTGTTGTCTTATGGTGCCACCAGAGTTTGAATAAAAGTCCCAGGAAAGGAGAAGAAAAGTCCCAGCCAAACCGAACTGGCAAGACCTTGTGTTATCATAATCCTAGAGTTCAACTTGTCCTGACCCCATCCTGACCCTGTCCTGACCCCGTCCTGACTCCTGCAACCTCCAGTATAGTCCTTTCAGGAGCCATTAGGCTTGAGACACGTCTTTCCTGCCTCAGAATGACTAAGGCCTGTTTAAACCTCATGCTGGTTAATCAGTAATGAAGTAATGAAGACTTTTTTTTTTGACAAACAAAGTAGGGCAAGCCAAGAAATAAGGGTGGCTAAATAATTAGCTTGGGAAGGTGGTATTTCTTGCAAATCCAGGATCTGGGGCTGCTTTCAGGTGTGAGCGTACACGTGGGATAGAGAACTCACGGAACTACCAACGAAGCCTGTGGCCCTCAAGGTTTTCCTCAGGACTCTCCTCCTCCTTCAAGCCATGTCGAGGACCTCTGCAAAGGCCTGCATTCCTGCGCCATGGTTGGAGTGGGGGGCCCCTGTGTATCTAAGTGCAGTGGGGATGCCCCGGCAGGTGCAAGCAGTTGCTATGGATCCCGGGGAGAGGAAGATCTCAGGGGCTGCAATCTGGACCAAAAAGAGGTCTCCCAGAGCTTGGCCATGCTTGCAAACTTTACAGCAAGGTCAGGGTTGGCTGATGTTCCACTGGGGTCTGGAAGCATCAAACAGGGTGCAGCCTTCCACAGAGAATGCCTAGGTGTACCACGCTAAAAAGACACCCCAGCAGGTTCACCGATGTGGATAGATCCTGTTCTATTTTGATGGTGAGAGTGGCACAGAGTGAGACAGGATCTCACTACATTCCAGGCTGACCTTGAACCCACACTTTGTACTCTTGGGATTACAGATCACCCTGCCTGGCCCAAGTGCTACCTTTTGTTTTTTCCCTTTTTTAAACAAAAATCCTGAAGCAGAAGGAGCAGCTTAGAGTTCTTCCCACTTTATTACTGAGCGCACCCCCCCCCCCAACCTCCTTATAACGGCTGTCAGAGCGCTTCCTCCTACAATGAACTGGGTGAAATCTCTGTTCAGTGTTTAAGGAAGAGGGTGGGCTTTACTCCTGTTTTTCCTCAGAGGCAACACCACTGAAGCTCTCAAGAAAGCAATTCACCACATTGTTTCCTCAGCTCCTGCTTATCTGGTATATTGCCAACAGATCTGCTTCCTGTCCAAGCCTGGGGGCAGGGGGACGTGGTGGGGTACAGGTGCCCCGGCCCTCAGAACACCTGGGAGTGCCGGGAGGCAGACAGTCCATTTTGTTGACCCCTTCTTTTCTTCTATGCTAACAGAGCTGGCACTCAAATGTTTGTTTCTTGAGTAAATGGTCACGAGAAGAATTAGAGGCTAAGGCTGAGGTCTAACTTGGACATGAAGTATTTTCAGAGCATGAGTGAGATGCTAGCACAAACAAAACAAAAACAGAAAGCAATTCGAGCTTCAGATAGAAAGGCTTCAGGGATTACAGACAGAGGAATATGTTCATGTTAGGGCTCAGACCTGTAAGGGAGTCTGTAACCCAAGCTATTGGGGAGGCTGAGGCAGGGAATTGAAAAACCTAAGACCTGTCTGGAATACTGAGCAAGTTCAAAGCCAACTTGAACAACCTAGAGACTGCCTTCTTAAAACAGGATGAGAGATGGAAATAATATTCAGTGCTGCAGCACTTAGTGTGTGAGGCCCTAGGTTCTGGGGGTGTGGTGTCTGCATGGGGGAGGGGGAGGAGGGAAAATCATATGAAAACATGCCCACAATATATCAGGCTTTTAAGAGTCTTCAACTCAGGCTGGAGAGATGATGGCTCAGCAGTTAAGAGCATAGACTATGCTCTTCCAGAGGTCCTGAGTTCAAATCCCAGCAACCACATGGTGGTTCACAACCATCTGTAGTGGGATTAATGCCTCCTTCGGCTGTGTCTGAAGACAGCGACAGTGTATTCATTTACATTAAATAAAGAAATCTTTTGCCAGGCAGTGGTGGTACACGCCTTTAATCCCAGCACTTGGAAGGCATAGGCAGGCTTAGGATTTCTGAGTTCAGGCCAGCCTGGTCTACAAAGTGAGTTCAAGGACATGCAGGGCTACACAGAGAAATCCTGTGTGTGTGTGTGTGTGTGGGGGGGGGGGGGAACAAAAAACAAAAAACAAAGCAAAAACAAAAACAAAAACAAAAAAAAAAGGAAATCTTTTAAAAAAGCTCATCGTTTAAAATCTTTTTAAAAACCTTGAGGTCAGATGACCTCTTTTTTTTCAAGATCACATGACTGAAAGGCTTTTTTCCTTCAAGGTCATGTGATCAGCAAGAAGGGAAGCTGGAAGTCCCCCAGGCATTCTGACTAGAAACCCAAGCAGTTCTGTGGGGGCACTCAGCCTGCTTATAGAGGAAGTGTCCGAGAAATCATTCAGCAGCTTGCGGAATTAGAGAACGGAGAAATCTGGGCACTAGCAAGAGCAGGGTACAAGGGGAAGGATCCTGTGTGGTGATCCAGTGGTTCTCAACCTTCCAAACGCTGCGATCCTTCAGTACAGTTCCTCATGTGGTGTGGACCCCAACCATGAAAGCATTTTGTTGCTACTTCATAACTGTAATTTTGCTACATAATATAAATGTTTTTAGAGATAGAGGTTTGTCAAAGGGGTCAAAACGCCATAGGTTGAGTGTAGGCATTGAGTCTAGGCTCCACCTCAGTTACCTGGCAACAGTCAGATGTGCCTGAATCAATATAAAAAGGGCTGCTAGCCCCCTCCGTACTCTTTGTTCCCTTTCCCTCCCCATTCCTCTCCCCCCCTCTTTCCATGAGCTCATCATGGCCAGTCGCTACCACCCCCACCCCTTTTCTGTGTCTCTATTTCCTCTACTCCCCTCCCCGTGGCCTGAATAAACTATTCCTCACTTTACCTTCAGTGGCTGGTCCTGCAGGGGAAGGGATGCAGCCTCAGTGTTGGCCGGCAGAGGCGCCCCTCCCCCCACACCGTACTGCACCTCCACCAAACACATCCCTGGCTTCTCTTTATAAAGTACAACATTGAGAACCTCTGCCGTAGCCTTCCGGACCAGAAGGAAAGCAGTCTGTAAATCAGAAGCGGTTTTCCTTGTTAAGCCTGAACTTTGATTTTGAGGCTCAGAATTGGGACTTGTGTTCAGAGTAAACACGGTGGGTATGCCTGAGTCCTCTTATTCGGTGATGCCCGGAAAAGCTGAAAATACGCTTTTTAATAACAGAGGTGGCAATGTCAAAATGTCAGTGTAGGGAAGCTGGGGGGATAAGCTGGGGAAAGCTGAGATCACTTGGTGCTTTTACGGAGGACGCAGGTTTAGTTAGCGCTGAGCTCCCGCATGAGGCTTACACCTTCATAACTCCAGTTCCAGGAGATCCAGTGCCTTCCTTTGCATCCAGCCTGCGTACACACACACACACACACACACACACACACACACACACACACACAGGTAAAGTCTTTTTTTTTTTTTTTTTTTTTAATGCCATTTTAGGCTACAGAGATGGCTCAGCAGTTTAGAGCACTGACTGCTCTTCTAGAGGACCTGGGTTCAAGTCCCAGCACCCACGTGGCTGATCACATTGCTTATAACTTCAGCTGCGAATGATCTGACAACGTTTACTGTTCTCCACAGGCACCAGGCACGAAAGTAGATATATGTAGGCAAAACACCATACACAGAAAATAAATCACGATATAAAAATTTCAAGATGCCATTTCATTGAACCAGCCTTGATGTCACCCTTCCCATCATCATCATCATAAAAAAAAAAGTGAAGCCTTCAATCCCAGCACTGGGGAGGCAGCCTGGTCTATAGAACAAGCCCTAGGACAGCCAAGGGTACAGAGAATCCTGTCTCAACACGACCACCTACCCCCAAATAAAATAAAATTTTGATAGAAAAACTGAGAAAACTTTACAATAAAAACACTATCATAAAGCCCTTAAGGTTATATATAAGAAAAACCAGACAATTCTAATTATCCTAACTTTTAACTAAATAAGTACTTGTGTATATTGTGTGACATATATTTATGGAATATTTATTCTTTTTAAAAAGATTTATTTAGCTGGGCAGTGGTGGGGCATGCCTTTAATCCCAGCATGTGGGAGGCAGAGGCAGGTGGATTTCTGAGTTTGGGGTCAGCCTACAGAGTCTACAGAGTGGGTTTCAGGACAGCCAGGGCTACACAAAGAAATCCTGTCTCAAACAAACAAACAAACAAACAAACGAACAAACAAACAAAAAACCCAAAAAAGATTTATTTATGTTCCTAACCCCTGAACTGTCACCCCGGTTATTTTTAAAATATTTTTATTTATGTGTCTGAGTGAATGTATGTCACCTGTGTGTGGTACCCTCAGAGGCCAGAAAGTGACACCAGATGCCTGAGAACTGGAGTTAGAGGCAGCTGTGAGCCACCAAACACCGTGGCTGAGAACTGAACTTGGGTCCTCTGGAAGAACAGCAAGAGCTCTTAACTGCTGAACCATCTCTCCAGCCCCGAGAATGCATATTCTGTAGAGGAGCCATGCATGGCGGCCTTCCCTATGATCCCAGCAGGCAGGAGGCTGAAGCAGGAGGACAGTACTGAGGCTTACTGTCTGAGGCCAGCCTGGGCGCAGACAGTAAGCCTGGTCAGCACGGTCTGTCTATGTTTTGAGACTCTGTCTCATCCAACATCTCCACCATCTCCCAAATGCCAAAAACCAAACCAACCAATCAATAAACAAAAAACCAGCAAAAACCCTAACAACATAAAACAACAACAACAACAACAAAAAAAAACCCAAATAAAAAACAAAAGCAAAACATCTAAAAAACTGAAACAAACCAAAACAACCACCAATCAGCACACAGTTGAAGACTCGGGTACCAGGTAGAGGGTGTGCTAAGTGTATGCAGGGCCCTGGGTTTTATCCCTGTTATCAGATAACGACCCTGACACACAGGAAAGAGGACAGTCGATTTCCTACTAAGCTAAGGTGAATCTCCACCGTAATCTATGGGATGGATTGCAGCTAGAATTCCTTGAATCTTGTAAACAGTTTTATCAGGCTTTCCTAGAGAAACAAGGACTTCCAAAGATTCCATCTTCTATCCAACTCCCCTAGCTGCACATGGAAACAATACAAGGCAAAACCAGACAACCTTTTTCTCTTTTCCCAATAGATAGACTCATTCCTAGTGTGCTGTCAGAGAGAACCTGGGCCAGGAGTGGAGTCTGCTTTGCTTGATAGCTTGGTGACCTTGGCTAGTCCCTATCTGTCCCACCTAAGAGTTTAACAGGAAGACAATGGAGCTGGAGTCCGGGGCGGGGCACACAATCGTATCTTTTCTCACCAGACATGCTCCGGGTTCAGGGTTCTCCCTCCCCCCTCCCCCCCTCCCCCAAGGAAGGGTAGCCCCATCCCAGTAGAGAAACAAGGGGTAAAGCTGCTCCAATGGAGCCTCTAGATAGGAGAGGTGCTGATTTGCATGGATCTGGGCACTTTTCTCCTCGAACAAGAACAGAGTGGGTCTTTTTAAAAAAAACGCTGCTTAAGCCAAACTTGATGTTAATCTTAGCTCCCAGAGAGCAGAAGAGCATCGAGGATCAAAACCCAGCTTTGGCTACTCAAGAGCCTGTCTTAAACAAGCAAAAGACTTTTTAAATCGCAGCAGTGGGACTGGAGAGATGACTGTTAAGTGCATGTTTCATTTGTAGAGGACCTGAGTTCAGTTCCGAGCATCCACAGCTCACAACTGCCTGCCTATCACAGCAGTTCCAGTGGACAGCATGATTTCTTCTAGCTTTTGTGGGCACCCACATACTAGTGACATATATGTGGCCCACATACTAGTGACACATATGTGGCCTACAGATAGAAACGAATCTCCATAAAACAAAAACGAAACCAGAACTCCGCATTGCTTAATGGTCTGTTTTCTTGAGAAGTGTCCAACCCTTGTCTCCTCCTTTTATACATTACAGAGGACACTGGGATTCTGGGAAATGTATGGAGAGAGGTCATGTCCCTAGTTCAAATTAAGAAGGTAAAAATTCAAACCTGGCACAGTGGCCCAGAACTTGAGCCACTAAGGTAGGAATTGGGCCTGGGATACACACAGCAGGGCTTTGTCTCAATACTCCAACCCCCAAAGCAAAGACAAAAACAAAATATCCTGGGCTGGAGACATAGCGCAGTGGTTAAAAGCACTGACTGCTCTTCTAGAGGACCTGGGTTCAATTCCCAGCACACAACTGTCTGTAACTCCAGGATAGCAATAGCCTCTTACAGACAGGCAAAACAGCAATGCACATAAAATAACATTAAATTATGAAAACAAACAAACAATTGTTAACACAAGCACACAGCCAGGTGGGATGGTTCTGAGACATGGGACAGTTCTGACAACTTGTCATTTGGTCTCCAGTTGCTTGCTAAGCATTGCTGGCAGACACTGTCTGAATTTAGTGACACTCTCATGGAGTGTTCTGATAACATTCCTGAGGACTAGGGAAGGGAGAAACACAAGGCTTTGCTTTCAATGCAGGGCCCAACATGGAGGTCAGCCAGTGCTTTTGTGAACTTACTGGTAATGACACATCACGACTACCTTCACGCTGCCTTCTGACTGGGAAGCATTACCACTGAAAGCAGCGGCAGGCCCTGTCACGTCCCACTTGAATCCAAATGCTGGGCAGTGTTTGAGAGCACTGAGTTCTGAGGATTCTGACAGACAATTCAACATTGAAACCACCTTCCTCGGCATTTCCACACACCGCTGTTTTCCCAACAGCAGAGACGGAATTTGAGCAATCCCTCCATTGCTGCGAAAGCTTCCTGATTTTATTTTTAAAGGAAAAGAAAGTCTTGAAACTGCTTTAAAGAAAGCTTTATTTACCACATACATCTTGAGAATGTACTGTATGTAAATGCAGCGAGATCTAAAAAGCTTTTCAAATGTGAAGCTAAACACTAAACTAGTAGCATGTCTAAAACCCAAACTCTAAAACTTTTAAAAACATTTATATTAGTTTGTTCTTAATCCTAAAAAAAAAAAGTTCACATTTCAAGTTATAAACTTACCTCAGTAGTGTACGTGAAATGGTAGAGAGACAAGAAGGACAGCTAACGACCACAGGCTGCAGGGCCACTGCTGCCACCAACGTCTGTCCTTAAGGTAGTGGCCATGTTAAGTTAGTGCATATTTTTTTCCTTTTATTGTTATTAATATTATTTTTGAAAATATTTTTCCAGGCACTCGTAAAATACAGTAAGAACATGGGCGCCAGTGTTCATCTGAAGACATCCTGCGTCAGTCCGTGGCAGGAAAGAAAGCACTTTTTCCTTACAAGTCAAGGGATGGGGACCTGATACCTTTAAGGAGGTCTCTCATCCCAACAGGCCTGTGTGGCTGCGGCTTCCTGAGCGAATCCTCAGAACACTACACAGATGCTTTATGCCACTCAACAGGATGGAGGGGTGCTTAAAGGCCTCAGCAGGCGCTCAATAATTTTATAGAATAGTTAAATAAATATTTCTTATATATAAAAATCCAGCCCATCAAGATAAGGGGGAACAAAAAAACAAAAGACATGTGGGAATCTCTTAATTTAAAAACAGAAAGCATTTGCTAAGGGCCATGATCCTACTATTAATCCATAACTAAGAGTTAAGCCTACAGCAAAACTTTGATGGGAAGAAAGATTTGATGGACATAAAATATATGTCCATATTTTATGCCATAAAATATAACTGCGTATCTGTTATCTTATTGCACACCTCGCATCCTGGACTGAGCCTTTTTAAAAAGGTGCAAGTTGATGTAATTCATAAAAGAGATGACGATATTATCATTTTACTGTATTTTACATTCACTCTGCCAAAGAAAAGCCTTAAAACAGGCACAAAACCCTGCATCTGTGCATTTACTTCCAAAAAAAAAAAAAAAAAAAAAAAAAGCAAACACTTAATAACATTGAAATAAAATGGTTGCATTTCGCATTACACTACAGGCCATGAACGTTGGCAACACAGAAGGTCTATGAGCAAGCATCAGAAGTTATTTACAAACTACCCTTAACTCCTACGGGGTCTCCTCCTGGGCGAGTACGTCCCGTGTTCACCTACCAACTGCACAGCAACTGAGGGAAGCCTGCTGAACCCACACAGTGCCCCCAACATCCCTGATGACAACAGGCACTCCATAGGAAACACAGGAAGGCAGCGGGAAGCTTAGCTTCCCCTTGACAACAAGTCTTGCCCGCCACATACATTCTTGGTCTCTAAAAACTCAGACTTCAAAAAAAAAAAAAAAAAAAATTAAAGAATTAGAAAGGTAAGGCTTCACACGGAATAAGTAAATAGCTATGCAAAGATGCCTTAGGCAAACATGGTAATATGTGTATTCTGCTCCTGAAAACACATACAGAAGATAACACCTCCCTAAACAAACCAAAATTAAATATAAAAGACCCCAATACAATCCCAGGGAGAAGTATAAAAGGCATTGGTTGTCTTCTCTATCTGAGTTATCCATTTTTCTTAGGTATGCCAAACTCCAAAGTCGCACTGGAGCTAGGAAAGAAGGCAAAAGGGAAAGGGGTGGGGGCAGGGCAGAGTTAAAGAGTCCTAGGAGAGTGAGCCCAAGGTACAGAGGGCGGGTCACAGCTTTCCAGTGCTGGGACTCTGGGTGTGAGGAGTCTTTTCCATGTTGGCTTAAGAACAGACTACTATCGATAAAACCAAACCAAACCCCCATCAACCCAGAAAACATGACAAGAATAAACGGCAATACCGTCAACCCTTAATGCCAGTGGAAATACAGTAGAGACTTTTTTTTTTCTCATTTTACAATTGCACTTTCCAGCATCACCTTAAACAATAAAATAATGTTTTATGTAGTATTTCAGAGCACTACAGTTTGTGTCTTTAAATATTGAATATAGTTTTTAAAATAGTTCCCTAGATGCGCAGGCGTGCTTTTTTTTTTGATATACATATATATAGCTGATATACTTTGAAAGGTTCTACAAAATAGAAAACTCTGGAGTGCAGAAGTTAAGAAAATAACCTTCATACTGAAAATATATCCTTAAAAAACAAAACCAAACCTCTGTACAAATGCAGTAGAGCGTACAAATTTTAAAAGATGGCATTAAGGCGTGAGGCGTCGCAAGTCTCTTAGAAATGTATGAACGCGGGCCTGCTAAGTTGAAAAGTCATTTTCAAAAAAACCCGAGTGAAAACTTCATAGATATAAAATATTTCAGTGTGCTATTTGATAACATTCTTCTTCACTTGCAGGTTTCGCACGGGTGCCAACCCGACACGTTCTTTCTTCATAAATAATAAAGTGTTCCTTCAGCGGTTTGGTGGCTTGCTTGGCTCTGCTCCCTGGGTCTCAGTAAGTCTGGTAGACGTCGTGGACGGGCACCTGGAGAGCAGCGGGGAAGGCCTGAGGTATGTAGCCGGCGTAGCCCCCGTACACGGCGGCCGCAGCGTTCTTCTGTAGTGTGGCGATTGTGGCAGTGGCCGGAGCAGCAAAGGGGACATAGCTGGCCCCGTAGATGCCGGCGGTGGGGATTCTCTGAACATTTGGTGCCACGGTGTACACGGGAGTTATTGGACGGCCCTGAGAGACAAACAGACACACAGAAGTCCTTCTTAAGAACTCTTGCAGGTTCGTCATCAATTCGAATAACGAGCACCCCAGTGGGGAAGGAAAGAAGACATCTTAGGTAGGGAGGCAGGTGAATGACATTTCAGACAGAAGAAAGAGATCGCACAGAGCAAATAGCCTTCCTTGAAGGACTTGGTGTGCTCACATTCAGTGTTCAGACAGTGTGAGGCTGCAGGAGGAGCCGGAGTTGTTACACACTGGAATCTTTGATTGGTCATAAGCCACTGAGAGGTAATGCGGGGCGGAGACCATGCCTTAAGAACACGAATATTTAAGTTGTCCTGGGTGTCCCCCCTTCTGTTTGAAAGTGAAGCGTACCAAGTTCCCATAAAAAATGGGGTATGTGACAAGACTGTGAGGGTCAACATCTCTCTAAGAACCATGGATTTAGTTTTGGATTTGGGGCAAAAATAAAACACCGCACAAGGAATAAAATGTTTTGGTGTGCCTTATGTTCCACTGAATGCTGGTATCTTTTCTGAACCTTACTCTAACTTCACAATAAATAATCTAGGATATATGAAATAGAAAGCTACATTTAATTTCTTTTTTTTTTCCCCCGAGACAGGGTTTCTCTGTGTAGCCCTGGCTGTCCTGGAACTCACTCTATAGACCAGGCTGGCTTCGAACTCAGAAATCTGCCTGCCTCTGCCTCCCAAGTGCTGGGATTAAAGGCATGTGCCACCATCGCCTGGGAAAAGCTACATTAAAAAGCTAGGCTTTCACAGGTTGTTTTAACTTTTCAGTATTGTGCATCGAACCTAGGACATTTCATACATACTAGGCAAATTGGCTTTAGTACCTGTGTTTAATAATAATAATAATGATAATAATAATATCATTAATTGATATTATTATTATTATCATTATTATTATTTACCTTTTATTGTGATTTAGGATCTAAGTTGCTCAGACTAGATTTGAACTTGCTCTGTTGACCAGACAAGCCTTGAACTTTCCATACTCCTGCTTTGGCCTCCCAAGTAACTAGGATTTCAGATATGGCTGCTTCCTAATTTTTTTCTTCCGCTGTTGTTTTGGGACAGACTTTCACGGAGCACACAGAGTTGGGCCCCAGTGAACTCAATCATCCCAATGAGGATCCTCAAGTCCTTATCTTTCTGCCTCTAGCTCCCAAAGGCTGGGATTTCAAGATTCTAATCAAGGATCAGGTTATCTCTATCCCCAAATCTAGAAATCAGACTCACAAAACTATGTTCAAAAGAACTTCTATTTTACTTAATAACTCTGGCAATCATGATCACACCCATAACTGTGAAACTCTGATCTTCCAGGCACTGTTCTTAGAGCCTTATTTGTATGATTTTAAGTAATCAAAATCCTTAGTCAAGGTCAGGTTGTGGTGCTGCATGCTTTTAATCCAGCACCCAGGAGGAAGAGGCAGGCAGATCTCTGTGAATCCCAGCCTGGTCTATATAGTACAATTGAGGCCAGCCAGGGCTACAACATCCTGGAGCTGGAGTTACAGGCAGCTGTGGATTCTGGGAACTAAACCTGGGTCCTCTGAAAGAGTAACACATTCTTTTAACTGTTGAGCCATCTCTCCAAACCTCTAAACTTAAATCTTATACAAGGTGGAACATTTTTAAAAATTATTTTGTAAGGAGTATTGAGTTATGGGGTGTCCACATCTCAAAAGCAAAAGATAACAAAAAGGCCCTGAATTGAAAATGAAATTTACTTAGTAACATGCTGATGTGTGAATAATTCCAACTGGCGTAACCCTTTCTGAATAAAGCAGTTGAGGCTTAGTATAGAGAAGAAATGGGAGGTGAATAGCTATGACAATTCAGATGCCTGGCCATTGGAAAATCACCCGAGCTACTCGTACACAATAGGATTCTAGAACGCCAGCCCAGCCCAAATGACATGCAATCTTCAGGACTCCAGCATAGATAGGGCTTTCTGCTTTTCAAAACACACATCCTGGATAATTGTTGTTCAGTGAGTTCAGAGACCTGGGCCATTCATATAACTCATTCACTCATTCAGAGAGAGAGAGATAGTTTTACTATTTTTTCCTTCCACTCAACAGATGCCTTCCCCATGTGCTACACAAGACGTTTAGTCCTAGAGAGTAGCTTTCCAAGAAAGACAAAATGGGCAGTCTTAAGTCACAGCATAATGTATTAACAAGGTCTAGGAGATATTTGGGCAGGTGGAGGGGAGACAGAAGAGAGGAAGGGAAGAGTCAGATCCTAAGAGCTAACCAGGGTGAAAGCACAAAAAGACAAGATGGATTTGTGAAGACAGGGCGATCACA
This sequence comes from Apodemus sylvaticus, assembly GCF_947179515.1. NCBI lineage: Eukaryota > Metazoa > Chordata > Mammalia > Rodentia > Muridae > Apodemus > Apodemus sylvaticus. The sequence goes on along the minus strand of NC_067482.1, from coordinate 44,276,556 downwards.
GTCTGAGTCGTAGCTGGAGGGGAGGAGAATTCTCTGTATCTATGCTGCTAAAATTTTTTTCTCATAAATTACATGTCCACATAGGCATATTTTGGACCTCTGTGTGAGTGTGCAAGTGTGAGTGTGTGTGTGTACATGGGGTCAGGGGTCAGATTATGTATCACAGTCCATACACAGAGGGAGGTCAAAGTTGACTCTCTCCTTGACCATGTGAGTCCTGGGTCTTGAACTCAGGTCACCATATTTGGAAGCAAGCATCTTTACCTGCTGAGCCACACTGATACTGGTTATATGGTTTTATATATATGTATGTACGTATGTATGTATGTATGTATACACACACATATATACAGATACATATATATGTATATATACACATACATGTATATATGTATATATACATACATATAAAAATAAACTTAAAAACTGTCTTCATAGAACTAATTTTTCTTTCTTGCTATTTTATAGTAAATATTTTTTTAAGAGCTAGGTAGTCATCATAGCCGAAGGATATTTGTCTAACATGTATAACACCCTAAATTTGATCTCCTGCCCTAAAACAAACAAACAAACAAACAAAACCCCCCACATTTTTAAATATCACTGCACCAAGTATATTCTCAGTGCTGAATACTAAACGAATCTCTGATTGAGAGAGGCTCCATAGATAAATGATAGCAGCCACAGCAAGAACTCTGAGGAGCTCCATATTGAAATCCCCGGCCATGCCAAGAACTCTACCTGGAAAGGTGGCGGTGTGGACACTGCAGGAATGACAGCAGCAGCGGCAGCAGCGGCGGCGGCGGCAGCAGTGGCGGGGTCAGGCTGCACCGCAATGGGGCTGATCATGTGCTCCATTGTGTGTATTTTGCCATCTTCAATTATTTTAGGGGGCGGGGCTGCCTGGAACATGGAGTACTGGGCACCGATGGCAGGGATGGCCACTGTAAGAGAAGCAGGAAGAGTAAGGCAGGGGCATCACTCGCCACCAGTGGGGAGGAGCCTTCACTTGCTGGTTAGGTTTTCAAATCCAGGTTAGCAGCCCCGCACTTCTGCGCATTCACATGGCTCGAAGCCACATCGGAATGGAGTCTCTCCACCGCGCACCACGGCAGGGGCATTTCCAGGAGGCGTCTGCACTGACACTTCCTAACGCGCATGAGCGTGAGCCTCGCTTATTCTCGCTTACATTCCTCACCACCGGCGAGGCCCTTTGCATGTTCACAATGTATTAAGAAGCAGGTTGGACGAGGTATCATTCTGACAGCTTAGCGAGGTGAGTGTCATCCCTGCCTTGTATTTCATGTTAGTATTACTGATCCGATTGTGTGGGGTGTGTGTGTGTGTGTGTGTGTGTGTGTGTGTGTGTGCTGGGGCGGGGAGATGGAGCAGAAAATGGAAAAGCCTCCCGTGTGCTAACATCCATTTATAGTGGTGAAGCAGTGGGTGATTGGCTTGTCACTTGAAACCTGCCAACTCAAATAATTTCTGTGAGTAGAGTCCAAAGGAACAGCTTCAAGCAGAGATCCAAACAGAGAGAGTTACTCGACGTCGATGTGCAATATCACAAGATCAAAAGGAGGAGAGATGCTAGACCCGGTTTGGGGGAGCTTGTGGGTGTGCATGCTGTGTGGGCTGAGAGAGGAGAAGCAGGAACACGAGACCTACACAGTTTGCTTTCTCTCCAACTGCAAGCATGTTTCTTCTATGAAGATGGGTACAATCAAAGGTGGAGAGACAAAGCGGTCATGAGATAAACAATGGCTTGGCCACTCGGTCAAAAATAAAAATTCTAAAGTCATAACCAAATACCATCCTTTCCATGGAAATCGTCCACTAGTCTTGTGCCCAGATGCTTTAGCACTGTCCAGTTATCTCTCTGAAGGACAAAGTCGTAACTTGAAATGATCAGAAAAGGCTGAGGTCCAGATTGGTCTACTACTGGAAGCCACAGGGGGGCTGTACAGAGTGACTGCACTGCGCTGGCTACCAGCCTACAGGACTTCACAAGGCTAAAGACTGTTGAGTGCCAATGAGTACCAAAAGCCACAGTATTGCAGAGATGGTAGGGCCATTTCCCAGGTTACCACTGAATTCCTTCGGCACTTTAAACCTATGTGCCAAACATTACCAATTCTTTGTCTATTCTCTAGGAAAAAAAGTGTGCAACAGGAAGAGAGCAGATGCCCTTCAAAAGCTCTCTACTACCCTCAGTGAGGCCAAGACGCCAGGGAGAGAATCACTCTGGTTATCCACAGGAGGACTTCACCGTGGGTTCAGAGGTTAGTGTCTGGAGAATCTGCAGACAAGGGTTTGCCAAACTCAAACACAGACACAGATTCTTATCCTTCTCCACAGCGGGTGACCACTGGGCCAACAATGCTGGCAGGGAAGTTTGTGGGACCTGGTGGTAAAATCAAAGTTCAAGGATTGAACATCTCTATTCTAAATCTGTGGATTGCAGAATTCAGTTGTAAAACCCTTCACTGTCGCCCCCTCTGGAAAACTAACACTGTTTGTTCTGGAAAAGAAGTTTCTACTTTCTCTCAAAGCTGGTAATACTGTGCCCTCTGCTTTCTGCTGGCTGACACACAGCTGGGATGTAACTCTGTGACAGGGTGTTCACGTACATCCGCAAGGAAAAGGCAGGCTCTAGATGACAGGAGAGTCAGGGAGTCTCAGACCCTTCTACCCATTTCCCACGCTAGACTCTGCCTACTAGGTCACAGACAGAGAAATGTCCTAGTGACAGGTGGGTCTGAAAATTGCCCTGACAGTCTAACGTGGACGGGGCCCGAACTAGAACATTCCCCTAAATTCTAGACAGATAAGGTCAGGGCGGGGAGGTGGAGTTCTTTTTTACAGAAGGGCAGAAGAATCCACGTAAGCTGTAAGCGCCGTGAAAACTGGGACTCTCTCCAAAGAGACGGTTGGGGTTTAGGAGCAAATGATGCATTTGCTCGCTTTGTACTGACCTGTGCCAGGTTTAATGGCGACTGGATTGACAGTGGAGATTTCCAGATTCGGCACAAGCTCGTATCCTTTCTCTTGTAGTTTACCTTTGCCTTCATGATATCGGCTATATATACCACGGCCGGCAGAATATCCTCCGAGGTAGGAACCCCTGGGCCCCGGGGTCCTGTTTCCACCTGCGCCTCTCCCTCGGCCTCTTATGCTGCCTGCTTAAAATAGCAACACAAAAATAGGATGAGCCAGCGACAGGGGTGGTCCCAAGGGGCCTGGAGTCGCCTTCTGTCTACGAGGCAGGTAGCCACGACTCTGGCCTTTAGTGGGGTAATAAGATGCTTCTGACGACCTGTTTTGGTCTTAACATTCTAATCTGCCAGCTTAATTCAAGCCGAGTTCCAGGGACTGTAATTGCTAACTTCAATTTTAGAGTTTAAAAAAGTTAGATCTGGTAAAGGATGTGCCCAGCTTCCTTCCTCATTTTGTACTTAAAGAAAAAAAGTCAGAGGATATTAACTCAGACCCAGTGAACTGGACAACAGGGCCCTTGAACCTATGTTATATTTTTATAGTGTCATGCTTGGTCTTATATCCTTAGTGACTATATGAAACCATGACTTTGTTAACCAACACATTAAGATTTAACTTCAGAAGTGGTAACCCAGGCTGGCCCCAAACTAGGAATCCTCTAGCCTCACCCTTTAGAATCTTGGGATTGCAGGCCTGGCTCAGAATCAGATTGTGATATAACCTCCGAAGGATAAGCAGGCCTGCTCTATATGGGTTAGGCCCTAGCTAAAGACAAAGTGTCCCAATGATTTGACTGCACACCCAGAAGGACAGTTCTCTCCATACTGCAATCGTGACAACAAGTCTGTGCTCAGAACCTTTCCCAAAAATGGGGAGGGTCTAGTAAATTACAGCCACACTCAATCTAACACCCATGTCTAGGGGGCTGGACACCCACGGGGCCCTCAAGAGAAGAGTTTCCACTAACTTTTCACGAAGTAGTCCCGGTTGGGCCCGATGAGAGCATTGTAGGGGTAGCCATAGTAGGCCAACGTGTAGGGGTCACAGGAGTACACGTAGCTGGGCTGCTGCGCGACTGCCTCAGCTGAGCCGCCACCACCCTTGGCTGCCTTCTGGTAGCGGGAGTATTGCTCCTTGTCCACAGGCTTGGCCAGCGTGACTTCTAAGCAGGAGCCCTCCAGCTCTGTGCCGTTGAGGTTGTTCATAGCGTGCACAGCGTCCTCCCGGCTAGTGAAGTGTACGAAGGCGTAGTCGCGAATCTTCTTGACCCTTTCCACGCAGCCTGGGTTGAACTGGCCAAAGCTCCTCTTGATGGTCTCCTCGGTGGTCTCGATCATGAGGTTGCGCACGTAGAGGATCTTCACCGTCTGCATCACGTCTTCATCCACATCGATTTCAGGCTCGGCCCAGTCCACGGCTATCTGGTGGCCCCATAGTTGGATTCGACCCGGCATGAGCTTGCGACGTGCCATCGCCGCAGCACGATGGCTCTCGTACTCCACAAAGGCGAAGCCTCGGTTTTTCATCTTGTCTGCCGCACTGGCATACACAATCACGTTGAGCACGCCCTCGGTGACCTTGGCGATCTCCTCCAGGATCTCCCCGCGCTTCTTCATCTTGGGGATGCCACCGATGAAGAGGCGGCAGTTGTCCACACTGCAGCACACACCCAGCAGACGCCCGGGGCGGATCTCATAGTTGTTGAGCTCACGAACAGCTCGCTTTGCTTCGTGCTTGTGGCAGTACATCACGAAGGCATAGCCGCGGTTCTTGCCATCGAAGTCCATCATGAGGCGCAGCTCATAGATGCGACCTACGGTCTCAAACACAGGCACCAGCTCATCTTCATACACATCACGCGGGATCTTGCCCACGAAGACCTCACAGCCACGCTGGGGATGCGGGCCCTCCCAGCCGGGCGGGGGTCCGCCATACTTGCGCTGCCCATTCTCCTGTACCATGCTGTAGCCGGTGCGCTCTATCAGTGCCAACAGGGCAGCCTCATTGGGCGCGCCCGCCACACCCTCCGGTACCTTGGTGGAGGACCCTACTGTTGGATCGCTGTTCATGGCTGTGGTGGAATCTTCTGCAGTCATAATGTCAAAGGCATCCACAGCTGGTGGAAACCTGCAAAAGAGAAAGGAAGAGTGTGGGTGGGGAACCCAGTGACTCCATCCTGAGCTCACTTCCTTTATTTCTGTTCATTCTTTGGCGATGCATTTTCGTGAACAGTCAGATCGTGGGGTGCTGAATTGAGATGTTAGATTGGGGAGGCCCCTGTGGAAATGCAGGTGGCCTTAAAATAGTCAAGCTGTAAGAACCTGCTGTCATCTTTGGGGAAAATCTTAATTCTTGTAGCAAACAATGACTTTTGTTTCATTCCTGCACTTTCGACTCTAGTATCATTCCATTATAGCACGTTGCAAATTCTATTTCTTTGGTATACACAGCCTATTTATTTCATTTTTAAAAGACAGACTTTTCTATTACACTAATAGAAAATGAAGGACATAATTGTCCTTCATTGTGGTGTGTGAGTTATTGGGGGTGGAACCTAGGGCCTTGTGTATGCCAGACAAGCGTTCTACCACTAAGTCAAATCTCCAGACACAGCAATGTGTCTATTAGAGTAAACTTCAAGGAAGTGTTTTCCTACAAGGTAGGGCTACTGAGCTATGCACTTAGGTTTTCAACAGGAAATGGGATTGTTTCAACCGCAGTGGAGTTGTCCTACGAACTAGTCAGATTTTTATAACATTCAGGCAAAATTTTGAGAACCATTCACAGATTGGGACTCAGTCTATAAGGAGCCAGGTTATTCTGGGGAGCTGCGAAGCAGTATTTCTACAGGGAAAAGACACCACAGGTTTCAAAGAAATGTCATGTGCACTCTCAGTTCACCTTCACAGCCTTTGCGCACAGTACCTGACATTCCGCTTAGCTTGCTTGTAGGGAAAGAGACGCAGAAGTTGTGTAAACTGCCCCAGTTCACACTGGAACCTAGGCCTTTCGCTCCAGATTCCATATCTGTTTCTTCAGAACCATACTGTGCAAAACATTTATTTATTTATTTATTGATTGGTTGGTTGGTTGATTTAGGCAGAGTCTGGATTGTGCTAGTCATAGATGACCTGGTCTCAGTTCTCTACTCCGGTCTGCTCTGGATCTCAGAGTAACTCACCTATCCCTGCTTCCTGAGTGCTGGGATTACGGGTGTGAGCCACAAACAAGCAACACTCTTTGTTTATTTTGTTTTGTTTAAAGACCAAGTCTTCCTAAACAGCTTAGCGTGGTCTTGAACTCACAACCTTCCTGCCCCCAGAGTCACCACACCTGGCTCAGTACAGTTTTGTAGGAGGTGAAGGGAAAGCTGCCATGGCCACCTGCAGCTAGTGCAGCTTCAGGGAGTGAGAAACTAAATGGACATTTTTATTTAAATTAAGTAGCCCAGCAGTTAAAAGCACTGGTTGGCCGGGCGGTGGTGGCGCACGCCTGTAATCCCAGCACTCTGGGAGGCAGAGGCAGTCTGAGATTTCTCAGACAAGAATGTAGTACATAGATGCGTACACACATGCATACATACATACATACATGCAGGCAAAACTCAGTTCGAGGCCAGCCTGGTCTACAGAGTGAGTTCCAGGACAGCCAGGACTACACAGAGAAACCCTGTCTCAAAAAACCAAATCCAAAAAAAACCAAAAAAAAAAAAGCACTGGCTGATCTTCTAAAGGATCCAAATTTGATTCTCAGTATCTCAGTACCCATATGATAGCTCACAACCATCTGTAACTAAAGGTCTAGGAGATCCAAAACCCTCTTTTGGCCTCCTTGGACACTAGACAAAAATGTAGTACATACATGTGTACATACATACATACATGCAGGCAAAACTCCATACACACAAAATAAAATAATAGCAAAAGGGAAACAAGTGTCCACTTAACAACAGCCACCATAAAACTTTCTCTACCTTTTTTCTATTTTGTGGGTTAGTGTCTGAGGTGTGGCTTCTTTCTCTTTACAGACACTCACTATTTGTAAAAATGTCTCTCTAATGATGGCCTAAGGTTTCATCATTAAACTATAACCAGGAAAACAGTTTACTTTTAAAATGTAGAATTATGAATTGTGCTGAGACTACTGAGGAAAATCTCAAGGACTAGTATGGTGCCTGAGCAGGTGCAGGTTACTGCTGCTTGCCTAGTGGGCTCCAGAGGTCCTGGGTTCAATACCCAGTATCACAAATAAAAGAAAAAAGAGAAAAGAAAGCTAAGAATGATGTCTCACATCTGTAATTCCAATCACAAGGCAGAGGCAAGAGGATTGTGGGTTTGAGGTCAACGTACAGAATGAGAGCTGATCTCACGAAGAAGAAAAGAACCTCAAATCTATACTGACACACAAAACAGAGATATGCATCTACCACGTAGCCACAGCAGTCCTCTTCTGGCCCATTTACTGTAACAAGAGCAATAGGGTGTTCAGAGTTAGAGAGGGCTGCTGAACCCAGACAACATGAGTCCTAGTTAATCCTTCCTAGCTGTATGACTTAGAAGGAGGACACCTGGGCTGGAGGGATGACTCAGTGGCTAAGAGCACTGATACCACACTCTTCCAAAGAACTCTTCCAAAGGTCCTGAGTTCAAATCCCAGTAACCACATGGTGGCTTACAACTATCTGTAATGGGATCTGATGCCCTCTTCTGCTGTGTCTGAAGACAGCTACGGGGTACTTACATATAATAATAAATAATTTTTTTTTAAAAAAAGGACACTTAGCTATCATATGAATCAGTTTCCCTACCTGTAAAGGGAATCCCAATAATAGTATTAATTTTAGCACAACAAATGAGCTAACAAAAAGTGACCTCTTCTTCAGTGCTTGTGGTTCAAGATGTTAGTCCTCAGCTGGCTGTTCCAGCCTCCTAGGCTGCTGCCTGCTGCCACCTGTTCTGGTCATTGTGGATTCCAACCCCCTGGAACTGTGGGGCACTATTGGTTTTGTTTTTACAAGTTGCCTTAGTAATGTTATCTTATCACAGGAACAGGAAAGTAGTGAATATATATATATATATATATATATATATATATATATATATATATATATATATATATATATACACACACACACACACACACACACACATATATATATACACACACACACACATACATATACATATATACACATACACATACATACATACATACATACATACATACATACATACATACACACACACATATATATAACACGCCCACTTGGAGTCCAGGCTGGATTTGAACTCGCGTTCTTCCTGCCTAGGCCTCCTCAGTGCTGAGATTACTTACACAGGTTTGCACAACCAGGCCCAGCTCGAACACTGTAACAGCTCAAGAGATGCAATAATATTTTTGGTTCAAACTGTGATGAAAACTCAGACCAATTATTTGAATTTTAGAATGATTTTAATTTAAAACCATGTTTTCCTCAGTTTTTAGAAAATATCTATAGGGGACTGGTTCAGTGGGTTAGGGCGCTCGCCACCAAGCCTGACAACCTTGTAACCTCTATGATAGCGAAGACCAAATCCTGCAAGTTGTCCTCGGACTTCCACACACATGCCTGCTCCCCTACCTATGCAAATAAATGTAATAAAAAATTAAATATATATCTTTGGATGGGGCTTCCTTCTATTTATTTGTGCTTCAGTGCTTACAAGTTTGAAACAGCTCCTTATAAAGGTTTTCTTAGTGTACGTTTTTACAAGTGTACTTAGTGTATGTTTGGAATAATACGTTAGTTCCTCTACTTTCAGTGTCAGCACTGAGTGTGAATGTCTGTCTCCTTCCCAACGGAAGATGAGCATGTGCAGTTTAGGAGACAGTGCACTGCAATGGAGGATGACAGATACATATATAAACGTGCACATGATCAAGGGAGACTCTGTGTTACAGTACAGTAAGCATGAAGTCCTGTATGGACTGTGATGGATCATAGGAACAGAACTTCCGCCTTAGTGTCTGTAGCCCTCCCCCTGACCCCTACCCCATTTCAGAGAGGCAAAAAAGAATACCAAAAGACAACAAAACTGGGGTTTCTACATAGGCACTTACAAAATGGCATGTCTTTAAAAATGTGTTTATTTTATTCTTTATTTATGTGTGCATGTATGTGTACTTGCATGTGGGTGCCTGCAGAGGCCAGACGAGGGCATCAGACCCCCTGGGGCTGGACTAAAAGGCAGTTGTGAGACGCCAAATGTGCATGCTGGGAACTGAAGTTGGATTTTTACAAGAGCAGTAAGCCCCACACTGAGCCATGTCTCCAGCTTCCCAAATGCTTAGCCTTCCAAATGTTATACTTGCTTAAAATATACAAGGTCTTGCTTTGATCCTCAGCATTGAAAAAGATAGATAGATAGATAGATAGATAGATAGATAGATAGATAGATAGATGATAGATAGATAGATAAGATAGATAAGATAGGCTGGATCAGTTTAGCACATTTATAAAAATCTTACAGTCTACAAGCTCCATTCTCCTTATCATCCTGCCACAGTTAAGTAAGTTATATAAAATATTGATTAGTAAACTTGAGGCCCAAACTTTAGACATAATCAAAATAATTATTTGCTTAGTATCTTTAAAAAGACCACTATGGAACAAACATATCTTTTCTCTTCAATCCAATAGCAGATTAAACTTGGGACAACTAACTCTATATACTTTAGACAGGGACCACATACAGTCTGCCACTTGTTTAGGATAAAGCCCTATTTATAAAACCATATTCTTAATGTGGGGTGAGGATGGGGGAGAAATTACTGTTGACTTACCAGTATGGCAGCATTATAGAGTTCAATAGTCGGAATACAGGCAGTGTGGCCCACAAAGCCTGCGGATGCTCACTCTCTGGCCTGGTCCCTGTCAGAGTGTTATGACTAGCTGAGTAAGTAATGCAGATTTGACCTGATAAGCCTGTTTCCTCTCTTCTGTGTCCCAGGCTGAATAATGGCTTAATTTCAGGACTATTGTAAAAAACCTAACACTCGACTGTGTGTAGAAGGCGGAGTTCAGTATTGGATATCTTCCTTCATTGTTTGCCATCTTATTTTCTGAGGCAGGATTTCTCGATGAACCTGGATCTTACTGATTTGGCTGGCCAGGTTGGCCAGTGAATTTCAGGGATCCGCCATTCTCTGCCCACCAAATCCTACCATCTAGCACTGAGGTTGTAGGCAGCACCTTGCCATGGCCAGTTTTATGTGTGCTGATATCCAAAGCCAGGCCCTCCCGCTTCTAAGCACCCTGCTGACTGAGCCTCCTCCCTAGCCCCAAAACACTTATTTTATATACAATCTTTTTTTTGTTGTTTTCTTTGAACAGGTTGGCCTGTCCCAGGCTAGCCTCCAGTTCACAGCAATCACCTTGTTCTGTCTCCTCAGTGCTGGTATTTTAGGCATGCGTTATCACTCTCTGACACAGATAAACATATATCCCCCATAGTCCCAGTCCCATCCCTTGCCCACCCCACACAGGCTCCCATATTATTCTGAACAGCAGTGTAGTATTTATGAAATCTGGATGAAGAAATATTGGTGAGAGGGCATGAGTCAGTTCCTGACACTCACATGTGAATGATGGTTTGAGAGACAGGATGTTTTCATTCCTTATCTTTTACCCACCCCTCCCACCCACCTACCCACTCACCCACCCACCTACCCATCCTCCACCCACTCACCCACCTTTGTTTTTTAATAAGGTTACAGTCCTCAAGGTCAATGCCCAGCCACCTCAGAATCTAAAAATTAGTCTTGAACTTGGGAGGGCTGGGTACCTGGAACAGATTAGCCGGAGAAAGGCCAAGAGGGGGAAGTGGTGTACTTATATTTTAATTAAAAATTATATTTAAAAAAGGAAAAAAATGGCCTTGTGATGGGGGAGAAAAAAAATATTAGCCCTAGCGAGCTAGAGAGATGGCTCAGTGCTTAAGGGTGCTTGTGGCCCAGTCATGTGAGCTGGAGTTCAGATGCAACCCACACACAAGCTGGGGATCCTGTGAACATTTACAACTCCAGTTCCAAGGAAGCCCACCTCTTCATCTGGCCTATGAGTGTATGTGTTTATCTACTCACACATTCAGACAGGCAGACAGACAAACACACAGACAGACAGACAGACACACACACACACACACACACACACACACAGACACACAGAGACTAATATAAATAAATAAGCAAACAAACAAACAGACATAAAATTAGCCTTGGAGGTCCGGTATGACATCACAGGCTGATCGCGTCAGCTGTTGGGGAAGCAGAAGCCAAAGATCAAGGGTTTGAGGCCATGCTCAGCAGTGTGTCACGTTCTAGTTTATCCCGAGAAAACAAAACTCTAAGGCATGGAGTTATTGGTGGACTACTTGCCCAGCTAGTGCAAAGCCCTGAGATTAGTCAGGTGATGGGGGGGGGGGGGGAAGGGGGCACGCCTTTAATCCCAGCTCTAGAGAGGCAGAGGCAGTCAGAGTTCAAGGCCAGCCTGGTCTACAGAGCAAGTTAGTTCTAGGACAGCCAGGGAGGGCTATGAGGAGAAACCTCATCTTAAGTCAAAAAAATAAAATAAAATAAAATAAAATAAAATAAAAAAAATAAAAAAGAAAAGAAAAGAAAAGAAAAGAAAAGAAAAGAAAAGAAAGAAAAGGGGATTACAAATTAGCCTTGGACAGCATGTGGCAGCACACAACTGCAATCTCAGCTCTCAGGAGGGTGAGGAAGAGACTCTTGCCTTCTAGACTGGCCTAAAATATTCTCTTTAGAAAGGCAAGCACAGGAACACAGGACAGCACGCTGTGCAGGGAAGTGTCGGAGACAAATACCAATTTGAATGCCAAGATTCCAGCTTAAGGTAGAGGTGCGGAAGTTGAAGCTCTGGGAATGAGCATTAGAACCGGTGTCAGCCTGACTCAGAGTTCACACCACAGCTGCTGCAAACGATCCTCCCCACAGGGTAAGGATTAGAGGAAATGATATGTGAGGGGCTCCTGGGGCAAAACCTCAAAATAAGGGATCAAGGAATGTCACTATAAAAAAAAAATCCTGCCCCTATGTGAGATTCTTGTGTTTACAGGAAAGCAAGGTTCCCAGGGCCAGGGCCAGCTTTAAACCAGTCAACACAGAAGTGGCCGGGGAGTTCTGGTGGAGACTGGTCTATCAGCCTCCCCCGGGCCAAGGCACAGGTAAGCTGTCTGTCATTCTTCTCTGGTGCTGCGGCTCAGGCACCCAAGTATAACTCTGATTCTCACGTAACCCTTGGCTAGAGCACTTTGCAGAAAGAACCTGAAGAGACTTGCCACACTAGATGCAAGTGGTCCATGCATCCCAGTGGATGCCAGATCCCCGGGAGGCAGGCCCCTCCCAGTCCACGCTCTATCTGCGCATGCCCAGTTACACTGAGGGCTGCCAACGTCAAGTGAGCATGGCGGGGCCTTTGAAGGAATTCCTTTGTTCAGCTTGGCATATGCTACTGTGTGAAAATATACTTTCAAATAAAGCTATTGCTATTCTGGATTCTGGTAGAATTTTTGTTCTAGGTTACATTTACCCTCACAAGGGAAGCAAGCTTACAGCAGAAATTCTCAGATTTGAATTATGGTTTTAGTGTGGTTTCGAGTCTTCAGATTTTAACTTTTAACTGGTCCAGCACAGGGTGCCACTATACTTAGAACTATTTCTAGTGTTCAAAAACCAGTCTTGGATTACTTGGATTGTCGGTTAACTTTGGTTCATAGTTCTGAAGAGGGGGGCGGGAGGGGGAGGAGGAAGGAGGGAGGAAGAGGAGGAGGAGGAGAGCCCAAATGATGAAAGCATATTTTCTGTGAGTTCAAATCCCACGTGTGCCACTTTCTAATTCTGTTTCATGAGTTCTGACTTCATTCCCCCCCCCCCCACCACCACTAAACTGACTTAGTCAGCAGCTGCTACCTGAGAGGATTCAGTGACACTTGAAGACACCTGACTCACAATATGCTAGAAAGATTAGCAGCTGCTATTGTTGTTTTAAAGAATGTTACTTAAGCTGGATTAAGTGGTCCAAGCGTATAAACCTAGCACGCAGGAGGCGGAGGAAGAAAAACTGTTAAGAGTTCCAAATTAATTTGGATGACAGAGATGGGGCACTGGGGGAAGGGATAATATGGGGTTGGAAGGGAAGGAGAGAGAAGGGGAAGGGGCCAGATTCTGAGCTTAAGGCCGGAGTTGACATTTTAGGGAGGGCTTTGTCCCTAAGGTTGTGAATAACCTCATGGGTTATAGAGATCCTCTGTGTGAGGAAAGAGCTCACCACAAATCAGAAAGAACCCAGGAGAGAAAGCTTGGCCTCTGCAGAGCGTTTCTTACGTGGCCTTTAGCTCTTTGCCCAGTGCCAAGTCCTCCCCCCCCCCCCCCCACCACACACACTCAAATAAACATCAGAGAGGCCGCTCCCACTCTCAGGGGTCCTGCCACCGGGGCATGTCCTAAGACTGACAGAGTAAGAGGATTCCCATTCCTCTTACTCCCAGGCCACAGGACTAGGAATTTACCTGGGCTGAAACACCTCACCCTGCCTCCTGTCCTCACCCGCCTACACTACTGCCCTCTGGACACATTAAAAAAAAGGAAGTCTTTCTGTGAGTCTCCTTGCTGTAAGCAAAATCTTAAAGAGACAGGAGACCACGACATTCTGGCCTCTACCTTTAGATGCCCCTGACTGAGGGATAGTTCACGTAGGACAGCTCGACTATGTTGAAGCCGGTAACACAGTCTGTTATGGCAAAGAACATCACTCAATGGATGGCTGTGTTTGATAAACAGAAGCAAAGCCAGGAGGCTCAATTTTCCCAGGCACTTCTATCAACACGGTCCTGAAAAGGAGGCTTTGCTGTGGGTTCCCAGGGACACCAGCTGTATGTCCCAGGAGGGGTGAAGCCACTTGTCAGAAAGTGGGCCGAGCAGAGGGATCTTCTGCCCCGGCGTTTTACAGTACATAAATATCTGCTAGGAATCCATTATCTTGTTCCTTTTATAAGCAGTACAACACTTAACACTTATTCTTAACAAGTTCATTGATGCTAGAAGCAAATGCCCAAACAAACCCGAAGCACGCCAGTGTAGTAGGAGGGGTTTATACTTCCCTCCTTATCCTGGCTCTGCTGGCCTGAGCCACTGGGAGATCTGGGAAGGACAGAAAGGCTGACCAGAAGGCAGGCAGAGGCCTGAATAAGGAAAGAAGCTGCCGAGGCTGCTACCAGATGCCGTAGCTTGAAGAGATTCGGTGTTGTGCATTTTGGAAGATCTTTCTTTTTTTTTCCACACACATGATCTCGTTTCACGGAGTCGCACACTCTGAGCTGCACGGCCACCTGAGGTGCCACTTACCGCAGGATTTTGAACCTTCCATGTCTCTCTCAGCATTCTGTTGTTGTGAGGAGATGCCCTTGGCATTGTAAGAAGTTTGGAAACACCCCTGCCCTCTATCCAGGAGATGCATAAACATGTGACCCTACAATGTGTGACAACCAGAGATGACTTCAGACAGTGCAAAGTTTGTGGGGTGGGGGCTGTACAGAGTGGCTTTTGTGGAGAACTGCTGATGGAATCTACTGGAGTTGCCAAGACGTATATAATACGTAAATAGTACATGTTATTTCCTATATCTCCTTTCAACATAAATGTGGTGTTTTGTATTCTTTCTTTTGAACTCTTCCTCACCCCTACCCCTGCCCCCCCAGACTACAAAGGGTCTGTAATCCAAGCTGGACTTCACTAATCTTCCTCTCTCTACCTCCTGAATATTAAGACTGCAGGCATGTAGTCCCAACCAGGCCAACAGTTCTGTCTTCCAGATGAGTCACATGCAGTGTTGTTCAAGGGGACAGGTCAGTGTCTGAGATACCAGACGCCTTATTTAATAATGTGGCGGAAATGCTATTGATTTTATTTTTCATTCATAACAATTACCATGTAATACTACTATCACATTTTGTGGTCTGACTACTAATCTACCACCACAGGCTGACTGACAGGCCACAAATGAGACTTCTGAAATCAGGCTAATGACCTGCCCAGCTATCTCTCTTAAATTGAGAACCTCTGCTTCCTAGACACAGGGGAACTGCTGACGATCTGGTTTTTAAGACGTGGGTCATTTTAAAATCCCACTAGTGACTTATGCAGTGGCATAATAAGCCCCGTCTCACCACAGTCACATTGTTTGAGGCATACTATAGACAGACATTCACTGACAATGTGGTCTTGGAACACAGTCAGTTCCCTGGTACCGAAGAGAACTTCTGATTTCCAACGGTAATGCTACGATCCCTTAATGAGGAAACAGTATCCGCACATTCATTCTCTCACTCACTGGCTACTCCTGTGTACTAGGGTGTGCTAAGTGCTTCAACATGCGACCACTGCTCAGTCTTTGCGTTCATAGTCTAGCAAGAAAGAGGAAAGGGCAGAGGGAACACCATAAGCAAAGGGACAGAAGAGGCTCAGAACGTGGAGCTGGATGGCGCATAGGGTGAAACACACCCCTTAGTCTGTGTGGAGGCAATGGGAAACGGAAGGCAGAAAAAAAGACGTTGCTAGGAGGCCTCAGATGAATCTTCGAGTGGAAAAGGCATGGTTCTCTTGCAATGGTTCTGCTCAGGATTTGCATCAACGCATTTAGGAAGTACTCTAAGAGCCCAGGACTAGTGAGCAGCATTTATAAGAAGACAGGAGATCTGCAACCTCAGAATGAATGGTGCAATTTACACCCGAGGGTCTCTTGTCTTGCCAGCTATGGTCAGTGTCAGACTAAATCTATGGCTTGATGTCATTGTCCCCTTTCAGACAAGCTGCAACTACCTTCATTTTCCCTCGGTCTTTCTCCAACTCTTAAATGTCAACCCCAAGAGGACTGTGACTGTGCCTCTGACCCTCAAAGTTTACTAAAACACAACGCATAGTTGTTAAAGGAATGGGTTGTAATTCCCATCTTAACAAGGTAACCAGTAGCAATTAATACATGTTTTTGCACAAAGCACCATGCTAGGGATAGTGCAGTAGGTTAAGGTGGTAGGTAGGCACAAAGGCACAAGAGTACTCAGGACGAGGAGGTCATATATACCCACCGAGTAAACATGTATTGTGTTGGGAGCTAAGGCTGGCTCAATAATGTAGACAACCAACGGTAGGCCAAAGTCAAACCCAAGGAATGATCCAGCTATAACATGCAGAAAGACCTAGAACTTTCCATACCCCTGGCTGATTCTGGAGGCAGATGCTTTCCTTTTCCTGTTATCCTCAGAACTATGTTGTCATAGATTGTATTACTATAAATGTCTTTGTAAGGACTTTATAGAATTCATTAAACCCATGAAAAGCAACTCCCATTTATGGCCAAACCATTGAGCCCTGTGAGAAACCTTTTGGGGCCCGTGTTTCCTCCCACATACTAGCATTTCTGGAGAAGTGGCTGTACGGTGTGGTTAGTTCCTGTGCAGAGGACAGGGCGGCAATACAAGAGAAGATGGCTTACAGGTCATCCTCCTTACAAGAAAGGAGACGACTGGAAATAATTTCTTGACGAATTATCTTAACAGCAGACTGACCAAGTGCTCTGTACAGTGAGCTTATAGCTCTTGAATTCATAGTTCCAAACATCTCATAGAAATTAAATTCTTATCACATTTCTGTGAGTAGTAGTTTAAAAAGTGTGCCCTTGAGAAGTCAGCCAACCTTTGCCTTTCTGAATATTTTTACAGTTTTACTGCAATACAACCATGAACACTGGTGTTAGTACTGTTTGTCTATGGCTGCTTTTATGCAAAGGTAGGGTTAAATTACTATAGCAGAGACTGTAAGATTGACAAAGCCAAAATGACAGCCTGGTCCAGTAGAAAGAATCTGTTATAATCATCACCTGTCAATAAAAAGCAGATGGCCAATGAGCTGAGGCAGGAAATAGGAGGTGGGACACTGGCAGGAAGAGAGAGAATTCTGGGAAATAGCGAGAGAATAAAAGGCGATGCAGGGAGGGACAGTGAGAAATTCGAGAGAGATTGGACAAGATGCTGAGAGAGATACTGAGGAAGACACAGAGGAAGAAGCGGGCCTGGACTGGAGGAGAGGCAGTTAACCATGCAGGACACACAGAACAGCTTAAATAAGCTCCAAGCTAGTCAGGGAATGGAGCCAAAGCTCATGGCCTAGGCATTTAATAATAAACAATTAGTCTCAGAGTTGTCATTTTGGGAGCAGGGCCTGGGAAGAAAAAAATGAATTTAATTTTTTTAAACGAGGTCTGGCAAACTCTAGAAACCCTGATTCCCTGAATGTGAGACCTTCTTTCCCCCCAACAGGATCATCGAGTGGTGTCGTTCATGTATCCAGACCCTTGGCTCTCCTCATTACCGTCACTTACAAAGTGAGCAGTGCCTTCAGTGACCAATGTCTTGAAGATAATGAAGGAGACATCATGGGTTAAGTGCCTACGCCTGAACCAAGTCTGATAAGCATGAGCTATTAGTGCTCTCTTTTTGAAGGTTGTAAGATTGAGGCTGAGAGAGTCAGAAAGCCTGCCCCAGGACACAGACAGACAGACAGACCTGCGGTGTGGACCTGATGGCAAAACTCATGCTCTCTCTAACAGGATATTTTTTTCTTTGCTTCTTTCTCACATATGGTGTTAGTTCTGGCCAGTGCAAATGTAATAAAATCATGATCAGTGGGGGCTGGGCCTAGATCAACATAGATAGAAGACAATAAAACCACAGATCCATGATAAAGTATTTGGGAAACCAGTCCTCACTACGCAGCAATACCCTACTTTGCTTTCCACACCTCAGAGTTCTGCACAATGCACCGTAGCTACTCCTAGCCTTGTGTAAAGTAGCTCACGTATCCAAGCTGTATTCTAAAACCAACAACCCATGGAGTTAACTTTTTATTTTTTAAATGGCAGGATCTCAAGTAGCCCAGGTTAGCCTTGAACTCACTGTGTAACCAAGGGTGGTCTTGAACTACTGATCTGTGTTCCTCAACTTCTGGAGTGCCAGGACACAGATGTCACCAATCATCTGACTTAAATGGACGCCATTCTTGTGACCTAACTGTCAGCATGGGGATCCGGGATGCGCACCCTGTGTGTGGATGGGGGCTGCACACCCAGGCTGAGTTATGTGCCTTCCCTACCTTGCTCTGCCCCTGAGTAACAAAGACCCCCCAGACCGCCCCCCCATCCCAACTATAGTCTCGCTATAAAATGGTGACAATACTATTATTAATGAAATAAGTCATGAAGCATAAGTGTGATCACAAGCTTAGAGGACAGTCACGATGCACTGTGAGAAATTTGGAAAAAAAAATGTTTTTACATGGTGTTGGGGGTAGGACGGAGGCTCGTAAGTATGCCAAGCAAATACTCTACCACTGAGCTACACAGCTAAATAGGGGATTATAATTCAATAAAGGGGGTAATTTTTGGAGGTAATATAATTTTATACTTATAAAACCAGATAGTCCAAAAGTAATAGACTCACATGTCATTTTAAAAATTCTAAAACTTAAGCTAGGCAGCAGTGACCATACCTTTAATCCCAGCACTTGAGAGGCAGAGATGGGTGGATCCTTTTGAGTTCAAGGCCAGCCTGGTCTACAAAGGCAGGGCAGCCAGGGCTTATTACAGAGAAACTGTCTTGAAAAAAAAAAAAAAACCAGAAAACAAACAAACAAATCACTTGGAAAGTCTAAAACTGGGGGCTGGAGAGATGCCCCAGCAGTTAAGAGCACAGGCTACTCTTCCAGAGGACCCAGGTTTAATCACCAGCACCTACAAGGCAGTTCACAGCTACCTGCAACTCCTGTCTAGGGGATCTGACTCCCTCACATATGCAGACCCAACACCAATGTACCTAAAAATAAAAACAAATAAATATTAAAAAAAAAACTCTTTAAACTGCTGCACACAATGTATTTAAAGAAAGACTACACACAAAAGAAAAAAAAAGAATGCTTTTAAATTTTTTTGAATTAATCTTTTGAGACATGAAGGAAGAGAGGTTCCTCCAATGAAAGCTGGAGCAGTCCCTGTGATGCGGATAAGGTGCGTCCTGCCCTCCCAGTCTTCCAACTACATTACTAGGCTGCAAGAGCAGCTACACCGTGAAAACGTGGACCACTGCTGCTGGCGTCCCATGATCCATGAACACATGCTCACTGGGGCTTGTCCTAGTGTGACCTTGTGGGGGGATATGCGAAAGAGTAGTTTACAAGACTCTCACAGGTCTCTCTGTAAGGAACATGACCTTTTTTCAGAGCCTATCTTGAAACAAAGGCTCTGGACTGGATCGACACAGTCAAACATTAGCTTCAGTTTTAGGTGTGACCTGATTTTGTTTGGTTAACATTAGTCATCCCAGTTATAACTACGAAACAAGATCTGCTCCCATTGGAGCAGGGGTGACAGAGATCCTGTTCAAGGAGGATGCCCTTGCATTTCAACGACCTTAAGGCAAGTGTCCCAATGAAAAGAGAATTTCCACCAGGAACTCTCCTCGTAAAGGGGAATAAGCCAGGGATAATTTGTGTGTGCGTGTGTGTGTGTGTGTGTGTGTGTGTGTGTAAATCAAGCTTTTTGTTTATAAACAACAGCTAGAGGCCATTAGAGAGATCTAGAACTGGCCAAAATGCAAAGAGATGGTGGGGATTCTTTAACAAAACCAGGCACAGGCGCAGGGAAAAGCAAAAAGGGGAAGAAAATTGGTGAGAGGCAGAGGACCAGGAAGTCTGCTGCTAGATAGTGCCATCTTATCATGCCAGGGAGCTCTGCACCCATGATATGGCAGCAATATGGCCGCCTAAGCAAGACCTACACAATGAAAACAGCAACTGTCACTGCCAGTGTGGATGAGGGACATCCCACAAGGTCCCACCGGAGAAAAACTATAGATAATCGATGGCTGCCTCAAGAGGGAGAATTAGATTTTTTTCAGGCTCAAAATAGCACCAGTAGGTCATCCAGTTCCAAGTGGTCAGACCTAAACACAAGTACACAGCCTGGGCTCCGCAGGTCTCATACATATGTAATAAAATCAAGGAAAGAGGTCATACATTTGGAAGGAGGTGAGAGAGGACATAGGCTTTTGAGGAAAGGAGGGATGAGTGGAAATAACGTAAATATAAAAAAATTAAGTGTGTTTAAACTGAGTGTGAGGCATTTTTGAAGTTAAAAATATTTTCTTGGGTAATCCCAGCACTCTGGGAGGCAGAGGCAGGTGGATTTCTGAGTTCGAGGCCAGCCTGGTCTACAGAGTGAGTTCCAGGACAGCCAGGGCTACACAGAGAAACCCTGTCTCAACAAAACCAAATCCAAAAAGCCAAAAAAAAAAAAAAATTTTTTTTTCTTGGGGTGGAAAGATGGCTCAGTCGTTAAGATCACTGACTGCTCTTGTAGGGGACCCAAGTCCAAGTCCCAGAACCCATATGTCTGCTCACAGCTCTCTAACCCAAGTTCCAGAGGATTCGAGGCTCACTTCTGATCTCTGTGGACACTAGGCGTACATGGAGTGTGTATACATACATTCAGGTAAAACACACCCACATGTAAGCTAATAAAAACATTTTAAAAATTAAAAGCATTTTTGAAGGGGCTAGAGATGCCTCAAGGAATGAGAGCACTTACTGCTATGCAGAGGATCCAGGTTTGGTTCCCAACACCCACTCCAGGGTCCCAAGACCCAACACCCTTTATGGTCTCTGTGAGCACCAACACACTCGCAGGCAAAACACTCATATACATAAAGTAAATCTAAAAAGATCTACTTCCAAATGCTAATGCTGTATTATAGAGCACTATGACTACTGTCTCTGTAAAAAGAAAAAAAAAGAAAAAAAAAGGGAGAAAGAATGTTCTAGTAAAAGGCAGAGGGAATGTCCTGGCAGGGGGTTGGCATTCCAACCTTCCCTCAAACACTGCTGCTCCTGGGGAAGTCTGTCACATAGTGGGGGGTCCTTTTGAAAGGAGCTCACAGGTTAATCTGGTACTAACCACATGATCCAGGAGCTCACAAATGTCTCCCTGTACCAGCACACAGACCCCAAGGTCCTTGGCCTCCCACCAGCCACATGGCCTTCTTAACCATCCAGGAGAGACCTCGGGGGCAAAGCTGAAGGAACACACGCTGGGACAAGCAGTCCCTCCTGCAGCCCACCATTCGCCCTTGCCTTCCTTTTCTTGGTAATGTGCTTCCCTCTGGTCTTAGCCTCTCATTTGCTATCTCTGACTCCCAACTGCAATGGCCTTGGTTAATAAGTACCCACAGTAACAAGTGGGGCTCAAGCTCTGCGGCTATCTGATGGCTGCCTGCTTTTAGAGCTTGTTTAAATCATTTCCTCCAGTGTGCTTATACCTGGCTCATGACCAGGAAGGGGGGCAGAGCGCAGCTATGACAAACTGAAATGGTCATTTATCTACAAATGAGTTTTCAAGGTGAAATGAGCATGCTCTTTGAAACAAAGGACTTGCTTTGTTTACTTCTGAGGAAATGGAAGTTGCGAGGAAGAGGAGAAAAGGGAAGGGGGGGTGGGGCAACTTGCCTAGGCAGTCAGAGTTGCTTGGACTATGACTATGGACAACTGACTATATTAATAGTTCTAGAAAGCAAAACAATATTAAAGAATTTCATGAAATACACCCTTAGTATATCGGCGGAAGTAAACAGGAAATATGATACACCGTCAAGAAATGTGTGGTCCGAAAGGGGTATTAACTTAAACTCTGGCAGTGGGTGGTGGGGTTGATTCTCGTATGCTCTCTGCTTTCATCAGGCACATTTGGAGTTAATATTTCAGTTGAGTCCTAATACATAAATAAAAACAGCCCTGATGCAAGCTAATCATTTATTCTCAAGCTCATCTGGACAGAGTGGGTGGTGCCCTGAGTTAATCACATGTGAAGAGACTTTCAAGGGAAATGTACTGGCCTCAGAAATTATTTTTAGAAAGTATAGGCTATCGTATGCCATCCAAAATCAGAAAATACAATTCACTTAGTGAATTCCTTCTTTTTTTCCAAATCCCCATTTATGGTAAAGCGAGAGTGTGAATGGCCCACAATGGCCAACAGAACTTCTCCTTATATACCAACCCCAATGTCAAGCAGGAGAGGGCTGGCCCTGGTAAACTCTGTCCTGGAGATTAGGCTAATAGGTTTAGCACTAACTGATTTGGAATTTGGACACTGACTCCCCACGCCGAGTGTTCTAGTGTTGAAAGTCTAACAGAATCTTGTTCCGGCAGACAATCCTGTAACTATGGGTTGCATAAATGCAACCCTGCTGTTATCTCAGGCCCAGCAGAGAGCAGTCAGCTAACTGCAGACCTTTGATACTAGGAGGGGCAGTGTACACAGCCAGGAGTTTCTTCCTCCTTCTCAAAATTCTGCCAGGAAAGGTGCTGGAAAGATTTCACATTTTATATTGGAAGCATATGTAGGTTCTGTCCATAATAAAACAGGACTAGAGAAACTTCTAGAAACACAGTTTGCCCATAGTATTGTGGGTAGGCTAGTTTAGTTTCTCGGAGGTGGAACAATTGATTTTTCTGTGAACAGTCCAGTCATCTACCTAAAGGCCTCCACTCCCAACCCCATCAAGTGTATCCTCTCTTGTTCTGTCTGTTTCCAAATAAGTATCCCTAAAACACACATGCAGAGGTGTGCACAGGCGTGCTTAAAATTCTATCAGCTTCTGGTGTTCTTGTGTTGGGGATTTCATCAAGAAAAAAAAAAGCTCACTGGTCACTACTATATGCTAGTTACTACATGAGCTTTCTGTCTGCCCAAACTCTTCCTCTTGTCTACCCGTGGGACAAAACAGCTAAAGTCTACAAGAAAAACAATGCAGACCGATGTTGAGTGCACGTCAGCCAAGGCACCTTAGGAACTTATGCCTGGGATACGTCTTCACTTAAGATGAAGAACCAAAGCCCAGAATCCATAAAGAACCACAAACTCAGCTGTAAGGCAGACAAGCAACTTGATTAACATGGGTGGGGGACTTGGACACACATTTCTTCCAGATACAAGGGGCCCGTAAAAAGACCCTGAGCATTGTTAATCCTTAGGGGCGAAAAAAATCAAAGCCAGTTTGATATAGCGTTTTCCCCTCATTATAGTGCCGATCATGAGGACAAACTCCCATACCATAACCAGTTAGGTGAACAAACTAGACCTCTGTACAATGATGGTAGCAATGTAAAAAAATGGTGGAAAAGAATCTGTTGATACTTTGGGGGGAAAAAAAAGAAAGAAAACGTATAAATATGTCGATTTAACCATCTTCTGCTGTTAGATGTAAATCTAAAAAGCAGGACTCAGGAGTTCTTGGTCATATTATTCGCAGCAGCCAAAAACCAGGAAACAACCCTGATGTCTGCTGATGAGTAAGAATTAACAAAACCTGGTCCATGCCTTACAATGGAATATTATTCCGTCCTACAATGAAGGGAGCCTTCTATGAACCCTGAAGACATGCTCTGTGAAGCAAGCTGGTTATTAAAGAAAGGACAAAGTGCCATGACTTGAAAGGTCTGATGTGACAGCTACTTCTGCTTTAAATAACAAGCAAGAAGGGCAATTTGCAGAGGGTGTGAGGACAGCCTCCCAAATCAAATACCATCACACCAAATCTTCTGTCTGTCTTGTGTACAGAGACCCTTCCCTGTATACCACATATTGAAAATTGTCAAAATACTGATGACTGTAGGTTGTGGTGACGCCTACCCATGTTAGTATTGCTGGATGGAGGCAGGAAGATCAAAAGTTCAAAGGTATCTTGGACTACAAGAGATTCTGTCTTAAAAACATAACAATGGGGGGAGGGGTTGTGTGCGGGGGGGGGGGGGGGACAGCAAATGGAATGTAAAGTGAATAAATTTTAAGAAACCAACAAACACAAAAAACAAAACAAGAAAAAAAAAGAAAGCAAAGAAGGAAGGAAAGAAAGAAAGATTAGTGTCCTCTGAGAAGACAGAGGTAGACCGTAAGCAGGTCCAGTTACTCCAGTCTCTTTCTACAGGAAGAGACATGTCCTTTCAAGCCACAAAGATGTGGTCTGTACAGAGAAATATGAATCTGTAGTATGGGCTCAACGAAACTCATCATCCTGTGTAACATTCTGCTAATTCACCATGTAAACACACCAAGCGTGCATCACTCACAGATGTCCTGTTTGATAGGAAGGGGAGTTATGCTCTTACTTAAATAGGGGAGAAAAGGATTCTGGGAGGTGCACTTACCAAAGGGCACCAATTCGATTGGTCTTGGTTCTTTATATGGAAGGTAGAACAAGAGAATTCTCGAAGATTCAGGCAGCTTGCTTGGAATGTCTCCGTTCAGTTTTTGAATTGTCCTTTGAGGCAAACTCTAAAACAATGAAAAAAAATGTTAGAAATGTCAAAATGTTTGTTTTGCTTTATTTCAATGTAAGTTTCACATGGGACTAGGAATTGAGGATGTTTTCTTCCCAAAATGAACTATGATTACTCCGATTACTCAAGAAATCATTACTCTTATGTCCTCTAGAAACCAAGAAATGTAACTCATTATCTTATCCTTGAAGAAATGAGGAATTACGTCAGGAACATGAGCAATCGATTTCCTTTGGTGTGCTTCGACCTTTAGAGCAACCATGACTTAGAGATGCACGCACTGCTTAGGAAGAAAACAGTTGCAGCCCAGAGACTCACAAAAAGACCCACCTCCTTATACAGAGATAAAATATCCAGCTCGAGGTCTCCCACATGACTTGAAGAGTTATGTTACACATCACTAACAAATCATTAGTAGTGTCTGACCTCATCCAGAGCCTGTCACCAAGACCACAGGAACAAGGCTGCAATCAATCAGAGTTGGCTTGAGAGTGACTAACTCTGCCCTAAAATCACAGTCAAAATTTCTGGAAGAATTTTTTTTTTTTTTAAGGAGAGGGTTATGAAAAAATGAAAAGCATTAGTTCAGGTCTTAAGTTAATGTTAGAAATCCTAATAGTACAAACTATTCAAATGAAGGTAACGGAAAGTTCAAATTACAATGTTCAAGACACAGACATATTAGATAAAGCATTACAGTATATCCTGCCTTTACTCTGAATCTGGAGACATGCTCTCCCCAGACTTTACAACTATCAAGAGACCTGATCAAGCCACCTGAAGGTCCAAATGGATTGTGTGTCCAAATTTCTAAAATCCAGTATAGTGCCAGTATGTAACACTAGAGTAGGGGCTAGAAGATCAGACTTTCAACACCTTTATGAACTATTCTGGCCTGGGTGTTTTCTTTGAGACAGAGACATGCTATATATCTCAGAATAGCCTGAGTTTTGCAATTCTCCTGCCTCTGCCTCTTAAGTTTGAGGGATCCTGGGCATGTGTCGCCCTACCCGCACCTCTGGTCTCTGATTTTATGCGAATCTCACTTGTTTGAAGTCCCAGTTGCTTTGCCACTGTTGTTCATTTTTGGTTTGCTTCAAGTATTCTTCTACCAAAACTTTCGCCACCCAAAGAGATGAGACCAAGAAAACAAGAGCCAGTGGCTTCCTGGGGACACAGTAGGACCTTAGGGCTCTACAGAGCGTGCTTTGGAATCTTCTGGATCAACTGGTCCCTAAAGCCAGTTAAAACACAAAATTGTTTGACCACATGTCTGCTAGAATGGCTGGTGCTGTGAGGGATCCATGTCCTACCAGAATACAAGGAATTGCCTCAGTCGGGCCCTGGGTCAAGTCCTAATCATCATGTAATAAAAAACAATATAAAATAAAGGTATCCCAAATGCCTCAGAAAATCTTTAAAAAAAAAAAATCCTCAAGTGGGGGAAAGGCCATGTCTTGGAGAGCAGCAGCCAATAAACATGTGAGTTCTCCATGCCTACAGTCTATACCCAACCCGAAAAAGTAGCTGTGTGTGTCACCTGCTGGATAACAACCAATCCAATGCCACCGTGTGACAAAACATTAAAATGCAAATTATAAGCTGCGTCTTGAAATCAATTTCAGCATCACGACCATAGAATAAAGTGTAGACTCCTGTACCATGCTCCTGGGAGCCCTCAGTTTTCTTGAGGGGAGATCTCTTGAAGGAAATATTATGAACTTCATAGTATTTACACAGAACTTTGAGGTTTCCCACCGTGTATGTTGGTAAATGTTCCGCCTTAGCAATGTAATATTTCAGCAGTGGCCATGCAAACTCTATAATCTGAAAGCAAATTACTAATGTATAATGAAACACGGGTTTCAGTTTTATCCTATACTGTAGGGAAAGAAGGTTCACCCCGAGGGTTAGTCATAACCATGTAAGTAACTAAATTCCTTCAAGTATAACATATAAGCTAAATATACATTTCCAACAAATTCTGACTTCCCACAATAAATCCAAATAGAACTTATTTCATAGAAACCTCAATATTTGCTATTCTGATTGTCCATTCAAAAAAAAAATCTCAAAATAAAACCCATAAGCTTGGATCTATTTATCTCTTTTTTCTTTTCCTTTTCTTTTTTTTGGGGGGGTGGGGGAGAGGCATGAAGTGAATCTTAGAGCTGCTCTTGGCTCCCAGCAAAGGTTGTGAAAGCTGGCACGGTGGTGCCTTTAATCCCAGCACTCGGGAGGCAGAGGCAGGTGGATCTTTTGAGTTTGAAGGCCAGCCTGGTCTACAAAGTGAATCCTAGGACACACAAGGCTATTCAAAATAAAACAAAACAAAGCAAAAAACCCAAAAGTGGTGGGATTGGCTGATGCAAGATATCTAACCCTGATTTTAGCTCCCACTCGTTCTGTATCTTGTCAGAGTACATATAGTCTTTGTTGGTTTTAGTAGTAGTGCTTGGTTGGAATTTGTTTTTGAGACAGGTTATCACACTGTTTCCCAGGCTTGGAATTCATGGCAAGCTTCCTGCCTCAAACTCATGAATGGGAAGACTACAGAAGAAGTCACCGTGCCTGGTTGCCATACTTGGTTTCTTTTCTTGAAGATGATGATGATGATGATGATGATGATGATGATGTGTGTGTGTGTGTGTGTGTGTGTGTGTGTGATATGTGCATGTACGGCACTTGGTGGAATCCTCTCCTCCCTCCTCCATTTAGGTTCCATGAGTTGAAGCCTGGTAGGCAGGTTTGTATCATCAGGCAGCAAGAACAGTGACCAGCTGAGGTAGAGCACAGGCCTGCATCGCATATTTTAAAAAACAAAAGCTATACATTTACAATTGCTCTTCTCTTTTTAAAATAAGAGCTTCGATCTGGGCGGTGGTGGCACACGCCTGTAATCCCAGCACTCTGGGAGGCAGAGGCAGGCAGATTTCTGAGTTCGAGGCCAGCCTGGTCTATAGAGTGAGTTCCAGGACAGCCAGGGCTACACAGAGAAACCCTGTCTCAAAAAAAACCAACACCCACCCCCCCCCCCCCAAAAAAAAAGAAAAAAAAGAAAAAAAAGAAGTCTGCTACTTTATATATTAATTAAAATGAATTAGTAGTAATCACTTATGTCTTCCATTTTGTAGACAGGGGCTTATGTAGCCCAGGGTAGCCTCAAACTCACTTCAAAGCTTAAGATGGCCTCGAAAGACTGATACTCTTGCTTTAGTTCCCAGTACTGAGATGGCGGGTGTGTGCCACCAAGCCGGCAGGAATACTGTTTATTGAAAACAGATGCTTTCCCAGGACAAATGGACTCAGAGCGACGAGGAAGCTGTGTGGGCTGGACGTCAGGTTCCCAGTTGCCTGTGCACAAGATGGTCTTGTGCACACTCTCAACCGTCAAGGCCTTGGCTTTTTTACTGTGTCCTGAGCTCGAGTATCACACTGTGAATTAAAAAGCCCACATGTGGTCTACAGAGCGAGTTCCAGGACAGCCAGGGCTGCACAGAGAAACCCTGTATCCCCCCCCCAAAAAAAACCCCAATAAAACAAAACAAAAAAACAAAAAGAGCGCATACGTGGAAACAAGCTGTAAGCTGCCAGCCTGTAGCTTCAGTAGCCTCCTGGACCACCTCCATCCCAGTCACTCCTGCCCACGACAATTAATCCAAAGTGGCCTTTAAAATCCCACGATCGGGTCCTATCAGCCTATTGCTGGACCTTGCTGCCATCAATATCCGCATAAGACCTGAAGAGTCTCGGTTCTCCGTCTGGCTTCATCTCCAGCACGGTTCCCTTTACAAGTCCCTCGTGGTGCATCAGCACCTCCCAGATGCCCTGCATGGCCAACCTGAGCTCAGCCATAAATCTCACTCCTTCGTGAAGTAGTGTGGAGTGACCCTGAGACACGTGCCCACAGTGTCATCTCGCATTCTCTGTGTCACTAGGTAGAGCCCCAGGAAATTGGTACATCGGAGGACAAATGTGGTAGAATTTTGGTTTAAGCTTACAGTGACTGTTGGTAACTCATTAATAACTGAGCTCATTCTCAGCCAAATTAAAACTTCACTAGGGCAGAAACTGGTCTGATTCACATCTAAACCCCAATCCAACACTCAGTCTTGGCCCAGAGTCAGTGCTTAGCTTTAATTAATGTGAGATGTCATTGTGACTTTTCTCAGTACCAAGTACTGAATTTTAATATTGTCACTGGTTGTTCAAATCCTATCTTTATCCAAAAAGCACCGAATTTGAAAAGAATAAAGAAATGGAATGAATAAACCCAAGGTAAGAGTTTCATAGCTGACATTTTTGCAAAAGTTCTCAGTTTTGCAAAAGACCAAGTCCTGACCTATGACAGAAATGAGAACTTCATTTTGAAATTAGTAAATATAAATATGTAATGTATATCCCCAACGGTAGGACTCAGCTTATCCGTAAGACATCATAAATGAACTTATTTTAAATCTCAAGTGTTGCCGGGAGGTGGTGGTGCACACACTTATGGGGCAGAGGCAGGTGGATTTCTGAGTTCAAGGCCAGCCTGGTCTATGGAGTGAGTTCCAGGATAGCCAGGGCTACAACATAGAAACCCTGTCTTGAAAAGCAAAACAAAACAAAACAAAACAAAAATTAAATCTCAAGTGTTTCTCACTACTTGGTAGCAAGGGAAGTTATATAATTTGGAGTTATTTCCTTTTACAGCATTTCCCATGTGACAGCAATCAGCTACGGAAAGACATCACTTCTTTGGAGTGGTCGGCCTGAAATGGACATTTTAGAGCACGCGTCTGCCTGATACTCAAAAGAATGACTCCTGAAATCCTGACATTATCTGATCCAACTCTGCGCGTGTGTCTGCCCCTCCTGAAATGAAGAGACCAAGGGGAAACCACTTGGGGTGGGATGAGGAATGGGCGAGGCGAGGTCACCAGCTTGGAACCAGTGACAGCAGCGGCAGCCCAGTCCTCGCTTGCATCTCCGCAGTATGTCAGGCACTCCTTGAGTGACGTCACCCACTTAATTACTGCCTCAATCCAGGAAGCAAGAGCTGTGTAATTCTACCCATGTGAGAGATGGGGGGACAGCACAGAGAGGCCGACCAGAGACTGGGGTCTATTAATTGAACATGGCGAGGGATTCGAACCCAGAGGGGCTGAGAATCTCAGCTCTAATTACTATGCTCTGTAAGAGAGTCCAATGGTTCAGTTTGGGAGAGTTGACAATTCCAATTGTGCTATTTAAAAAAAAGAAGAAGAAAGAAAGAAGAAAGGAAGAAAGGAAGGAAGAAGAGAGAAAGAAAAACTACTAAAGATCCTCAGGGTCTATGTTTCAAGATCCAAAGGCCTACGTTTGGAAGGCAGTGGGACCTCACAGGAAATCTTAGGTCATTGCTTGAGAGTGACTTGACAGAGACGTGGAACACCCCACCCCCACCCCACCCCCCCCGCCCGATTTTTATACTTCTTGGTTATAACTTGGCTCCGTCATGCACCACGGTATGTGTTCTTGCCACGGGCCCAAAGCAATCGAGCCATTCAATCGTGCTCTGTAACCTCGAAAAGACCAAGGCCAAATAATCCATTCTTCTCTCTTTAAAGGCAGGGCATCACCCTGTAGCCCAAGCTGACCCCAAGCAACCTTCCTGCCTCAGCTTTCTGAGTGCTGGAATCACAAGGCCTGAGTCACCGCCTCTTAGCCCCTAAATTCTTAAACAGCCATCCCATTTCGGAAAGCCTTTGAGAGAGCAAAGATCCCTGAAATGATTAAGCGAAGTTTGTGGCTTTGGTTTCTACTTCTCAGCTAATGATCCCTAATCAGACAGCTCTTTCTTACTAAAGGACACAACTCTTTAAGAGCAAGAAAATGAATATAGGTTAAAATTTACACCGTAGAAATATGAACTAAACAGACTCCTGGGTCTGTACGTTCCTGGGTGGCAGCCTGCGATGGCCACTTCTCCCCACCTTCATCTTTGCCCGGTGACATCTGACCCTTTTTATAACATGCACCTTGTACCAGTGAAACCTAAGGCACCAGCTAGTTACTTATTAAACTTGGGTGCCAAAGGCTGACTTGTACAAATGACAGTATTAACCGCCCCGCCTGGCCTGTGTGCAGGACTGGATCGAGCAATCCTCAGAGCTGTGAATTTCTGTCATATCGGCAGAATTCAGCAATAAATTGCAGCAATTCGAGTTTGACCTCTGATCCGCAGGGTTCATCTGAACCTTTGAACCTCAGCTTGGAGTTGAGAAACATCGAGATGATGGTTAGTAATAATTCTCCGAAGCCAGGTAAATAGTTAACACCATGGCCGTGGCTCCGCCCGAAAGTCCGATCCGCAGAGACCAGTGAGAACGAGTGAGACACCGGTCTTTGGAAGGTGCCACTGAGGGCGGACTTCAGGAAGGAAAAATACCAGCATTTTGGGCACTTCTAGTAAAAGCAGGATATTTCAGGATGAAAACCTCTTTAAATAAGTACGTCAAACTAAGAAAGGGGGAATGGTGCCGGGAAGATGGCTTAATCAGTAAAGCCTCGCTGCACCGCCCTGACAACCTGTCCGGATCCCCACAGCCCAGGTAAAGGCAGGAGAGAGCCAACTCCACACAAGTCGTCCTCTGACCTATACAGTACACTGTGGCATGAACACACACACACACAGCACACATATACACACACCACATATGCACACATGCACCTTAAGTAACCAGTGCTAAGCACAGCAACATTCTCTTTACAAGTTAGATAAAAATAACAAACACTAAATGCTTTTTGCTATAATGTTTTTTATCCAACAGTACCATGTCTCAGCCCTTAAATAAATGCCCAGTCTAGTCTGTTACAGAACACAAACCCATGCTGAGCTGCTTCCGGAACAAAGTGGAAAGAAAACTAGTTACAGACATTACAGACATGTTTGTCTTTGATAGTAACAAGAGAATGCTCGGGTGAGTAGCTGTGAGAGCCGGCTGACACTACAGGCTGACAAGTGGACTGACGGGCATCTATTGCTCTGAGGCCATGCTGACTGATGGCACTGAAGCGTCTCCCACCATGATTGAGAAGGGCTTGATGACCAGAGAGATGCTTCCCTTGATGATCAGCTTCTACTTCCAGGGCTATGCAAATTGCTTCATTTTGGGGTAGACAGGTGAAAAAGACAGTCTGCTTTCTGGTTGTTGTGGTTAATATTAGAACAGAATGTGTAAAGTAGACCTAAAGTTTTACACTTAAAGAGCACGGAGCCCTACAGTTAAATCCATTTCGTAAAACTATTGTCAGTCAGTTTGAAAAAGAATGTTTCAAAGTAAAGTGCCCAAGAGGAAATACCAGGACTTCAGCTTCACATATCATACTGCTAATTCCTAATTTATTTTTAGTTATCACATTTTCTTCTCTAAAGACTGTCTATGCCACATCATCGACAAATCCTTGCTCAGACTGTGTCGCCTAAATGGCAAAAACGCTTCAGATATATTTGTAAGGACCTAGAATTTTTTCAAGCAAGCACAGTGGAAAGCTGTGAGACTAAGCAATGTCTTTAAGAAAATCCCACCCATAACTAAAGGACTGGAGGCAAGGTAAATAGAGACGTGTTCAAAACTCTCAAGAACTTATGGATGTACACAATGCATTTAATTAAAACAAAAACCAAACCAGATTGTTTGATAGACCGGCGCTTAATGCCTTAACCAAACACAACCACACAACCATCTTCTCCACACCTCAGTGAAAATAAGTAAGACTTCCTACCTTTCCAGGCCGGATCTGGATGCACAGGCTAATTGTGACCACAGCCCAGCTAGGCTTCAGAGACCTTTGCCCCTAACCCCAGGAACAGCGTGACTCTGCCCTACGTGGCTCCTGGCTCTGCATTGGCCAATGGCTTTTAGCCTTGGGAGTCATTTGCTAGGGACACCTGGAATGAGTTTGAAGGCGTGGCTCAGAAAGCAGGGCGGGGCCACAGCTGTCCTGGGGAAATGCTTAGTAGCCTTACAAAGATTAGTGAAAAAAACCTATTCTAACAGAGATGACTGGGGAAATCCCAAGAAGACACTGGCATTTCAAAGAAAGGAAATTTGACAGAAGTATTTTAATCGTGACTAAAAGGAAATCAATGATTTTCTTACCAATCATCTCA
This sequence comes from Apodemus sylvaticus, assembly GCF_947179515.1. NCBI lineage: Eukaryota > Metazoa > Chordata > Mammalia > Rodentia > Muridae > Apodemus > Apodemus sylvaticus. The sequence goes on along the minus strand of NC_067482.1, from coordinate 44,243,984 downwards.
GAGAATGATGTGGGTGCCCACTGCTCTGGTACCGCCGTGTAAGATAAATACCGAAAATAAGATAAATACCGAAAATAATAATTCCTACTTCATGGGGAGTGTGGTGGGGGTTAGATAAACACATTTAAGTGAGCCCAAAGTTTTCTGGTAAATGCTAAAAAGTGACACTGTGAGACATTTTTTAGACACTGTGAGGTATTAGATACGGTGACAGTTCTGATCCCAGATTTTGGGAGACTGCACTTGGAGGTTCAACCGTTCAAGGCCAGCCTAATCTACCTAGGACAACTGCCTCAGACGTCTCAAAGAAAACCAAGATATTACCACGATTTCTTGGAAATGCTGAACTTTTAGCCCTGCCTGTATTGTATCTAGGCTAGATAACGTGAACTATTGGACACGTTCTCACCCAAGCACTACCAACAATCTTATTTATAAATATGATAAAAATAGGCAAAAATCCCACCTGAACATGTTTATTAATTTGAAGCTGAAATAGATTCACCTGTAGGATGCTGAGACAAGTAGTTGGCCGCAGAGAGAGAGAGAGAGAGAGAGAGAGAGAGAGAGAGAGAGCGCTTCAAGGTAATAAAGACAACACACAAACAATGGGAAGCTCCAAAACACTCGGGAGTAAACACACTCCACCTCACCTGAAGTGGAACCTCAGCCAAGATCGCTCTGCAAGCGGAGGAGGGGAAGAGAACGTGTGTGTGTGTGTGTGTGTGTGTGTGTGTGTTTAGGTCTTGGCACCTTGTGACACCCAGTGCTCTCTGAACGAATGTGAAAATGAGCTTTTCCACCTATAAAGAAATGAAAGCCTTCCCGTCCTCCCGAGGTAACATCGGGCACAGAGCAGCAGTGCTGTGTTTGCCCAGCATGTTCGAGGCCCTGGGTTGAACCCCAAGATAGGAATAAAAGGAAGCCAGGTGTGCTGATGCACCTCTGCAGTCCCAGTGCTGGGGTGGCACTGGTGGTCATGAGGTCAGCCTGAGGTAGGTACACCCCTTTAGGGTCATATCCCCAAATACCAACCAACAGACAACGCTGTGACCTCAAGATTTCCCTCTGTTCGCTTCACTGGATTATACGACTTGTAAAAGTAGACTGTCAAAAGACCAGAGGGGCTGGCTGGGCGGTGATGGCGCTCACCTTTAATCCCAGCATTTGGGAGGCAGAGGCAGGTGGATTTTTGAGTTCAAGGTCATCCTGGTCTACAAAGTAAGTTCTAGGACAGCCAGGGCTACACAGAGAAGCCCTGTCTCGAAAAAACAACAACAACAACAAAAAGACCAGAGGGGCAAGTGTGTTTCCAGGCTTCTATCCATATTTCATAAAAGAAAGTTTTATGGCTTCTAAATAAAAGGATCAGTACTGAGAAATTAGTGACTTAGTAAAGAGTAGAAATCCAAAAAAAATTGACATTATAAACTGTTAAATATTATATGAAACCAAACTCCTAGGCCAATTGAAGGAAAACCAAGAGAATCCATACTGACTAAGCCAGTATTTCAAAACAGATATTTTAAGCTGCGGACGGCAGCGGCGGCGGCGGCGCACGCCTTTAGTCCCAGTACTTGGAAGGCAGAGGCAGACAGATCTCTGAGTTCTAGGCCAGCCTGACCTATATATAATTTTTAAGAAGAAATTTAATTCCTTAACTAGAAATAGAACCCTCATGTGCCTCAGTGAGCATGGGGTCAGGGGACAGGTGATTGCTTCCTTTCTTTCAGCATATGGGTCCCAGGAATCAAACTCAGGGTAGCGGGTTTGGTGGCAGGAGCCTCTACCTGCTGAGTCCTCTTCTCTGGCCCAGAAGGTAAGCATACATGCTGTCCCTGGAGAAGACCAGAACTAAGTTCTCTGCATCTACACGGAGGCTCACCCTCTATAACTTCGAGCTCCAGAAGACCTGACGCCCCCTTCTGGCTTCTGCGGGTACTGCAAGCACATGCTGCAAAAGACAGATGCTGGCAAAACACCCATACATGTAAATGAAACTAAATATACTTAAAAAAAAAATTAGTACAAGAAAAAAAATTCCTGTGTTTTACAGCATGCTTTGAACATTAGTGTTTCAGGTCTGGGGGCTTTCTGTAAGAATTTGTGTATGTATGTGAGTAAATATACATGTTCTTATGCTAAACACTACCCTAACGTGCAAAATCTTGTCAAAAGTTATTTGAGGGTGGTGAGTTTGCAGGTAGGGCAGGGCCTACGTGTAATGGGTATAGAAGGGCTTAGTCGGGATGTGCAGATCCCTGACTTTAACAAAAAGAAGAGTTGGGAGCTAAGAGCCACTAGCTTTTCACAGAAGACTTAAAAGCAATAATTACGATGACAATTACAGCCTGCCTTCAATGTGAAAATAAGTGAAATCTTCACGCTGTGGCTTCGAACAAAGTTGGCTTTAATAAGCTCAAGCAATATTAAAAAGAAAAAAAAAAACGAAAAAATCCCCAGGAGTTCCCCCCCCTCGCTCACATAGACATCATCCCCACCCCAAGCCCCAGCACTCCTCCCCTGTGAGCATACAAACGTGCTGCAAGCCACTCCAGATCCAAGCAGCAAGCAGTTAAACCCTGTCTGAAGAACTGGTCCCCAGGCCGCACAAAGCTCCTTTGTTTTAGAGTCCCAGGCGGCAGCTCTAAAGAGAAGCAGAAGGTATGAGGGAGGGCAAAGTATGGAAGGCCCAAGGTAGATGTGGCTGTGTAAAGGAAAGAAACAAACCCGAGACTGGTCTGGGGAAGGAAGGCGTAGACATATATGGAGTCACATCGTCTACAATGACGTTTACCGGAAGTTCACTTCCTTCCAGTGTTTTAAGTCTTATTACAGTGATCAGAGACATCTTTGTTGAGGCTGTTCTCTGTCGATGCTTGTGTGGGTCCCTGGGGTTGAGCTTGGGTCGGTGGGCTTGGGTGGCAAGCAGTTTACTCTTTGCTGTCTTTCTGAGACTGGGTCTAATATATCCAATGCTGGCTTCAGACTCGCTGTGTACCCTTGGATGACCTCCTGACCCTCCCCTCTCATCTTCCAAGTGCTGGGACATAGGTGTGAACCATCGTGTCCAGGTGCCAGTGTGAACCATCGTGTCCAGTTGCCAGTGTGAACCATCGTGTCCAGGTGCCAGTGTGAACCATCATATCCAGTTGCCAGTGTGAACCATCGTGATCACGGGGCCTTTTTCATGCCGGACAAGCACTTGACCAACTGAGCTGTATTGCCAGCCTTTCGTAGACTATTTTAAATGCAGGGGAAATCTGATCAGGGCAATTCAAACCTTACTAAGGTAGTATTAAACCGATGTAAAGACCATGCCAATATGTATTTGCTTTTACATATAACAGTCATATACTGTTTCCAGAAATACATTTGATAATCATTTGTGGAGGGGTGGGCATAAATGTGTGGAGGAAAGCTTGCAGAAGTTGGTTCTCTCCTCCACCCTGAGGTTTCCAGGAACCCGAGTCATGTCAGAAGCTTGAGGACAAGCGCTTTTATTCTCGAAGCCACCTCAGCATCTCATTTGGTGCTCTTCTGAATTCCAAAAGCTTTGCTAGAATTACTGTTTGCATCAGTGCACGACTAACATATAAGGAAAGAAATTGTTCATATGCATGCATGCACGCACGCACACACAGCATTGATGTATTAGCCTGTACCAAACATTGGCACATAGCTTGCGTTAATAGTGTTAGCAACAGTTGGCCATGAACCTAATTATAGCCTAATTCACTGGAAAGGAGATGGGATATACAGAGGTTCCCACAGACCTGAATGAACAAAGGCTCCATAGTATTATTCCCCTGGTTAGATTGTCAAATAGCCTATTACAGCACTCAGCATAGACTATAGTATATATTGGGGTAAAGTATAAATAAAGTCTGAGCTAGTTCATCCTCAAATTTAAAAATGGAGCCGGAAGTTAGTCCAGTGGCTAGTGCTTGCCCAGTATGATTAAAGCTCTGGTTTAGATCTTCAGCACACCAAACACAGGGAGCTTTGATCTCAAAGGCGACCCTCTAACCCAGGATATCACACTGGGTGGATTTATGTAAAAACTAAAACCCCAGTCAGGCAGACTAGCTGTTCTAGTTTGCTTTTTGCTTCTGTGATAAACACCAAAATTAACTCGGGGAGGAAAGGGCTTACTTGGTTTACACATCCACATCTCAGTCCGTGATTGAGGGGTGTCAGGGCAAGAACTCAAGTAGAATCTGGAAGCAGAAACTGAAGCAGAGACCATGGGAGGGACGCTGCTTACTGGCACGCTTTCCGTGGCTGGCTTGCTCAGCCTGCTTTCTTATCCAATTCAGGACCACCAGCCCAGAAGTGACACCACCACAGTGGGCTGGGCCTTCCAATTATTGTGGTGGCTTGAATGAGAAAGGCCCCCATAGGCCATTTCATATATGAATGCTCAGTCCCCAGTTAGTGGAACTGTTTAGGAAGGATTAGGTAGGTGTGGCCTTGGCAGGTAGTGGTCACTTCAGGGTGGATTTTGAGGTTTCGAAAGTCCACACCATTCCCAGTTAGCTTCCTCCTCTGCCCATGCACTTGTGGATCAGGTGTGAACTCCCAGCTCCTTCTCTAGCACCAAGCCTGCTGGCCAGCCTGCTGCCACACTCCCTGCCGCAATTGATCATGAACTGATAACCCTCCGAAACTGTAAGCCCTCAATTCAATGTTTTCTTTTATAACTTGCCTTAGTCACAAAGTCTCTTCACAGCATAAAAGCATAGCTTAAAACAGTCAATCAAGAAAAAAGCCTTCTGGGCTGGAGAGATGACTCAGTGTGGTTAAGAACACTGACTGCTCTTCTGAAGGTCCTGAGTTCAAATCCCAGCAGCCACATGGTGGCTCACAACCATCTGTAAGAAGATCTGACTCCCTTTTCTGGAGTGTCTGAAGACAGATATAGTATCCTTACAAACAAACAAACAATAATTTTTTTTTCTGTTTGTTTTGTTTTTTCGAGACAGGGTTTCTCGGTGTAGCTCTGGCTGTCCTTGAACTCACTCTATAGACCAGGCTGGCCTCGAACTCAGAAATTCACCTGCCTCTGCCTCTCAAGTGCTGGGATTAAAGGTTTGCGCCACCACCACCTGGCTAAATAAAAAAAGAAAAAAGCCTTCTACAGACATGCTCTCGGACCAATCTGATGGTGGCAATTCCTACATTGAGGTTCCCTCTTTCCGGGTAACACTACTTTGTGTCAAATTGACAAAATTTAATGAGCACAGAGGCACATGCCTTGTATCTAAGTGCTTGGAAGGTGAAGACAGGAGGATCAGGAGTTCAAAGCCAGTCTGGGATACAAAGGGAGTCACAGCCAGCCTGGTCTACACAAGACTTTATCTCAAAATAGACCAAAACAAAACCGGCCATTCAACTGAAAAGTCTCCAAACTTAAGACTGATTTTAAAAGGGGAAAAATAAAGATTTTTCTTTAAGGGGGTAAAAAATGACAACTACCATTTACAGAGTTCATTTATTGTAACTGGCAGGAACAGTTCAAGATAAGGAGGCTATAATAGTGTTAATCAAAACATCAGAATCTCGCCCTTCTGAACCTTATAATCTCTTAGGGAAAACGGACAGTGAACGAGGTATCCAAGAACAGCACAATCGTTATGGAGGACTGTGCGAGGTTAGGGGGGAAAAGAGCAGAGAAGGAAAGGAGACGTGGGGACCAGAGTGTGTCCTCAGACTCATCCAGGAAAGCATACGCAGAAGTTACTAGTCATACAAACTAAGATGTGTGCCAAGCCTAGTGTTGATGCCTAGAGTCCCAGCACTTGGAAGGCAAGAAGATTGCTACAAGTCTGAGGCTAGCCTGGGCTATATAGTATAGCAAAGCCCAAGCTAAAGGGTGAGGCCCTGTTTCAAAAAAATCCAATGGGTGGTGGTGCACACCTTTACTCCCAGCACTTGGGAAACAGAGGCAGCCAGATCTCTGGGAGTTCAAGGCTGCCTGATCTACAGATGGAGTTATGGGACAGCCAGGGCTGTTACACAGAGAAACCTTGTCTTGAAAAACCAGCCAATTAACCAACCAACCAACCAACCAACCAACCACCAACAAAATAAAACAAACCCAAAAAACCCAAACCCCACAAACAGTAACCTGCAGCATAGAATGTGAATGTATCACATGCATTTATCTTCACATGGAATATGCTGTTTATCTAAACTTGCTAAGATTTCTAAGATTTATTTAACTCACAAATACTTGCTGTTTACATAGTAGTAGCTATCTAATGTGAAACTAGGTGAGGCAGCAGCCTCCTTACACAACAGCAGAAGGCAGGTATGTGTTACTGGGAGATGAAATCCAGAAGGCTGGAGAGGTGGCTCAGAAAGAGCGCACCTGAGTTCAGTTCCCAGCATCCAATTTTAACTATTTACTCTAAATTCAGTCTTTCAAAACATTAATCCCACCCTCAAAAACAAAATCCATCTTATGCATTTACCAGGATTTAAGGAACTGAAGCCTTTTAACTTGTAAATAATGAATTCTTTTGCCCATGATTGGGCTTTTGAGACAGGGGTAAACTCTATGTAGCCCAGGCTGGCCTCCAACTCACCAATCCCTTATTGTATCCCTGAGTGGCAAGATTAGGTGTGCACATACCAAACCCAGGCACATTTTAATTTTAAAGGAGGTTATCTGAAGGTTTCATAATAAGGAATAATCCAGATACCTTTCTTTTTCCTTGTTGTAATATTATGGCCAGTGTTTGGCTGCGGGATGTAAACAAAATTGCATGGGTTTTTAAACAGTTCCCTGAAGGCACAGAATACCTCCAGCACGCACCCTCATGCAACAGGGCTCTGCCTAGTGAGATCAGAATGGCATTAGCATCCTTCTCAGAGAGGCAACCCCAAGCAGTAGAGACTTAAATTATATTTTTTTTCTGAGGTACCATTTTCATAATTGATGGACCTTGCCCCTCGACTTCTTTCAGATTTGTTTAGGAAAATCAGTCTCCTGCTTTGTCCCATCAGCACTGCGCTATGGATGAGCGCCTGGACAAGCGGAGATCTGCCGAGGCCTTAGACGGCTGCCAGGCTTCATCTGGGAGTGCGTCTAGGGCGGTGCGTGGGGGGTAAGTGGACATCACAGATGGTGACAGAGATGTGGAAACCGTGGAATCATGACTCCAGATGCAGTAATGGCCTGTGGAGTCACCTGAGCATAGGCTCATGTTAGCTCAGTGACAGTAAGCGAGGGAGGTGCTAGCCAAAACTAAGTATTTAGCCTTGCGCCAACTCTGGGTCCAACGTGTCGCGTGTGTTAGTCTTATGTGACCCTACAATGATGTAGCGATGGACCTTATTGCACACATGTAAAAAAAAGGTGGTTCTGAGGACTTAAGAACGTTGCTCAATGTCTCACAGCTGTACATGGCAGAAAGAAGTCACGCCCAGTCAACCAGACCCCAGACCTACGCTTTGGTTCTAGAACCACCAAACAGCATGGGCTCCGTCACAGAGGGGTGGGACCGATGGCCGGTTCCTCTGGGCGCTGCCTTCAGGGACTCAGTTCTCCCACACAGTGGGAGACGGGAAGCCTGCAGGTTCTCAGTGTAAGCATCTGCCCTTCACCTGTATGCAATGGAATTTGGAGAGAGGACAGCAGTGGGAAGGGTAAGGACCTAACAGAAAGGTAGGGCGACTGGTCGTAAGCGGCACGAGGACCTGCTAGAAAACTAAAAAAAAGCTGGGCTCTGAGGCCCTTACAGGCAAGAGCCCTGTTGGAGATTCAAGGACAGCCTGAGCAAAGCAGCAAGTTCCAGGCTATCCAAGGCTATCCAAGGCTAGCCTAATCTCAAAACAAAACATCAAGCTCCAGACGGTGTGGCCATGAATACAGGAGAAGTTCTGGACTTAATGGGTGGGGGGAAAGCGGGTGGGTAGGGAAGGAGGGAGGTGGGGAGGGGCTGGGGAGGGAGTAAATAGTGAATATTAGAACCATAAGACGCAGTAAACTCTTCCTTAGGTTGCCTTTGGTTGTGATATTTTATCATCGGGACTAAAAGTGACTCACACAAGCAGGCAGATCAAGAGTTCAAAGTCCGCCTGAGACCACTGTGTCTCAAACCAAAGAAGACTGGAAAGGTGGTTGAGTGGTTAAAAGATGATGTAGGGAAAGGCACTGCATTCGTTCCCTGGAACTCTTATGTTGGAAGGAGTTAATTGACACTTTCAGGTTATCCCCTAACCTCCACATGCATGACTGTCACGGCAACACCAACACACACACACACACACACACACACACACACACACACACAAATAAAATTTTTTAAAAATTGGAAGCCAAACCAATTTTAAAAACTATTATGTACCGTGACCAAGCACGGCTTATCCCACAGGCTTACCACATAAAAATCAACCCATGAAACACACAATATTGACAAAGATAGAACTACACTATTATCTAAATCATCAAGGAAATGCCTGACACAATCGACAAACTTTCATAATTCTAATAATCAGCAAATAAAACATTAGAAACTTCTTCCACTCGATTTTTTTTAACTTATCAAATAAAAACCAATAAATTCTTACAACCAACAATTTAATTGTAAAAGATTTACCACCCCCCTCCCCCAGATCGGGAACAAGGAAGAAATGCGTCTTATTCGGCACTGTACTGGAGGATCCAACCAAGGCAATTAGGCAAAGAAAAGAAGCACAGGTTATCTGCATGGGAAACCCAGAAGTAAAACTAGACAGATACGACATGATCAGCCAGAGAAAACAGTGTGCTCAACACTGCAGGACGCAGCCCACCACACAGCCCCGTTGCATGTGCCCACACTTAGTAAACAATCTACAGTAAGAAATTACAATTGCCAAGTGACTGAATGGGAGAACAGTCTCCTACAAGCTGTCCTCTGACCTCAAGCAAATGAGGTGTCTGTCATGTGCCCTCCCCATAAATATATAAAGATAAAAACTATGGGTAGGGGTTGTGTTGAAGGCAAAAAACAAAACACACAAACAAACAAACAAAAACCCAAATAGTTAATTAAAAAGACAGACCATAAAACAGGAGAAAACATTTGCAAAGCATATTTCTTTCTTTCTTTCTTTTTTTTTTTTGCAAAGCACATTTCTGCTAATAGCTTTTATATAGAATATGTAAAGAGCGACCATAAGTTAATAACAAAAACTCAATTTAAAAATAGACTAAGGAACTGAATAGACATTTCTCCAAAGACTCATCCATGGCCAGGAAGCTGGATAAGCATATGTCGTTATTGGTTATCAGGAAAATGCACAGTGAGATCACAATGAAAGTCACTCGACATTCACTGCGATGGCTACCATCAAAAGAGAAAACAGTACGACTCAGTGAGACAGGAAGGCGCCCAGTCCTGCAGTGGCTAATGTGCATGAGTGAGTGGAGTGTGTGTGTGTGTGAGTGTGTGTTAGAGTGAGTGTGTGGGAGTGTGTGTGAATGAGAGGGGGGGGGAAGGGTTCCCTCTTCTCAGAAGAGAAGGGGAAGAAATTACAATTTCTTGTGATTCAGAAATCCCATCATAAACATATGCCCAAGAGAGAGTCATGACCTCAGGAAAATCTGGGGTTTGGGTAGACCGCTCAGTGGGTGCGGTGCCTGTGAAAGCATCAAGTCCTGAGTTCGGATCCTGGGCACCCTAGCAAGAGCATGCACCTGTGATCCAGGAGGGCCAGCTGTGGGGTGGGAAGTTCCCTGTTCAGTCAGTCTAGCAGAAATAGAAAAATCAGGTTCCACAAGAGACGCTCTCAAAATAAGACAGAGTGAGGGGAAGATAGCAATGCTGGCTTCGGGCCTCTGCACACACCTACATGACCACTTACATAAGTGTGAGGACACGCACACAAACACTCACATAACTTGTCAAGTCAAAGCAGCATAACACTATCCAATAAGCAGGGAGGGGGGACCCTCAAATATATACAAATAAATTAAATGGGAAATATTCATATAACAGAACACGCATTACAGTAAGAAGTAACGGAGGACTGACACGTGACGTAATACACATGGATCTTGAGAATACTGTTCTAGGCGATGGAGAGATGCTTCATGACTCCAGAGCACTTATTGCGTTCCCAAAGGATCTCAGTTCAGTCCCCAGTGCCCACATCCAGTGGCTCACCCTCTTGTAACTTGAGCTGCAGGGGATTCAACACCCTCTCTGGCTGCCATGCCCCTCCCCATGCAATGATCAGATGACTCCAGGTAAACAGAACACTAAAACTAGATATTTAAGGGTGCATAGGGAGGTAGGAAGAACTTGGGGGGCGATGGGGGAAAGAACGATCAACATAAAAAATTTAATAAGGTTTTCAAAAACAATGTTTGTAATTTATTATTGTTCGTTACTCATTCACTTTACGTCCCATTCAATGCTCCCCCACCCCACAATCCTTCTCCCGACTCCCCTTCTCCTCTGAGCAGGTGGGAATCCACCCGGCTAAGTTAATATTTTTTAAAAAGATAGTATACTAAGTGAAAGAAGGCATCATGATATAAATCCCTATTGTAAACATCCATGCTTCTAGGAAATATGTTTATGAGTCAGAAGATGGGTGGGCAGGGAAGCAGAAGCCTCTGGTAATGGACACCGGGGAGCGGGGTTTCAAGGTGTTGACCATGCCCTGGTAGCAGCTGCCCAGGTGTGGACCATGCCCTGGTAGCAGCTGCCCTGGTGGCTACACAGCCGTGAGGATGTACGAAAGCCCCCCAAAGCCCACATTAAATAGGTGCACCACGCCCCAGGAAAGCTGTTACTTTAAAAAGTTGAAAAATCAGCTTGAGAAAGTAGGAGAAAAATGGCAGTCTCCACGGACCGCCCGCCCTCCAAAGGGAGCTTTTCAGAGCTGCGTCTGGACTTCCTCTTCCCACACAGCCCTTCCTGTTCTTTTTTTTTAAGGAATAAAACTTCCGCATGAAGCTCCGTGAGCAGGAAGGCTCAGGTTATATATCGCCCCCATCTTATTTTGGACTCAAACATTTATAAGAAAATGCTTACCAGGCAGAAGAACACCAGAGACGTCGTCTCCATGCTGACACTATTTTTATGTCTGGGTGAATGGCTAAGTGTCCTGACTCTGTCATTCTCATAGTGAATAGAAAGAAGTGCAACAAAAGGCTTTCTCTTTGGTCCCTGTTCACTCAGCAGCCCCTGTGCGACCTTCGCCTCACAGTGTCAGTGCCTGTGTGCACGCGCTGAGGGTGGGGATGGGAGCCCAGGGCCAGGGCACTGCTACAGTAATTAGCCTCTTGTTTGAGGCTCAGTGAGCTGCAACCTGCCTCATCTTTCCCTTCCAGTTATTCCTCAGTCGTCTTCTCCTTCTCCTTCCTCTTCTTCTTCTTTGTTTTTTTTTTATTTTTATTTATTTTTATTTATTTATTTTTTATTTTTTGGATTTTGGTTTTTTCGAGACAGGGTTTCTCTTTGTAGTCCTGGCTGTCCTTGAACTCCACCTGCCTCTGCCTCCCAAGTGCTGGGATTAAAGGCGTGCGACAACACCGCCCTGGGCGTTCCTCAGTCTTCTAATCCCCACACTGACGCTGCTCTCCGATATTGCCAAGAGACCACCCACACGCAGCAAGCACATGACCAAGCAAGCCTCAGAAAGAAAACAGGCTTTGGAGTACGGTAGAGCACGAGTTCAAAACCTAACCCCGTCCCTTAGGCAAACTTCTGATGTCAAATCTATCCAACAAAGATCACCCAAGCCCCCAAATAATTCTAGAGTTACCAATACAAGTTAGGTACTGAGGGGCATGCCCCCGAATGACACATGCACTCACGCGACGGTTGGAGACAGGAAGATGTGACCGAGTAGTGAAGATGAAGATTCCTTGACACCGCAGAGGAGGCACAGGCTCTCCTGAGGAGATGAGAGGACCCGGTGTGTCCACAGGGTGCCTTTGGTTGACACCTAATCACTGGCCCTCCTTTATGTGCTTCGAGGTGACAGCCACATAGAACTACACTCAGCGCAAGCTTACAATCGACTAGACTACACAAGGACTACAAGGACGGGTCCTCACTACTTACACTGCTAGGCAGAATAGACTGGTCACTGCTGGAGGTTTGTTGTTGTTTGGTTAGGGTTTTGAGACAGGGGCTCAGATAGCTCAGGGTGGCCTAAACCCACCGCCCCACGTGCTGGGATTACCCTTGCCGCTGCGAACAGGGCTTTTTTTCTTCATTTAGAGAGAATTGGTGTGTAACCTAGATGACATTGGTTTCGTCCTGACTAGCTTTCTCCAGGACTCGTCTGCTCATTTCAAGAGATATTCATAAATGGGTTTTCCCCACAGGTGAGAATAAGAAATGACAGTTTCTCAGGAGAGACTAGGCAAATACTCCGTCCTCAGAGCAAAAACTTACTCAAGCGAGGACACAGCCTCTCTCCTCAAAAAATACTTAGCTGTATACACAGAATCCTGGAGCCAGTACTGCCAGGATAAGGTGAGGACCATGGTGCTACAAGATAAGATTCCTAAACCAGAGAGCAACAGCACTGCCCAGAGGAACCCCGAGGGGGCAGCTTATCCCTGCTATGTCCCCACCTCCAGGTCCCCAGCCCTCTTCCCAAGCCTGGAAACCACAAACACTGTCAACCTGTAGAGTACCAGCAAGTCAGCATGGTCGTGTTCTGGGAACAGACAAAAGTCTGGCCTGGTGCACAGGCCTGTAACCCTGTTCACCCACAAACCGAGGCAGCAGGAGAGCGAGTTTCAAGCTATCACCTGGCCTTGACAAGCATTCATTGACCCTGGTTGGTGAGTTGGTTATTTTTCTGGTTACCGTGACCAAATAACATGTGACAAGAAGCTACAAATAACATGTGATGAGAGGAAAGGTTTATATTGGCTCACAGTTTGAGACTTCACACACACACACACACAGAGAGAGAGAGAGAGAGAGAGAGAGAGAAAGAGAAAGAGAGAGAGAGGGAGGGAGGGAGGGACGGAGGGAGGGACGGAGGGAGGGAGGAAATGTAATAAAATTCTTTAAAAAAGAAAAAATAAGGCTTCATGTAAGTATTTTTTGTTTTGGTTTTTCAAGACAGGGTTTCTCTGTGTAGCCCTGGCTGTCCTGGAACTCACTCTGTAGACCAGGCTGGCCTCGAACTAAGAAATCCACCTGCCTCTGCCTCCCAAATGCTGGGATTAAAGGCGTGCACCACCACTGCCTGGCTTTCATGTAAGTATTGACTAATTTGTAAAAGTAATTCTAGAAAGTACCTTCAAATCTCTTCTAAGCTAGTTTTGCTTAGTCTGGTAATAAACAATGGGTTGGGGGTTGACAAAAATCAAAAGTGAACACTTTATTAAATCATATCCCAGGATACAAGTTCCCTAAAATTGATGAAGATCCTGAGACTACCAGAAAGCCCAAGTATAGTATTCTATTAGCAGTCTGGACAGTGCTGGGACCGTGCTGGGTACTTGAGAAGTCCTTATCTAGCTACTTGAGAGGCTGAGGTGGGAAGACTGGGGTTCAGAGCCTGTCTGGGTAATACCGCAAAACTATTTCAAAAGCAATGGCCAGGCATGGTGGCACACAGCTTTAATCCCAGCAGAGGCTGGAAAGAAAGAGTACTGCGGAGGACTACTGGCCGTCACATTAGACAATGTAAATTTGGATTTAACAGGGGAACATTGACAAGATTCTGGGCAGAGTTAAGTTGGTAAACCTAGAACTATTGCATCTGCTCTGGTAGAGGAGCTGTAATGATCAGCATCTTCCACGTAGGAGGGAAGAACATATTTCCAGCGCCACTTAGCATGCTATGAGAATGGTTGGCTTTTCTTACGATTCAACCAGCCAGAACTAGACAGTCGGCTCCATAGTGCTGTTCTTCCTGCATTCAGAGGGAATCGGTGTGTAAGAACCTGAGCTCTGTTCCCAGCACCCAGGCCGCTCACAGCTGTCTGTAACTCCAGCTCCAGAGGGGCCTGGCCACTCAGGGCCACCTACATGCACAGGTTCAAACACACATATGGGTGTAATTAAATATGAAGTCTTTACAAAATGTTTTAAAAGATCCAATTAACGGTCACATAAGAATTACATGGAGCTCGGTGGCTACGGTGACCTTTTCTTTAGTCACTTAGCTCTTCCTCTCCAGGGACAACGTGCACTTTCAGATTTTCTCATTACTCAGTCACAGAGTCGCTACCACCTGCTACACACATGCACGCCAGTAATGGCTTTCCCCCTTCTCTCTACCCCGACCCCCTGCTTCCTCCACTTAGTTTTCTTCTGTACAATCTTCAGAGTGTAAAAGGTTGAAGGAAAAGGCCCGAGGCTGCCCAGTCAGCTCACCACACCTCGTTTACACCAAGGTCACTCGCATTTTTATAGGTGTTCCTGATACCACGGGAGGTGAAGTCGTCTGCCTCGAATATTGAGTTACAGGGGTGAGTTTGCCATCTCGGGCAGGCCACCTGTTGTGCTGTAATCACGCAGACACATTTCCCACGGCAAATCTGATATGTCCTTGCTGCTTTGTCCAGGAGTACAGAACTTCACTGGGTGAATCAAACCTACTCTGAATTGAGGGGAAGTGAAGCGTGCGGAGGAAGTGACCTGAACCCACCTGCACCCTGAGTTGCTAAGAAATGTTTGACACAGCTAAGCCTATGCTTTTCCATGGCTGGCTGGGAGGGTGGAGAGAGCAGAGAGAGGCCGATGGCTGCCCCTGAGTGAGAAACCCTCTGCCCGCACAGACCTCGACAGTGGTCAGATTCGTTAAGCCTGGACTAAACTAAAAACCAGGGAGAGGAGAACGACGCTAATACAGTAACATGGCTCTTCCTAGGCCAGGGGATCGTTCCTCAAGGCAGAAGGTGGTCACAGACCTAAGGACGCCAACCTAAGGATGTGGTGCTCTGGGTTATGGGTGCTGTGCAAAGAAAACATTCTTCTAAAGGAGGATGAGATGGGACTGACTCTGAGAGCGGTGACTTACAGGTTTGCCCGTGAGCTACAACTAGGTGGGTGGCCAAAGTCTTCCCACTGAGTGGAGAGATGGCTCGGCAGTTAAAGAGCACAAGCTGTTCTTCCCCAGAGAACCCAAGTTCTAATTCCAGCACCCACCTGACAGCTCACAACCATCTATAATCCATTCTAGGACAGACATGCATGTGGTCCAGACATACAGGCAGGCAAAACATCCATGCAAATAAAATAAATCAATGCTACAATAACAATAATAAAATTCCACCTAGAGTCACTAATCTCCCCTGTCCTTTAGCTTGGTGCTTAGTCATTACAGGCTACAAGCAGGAGTATCTTAATAATGTTAGAAATTGGGGCTGGAGAGATGGCTCAGCAGTTAAGAGTGCTGACTGCTCTTCCGAAGGTCCTGAGTTCAAATCCCAGCAACCACACACATGGTGCTTCACAACCATCTGTAACGAGATCTGACTCCATATTCTGGAGTATCTGAAAACAGCTACAGTGTACTTACATATAACAAAAAATAAATCTTTAAAAACATAATAGTGTTGGAAATTTTACTTAAATAATATGTATATATATATATATATGTGACTATACTAGAAATTGTGTTAGCCGTAGAACTCAAAAGACAAAATGAAGTGTTAGGTCTCTCTCTCTCTCTCTCTCTGTCTCTCTGTCTCTCTGTCACACACACACACACACACACACACACACACACACACACGGTATTGAAAGAGGTAGAAACAAGGATGTGTGCAAACCACGCATCAGTGATCCACCTTGTGACGGATGGGATTTCAGGCATTCAGATCTCTGAAGATGTTCTGAGATTTTGAGTTCTCTTTAGAACACACCCCCATCATGAGATTCTTGGGTTAAGCACTGGAAGTCTCAAATTTCATTGTTTTGTTTTATTTTTATATGTAGGGGCGTTGTACCTGCATGTGTGTCTGCACACCACTTTCCTGCCTGGTGTCCACAGAGGTCAAAAGTGGATGTCAAGGCTCCCCAAACCTCGCTTTGAGCTGCCATGTGGCTGTGGGGCTGAACCAGCACCCTTTGCTCTTACCGTTGAAGCCATCTCTCTAGCACCCATTTTTAAGGTTTTGACATTCCCTGCCTCCTATACACTGTCCACACAGAGTACGCACATGCGAGGTGGCAAGACATAGAAAAAACAAAAGTAACTGGGCTCATCTGCAGCAGGAAATGGGTTATTTGTGGCAGCTTTCTTCTTCCAGTTGTAACCCACAAATTTTCCTTAGCACGGCAGACTGTTTACACCTCCTCCTCTGCTCCTCTCCCTCCAATTTTGCGATAAGGTCTTGGCAGAAATCAAATTGGGCTGGAAGTCAAATGAGGCAGGGTGTGGTGGTGCAGCAGAGGTAGGCAGGTTTCTGTGGGTTGGAGGTTAGCCTGGTCTACAAAGAGAGTCTAGACCACCCAGGACTCCATGGTGAGACCTTGTCTCAAGATAAAACTAAACTGACAAAAACAAACAGATAAAACCCATAACACATTAATAGGATTGGATTACTAAATGAATTGTTTTGAAAATCTCCCCCACTCAAAATATTGAGATTCATTTAACTGGTACACATTTCACTCAAATCCTTAATCTTCTTAAAGATTGATTTGTTTTTAGTTTCTGTGTATGTGTGGGTGCCTGTGAATATCACTCGTGTGCTTATTATCCACAGATGGAAGGATATCATTGGATCCCCTGAAACAAAGACTTGTGAGGCACCATGTGTATGGTGGGAATCGAACCCGGGTCCTTTGTAAGAGCAATCAGTGTTCTTTATCACTGATCTATCTCTCTAAGCCCATTAATCACAATTTTTAAATGACTCAAAAATAGGTCATTTTGAATTGTCAACAGTAAACTCTCTTTACCAAAGACTCTGCTTAGGAATGAGCAATGAGTGTCTAAACAAAACTTGTGAAAATATAAATAGTTGTCTAAGAATAAAACACAATTTCCTTCCCTTTCTCCTGTTTTTCTCTTTTGTTTTCTTGAAGCAAAGTCTTACTTTTTAGCCCAAGCTAGCCTCGATCATATTCTGAGAGTTTGAAGCCAGCCTGGGCTACATAGTGAGACCCTGTCTAAAGGGGAAGGGGGAGAAAAATATGTTCCACTACCATTCATAAGCAAGCATCTCCAAAATATCTAATTTCTCGATTAAAAATACACTATCCAAATCTCTGTTTTCTATTTAAAACAAATCTCTTTATTTTCCCTATGGTACAAACAAGAATGTTCCTGAGAAGTGTAAGCAGCACACCAGCTCAGAGAGCAGACAAGAATGGATAGAGGTCTCTCTCAATCGCCAGGCCTGGAGAAAATGCAGGGCCAGAGGTGACTCAGGTCCCTCATCCAGGTTGTGTTCCTTCTACAGAAGCCTGACTCTAGTCCAGGGAGGATGTCCTTGGTCTGCGGTCTTCATGAGGGGCTATTTATTGCTTTCTTGTATCAAACAACAGCAGAAAATGTAGTCAACTGCCCTAATTTTCTTATTAAGCGATGAAAGAAGGCCGACCCTGTAACCCTAACACTCAGGAGGCTAAGGCAGGAGCACTGTGAGTTGGAAGCCATCCTGGGCTGTGTGAGTTGAGTTCCTGAGTTACAGAGTGAGTGGGATTCTGTATAAACAATTAACCAGTGGTCAAGCAGGTGTCCCCTATGTTCTTACAGTAAAAAGTCATTATTGGAAAGGCAGAATGAGATCTTTGTTTGATTTCTTCCAGAGTTTGCATATGCAGCGAGCGGACACAGGAGGGGACAGTCATTTAAACAATGGTCGATTTAAATGTTGGGGTTTCACAATCCTTAAATGGGCAGTCTTCAGTCTTGGAACTCCTCCTTAGGTTTATTCGTGGGCACGAAGTTGCATCTAGGAATCCTGTTGGAAAGGAAGGCCAGCGAAAATCACTGTGCTCCAGCAGTGTGCCAGACTGACACACCAAACACTACCTCAGCAATGGCGCTCAAAATCAAAAAACAGTGGGTGGGTGTTGGCGTACCTATGGAAGAAGCTTAGCGTCACACAGAATGACCACTGTGCGAGGCAGGGAAAGGGCCCAGTTTCTAACTAGCTCTTTCAATATAAAACCCAGACAAGAGAGGCCGGAGGTCAACCTTGGGCCGGTGGCTGTTAGACCCTACTGGCATCCAAGTATCTGGTTGCTGGAGAGCTTGGAGACCATTCTGACCTCCCCTTGATTTCACTTCTCCTGTTTGTCCCTGGTGGGAGAGCCACAGCCCACAGAGCCAAACCGGTAACAATTGGAATGCTTCTCTGCCATTTCCTTCGCAAGACTACAGAGAGCAAAAGAACTCTTGGCAATCAGGTGTGGTGGTGTACACCAACGATCCCAGCTCTCAGAGGAGGCAGAAAGAGGTAGGTCACAAGTTCAAGGTCAGCCTCAATTACACAGCAACTTCTAGGCCAGCCAGTTACATAGAAAACTCTTGTCTCAGAATAACAAAACTAGGGGCTGGAGAGTAAGATCATTGGCCGCTCTTAGGGCTCTGACAGAGTCTGTATTCAGCACCTCTACTCTAACTCACAACTGTCTGTAACTTCAGTTCCAGAGACTCTGATGGCCTCTTTCTGGCCTTCTCAGGTACCAACATAAACATGGTGCACAGACATTCATGCAGGTAAAACAATCACGTGTATGAAGTAAAAATAAATAAATATTTAAACAATCGCTTCCTAGTTGGTAGGTAGCCTCGTCTCAAGAAGACTGTGAAACTTTAAAGACGAAGTGTGTCACTGGGGGTGGGCTTTGAGGTTGCCCTCCCCCCCCCCCCAATTTATTTGTTTATATGAGTGTTTTGCCTGAATGTGCATGTGGACCACGAGAACACCTAGCGTCAGCAGAGACTGGAGAGGCTGCGAGCTCCCCTGGAACGAGAGCTATACACACTTAGGTGCCATATGGTGCAAAATCCTCTGCGAGAGCAGCAAGTGCTCTTCAAGTACTCTTCTTCGGCCTGGTTTAGAGGTTTTATAGCCGGGCCCCATTTCCGGTCCCTTTCCTCTCTCTGCTTCCTGTGTGGGGACAACAGGAGCAGGCAGCTTCCTGCTTCTGCCACCACAACTGCCTGCTGCCAATGCCTTCTCCACCATGATGTCTGGTCTTTATAAATATACCTGTGCACGTGCATGCCCGCTGCACACACACACACACACACACACACACGCACACGCGCGCGCGCGCACACACACACACACACACACACACACACACATTGACTTCATAGCCTCTGACCCTGGTTTTCTTACAGTTCTAAAGGCTAAAGGCTAATTTAAATTTTGAATCTAACCCACATCTATGTCTAGTCACAAAGACAACATCTATTCCTCAGGGGGCAGAGTGTGGAGAAGTCGAGACTTAGGAGGAAAAAAAAAAACTGTTTAAGGCCTCCTGCATTGAGCTCCATTGCAATGAAGAAGATAGGGGAGAGACAGGGCCTTCAGACCTGTGGCAGCTGACAGGACGAACCGGGTGAAAGCTGGAAACCAAGCAAGCACGTGGCCTTATGCAAATCATCCGACTGCTCGGTGCCTCGGTTTCCCTTCTGTGAGAAGGGCAAAGGGTCCCGAGCTAGCCGGGTTGCATTGGATGGGGACGAAGCCCTAAAGCACCTGGTGCAGTGTCGCCCACACGGAAGGCACGCCGTGAAACCTGTGTGCTGAGAGGCTCCTGTAGACCCAAGGTAATGCTGACCCAGGTCCCCACACACTGTGCGGGTGGCAGGAGTGGGGCCAGCGAGAAGAACTGGGCCCACAGAGGGGAAAGGCCACGTGCCAGCTCTTCTCCTAGCCAGGTAGGTGGTCACATCATTTCAATGTTCTCAGGTAACATCACAAGACTAAAGCTAATGGTCGACACAGTTTAATTGTGTTTGCATGTATGTTGGGGGTGGGTGGGGGGTGTTCCAGAGTCAAGGTGCCTGTGGAAACCAGAATAGGATGCCTGGGAGCTGGTGGTCCAGGCTGTGGTGAGCCCCTGTGAAGGCGCTGCCAAATATTTTGGGTCCTTTAAAAGAACCACTGAACAATCTCTCCAGGCCAAGAAAGTAGGGTTTGTTTGTTTGTTTGTTTTAAGCATACAATTCCAAGATGTTGTCCCTGTGGTTGTTCATAAAGTTAAAGAGGATACATTCAAGGCAAGTTGATGATTTTTTTTTTAAAAAGTAGTGCCCTATGAAAGGCTCTCTACCAGTAGTGGGAAAAGCCAAGCCTGGTTGCCCAGAAAGGAGGAAGCCTTGCTCAGCTAGGAGGAAACACTGAAGGCGCACGCTGTCTTTTCTTATTCTAAGAAAGAACCTTCTGGACAAGAGTCCGGAAACTGTTTTCCCCAGAACGTTCACTTCCCTGAACTCTTCTCCCCGTGATGTTCCCTTGAGCCCGAGCCCTGCGAGCTGAGCCTTTCGTGAGCTACTGTTGTAAGAACTTCCTCTGATTCCACACGGGGACCTTTGACTCTTGGGAAATCAGTAACCTGGACTTAATTCACTTCGCTCTCTTGTGATGGTTGCTCTTTATCAAGCATACCAAAGCTTGATCTTGGGGAAAAAAAAAAACCACCTCTAAAGGTGCTGAATACGGGGTTTAGAATCTACATAGTGAGTATGAAAAGTCTGGCCAAGCAAGGCCTGGTGACATGACTCAGTGCTTAAAGGTTCTTATAATAAACCCTGATGACCTGAGATCAGTTCCTTGGACCCGTGTGGTAGAAGAAGGGAACCTACTCAAGTTGCCCTCTGACCTTCACACACTCAGGTGCTGGGGCGTGTGTCCATCTACCCCCCCTCCCCGAAATAAATGAATACAGTAAAAGAAAAATTCATAAGTAAAACAAACAAATTAGAACCCAGGCAATGTTATCTTCAAAACAAGTGAATTACAAAAGGAAAGAGAAAAGGCTCACCCTAATGGCTGGCTTTGTAAACGGAGGAGCTGCCTATTCCTGGGACTGTGGAAAAGCTGACTTGGGCTGGGATCTGCAGCTCAGAAGTGGAGTCCCCTGCCAAGCTTAAAAGGAGCCCTGGAGGCAACCGCTAGCACAGAAGCGGGTGAGGGAGAGAGTCTCAGGACTCTGCAGTGGCAGAGCCCCAACAGTCTTCTCCAGAACCAGATTGCTCTCTAGTGTGGTAAGCAATTTTCACCTTGAGTTAGGCTCCACTGTAAACTCACGAAGCTTCTCAGGCCAGGCTCCTCCTCTAAAACAGCTCCTGAGACAACTGCTTCCATGAAATCAATGGCTCATGCTTAGCACTCCCTGAAACAGGCCCTCCTTCTGCCCTCTCAGGGGATAAATAACATTTCTATGCCACCCTTTATGAGGCCACCCAACTCTGAAGAGCTGACACACTGAGGCATGGCTTTTTAGCTCACACTCACAGTTGTTTAACTCCTGAAATAATGTAAGAAATTGTGGTCTATTCCTACAAAGCAAAACTGGGTAGCAAATGAGCAAATAAATCAGAGCTCCGTGTAACCCCCTGGGCAAACACCACATACCTAAGTGCCAAGTGCCAGGCAGAAGAGCACGGACTGCAAGACTCTGTAGTTAATAAGTTCAACACCAGCCAAAGCTGAACTGTGATGATAGACAATGGTTAATGCAGGGGTGGAAGGAGGAAGTTCAAGAAGAACTGAGAAGCGAAACCAGGCAAAGGGCAAACACCTGGAGTCTCGGAACTGGGGACCCAGGGACACTGCCACAAGTTCAAAGCCAGGGGACTGAGGGAGATTACAACTTCAAAGCCAGCCTTTAGAAGCAATGAGACCCCGCCTCAAAACAAAGCAAAAAAAGAACTGAGAGATGAGAACACATCCCAGGATGGGCTTTCAATAAACAGTTAAAGGATGGATGGATCGATGGATAAACAGAGGGATGGATGGATAAATGGAGGGATGAATGGATACATGGATGGAAGGATGGGTCTGACAACCAGAAATAAAAAAGCTAAGAGACAATATTTTTTTTTTCCCAAGACAGGGTTTCTCTGTATATCCCTGGCTGTCCTGGAACTCACTCTGTACACCAAGCTGGTCTCGAAATCCTCAGAAATCCGCCCGCCTGTCTCTGCCTCCCAGAGTGCTGGGATTAAAGGTGTGTGCCACCACTGCCTGGCACTAAGAGACAATATTAAATGGTGAAAATTTAATAATGCTCTGACCTACAGGTATAGCAACACGCCATTGGGTGCTAGGTTCTTTTAGCAGAATAATTTGTAGGCTTTCCCCCTAGTGACCTTGACCTACATCCATTCTCAGGTTCTTAACCACTTTTTCCAGTGTGAGGTATAGATTCCATCTCATGGGGTGGGACTAAATACAATCAAAAAGTAGTTGGTTGGGGCTGGAGAGATGGCTCAGCAGTTAAGAGCACCAACTGCTCTTCCAGAGGTCCTGAGTTCAAATCTCAGCAACCACATGGTGGCTCACAACCATCTGCAATGGGATCCAATGCCCTCATCTGATGTGTCTGAAGACAGCTACAGTGTATTCATATACATAAAATAAATAAATCTTTAAAAAATATACAAAAATATAATTAAAAAGCCGGTTGGTGGTGGCGCACGCCTGTAATCCCAGCACTCTGGGAGGCAGAGGCAGGCAGATTTCTGAGTTCGAGGCCATCCTGGTCCAAAGAGTGAGTTCAGAGAAACCCTGTCTCAGAAAAAAACAAAAACAAAAACAAAAAACAAAATCCAAAACAACCAAACCAAACCAAACCAAACCAAACCAAACAACTAGTTGGTTACTTATTCCTGTAATCCCAATAAGCTGCACAGTAATTTCTAGACCTACTGGAGCTTGGGTGTGATAACCTCTCTCAGAAGGAACAAATGTCTGGGTGTGGCATCACACCTTTAATTCCAACATTTCAGAGGCAGAGGCAGGTGGGGCTCCCTGAGTTCCAGGCCAGCTTAATCTATATAGTAAGACTACAGGCCTGCCATAGATATATACCGGGAGATAACACTTCAAAAAAGGAAGAAAGGTACGAGCCCAGAGCCCAGAGCCCAGATCGGAGGCACTTAACTACAATTCTAGCATTCCAGAGGCTGCGGCAGGAGTTCAAGGTCAGCCTCAGCTACAGAGGGAGACTCCCTCAAAAGAACAAAAGAAAACTCCCAACACTACCCATCTTTTGTAGAGAGGACAGCTACTCATAGCCAACGACATAAAAGCATTCTTACCCTATTTACTAAAAGCAAAATTTGTCAAACAACAAACTATGGTGAAATGGTAAGGACATATAATGAGGTGTAAAATAACCTCTGGTGATCTTATGTCCACAGATCTGGGGGATTGAAATCTAGAGAAGTTGAAAGGAAGGCACTTCTCCCATGAGCCATCTGCAAAGGAAGATCTGGAAGGCTCTAGAAACAGAAGACCCTTTCCCAGAGCCTTTCTGTTCCCTGATCACATTTGAGATCTGACTAATATTAACTACCTCCTTCAGAGTCTGGTGTGAGGACACAGACCCCTCCACTGACCAAGGTCTCCATTTTAGACTTCCGGGGAACTTCAGATGGTCTTACTGAACATGTTGTGCAATCTTGTGCACCTCTGTGACAGGCCAATGTTTTGAAAAAAAATTTTTTTTCAAAACAGGGTTTTTGTGTATAGCCTTGACTGTCCTGGAACTTGCTCCATATAGACCAGACTGACCTGGAACTCAGAGGACTGCCTCTGCAGGCATTAAAGGCATGTACCACCACGGCTAGCTAGTTTTGAAATCTTAAGGGCATAAGAAAAGGTTAACTCACTTTTTGAAAATTACATAACTTCTCAGTGGTCAAAGCAGTTACAGGACTGGCTATTTAGTCCCATTTACTATCCCACCAAGAAAAGCTATCGGTACCCCACCCTCCCCTGATACGGGGTCTACTGAACTGCACAGTTGTTAGATGGAGTCCTATCTGCCCAGACACAGAAGCCAACCCGGACGCTTCAGCAGAGAGGAAGTTTCCTCCAACTTTGAAGCAGTCATCTCTGCTAGCCCTTTACAGTGACTAGAAATGTTCAAAGACGCAGAAGCTGACACAGATCCCCTCTGGCAGGATCTATGGCGTTCTCAACCACTAATACCAACCTACCACAAAAGGGCCAAAGACTCCATATGCTTGCAGCACTGTATACATTATACTTTCTGTTTGGATTTTAGCTACAACTATAGGTATCTGTGTCCAGCATAATCACCATGACAACTGACAATCAAAAATAAATAGTTCAGGTTCCCCCTTGATCACATAAGCTCACATTTTCTACCCAGGGGCCGGGGGAGGCAAATAAAGACTCAGTACTCCCGAAGCTTATTAACCCAGCAATCTCCCAAGGTCATGGCCAGCAATATAAAGAGACTCTAAAATCGCCTGAAAGTCTAGATCTGAAGATAAAAACCTGCTTTCACGGGTACCTTTAATTTATACTTATCTTGTCTAAACTTAACACAGGAGGGATGACAGCGGTGGTGGGGGGGGGGGGCGGAGAAGAAATTCTTCACGAAATTAGAGCCACCTTTCAGGAAAAGCTTTCAACTGAATGAGTCACCAGGTACAAGGCACAAGGTGACACTTGGTTGGCCTCACATAATCTGCAGGCCTGGTTCCTTGCTGAAATCCACATACACAGCATCGGGCCACCTCACACGCCCCTCTCCGTGACAGGCTCAGCTCTCTAGTACAACTGAAAACAACGAAGGGTTCCAAGTCTGCAGGGACTTCCAGCTACCAGGAAACTAAGATTTACCAAGAAATTCTTTCTGCTGCCGGATCACCCCACATATTTCCCTGGTCACCATCCCCACCCCTGCAGGAGAAGGCACCCAGGGCCTATGCAATCCCCAGCTTTAAATATTAATAAATACCAAAGTATGAAACCAGTACCTGCCAAACACCTGGTGCTCGCTTTCACCGGCCCGTCCTCGCCTCCCACACTCTGGCAACGGAATGCCCTTCAAAACCATGGCTCACTGCTTTTGGTAAATGTTTTACGAGACACTGAACAGCCGTTCGACCCACCCTCAGAGCAAACACCGTTGAGAGAACACAACATAATGGTAGCAAAGCGATCCTGCGATGCACAATAATGTCATTGAACAAGCGAGTTTCCACACTTCCCTGTAAGAAAGGGAAGCCAGCCCAAATCTGTAGAGTTGGGAGTCAGTGGGTAACGCTTCCAGAAATAGAACTTAACGCTAGGGACCTGAGAGGTTTTTCTGTGTTGTTTTGAAGGTGGCCTTACGATCACCTTGTTCTAATCCCCAAGCAAGTCTTGACTTGTCAGCCTGAAAAGGTGTCTAAATTAAGAGTTAATAAAGGGAGATGAAGGGTAGAATTCCCGGGCACACCTGCAGACACAGTAGCGCCCACGTCTTTATGGGCCACTTATTTCTAGCTATTGTGGAAATGGTGCCTGGAAAAAGTAGCTTCCGCAATAACAGAACGCACACCCCGTTTTTCCATAGCCTAAAAGTTAGTCACTGTTAAACAGCAACTTGCTCTGAACCAGAAGTTTGGCATTCCATTCAGGTTAACAATTATAACCGAAGGACAACAGAAACTTGCTGGCACCGAGTGATCAGCACCCACAGCGTGTCAGGTGCTTCTTAGAAGCAGGGTTAACCAAACAGATGAGGAACCGAGAGGTCCTTGGGCAGCCTGGTCCAGAGAACCTCTGTCCCAAGCCCATGAGGGCAACAGGCACGTACCTGCTCCTGGCGCTGGGAGCAAGGATGAATATTTCGCTACCTACAAGCTTAACAGGAGAGCAAACCCATCTAGAGAAGCAAGTTTGCTTTGGCAGACAGGTTAGGCAAGTAAAACACCCCCTTCTCTTTTTGTTCCCCCCCCCCCCCACAGTCCCCAAGAGTACTCAAAATTCCACACTTTGTACTTGGATGTTTGGACAACTGCTGAGAGGACTCGAGGCCTGGCTTTTCTATCTTCTGGCTGTGTGACCTTGGGCTACTATCTCCACCTTTCTGAAATTGTTTCTTGATGTATATCAAACAAATAACCGTCAGGAGCCAGGGAAGAGATCTCCAAGGAGCCAGTTCTCTAATCAAACACTTCTTTAGATCTTCAGAGCATGGTCTGAAGCGCTGTAACAACTGTCTCCTCACACCTTATGTGTAGGAACCCCGTCTTATTTTCCAGTTACAGTTACAGAGGGAGGCTTCGGTTCAGCAGTAAGTTGCCCTTCTCTGGGGTTAGAATGACTAATCAGTTCTGGGTGGGTTTCACAAATGGCCCTTTATCTGACTGCTCGGAGGTGTGGCGACCGGCCGGCCAGCCAGGCACGGCAGTCTCCTCTAGCTTACACAACAGTCTGTGCACACTGCCCTCTAACACAGTTAGCTAACCAGACCTGCACAACCACTCCAGCCCGGCCTCTTCGGTCCCTCTCTCCTCCTTCCCTACCTCACTATCCTAAGCACGTTACGCTATGTTGAACACAGATACTTCAGCCCAGGTGGGCCTTGAACTTGTGATCTCTCTACCACAGCCTTTTGCTGTGACACTTCTCCCACGTTTTTACCCCTCCAGGTCAGTCTTCTCATCTCTCTATTGCCCACTCAGGGCTGCCAGCCTCAGTTTCCCACATTCTCTCGTCTTGTACGACCTAGACATTCACTCTTCAGGCAACCCGGTGAAACCAAATGTGCAAAACTGTCAGACGTCACAATGCAGGGATGTTTGCCCCTTCCCAGGGGTCTTTTCTATGTACCCCTCTCTAGGGTACCCCTTTCCACTCTGCTGTTCGTGGGTTCTAGCAGGACATATACCACTGCATTCCTAGCATGGAGCCAGTCCTAGGTCCATGTGTGGGAATATGCTTCTGGTGATGTTCATAGCTTTTTTTTGTTTTTAAATAGGGTTTTAGCCAACACAAGCCTAGAATTCAGTTTTATGGACAGCCCCGATTAACTCAAATTCTCAGCAATATTCCTCCTACCTCAACTGCCCAGGTGTGGTGATTGTACTCTGTTATAATCGAATTTTGAGAAGTAAAATGTAAAAATGGCTAATCACAAAGGAATGCTTGGTTGATTAAATCCTAGTGTAAAAAAGGCCACATTTGGCAAGGATGTTGTTTGATTTCATATATGATCTTAGAAACATATTAATGTCAAAGTTAAACTGTGAAGAAATGATAGCAAATGAAATGATAACCATCAAAAGCAAGCACCAAGCCAGGTTCAGGAGGTTGATGAAGGAGGATCGTTGCCAAGGTTGGGTCTAGCCTGGGTTTCAGGACTTGTCTCAAAACCCCAAAAAGCAAATACCTGAAGCTAGGAATAGTGGTTTATGTTGGAAATCTCAGCACTCGGAAAGCGGAAGCAGTGGACTGCTGGGAGCTAACCTGGACTGAGACACACACCGTGGCTGTGTGTCAAAGAAACCAGAACCAAAACCGAGCTTCAGCTCTGGGCGATTCCCTCCCGTGCCTGAGGTGACCAGAGAGGGCGTCAGATGCCCTAGAACTGGAAGAACAGACCATGATGAGCAGTCTGGGTCCCAGGGATCAAACCCAGGAAAGCAGGCAAGTGGTCTTAAGCACGGAGCCATTTCCCAGCCATTTCTACAAATTATTTTTTAAGACACAGTCTTATGCCGGAGAGATGGCTCAGGAGGTTAAAGGCGCTCGCCACTAAGCCTGACCTGAGTTTAATCCCCAGGACTCAAAGAGTGAAAAGGGAGAACTGACTCCCAAGTGTTCTCGTCTCCACACATGTGCTGTCGGACATGCATGCAAACACACACGCGCATAAGCTAATCAATCAAACAAACGTATTTTAAAAAAGACATAGGGGGCTGGAGAGATAGCTCAACAGTTAAGAACAGTGACTGTTCTGCTCTTCCAGAAGTCCTGAGTTCAATTCCCAGCAACTACAAGGTGGCTTACAACCATCTGTGATGGGATCTTCTGGTGTGTCAAGGACAGCGTGCTCGTATACATAAAATAAATAGATCTTAAAAAGAAAATAAAAAAGACATCATATTGTTGTGTTGTAGCCCTTTCCATCTTGCTGCTACAGCCATCCAAGTGCTGGTCTTTGCCCCCACAACCAGCTCCAAGCATCATTAATTAATTGTCTACAGTTCCAGGCACTTGACCATGTGAGATCTCCCTTAGTCCAGACTTATGGGAAGACAGCAGAGAGGCAACATGGGGCGTACCACTGTGCTGGCGGCAGAGCTGAGAATCACGTCTCCGTCTGAGCACTCGATCCGCATCCTCTTGCATCTTCTGTACGCTGCAGCCTATCTCCCTCGAAGTAGCCGTTGCTTACACGGAGCTCCACCCCCTCCGCTGTTGGCCCCTCTATGATCAGAACCCATGAGACTCCATTCCTTTCTTCTCTCCCCAATGCCCTGACACTTCTCTTACTGACTGGAAGATCATTTGTTCAAAACCTATTATTTGACCATGAAACCCAACCAAATAATACAGATTCCCCCATTCCTACTCCACCCCCCCACACACACACACACATTGTGTTTACAAACTTGATATTGAAGCTTTGGACGCTCGCTGTGGAGAAATCTGGATTCTACCTAGTACTTGGCATGATGCTGTGATTTAAATATGCTGTCTCGTGCCCATCACAGATTGTGTCCCGAGGAAGGTCAGTGCTTTCTGGACAGTACATGTTCCCTTGTTTGGTTGGCTCTTGGCTTTGCTTTGTTGGGCGGGGGGGCAACTCTGTATCCCTAGCTAGCCTCATACTTCCCACCTTCCCATTCCAGACCCTCACCCACATTTCTAACAATTCCAGGTCAAGGTTTTGCTCTGTGGTCCTTGGTATACTAGTACAATGGGGGGCTTGGTTGTTTTAGGTTTTTTTTTCTTTTTTTCTTTTTCTTTTTTTCTATTCTATTCTCTTTCTTTCTTTCTTTCTTTCTTTCTTTCTTTCTTTCTTTCTTTCTTTCTTTCTTTCTTTCTTTCTTTCTTTCTTTCTTTTTCTTTCTTTAAGACATGGGCTAGATCCGTAGACCCTTGGAGGCCCACATTCCTCTGCTTCTGAAGAACTCTCCCTGGAAATTTCATCTATAAAATTCTGAAAGGGCAGAATATTGGCTATTGAGAAACTGCTGTTCACGTCCCCAAACACCTGCGCCCTTTGGTGGCCTGGTTCTACCCTGGATATATGTGACCCTCGTGTATAGATAGCCTGTGGAATGCTTTCTGATTTTTGAAAGTAGGTTTGAGTCCTGGAACACGATGGGACGGAGCAAAACGGAGAGGTGGATGGAGTATAATGCAGAAGGTCATTCCCGCTCCTTTAAATCTTAAAAGAGCACTTCTAGAAGTTTGGTGCATTCGGCTTTGGAAACTGCCTATCACCCATGCCGGCCTCAACCTACACCCTAAGGAAGTCCCAGTAACTTTTGATGTTTTCCCGAATTATCCAGGAAATGGGAGGCTACGATGGGAGAATGGGCACACGATGAGTCTGCACCAGTCACTAGACCCATAGTTCTCAAAGTGAGGTTCCAGGAACCCCGGGAAGTGCTTGTTTTGGGTACCTAGTTGTCTCAGCTGTCTCAGGGGGAATCACTTGTGTGACAGAGCTGCACCAGGGACTTGCCCCTTCCCTCCTAGAAAGCCATTTGTGCAAGAGAGAATCAAAGACAGCTCTTCAGCTCTGGGCTTTTGGCAGACGCTTTCGAGCAAATGAAAGGAGTATTCCTGTCACTTCAAAGGCCACAGCTGTTTCTAATTCTAGCTGTCAAAGTAAAGTTAAAATTGTGGGGAATTTGCATCTGCTAACATGGACTTGGCAGCTTGCCATGATTAAAGGCTGCTTTAGGAATATCAGTTGTGACAGCAACAAATTTCAATGTGTACTGTATAATAAAACATGTGCCAATATTTTACAAATAAGTGAACCAATATTTTCCAAATGACCGTGATACCTTAAGCATCATCCTATGAGAGGCCAAGCTAGTCTAAGAACGTCAATGTAACCAAGCAAAAAATTTTCATTGATGTGTTTAGAAATTCTGTAATATAACTAAGCTTTAGGAACTATCCATTTCAGGCTGGGAATGTAGGTCAATGGTAGAGTACTTGTCCAGCACTGGAAAATCTCTGGGTTTGAGTTCTAGGAACAGATACTGAGTGAGAGACACACAAAAACAGACAGACACATGGACACACACACATACACACACACACACATACACACACAACTGGTCTTTATAATTTGTTTGTTTGTTTGTTTTTGTTTTTTGGATTTGGTTTATTTTCCGAGACAGGGTTTCTCTGTGTAGCCCTGGCTGTCCTGGAACTCACTCTGTAGACCAGGCTGGGCTCAAACTCAGAAATCCACCTGCCTCTGCCTCCCACGGCCCAGCTATAAATTTTTAATTTAATATTAAATAAGATTACCTGGGAACACCAGGAAAAGGAAAATCATTTTGAATGTAAACAAAGAATATTGAAAATAAAAAATTATAAATAAAAGAAAGATTGCCTGAGAACATGGGGTGGAGTGTGTGTGTGTGTGTGTGTGTGTGTGTGTAATATATTTGTCTGTGTGTCTGTGGCTAAAATGCAAGCATGAGGATATGAGTTTGGAGCCCCAGAACCTATGCAAAAGCTAAGCAGTGCTAAATGTGCCACAGCAGTGCTGGGGGCAGGGGTGGACACAGATCCCAGGGACTCCCTGGCCAGCCAGGAAAGCAGATTTATTGAGGCCTAGAGTGAGTGAGAGACCCTGTATAAAGTAAAAAGTGATTGAAGAAAACATTCGAGATCAACCTCTCACCTCTACATGTACATGCAATCTACAAACATGCACATAACACACACAGACACATATACACAGAGAAACAGAGACCCACATATATACAGAGAGACATACAGAGACAGACAGACAAACACACACACACACACACACACACACACACACACACTCACCTCACAACAGACACTCATAAGCAAGCTCTACCATCCCAACTACTCAAGAGAGTCAGAAGATGACAAATTTAGGGCCAGCCTGAGCTACAGTGACTTCAAAGCTAGCAACTTAGTGAGATTGATATTCTCTCTCAAGTTAAAACCAGAGGAAAAACCGTTTGGTTCCCAAGACCCTGGAACTGCAGCAGCTCCAGGAAGTCTCGTGTCCTCTTTGAGCCTCTTACAGGCTCCTGCGCTCACGGGAAGATCCTTGAGCAGTTCAAAGACACAGACACACAGTAAAAATGAGTCTTCTAAAAGGAAAAAAAAAAAAACATGTTAAATGATGTTGAATGAGGGCTTGGGCTATAGCTCCGTGGTAGAGTATCTTCCTAGTGCTAAGTCACAGCACAGCAAAAACAGAACAAACTCTTCACAGACTTCTGAAAAGTCTGAGCTGTATGGCAAGACACCATCTCAGAAAGAAACAAAAATAAAATCGCGTTCAGTTCCCATGGTTTTAAAGAACATAGAGTTAGCAAATTTAGCAAATAAAAAGATACTTTAGTATAATACATTCTGTGCAATATTTGGGACATATTACTCCTAAAAAAATTTCTAACTACGTGAGTGTCCTAAGGAACTGGGCATCCTACTACACTGTGTCTGCTTTTAAGATGTGCAAAGACCACTGAGAAATGTCAACTTAAACTATGTTTCGCACAACTGTGACCTTTTTTCTAAGCAGGGTTTCATGTAGTCCAGGATGGCCTAGAACTCGCTACTTAGTCAAGGATGACCCTGAATTACTGATCCTCCTGCCTCTACCTTCCAAGTGCTGGGATTACAGAGATGTTAAATTCTTCTTTTATTAATTTGTTTTACATATTATTATTTTTATAAGATTATAATTTAATTATATCATTTCTCCCCTTTCTTTTTCTCTCTCCAAACCCTCCCATGCAATACTCCCCACCCCCAACAACACACACACACAGGTTCACATGTACAGCTTTTCAGGGCTGACCTTTTGCTTTAATTCCTTTTTATTTACCTATTATTTATTTTGGGTTGGGTTGGGTTGGGGGGGGGGCACAGATTCACTCTGTAGCTCAGGCTAGCCTGGAACTCCTGGTGATCTATCTCCCTGCCTTAGCCTCCTGGATGCTAGGATTACAGAAATGACCCATTATGCCCAGCAGTACATTCTAGACAAATGCCAGGCCTCCAGACTCCTCTGTTGTGAGTCCAATTACAACTCTGATTTCCTCATCCAAATGAGAAAAGGAAACCCCAAAAGAAGCCAAGTGAAGTCACTGACCTGTGAAGGAAGACTTGGAACCTACTACTACCCACTCAGATGTCAAAATCTCAGCTGTAGCCACTAGGCCTCTCTGGTCTTTTGAATGATTCAGGTTCCCCAAATGGTGTCTCTAATTTTAGTGAGCCATCCTCTCTCTCTCACCTGATGTCTCACAGCTGTGCTTTCTGCTATGAGCAACAGTAAAACCCAAGTGTGTTTGTGTGTGTGTGTGTGTCTGTGTGTGTGTCTGTGTGTGTAACTAGCTACCCAAAGCTGCTACAAACACTTAACCACTACTTCCCTATGCGTGGTGAT
Organism: Apodemus sylvaticus; assembly: GCF_947179515.1. Taxonomy (NCBI): domain Eukaryota; kingdom Metazoa; phylum Chordata; class Mammalia; order Rodentia; family Muridae; genus Apodemus; species Apodemus sylvaticus. The sequence continues at coordinate 44,211,441 of NC_067482.1, read as the reverse complement.
TGTCTTCGGCTGCTTCCTTCATGGGAAGCTACTAGGAACATAAGCTGAGCCTAGCATCAGCCTTGGCAGTGAGCTGGGGGATTTTTCCAAACTGGTACAGGAAAACGAAAGCAAACAGGAGCACTGTTATAAACCAAAGTCCTGTTTCCACATCGTCATGGCCCTGGCCCCTGGGTATACGACTTCATAAGCTTGGACCCCACAGCAAACAAACTAGGGAAAGGCTTGTTGTTTGTTCGTACTGCTTTTTACTGAACCAGTAAGAGGGGAGAGATATGCATGCCACAGTCACACGATTAGTAAAATCCAAAAAAAATAGATTGCCAGCAGCCAAGAAGAGAGGGCGACCTCCCGTTACCAACCACTGTACTATAATATAGAAAAAAGCACCCAGGGAGGGACACCGCTTCTTTCACTTGGGAAAGATTTCCTTTAACAAAGACAAGTCAACTTTCTTTTCTTTTTTTTTCCAGGCTTGTTTTATGCATATGAGCATTTTGCCTGCATGTAGGTATGGGTGCCTGGTATCTATGCAGGTCAGAAAAAGATGTCTGATCTTCTAGAACTGAAGTCGTTTTAAGCCACCATATGGGTGCTAGGACTCGAACTTGGGTCCTCTGCAAGAGCAACGGGCTCTTAAGTACTGAGCAGCACCTCCAGTTCCTGACCCCTCTGTCCATCTGTCTTCTTCCTCCATCTTCCTTCCTGTATTTTCTTTCCTCCATCCTTCCCTCCTTCCCTTTTCCATCTACCTTCCTTCCCTTTCTTCTTTCCTGTCTTTTCTGTCTCCTCCTTCTCTCTTTCCTTCCTTCCTCCCTTCCTTCTTTCTTTCTTTCTTTCATTTTTCTTTCTTTTGTTCTTTCTTTCTTTTCTTCCCTTCTTCTCCCTTTCCCTCCCCCCTCTCTCTTTCTCTCTCTCTGTTATCTGTTTGGTTTATCGTGACTGAGGAGTTTTATCAGAGGCAAGGCAGGTCAGATTACACTAACAGTAGTTGTGTATACAGACGTTTAAGTGGATTCAGCAAAGATGAGAGAAAAAAGCTTGTGGGAGAGCAGAGGCCCAAGCTGGAGTCTTAGTGATGTAGAACGTTTTAGAAGGGAGCACTTGGTACCACAGGAGAAAGCAGGTTTAGGAAGGAAGAAGTTTGTGGACACCCAAGGGCTCTGAACAACTGGCTTATTGGTACAGGGAGAGGGGACACTCAAGGCACCAGAGAGAAAAGTGCAAGTCATTAAGAGAAACCATCTAGGCTAGACTGGCAGTGTTGCTACCTGAGTGGAGACCCTAGCTCAGCACTACCACCCTTGTGTCTTGCCTCTGCAGAGAGACCCCAATCTGTTTGCTCCATAAAGATCTTCCAGTGCTGAAAGGCATAGGACAGGCTGAGCGCCCACTTTGGTGCTTTATACAACCAGGGGCTTTCTCCTTCAACGTGCCTTCAGAATTGATTCCTGGGGCTGCCCGAAACTGTGACTCATCAAATTCTCAAGCCAAGAGAACAATGATAGTCTCTGGCTTCCTTTCCAGCCCCAGCCTGCTTCCTTGTCTTCACAGACAGAGGTGACAGGTCCCCATGTTCCTGTTCTCACCAGCCGGGTTGGTTGCCTTCCTCTGCTGTCAGCATTGTCTAAAGCATGGTGAACACAGGGCTTTAAGTATGTGCTAGCCTCACTGTCCTTATGTGCTGCAGCCCCCACAAAATATAGATCTGTCCTGGAAAGTGGCCAGTATCACTTTAGCGTGGTAGTGTGACAAGTTTGAAGCCAACCAGACTTACATAATGAGTTCCAAGCTCTACACAGTGGGACCTTGTCTCAAAATGTGAACAACCACAATAGCAACAAGGGTAACAATGTAGGCCAAGTCATAGCAAATGCTTTCTCTGCTAAGAGGCAAACGGTAACTGTTTTAGGGCTTTGTAGGTCTCTCAGCTTCTCTTACAGAATTTTCTTCTTTTTCTCCCACCTCAAAAAAAAAAAAAAAATGTAAAACAGGCTGGGGTGATGGTTCAGTGGATGAAGGGTTTGCCACACAAATTTTGGAATCTGAGTTCAAATCCCCAGAACCTGGGTAAAGCTGGACACAGTAATACCCTCTAGAACCCCAGAACTCCTACAGTCAGAGGGGCCGGGACATGAGTTCCCTCGGAAGCTTGAGGGTCAGCTAACTGCACAGAAATCAAACAGACCCTGTCTCGAACAAAGTGGAAGGTGAAAACCAACACAGAATGTGACCTCTATATGGACACCATGGATCACACATGTGTACACTCACATGTGAACATATACACACAAACACACACACACACAGAGAAAATAATTTTTAAAAACACAACAACAAATCAGGGGCTAGGATGATGGCTCAGTGGTTGAGAGTGTTTGACAGACAACCATGAAGGCCTGGGTTGTGCCTGTTAACCCTAGTGCTGTGTGGGCCAGAGACAGGAGGACCACTGAGACTTGCTGACAGACAGCCTAGTTAGACCCCAAGCTCCAGTTTTTGTCTCAAAGCAATATGGTGGAAAGTAAGGAAGGGACAACCTCCCTTGGATTTCATTCACCCATGCACATAGGCATGCACAGGCGTGTGTGCAAACACACACACTAATGATAAATAAAACTCTCTCTCTCTCTCTCTTTCTCTCTCTCTCTCTCTCTCACACACACACACACACAGACCAGATATACATTTCTATAGGCCAGACGACTACCATCTATGTATGCTCACCATATGTTGACATTTGGTTGCATCCTCTTTCATTTTTTTCCTTTCATGGCTATGGTAGTAATGTGAGACTAAAACTATAAATTTGCCTAGGAAGGTGATTACAGCATCAAGAGACCTGAGTTCAAAGTTTGGCTAGTCCATTGGGTCATGGCCTTAGTTCTTGACTTTAGAATCAATGAACTGGTCTACACAAAGGTGTTGACCTTCCTTCTATATTTAATCTAAGGTAAGATGGACTCTAGAGGATGTCTCTTCCCCAAACCCAACTTAAAGTCAATACAAATTTGCATAGGTCTTTGTGGGATTTTGGAGGGAAATGGAGGAAGATATGTTTTTTTTTTCAATGTATTTATTTTATGTATATGAGTACACTGTAGTTGTCTTCAGACACACCAGAAGAGGGCACCGGATCCCATGACAGATGGTTATGAGCCACCATGTGGTTGCTGGGAATTGAACTCAGGACCTCTGGAAGAGCAGCCAGTGCTCTTAGCTGCTGAGGCATCTCTCTAGACCAAAGACATGGTTTTTTGAGACTGTTAGAGAGGACCCAGGCTAGTCTCAAACTCTGTGTGGGCTAAGCTTGCCTGGAACTCTAGCTACCTGGTTTGTATTTCATGGTTTAGTCACATGTAACAGTTTGTTATTTCCACTGATGTTAGAAGAACCTGTGGATTCTGGCTGAACCGTCTAAAGCACACCTTTCCTGATGGTCCCTCAGCCTCTGAAGAGCAAGTGGGTAGAAAACACACTCTCTAGCTTCTAGGCACCCTGGTATGTGCTGTACTTTGGGTATGTTCCTGGAATTCATGCTTCAAATTCATGTTTTTTTGAAGAGGTAAAGGGGCTTAAAATAGCTCAGGCTGGTCCTGAAATGTAAGTAGCCAAGGCTGGCCATGAACTCCTGATTTACCCGCCTCCACCCTCAGAGTGTTGGAATCACAGACAGACACCTGCAGATCTTGTGTTTGTTTATTTTGTTTTGCTGAGATCTAGTCTCACTGCATAGCTCAGGCAGGCTTTGAATACTAGTCCTCCTGCCCCCAGATCCCTAGTACTGTCCTTATAGGCACGTGCCATCATACCCACGTTCCCAACTGCCTTGGTAGGATTATTATAAATATAGTATAAGAATGTGCATGCATACACATGTGCACACACACACACACACACACAGGAACTGTTTATATATACTTGTGCCTGGCACATAATAAGCACTCAATGAATACTGATTTCGGTTAGTCTCACTATCTCGAGGGTTCCTTACAACTCCAATACTTCAGGACTTGGATGGTTAATCACTTGGTGATGGGCTACATATGTGGAGAAGAAAGTACTCAGCACCAACAGGGCTAAGTCTAAGGGCTGTCTGGGTGGAACAGCCATTCAGGCTACACACCTGAGGCCGACCCGAGAACTCTTTGTTTCAGGCGTTCCTTGGATGCTGAAGACTGATCTCCACCTCAATATTTTATCTATCTCTAAGTACTGAAATTTGTCATTCTGATGAAATTCATGTGGTCATTCTGTTGCTGTCCTTTTTTCTTCTTCTTCTTTCTTCTTCTTCTTCTTCTTCTTCTTCTTCTTCTTCTTCTTCTTCTTCTTCTTCTTCTTCTTCTTCTTCCTCCTCCTCCTCCTCCTCCTCCTCCTCCTCCTTCTTCCCTTTCTTTCTTTCTTTCTTTCTTTCTTTCTTTTTTTTTTGGCATCTGATTCCAGCACAGACACCATTGAGTGTAGCTCAAGTGAAGGTCGGGTGTTCTGTTTGTCTGTCCTTGGTGTAGCAGCTACAAATACATCTGGGAGTGATCTGTTTTTGACCAGCACAGTAAAGCCTTGCAGGAAGCCTTGACTTCAATTCACATCTACTGACTGGCTGGAAGACACGGTTCTTGGCAGCTTCGGGGCTGACATTTGTGGTGGTGGGGATTGAACCCAGAGCCTGGAGTAGTCTAGGCAACTTCTCTACCACTTAGCTAACATTTGAATGTCACCTATGAAGCATGCCTAAAGGTCTCATGCTGACCTTAGCTGAATAATTCAGCCTCAGAATCTGGGAGTCATTTCCTACTTTCCAAACAATTAAATGCCTTTTACAAAGTGTCACCACTGAGCAGCTACTCTGCCAGAGAACGCAGGTTTTGTTGGTGCCCACTTCTCATTTTCCTTGTGAAGGGTTGGAGTAAACCTCTTCCTTGTAGTAGACAGACCTCCATTGTAGGCAACCATCCACTTGTCTGCACATTATTGGGTCAGCCATGACTCATGTCTACCTTTCTACCTTTTAAATTTTGAAAATGGGTTATCTCACTTGGAGGCGAGAGTTGGCCCAATGGAGTGGGCCAACTTTTGTGGAGAACAAAATAGGGTCTATAGCCCAGGCTGGTCTCAAACTCCTTATATGGCCGAGGATGACCCTAGACTTCTGATCCTCTTGCTTCCACCATCCAAATGCTGGGATTGTAGACAATGTACCACCGCACCCAGTTTTATGAGATGCTAGGAATGTGTTTTAGCTAGGGTTTTATTGCTCTGAAGAGATACCATGATCAAGGCAATTCTTATAAAGTTAGAGGGGTTTTTTTGGTTTCTTTTTTGTTTTTGTTTGTTTGTTTGTTTGTTTGTTTGTTTTTTGAGACAGGGTTTCTCTGTGTAGCTCTGGCTGTCCTGGAACTCACTCTGTAAACCAGGCTGGCCTCGAACTCATAAATCTGCCTGCCTCTGCCTCCCAAGTGCTGGGATTAAAGGCGTGAGCCACCACTGTCCAGCAAAGTTAGAATTTTTGAGGTTTAGTCTATTACTGTCATGGCAGGAAGCATGGAGGCATACAGCAGACATGGTGCTAGAGAAGGAGCTGAGAGTTCTACATCTCAATCTGCAGGCAGCAGGAGACTGGGGACCACATTGGGTGCACATTGAGACTCAAAGCCCGCCCCCACAGTGACATACTTCCTCCAACAAGGCCATGCCCACTCCAACAAGGCCACACCTATTCCAACAAGGCCCCACCTCCTCACAGTGCCACTCCCTGTGGCCAAGCATTCAACACCTGAGTCTATGAGGCCATTCCTAGTCAAACCACCATAGGATGGAACCTAGGGCTTCATCTGTGGCAAGCAAGCACTCTGCCCATAGAGTTACATCCTTACCCAAAGAACTGCTCTATGAACACTATTTGTCGGAGCTGTTAATATTCATGGCATTATTTCCTATTAACCGTGGTTTCTCTTGGACTCTGCTGTAGAGACCTTGTTGTACTGGGATAACTTTTTACAGCCTTCATGGTCAGTCCCTAGAGTCTTTCCTAGAGTCGCCCTGGGCAGGTTTCAAGTTGAACTATGATTCTCTTCCTCACTTTTTATGCACTGCTATGTTCTATGTTACACTGTATATAGTAAATATTAATAATGTGTGTTAAGAAAACAAACTATTCTGTTAAAAACAGAAGAAGACAAAAAGTTGCTTCTAGAACTTCTGGAATTGTTTTGAGCAAGCCAGGGTCATTTTGTGACAGGACCCTAGTAGTGCATGACTAAAGAAAAGACAGGCTGCCGGGCTTATCTGCCTGACCTTTGGCTGTATTTGCTCTGCGCCAGTTTCCCTCAGACTGGCTGGGCAATTGCGCAGCTTCAGGGCCCTCGCCTCCAGCTGCCTCCTCAGAATGAGAGGGGGAGAGCGCTGCTTCTGAAAACTTGTTCTCCAGCAAATATTAGGGGTGTATGGAAAACTGTTCCTGAGAACTCTGTAGCTTCCCTGGATGAGGCTTAGTTCAGGAACAGGACTTAGCATCAATCAGAAATCCTCCTTGCCACCAAACAAACCAGAGGACTTCAGTTCGGTCCCTGAGACCCAAATGGTAGGCGAAAACTCTCCAAAGTTGTTCTCTGACTTTCATACATATAACGCGGCATGTACATCATGCTATAAATGTGCGTGCACATCAAATAAATAAATGAACTCTGGGTGGGCGTTCTTATTAAAAAAACAAAACAAAACAAAAACCCCGTCTCACATGCTCACTTTTTCTTCCATTTCAAACACAATGTCCATTTTCAACTAGTACATGACCCACCTCCTAATCCGTGAACTTCCTTGGAATGGAGTCTAATCTAAAGGACGGTGAGCCAGAAAGGGCCAGGGCACGCCCGTGTATGTGCACTTAGCTTACATCATTAATTCAGGTGTAGCAGAGGGAACCGTAGCACAGGTTCCTCTTTCAGAACTAGGAGCTTAGACTTTTCACTGGGTAAGTATGGGGTTCCTGTGAGTTCACTCAGGGCATGGCTGTTTCCTCTTAAAAAGTCAATCATCTATCCCACCCCCAAAAGGAAGAGCACTGCACTATTTGACATCTCATGTGGGTTATTAAAGGACTACCAGAATCCAAGTCTCTATGCGATACACCCCAATCGCAGACACCTTAAATCACTATTGATTGGCTGGTAGATGCTGAGGGCAGCATTACAGAGATTCGGATAACCCAATGACAGCTGAATACTAACTGACCACCAAATATACCCATTAAAACCAGTAAAATCACACACACACACAAAAAAACCCAACAAAAACAAAAATAAGACAAATCATTATTTTTTCCATTCTTATGGGGACATTGGTACTTACAAACATACAGGGCACTCTGCCCAGTTAATCAAAAGCAAAACAAGGTAGTATTGTTTTGGGGGGGTGTTTGTTAATAATAATAATAAGGGATTGGAAAGATTTCTCAGTGGCTAGAGCACTTGCTGCTCTTTCCGAGGACCAATACCCACACCAGGTAGCTCACAACCGTCTGTAACTACAGTTCCAGCAGATCTGATTCCCATTCTAGCCTCCTTGGGCAGCAACATCCACATGCCATACACTTACAAGATATATGTGCGCGTACATAAAAATCAACAAAAGCAGTAATTTTTAAGATGGAAATAACGAGGAAGGGTAGCGATTTGCATATGGCACTCGCTCAGTAAGCGATGCTCTGACCACCTGTAGGTGTTCATCTGAGCAGCGGTCAGGACAAAGCCTCCTTAACTTACCAGACTTCAGTGAGCTGGGAGCTGCTGAGCGAGGCTGGGTGGCAAGGAGCAAGCTGTCCTTCTAACTTGTTTGTCACCTGAGCTGTGAATGGAAAAGATGCCATTAGTATCCCAAAAATTACTAACGAGGAATCTGCCATTAAGAAACACGGATTCGCCACCTGGTGGTGATACACACCTTTAGTCTGAGCATTTGGGAGGCAAAGGCAGGCACATCTCTGTGGTTTGAGGTCAGCCTGGTCTACCGATCGAATGACATATTCCTTCCACTTCGGGTGCCCTTCACAGCTGTCCTTTCTGCATACATACCCAAGCCTCCTTAACTGTCTGGCTTTATGGTCACTAAATCACTTTTGAGTAGCCAGGTTCTGTACAGCAGGCTTTATTATATAACACTCCACAGAGAACAAATCAAACCGTGACAAGAGCCTCCTCCCTCTTGCCCCTACACCAAGAAACACCATAACCTGCCTCTTGGAAAGGATTATGAATTGTGATAACTCCGGGCGTCCGACTCAGTAAGCATTTGCTCCAAAGTTCTCCCCTGTGCAATGGCCAGGCTAACTAAGCTTGAACTTGTGATTAGCATATGGTGCTTGAAAGAACTTTGACCCACAGACACTTGGCATTGCCTCGCTTCTCTGAGTCCAGCCTGTGTCAGGAGTGCCCATTTCAAGGGTAATAAAGAACCCGACTGTTAGCCTACAGCAAACTGGAGGCGGTGCCACGCCATTGCCTGACCTCTCTGCCTGTCCACCAAACCCTCAAAGGAAGCGTGCAGCCCATAGGTCAGCTTTCCAAATGATCAAATCAAAAGGGGACAGATTTCTAGACAGAAGAACACTGAAAGTTCTACCTGGAATTTTGAAGCACCAGTTTCCTATAATATATGCTTGTAGTCCCAAGATCAAAGTACTTAGAGTAGAGATCGTTTGACAGGGAGACACTGTGTTCTCTCTGAAGGTTCCTGGGCTCCTTTTTATTGACATGTTATAAAACAGGAATTGGACACAAGGAAGAAACCTCAGATGTTGAGTCCACGCCCATGCCTTGTACAGGATACATAGTCCTGCTGCCTTCATTTGCTGAAGTCCCAGCCCTGGGAATTGGACTGTATTTAGAGATCCCATCTTCAGAGCAGTGATCCATCTATATAAGACCACGGGGATGGGTCCTGCTGGGTCCTGCTGTGGTCTGCTTGGAGTCGTTAGAAGAAGAGGGTATGACAACCAGACAAGAGATGACACAGCAAGAAGAGAGTCATCTTGAGTCATCTAGACATTTGCCACCAAACCTTACTTTGATCCCTGGGAGCCACACGGAGGAAGGAGAGAACTGACTTCCACAAGTTGTCCTCTGACCCCCATGCATGGCCTGCCGCCCAGCAATAAATAAATACACGTTCAGCTTGTTAAAAGGGAAGAGCCATCTGCGGATACGATGATCTTGAATTCCAGCTTCTACAATGACAGCGACATCAACCGCAGAAGCTGCTGATCTGTGGTGTTTTCTTAGGGTACCCCAATCAATCAATGCCAACTTCCCACACCCCAACACCATGTCTCAGGACCATGGTGCCAAAGATGAGCAGAGGTGGCTAAGCACACAAAGGATGAGAGTGGACAGTAGGGAGAACAAGGACACACATGCTGTATCTACAACTATTACATTTAGAGACTTCGTGATGCCATAAGGTCATATAAAATACGGCCTAATGAATATGGTGATGGCTCTTGGCCTAAGCCAGTAAAGGGCATTTAAAAACATCCACCTTTCATGCTTTCAACACATATTAAATGAACACCATTTACGCACATGACCTTTTTGCCAAATGCAGGGAATAGTAATTGTAGCTCAAATGAATATATTTTCTGCAGCCGTGGTAGTTATGATCCAGGAATCTGGGCTAGAGACATTAGATTATAAAGACAAAGCCACTGCCTTCTAAGTGAGGGCAGATTAACAGGACACAGAATTGCAGGGAGAGCATTATAAAATGCTGGGGTGCCAGCTAGCCTGTGCGAGGAGCAATGGGAACCAGGAAGGCAGGAATTTCTCCATCTAGACTAATCAAGGAAGATGAGACCTGAGGGTTGAGCCCATGCGTCCAACAGATACGGATGGAGAGGGGACATTCTCCTGGGTTCACGGGGAAGGCAGAGATAGGATGAGTACAGTATCCAGTTTGGCAAGAGAGATGGAGCGTGGGCAGGGCCTGAGGCTCAGTGAGCAGAGGAACCGGAATTCATATCTGATGGCCCAGGGGGCCACTGAGAACTTCTAATCAGGAAGGAATTGAATGGAGGAGCACTGTCACCGCGATGCGGAGGAGGGAGGAGGGATGAGGGACTCGGGCACAAGGATGCCTGGGTCAAAGTTAGAGGCGCGGAACTAGAATGGTTGGTGTGTTCAGCCAAGACCTTGGGTAGGCTTGCCCAAGGGCATCATGCACAGAGGTGGGGGCACTAGGAGGGGAGAAAGAAAAGAAATGGAAGAAGAGGAGGAAGAGAGGGAGGAAGCAAACAAAGTACATGGGAAGTACTTTGGGCATTAACCCAGGCTAGCATAGAACTATATAGTTGAGGATAACCTTGAACCCTTGAACTCTGCCTGGGGAGATTTCCCCCCTCTTAAGTGCTGAGATTTTAGTCATTTACCTGTGTGAGAAAATATATTTCTTTAAAAACTCGAGCTGTCAGAAAGAAAGCAAAGCTCCTTGCTTCCTGCCACTGAAGCATGACTGTGCCCACCCACTCTCCTCACGCACCCCGATCCGTCCTTTCGCAGGGCAGAGAGCAGGGCATCCCTTCAGAGGGAGGATGCCTTGAGTTAATTAGTCTAAGTGTGTAAGTGCAGTGAATGCTAATTAAAACAGAAGTAAACATTGAAATACAAATGAGAAACTAATGGGTGTGTAATTAAAGATTGTTCCCCCTCTCCGGGAACCTGAGCCAGACTAAAAGAACACACAACACAACAAAGGGTTAATCCTGTACACGGTCTGCAGAGGATGAGGTTCTATTTCCTTGGCGCTCTCCAGGCTCTCACACAGGAAAGGACCACAGTAAATGCCCTCTGGACGTTTTGGCTAAGGTCAAGTGTAGAAAAGCAGTATTTATGACCGAGCATAGACTTCAGACTGAAGGGAAGCCAGGCATCTGGCCTGAAACTTGCCTCTGTCAGCCAAGCATTTGGAAGGCCGAGTCAGGAAGGAAACAGTGAATTTAAGACCAGCCTGGGCTACATGGAAAGCTCCAAGAAAACTTCAACTCCCAACACTTACATAAAAAGCCACACACACACACTAGTAACCTTAACACGTGGGGGAGGGGCACAGGGGACAAGGGAGAGTAGGCAGAGCTAGGCAGCTTCCTGGAGAACACTGGTTAGTCAGTCTAGTCAATAGAGCACTGTGCTGTATGCAGTGAGAAAGCTGTCTCCAAAAATGAGGTGGATAGGAAACCTGACAGCACAGGTACAAACACAGAGAACACACACACACACACACACAGAGAGAGAGAGAGAGAGACTTAAACATGCTCACACACTCACTCACTCATATAGAAACTAACATACACACATACACACTAGCACACATACATTCAGACTCACACTCTCACATACACTCACATACACAGACTCACACACTCTCACACACACTCACTCATACATACACATACTCACATACACACACTCACACATTCACCCACTCACATAAACACATACAGACTCACATACACATACACACACACATATAGACTCACCCATACATACTCACACTCACACACATATAAACACATGTTTCACTCATATACAGACACACACACACATACACACACTGAAATGTATCAAGTGAAATTGATACTACAATAAACACTGAAGGCGGAAAGAACAGTGGAGAGAATGTCATGTGAGGGAATGGATATTTATATTTATATGGATATTTATATTCCTAAGAACAGGGGAAGTAAGTGCAGAAAAGAAGTCTTCTGAAAATTATCCTGAGCGGATCCCCTCTTTGTGTGGATGAAACTTGGGATGTTAAAAGGCTTCTTTATGCAAGAAAGTTTCGAAAAAGTCCAAAGTCTTCACTGTCCAGATCAGTACTCTCCTACCTCACTTCCCTGGACAAGCTGCCCTCTTGTGGTTTCTGATCACAAAAGCAGGCAGAGAGCCCGGCCTGTCCACCAGCGTCCCTCAGGAGGAGCCCCAAGCTTCTACGTGAGCGGCGACATGACCATCACGGGCTAGGGGCACAGCTTTAAGTCACCATGAAAATTGGGTTGCCACAAAATAATATGGTTTGAGGCTGACAAATTCAAAGGGTGATTTAATCTCAGTGTTAACTGCTACTTAATTTGAATGCCCTAGTACCTACTTCCACTTTGGCAAGGTGGAGGCAGCCGGCCTATCAACAGCGAGCAGAGATCTTCAAGCCAGTGCCAAGAAAGCAGCCTTGCAAATCCACATTCTGCCATCTGTGGGCGTGACTCAAGAGTCCCACGGTATCTTTGCACTAACGCAGAAGCAACCAAAGGTTACTTAACGTTGTTCTGGAAATAACATTGACATGGGGGGGAATCCAGGTATCAAGAAATCCTTAACATTTGTTTAGGAAGGAAAAGATGGAAGCCCTTTGGAGTCCTCGGCCTAAACCCAAACATTTAGAAGGTAGAAGGCTCTCAGGAGTCCAAACTTGGCCTCAGGTACAGAGCTTGAGACCAGTCTGGGCTCCAGGAGACCCAGGTTCCTAAAACAAAACAAAATAAATACTCACAAGTGGAGAGGGAGGGGAAGGCAGGAGGAGGGGTCGAATTGCTCCTCTTTCTGAAAACCACACCCTAAACAAAACCCCACAAAAATAAAACAAAAGATATACCCCAAATAAAAGGTCTCGTGTACACAGACTAGGCTGCTCTTGGACTAGCTGCATGGTTGAAACTCACCGTGGACTCCTGACCCTCGTGCCTCCACTGTGGACTCCTGACCCTCGTGCCTCCACTGGGGACTCCTGACCCTCGTGCCTCTGCCTCCCAAGCACCGAGACAATAGGTGTGCCCCGGCATGTCCAGCTGAACAGTTTTTAAAAAGGTTTTGTTAATTTTAATTTTTATGTGTATAGGTACTCTGCCTGCATGTGTGTATGTGCATGCATGCCTGGTGCCCAGGGAAGCCAGAAGAGAATATCAGATTCCCTGAGCCTGGAGTTACACAGATGGTTGTAACTATCCGCAGTTGGCATGTGGGTGCTGAGACTCAAACCCAGGTCCTCTGGAAGAGCAGTCAGAGGTCTTCATCTCTACAGACCCTTATCAATTTATTTTTCTATTAATATATATATATATATATTTTATATCTCTATCTCTCTATATCTATATATTTATCTATATTTATATACTATGTATCTATGTATCTATATATCTATATATCTATATATCTATGTATCTATAGATCTATATATCTATGTATCTATAGATCTATATATCTATGTATCTATAGATCTATATATCTATGTATCTATAGATCTATAGATCTATATCTAGCTACCTAGCTATATTTAGATATCTATATCTATCTATATCTACACACACACACACACATATATATATATATATATATATATATATATATATATAGAGAGAGAGAGAGAGAGAGAGAGAGAGAGAGAGTATTTGCTCATGCTGCAGTCTCAGCAATGGAAGGAAGTGGCTAAAGTAGAGGGTCCTGAATGGGAGGCTTGTTTCCAGGGACAAACCTGCTTGCTGGGCAAGCCTGAAGACCCCATCTGGATTCCCAGAGGCCGTGGCGGAAGGCGAGCTTTGTTCACTGACTTGCAGCCTCTTGGCACTCACACATGAAAGTGTGAGCAGCCGTGCTGGCTTCCGACTACTCGGCTTAGAGCCTGCTAACCGCCGGCCCTAAACTCCTCTCCCTTCTTCTTCTCTTCACTCCTTACTGCAACATGCATGCACATTCATTTTCAGCTCTTAGGAACATCTACCTACCGGCCTCCTTCAATAGATCCACCTGAAGCAGGTGACCTGTCACTACTCGGCACTTAACGTGAGAAATGAAACACTCTCACTCTGTCAGACAATGATCCTTTAATCAAATGAGTTTCAACAGCATCCTCAAGTCCTCCCTTAGGTCTACCTCAAGTCCTTCTGTGAACAAAAGCTCAGATATCTGCTCAAATCCCAGAGCGACCGTGGTAGGCAAACAACCTCCGAAAGCAAGTCGTTGAGACCAGAGACTGCCTTTGAATGAAGGGGGGGGGGGCTTTTGTTCTGAAGTTGAGAATGCAGGTGTGTGAGGGATCTGGTGTCTCCCGGTTTACAAGAAACAATGGGTTTCAGCAGAGCTGTTCCAACAACTTGAAAGGTTCGTTTCTGCACAGGCGCAGTGACACACAATGCAATCTGGAAGGTTCAGTTGGGAAGAGTGCAGAGTCGGAGGCCAGGCTACATCACCAGACCTTGTGTCAAAACAAGATAAAGGCGCATCTATGCAAATGAAAGACCTGACAAGGGTTAGGCTGCAAAGAACAATCTTGTAAGAAATGCACTGGGCTTCAGTCCCACACTGTCCCATGCGCGCCCCCAGGGATAACAGCCTGACAATCTGCCAGGCACTCCCAGGCACGGGTTCCTGCCTCTCCTGCCTCTCCTGCTTCTCTCTCTCTCTCTCTCTCTCTCTCTCTCTGTGATTGGTGGTATATGTTTTATTTTTTCGAGATAACATTGCTTATGCAAGCAAGACTGGCTTCTAACTCAGTGTGTAGCAGGGTGATCTTGACTACCGGATCCTTCCGCCTTGCCTGGCCGAGGACTGGGGTTGCTTGACAGCATGGGCTGTCAAGTCTAGCCTGCGACCTCTTCCTTTCAAGTACAATTTGGCCACATACTGGGCATACCAGTGTATCCTGTTGGTGTCGCATTCTGACATGATTCAAATAGCCCCATACAGAAACTCCTCGGGAAAATAGCAGGTGTTGAAGTGCATACCTGTAATCTCAGCACTTGGGAAGTGGAGGCAGGAGGACAGAGTTTGAAGATGAACTAGAAAACCTCTGATCAAAAGAAGGGGGGGGGGGAAGGAAGAGAGGGGAAGAAGACTAATTTCCACTACTGTCCGCAATGTAGAGAAACAGCGATTTGTTACTCGTCTTTTATTTCTTATTTCTATCCCCTAAGCTAAGCATCTGTAGAAATGAAAGATGCTGTGGAAGTGGGGGCGCAGGATTTTGTTTCACCAGTAGTCAGAGCCAACTCCACTCCTCCAGTCTCAGTCCAACACCAGTTCCTCCACTATGCCTTTCCTCCAGGCCTCAATCACAGATTTCCTCTCCTTCTTCAGCCCATTCTTGCAGTACCTATTACAGGATGCAATTAAATACTGGCCAAGTTTGGTTGGTGCTCAGTTACCCAGATGTAGTCTCCATGGAGTTAGGGTTGTTGCCTCTCTTCACCCCTGCAGCCGAGGCCAGAGCACAGCACTTGACACAACCTAGTAGCTCAAGATCGCAATAGAAAGCCAACAGGTATATAAAATGTTGTGGTCTACGGTGGAAAGCAGAAAGACCATATGATCCCCGGAACATGCTTAGCTATACATAAGGCATCTATGTTTATGAGTCAACATGCTATAGAGACTCTTGCACATGTGTTTGTTGTGCCACTGTGCACAACAGCCAAATGAGAGTCAACCTAGATACCCATCAACAGACAAATCCATAGAGAAAAGGACACACATAGACTCAATGAAGAAAGAGCCTAATGTCACTTGAAAAGAGTGGATGTGACTCGGAATAATGATGATAATTAAAATGAGCCAGACTCAAAGACAAATACTTTTGTCTTCTCTAGTATATAGAATGTATGTAACTTGCAAGCAAACACAAGAGTCTTTAGAGAAAGAGAAGGGGCTGTGGGCAGAACATGAGCAAAGTACACTGACATGTGCTATGGAAAGGTTGAGTGGCTCTTCTATTGCCAGCCCCAGTGATGGCAACCCTCCCCCTATAATCCCAGCATTCAAGGGTGGAGGCAGGAAGATCAAGAGTTCAAGAGTTCAAGTCCAGCCTGGCTTAGAGGAGATTCTATTTACAGAAAGGACAATAACATTGTTTTGAACACAAAAGAAAACAAATGCAAAAACAGAACTAGAATTCATAGAGGAAATGTAATTGTAATAATCTGAAAAAAAAATGTAGAAGGAAAACCAGGGATTGGAGCCAAGCCATGGCTTACCCAGGAGTCTCCCAAACGTCTCCCAGCCCTGAGCTGTAGGGCTGTACCCAGACAATCCTATTTGGCAGTTCACCATGGGTGACCTGAACCAGCACAGGCAAAGTCTTCACTCAGCAGGATTCTTCTGAGGGTCACTAGCTATCACCCTGACCATCTCTCAGGGCCCCACCCAACTCAGGAGACTGGCGAGCATAAAGGGAGGGTTTGTGTTGTTCTGCTAAATCAGCCTTTATGGTGGGATAGAAAAAGAACACTTGCTTGTCGTTCCTTAATCCCCAGTTCTGTCTACTGGCAAAAAACAAAAACAAAAACAAAAAACAAAAAAACAAGCAAAAAAAAACTGTCCCAGTCTAATATCTGTGCACAACAAACCACAGATTAAATAGACAAACTTGTGTTCTTTTTATGCAAAATTTGATATTTATCTTTCTTTTTTCCTCTCCAATTTACTTATAACTAACTGGACAGCCATGAGAAGACGTGTGAAATCACTCACAACCACACACCTACTTTGGGGACACTACCCACTCAGTAGCTCACAACCCCACACTTCGGGAACATTACCTTCTCTCTAATTTTCCTCCAGACTCTCATAGAGCCACAACAGTTAAAAACATGATGAGTCAGCCAAAGTACTGTTGTCCAAACACCCAAGGCACACAGGGTTTGCACAATCACTAGGAATTTCCTAACAGGGCCAGAGTCTGACGGTTAAACGTTTCACCAGCATGAGACAGAACCTGCATCCACCACACAGAAAATGCACAACTGGGTTGAGAATGTACCTCGATCTACAGAGTGCTTAAAGCTTTGGGTTCCCACAGCGGAGCTGCATAGAACCTAGTGTGGTGACACAGAGCTGGTGAGTTCAAAGCCAGCCTGAGGGGGCGGGAAAGAAAGAAAAGAAGGGAGGAGAAAGGGAGGAAGGGAAAGTGCAGGACCCTGCACTCCCTCTAAATGCATCCAGACCTTCCTAAGATTGATTATTAAAATACAAGAGCAGTGCAGCCGGGCGTGGTAGTTCAAGCCACATTCTAGCACATTCTAGCAAGAGGAAGGACCATCTTCAGCATGGGCTTCTCCCAAGTCAGTGTGAGCTAAAGATGAAGACCAAAAATGCAGATGTTCTAAGTTGCAGTCAGCCTCCCTTCCATAATTTCAGATGTTTCTAGAGAGTGAGGATTCATACTACCTAGAGACTTTATCTCCTCTCAGATACCAGCAGAATTCCAACCACCCTCTCCAAGCTCCATCTAAAACACAAGCTGCCCAGAACTCAGAATGCAGCAAGTGATGTCCCTGCTCTTCCATGGACAGCCTGACCAGTACTGACGTGTGTGTGTGTGTGTGTGTGTGTGTGTGTGTGTGTGTGTGTGTGTGTGTGTATGGACAGAGCTATCCCCACTGAGTGTCTCTCCTACACCCTGGGGACAGGAGACTTGCACCAAGACCCTTATTTTAAGATGGCAGAATAATGCCAAAAGCATTTAAGTGTAGCCTACTTCCTAAGAATCCTTTTTTTGCCATGACAATAAATAAATAAAAATTAATAAATCCATTTCTTCTACTCTACAGCACACCCTTTTACACATTTTAACATTTCTCAAATAACCCATGGGCCTGTTGATTTATTTTTAAAAGCTATCATTAAATAGCCAGCATGTTTTTACACTCCATAATCAAGTCCCTACAAAGATAATCTGCAAAATGCATTGTATTTAAAGATAGGCTAAATCAATAGAAGGGTCACCTTGTCTACCTGGCCCGAGGACCAGAGGGAGGGAGAGTGGACTGCGGGATTAGGGTAACTAAAGAAAACAGGTGCAATCCCATCTGAGAAGCAGAACTGTGGGGAGGGGAGGGGCCTACGAGAACACAGATGGAGAAGCCTCCAGAAAGTTCCATGGCAAAACCAAGATCCCTCTACTGTGAAGTACAGAGGTAGCGCAGGCTACTGAGGCAGGTACCATTGCACTACAGGGCCCTTCTCGCCACGACCAATTCTGTTTTCACCCAGCAATAGGCATCTTGACTCTCCCCATCTGTCTTAGTTAAGGTCATTACTGCTGTGACAATGACATCATGACCAAAAGTAACTTGGAGGTGAAAGAGTTTATGTGACTCACACTTCTAGAGGAACTGAGAGCCTACTGAGGGGAGACAAGGTAAGAGCTCTAACTGGGCAGGGACCTGGGGAAGGAGCTGAGGCGCTGGGGGGAGGGGCAGGGTGCTGCTTACTGGCTTGCTTCCCATGGCTTTTTCGGCCTGCCTTCTTATAGAGCCCAGGACTGCCAGTCCAGCTGTGGCACCACCCACAGTTGCCTGGGCTCTTCCCATTACCTGCTAATTAAGAAAATGCCCGCCGGGCGGTGGTGGCGCACGCCTTTAATGCCAGCACTTGGGAGGCAGAGGCAGGCGGATTTCTGAGTTCGAGGCCAGCCTGGTCTACAGAGTGAGTTCCAGGACAGCCAGGGCTACACAGAGAAACCCTGTCTCAAGAAGAAAAAAAAAAAAAAGGAAAAAAAAAAAAAGAAAAGAAAATGCCCTAGAGAACTGCCTCCAGCCCAATCTTATGAAGGCATTTTCTCAAGTGAGGTTCTCTCCTCTCAGATGGCCTTAGCTTGTGTCAAGTTGACAGAAAACTAGCCAGCACACCATCCGGAGCTGCCTCTAAGGAGGTAACATGTTCATTTCCCCAGAGTGAGTTTCTTCTCTTTTTCTGTATTGTGTTGAATTTGAGACAGGGTTTCAATGTAGCTCAGGCTAGCCTCAAACTTACTTTATAGCTAATGCCGACCTTAAACTCCTGTTCCTCCAAGACCAGCTCCACGGTGGCCAGGGTAAGGCTGGAGGCAGGAAGGGCAGGAGTCACATAGGAGCTATCCTCAGGTACATAGCTAGTTCAGGCCAACCTCGGCTAAATGAGACCTGGTTCCTAACACAAATCAAAACAGACAAAACAAAACCCACCAAGTAAAGTCCCAGAGCCTGCCTCATTGATACCTCATATGGCACAGAATTTCAGAAGTTCAAGTAATGTCAGGAACCATGTCAAATGATGATGATTAAATATCAAAACAATCCACAGTGCAGTGAGTATTTTAAGTCAATCAGCGTGCAGTGCCATTTTCCAACAGTTTGGCTTGGGTCTTTCCCTGCCAGAGTGTATAGACATGTTTATGAACAAAATGCACTGATATCCAGGTAGCAGGTATATATCCACACTCTGTCCATAGAAAGTTTCCTTCCTATGCATGACTACTCCTATTTCCTAGAAACCTAGTGCCCTGACAGCAGAAATACACGGAGCTGCTCAGACACGACCTTCTCCTCGCAGAGATGTCAGTTGGGAAGCGTCTGCTCTGAGCAGGGAGAACAGGATGTGGTCAGTGAGATTAGTCAAACGCTAGCTATCCCAGAAGGCCTGAGGATTTAGCCAGGGGCTGGATCGTGGCTTCGTGTCTAAACCCCTGGGTTTGAGCCCCAGTATCACAGTAAAAGCAAATGTGTAAATAAATAACATAATTCAGAAAGAGTCATGCATATTACAGTCAAGTGACATTTTTGAGCCTTTTCTGAAACCAGAAGTGCATTTTGGTACAGCCAGCAACCTCTGTTCTGCTCACTAGGAAACTAAACCGACACCATAGAAACTGCCTGTTGCTTTTTTCTTTTCTTTCTTTCTCTGAGTTGAAGGCCATCCTGGTCTATGTACAAAGTTCCAGCCTAGCCAGGCCTGCACAGAGACCTATCTTAATGACAAACAACAGAGTGTGTGTGTGTGTGTGTGTGTGTGTGTGGTACGCACGCATGGTGTGTATACTTGTGGGTTATGAATGCAGGTGTTTTTTCCTTACTCTCTAGCAACTTGCAAGTTTTCTTCTTAAAATTGAAAAGGAATCAGGAACAGGGCTTCATGGACATGCTGTTCAGTGGGGCACTGGGGAAGGACAGCTGCCCAAAATATTTGGAAGCTGTGGAAAAAACAAGGTGTAGTGGTCCACAGCTAGATCATGGTTTCCACATCCCAGCTAGAGTTTGCTCTCGCAGTGGTGAGGGAGGAGGTGATACACACCTCTTTGATGGGATGTAATCCGGCCCACAAAACCTCTGCTGTAAACAGTCTCCTCTGGGGCATGCACACACTCACACACACACACACCACACACACACACACACACACACACACACACACACACACACACACACACACGCAAGAAGCTGCTGTGTATTTACAGAAAAGTTTTTCCAGTAAAGTCCAATGCCTCTAATACAAATTACCATTCAAAACTAGGTCTGTGGGTCAAGTGGGGCACTCATTCTTGACCTATGGAAGCTCTGCGTTGTGGTGGCAGCCGTGGGGACAACATCACTAAAATTATCTATCACTTTACTCTCTAGCATATGCAGATTATCCGGCCTTTCTGTGCTCGGTTTTCTTCATCTGACTGATCATGATGCCTCTGAGTTAGCACACCTTCCTGACTTATTATTATTTGATGGGAGAATGATGAAATCAGTAGTGGACAAACAAAGGCAATGATCAGATTCCCCCAATGGCTACCTCAGATGAGTCGTTTCCTCTTTGTGCCCTATGGTTCTTATAATGAGATTAGAATTCGTTATAACAAAGATGTAAATGTTGTAAAGAGAAATTATCTTTAGTGGTTAAGGAAAGGAAGAATATTTACCTTTAAGGACAACTGAAAATTGGAAAAGAGGAATGGAGAGATGCCTTGGACATTAAAAGCACTGGCTGCTCTTCCAGAGAGCTGGGGTTCAGTTCCTGGTGCCCACAGGACAGCTCTCCATGGCCTATAACTCCATTTCCAGGGAATCTGGCGCTCTCTTTTGGCCTTTGTGTACACCAGTCACATTCTTGGAACACATACATGCAGACAAAATATTCACATATGTAAAAGACAAGTAAATCGATTAATAAGCTAAATCTTTTTGTAAAAAAAAATGTAAAGTTTACAGAACTATGGACTTCTCATTTCTGCAAAGTTTCAAAATAGTATTGGACGTGTGGACTTAACATGTTCCCTTGTGGGCTGGAGAGATGGCTCAGCGGTTAAGAGCACTGACTGCTCTTCCTGAGTTCAAATCCCAGCAACCACATGGTGGCTCACAGCCATCTGTGATGAGATCCAGTGCCCTCTTCTGGTGTGTCTGAAGACAGCTGCAGTGTATTCATATAAATAAAAATAAATAAATCTTTTTAAAAAATGTTCATTTGTTCAAAGCCAGATGCTAAAGTCAGATCACTAGCCACAACCCCATAGCAGTTACAGAGCAGCGTTTCTAATGATTTTCACATAAATAGTAAGAAAGATGGTAGTGATTGCCACTAGGTTGTTAGACTTTGGGGACTTAAGATATTCTCCAAGAGAAGAAACTAATTTTTTTAAATAAAAGACAAATTCATTATTCAGAAATAGCCTGGGCAAAATTAGCACCATGAAGGGAGAGGAAATCTCTAATATGAAGATCAAGTTTAATTATAGTTATTCTAAGAAATGAGGACATTCATTTACTTGCTTAGAGGGGGACTGAGGAGACAAATTGAAAAGCTAAAAGGAGTAATTCAGATTAATAACAGCCAAAAAAAATCCCCCCCCCAAAACAAACAAACAACAAAAGCAGTGGAAGGACTCTCTCCAGACAGTCACAGACAAATCTGCTTTCTGTAGACATTTCTGTTTAATTTTGTAAGTGATTGCAAGCTCATAAAGAGAAGATGGGTTTTCAAACACACATTAGAGGGGACAAAATTCAAGTAGTAAAAACCCGAGATGGAAAGGTTACAAGGCTCAGTCATTTCCTACACCATGGACATCTCTAACGTCTCAGAGTGATGGAGGTCATCTGGAAGCCACAGGGGACCCCCAGAAGTTACTTGGTGACGCCTCAAGCCAGTTTGGTGGTGGATGTTGCTGGCATCTTGTGGGTGGGGGCCACAGGCGGGGTTTTCATTTTCTATAATGCCAGAGAACCCTCACAAACAATCCAGAATGTCAGTTGTGCCTGCTGAGACTGAATTATCCTAACTCCAAGCACTGCAGCCCCACAGAAATGCTCAACTCATACCATGCAGGCTCCCTCTCTCAAGAAGTGCCACACAGACTTAGGATTTCAGTGTCCTTAATTCCCCCCCCCCCCCCCACACACACATACACCCCAGACCAATCTGATCGGGGCTACTTTGTGACCAAAGGCCAATCCATACCAGCTGCCTTGGGGTGGTGATGGGTTAACAGTGAAGAGACACATGAAGCCATCCGATCATGTGACGAGAGACAACTAGTTCCTCCCTGGTTTTCTCTACTCTGCTCATAGTACCAAGTTCCTGAAGTCATATTCCAGGAGGGAAAGGAACAGCTAAACTCTCAGATGCTATGTGAGCTTTTGAAAAAGGACAGGCTGGTGGCCTCCCCTGACCAACAGCCCCTGGGAAAAGTGCTGCACAATGCTTTATCTTGCTAAGTTCCCACCTTAGGCCCTAGTAGAAGGGTTGGAGGGGAAAGGGATGGTGTTAGTAGTGGCCCTCTGACCAGCTAACATAATACAAAATAGGAATACATTTCTCAAATGGCAAAGTAACCCCAAAGTGTCAACACAGTAATGTAACAAGAATGATATATCTTTGCTGGGCAGTGGTGATGCACACCTTTAATCCCAGCACTTGGGAGGCAGAGATAGGCGGATTTCTGAGTTCGAGGCCAGCCTGGTCTACAGAGTGAGTTCCTGGATAGCCAGAGCTACACAGAGAAACCCTGCTTCCAAAAACAACAACAACAACAAAAGAATGATATATCTCTGAAGCTAGCAATTATTTTATTTAACTTATTTAGCTGATGCTGGGATGAAATTCAGTGCCTGGAACCCCCACCTCAGCCCTAACCTTATTTTGCTAAACATTAGTAATTGCCATTCACATTGGTGATGGAATTATTATATACTTTTAGCGTGTGTTACCACATGGTATCCACATCCTTTGAAGGGGTCAGTAAAATGGCTCAGCAAATAAAGGCATTTACCACAGAAGCCTGGTGACCAGAGTTCCCTCCCTGGAGCTCATGTAAAGGTGGAAAAAGTTGACTCCATGAAAGCAGTCCCCTGACCTGAACATACATGCAGTAGCATGTGTCCCCTACACACACACACACACACACACACACACACACACACACACACACACAAATAATGATGATGATAAAAAGCATTAATCCTAGTAGGCAATATGATATATCAATTTACAGAAGAAACTGAGGTAGACTGCCGTAAAATAAGTTCTCCTGGTGTCAAAGAGCTGCTGCCTCTTGGGTTCAGACAGTCTACACTGGGTTTTACCAGGAGGAAAAAAATTGCTCAAATGGGTTCCCTTGGAAAAGGCTATGAACCGCTGACTCCCGGCCCAGCACACATGTGGTGGCTGGAGAGTCACGTGATAGAGAAGAAGCCTTAGGTGTCTTGCTCATGAACACATGACTGCTCAGTTCCTTCTGGGCTCTCTTTCTGAAGCAGCTTCCTCCATCAGAGCTGAGCCAGAGGCTCCCAGCAGCTTCGGTTCCCGGAGAAGGCAGAACCCTGGCTCCCTGGCTCCAGAGCCCATAGTCAGCGCCCTCCTCCTTACCCCAAGCAAAGCACAGCAGATGGCACTTCCTCAAATAACTCCTGCTCACGAGGGTTCTCCCCAACATCTGTGTGCAGACTCAACAGGAGTCAGTCACTGTGAAAATGGGGCTTCTAGAAAACAGTCTGAGAACAGTGGCAGACGATTTTTTTTATCCTAATTCATTCAACCAACCATCCATCCATTTTCTGAGACAGGTTCTCACTGTGCACCTCTGGGTAGGGACACTCTATGTGTGCCACTAGCTCAGAACTCTATATAGGTAAAAGTCTGTGTATAACTCGTTAAAATAATATGCCTTAAGACCTGGGCTTATTTAGAGGCAGGTGGATTTCTGAGTTCGAGGCCAGCCTGGTCTACAGAGTGAGTTCCAGGACAGCTGGGGCTACACAGAAAAACCCTGTGGGGGGGGAGGGGAGGGAAGACCTGGCTTATTTAACTTAAAATATCTGAGGGAAATGGAGTCCTCTCTCCTGAAGTTTGTTCACACCAGAGCACCTCCACTCCCACGCATAAAACCCACTTCTACTTCTGACAGAACCCTACAAAGCATCCTCCGTGGAGCTATGGTTCTGTTGGGAAGTGGACTTTAGGTTCATTTTGGGCTCCTTTCACTGCATTCTCTCCGACTTCTACCAACAGCCTAGGTGTAGCTCTTCAGCCAAGCTTCAATGGCATCCTAAGAGGTCAAGGTCTTAGCTGGAGTCCTTGTTACCAGGGGGGTCCTTCCCACCCTGAGATCTGGTGGGTCACTATTAGTAAAACACGGTATGGATGACCGGTGCTCTCCGAGCTCCCCAGTCTGTCTCTTGTCAACTTGGCCCCAATTCCTACTGTCACACCATGACACCATTCTTCTTAAACACATTCACCTGGCTTCAAGGCCTTCCAGGTATCTACACTAGGGCCTATCAGTGTCTTCTTCAACTGAGTCCTCTTCACATCACTAACTCATTCACAAAAAAACAGTTCAGTGGTGGCACCCTCTGCAGCCTTCGTGCCTGCCTAGTAGAGTCCCCTGCTTCCTTCCTGTCGATGT
The DNA here is from genome assembly GCF_947179515.1 of Apodemus sylvaticus. Classification (NCBI taxonomy): domain Eukaryota; kingdom Metazoa; phylum Chordata; class Mammalia; order Rodentia; family Muridae; genus Apodemus; species Apodemus sylvaticus. The sequence continues at coordinate 44,186,757 of NC_067482.1, read as the reverse complement.
CCACAGGGACCTGTGCTCTCCCCTCTAATCCTGTCAGGGAACCTGTGACATTTGAGTCCTTAATAATAGACTCCTTTCTGGTCGTTAAGCTCCTGGAAGGTTGCGATTTTATTATTCACCTTTACATTTCTAGCACCTATCAGAGGTCTGGGTATATAACAGGTACTTCTCACACACACCACACACACACACACACACACACACACACACTGACAAAACTCTGTAAATTACATGGACTATGCCACGTTCACGATTGTAGGCTAACGGTGGAATGGAGACAGAGAATGGTAAAGGAGATTAAAGCAAAGGAAATAATGCAGGCCATCAGGCTTGGCCACAAGAAGAACATGCACTAGTAATTTTTTAAAGATTTTTTTTTCTTAAAATAACACGAGCCACAAAATGCAAATGACCGACTCTGATGAAGCCCTTCAATCACCAACAGAAGATGGCAGAGAAGGCGTTTGAGAACACCACTGAGTACTTAAACTGCCAAGAATACCAACAATGGTGGGAGGGAGATGGTGCTCAGGGGTAGGACACTCTGCCCAAAATCTGTGAAGCCTTGAACTCAATCCCTGGGACCACACAAGCAAATACACAGCCACAAACCCTACATCATCTGAAACAGCAATCATGGGAACCGAGTGATTCTTGAGTGATGAACATTTTACATGTTATAACCTTTAGTCTTTATTTAAACATAATAAACTAAAGTTTATTTACAGTATGTACCATTTCTTTTTTTTCACTTTTAAAAAATGTGTATGAGTGTTTTGTCTACATAGATGTAATGTGCCTAGTGCCCACAGAAGTTATGAGAAGGCATCAGATTCCCTGAAACTGGAGTTACAGACCATTATGACCTACCTTATGCATGCTGAAAAGCACACCTGGGTACTTTAGAAGGACAGCCAGTGCTCTCTTAACTGACAAACCATCTCTTCAGGCTCTACACAGACAAGAAAACCAAAGCTTAATAAATTTAAACTTTCTTTTATTTATGTATTTACTTATTTTTTCGAGACAGGGTTTGTCTGTATATCCCTGGCTGCCCTGGAACTCACCCTGTAGACTAGGCTAGCCTTGAACTCAGAAATCTGCTTGCCTCTGCCTCCCAAGTGCTGGGATTAAAGGCGTGTGCCACCACCGCCCCGGCTAGCGGTCAAATGTAGGAAACAGAAGACCTGACATTTAAGGACAAATGTGCTTGATTCTAATCCTAGCGTTTAAACATAATTATGGGGTGCTAATTGCATAAAGTAGTTAAACATATCTCAGATTTTGTTTGTTTTTTGTTTCTTGAGACAAACGCTCACTTTGTAGCTCTAGCTATCCTGGCACTCTCTATGTAGACTAGGCTGGCCTAGTATTCACAGAGATATGGCTGCCTATGACTCCAGATGTAAGCCACTAAACCCAGCCCATTGCTTCTGTTTTTAAATTGAAGTTAATATGAATTGGGGCTGGAGAGGTGGCTCATCAGTTAAGAACTCTGGCTGCTCTTCCAGAGGTCCCAGGTCCAATTCTCATCATCCTACATGACAGCTCACAGCTGTCTGTAACTTCAGTCCCAGGGCTTTGGATACATTCACACAGACGTAAATGCAGACAAAACACCAATGAACACAAAATAAAAATAAATTACATATTTAAAAACAAAGAAGACCATTTATTACTGGGTAGTGGTGATGCCAGGCAATGGTGTCGTATGCCTTTAACCCCAGTACTTGGGAGGCAGAGGCAAGTGGATCTCTGAGTTTGAAGCCAGCCTGCTCTACATAGTGAGTTCCAGGGCAGCCAGGGCTACACAGAGAAACCCTGTCTCAAAAACAAAAACAACAAAAACAAATCAGCAAAAAGAAAAACAGGAAAGGAAGAGAGGAAGATAAATTAATATAAATCAATTAATACAAATTTAAACTGCCCCAGTCACTTTAGCCATACTGCAATTTGTCGGTAGCCATAATGATATGTGGCTATTGTACTAGACAGTCAGTCTATGGCTTTTTTGGGTTTATTTTCTCTCACAGACTAAAAATAGGGGGATCTGAAAGCTGAGTGGGGCATTAGGTAATAACGTGAAGTGCCTGTTCCCTCGTCCTGAGACTGTCTGCATTCACTGTGTCCACGAAAGTTGCCCAACCTGTAGTTGAAGATTAGCCAAGCAAGGCGACGTGGGAGACAGTCTTCAGCCATTGATTGGCCGTTCGAGCAGATTTCACTTGAGGGTCACTACCTGGATACCTGGTCCACGTGACTGGCTGCTTAAAGATTCTTATCCCCACAAACCTTTGTTTGCAAAATCAAGAAAAGTAAGAGGATTAAACGTTTCCATGAGAGTTAAACTGGGAAAAACAGAGTTTCTCGTGTTTACTTAAAAACTTAGCTGTGTACTGAAGGGGTCCTTAGTATGGAATGGGATTCAAGTGCCAGATAAGGAGGGAGTGCGGGGGAGACCAAGTTCCTCTCTGACCCATTTCAGAACAGAACGGGGCTGCAATGAGCAGAAACTATGAGTTTTACTGCCCAAGCTAGAAAGTAATACAATTACTCCATTTTTGTTTCTAATTGTTTCTCTAGCCTCTAATAAACGGATCTTTAAAGACCTGTGTAAAGAAGGCCTGTGCATCCCCTTGCAGGTGGCTACCTCGCCTCACGTGGCAGTCATGCGTAACCAGAGGAACCACAATACCGTGGCTTTCAGGCCCAAACTCGCCTCAGCATTCACCCTCTACATCAAAACCAAACGCAGGCTCGTGATCACCCAAAAGCATTAACTCTCTCCTCTGGAGCTGAGATCCTGACAAGCCATCATCCCGTCTTGACTCCGGGAGGCCAGATGCTCGTTTGTAGCCACTGTCCAAACACCCAGCAAGCAGCAGGCACTCGAGAGCATGTTTGCATTGAGTATATGAATACTTTCCAGGGAGAAGAAGCAGAATGGGTGCTCTTTGCTGGGTGGAAGGGGACAGGCCAGGTGACATTCTTTTCTGCCCTCATCACAGGAGCCCAGTGCTAAAGGCCTAAGAGACAGAGACAAGAACCTTGGAAAAAAGTTGTATGTTTAGGAGAGGCCAGGGTTGCCCCAATCCCTCTCTCCTCGGGGCAGGGAGGATGGGCATCGTTAAGAAGGACACTAGAAATACAAAGTTGAAGGAAGTTTTAGGGCTTATCGCCAACAAATAACAGCTGAGATAGGATGAAGCCTCCTCTACACCTTCAGACTCTGAAAGATCTTCTAATACCATTGTTGTTGAAAAAGAGTCTGGGGCTGGCAAGACGGCTCAGCGGTTGAGAGCACCGCACCGACTGCTCTTCCAGAGGTCCTGAGTCCCAGCAACCACGTGGTGGCTCACAGCCATCTGTAATGGGATCTGATGCCCTCATCTGGTGTGTCTGAAGACAGCTGAAGTGTACTTACATATAATAAGTGAATAAACCTTTCAAAAAAAAAAGAAAGAGAGAGAAAAAAGAAAAAGAGTCCAATGCAACCCAAGCTGGCCTCTGACTCAGTATAGTATGTAGCCGAGGTAGGCCTTGAACTCCAGAGTCTCCTGCCTTAGCCCCACCCCACCCCACCCCAGTGCTGATACTATACCAATATCAGCAGCAATATGGACAGTTTCAGCACTGTCCATAACCCCCTGAGCCCTGGTTTTTTTTCTCTGTAAAATGAGCAAGATCTCTGTGTGAAAGTCAAATGACGTGCTGCGGTGGGGGAGCCGTCCCTCATTAAGTTAGGCGGGCGGACCTGACAGCCTCTTAAGTAGCACCGCGGGCTAGCTATACTGTTCTACTTCCCAAAATCCCTGTCGCCCGGTCAGTTCCAGGGGCCTGGCCAAGCTATGTCAATGGAAAAGGAAGTGATCACCAGCCCCACTGAATTCCCACTTCTCCTCGACCTGCATCTGAGAACTTGAAACTCTAAGGAGCAAAGGCACAGCATACACAAGTCACAAGTGTACTGCAGAGTGGCCAAAGAGGCTGGCCAAATAAAAGACAGGATCTCAGCCACAGGTATGTTTCAAGACAGCCTACCCTATAAAGTGAGAGCCTATCCTATTAATAATTGTAGCAATAATGATAACAATAGCAATAATAATATAATTTGATATAATAGCATTATACCATTTACAATATTATATTTTACTATTAGATAACAATATAATTATATATAATTATATAAATTATATTAATGTACTTAATATATTTATTAATTCATTTATAAAATTGATATAATTTTAATATTTAATCAATGTACCAATAAGTTATTTTTATATAGATAATATGTAATGTTACATATAAATATTGTATCACTTGTGTTATACATATTATTATATTATTATTATTATTAATGGCACTAGACATAGTAATGCATGCCATAATACCAGCACTTGGGAGATAGAGACAGGGTGATCAGGAGTTCTTAGTCATCCTCAACTACATACCAAACCTTTCTCAGAAAACTAAATAACTAAATAACAAAGATCAATGAAGTAAAGCCAGGTATGGTACACACCTACAACCCAAGCGTTTGAGAAGCTACAGTAGGGAGGGCTTGAGAGTAAACTGGGCTATGTCCAAGGAATACTCTGTTCCCACGATCACAGGGAGAGAGAGGATGGCTGGGGGGATGCGCGAGGTACTGACCATGCCGTAACGCAGACGAGCTTGAAGACATGGTGCAGAATCAAAGGGGACAGGCCCCAGGCTAGTGGGAAGGTTCAGAGGGGAAGGTGCTTGTCTCTAAGCCTGAAGATCTGAGTTTGACCCCCCAGGACCCACATGGTAGAAGGAGAGAGCCAAGTCCCACAGGCTGCCTCTGACCACCACACACACACATAACCGCACGCACTGCAAACCCAATAACGAAATGTATTTTAAAGGTCAGACACACAGGTCTTATATCCTATGATTCTACTAGTATGAAATATCTACTGAAGGCAGAGAACTTATTAGTGGTTTCCCGAAGCTAGAGGAAGGTAAAAAAATGACTTTACTTAACATGGGTATAGAGGTATCCTTTGTAAGTGATAAAAGTGTGTTAGCGCTACTGGCCTTCGAGATGGCTCAGTGGGTAGAGGGTTCCGCCACCAACGCTCATGTCCTAAGCTCAATCCTTGAGATCCACGTGGAGGAAGGAGAGAATCAGCTCCCAGGAATTGTCCTCTGACCTCCACATATGCCTTGTGCCAGCACACGAACACCAACCACCACCACCCAACACATATAACGAATACATCAGACGTCATCTCAAACAATTAAAAATGTGTTCGAACAAAACAGAAGTGACAGTTGCGCAGCCTGGTAGATGTACTAAATGCTTCTGAACTATACACTTCAAAATGTTAACTTTGGGTTTACAAGATGGCTCAGTGGGTAAAGGTACTTGCCCCCAACCTGATGACCCACACTTAATGTCTGGGACCCACATGGCAGAAGAGAACTGGTTACTGCACAGTCACACATTGTCCAGAGTATGTGACCATAGCGTGTGCACATAATGAAGAGAATAAGTAAATAAATTTTTAAAAACAAGCCTAATTTTATATTATATGAATTCCACATGGACTTGTTCCTTCTCCTCTTCCTGCTCTTCTCCTTCCTTCTTCTCTTCTTCTTCCACTCCTTCTCCTCCTCTTCCTCCTCCTTCCTTCCTTCCTGCCTTCCTTCCTTCCTTTTTTCCTCCTCTTCCTCCTTCTTCAGATACTAGGTCTCACTCTGCAGACCAGGCTAGCACCAACCCAGAGATCAGCCACTAAAGTGCTAGGACTAAGGGCATGTGCCCCCATGCCTGGCTTCACTTAAACTTTTAAAACAATTTAAAAGTCTACAGCCCATGGGAGGGGTAAGAAAAATCAAGAGTGGTGCTTGCTGTAGGAACTCATATGGTAAATTCAGGGCGATAGAAAGGAAATTAGCTTGACCCTTTGCAAGGATGACTGGAAAACTTGTAAAGTGGTCTATATTTTGAAGGAGGAGGAAAGGAAAGATGTGGAGAGAGAAAGAAGGAGGGAAGGAAGAGGGTGGAAATCAAGAATGACACGGACATGGGAAAATTTCACAGGCACCATGACACATGGCTTTCTACTTCTACCATGTGTGTCTTAGGATCAAACTCAGATGGTCAAGCTTGGCGAGTGCTCAGTTCTTCCAGAAGACCAAGGTTCCCAAAGGATGGACCCGTTACAAGGGAGCGCTGGTTCCAAGGCAGGACCCAAGGCGAGCACATTGTGTGGTGGCTGGGAGAACTTAGTTTGAGTAAGACTGTGTACAAACGCAATCTCCAGAGGGTATGGGCATCTCCAGTGCCTATGAAATGTGCACTGTGAGAAACTTCCCAAAAGACGTTTTACATCTTGGGAAAAGTGCCTAAACCAAATGCATTAAGGACTGGAGAGACAGCTTAGTGGTTAAGAGCACGTGTTATCCTTCCAGAGGACCTGGGTTCAGATTCAAACCTCCACATGGCTGCTCACAACCAAACCACCTGCAACTCTAATTCCAGGGCACAGGACACCCTCTTCTGGAGTCTACAGCACTCACACTGTACACACACACACACACACACAATTTTAAAATGCATTTTAAAAGGTCCATCTGACCAGTGAAATGGCTTTAGGAGGTGAAAGCCTGAAGACCAAAATTCAATCCCTGAGACCCACACAGGAAGAATAGCATTGACTCCTATGCTAGCTCCTACAAATGGTCTTCTGAATTCTATAGGTACATGGTAATACTTTGGTTCTATCTGTCTATCTATCTATCTATCTATCTATCTATCTATCTATCTATCTACCTACCTACCTACCTATCTATCTATACACACAAATAATAAATAAAATTAATCCCATACTCAGGAAGCAAAAGCAGATGGATCTCTTTTGAGGTCAGCTTGGTCTACATTAATGAGACATTGTCTTTTAAAAAAAGGAAAGGAAAGAAAAGAAAAGAAAAGAAATGAAAAGAAAGCAAAAAAACAGGCTTGCACCTTTATTCCCAGCACTTGTGAAGCAGGGACATAGATCTCCGATTTCTTTGCCAACCTGGTGTACAGAGCATGTTCCAGGACAGTCAGGACTACACACAGAAACCCTGTCTCAAACAACAACAAATATATATCATACTTGCTTGTTTTATGTGTTTCTCCCACTTCCAGATCCAGAGTCACTGGCTTGTGATCAGAAGACCTCCTCCCAAATTGTTAAGGTTATTTTTTCCTCTTATTTTTAGCTATTCCCTAGATTTTTTAGGGTCTCTGCACTGAAGTTTACTCAGACCCTAAAAAATGTAGCACTTTGTAACAACTACATTGGCAGCATCCTTCAGAACACTGAGGCATTATCCTTGTGCCCATACTACCTGTGTCTGTCACTCCCCTGAGTCATTACTTGACAATGCATCTGGACTCTTACCACCTGAACATGTCTGCTTGGGTGACATTAGACAGACGTTAGCAAATTAGCATTTTCTTATCAAGATGCCTATTTACAAAAGCAAATCAACCATATCAATCCGAACGACTGAGAGGGATCAGTTCACTGGAGTCATTCGGAGTGGGTGGAGGCCATGCTGGCAAAGATACCCAGTGAAGAGCCCTTGGCAGGTCACTGCTAGGGGTCATGTGAAGTAGCAGTCACCGGGAAAAACAGCACGGAAACATCTCAAAACAATAAAAAGAATTACACTAGAGCCAGCCCAAGCGGAAGCAATGCCTTAGGGTGGCAGGCAGTACCAGCATTCACAGGTCTATGACGCAGTCCAAAGATAGAAAGGACAACCACCGTTCATGGATGGATGGATGGAGACACAAAATGTACTCTGCACATAGAGTTCTGCCTTAAGATTAAGATGAATAAAAATTAGAATTCATGCTATTTGAATAAGCACTGAGGGCATTGTGCTAAGTGAAATAAGCCAGACACAAAAAGTCAAACACACACACACACACACACACACACACACACACACACACTACTAAACTGTGCTTGTAATCCCAGCAGTCAAGAAACCTTGGGCAAAAGGATCTAAAAAAAAAGACAGCTTAAGCTAAACAATCAGACAAGAAACAAAGATTAGACAGAGAAAAGGATAAACAAATAAATATGACCGCTCATAAGATTCCAGAGTTGTCAAACTCCTCAAGACAGAAAGCAGAGTGGTCCTTGCCGAGGGCAATGAGTGGGTTTAAGGAGCTTCAGTCTGAGAAAGGAAGCCACTCTGGGATGGACAGCAGCGGCGACGGTTAGACAACACCGACAACACCGTGAACCGTGAACCGGTTTGCTGCTATTGAGCTTTACTCTTAAAAAATGTTTGGGAGGGCTGGAGAGATGGCTCAGTGGTTAAGAGCACTAACTGTTCTTCCGAAGGTCCTGAGTTCAAATACCAGCAACCACATGGTGGCTCACAACCATCTGTAATGGGGATCCCCCTCTTCTGGTGTGTTTGAAGACAGCGACAGTATATGCACATACATTAAATAAATAAATAAATAAATCTTTGTCGGGCAGTGGTGGTGCACACCTTTAATCCCAGCACTTAGGAGGCAAAGGCAGGCGGATTTCTGAGTTTGAGGCCAGTCTTGTCTACAGAGTGAGTTCCAGAACAGCCAGGGCTACACAGAGAAACCCTGCCTCAGAAAAAACAAAACAAAAAACAAAAACAAAAAAACAAAACAAACAAACAAAAAACAAAACAAACAAACAAACAACCAGATCCCCTTAGCCATGTCTGGAGGCTGGTGGCACACATCTGATGTCTCAAATACTCTGAAAGTTGAGGCAGGGGATCACAGGACCAATGCCTGAAGGTAGTGGTTTGAACAAAACTGGCCCCCAAAGGGTCGGTTATCTGAACGTTTGGTTCCAGTCAGTAGCACTGTTTGGGAGCTGGTGTGGCCTTGCTGGAGAGAGTGCATCACTGAGGGGTGGGCGCTGGGGGCTCCTAGCCTGCCCTTTCTTTCAGTTCATTCGCTACTTTACTTTACGTTTGGGTTGAAGAATGTGCTCTTTCTACTTCCTGCTCTGGCTGTCCGCTGTCATTATGGATTCTCCCTCTGAAACCTTTAAGCAAAAAAGAAATAACAAAAACCCTTCCTTCTAACAGTTGCCTTGGTTGCAGTGACTTATCACAGCAACAGAAAAGTAAATGATACTCTGAACTACAGAAGTCCAAGGACAACCTGGGCAGCTGAGTAAGACCCTGTCTCAAAGTAAAATATAAAAAGAGATTGGGAGGTATAGCTCAGTGGTAGAACTTAGGACGCACAAGGCTCAGTTCCTAATCACACACATACACACACATATACACATACTTATATACATATACATCACACACATATATACACAAACATAGAAATCACATACAAATCCACATCACACTCACACATATACACAGTCATACACACATTTACACAAACATACACTCACACACACAGACACTCACACACACACACACACACACACACACACACACACACACACACACACACTTCCCAGGCTTTGCACCCAGATCCCTAATCTACAGGTCTGGGAACTTGAAAGTTTAGGACCAACCTAGTATAATTTTGATGCAGGGGTTTGGGTTTCACACTGTGACCTTCCTGTTCTCCTTCATGTAGATTCCCAAATGGCATTCTCAACTCTAGCTGCCAACCAACTTAGCGTCAATGAAAATAATCTGGGACACGCTTTACAACAAAAACATTAAATAACTTTCACTCTATGAGAGAGCTTTACAAGGGAAATGTATCAAATAGTACCTTAGTGAAGGAAGGGCCCTCAGATGCCACCTCACAAGTCACCTAAGCTAATCATGGCAAACAGTCCAAGGAAGTCACCCTCCTCCTCCTCGCTGCGGCTCCCTACAGTCCTGAGTCTCTACTGGGGCCTCTTCCTTCCATAGAACTCACTAGCACGGACGAGAACACCTTCTGCTAGGGCACAGGACACTTCCCTTGATTGGAATCAACAGAAGCCGAGGCAGTGTGATTCTTTCTGCCAGTTTTGTAAGACACCTTTTGTAATGAGATAGCAAATCTGCCTGGAGGGACCCTGGGCCAGCAGAAGCCAAGGCCTCTGTAACACAACAGTCTTGCAGAACTGAGGTCAGAGCTCAGCCAGGAAGGCTCTCCGTGTGTGGGTGCAAACTGTAGCCCACAAGCAGCCTTGCCAAGCCAGACTTCAAATCCATCTCCATCCCTTCTCCCTCTTTCCTTCCCTTCGTAGGGGGCCAAACAGCCCTTCTCCCCTCTCTGCTTCCCACGTATAGCCTGATGCGCCTCTGCCTTGGTGCTTCTGCTCCAGAACCTCCTAGAAGCTTCCCATCATACACTGCACTGTACTCTAGATGACTGCGGCCTTCTTGCTCCCTTCCTCGGGAGTCCTTCAGGTTACCTTTCCTCTTTGCCTCCATCCTAAAAACCTGTCTGTGGGACCTTTCCCACTCTCAACCTTGAGTTTCCAACTTGTAGTATCTCCCAACTTCTGTGTTCACAGTCTTCCATTACTTACAAATGCTTGTAAGTAGGTTGAAGGTTGAAGATTACTGTAATCTTTGTTCTCTCTCTCTCTCTCTCTCTCTCTCTCTCTCTCTCAGCAGCCACCTCAATGGTCTATGCATGAGCCACTGCTCTTTTCTTTGCTAACCAAATGCCAAGGTCAAACCGCTCACAGATATGCAGCCTGGCTCCAAAGCCCACGAACCTCACCAATGGATTATCACTGGGCATTCTTCAGTCAGCCTTGGAAGATGAACTCATTAGAACCACAGCTGTGGAATTCTCATTTGGGGAGGCAGAAAACTCACAGCTAAGAAACAGAAGGAGGTATCACTGAATCTGGGTTCTTATTTACTGACGAAAGAAACCGGAATCACCTCACTCCTGCAGATTCCTGCAGACAGATGGAGTCTCTCTCTGGCTGTCGTAGCACTCATTGGGTAGATCAGGCTGGCTTCGAAGAGTTTCTCACATCTCTTCCTCCCGGGGTTAAAGGCATTCACCTGACTCCTGCAGTCTATGTTTAGAAGTTTATTTGCTTAGTTTCTCTGTGCTGTGCTTCCTGCAGCCAGTGTCCACCTGGGCTCTGCCTTCAACAAGCCAGAGGCCTGAGAAATAGAAGCCAAGGCAAGTGCCCAGGGACACAGTGTGCGTGGAGGGAGCCGACAGGAGACACAGGTGACGTCCGATTGCTAAGTGGAACACTCTGAAGACGGGGTGGTAACTGTCCTTGCAGCTGTTCTTTCTGGGGCAGGACAGATGGAACTTGCTGGCTTGTAGACAAGAGGATGGGGAGGAGAGAGGGTACCAAAAGGGGGTGCTCTGGGGACTGCTGCAGGAGTGGCCCAGACTGCATAGCACTCACCCCAGCATGTTCACCACTGCTTAATGTGTCCGCAGTGCTAGCAAGGGGCTAGCCACAGACAGCTCAGGCTTTTGTGAGTTTCTATCAGATCCGCTGAGTTACATAAGAACTTTTATTCCTCATGGGAGAAAATTTATGGACTCTGAAGTTGTAAATTTCATATGATTTTTTTTTCAAGTCACAAAAGATTGTTCTTTTGACCTGTTCCTCCAACTATTAAGAATGAAAAGGCCAAGCTTAGGAGTACTGCTTCCTCCAGAGACTAAGACAGGAAGGGTGCAAGTTCAAGGCTAGCCTGGGCTACAGAGTGAGCTCAAGGCCAACGGGAAAACTTAGTGTGACCCTGCATCAAAAGGAAAAGTAAAAAAAATAGAGCTGTGGTTGTGGCGCAGAGATAGAGCTCACCCCGTCTGTTGGCAGCCCTGGGTTCGATCCCCAGACCCGCAAAAATAAAAAAACTGGGGAGGCATGTGGAGGCAAATAGAGTGTCGTTGGAGCAAAATGGCAGGCTTGGGGACCGGCCATCAAGGGTGGGGGGAGGGCATTGCTCTCCAAAGTCGGTGATTTCCCCTTAGCACGCAGAGACTCCTGTTCTCTAAAACAGCACTTTGCGGTCAGGGCATATACTGAAGCCCGGCTCAACACCACAAGATGGATTTTAGGGCAGAGAGCTCCGTGGAGTCCCCAACACTTTCTGAAAATTCCTTAGTGTATTAAGGCAGAGCGCAGTAGTGTGACAGGGATCAAAAGATTAGAAATAATTAACTCCTTCAGCTGACACGGCTAGAGCTTTGCCGCTGAATTCTGCCTCAGCTTCTGAGGAGAAATAAGCATGCCTACGGGAGATTTATTACTGGCCAAAATCGGACTTGAAAATGCTGCATTAACGAATCAAGGCCAAGCGTGCTGACTCAAGCCCGAAATCCCAGCGCTAGGGAGGGAGGGAGCGAGCGGTTGGATTTGTACAAATTCAAGGCTACGTTGTTCTACATAACTAGTTCCAAGTTAGCCAAGGCTATCCTATGTTCCAGAGACAGAACCAGCAAGATGGCTCAGGGTCTAAAAGTGCTTGCTACTGAGCCCGACGACCTGAACTCCATCATGGAGACCTACAGGGTAAAAGAAGAGAATCAGTTCCTGAAAATTGTCCTCTGCCCCGCCCAATCTATATCTCACGGCATCCAGACGCTCTCCCCTTCCTCCTCTCCCCTTCCTCCCTGGGGTTGGCCCAGGACTTAGGTAGAGCAAAACCTCACAAAATCCTCCTGCTTCTGTCTCTGGAGTGCTGGGAGTAAGGGCACGTGAGGCCACCTTCTGCTCTGTCCTCTCCTCATCTCTGTAAGCTACAGATGTATCAGCACAAAGTCCAATGAGAAATTAAAACAGAGAGGGTACAGCGCTGCTCCCCGAAGTCCTGCTACCTCAGCGGATGAGGGGAGAGGCCAGTGAGTATAAAGACACACTCAACCCCACTTATCCAGACCCTATCTCAAACCAACTTCTACAAGCCTGGAGATGCTTGCTTAGTGCTAGAGCACTTGCCTGATTTAGGATACCCTAGTACGATAGTGGGAAAACACGTCCATCTTGGAAAATGGATTTATCATCCTTCTGCAAATAATTCACAGATAAAAATTGTGATTTTTATCATGTGATGCTTTGTTCTTGTTTTTTAAAGAAAGCTCTAAAGTCAAAATGCCTCTAAATAGCTCGTTAAGAGGACTCTAACTGACAAAGTATGATGACCTAGGCAGGTGGGTTTAGCAGAGACATGTTTAGTTTGACCCTCAGTGTGTGGCCAGTCCTGCTGTTCCTCCTATGAACCCTCTGATGAATTAGGTAGACTGTGACTACTTTGACCTGGAAGTGACACTAATCTACTTTCTTTCCCTTTCCTTCCTTCCTTCCTTCCTTCCTTCCTTCCTTCCTTCCTTCCTTCCTTCCTTCCTTCCTTCCTTCCTTCCTCCCCCTCGCTCTCCCTCTCCCTCTCCCTCTCCTTCTCCTCTCCTCTCCTTTTTTCCAGTTGTTTGACACAGGACCTCTTTACCTCTGATTGTACTAGAACTCACTATGTATGACCAGGCCAGTCTGGAACTCAGAGATCTACTGCCTCTTAAGTGACAGAATTAAAAGGGCTGTGCCTATACAACCAGCCTTAAAAGAAAAAAAATAAATTAAGTCTGTCTACCTTACAGGGAAGACATTAGAAGAGACCACATCAAGAGACAACAGACTGTGGTTGTCCATTCTACCTAACAGGTGCTTTCTCGCGACACTCAGGATCACTAGAGCCCCAGAATCATTCTGGAAACTAAACCAATGTAACCCTTTTCCTAGAAGGGTGGCTTTCATCCCCTCGAAAAGGTCTGTGATATTATCCTCAAGAGCAGAACTAGGCTCCACGGATGAAAGCTATAAAGAAAATTCTAGCCAGATATGATGATGGCATGTCTGTAATCCCAATATTTGGGAGACTGGACAGACAGATCATGAGTTCAAGGCTAGTCTGGACTACAAAACGAGGTCCTACTTCTTAAAGGGGAAATGAAGCACAAGCCTTTAATCTCAGCACTTGGGAGACAGAGGCAAATCCTTGTCTACATAGCAAGTTTCAGGCCAGAGGGCTACATAGTGAGATCCTGTTTATAAATAAATAAATAGCCCCAGAAACTGGGTCTGTAGATCTAATTGGATGTTCATTTTAGGGAAAACTATTTAACTTTGCTGCATCTCCTTGCACTCTGTAAATTAAAGTCATTAGAACAGCAGTGTCAGAGAGCTAAGCACACAGGTACCAGATTTTCTATCACTGATGCTGGAGAGGCTTGTCTGCCCTGCATGAGATGTCAAGTCAGAAATCCCCTGTGGTCTTGTGCAACTGCAAAACATGCCCTCTGACTCCACAGCCATTCAGGAAAGCTGGGGTTTACCCAGAGCTGACAGCAGCCCAAAGCACTTCCAACTACATCTTAATCAAGACCAACGGCAGCATTCTCTTTTTAATTTAATGTGGTCACCTAATTTGTCCTTAAGACCCTTAATGGTCAAAGAAAAGAAAAAAAGGAAGCAAGAAATAAGAAGAAAAGGAAAGGAGAGAAGAGAAGGGAAGGGAAGGGAAGGGAAGGGAAAAGAAGGGAAGAGAGGAACAAAGTATTGAATTCACATGCTGAGAGAGCTTCACTGACTTGAATATTGGTTACCTATTGGGCATACTAAAGCTACAAAGCTTCCTCTGAGGTTCTCTGCCTGAAGAGACAGCTTCTTTCTACTGTTCTCAGTTCCCAGGACCTATAATCCAAGTGAAACTACCCACCCAATGTGACCCTGAGTTACCGCAAATGATAAGACTTGGAGGAAATTGTTTTAATTAGATATTACCTTAACTAGAGAAAATTAACTTTAATTTCCTCGTCTAGAGAATGAAGATAGGAATGAACCCTCAAGTAACTTCATAGCACCTTCTGGCACTATGTACGGTACTATGCTTCCAAGGGAAGCTAACAGCCAATAGTCCTACCCAGCTGAACCATCTGAGTCATGGCATCCAGTATGGGTATCAACATTAGGGGTACACTAGTGGCACTCACATTTTGGTGGTAACCAACCAATAGCTCTCTGATTGGACTTAAGATCTACTTAACAGGAGGGAAACTATGCCCAGTCTTGGAAACCTAACCTACAGCCTGGGGTCCCAGAGATCATGGATCTTAGAGATTCTACTGCTGACACTTGACAAAACCAACATAAACCCTAGCTGCACTCTAAATGCATGTGCTTGTGCACACAAGTGTAGTTCTATTCCCTCATCAAAGAAATGGCAGAAACCATTACAGAAAACCACAACCAATCAAAATACAGAAAAAAAAAATGATAGTGGGGTGTCCAGCCCCAGAGTACAGCTACAACACAACTCCTGTACTTAAGACAAAAGACAGGGACAGAAAGGTTATGAGAGCCAGAGAAACAGGAAATCTGCTGTGAAATTTTACCTCCTAGAAATAACAGGAAACCTTTACCCGTGGTACATTAACAACACAGCTGCCTAAAGAAGACCTGAAAAAGTAGAACACCAAAAGACATGCTAACATGGAAGGGGGAGATCTCATGGAGCCCTACTCCTAAACAAAGAACTACAAGGAACCAAAGAATGCTGAGAGTCTGGGAATGAGCCCACAAGTTATCCAATACCAAGTGATCAGCCCTGAAATCATACATACTTATAAGTAACACGAAATGAGATGAGCAGGTTGTATTTCTATAGTCAGTATATACACATACACATGCATAGTCACACACACATTCAAAATAAAAGAGTCGCCGGGTGGTGGTGGTGCACTTGGGAGGCAGGGGGATTTCTGAGCTCGAGGCCAGCCTGGTCAACCGATACAGAGTGAATTCCAGGACAGCCAGGGCTATACAGAGAAACCCTGTCTCGAAACAAACAAACAAACAAACAAACAAACAAACAAACAAAAAGCTGGGGTTGGTGGTGGTTAAGAACACTGGCTGTTCTTCTAGAGGACTCATGTTCAATTCCTAGTACCCACATGGCAGCTCACAACTCCTGTAACTCCACTTCCTAGGAAATCTGACACCCTCACACAGACATACATGTAGATAAAACACCAATACAGATCAAATAAAAAGAAATAAACCATTTATTTAAGTTTATAAAAAGAGAAAGACTATGGTTTTGAAAGAGAACAAGGGGGTAATATGGGAGGGATTAAAGGGAGGAAATGGAAGGGTGAAATGATGCAATTGTTTTATATTTTTGTTTTTGTTTTTAGAGACAGGGTTTCTCTGTGTAACCCTGGCTACACAGAGTCCTGGAACTCACTCTGTAGATGAGGCTGGCCTTGAACTCAGAAAGTCACCTGCCTCTGCCTTCCAAATGCTGGGATTAAAGCTACTGCCTGGCTAAATTTTTTTTTTTAAATGTTATGTATATAGTTGCCCCTGCATGTATGTCTGTGCATCATGTAAACACAGTGCCCTTGGAAGCCAGAAGAAGGCATCTTATCCCCAGGACTGTAATTACAGCTGGTTGTGAGACGCCATGTGGGTGATCGAAGTTGAATTCAGCTCTTCCAGAAGAGCCACAAGTGCTCTAAACTGTTTGACTGTTTCTCCATAATTGTATTTTAATTAAAAACAAACAAACAAACAAACAAAAACATTTAAAAAACTGAGCCCTCGAGCCAGAAGTGGTGGCGCGTGAAGAGTTGACCGAGACGTGCCTCCCTGGAGTCTCGGTCTCCAGCAGTGGGGCCAGGTGAGCTGATGTTGGGGAACAGTAGTACGCAGGATTACAACAGGGCCCGAAGAACACTGTGTGAGCAGAGTCTGAATGGGTACACATGCCTCAGATCCAGCATTTGGAATGTGGAGGCAGGAGGATCAGGATTCGAAGTCACCCTCAGCCACACAGCAAGTTCACAACTAGTGTGGCCTGCAGAAGACCCTGTCACAAACATGAAAACCTAAGAACATGGTTCTTTAGGAAGCTGGCACAGCTTATTTTTCTGATAATTTTTTAAAGCTTCCATTTTTCTTTGCTGTCTATAAAATGTCTTTTCCAGCTGATGAAATCTTTACAATCAAGTTTTTCCTAGTATTTCAGGCTCTTTGCTCTCCGAGGCTCAGGGGTTCCCCACAGATGGCAGGGACTTTTTCTTGCAAACACATCTCTGAAAGTATTTCAAGACTTACTCAAGAATCATCTCTAATTCTGGTGTAAAACTGCTTGCGTTAGAGTCCCCAATTCTGCTTTTTCTGACTTTGTAACACAAAGGGACTTACTTAATATCACATATGTCTATCTTCATATCTCTAATAAAGATAATAACTTTATAATGTTCTCTGGGGGATTAAATGAGACCATCTTTGCAAAGGGCTTGGAACAAAACCAGGTATATAACAAAGTAGATTAAACACCTATCTTAAACAGGCACCTCCAGACACCCTTCTCCTCCACCATGCCTCTTCAAATAAAGCCAATGCTGCAGATTCCTATCATAGCATCTAGAATATTCTATAATATTCAATCTCTCTGAATTAGAATATAGCAACTATAAAAGAAGGGTCTTTTCTTATTCCAGGAGGTAAATATAGTCTTAAAATAGAAGGCATGCAGTAAATTGATAGATGAAGTACCCTAGCAGAGAAGGCACAAAAGAACATTTGTTGCATGTAGTCTCGGTGCCTTTACTGTCCAGAGCATCTGTACACATTTTATATCTCTAAGGCCCAGTCAGAACCTGTATCAACCCAATGAATAGAGATGGTTGGAGTGATTACTACCAAAAGAGAAGGGGGTGGGGTGGAATCACACAGAATCTTCCAGAAGAGTTTTGGTAGCAAACTCAGTATTTAAGACCCCAGGCAAAACTGAAGATCATCCTAGATTAGTTGGGACAAGGTGTCACATCATATGAAAGACACAAATGCTTTTTTTGGTGGTGCACACCAAAAGAGGAGAGGAAGAAGTTTGAGGCCAGCCTGGTGTACATAAATCAAGTTCCAGGACAGCCAGGGGTGGGGGCTATGCACTGAGACCTTGCCTCAAACAGTGGTGGCGACACAAAAAATAAAAATACAAACAGACCCAAGATACCATTGCTACTTACAGATTATAGATACAGTACATAGATATGAACTGGCACATAGCAAAGTAGATTAAACTCCTTATTTTAAACCGGTACCTCCAGACTTGCTTCTCTCCCACCATGTCGGGGAAGATACAAGAGAAAAGCAACTCAAGTTTAATCAGGTGTTGAGTGCAAATGTTCCATACAAGACTCAGGCCTCTTCAGATGAGACAGGGTGGTGGTGGCGTAGGCATGGGAGGCAAAGGCAGGAGGATCTCTTGAGTTCAAGGCTAGCTACATATAAGTTCCAAGGACAGCCAGGGCTACACAGAGAAACACTGTCTCAAAAAAAAAAAAAAAAAAAAAAAAAAAAAAAAAAAGAAGGAAGGAAGGAAGGAAGGAAGGAAAGAAGGAAGAGAGAAGAAAAACTGGGGAACAGCCAGACGGTGGTGGTGCACGCCTGTAATCCCAGCACTTGGGAGGCAGAGGCAGGCGGATTTCTGAGTTCGAGGCCAGCCTGGTCTACAGAGTGAGCTCCAGGACAGCCAGGGCTATACAGAGAAACCCTGTCTCGATAAAAACCAAAATCCAAAAAAAAAAAAGAAAAAAAAAGAGAAAGAAAGAAAGAAAGAAAGAAAGAAAAGAAAGAAAGAAAGAAAGAAAGAAAGAAAGAAAGAAAGAAAGAAAGAAAGAAAGAAAGAAAGAAGAGAAAGAAAAGAAAGAAAAGAAAAACTGGGGAACAGTGTGACAGAGCACTTGGCCAACATCATGAGGTCCTAGGTTCAATACTTAGTAGTAGGGGAAAAAAATCAGGAGTCAAGTTTAAGGAACTACCTGTAAAGTCTGAGAGCCAGTTTTGAAGGAACAAGCAATAAGACTTGCATGATCAAGATGTGCCCAGAGAATCTGAATGAACGCAATGATCAGAGACCTATAATACTCGGTGTGAGGAGGGACCAAGGCCTCTGCAATCCATATTTGACATTGTACTTTCATAGCTGAAGCCAGATGATGGTGGCACATTCCTTTAACCAGCACTTGGGAGGCAGAGGCAGGTAAATCTCTGAGTTCATGGCCAGGCTGGTCTTCAGTATGAGTTCCAGGACAGCCGGGGCTATACAGAAAAACTCTGTCTTGAAAAACCAAACAAATACTATGCATAGGTAAAACCTCCACAAATGGCAGTGTCCATACAAACCCCTAATGCTGCGGGAGGTAGGCATGCCCTGATGAGTGAGCAGCTCTGTAATCTGATCCAATAAGGAGTCTGTAAAACTGCTCCGACCTTAAGTGACTTGGCACAACACACACACACACACATACACACACACACATACACACACACACACACAGATGACAAAATGTCTCAGAGTCTCAGTATGCACTGTTTTCCCATCTATTCGAGCTAAAGGGGCGCTGGAAAAATGGCTCAGTCTGTCAGTGTCTGCCAGGGAAGCATGAGGACCTTAGTTCAAGTCCCCAGCACTGGAACACAGCACACGCCCCGGTGCTGGCGAGAGTGCAGCTGAGCAGATTCCCGGAGCTCACTGCCTGGCCAGAGTTGCCAAACATTGTAGTTCTAAAACTAAGGTGAATATTCCATCGCTTATTCCGTCTTCCATTTAAAAAGATGAATATTCCATCGCTTATCACCACATACACCTGCATCTGTAAACACATGTTCATACAAGGGCACATACATACATGTACCCCCTACACACACACACACACACACACACACACACACACACACACACACGGTATTTTATGCACAGAGCTCATAGCTTCATTTCCAACACAAGGAAAGCAGACCTGAATCCATGCTAATCTTCAGAGATCATCACTCATCCCCCAGGCTTTGGGCATCTCATCTCTGATTAAGTTTCTGTTGTTGTCTTGTTACACGTATTTGTTGTGACATGGATGTACATCTGTGCTGTGGCCAAGGACAACTTGGGAATATCAGCTCTCTTCTTCTACCATGTGGACTCCATTGAGGTTTGGTGACAGTGACCTTTGGTTCACTAGTCCCACTTTGGGTTTTGAGATAGGGGGGTCTTGCTATATAGCCTTTAGCTAGTCTAAAACTCCAAGTTTGTGTAGTGCAATCTTGTTTCAAATTGGCCTCAGTCTTCCTGCCTGGAATGGGCACACGGTGGGGCTGGCTATCATTAATTTTCTCTTTTTATGGAAACTAGGCAAACAGCCAAGGACAAATGTATTTATCTCTCTGTGCCAAATCTACAGGACATCAAATATTGACCAAAAATGTTTCTTCAAAGGAAAATGACCTGCTTCGCTCACAGAGTTAGTTCCTAGCTATTCTCGAATGTTTGCTGTTTTCATAAAGATATTGACAGCGCAGCTACATCCCAGGGATCCATCCACTCATCCTTCCCCTCAGAGCTGGAGGTAACGTACAAACGTTTTCCATTTTACATGATGTCATCGCCAGCTTTGATAGGACAACTTCTTCCCTACCACGACCTTTAAGCGTCAAGCCTCTTTAAGTCTGAAAAGATCCTAACTCCTTCATGAAGCCAACCTCCTCTTAGACTTTGTAAATACCAAAAGAAAAAACGTCTGTCATGGTGGCACACAGCTTTAGTCCCAACATTTAGAAGACCAAGGCCAGCCTGGTTTACAGGATAGCCAGGGCTCTATAGAGAAACTCTGTCTCAAAAAATAAAACAAAACTAAACAAACAAGCAAATGAAAGAAAGAAAAAAGAAAGAAAGAAAGAAAGAAAGAAAGAAAGAAAGAAAGAAAGAAAGAAAGAAAGAAAGAAAGAAAGAAAGAAAGAAAGAACATTTTGGTAAGCACAAAATGAAGCTGTCTGCAGGAGACAGAAGCTCAAGGCCACTGAGGGAGAGAGGGAGAGAGGAAAAGAATTAAGGTGGGGACTAGGGCAGAGGTGACATATGAGAATGCTCTCGGCAATGTAAATAACTATAAAACTATAGGCTGGAGAGATGGCTCAGTAGTCAGCACCACATCCTGTTCTTGGTCAGGTATGATCTGCTCACAGGTTCCAGGTCCTGGAAATCTGACACCCTCTCTGGTCACTTGCACTCATGTGCATATGTGTGCGTGCATGCACACAACTCATTAAACAACAACAACAACAACAAAAAACCCCAAAACTTCCCAACCCCTGCTCCCAGTTAAAAAATATTAAAAATAAATAAGTAAGTAACAGTGTCGGGAATGCACTGCTCAGCAAAGGCCCGAGTGGAGAGAGACTCCCCTGGACGCCAGGTTCTCGCCCTCAGCAGTGCTGACAGAGCCGGGGACATCTTCGCTGGGAGTAGCTCCCCGGTACACTGTAGTACTGAGGCATGCCCAGCCTCTACCAACTCTATATGAAGAAACCTTCGTCCTGGTATACCAGCAATGTCACTCTCTTGTGCAGCACTTGGGTTTCAGCAACCAACTCAAAAAAGAATTTTGTGAGACTTAGAACAAGCCGGCTGACCTTGCTGTTCCTCAGGATCCTCGCCTGGGCTCAACTTCCCCTTGAAGACCCATGAACAGCACGTATTCAAACTGGGAGAATAAGAAGACGTGAGGGAGGAAAGTTTTAGCACTGTGTGATTAGCAGATCTAAGTAAGAAGACCTGGTCTTACTCCAAGGATCAAGTTTTCCCAAACCTGACCTGGTTTGGGAGGCCTTACAAGGAGCCTGAGTTCTGGCCAGCATTTACAGTGGGCAAGTTACTCAATACATCTGTGCTTCATTCCCACGCCTGACACACGGGCAGAGAAAGCATAAGCAACTCACTGGGAGTTACTTTGTTAACTGAGCTAGGTAAAGCCTGGTATACAATAGGTGCTTAACAGATGGTAGACATTACTATTTGTCCTTAGCTTTTCTTTTCTTCTTTTTTAAGGCAATCTCACTATGCAACCCAAGCTGGCCTCACTCTTGTATCTCCCTCAGACTCTCACCCTCGTGCCAGCACTGGAGTTACGGTCATGAACCAGCCCCCTCACTGAACCTCCGGACATCACTGTCCCTCCCGTGTGCTTGTAGGCACTCACTAATCCAGCTTTCTTACCAAAAAATGTTAGGAACAGACTTTGAATAACTGTGAAAACTCCAAGCCCTACTAATCCCTTTGGAAACTGACCCATCTTGGACAAAAGCAAAACCCACACCACTTGACCCAATTAAGCAATAATAAACTCAATCACTACCCAAGCCGCACTGGCATTGACACAGGACACGCTGCAACTACCCAGGCTTTCAATAGCCATGGTTGCAAAACCACATCCATCCCTGACCTCCCCCTCTCCCCATCTGGCTCTAATAGCTGGGGACATCTCAAAACATCCTTTTAAAAAACTGAGTTATCTAATGCTTCCCCTAACATAGAACATCTTTATCCCGGTGGATTTGGAAACAGTGTATCCTTTTTTTGTTGTTCTTTTAAAATAACCAAGGTCTCATGTGGTGGTACATACCTGTGATCAGAGAACTGGGCAAGCAAATTAGGAGATCAGCTTCAGCTATGCAGGGCATTCAAGGCCAGCCTGGACTACATAAAACCCAGCCTTTTAAAAACAACAATAACAACAAAGCCTGGTATTGTCAGAGCCACACACCAGTCTCTCATACCTGACATATTGGACAAGCTTTGGTTTTCAGCCAGCACGTGGTCATGTGTGCAGACCCTTTATAAAGTTAGTAAAGAAAAGACAAAACTTGTGTTTGCATGTCCCAAATGTATCTCCTATATGGTATCAATATCTATAGTATAACCTGCATGCCTTCAATGAATTGTAATTAATTGTAGTACCCTTGTAATTAATTCCACCCCACAATATCTCTTGGAGCTTTTGAAATGTTGGATGAATGTCTTTCCTTTGTAAATGTTATTTGATACTATAATTAAGTAAATATATACAAAGCAATGTAAAACAATGTGTATGCTGAAATAATATCCAGTATTAAATATATATAAATCATACAAGTAAATAGATTTATAGTACTACAAATCATACTATAAATATCTATTAATATTATTATTAATATTGTGTTAATTACATAATATGTACTATAAGTTAATATAAATTAACTTAATATATGTTGTTTTATAAGGGGCTGGAGAGATGGCTCAGTGGTTAAGAGCATTGGCTGCTCTTCCCCAGGACCAGGGTTCAATTCCCTGAACTCATATCAAGGAAATCTGACACTTCTGGTCTCTGAAGACAGACACCTTTACTGACATGCACATATCCACATACATCTCTGAGTAATTAAAAATAAAATACTTTTTAAAAGTTTTATCATTTCTGCCATTGTACTGTAATAAAATACCCAGACAATGGGCAATTTAGGGGAGAAAGAGGATTTAGACTTATGGTTTCAGGTTAGTCCCTCACTGAGGGGAAATCAAGACAGGAACTAAGAGCTTGCCACACGACATCCACAGATAAGAGCAGCAAGACACAAGCACAGGCGTCCTAGCTTTCTGTTCAGCACAGTGTTCAGCGCCTCTGCATAGGAATATCATTAGTTGGTGGTGGCGGTGCCAGTGGCTCCAGCAGAGGCAGGCGGATCTCTGAGTTCGAGGCCAGCCTGGTCTACAGAACAAGTTCCAGAGCAGCCAAGACTATGTAGAGAACAAACAAACAAAAAAGAATGGTACAGTCCACAAAGGACTGGATCTTCCTACATCAATTAGCAAATAAATTAATTCCCCACAGGCCATTCTGATGCAGAAAATTCCTCAAAAAGACAATATTCCTAAACCCAGCAGTGGTGGTGCATGCCTTTAATCCCAGCACTTGGGAGGCAGAGGCAGAGGCAGGAGGATTTCTGAGTTCGAGGCCAGCCTGGTCTACAGAGTGAGATGATCCAGGACAGTCAGGGCTACACAGAGAAACCTCGTCTCGAAAAAACCAAAAAAAAAAAAAGACAATATTTCTAGTCTTTGACTACTGGTTGCATCTACTTGCCATTTAAAACTAATCAGCACATTAAGTATACAATATAAATATAGTGATTGATAAATGCATGTGATTATCTCCTGTACCCCAGGCTGGCCTAGAACTCATTCTGTAGCCAAGGACCACCTTGAACCTCTGGTCTCCCCACCTCCATCTCAGTACTGGTGTGAGTCCTGCTTCTAGTGCTGGGATCTACCTCAGGGCTTTGTGCACACTAAGTTAGCATGCAAGCAAAGACACCCCACCATCCTTTTCTTTAACTATTTATTTTTATCATTTATAAATGTGTGTGGTGTGTGTGTGTGTGTGTGTGTGTGTGTGTATGTGTATGTGTGTGTTCATGCATGCCTGTGGGTACATGCACATGAACACTGGATCCCCTGGAGCCGAAAATCACAGACAGTTGTGAGCCCCTGATATGGTGCTGAGAACTAAACATGGGTCCTCTGGAAGAGCAGCAACAGCTCCTAACCGCCGGCTATGCCGACTCACTGGCACTCCTTCTCATTTTTGTCCTTTTTTTGAGACAAACTCATGATCCTCCTGCCTCAGTCTCCCACATACTGGCATGACAGATGTGAGTCACCAAGCCCAGCTGGGACACCCTCTTCCACCACAGCTACGAGTTCCCTGACTATTTCAGGGACCGGTTGGTTCCATCTGAACACTTATTCGCCATTTCCAGTTCCTCCAAACCAGACACTTTTATGCACCACTGCATACTCACTGCCTAGAGTCTGTCAATGGCTTCACTCTTAGGTTTCAGCTCTGCTGAGGCAGACTGTGTGTCTGAAATCCCAGAGTTTGAAAAGTGGAAGCAAGAGGACCAGGAGTTCAAGGCCAGCCTCAGCTACGTGGGGGCCCTACCTCAAAAAGGAAAAAGTTGAAGAAAAACAGGTGTCGTCAGTGAATCTAGTCTAAACTAGTTTGATACTGGTTTATTTGTTAGCAAACCATTACAAGTTCCCTTTACATATATTTTACCTTTGTGTTTGGTTAAGACAGCCTTTACATAGACTTTTATTAAAGAAAAATCCAATGTTTGTATTTATCTCTGTTATCCCAATCAATATATATATGACAAGAAATAAAATAACTGGCAGAAAATGTTAAAAATATAAGCTGGATAGGATTGATGATTGATGCCTATAATCCCAGTACTGGAGAGCTGAGGCAGGAGGATTGCCGGTTTGGGCGATATAGCAAAACTCTGTCTCAAAACAATAACAACAACAAAACTCTACAAATATTAGTTGATAGGCACAGGAATTAGCTAGGAACCACAGGCTTCTACCAACCATTAGGAAAACCCTTTTTAGTGAGTTATGCATTAAACAAGGAAGAGAAAGCAAAAGGGACCCTCACAGAGCAGAGAAAGTGACTTTACTAAATCTAGATAACTAGACGAAGAAGGAAGAGAGGAGCTAACAAAGGCCCGAGACAGCTGAGGAAGGCGATCTTTGCCACTCATCAAAGACAAGGCCAAGGTCTCGTGCAAACGTTTTCTGGCAATACTAAAGACCTCAGCACTCTGAAGCATGCCAGGTCAAGGCAAATACCTAACTAAAGGGCTACGGGTGCGGGGGAGCTGTGGTAGCGCACCTGCCTGATGCACATGGGTTCGAGCCCCAGCCCCACCCCTCCCCCAGTTAAAAGAAAAAAAACCATAATGGAAACAATCCATTAGGAGCAGTTGGCGTTCAGCAATGCCTCGGAGCTCAGAAGAGACTATAAAGAACGCTGTCAACAGTTGCTTCCAGAAGAATCATTCATTAAAATTAAACCACAGAAAAAAGTGATAAATACAGTTAACAAGAGTTAGCTGAGTGCAATTAACTGCGGGACATGCAATTCGCAAGGGAGCTCCTCACTCAGAAGGGAGAGCACAGGAGATTTAAGGGGAGGTGGCAGGAAGCCTGCCAACGAGGCGGCTTTGATTTGGAAATAGAGAAGTGCGGGAAGGATTGTGACATCCTGGCTCTTGGCTGTGCCTAGGACGTCATTTAGTCATCGGGTTCTACGAAAGGCTGTGAATGCAGAAAATAACGAGGCCACAGAAAACATGGCAGCCTAAGTAAGAGTGGCCTCGTAGAAAACCCACATTCATTGAGAAGCTGCACCCATGTTGTGTTTTGATTACTACCCATGAGATATGCACACACTATACATACATTTGGGGTCATGTTTTGTGCTGTGTAGAAGCCCGGCTGTTTAACTCGTTCATTCAACAAATACTTGTGGATCAGCGAGGGGGTGGCAAAGGCTATCCCTAAGGTGCTTGGGATATCCCAACGAATGAAGTAGGCATTCCAGTCAGGGAGAAAGAGACTACATAAGCCACACATCATTCAACAAGCTGAGGAGAGACTGGATAAAGAGCTCAGTGCTTAAGGATGCCTATTGCTCTAGCAGAAGAAGCCCCAGCTCTGGTCTCTAGCACCCACACCAGGCAGCTCCTAACCACGCCAGCTCTCGGGGATGCAATACCTCTAGACTCTGCACTCATGTGCACAGACATCCACACATATACCCATACATACATATGCATATAATTAAAACTAAAATTCTGAGGAGGTGTGAGGGAGGGTAGAGGAGGAAGAAGAAAGGAGAGAACCAACAGGAAAGGCAGAACTATTACTTTAACTAGGGGGCGTGGCCAGGCAAGGTGATAGGCGGAAAGTGAGGCCTGAAGAGTTAGGCGCTGGAAATCTACCTTTCTTGCTGAGAATTTGCAGCAAGCCTGAACCCCACAGTGAGAATACATCTCAAAACCAGAGTGCCCCTCAGTGGTAGAGAGCCTGCCTAGCTTGCACAAAGCCCTGAGTTCGATCCCCAGCCAGCGCTACATAAAAATGCACTTAGTGGCGCACACCTGTAATCCTCAGGAGGCTGTGGTGTGATTGACAGGTCAGGGTATACTTGAGGGGGGGAGGGGGAGAGAAATGCAGGAGGCACGGGAGGAGTTAACAGACTAGCTTCAGTCAAGGTGAGAAGAGCCTGTCTGTGGGATGTGTGAGATCATAGGTCACAGCACTTCGCTTCAGGGTCCAGGTGCTACTGAAGGTTCCGACTCGCTCACTTCCTATAGGGCTCATTAACCAGCTGAGCTGGTGGCTTCTGTTACTCACTGGAAAAGTCTCCATATCTCCTGAGGTAGGTTCTGGAACTCACAGTGTGGAGAAAAGAGCAAAGCAGGTCCGTGGGCAGCTTCCACTGGTGTGGAGAGCTGGCTCAGACTGGTTTCTCTTCACTCTGCCCACATGACTAGACGTAGCTCCTAGGACTTCCCAGCAACCTGCCCTCCTTCCTCATCTCCCTTCTGATAGTCACACCACAGGCCCACCAGAAAACCACTCAGGACAAGGATCCAGGGCAGGGGGAGTCACCTCACAGTGACCTTCCTCTTTGGGATTTTTTTTTTTCCTTTTATCAACTTGACTTCGAGAAAAATCTACCTTTCTTCTGATAGTCATCTAAAAAACATTTCCTAATCACAAAGAAACGTCCTTTCCTTCTTTTTCTAACTGTGTTCTGGGTGTATGGCTAAGGTGGCGGTGGGGAGGGGCTGGATGTGTGGAGGTTTAGTGGCAAGGCACTGGGTGCTAAACAAAACAAAACCCAAAACAAACCTCAGAGAGTTCGATATTTTAAAGAATGCTACTGCAGAATGGGGTGGCGGGCACCTGCGCTCCATGACCCCCCCCCACTCCCATCATGCCACGGTTCTAGAGGCTCAGCTGCTACAGGCTCCCTCTCCCCTCAATTCACTAAAGCTTTTGGAAGAAAAGAGAGGATAGTGTCTGAATAAGTCTATATATTTACATATAAGACATCTAATCATGTCTAGGAAATGCAGAAATCTTAATCTAGAGGATAATATATTTAAAGGAAGGGCCCACTTTCTGTATTAGGCTACTCAAAATACCTGAGGGATGTGAAGGTTATACAAACACAAAAGCTACAAGGAACTTACTCTATGTTCTGGGAGAAAGAGAGTAAGTGAAAGCCAATGATGGCCAATGATGCTAACCTACACCTTAACCCCAGACCCTGGAGGGAAAGGCAAGCTGATCTCTTTGAGTTCGAAGTCAATCTGATCTATATAGTGAGTTCTAGGCCACCCAGGGCTACACACTGACACCTCGAAGTAAGAGAAAAGGTAAGCTATGATGTGTAACAGGCCAAGTCCTGTAACGATTGTGATTAGTTAATACTAGGCAATAAGGCCCAATACAAATTGTAACAATTAAATGTAACGATTGTGATTAGTTAATACTAGGCAATAAGGCCCAATACAAACTGTAACAATTAAATGTATTATAGTCTTATAGACCCACAGCTTCTAATTCATTTTAGCCATCTCCAGAATGCAGTCCATTTTCAATAGTAAAGTAACAGATAATCACTCTTTTCTTCATAAGTAGCACAACTATAATTCCAAAACAAATAAAACAACACACACATGAAACAAAAATAAACAAATAAAAAATGGGGAAAAAGATGTCCTGTAATGTAACAATTTCCTCCAAGATTGAAACATTCTATCCCATAGGAAGCTCCTGCTCCTTAACTCCCTGCAACTCCTGCAACTCAAAATAGCTCCAGGGAAGTCCCTGAAACTGAGCAGAGGCACCAGGCCCTGCCCTGCCAGAATAAACAGAACGCACTGAGAGTTCCCTCTGACTGAAGGAGGCTGCACTGTGGAGAACACTTTGAGATTACACTAGATGCCTGGAAGAAAAGAAACCAGCTGAGGTGTCTGGAAAAGGTCTCGATCAACTTTAGCACCTGGAAAGGACACTCTCCAACCAATTTGAGCTGCCTGCAGGCTGTGCTGTGTGCTCCAGGTTCTCCGGTTTGTGAGCTGTTACCCATGCTAGCTAGGGTAGGCTTTAGTGACGCAAATGTCTTTGAGTCATTTCTGCTCCTGTCAGTAACCCCTCACCCATATTCCTGTAAGTAATCCCAATAAGACTCATGGCTCATGCCGGGCAGTGATGGCGCATGCCTGTAATCCCAGCACTCAGGAGGCAGAGGCAGGCAGATTTCTGAGTTCGAGGCCAGCCTGCTCTACAGAGTTCCAAGACAGCCAGGGCTACACTGAAAAACCCTGTCTCAAAGAACAAACAATCCCCCCAAAACAAACAAACAAACAAAAGAGACTCATGGTTCACCAAGTTGGACTTGGGTGGTATTTGTACTTTATAGTCTGTTGTGGGTTCCTATCTGGAATGAGGAGAGAGGACCCGTGTTCCATCTCCTGGGAAGTATAATCCTGCAGGAACCAGGTCTGCAGACACCGGCAATGGCCTTCCAGTGACAGTTGCATGTGACATTGGGAACCATCACAGATCCGACTAGAAAAGACCACGAAGGACAGTTCTTTCTTGGAGTAGGGTTCTTTGGTGACAACAGTGGAAAAGCTAGTGGCATAGGCCCAGTGGCATAGTCTGTGCTTTCAGCTCCTCAGGAGGCTGAGGCCAGTGGATCTTAAGTTCAAGGCCCTTTGGTTTTATCATATTTATCTAGATAATTCCAAAGTGAATCAGCAACCAAGGACTTCTTCCCTGGGTAGGCGTAAAGCAGGAGACTATGTAGAGAAATAGCCTACATATATTAGCTGGTGGGCAGAACACAGAAAGACAACAGTAAGCATGGGATCCTCTGTCACTGCAGTCCCAGTGCCCCACTGAGCTGTCTGAGTTACCAAATCCTTCTAGTTGTGGTTACACAAAGGTAACTGTGTCTCCAGAAGTTGGGTCTATGCTTGGCAAAGCCTTGCTCTCCTAAGAACCATGTCATTATTTTTGAAAATAAAGAACAACAAAAGGAAATATTATTTTAGCAGGAATCCAGCTGGCCCAAGGGAAGTACTAAGAAAAAAAAAGTCTTGCTTGGTGTGGTAGCACACACTTGTAATCCCAGCGCTTGACAGGCAGATCCCTGCTCTTTCAAGACTAGTCTGATATCCATGGCAAGTTCAAGCTAGCCAAGGCTACAAGTCTCTGTCTCAAAATAAATAAGTAAATTAATAAAATAAAATCTGTTCATCACTTAAGGTTGTTCTGTTCTGGTTTCGTTTTTATTTTGTTTGAGACAGGGTTTTTCTATGTAGCCCCGGCTGCCCCCAAACTATACACAGAAGAGACTGGCTTCTGGCTCATAGCAACCCCTTGTGCCTCTGGCCCCTGAACGCTGAGATTTACTGCCATGCATAATCATGCCTGGCAGTGTTTCTCTTTTCTTTTGACCTGTGAAATGCTTTTTTTAAACGACTGAGCCAGAGGCTGAAGAAATAGCTCAGTTGGCCCAGCGCCAGCTCTGTGAGCATGCGGACCTGAGTTTGGATCCCGAGCTCCCACATACAGGCCCAGGAAGAGCAGTGCATGCACTAGGAAGATGGATCTCGAACATCCCTGGAGTTGACAGGCCAGCTGGTCTGGTCAAATCAGGCTCTATTAGAGACCCTGTCTCAAAACATAAGGTGGAGCTTGCTGGGAGATGACTCCTGGCTTCCACATACATGTATAAAGACATACACATACATACACACACACACACACACACACCCCACACACACACCACATACCACACACTACACCACACACACACACCACACACACACACCACATACCACACCACACACACACACACACACACCACATACCACACACTACACCACACACACACACATACACACACCACATACCACACCACACCACACACACACACACACACACCACATACCACACACCACACCACACCACACACCACACACCACACACACACACACACACACACACACACCACATACCACACACCACATACCACACACCACAACACACACACACACACCACACTGTACACACCTGACACAGATCACTGTGGTCAGAAACAGACACATAGACACCATTTGTGTATTCACGTGTAGACACTTGATCCACACACAGACAATGGAACCCAGGCTTACCCACAAGCTAAGCACAAGTTCTACCCCTGAGCTACTCCCCCACCCCCCAAGGAAGATAGCTACTTCTTGTGACGATTTTTACAGGCTGGCATTTCCTTGTCAGGTATAAGCACCCTGTCCCCATTTCAGTTGCACAATGTGCAGTATTCATTGCGCACTTACACACACGCCCACATCCTATTGGTACACATAGTTAACTCTTGCTCACCCGTGCAAGGATCACCCATCCTTTCTGGGAACAGGCTGTCTTCTACCCACACTCAGAAAGTATAACCAAAACTGGCTGTGAGACAAGAGAGGCTAACTGGGAAGCTACAGCTGCCAGGGACCCCCACCATCCATCCATTCACCATACCCAGTACTGCGGCCTTAATGCTGGGACTTTACATTCATGAAAACTACACATATACAGCAACCTCAAAGAGAAGCATTGTGAACTGGGGAGAGAGATGGATCCTGTTGTCTTGATTAATGTGCCCAACTATAATTTTAAATAACACATACATTTTCAAAATAGGAAAGTAAAGGACTACTACATTCCCAATACACACAGGGTTTGGGGGGGGGGGCACCTTTTCTTCTCATGACAAGCACCTGGTCTTCTTCAAGTGATTGCACATCTGGTATCAAAAACCACTCAAAGACTCACTAGGGGCACAGCCCCTTATATCCTACCTGTATACTTACCTAATAATGTTTCATAAATGTATTAGTTACATGCGTCTAAATATACCCACAAGTCATTTTTATACAATCTTGGCTCCTATATTGGGCAAATGTAGCAGAAGGACTTGTGCCTTTTTGCGTTCTCTGGTTCTCTGACTGTATCCTGGACTTATTCAAAGCAGTGTCTATGGCAGCACGCTAGGAACATTCAAATTGTAGAAGAGAGGGGAGAGAAGACAGGTGTAGGATCCCAAGGCTGACACAGAAGCTTTGTTCGGATCTCTAAAATCAGAACAAAGAAAAAACAACAAAACCAACACCAGACAAGAACAAGGAGAAGGACAGACAGATGGACAGACAAGCAAGGAGGCAAATGTGAGAGATGCCAAGCCCGAACTTTGCACAGGGCCAGCAAGCCTGCAGGTGATGGCATCGGTGAGGTGGTATAGCCCACACTATTGGCACACGCAGAAATCACCTGTCTCTCGGCCACTCATTTCTCTGGGGATTTTGTTTTTCTACTCTCAGTGGAAAATTCCATTCACCATGTTTTAGAGTAGAAAGTAAGATCTGCAGGTTTATAATCTCAACTTTGCAAGGGGCTAAGGAGAGCTGTGTAAGTTCGAGGCAGGTCTGGACTCCCTTTTCAAATAAAATGAGAACAAGCTAAGGGTATATAGTTAGGGTAGAGAGCTTGTCTGGCATAAGCAAGGCACTGAAGGGGACCCAAGGGGAAGTTGTGTCCTGCCCTCCTCTCTGCCTCTTTTGTATAATGATGCTAATAGAACATAGAAGAAGCAACTCTAGAGAAACAGAACCAATAAGAAGTCAGGCTCAGACCTTTTCTGAGGTGTTTTACTGACTCCGGGGATTCAGGGCTACACAGAAGGTGGCAGGGTACCATTTCCTTCCAAATCTCAGTCCGGGGTATTTCCATCAACTTACACTGACTTCTGAATAATACTCTCGTTTCCACACCAATTCTGTGGTGGTGGTGGGGGAGGGGGGCTCCCCCCACTCCCACCCCCAGGCCTCTTTCCTTGGATCCGGAGTCATGTATGCATTGCTGCTGTGGACAGTCCTTAACCAGTTATTCTCAGAAGCCATTAGTTTCAGTAGGTAGTTGTTTAATATCACACACCTCATGTGATATTAAACCAGGAAATCCACATCATTGTAAGACAGAGACTGCTCCCAAGTCTTAAGTTCTCAATCAGGCCAGGAATCGAAGGGCTCCAATATAACCTTTACCTTGGAATCTTTCTGACAAGCCTTTCAAGCTGTGTTTAATGTTTCCATTGTCGATTCATAAAAGGTCGTCAATGTGGATTCTACACTCATGCAAAAAAAAAATATTTCAAAGTCCTGTGAATCACGTTTCAGGGTAAGGTTCTGGGTTTTACCCCTTACGGTTATATCCTATCACAGAAATAGGAGCTGAGGTCCAAATTTAAGGAACGCCCCTTGCCCTCACCAACATCCACATACTAACTCTTGGGCAATCCAGAAAAGTCAGAAGACTTGATTGGAGATGTCTCAAACAAGCAGATGTTTCTGGTGCCCGTCAAAGCTCAGTTATCTGGGCCATGAATTACTTTTTAATCCTGAGTTTAAGAGTCTAATGCTGGGGAACTGGGCAGGCAGCAGCTGAGGGTGGAGACTGTCAGAAATTAGAGGCCAACCTCAGCTACATAGTGAGAACTTGTTTCCAAAGGAAACACACACACACACACACACACACACACACACAAAGGACAATCTTAAGTGGGGTTCAGTGGTAGAGCGACTTGCCTACAGTCTATAGGGCCCTGGGGTGGATTCCCCGGCACCCTCAGGTGAGAAGCATAAAACCTGGAGAATCATGTAAGAACAATTTCATTTACATTAACCTTCTAAAAAAAATCATTACTTAAAATAGGTTATACCTGTAAATGAAAGATGTTCTTATCACATGAGGAAATGAAAGTAGTCTTTTAATTTGTTTTGTTTTGTTTTGGGGACTACCATGTAGCCCAGACTGGAACTCAGTACTAAGTCCTAAGTCTCAAGTAAAAATACTAAGCATAGAGAACGCAAATCTAAAAAAAAAGCTATTGTTTCCTCGATTTTTTTTTAAACCATCAATATCACCAACTGCTTTAGGAACAAAGCAGACCTCTGCATCCTGAACAAAAGGACAAACTGATAAATAGATAGTAAAGTTTTTAAGAACTCAGAACTAAATAGCCCAACGTGGTTGTTTGTACATGTCAGTAATTCTAGCGCTTGAGAGGTGAGGCAGGAAAACCAGAAGTTGCAAGCCAGCACGGGCTAAATTGTGAGAAAACTACAGGAGGCCAGAGATGGCTTGGCCACCTCACTGTGTAACCCTGTCGGTGTTTAAATTCAACTTTTAGAACTTACAAAACGGTGAGAGAATTAACTCCACAAAGTTGTCATCTGGTGACTACATCATCGCACATGCACACCCACCCACGCACACATATGCACACACACAGAGAAACTATAACTATTTTAAAGGACACTATTGAGGGTTCTGGAGACATGGCTAAGGAGTTAGGAGCAGATCAGGACCCAAGCGCATTTCCCAGCACCCACACCACACAGAGCTGTCACCACTGCCTGCAACTTCAGCTGGGGAGACTCTTGACTCTTTCTTCTGAACTCCTCAGGTCCTGCACTCTTATGCATATGCACACACAAACACAGCAAAAGCAAAAACCGCCACAAGCTGAAGAGGAGGCTCGGTGGCTAAGAGCTCTCGCTGTTTGTCAAAAAAAAAAGGAAGTTTATATCTCAGCACAACTTTAGATCATCAGGCAACTTCTTCTGGCCTACACACACACACACACACACACACACACAATATGATCACACTTTCACACTTGTACACAGACACACACCAAATAAAAATAGTGTAAGTCTTGGGGCTGGGGAAATTGCTCAGTGGCTAAGAGCCCTGGCTGCTCTTCCAGAGAAGCTGGGTTCAATTCCCTGTACCCATATGGAGGTTCATGACCTCCTGTAATTCCAATTCCAGGGGTTCCCACTCTTTCTTCTGGCCTTGAAGGTACTAGACACACACGTGGTACACAGACAATCAGGCAAAAACTCATGCACATAAAAAAAATTAATTAAATAAAATAATGTCGGCTGGAGAGATGGTTCAGTGGTTAAGAGTACTGATTCCTCTTCTAGAGGTCCTGAGTTCAATTCCCAGCAACCACATGGTAGTTCACAGCCATCTGTAATGGGATCCGATGCTTTCTTCTGGTGTGTCTGAAGACTTAAATCTTTTTTTAAAAAAATGTCTTAGCCAGGTGGGTAGTGTTGGCAGACATCTTTAATCCTAGCACTCAGGAAGCAGAGTCAGGCCTAGTCTACAGAGTGGTTGAAGCCAGCCTTGTCTACAGAGTGAATTCCAAGACAGATAGACAGGACTACACACAGAAACCCTGACTCAAAACACCCAAATAACAACAATGATAATATAATAATGTCTTTAAAAGAAATCAATAGAGATTGCCATAAAATAATGTTAATTCATTTTGAATCCTAGACAGTTCCGAAAAGGTAATGCACAGAAAGAGGAGTCTGTTTATTTTAAAAATTTGGCCTTCAAAACAAAATACTCGCTGGCACTTACACAGCTGTAAGTGCAGCTA
The DNA here is from genome assembly GCF_947179515.1 of Apodemus sylvaticus. Taxonomy (NCBI): domain Eukaryota; kingdom Metazoa; phylum Chordata; class Mammalia; order Rodentia; family Muridae; genus Apodemus; species Apodemus sylvaticus. Next base: position 44,151,545 of record NC_067482.1, on the reverse strand, counting down.
TTCAGAAAACTACGGCAGGAGACTCACAGGTTTTAGTCCAGCCTAGATGGTGTAAAGGAAGCCTATCTCAATAAATCTATGACTGCACTAAGAGATCTGGGAGTATAGCGACCAGGCACTTGCCTAGCACGCTTGACTCCCTGAGTTCAATCCTCAGGGAGGGACAGATGACAACAGCTCTGTGGCACTGGAGCTCATTTGAACCTGGCACTACAAACACGCAAGAAACAGTGCATCCTATCCAGTCAGAAAAAGGTAGAAGGAAGGCCTTGCTATGCCAGCCTGTCTTCATTTAATGAAGTTAATCACGAAGCTGGCACAAATGAAAGTTTTGATTCTCCGTCCTCCCAGGAAGTAGCTCCCGGTCTCCAGGGTCTCCGTCGGAACAAGGGGAATGTCAACGTGGATGTGAAAAATACCCAGGCTATCCCTCCGTCCTTCCTCCAGTTTCCTTCTGGCAGCCGTGTTTTGTGGGCACTACCCCCAACATCATCATCACATAGGGTTGAGACTACTGTGTAACTGAACGGCAGCCTGAACCCCACAAAATGCTACCTTCTCCCTTTGGCTGGGCTTTGGCCCCTCTAGAAGCTTTGCTCTATGCTGGCAATTTTTGCCATTTAGCTGTGGCCTCTGCCTGTCTCAAACATTTCTGATCAAACGACCATGGTGATGCAAACTTCCACCCTCCCGGCCCGTCCATCCTTTGCGTTCCTTAGTCTGACTCCACAGTAAGACTCTTATTTACTATTTACTTATTTATCTATCTTGTTTGTTTGTTTGTTTTTGTTTTGGCAAAGTCTCAGTGTGCAGTCCTTAGCTGGTCTGGAACTTGTTTTGTAGACCAGGCTGGCCTTGAACTCAGGTGGCTCCTCCTACCCCTACCTTTCAAGGGCTGGGATTAAAGGTATGAGCCACCAAACCCTGCTTTCCAGCTGCCCTGGACCCTCCAGTGGCCTGCTTTGGCCTCTTTACTTGTAGAATAAAAGGCATGAACTGACCAAAGCCTGCGTTTTTAGTTAATTCATTAACTCTGAGGAACAACTTAGAGGACTGGTTTCTCCTTCCATCCCTGCTAGGGAAGGCTAGACCTCAGGACCTCAGGTTTGGTGGTAACCACCTCAACAGCTTCAAGAACAGTTTTGATTTGTAATCCTCCTAAGGAAACTCCTACATGAGTCACTAACAGACTCACTGGAGGGGAGAAAAGTTTGACTTTCAGCTCACATAAGTAATGGGGAAAACAAAAGCAAATCAAACATGGCTCGTAAGTTCGCAGAGGATATCTTTCCATCAGTTTGATAAGAGTTAATAAAGAAGCCACATCCCTAAGTGCCTTAGGACAGTATTAGAGCGCCAGTCAACTTTTACCTAATTAAAACAGAGAGTCCTCTATCTGAAATTTTCCATTTCCATTCATTTTAACTGATTTCTTAGACACCCAGGGACTGCAGGCAGATCAGATGTTATATTTGGTAGACTCTACCTACTCTTTTCTCCAGATTGAATTCTCCACTGGAAACAACAACTGAGCTTCCCTGAGAGTGGCCTTCAGGGGTGAATGTCTACAAGGAAGCTCCCACTCTGCTCTGGTGAACACTTAAGCCGGACGCCCCGGTCACCCAAAATTCCGAAATCTCACGCTAATAATCCGCATCTAGTCACCTGTGCCTCAAAGACCTCAAAGAGACCCCCCTATGGAAAAAAACTCAGGTCTGCAGGAAACACGATGCATGCAGCTGACCATATGATTAATCTGCTCTTCCAAAAGCTGACACTTTCAAAAAAATCTTTTTATAAACCTTTTAACTTCCCACTAAAGAAGGAAGACGGTCAATTGAGAGATAAATACTGAGGGGGAAAGAAATAGAGAGAAAAAAAAATTTTTCCAAAAAAAAAAAAATCATGGAAGATTGGGGACAGTAGTCAGAACTGCCAAAAGTCTACCTTACCTTCCGTAAGTACTTGGCGACGCCCACGTCAGAAATTAATACTTTCACAGCCCGGTAGCAATCTACAAGGCTAGGAAGTCACCTACAACATCTTCGCTGGCCGCCCTCTCTTAAACAGAAAACCAAATTAAAGAGTCTCCAAGCTACTTCCCACCATGCGGCTTAAAGCAACAGATCGCCGCTCTCGGCTTTAACTCTTCCCAGGCTCTGGGAATTCCAGTTTGTCACAGTTTCTTAGCTTGAACGACCTGCGGTAAGAAACTTCTCCCTGGCCCAGAGCTTGGCTTCTCCGGGTCCGAGCTCTCGCTCGCTCACTCGCTCGCTCGGCGTCCGGCTGGGCTGGGTTGTGCGAGCGGGCTGTGGGGGCGGCTGTGGCCCGGGCGGAGCGGCACGGGGTCGGATCCCGCAGAGCGCGGCGGAGTCCGCAATCCCGGCTCTTCCCGGTTCCCTCCCTCCGCCTCCTGCCCTCCCCCAGACGAGGCCATTCGCCTCACAGTAGCAAGGTTGTCTTGTATACTCCCTTCCCTTAAACTCACCAAACCAGATTTTTACTCCCAACACCGGCAACTTCCCGTAAATCTGCACTGAAATTTTATCCTGCCCGCTGAGCCTCCGCTGGCCGAAGGCCAGTGCAACATTCCTGTTGTTTTAGAAGCGCGGATACCTTAGCCGAAGGTTAAAAAAATAATAATAATATAGAACTGTCCCCGATACGAAGGATTTAAGAACTTTGGCAGCTCAAAAAGTCACATCCATTTCAGACAGGCAGGAGGTACCCCAGAAGTGGCACCTGCCCCACCTGGGGACATCTAGGAGAGTGGCTTCCGGCCGCCTGTGGCTTTTCAGAGTAAGCTACCCTGAGCTGCCACCGCCGCCGAGGACTAAGGACCCTGCGCCTGACTCCCGGGAGAGCAGCGCCACTGCCCCCGGCCTTGCGGGGCAGGAAGGCGCTGGAGCAGGTAGGGCGGCAGCGAGCCCCGCCGCGGGCCTGCAGGAAGCCAGGACCTCCTGGGCTGTCCTTACCTGAGGCTGAGCATGGCTGGGAGAGCACAGGCAGGCACGTCACCCGGCCGGAGCTCTGACCTTTGCCGGGGCCTTCACAGCAGGGCCTGGGGCCTGGGCGCCGCTCGTTCAAAGTGGCTCATTCCTAATGCGCTCCGACCTAGTGTTACAGCTGGTTTCTAGAAAGGGAACAAAAACAGTGCATGGAGAAACTGCAGCCAAGCCCTCCTTTATCCTTGCCTCGGATCACTGGGGAACTGGCTCTAGGTCTGACCCCATCCCCACTCCCAGGAAACCCACCCTAGGGCCGTGGTCCCCGCCCCACCCCTCGGGTTACCTGTTTATACAAGAATTAAGGAGCCTCCCGCATTTCAATGGAGCGCTAAGCCTGTTTGCAGGCGCGGAATCAGCCAACAGGAATCGAATTCTGTGACTAAACAAACTAGAAGAGGAAGCGGGCACCACAAGGAACCTAAAGTTGTGATTTCGGGTTGCAATGTCATGCAACTAAGAAAAAAAACATACTGTTTCACTGTAGGCTACTTTAATTAAAAGAAGAACCCAAAACTATCTGCCCCATCTAGTTAAATGGAAGATGAAAAGGGAATCGGCAAATAGCGTTAGCCACCGTTGTTAGTGATATTATTATTATGTATAATGGCCCTTCCCCTCCCCCCTCGTAGAAAATGTGCAATGAAAGTTACAAGGAGTCTCCAGACCCAACGCCGAGCCTCACTACCTGTGAGCCTGTGAGCAAGTTATTTAGCCACCAATTCTGAGTTTCTGAAAGATTCTCAGGATGGGAGTTTTGCATTCACTGTAGACAATCTCAAGGAGAAAAACGAAGTCTTTGTAACGGGGTGGGCAACTGATTTTCGTCTCTGTGTAAAAGTTTCAAGGGGCATGGAGACAAGTTTGCCCTGCATTCCATAAACTGCGAATCCGTCGTCTGTGTCACCTGTGGGATGCTGATTTAAAAAGATTTAGGCACTTGGCCTGTCTGCCACCCTGCCAGTCACTCCATAGGTTAAAAGTGCTAGGTAACAATGAGCCATGCAGTTTGAAAATCTGTGAATGCGGAGAGGAAAGGGAGGTTTGGAAACTTGTAAATATCAGTACTAAGTAATAGTGGAGGGTAAAAGAGAACTGGTGTCTGCCCTTTATCTCGCTTTCAACTTGACATATAAATGAAGAAATCCTAATCTCTTTATGTTGAGGCCTTTCTTACTCAGGAGCCCTTTCACCCATTTCCTTAATCTGATCTTCAGGTCTGTCCCCGTTCTGGAGGGGAAGACACGGTCCATACAGAGGTTACATGAGCAGTCCAACTTTTCCAAGAGCTGGCTTTTCCAGTCTAATCTAAAAGCCGAATCTTACCACCATTAGTAAAAGTAATTCCTGAAGCCAGCCAGGAATTCTGAAGCTCTCCATCCTTTTGATCTTTGATCTTTTATCTTTTAGGCAGCAAAAGTCAAGCCAGACCAGTTTAACCATGTTCTGGATTCTAAATCAAGTCTTTGTTGATAGGCGCGTGCACCGAGAATCGCCTACTGTAGAAAACACCCAGTTCCGAGGACTTCCTAGGGGTTGATACAGTGAGGTAGCAACCAAGACTCTGCAGCTGTAAAAAGGCTTGGAAACCCAGTTTCCAAAAGACTTTCTGAGCTACAGGAGGCACAGCCCTGTACTTCAAAATAGGTTTTCCATAGGGCGTGCTGGGCCAGCCTTGAGAAGCAAGGACCACAGAGATTAGAGCAAGGATCTTAGGTCAGCAAGAAAGTCAACAGGAAAGAAAGGGAGAGAGGGAGGGAGAGGACGGAGGGAAGATGAAAGAGACAGCTCTGTGGCTGAGCACTCAGCCAGGATGAATGCAAATGTGTAGAGGCCAGGTGAGGTAGCATCTGTCCGTCCGCTGCACCTGGGAGCTGAGCCCTGGAGAGAGGCTCCAGGAAGCAAACCTCCCTGAGTGCTCTCAGTCGCTTCCTCCGCCTCACAAGCTCAATGGCCGCCTGCATTTCCCTGCCTTTTTGCCCTTCCACCCATTGATACAGTAAACTGGTGTGCTACTGTTGCTCGTTTGTGTGACAGTGTAGCCCTGTAGCCCAGGCTATCCTTCTGCTTCAGTTTCCAAGTGATAGGAGTGCTTACAGGCATCCATACATCCAGTTTCCAAGTGGGTATGATTCTTTTGTGAGTTGGTTTTTTTAGGAAACATAAAGGAAAGTGGTTAAGACAAGATTCCATGTAGCCCAGGCTGGCCAAGCAAACCATGTATAATTACTTTCCCCACTCTCCACTTCTCTCCCTATGAGTATAGTAAAGATAATACAGATTTTTTTTTTTCTTTAAAAGACTGTTTTGCACTATGCTGCTCAGGCTAGTCTTGGACTTAAATACTGAAGCCACCTTCCTGCCCCAGTGCAACCACTGTTGGGGTTTTGTCTAAGCTCCACCCCACACCTACCTGGCAATAGCCAGGTATGCCCCTCCCCAGAGATCTGGCCCACTATAAGAGGGGCTACTTGCTCCTCCTCTCTCTCTTTGCTCTCTGCTCTCCCACACTCTCTCACCTCTCTGCCCCTGGGGCTCTTCCCCCCTCCCCCTCCATGTGGTCATCGCTGGCCTCCACTCTATTCTCTCTCTCTCTCTCTACCTCTCTCTCTACCTCTCTCTCTCTACCACTAACTCCCATCCCCTATTCTGAATAAACTCTATTCTATACCATGTCTGTGTGTGTGTGGTCCCTCAGGGGCAGAGGTGCCCAGGCAAGGGCCCGCCTGGACCCTTCCCCCACGCCACCTAGCCACACTCACCTAACCCCCTATACTCCCCCCCTTTTAAGCCCTTTCATCCTGGTGCCGAAAGTCCTTCAACCACTCCTGGCTAAAATGAACTTTGGAAATGACAGATAATGATCCGGGTGGTAACTTAGGACTTTAACCCAGTACCCAGGAGGCAGAGGCAGGCAGAGCTTTGTGAATTTGAGGCCAGCCTGGTCTACAGTGCAAGTTCTAAGACAGCCAAGGCTATACAAGGACACTATCTCGAAAAACTACGAAAAGCAGTCTATGGAGAAAATAAATATAAGCCTTTATTATTTCTGTTTGGGGATGACCTTGATGCCCACCAAGTCCCACTTCGAGTCATCTTAGACCTCGAGCCCATGACTTGGATTTTCTGCCTCTGTCCTATTCTGCCTCAGGGTTCCAGAATCAGTACAAAGAACATGAAGATTTGAATCCTGGGCCGGGGAGATGGCTCAGTGGCTAACACTTGTTGCACTAGTGTGGGAACCTGAGTTAGAACACATGAAACCCAGCCAGGCGGCGGTAGCACATGCCTTTAATCCCAGTACTTGGGAGGCAAAGGCAGGCGGATTTCTGAGTTCCAGACCAGTCTGGTCTACAGAGTGAGTTCCAGGACAGCCTGGGGCAATACAGAAAAACCCTGTCTTGAAAAAACCAAAACCAAAACAAACAGACAAACAAAACCATAAAACCCAGGTAGAACCAGTGCTTCTACAATGAGACTCCGCGGAAGTTAATGGGGTCAGCTGGCCTGCCACACACAGTACCAACTCACAAAGAGATTCTGTTTCAAACAAGTTGGAAGGCAAGCCCCCAACACCCCCGGGGTTGTCTCTGACCTCCACACGTGCTCGAGCACACACATACACACACATACATGCTCAGTCATACACATATACACACTCACTGAGAGATTTGATTTCAATTTAACCTCTGAGATGACCAATGTCACACAAAACTACTCAGGTGCTCTGAGCTTCAGTTCCTGCATCTGCGAAATAACATCTACTCCTCTGGATTTTTAGGGGTTAAATGCAAGGCAAATTCTCAGCATGGTTCCTGGCACTTAGAAAATACACAGGAAATACCATTTCCTATGTATTGGTACCTGGAAAACACCTACCTCAAGGCTCTCAAAGAATTGTCTTTCCTATATTTAAAGCTTAGTTCAATGCTGTGCCAAGAAGTTCTCATTAAGAGGCAAGGCTCAGACCTTTGTAAAGAACCACAATACAGTAAGAACTACTCACGGAAGTGACATTTCCAAAGAAACACTAATTATCGATGCTGATCACAACAGTGTGGAGCAAGATAGGTAAGACACAAATCATCAGCATTACCCCAGAGCTCAGATTCAGGAACTGAGTTGTCAGCAGTTTCTCCAAGGTTCTAAAATGGGGCGGAGGTAGAGTTTCTGTGACTTCTCTTTATCCCATAGTGCTTTTCCTGCACCCAGTTAAGGAACGGATTAAAGAAGCTACAGGTAGAGGCAGGCAGATTTCTGAGTTTGAGGCCAGCCTAGCCTGGACTACAGAGTGAGTTCCAGGACAGCCAGGGCTATACAGAGAAACCCTGTCTTGAAAAAACCAAAAAAAAAAAAAAAAAGCTCCAGGTGTGGTGGCCAATGTCTTTAACCCCAGCATTCTGGAGGCTGAGGCAGGAGAATATGTACTAGTTCAAGAACAGCCTGATCTACCAAGTCTGTCTACACAACAAGCTCCAACACAGCCAACACTACATAGTGAGTCCCCTCTCTAGTGTGTTAAAATATCTACTTTTCCAAGCCCCACCTTACTGCTGATGGCAGCCCTGTCTGCTCATTATAAGGATTGAATAGCAATACATACACACACTCACAGACACAGAAAGACAGAGGCGTTTTTTTTTTTTTTTTAATTCCCAGTAATCATTTTCCCCCTTACTACTGAGGAGTTACCCGCCTCAGTCACACTACGTTTTCAATACACAGCAGTCGATTCTCTTAACCGGCCCGTGGGAGGTCTAAATGGACAGTATACAGAGAGCTGTGTCTGGACCATGGCATCAGTGCGCCCGTTTCTCTACAGAACAATGTTTTGCTATGATCATGTTGAGGCCATGATAAATGGGTGAGTTTATTGGGGTGGGGTGGGGCAGGGACACCTGTTATTTATTTCTTGTCAGAGCTGATAATGTTATCTCAGTAATTTTATTTTCTTCTTATCTCCTTCATTTCTTCTAATTTTATCTGAACCAGAACAAGTATTGGGAGATGAGATGAAGTCACCCATTTGAGTCCCAAACTCTATGGAGACTGGTGACACTTCCTTCATTAGAAATCCTTCAAAAATCCAGCGTTAATTCAGAACGTGCAACCAGAGTGAGTCCCCTCCTCCCCACCATTTTTACAGCCTCCCGGGTTTTCTTATCTGAGAACCCTGCTCGTAGAGGACTTAAAAAACAAAACACTTTTCATTTCCAACTTTAATATTAAATCCCCACTGGATCTAATATGTGTAAATGCAAGACATGTTATCCCCCCAAGCACTCTAATCCAAAGGATTAAACCCAGTTGCCAAACCCAGACCTTGGTCACCGCCCATGGGTGAGGAGGGCCATTCAGAAATCTATTAGACAGAGTCTGGCTTGGCAGTTACCATGCCGCACGGTAGGAGGGCCTCTAAGTGAATTTTAAAAATGTACTGAGTTCACAGAAAAAAGAATTAAGTGTAGCAGGGGTCCCCTCTGAACATTAATCTCAGAAGCCAAACCCTGCATTTTGTGAAAGGCCTTCAATACAGGAGTCCCTTGACCTTCGCCCCTCTTGCACAAATAGCTGTGCCAAAAACTGCCCGCTGAGAGGAAGGCAGTGCTAATGTAAATTATAGGCCCTTAAAGGCCCACTCAGGGCCAAGAACTGGTTTTGTTAAGGCAGCAAAGGCTATTAATTCCTTTATATCTCTTTAAGACTTATTCCCCGCACCAGATCTCTAGATTTCTGTTTATCTTATAATGGAAAACAGCCTCACACAAAGAACTCAATCAGCTGGCAAAACTTATCAGAAAAGACTGCCAACATGAAACTTGCTAATATTTATTAACAGCTTATTAGAGTGTTTGCCAAACGGTATCATGTGCTCCACATATATTAACTGTGTAAACCTTACGGCAGTGGCAGGAGATAGAGATCACTATCCTGTTCCTGTTATTGATGAAGAGACCAGCAGGCAGAGCAGGTAGGTGACACAGCTAAGGACCCACTGCTAGTGTGTGGCAGAGCCAGGCAGCCTGGCTTTGCGATCCTAACCATGATATCCCATGACCTCTCACAGGATGTCATTTTTGGCTGGTACTGTGTCATGTGACTCCTGGCTGTATCCAGATGGGCCCAAGACCAGTGTGTGAGTGGGTGTGGTAGCACATACTTGAAATCCTAATTCTTAGGCGACTGAGGCAAGAGTTCAAGGCTAGCCTAGGATACATTGCAAATTCAGGGCCAGGAGCACAGCGAGACCCTTAGAGGGGTGGAGAATGCAGCTAGTGCCTAGCACTTAGCACGGCAGCGTGGCTCTACGTCTAAATATTAGGATCCGGAATGTTCAGAAGAGTGTATCAGGAGAAGTGGAGTCTAGGTTAGCTCAACTCAGCCTTAGGATCATATGTGAGAATGGCTGATGGGTAATTTCACAGTACTGACTGTAAGTTAGAATAAAGGCATAGCTAGCAGTGCTGGTGCAAGTCCTTGGTTCAGTTTCTAACGACTCAAAAAACAAAAAAGCTTCCAAAGTTTGAGGAGTGTGTTCTCAAAGGTTTTAATGTGAGGCATACTGTAGGAAATGACCTTTTTTTTTTACAGAAAAGAATTAACTGCAGATATGGCCACAAAAGCCATATTCAAATGATGTAAACATTAGCAGCCATGGTATATACAGGCATGCCCATAATCCCAGTACTCACACACTAGGGTAGGAATGCTGGAAGCTTGTTGGAGGCCGGCCTTGCTGTGAAACAGAGACTCTGTTTGTTTCAAAGTTCTAAAACCTGGAGTTACAGAGACGGCTCAGTGGTGAAGACGACTTGCTGCTCTTCCAGAGGAGCCAAGTTCAGTTCCCAGCACCCACCTCGCAAGGCTCACAACTGTCTGCAGCTTTAGCTCCAAGGGGTCCAAAGTCCTCTTGTGACTTACGTGAGCACTCATGCGTACATCCCTGCATACACACATGCGTATACGTATCTATATACATGTATAACTAAGCAATAAAGCAAATTTGCTTAAAAAAAGAAACTTTCTTTTTTAACTTCTTTATTTAGTGGGTGTGTTCCTGTGTGCCACACCACACACATAGAGGTGTGGCGGGGACAGCTTGCGGGAATTAGCTCTCTCCTTTCTCTACGTGGGTCCCAGGGATCAAACTCGGGTCACGGGACTTAGGGGCCTCTGCCTTTACCCACTGAGCCGTCTCACCAGCCCTGTGAGGGAACATTCATATCTTCGCTTCTATTGCTTTCCTGCTCGGAATGCCTTTGTTCTGAGAGGCTATCCATCCATCAGCAGGGCACACTCTGACCATCTGTCACCAGGGCAGATACAACAGCTAAGAACAGTCTGCCAAGCATGGCGTTACCTGCCTGTAAACTATCCAGCTTGGGAGGCAGAGGCAGGAAGAACTGGAGTTCAACCCTTCCCACTGAAAGAAAGCAATATAGAGGCAAAGGCCGACCTGAATCCTGAATGCCTATGAGCAAATATCTTCTTTTTGTTTTTTTTTTTTGTTTGTTTGTTTGTTTGGTCTTTTTGAGACAGGGTTTCTCTGTGTAGCCCTGGCTGTCCTGGAACTCACTCTGTAGACCAGGCTGGCCTCCAACTCAGAAATCCACCTGCCTCTGCCTCCCAAGTGTGCCACCACTGCCCGGCATGGGCAAGTGTCTTGACCACTGGGGTCTTTAGACTCCTCACTGCCCCCAACCTCGTTAGGGAGGTCCAGTGTATGGATGTATGCAAGGTGCTGGGGACACCAGCTGTCCCAACGTCATCTTAGCATTTTGTGTTAGGGTTGTGTACATGACCTTAAATCCTTTGTTTTCTTTTGGTTTTGTGTTGAGGGGATTTTTGCTCTTGTTTTGAGATAGAGCCTCAGGTAGCTTAAGTTAGCTTCAGAGAAGAATGACCTTGAACCCTTGAGCTCTTAATCCTCCTGCCTCCACTTCTCTCAGGGCTGAGATTACAAAAGGACACTACCATGCCGACTCCATCTATTCTTTTGTCCCCAGATGCTTATCAGGTACCTGTGTCTGATTCTGTACATGACGCTAAAGATCAAAAAGAAAAATGAGTCTTGGTTCTTCTCTCGAGGAACTTATATTATATGGAGACAGACAAACCACAGGGCCCATGGCCGTATAGCCTGGAAGCCCAGGAGGGTATGGGAGGACTCAAAGCATTCTAGGATTAAAGGCATACACACACACACCCCTCCAAAAAAAGGAAAAGAAAGGGAAAAAAAGGCTGGAGAGATGGCTCAGTGGTTAAGAGCACTGACTGCTCTTCTGAAGATCCTGAGTTCAAATCCCAGCAACCACAGGGTGGCTCATAACCATCTGTAATAAAATCTGATGCCCTCTTCTGGTGTGTCTGAAGACAGCTACAGTGTATCTATATATAATAATAAATAAATCTTTAAAAAACGGGGGAGGGTTGGAGAAATAGCTCAGTGGTTAAGAGCACTGACTGCTCTTCTGAAGGTCATGAGTTCAAATCCCAGCACCTACATGGTGGCTCACAACCATCCAAAAAGAGATCTGACGCCCTCTTCTGGTGTCTGAAGACAGCTACAATGTACTTTCATATAATAAATAAATAAATCTTAAACAAAAAAAATAAAGGCATACACCCTCACCTCCAAGCTAACTGACCTGTTCAATAACGGGGAGACAGAGGCAAGAAGCTCAAAGGCTGCCTGGGAGTTACCAGGTAGACACGAGGCAAAGTGCTCTTCAGCTAAGCAAGTCACTAAGAAGCCCCAGAAACACAGGGATGTGAGTGTAAGAAAGAGTTCCCTGTGGCTAGAGGATTAGATTGGGAAGTTGATGGGTTGGCGGTCATAAGGTATCTTGTCTGTTACAAGGTAGAAATTCTGAATGGCTTAGTGATTGTTTTAGGGCAGGGTCTCGGGATTGTAGCCCAGGCTTCCCTCAAACCCATCGTCGTTTCATCTCTGCCTCCCAGGTGCCGGGACTACAGGTATACAGCAACATGCCCGTCTACAGAAAGGTTTTCCCATATGTGGGTGTATGTGTGTGTGGCATATGTATGTATGATTGTATGTGTGTTTATGTGTGTCTGAGTGCATGCATGCAAGCCGGTCCACTGCCTCCCCATCCCACCTCCATTCCCCACGTGTTGGAGTTAAACATATGCAGATCACATTTTTAAAACATGGGTGCTAAGGATCTGACATTGAGCACCTTCTGCAGGAAGGGCGCTACTAGCTAAGCCAGGCCCTAAGTTCTCATGTCCTCCTGGGACAGGACACATTGTCAATCCAGAAGGCCAAAGCAGGAGGATGTGGCCTTTGAAGCCAGCCTGGGCTACCTAGCAAGACCTTGTCTCCAAAGCAAAATAAAATACAATAAGCATATCTGTGTGGGCCCACCATAGTGACAAACTAGATGAAGAACACAGGATCTACGCTGTGTTTGGTGGGGGGTAAAAGCCATGAGTGGAGCTTAGTGACCAATCAGATCGTGAAGAAATGAGAAAAAGGTGAAAGAAGATGAGGGGTGGAAATATTGAGTGGTTTGCAGCTCATGTTTCTGAGTCACAATATTGTCCTTTCTCCTTGCTCACGGCTTTCCTCTTGCTCCCCAACCCCTGCTCCCTGTCCTCCACCTCCACTTACTCTTTTTCATACACCTAGCTGGATATGCAGTAGAGGATAACTTGAACCCTTGACCTGCCTCCACTTCTTCTTCTTTTTTTTTTTTTTTATTGATTTGTTTTTTTCTAGACAGGTTTCTCTGTTATAGCCCTGGCTGTCCTGGAACTCACTCTGTAGACCAGGCTGGCCTCGAACTCAGAAATCCACCTGCCTCTGCCTCCATAGTGCTGGGATTACATGTGTGTGCCACCACCTCCCGGCATGCCTCCACTTCTTATGTACAAGGATCACAGGCGTGACCCACAACACCCAGCCTATAGGGTAATTTTTGAATTGAGAACTTCAGAAAGTTTATAAATAGAAGGGGGAAAAAACCAGTCCAGCCACACTCTGGCAGCACATGCAGGAAATCCTCACACTTGGGAGGTGGGAGAAGGAGGATTAAGAGTTCAAAGCAGGGGCTGGAGAGATGGCTCAGTGGTTAAGAGCACTGACTGCTCTTCCGAAGGTCCTGAGTTCAAATCCCAGCAAACACATGGATAATGAGGTTATCCATCCATAATGAGATCTGACGCCCTCTTCCGGTGTGTCTGAAGACAGCTACAGTGTACTTACAGATAATAAATAAATAAATCTTTAAAAAAAAAAGAGAGTTCAAAGCAATTGTATTGACACTGTGAGCTTGAGGCTGGGCTGTGGAAGATGTTGTCGCTCTCTCAAACAAAATGAGACTCGCTGTCCCTAAGACTCAGAAGAGTCCACCTGTCTGTTCATTTGGCATGTATTTGTTATCTACTCAGAATCAAGCACTGGGATCCACGGAAAAATAGAAGTAAGAGCCACTCCTTCATAATGAAATGTCTATCATACAAAGTAAGGAGATCATGCTAGGAAGAATTCATTGATTCTGCCTGGGGACGAAAGGAAAGAGAGCTGAATTTCTCAGATGGGTAACCTGCACTTTTTGATTTTTTTAAGATGGGATCTATATATGTAGCCCAGTCTAGCCTGGAACTCTCAATTCTCCTGCCTCAGCTTTTTGAATGCTACAATTACTAGCCCATGTCACCCCTTCCAGCTGAGTTGGAAACAAGGAGACATTCCAGTCCGGGAAACTCACGAAAAGAAGTAGGCAGGGCAGATGACATGAAAAGCATCGTTATCTTCTGTGACAGGAGAAGGTTGACTGTGTGATGAGGTGGCAGGTTTGGCAGCTGGATGTGGGTTGGGACCAGACAAGTAGCAGAATGAGCCTTATTCTTATGAATGAGTGACAAGATTTTGAATATGAAGTAACATGATCAAGGGTGTATTTCAGAAGAAAATTCAAATGCAACTTTTGTGTGGCAAAAGCTCTCCTGGGGAGATGCAACACACACACTCATGTGCACACACAGACACACACACACACACAAACACACACACACATACACCTACTCACCCAGATAGGGAGCCCATGACAGACCAAAGTATGGATACCACCAAAGTCCAATTTGATGAACCAATGAGTTTTATTGGGGTTACTTCCAGGAGTATGGGCGCCTTACAGGAACAGAAATGACTCAAAGACAGCTGCATCATCAAGACTCACCCCAGCATGGGTGACAGCTCATAAAAGCCGGTAAGCCTGGAGCACACTGAAAGATTGGAGAGTGTACTCCTCCTCCTCCTCCTCCTCCTTCTCCTCCTCCTCCTCCTCCTCCTCCTTGTTTTTGTTTTTGTTTTTGTTTTTTTCAAGACAGGGTTTCTCTGTGTAGCCCTGGCTGTCCTGGAACTCACTCTGTAGACCAGGCTGGCCTCGAACTCAGAACTCCAGCTGCCTCTGGGAGAGTCTACTTCTTAAGTGACTCTGGTCTAGACCTCTTTGTGGCAGCTCAGTTAGTTTCTGTCTTGTTCCAGGCAGACGCTCTGCACTCAGAGTCTTGCAAGAGATGGATGAAAGGCCACAGGGCAGCAGGAATTCAAGAGACAGTTGGAGGAGACAGGCCAGATAATTCAGTGCGTGGGGGGCACATGCTTCCAAGCCTGAGGACTTGGCTTGGATCCCTGGAGCCCATAGGATGGAAGAGGGAAAAAGGACATCCCCAACTTGTCCTCCATCCCATATGTATGCACACTGTGGGACACGTACACCAGCTCAGAACACACACAAAATTCACTAAAATAATATAATTTATAAAAAGAGGGGTAGGGCTGGAGAGATGGCCGTTAAGAGCACTTACCGCTCTTAAATAGGCCCCAGGTTTGGTTCCCAGCACCTACACAACAACTCACAACTGCCTGTAATTCCAGTTCCAGAGGATCCATGCCTCTTCTGACTTTCAAAGGTTCTTGGTCACACACACACACACACACACACACACACACACACATAGTGCACATAAATCTACTTTATCACCCTCCCTCCCCACACACACACATACAAATAAAATAAAATGTAAGAACCAGAGAAATGCCAGAGGTGATAGCTACTATAAGAGATCTATTTCACTTCCCTTCCACGGGCCTTGCCAGATTGTGAGACTGGAAAGCAAAAACTACATTTCCCAGAAACCCTTGCAGTTAAAGTCCATGGCTTCTGAAGAACTGATCCATTTGTTGAGGGTTTGGAAGGTAAAAGTGATAAAGAAACCAGGTTTCTGGATCTTTCTGCTACTTCACCCAGCAAGTATAGTCACAAATACACAAAGTATCCGGGAGTGTAGGTAAATGCCTTTAATCCCAGTGCTCCGGAGGCAGAAGCCTATGGGTCTTTGTGAGTTCTAGCCCAGCCTGGTCTATGTAGAGCATTCCAGGCCAGTGATGGTTGCACAATGAGACCCTGTCTTAAAAAACAAAATAGGGGCTAAAGAGGTGGCTCAGTGGTCAGCACACTGACTGCTCTTCTCGCACCCACATGGTAGCTCACAACCATCTGCAATAGGATCCATGCCCTTATCTGGTGTGTCTGAAGACAGTGATGGTGTGCTCATATACATAAAATAAAGAAATCTTTTAAAAACAAAACCACCACCCCCCCTCCCACAGAGTATCCAGAGATGGTCGCATTACCAGTTCAAGGAGAGCTCAGTGTACTTAGAGAGATCTTGAGATTCCAGGCATGTGTCACCGACAGTTCAAATCCAGTTCTCCACCCTCAGTCTACTCCCAAATTCTGAAGATCAAATCCAGGGCCTCAGTCATGTCAGGCAAATGTTCTATCACTAAGCTACACCCTCAGTCCCTGAGTCCACCTCTCTCTCTCTCTCTCTCTCTCTCTCTCTCTCTCTCTCTCTCTCTCCTCCCCCTTTCTTTTAAGATAGGGTCTCCTGTAGCCCAGGCTGGCCTCAAACTCTCTATGTAGCTGAGGATGACCTTGTGCTCCTTGTCCTCCTGGCTCTACTTCCTGAGTGTCGGTGTTACAGGTGTGGGCTACCAAGCTTACTCTACTGAGGCATATGGCAATCGCTTTCAGTGTGTGTGTGTGTATGTGTGTATGTGTGTGTGTTGTGGTGGTGTTTTAAGACCTCAAACTTGGGGCAATTTCCTTTCTCTGTCTTTTGAGTACTGGCATTACAAGTATGTGATATTGCAACTAGTCTGATCCCAATTTGTTTGTTCTGCTCCACAGGGTCTCACTCTGTCATGGTCCAGGTTGGTCTAGAACTGTCTATACAGCTAAACTGGCTTGAACTGAAGGCAGTCCCCTTACCTCAGCTTCCTATTGTACTGTGATCACAGACGTGGTCTACTGTGCCCAGCACCAAAATCAGATTCTTGAAAGAACTGTGAAGCATTGATGGAGGGTGTTTGTTTGTTTGTTTGTTTGTTTGTTTGTTTTAAGATACGTTGCTTCTCTGTGTAGCCCTGGCTGTCCTGGAACTCACTGTGTAGACCAGGTTGTCCTGGAGCTCAGAGATCCACCTGTCTCTGCCTTCTGAGTGTGGGATCAAAGTCATGTGCTATATCACCTGGCTGCATTAGTGGAATTTATTCACACTTACTGCCTTTCCTGAGGGCCACTTTCCCCTCGGACCTTGTGATATAACTATAACTGATTATTCCAGCAGTGACAAGTATCTATAAGCCAGTGGTTCATTTGATCACCTCTCAGAAAACTATTAATATTGCAAGTTTGTGTTTACATCATACTTGAATAAATAGATTCTTTTCTGTATTCTTTTTTGTTGTTTTCTTTTTCTTAAGGTAACTGGTTCCATGTGGTGTCAGCCTGGGGTCCGTGTCCCCAAGGTTGCAGGAGCAGAAAGGGAAAAGATCCTCAGTCTTCTCCTTAGAACTCTTTGGAGTAACAGTCTGACACTGCCAGGAGTCACGAGCGTTTTCTGTTTTTACAATCAAACCCAAGGATTCACATGATGTCACAATGTGCCAAACAGAAACCCAGGGGAGTAAGCGGAGGTCAGGAGCTGCAGGAGCATTGGCAGTCTAAGCACCAGCATATTCCTGTTGATGGGGATACTGGAGCTTAAACCCAGGGCATCACGTGTGCTATCAAGGCATTTTACACTGAGCTACAACCCCAGCCCTTGTGTCTTATTCAGTTTATTTATTTATTTGGTTGTTGTGGGGGTTGGAGGAAGGCCCCTAGGCCTTCAGGATGCATTTGAACATTTCGCACATTTGCATAACATCCTTGCGCATGGTCCATGCTAATCTTCTCAGGATGGTTCTGATTCCAGTGTATGTGCTGCCAAATCAGATGCTGAAGATGCACTTGAATATGCCTTTATTGTGTCGTTGGTGACAATGGGTTCTAGTTAATTAAACAGCAGTATTTCTGCACAGCTGGATTAAGGCCCTTCCTGGGGAACAGACATTGCCCTATCAAAGTTGTTTCTCTCCAGCTTCAAGCAATGGTCCTTGGGATAAGTACCAAAGGAATGCTTGATGAATGACAGAGGAAAGTTTATCAACAGAGGGTCCAGTGTTTGAGTACTGACTCTGATTTGATTTCCTCAGTTGTGAAACAATCTTCTGGGATTTATAGTCTGTTATTTCCAAGAAACATTTTACCTGAAGACATTTGAATAGTATAGCTATTCAATGAGTTAAGTTTAGTTGTCCCTACAGTAACACAGTAGAGTGAATGACCTCCCCAGACAACTTTCATGGACTCTGACAGTAAAACCAGTTACAGATCCCCTTGACCTTGAGGTCTGTGTCCAGAACCACTGGCTGTGCAACTCCGTTCTAGAAATGATTTGGGCCCTTGGATGTTTTTTTTCCCTTGTTTACCATTAGGATATTTCCTTTTTCCATGGGGATTTTCTGGAAAGGCCACACAACCGCTTCGGAAAGCTGTCCTATTGTTGAATGACAGGGATAAGTTTCTTATGCTCATTTGCAACCAGAGAAACTGTTGTCGTTCTGCGAAGAGAGGAGGCTAGGCTGCTCAGTTGGCCAAGGTCGAAGGGAAAGTCCAGGCACCCCCGATGATGCCAAAACTACAGTATGGGGGCCTTGCAGGGAGCTGGTGGTTAGTTAGGCAGAGTTGCACTGAGGGCTTGCTGGAGCGACACAACGGGGAAGGAAGTATCCTCTGTGTCCAGCTTTGGACACAGCTAAGGAACAGGAGCTACAAAATACTTCAGCACCTCCTCCCTGCCCTGCCCTTCCAGGCTGCAGTGATGGACTCCAAGAAGGGTAGAGCTTTGAGTGTGAACCTGTCTCTTAGCTATTTCCCTTCAACACAGACTGGGCTCAAGAAAATAAAAATCACAATCCAAGCTAGGTGTGATGGTGCTTCCCGGGACCGGCACCAAATGAGCCACTGTACTCAGATATGTGTTCTCAGACTTGCTTCTGGGGATCAGAGTCAGCAGCTGTTTTCTCCCTAGCCTGGCCCTTACACTATTTGCCCCCAGCACTGAGCTTCTCCTTCTGGAAGGTTCTGAAGACATCACCTTTCCTGTGACGTCATGTCTCAACCACCCAGTTCCACCATCTGTGGCATAGGGGCCTCCCTCTGCTAAGGTCCTGGGTTTCACTCAGACTTCTAGCTGCTCATTGTATGTGGGCGTATTTGACTTTGCTCTCACTAGAAACTATGACTTACTCATCTTTGTAAACCAAAGCCTCAACAGGATGCTTTACACAGAGTAAAAGCCCAATAAATATTTGATGAATGAATAAAGGACTCCCCTGACGTCACTGGTTTCCTGCAGAATTCTGATGCTCTCAGAAAGGAGGCAGAAGCCCTATGCCTGACCCACAGTCCTAGGCCAGAGGAATTCTTCTCACCTCTGGAGAAGAGGTTAGGAAAGCTCTTCAGCTCTGTCCACAGGGCATGCCACTATGACCTTAGAAGACAGGGACCCACCCCTTTCTTCTCAGGCTGGTCTCCAAGATGCCGTACCCAGGAATCCAGCGAAAATTGCAAGAGTGTGCAAGAAGCTAGGCCTGAGGCCTAGTCCAAATCCAGGGGCCCACATTATGAAATGACTGCAGATAAGACTTAGGCATTTAAAGAAGTCGTCCATCCTTAAGGGAGCTGCTGTAGTTTTAGGTTTTATCTCTGGATGACAGTAAAACCCAGCCCTGGTGTCAGCTGAGGGCTGAGTAAATATCCCCAAGGGGATGCAATCCTGTAGAGGAATCCCAAGCAGTCAGTGAGCAGCAGTCAGGGTTGGGGTTCACACACTGGTTCAGTCTGACGTCTGCTGTGGGGTGGTTTTAAACATTTATTGCCAAGGAAGACCTGATGCCCTCTACAGACTTCCGAGCAGTAGGGATGGATGGCACAGGCCCATCCCTGCAACGTGAGACTTCAAACAAACAAACAAACCAATGCTTTTAGAGCCAGGAAAAGGAAAGTGGGCCTTCCCTGCTGGGCAGAACCCGACACGAACAAACAACCTGAAGCATGTGAAACTGAGAATCGGCAGAGCAACGTGACCAGAGAGCAGCCATGCTGGTGGTGGACGTGAAGAAACAGCCAGGAAAGGCCAAAAGATGGAGAGAAAAGAGGTGGGGGGAGGGGAGCGATCATGCAAAATGCTGTATAGGGAAGGGAGGATTGGCATTGAGCTGCTGTCTGGGGACAAGCAGGTGGCACCCAGTCTCACCTATCAACTCTTGTAGTCATCCTGCAAATGAAGAAACAGAGGCTCGGAACCTGTCCCAGGCCTCCCAGCAAGGAAGAAATGTCAAATCAGTTCATAGGCCGTTCAAATCACGTGGTAGCTCTCGATGTTTGATTGAGGTCGTAAGACCAATGTCCCCAGTTCAACACTTGGTGGGTTTATAGTGAGATGGAAGGCAGAGTTCAAATCCAGGGATCTCTCAAGTTTGAAGCCAGAACATATATTTTCTCCCTTCCCATTTGTAAGTTCTCTGCCCCTGAGTGCATCGAAAGGTGGGAGCTACAACTGTGGCCTTGCTACAATCTGTGGAGCTACAATCTGCCAGCCACGTTTAGGACGGGATATAGTCCAGTGGGAGTGCTTACCCTGCTCATTTAGGGCCTTGGGTTCCTGCCCTAGAATCACACAGGTGCACAAGAAGAGTGTTTTGGAAAATCTCCAAAAGGAAGAGAGGAACAAAAGGAATTGGGGGTGGGGAGAAAGGGGAGGTTCAGAATGGGTCGCATATCTACACTTGGTTGGGATCAGAAAGACACAATGAGAGGCAGAGAGATTGGCAGTACTACCCTGTTTTCTGTTCTGAAGTCTGAAGCAGAAAGGCTTAGCTATGTCATGAGAAAGCCTCTTACTGTTGTCCTAAGACTCAAACAAAAACATAGGAACAGGTTCCCATCTTGAAAGCAGTGATTTCCAAGGAGGCCTCAGTCTTAGGACTGTGAAGTTTCAAGGGTCACATTATGTGATTTGCTGCTATTAAAAATGATTAGTGAGACCCTGTCTCAAATAAACACATAAACAAACAAGGCTGGAGGTGTAGCTCGGCTAATAAAGTGCTTGTTCTGGGTTCAATCCCCAGCTCTCCATAGGCCAGAAAGGGTGCCCAATGCCTGCAACTTTAACATTCTGGAAGTAGGGGTGGGAGGGCCGGGAATTCAAGTTTGAAGCTAGCCTTGGATATATAAGAAAAACAAAAATGAAAATATAACCCTTGTATTCATCCCATCGGATCTGAACCAGAAGCGGGCTAACTGCACTGGACTTCCCGGAGTGCCTTGCATGCCAGGCACTGACCTGGGCTCTTACCACACTGTCTGTAGATTCATTCCCAATGTTGTGAATTACACATGGCAATTCCTACCTTACAGAGAGGAACATTGAGGCTCATCAACTTGAAGGTTCGCCAGAAGATCAGAGCTCCAATTTAATCCAATTTGGTATATATTTATCACCACCACCAACCACCATATAGCTAAGGCTAGCCTCAAACTTGATACATAAGACTAGATTTGAACTCTGCCTCCCTTTCAATATAAAACCACTTGAATTATAGAGGTATATGAGTTATAGGGAAGATTGGTTCCAAGTTTGAGGCCGGCCTAGTCTACATAGTGAATTCTAGGCCAGCCAGGGCTGCGTAGTGACACCCTTTTTCACTTCCCCCACAAAATGTGAGTAAGCATTGCTATGCATGTTGTTTCTAGGATTTAAAAAAAAAAGTATTCGTGAGAAGAAATGCACACATCTGAGGAACAGCAGAGAGAAAATATAGAAATCCCTTTGAACAATTTTATCACCGAAAGTACCATCTGGCCAGGCCCATGAGAAAACTACCGGAGATTAGCAGCTGGCAAGTTTTACTTCAGAAACTCAAGCAATGTTCTGACTTACCTCCCAGTGCAACCTAAGTTGTGGTTAAACACCAACAAAAAAAAAGGTGGTAAACTGTCCTTCTAAGTCAAGGCTGGCAAAGCCTCCTGTTCCAACCCGTTTAGTTTGTTTTGAGATAGGTAGCCCTGGCTGGCCTGGGGTTCACAGAGGTCCTCTCGCCTCTGCCTCTCGAGTGCTGGGATCGAAGGCGTGTACCACCACGCTCAGCCTTCTTCTGGCCTTTAAGAACTGGCCTTGTTCATTTGCTGTTGAGTGTCGGCGCACAGGGAGCAGGGTGGTTTCTTCTAAGAGGACGCAGTGAGCAGCATGATGTAGTAAAGGCACTAACAACTTAAGTCTCATCGTAGACTCCACATGGTTGGAGGAGAGAACTGACTCCCAGAAGTTGTCCTCTGACCTCCAGGTATTAGAAAACAAAAAACAAAAAACCCCAAGAGGTTAGTGTGAGATGTGATATGATCAGTAAAGACACCCACTGCCAAGTCCGATGACCTGAGTTCATCCTGGTAAAGGAAATACAGTGAGTTTGAAGCCAGCCTGGACCCTGCCTAAAACCAAAACAAGGATGTGGGAATCCTGACTCAAGTAGGTGGCCCAGACTGCCTGGGGGGTTGATCCACTGAGGTATCTGAATGGTTGATGAGCGAGCCCTCCCTCTCCCACTGATTATACCAACTTTCGTTTACTTGGGGATGGATTTTGACAACGAAGAAAATGCCTCTATAAGATCACATGGGGCAAGCTTGTAAGGCATTTTTTTTTTTATTAGTGACTGATGGGGGAGGGCTCAACCCATTATGATGACACAATGGGTGGTGTCATCCCATAGGCTGATGTTCTCTCAGAAGGCAGGCGTAGTAAACCATGAGAAACAAGCCAGGAAGGAGCACCCCTCCATGGTCTCTGCACCAGTTCCTGCCTCCAGGATCCTGCCCTATGTGAGTTCCTGCCCTGACTTCCTTTCGAGATGAACAGTGCTGTGGACATATAAGACAAATTAACCCTTTCCTCCTCGACTTGCTTTTAGTTTGGGACGTTTCATCACAGCAATAGAAACCCTAACTAAGACAGGAACATAGCCTAGTGGTGGAACTCTTGCCTAACATTCACAAGGTCCTAGATTCCATCTTGGGATGCACAAAGATGACATGGATATTTTTACCTGCTAAAGAAAAAATGATTTCATGCACAATGAGAGGAAAAGTGAGTTGGGGGAAAAAACCTATACTTTTCAAAGCAGCTAGAGTCAGAGAAACATAACCCTGACTTAAAAAAAAAAACAAAAACAAAAACAAAAAACAAAAGAAATAAAGAATTGGAAATCAGATCTCCTGGCATTAGAGTTACAAATAGTTGTGAACCACCACTCAGGGGAACTAAACCTAGGTCCACAGCAAGTGCTCTTAACTGCTGGGCAATCTCTCCAGCACTACAAGTCATTTTTATTATGTAGATTTTACTAGAGGGAGAGAGAGAGAGAGAGAGAGAGAGAGAGAGAGAGAGAGAGAGAGCGCTAAAAGCCTACTGCAATGACAGAGAATATTGGGAGAATGTTTTCCAGCACCTCAGTGTGTTTGGATCTAGAGTAAATATTCAAAGCTAGTTGGAATATTTATTGTGTACCTATTGGATTCAATGACCTATATAGGATACAGTGGCATACTTAAAAGCAAGGATGCTAAAAAAAAGAGAGGGAGGGAGAAGGGAAAAAAAGAAAAAAAAGAGACCCAAATAGAGCAAAACTTCAGGTTTATCTTTAGCTGAATATGATAGTCTACAACTAATACCAGTAATCCATTTTTTGTTTCATTTTCCTCTTCCTTCCCTTTCTTCCTTTTATTTTGTTTGTTTGTTTGTTTGTTTTTAAAGTCTTTCTGTACAGCCATGTGGGTCTCTAGACAATGCTCCTTCTGCATCCTCCTCCCTAGAGCTGGGATTACAGGCATATGCCGGTCCATCTGGTCTACCCCAGCAGTTTTACATTTAGGTAACCTGAGTCCTAATGACATCAGGTAGCTTAACCAGACTCACAGTCAGACTGCCTGATTCTAGAGTTTCTACTCACAATGGCCTTGAGATAGATTTAGATAGCTTCCCTGTTTATTAATCAATGACCAAGCCGTGTGGAAAAAAAAAAAGTCACAAGACAAGGCTAAGATTGGAATCCCCAAGCATGCAGTCCCACCCACTCGTACCAGCTGCAGGCAGTTTCCACCTGACCTTGGCCGTTTGTTCACTAAGCCCGATTAGTTTTTTCTGAGGTTCTATTTTTTCATACTTAACCGGAAACAAAACGTATCTGCCTGATCTATAGCAAGTGAAGATATGACATGGGCCTCCTGGTTTCTCCACCCTCCTCCTGGTTTCTCTGTCCTGGAACTTGCTATGTAGACCAGGCTGACTTTGAACTCACCAAGATCTGCCTCTCATATTATGGGATTAGAAGTATACTTTCTTTTTAAATTTAAGATTTAATTTCTTTTTTATTTTTTGTGTATGAGTATTTGCCTTTATTCATTGGTAGACTAAATGCAGGGCTGGTATCTGTGGCAGTGAAAATAGGATATCAGATCCCCTGGAGCTGCAGTTACAGGCAACTCTGAGCTGTCATATAGGTAGGTAGTGGGACTCAAACCCAGGTCTTCTGCATAAAGAAAAAAGGGGGGGAGGTGATCTTAACCCCTGACCTTCTCCCCTCTCCTCCCCACTCCTCCATTCTTCCCCTTCTTTCTCCTTCTAGAAGTTGTTCTGCTCACTTTATCACTTTATTAATATTGTTTTGTCTCAGGTCAAAGCATGGACAGAGTTCTCTCTCTTTAATTTTTAATCGATTCTTTGTGACTTTCACAGCATGCACCCCAATCCTACTCATCTCCCTGTACCTCATCTCCACCCTCTGCCCTTGCAACTTTCCTTCAAAAAGAAAAGAATATAAGATAGAGTAAGGGAACAAAACAAAAAGTCTTGTGGTGGAAGCTGTAGTGTGTAACAGCGTGTCACGCAGTATACCCTTTACCCAGACATCTTTACTTGCAACTGTTTGTGACAAGGAGGCCTCTGGCTTCTGCTACACTGTCAATACTAGATCCTCAGTGGGACTCCTCTCAGATATCTCGTTGTTGTCCTGGGTCATGGAGATCCTGCAGCTTTGGATCTGTAGGACTGGCCCTTTAATTTCCTCCAGCAAATCATAGATGGGGTATATGTAGGGTGGGCCAACTCAAAGATTCTGATCTGGGCCTGGGAGGTAGCTGAGATGGTCAGCCCACCAGCTGCCCTGTGCTCACAACCCCCAGGGCTGGTTCTCCAGCACTGCCCAGCTAGCTCACCCAATGCTGCAGCCAGCAAGTGGCAGGGGCAGCTCTCCTGCTCTCTGGCCTGCTCGCCTGCATCTTCACCACCTGGATCAGCTCTACTGTGCTGCCCAGATGAAGTGCATGGTCTCCTCTCCCGATTGCTCTGGCTGGTGAGGGGCAGGGACATCTCTCCTGCTCTCATGACCTCTCACCTGTCACGGGCATTGAGGAATGAGGGCATCCTCGCCCATGCCACCCATGGCAGAGGGTTGCCGCAGGATTTCCCAGTTACATGAGTGCAGAGGAGACATGTGATTAGACAGGGAAAAGTGAGGCAATGCTAAGCTTTGGAGAGACAGAGACCATCCCAGAGGAGAAGGAAGATGGCTATGGACGTGGTGGTGTTTACCAGCTACAAGTAGTTATGGTATCATTAGGTTAGATTAATTGGGATAAAGCTTTCATCAGTGTGAATTTGTTAGTTTGTTTAACTGACTTCCCTCCTGTTGGCCATGTGTGCTGTTTCTGGTTGCTAGCTTTAAATGGGGCATCAAGCATGTTTGGATATACTCTGTAAAGGTACTTTGAAACCCATCTTTAGGATATTATATATACAAACCAATTAGTCATAAACATGGACACTATTCTCTTTAGAAAAGGGAACAAAATGCAGTTGTTCTGGTCAGGTTGCCTGGATCTAGGAGATGAGTCAGTTTTCAAGGTCATAGAGAAATCCTATGGGAAGCCCGTGGTTCATTCCTGATCAGTTCTTCAGAGCTTTAAAATGCATGTGTGAGATAAATAAACTCAACCCAGAGTAGGTCTTCAACTTCCAAAGTTGTTTAGTTAATTTATTCATTTATTCATGTGGCTTTGGGGATGGAACCCAAGACTTCAAGTAGTCTATCACTGAGTTACGCCCCACCCCCAGAACATATTTGTTTTGAGTCAAGGCCTCATTACATTACCCAGGCTAGCCTTGAACTCACTATATAGCTCAGGTTAGCCTCAAACTTTTCAAAATCCTCTTGCTTTAGCCTCCTAAGTGCAGGCATGTACCACCATGTACTGCTAAAACTTTTATTTTCTGCAGATGAAATAGGAAACAGAATAATAGATTAGCACCTCAAATCATTAATTCTTTTGTTAAATATATTATTAGTTTTTGTTTGTTTTTGAGACAAGATCTGGATATCTTATCTAAAACAAACTGGCTTAAAACTCACTCCGAGGCCAAGGTTGATTTTATTTGTTTTGTTTTTTTGTTTGTTTGTTTTTCGAGGCAGGGTTTCTCTGTGTAGCCCTGGCTGTCCAGGAACTCACTCTGTAGACCAGGCTGGCCTCGAACTCAGAAATCTGCCTGCCTCTGCCTCCCAAGTGCTGAGATTACAGGCATGCACCACCACGCCCGGCCCAAGGTTGATTTTAAATTCGCCATCTCCTGGCTTACCCTTTCAAGTACTGGAATTACTGCCTTTTATCACCAAGCCCAGCTTTTAAATTTTTTTTCAGTAGTAGTTCCAGGAGCACTGGGAAATAGTATGTCTGGCACACTGCTCTTTTTTTTGGGGGGGGGGGGGATGGTAGTTTCGAGACAGGGTTTCTCTGTATAGCCCCGGCTGTCCTGAAACTCACTCTATAGACCAGGCTGGCCTCAAACTCAGAAATCTGCCTGCCAAGTGCAGGGATTAAAGGTGTGCGCAACCACTGCCAGGCTGGCACACTGCTCTTTAAAGACTCCCCACAGCCAGGTGGTGGTAGTGCACACCTGTAATCCCAGCACTCTGGGAGGCAGAGGCAGGCAGATTACAGAGCCCAGGACAGCCAGGGCTATACAGAGAAACCCTGTCTCGAAAAAACCAAATCCCAAAACCAAAAAACAAACAAACAAACAAAAAAAAACAAAAACAAAAAAACAACAACAACAGCAAAAAAAAAACAAAAAAACCCAACACAAAAAGACTCCCCACAAACTTCAACATGTGCTACAAACCGTACTAAAGGTCACCACAGTGTTAAATATCAGCATTTGGTCAAATTGTCAGGATTCCTGTATTGCTATCTTTGTGCAAATAAAATCAGAAAATGACTTGAAAATGTGGAAACCCAAGATTTCAAGTATTTTACCACTGAGCTACACCCCATCCCAAGAATGTATTTTGTTTTCAGTCAAGCCCTTATTATGTTACCCAGGCTGGATTGAGATTTTCAGACATTAGTTTAGCCTATGTGCATGTCTTTAGGGAATTGTCTTACCATTCGATGCAGGGGGACAGCCCACTGCAGGCAGAACCATTCCCTGGGCAGGCGTCCTAACTCTTAAAGGGAGGTAGCTGACCATGAACTTGAGATCCGGCTGGCAGGCAGCATTTTCCCTTGGTTTCTGCAGTGCTTCCTTGGTCACGAATTCCTTGATCTGAGGTAACAATACTGCACAGAATCTTAAGCAGCCCTGCCTTCAGGTATCTGCTCTGCCTTCTCTCAAGATGTGATGGACTCTGACATGGAAGTGAATTTCAGATAAACCTATTCTTCCCTTCTGTTGCATTTTGTAGGGTTTTTATCATAGTAACAGAGGGGAACTAGTGCACCATGGAAACATACCTCTGGGCATGTCTATGAGGCTATTTCCAGAAAGTTTAACCGAGCAGGAAGGTCACACCCTTAATGTGGGTGACATCTTATGGGCTAGGGACCTGGACAGAACAAAGAAAGAAAGAAAGAAAGAAAGAAAGAAAGAAAGAAAGAAAGAAAGAAGAAAGAAAGGAAAGGGAGAGAGAGAGAGAAAGAAGGAAGGAAAGAAAGAAAGAAAGAAAGAAAGAAAGAAAGAAGAAAGAAAGGGAGAGAGAGAGAGAGAAAGAAGGAAGGAAGGAAGAAAGAAAGAAAGAAAGAAAGAAAGAAAGAAAGAAAGAAAGAAAGAAAGAAAGAAAGAAAGGAAAAGAAAGCTAAGCACTAGGGTCCATCTCTCTCTGTTTCTCAGCTTTGGATACAATGTAACCGCCCGCCTCATTTTCCTGCCGTCGTGCACCTCTGCAGTGATGGGCTGGCTGTGTCGTCATAGTGAATCAAAATAAAGCCTTCTTCCTCCAAGTTTCTTCTTGTTAGACATTTTATCAGAGCAGTGAGAAAAGTAACTAACACACAGGCTCTCACCTTTTCTGCCTGGCCTGGAACTTGCTTGCTATACAGCCCAGGATGACCTTAAACTCGTCTTTCTCTTGTTATCTGGGAGGATAACTGTGTAGTCACTCTATACCAGACTGGTATCAACTCTGACAGACTGTGAATAGCTGGTTCTTACTTTTTTTTTTTTCTGGGAATTTGATGAGCCAGTAATTAAATGCAGTCGTTGCAAAAACAAAATGATGCAAACTTCAATGAGATACATTGAAGTCTATAATGAAGTGGAAAATAATTGTGTTCACTCCCCATTCTTTCATCACGGGTTTTCTGGCACTGATACTGTGTTTGAGTGGAGGGTATAGTGTGTGTTTGAGTATAGTGTGAAATGATGTATGTGCCAAGGTGGTGGAAGGTAAAGCTTCGATATGGCCACGGGTGGGAGCTGGGTATTAGTCTCACTACAGAAGCCCACAGACACTGCAAACATTCCATTCCCCCCGGCTGCTGGCTTAAAGTCCGCCATCACGCCACCAGCTAAGACGGCATGTGCCATCCCTGCCGGTCTCTGAAGAAAACTTCCCTTGGCTCGCCAACAGAAAAGTGCCCAACTGTCATCTCACGGCTTTTCCGTCAGGGCGACTGACCCACAAAGTACGAGGGTTGTCGACAGAGTCCTCTTCTCTATTTCCTTCACCAAAATAAAATAAGTAACTCTGAATGCTTGGCCAGTCGCCAAGGACCTCTCAGGTTCAGTTCTTCATCTTCTGCTTGCAAGAGTTAATTACAGTGAGGGGCACGCAGAGCAAGGGCTCTTTGTGTTCAGAGTAAAATAATGACTTAGTCAACCCTGAGACTGCAGAGGCTCCGGACTTCAGCACAGCAAGCACAAATCCCAACCTGATAGCATGTGACTTTCTTTTTCAAATGAATCAGACTTTATGAATAGACATCTACTTTTCCTCCCCCTTACCCTCTAGCCCGGCTGTGCCAATTAGCATATTTTCTGCTTTTCTAGTTGAGTTGACTCACCAATACGTTTAAGAACCTGCTAGTTTGCATGTTCCCTCCTGACAGGAAGTGGGGATCCCTGCCTACATACTTGCTGATTGTATAGTATACATTTGCCACTGTTTTTGTTGAGAGAAAAAGAAACATACTCCTGAAACAGAGAATTGAGCCCTGGCTTGGAAAGGGAATCTTTTCTCCCTGGGTTTCTGGGACAAAGGCTGGGAGCTGAGCAAGCTGAAGTCTAAAGCGACTTTTCATAGACCTGAAGCACTAAGCAAGGGTATTAAACTATCACCAGACCACTGCAGTTACTTAGTTAGGGCCTAAAGAATCCGTGCCTAGCTGGATTCAAGGACACGCATCTGTCGTACTAGTTCTTGGAACAATTAGGCAGGGCATCACAAGCTGAAGGCCAGCTTGAGACCCTGTGCTAAACCCGAAGCTGGGCCTGGCAGCCTCTAGGGAAGCTAAGGTAGGAAAAGCAAAAGACCAAGATCTGTGTCTTAGTTAGGGTGTGATAGCTGCGAAGAGACACCGTGACCAAGGCAACTCTTATAAAGGAAAACATTTCATTGTGGCTAGCTTACAGTGCAGAGGTTTAGTCCATTATCAGTCACAGTGGGAAGCATGATCTCACGCAGGCAAACATGGTGCTGAAGAAGGAGCTGAGAGTTCTACATCGCATCCACAGGCAGCAGGAAGAGACTGTCACACTGGGCCTGGCTTGAGCGTCTGAGACCTCAAAGCCTGCCCCCTGGTAACACACTCCCTTCAACAAAGTCACACTAACTCCAGGGTTACACTTCCTTTTTTTTTGTTTTTAAAGATTTATTTATTTATTATATGCAAGTACACTGTAGCTGTTTTCAGACACACCAGAAGAGGGCGTCTCTCATTATCGCACATCAGATCTCATTACAGATGGTTGGGAGCCACCATGTGGTTGCTGGGATTTGAACTCAGGACCTTTGGAAGAACAGTCAGTGCTCTTAACCGCTGAGTCATCTCTCCAGCCCAAGGTTACACTTACTAACAGTGGTGCCACTCCCTATCGGCTGATAGGGGACATTTTCATTCAAACCACCTCAGTCTGACTGGGCTACAGAGCAAGATGTGTTTCAAGATGATAACAACAACAATAACAGCAATAATAATAGGCTTCATCACGACATCTTCATACATGTATGCAATGTATTTTGATCATATTCACCCGATCATGCTCTCGACCCTTCCCAACCTCCCTGATCTCCCTTAAGTAAGTGTAGATGTAAAAATGCAGCGAAAGATGATCAAAGAGTCCTCTCTTCCCATCTTTGCCTAATGCCCACGTTTTCTATAACTATAATTTGATGACGAAAGCCAGAAAGTCAACACTGATACAAGCTCATTAGGTAAGCTATAAACTTTATTTGCACTTTGTCAGTGTCTGCTACTGTCTGTGATGTTACACTGGCTCTTTGCACTGCATCTAGCTGATGCATCTGCCTGTTCATTGGCTTCACGACCAGGACACCGTTGACCTTCGTGACGATGGCAGCATAGGTAAGCCAGAGCCCATTGTGTTATACAGGCCTCACAGCTGGGGTGTTTGGTACTGATCACAAGACTGAAATTCACCTTCCTGGCCACAGTGGCATCCAAGCAAGTGAGGCTGGGTTTGGGAACGTCATTCTGGGCTGAATGTGGTAGTTTGAATGAGAATGGCCCTCACAGGCTCTTGTGTCTCAGCACTGGGTCCCCAGATGGTGGAACTGCTCGAGAAGATCTAGGAGGTGTGGCGTTATTTGAGGAGGTGTGTCACTGGCAAAGGGCTTTGAGGTCTCAAAACACTCATGCCATTTCGAGTGCATGTGTCTCTGCCTTGCGGGTGCAGATGGAGATGTGAGCTCTGAGCTGCTGTCTTCGTGTCTTTTTGCTCAGTTATCATAGACTCTAACTCTCTGGAACTGTAAGCTCCAGTAAACACCTTCTTTGAAACGTCTTGGTCACAGTGTCTTAACACAGCAATAGAAGCATAACTAAGATAATAAACTAGATGCTGATATCATATTGTGCTGGTTTGAAAAAGAATGGCGGCCACAGACTCACGCATTTGAATCTTTGATTCACAGTTGATGGAATTACTTAGCAAGTATTAGGAGATAGGGCCTTGTTAGAAGAGGCCGGTCACTGTGGCAGGCTTTGAGGTTTCAAAAGCCCATACCATTCTGTTAGCCCCTTGCTTCCTGTTTGTGGATCTAAGCTACTGCTCCTTGGCTCCGCCTGCCTGCCTGCTGCCGGCGCCCCACCCTGATGGTCATGGTTGCTAACCCTCTGGTTGCTAATTCCCTAAATGAAACTAAAGACCTTCTTTTTTAAGTTGTCTTGGTAATGGTGTTTTGTCATGACAACAGAGAAGTAAGACACTTATTAATGGTGATATTTATATTGATTACTTAGTTCATGCTTCTTATTGTTAGTAAGATTAGAATGAAAAACTCTTGGCATGACCAAACCTCTGTATGATATTCTAGATTCTTGCCTGCCCTGGGGAAATACCTCATACTTATTGGCCAGCTCGCACTGTCCGTTTGCTTTATTTTTCTACTTGTATTTTTAATTCTCCCCTCCCCGTGTGCGCATGTTTGTGGATGTTTGTCCTGAGTTGGAGCTACAAGAAGTTGTAATCTGTAAGACGTGGATGCTGGGAGCCGCAAACATTCTCAACTGCTAAGCCTATTTATTTTTATCTTTATTTTTTGAGATAGACTCACTCTACATTGTCTGGCCGTTCTCAAACTCACTACGTCAACCAGACTAGCCTCAAACTCACAGAGATACTCCACCGCTGCCTGCCTCCCAAGTGCTGGGGTTAAAGGTGTGTATCACTATGCATATAGATGCATAGTGATATATATTTTTATATATAATATTAATTAATATACAATGTTATATATATATATACATATAATTTTTTTACTTTATTTGTTTAAGATATGTTCTCACTGTATAGACCTAGCTGGCCTGTAAAGTGATATGTAAATCAGATTGGTTTTGAAGTCGTGGAGATCTGCCTGCTTTTGCTTCTTGAGTATTTAAATACACACTATTGTGTCTGGCCTTTATATATATATTTAAAATGTGTGTGTATGAGCCGGGCATGGTGGCGCATGCCTGTAATCCCAGCACTTGGGAGGCAGAGGCAGGCTGATTTCTGAGTTTGAGGCCAGCCTGGTCTATAGAGTAAGTTCCAGGACAGTCAGGGGCTACACAGAGAAACCCTGTCTCGGGGGGGGGGGGGGGGGAGTGTGTGTATATATGTTCAATATATATTTTTAAAATAAAAATTTATATTCTAGCTTGTGTGTGTGTGTGTGTGTGTGTGCGCGCGCGCGCGCGCGCGCGCACATGCGCGTGTGTGGTGCATACATCACAGCACTTATGTGGAGGCCAGAAAGACAACTTTGTGGAGTGAGTTGTCTCCTTCCACCCATTTAGGGGATTAAACCGAGGTCCTTGGCCTTGCATGACAAGTGCTTTACCCT
Source organism: Apodemus sylvaticus (assembly GCF_947179515.1). Classification (NCBI taxonomy): domain Eukaryota; kingdom Metazoa; phylum Chordata; class Mammalia; order Rodentia; family Muridae; genus Apodemus; species Apodemus sylvaticus. The sequence goes on along the minus strand of NC_067482.1, from coordinate 44,119,226 downwards.
CCAAGCCATATTGCCAACCCCTGTTTGTTTTTTCCCCAGTGTACTTTATTATTTAAATTATTGTAAGAGATATACATCTAATTTAAAATATAATTGGCAGTTTGGCCAATGCTTGCAGCTCTTCCAGAGGGCAGGAATTCAGTTTCTTTCTTTCTTTCTTTCTTTCTTTCTTTTTTTTTTTTTTTTGGTGTTTTTGGATTTGGTTTTTTTCGAGACCGGGTTTCTCTGTATAGCCCTGGCTGTCCAGGAACTCACTCTGTAGACCAGGCTGGCCTCAAACTCAGAAATCTGCCTGCCTCTGCCTCCCAGAGTGCTGGGATTACAGGAGGCGTGTGCCACCACCGCCCGGCAGGAATTTAGTTTCTAGTACCCATCTCTGGCTGCTCATATCCTCCTATAACTCAGGGAATCTGGTGCCCTTTTCTGGCTTCAACCCACACCTACATGTCATGCACATGTGCTCTTGGGCACTTGAGCACGCACAACATAGATAATGAAGTAACCCTTTAAAGGGTAAGATGCCATGCCATGCACCTTTAATACTAGCGCTCAGGAGGCTGAGGTGGGCATCTCTCTCTGTGAGTCCGAGGCCAGCCTGTTCTGCCTCGGTTAAGATTACATAATAAGACCCTGCTTCAAAAACAGCAACAAAACCAAAAATATCTACAAGCCAACATTGTGTGTGTGTGTGTGTATGTGTGTTTATTCTGTCTATAAGGACACAGAAGCTCTGGTGTATCCCCTCACTTTTGGTGCTGAAATATCTAGAGCTGGGCACATGTCAGACAATGCTCTGCCATTGAGCCACATCCCAAATCTTACGATTTTTTTTTTATTATGCATGTGCCTGGGTCTCATAAGTAGTAAGAAGACACCTGGTGTATGAACTTAAAAATCCATGTCTTACTCTCACTTAAAATGCCATTCAGTTTACTTATCCTAATCAAAGGAGTGTTTGAATAGGGCCAGGCCTGGATGCAGTGGTTCATGCATGTAATTTCAGCACAGGAGACTTGAGGCAGGAAGATGCTGCATTCATGGGTATCCTGAGATACCTATGGCTACCCAGAGACCCTATTTCATTTAAAAGTCACCAACACCTTTCTGCCACCACCCAAACCCCCAGTGTGCTGGCATACACATTTATTCCCAGTATTAAGGGACAGAGGCAGTCAGAGATATCTGAGTTCCAGGGTAGCCAGGACTACATAATATTTTTGTCTCAAAAAAAATAAGGGGGTGTAAGGAGGTATGGCTAGAGAGATGGCTCAGTGGTTAAGAGCACGTACTGCTCTTGCAGAGGACCTCGATTTCCAGCACCCAAATCATGTACCTCACAACTACATGTAACCCCAATTTTAGGGATCTAACGATTTCTAACCCCATGCACCAGTACATACATGGTGTACCTAAACACACTCACATCCATAATAAATGAATATTCTTTTAAAGACAGGCAGAACAAGAGACTCCAAGAATTGATTGGTGCTGCTGTTAGGTCTACAATTTACCACAGCTTTGGGCAAATTAAGGGCACCTGCTCTTCCCAAGCACATGTAAAATCCCATTCAAGCAACAATAAACGACCAAGAACAGACTTTGTGGAAGGTAATTAGCTGAGCATGACGGTCTCGGTTCCCCAGGCCTCCTATGCTGAAGGCTTGGTCTGATGCAGCAATTCAGAGGTGGAGTTCTGGGTAGATCAGCAGGGCTCTGTTGTCCAGATTCCAAAGGCTCCTGAGAGGTGATGTAAATTTAGAAGGTGGAACCGATTTGTAGAGAGCATGTAAACAAGAAATAAGAACAGGACTGAGTTGTTATGGTGATGACCAGTTAGCTCATGTCAGCTGTGTATAGTAGGTAGGAGTTGGGTGAGCAGCCAACTCATGTCAGCTGTGTGCGGCAGATAAGAATGAAGTGCTATGTAATGACGTAATGCAATGCTAGAGTGTGATTGGCTGGAGTGTGACTGATCCTTGTAGATAATAAAAGCAGAGGCCCACAGCAGGTGGGCAGAGGTCCTGATGCTGCAGCAGTGAAGACTGTCATGCTGTCTTGCTCTCTGACCAGAGGACAACTGACCCTGCTGCTTTAGCTGCATCAAAATAAAGGCTCCAGAGGAAGGAGCCGCCATGATGGACATATTGCAAGACTTGCTGGGAGCCTCTCTTCTGCATGCTTATCAGGTCAGGTGCCCCATGTGTGTTGGGGACTGATGCTTGTCATTGTAGTGTAAACCTTGAGATCAAATGGTGTCTGGACTCCATCTCTCCTTTCAGCCTTAAGCTGGACATTAGTTATGATAGTTGGCGTAGTCGGCAGAATTCCACCTTCAGGGGTGGGATCCTGAGAAGGAAACTGCAACCTCCAAGGACTATAGCTGTCCTGACCATTATAACATTTTACCAAATTGAAATACGCTTTTGGACATACAAAATTAATTGCAGTCTAGGAGCAGAGCTAGCCAGAGCTCTAAAGGAGGTAATGAAAGAAGGGACCACCATCCCAAAGCCAACTCCTGCTGAGGCAGTAGGAGGGGCTGGGGTGAGGGCCCTCCCTCATCAGTAGCTGGTTTCCTACACCTTAAAGCCAACTGCGGCATGTGAGGTAGGAAGAGTGGACGGTGCAGAGACACCCGTGAAAGACTGGCTGGCCAAACACCTGGTAAGAAGGGCAGATTCATTACTGGAAAAAGTAATAAGAAACCCACCACAAACTAACTTTGGATGGTATATAAAAAAGGAAACTATTCTCAGCAATTCAAAACAACGAATTCATGAAATTCATAGGCAAATGGTTGGATCTGGAAAATATCATCCTAAGTGAGGTAACCCAGACACAAAAGAACACTCATGGAATTCAGTCACTGATAAGTGGATATTAACTCAGAAACTCTGAATACTCAAGACACAATTCATATATCAAATGACTCCCAAGAAGAGGGAAGGAGAGGTCCCTGATCCTGAAAAGGCTTGTTCCAGCATTGTAGGGAAGTACCAGGACAGGAAAGTTGGAGGGGGTTCATAGGAGAATGGGAAGAGGGAAGAGGGCTTAGGGAACTTATGGGGAGGGGGGAACCGGGAAAGGGATAGTCATATGGAATGTAAACATAGAATATAGAAAATTTAAACAAAAAGGAAACTATGAAAGCCCTATACGCCCTAGCATATATAACACCAGAATGAATAACTAGTAGCTTTAAAGCCATGAAAGTGGGTCCAGATGCCACAGATCCCACAGAGAGGAAGACTTGGAACAAAGAATAAGGTCAAAAACAAAGCTGGGTTTAAAGAGGTGAAGATTGAGGAACCTCTACCAAATCCACAAGGAGTAGCGCTACTGCTAGAACACCCAGCTAGTAAAGAAGTTCCTGCAATACTGATGAGAACCGTAGCGGACATACAGATGGAAGAATGAGCAACAGGCTAGCCGCTAATATAACTAAGACATGGTGAGCAAAAAATCCTTTTAAAGATGCTGTCTGTCGGGCAGTGGTGGCGCACACCTGTAATCCCAGCACTCTGGGAGGCAGAGGCAGGCGGATTTCTGAGTTCGAGGCCAGCCTGGTCTACAGAGTGAGTCCCAGGGCAGCCAGGGCTATACAGAGAAACCCTGTCTCGAAAAAACCAAAAAAAAAAAAAAAAAAAAAAAAAAAAAGATGCTGTCTTAACTCAGGGCCTGGGCAGAACAGCCATATCCCTCCCAGTGACATCTTCCAAGGTTAATACACTGAGAAGATTCACATTATTTGGTAACCATGAGGAGAGTACCTTGAGTAACAAAAAAAATTAGACCATATACTACCCAAGGAATAAGTCAGTTGAGACGAGAAGATACCCTGAAAGGAACGAAGGCTGCATCCTATATGATAAAGCTCTGAGAAAAGGGGGCAGACACAGTCACACTGTCAGAATTAGACAACGATGAGAAAATTAAGAATATAGTAGAGAACCCAGCAGTGTACGAAGCCCTAGACACTGCTCAAGGTGATGTACACTGTTGCAACATCTGTCCTGTCCAATCACATTAGGGCAGTGGGAGGCCTGTGATTGGACAGGGTAAAGGGAGGTGGAGCTAAGAGTTACAGAGACAGGAAGCATCTCAGGCGAGAAAGGCAGAGGAGTAACCAAGATGGCCACAGATGTGTACCCGTGTGGCATTTTCCAGCCATAAGTTATAATTTCACAAGGTTAGAAACATTGGGATATTAAAAGGGATATTAAAAGCTTTTATCATTATCAATTGACTCTAAAATTACTGCATTGGCATCTTGTAAATTATTTTATTGATTTATAAATCTGATTGGTTAATTAAGCTTTAAGAATCTTGATTCTACAGGGTTACTAGGTATTGTGTTATGCGACTGTGAGGTTGGCGGTTCTATTTGGTTACTCGAGTGTGGGACCACTAGTTATAGTGGTGGATTGTGACTGAGGGAACTAGTGGCTCACGGGACAAGCGAGCCGGATGCTGTGAGAATAGCTCCAGAGAGTTGGTGGCAGCAGGAGTGCGAGAGCATGATCTATCCCCATGGAGAGTTGGCAGGTTTGTTTTTTTGTATTTCCCACAATACTACACCCTCTCCTGGCCTGGATAACCACAGCCTGGAGATACACATTTCCATCTTTATGCAACTTGAAGCATCAGCAAAATAGAACATTTTCCAAGAGGACATTCAGCCAGTGAAAAAAACTAGGAGAACTGTGGTTTATATATAATGAAGCAGCTACACCACAGGCTGCTCTATTTAGACCACAATTCAAAAGAATTTTAATTAGGGGGACACCACCCCACATGAGAATTGTCAGGGCCTCTTAAAAATTGCAGAACCGTTTCTGAGGTACTTGATTTCTTTAATGGATACAGGGAGTTAGACCAAGAAAAAGTAGTAACATTGAGTAGAAGAAGAAAGCTGCCATTTAAATTAAGAAGAACACCCGGATTTTTCAGAGCATTCACAAATATTAGATCCTTTGGCAAAACACCTGGAATGCAGTTTGTAAACAGAACCCCACAGAGGGATACATCAAATAAGATTTTTTGGAGGAAGCAAACCTAAGTTAAAACAAAAGTGTCCACAAAGGAACAGTCAGCGCCCAGTTATAAGAAGGCGAACATGAATACCTTTCATCAGGAACCAAGTCATTGCCAATAAGGCCCATATATTATGTCACCTCTAAGGATTAAGAATAAGAAGATAAGGCCGGACAGGGGTGGCGCACGCCTGTAATCCCAGTGCTTGGGAGGCAGAGGCAGGAGGATTTCTGAGTTCGAGGCCAGTCTGGTCTACAGAGTGAGATCCAGGACAGCCAGGGCTACACAGAGAAACCCTGTCTCGAAAAAAACAAATCCAAAACACCTAAAAAAAAGAAAAAAAAGAAGAAGAAGAAGATAAATGTTAGATGGCTAATTGACACAGGCAGTGGTGTTAATAAATACACAGGACTACCAGACACTATACCAAGTAAGGAAAAATAACTATACAAGGAGTGGCAGGAGAATCCACAGTACCAGTATATAAGTTAGAATTAATGCTATACGACAAAATTTTGCATTTTGCAGTGCACCAGAAAATATTTTAGGCTTCTGAGTGATTTCAAAACTTTGTCCTGATTTTCTAATTTTAAAAAGATTGCCAAGGTAATCTACTAGAGGTAAAAGTAGGACCTATAAGACTACCAACAGTTAAACTCTCGTGTATGCCACATTGCCCAAGGAAAGGAGGAAGCAAGGAGGTATCTGAAACCATTAAACCCTATTAAAGGAAAGAGGAATTGAACCAACTCAAAGCTTCCATTTCAATGGTCTGATTCGGCCAGTTTTAAAACCAAATGGTAAATGGCGAATGACAGTAGATTATAGGAGAATTAATGAATTGTCCCCTAAACTGCCAGGACAATCACCAGATGTAGAAGAGATTTTCATGAGGATTAAGAAAGCAGCACCAAAATGTCTGGGAACTATAGATTTGTCAGGCATGTTCTGTGGCATACCACTGTATCCACAAAGCACAAAATACACCACATTCTCTTGGCAAGGATGACAATACCCATTTCTAAGAGTACCACAGGGATACATAAACAGCCCAATAATTGCCTGCAAAGTCCTAAGATGATCACTGGATAGGGCCATGCCAGCTTCTAATCGCAGTATATGTCCATATGTTGATGGCCTTTTAATAATAGGACAAGAAAAGGAAAATATACAGAAAACAGCAGACACACCATTGGAGTATTGAGAGATGATGCTTGGTCCATCAATAAGGATAAGGTGTCAGAACCAGATACAAAGGTCACATTCTGTGTGTAATGTGGTTCACTACAGGACCAGAAATACCTACAGACACCATAGGTAAATTAGAACAACTTAAAATACCAACCAATAAAACAGAGGTACAACATCTTATAGGATTATTTGGATATTGGAAACAACACATACTATATTTAAGATTCATTCTGCAGCCCTTATATAATATTACAAGGAAAGCAAATGATTTTATTTGGGATAAATCCTAAGAACAAGCTGTGAAAACAACGTATAAAGGAATATTCTAAGCTACAATACATTCAACCAGATGATATAGTATATCTAGACAAACTGTACCTAAAACAGTACGGAAACTGGCATATCTTTGTTAAAAGAAGAGTGGGTCCTGTGGCATGACCTTAGGGGGTTATCTGATAAGAGTGGGTCCTGTGGCGTGTCCTTAGGGGATATCTGTCAACCCAGCATCACCACCTCTCTCATCTTTGCCTTCTGTCTGCCTTGAAGTGAGGAATTTTGCTCCACCATAAGCTTCATACCACAAATAGGTGCAAATAAAACAGAGTCTAGTAAGCATACCATGCACTTAAATCTCTGAAACTGGGAGTTAAAAACAAACCTTTGTTTCTTGTAAGTTGATTTTCTTAGGTATTTTGTCATAGCAACAGGAAGCTAACATAATTATAAAAAGACCATTTTTACTTTGAATAATACCTGGGTTTTTTTTTCAGCAGGAGTCTGGGTTCTTCATCCCTGCCTACCAGAGATGTCCAGACTGGGTATACCTCAGCTTTTCCTCTGCTATAAAATCAACCACACGTGTGCCTCTGTATCCACAGGGGATGGGCTCATGACCCTGTGGATGCGTTATCCACATCTGTGAATATCTGTGGCTGCTTAAGATATTAAGAGAAAATTTGAAAAGATATTAATAGAAAAATAATTAATTATACCCCCGCCCCGTGTGTGTGTGTGTGTGTGTGTGTGTGTGTGTGTGTGTGTGTGTGCTTGCTTTCATGTATGCTTTGACCATGACCAGCCATAGCACAAGCATAGATACCAGAAGATAATTTCTGGGAGTCAATTATTTTCTTCTACCACATAGGTTCCAGGGTCTTGGCTGCAAGTTCCTTTACCTCCTGAGTCACTTCACCACCCTGCTTGTTCTGACAAAAGTTCTTCCTCTATAGCCCAGGCTGACCATGAACTTTTAATCCTGTTACTCTACCTTCAAAGAATTAGGTGGCATACACCTGCTTCCAGAATGCACATTTAACTGGTTTTCATACTTTCTTACTTCCATAAGCAGAAGGTAAATGCCATGTAAACATTGCCATGTTATGTTGTTTAAAGACTAGCAAAAGCCTATACATGTTTGCTAGGGACACATTTTTTTTCCAGAGTACTGAATTTATGTTGTGGGTTTATTGAGACAGGGTGTGTAGCCTTGAACTTGAAGTGACCTTGAACTCTTGATCCTCCTGCCTCCACCTGCCAAGTGTTGGAATTATGAGCTCTGTGTCACCACACCCTGCTAGTCACTATGTTCTGGTTTCTAAGGGCTGGCTGCATCTAGTCCAGGTATCATCTTTAACCCCTTTGCTGTCCACACCCACATTCATTGGGCACCTCCATTGAACCTTCTAAACAAGGCTTGTATCTGTTCACACCTCAGTCCGTGTCCTCCCATCACCAACCCTTGCACAGAGGACTGCAGCATCTGGCTAGGTGGCTTCTCCTTTTCTCATTGCTCCTTGTCTACACCTTAGCCACACCCATGCTCACAGTACCATGGCCTTTACCAACTGAAATAGCTTCGTATCCCCTATTTAAGACTCCTTGGTGACCATCTACCACAGTCCCGAATGCCAAATGCCCAGAAGCCCCTGAATGTTGGGCATAAACCTGGTTGGTTGTTGGCCCTGATTATGACTTCTGAGATCTCACTCACCCTTGAGAGCTCTGCCTGTCTCCTTGACTCTCCTCCTGCTGCTGACTGCCCAGTAGCTACCCCCCACCCCACATACAGTGGCCTTTGCCAGGTGCTATAGTAACCTGGCCTTTCCCATCTAGAGGTCTTAAAGGCTGTGCTCACCTATCCCGAATGTTCTGCCCATGGCTGGATGTATCTCATCTTCTAAGGAGCAGCTTTAGGAAGGTCTTCCTAAATGTTCCCCAAAATGCCTCAGGAAGGTCTTTCCTGGTGAAGGTTAACTCAGCCTTTCCTACGTACTGTTCTCTAAGATTCTTCTTTTTCCTCCTCTAGCACATCTCACTAGTTGAAAGCAAAGCATCTTTCCATCTCTCACAGAAACATTTCTGACACCCGATGTTAAGGCTACCTTTTCATTTATTCCCGTTGGCCTGTGTGTTCTTGTAGCTTGTTTTCATGTCTTTCCAAGACAAGGTCTCACCATAAAGCCCAGACTGTGCTAAGGTGCACCATTTAGCCCAGGCTACCCTCCAAATACCTCCTGCTTCTACCTCCTGACCACCAGGAAGTGGTCCTGACCACCTATGAGTGCTCCATTGTTTCCGGATGTGGGTTCCTCCCTTGTCTGTTTTTGTTTCTTGCAGGACAGGAAGTCAAACCTGGGGCCTTGATTATCTATAGAAGCATTCTGCCTCTGACCCCAGCCCCAGCTCCATCCTCTGTCTGTCTTTCCCACTCTCCCTCCCTTCTTTTCTTTATTTTGTGTAGACAGAGTTTTGTTACATAACCCAAACTGGCCTTAAGTCCACAAGTCTCATGCTTCTGCCTCCTGGAACCTGGGATCACAAATCTCCTTCCCGGGGCTGGAGAGGTACCTCAGTGGTTAAGAGCTCTGGCTGCTCTTCCAGATGGCCCTGATTCAATTCCCAGCACCCACATGGTGGCTCAAGACTATAACTCCAGTTCTGGAGATCTGGACCTGGATCCCTCACACAGACGGACCTACAAGTAGGCAAAACACCACCACACATAAGAAAATTAAGTAAATTTAAAAACAAGTCTCTCTGGGCAGTGGTGGCACATGCTTGTAAGCCCAGCACTTTGGGAGGCAGAGGCAGGCAGATTTCTGAGTTCGAGGCCACCCTGGTCTACAGAGTGAGTTCCAGGACAGCCAGGGCTGTACAGAAAAACCCTATCTCGAAAAACCAAAATAAAAAACAAACAAACAAACCAAACAAACAAATGAACAAAAAACCCCAAATCTCCTTTCTCCCCCCACCCTTCTTCCTTCCCTCAAGACAAGGTCTCACTCTGTTGCCCCAAATGGTCTGGAGTTCACCATGTAGCCAAAGCTGACTCGAAACTCATCGCAATCCTCCTGCCTCACTCCCTAAGTGCTGTGTTTACAGGTATGTGCCGCCATACCTAACTCCTATTTTTGTTACATCCCAATACCTGGCTAGTTTTGACTTCTTTTCCATTACTTGTTTATGATCTTTTTTGAAGATATGAGGGTGAAGGCCTTGTCCTCATGGTTCACTGTGTGTTCTCAGCAGATGGTATATAGAACGTACTCTGAAAATATTTTTTGAAACCAATAAGCCAGGTAGTGGTGGTGCACCCCTGTAATCCCAGCACTCTGGGAGGCAGAGGCAGGCGGATTTCTGAGTTCGAGGCCAGCCTGGTCTACAGAGTGAGTTCTAGGACAGCCAGGGATATACAGAGAAACCCTGTCTCAAAACAAAACAAAACAAAACAAACAAACAAATCCAAAAAACGAAAAAGGAAGAAAAGAAAAGAAAAAGAAAAAGAAAATATTTTAGTTTTAAGCCGCACCCTATTGAAGATCCAGGTCTTAAAAGAACAGAGGCTAAGGAAGGGCTCACAGATACCAGGATGTTAGCCAACTCGGCTCCTATTCAATTCCTTCAAGAGCTGAGATCTGACCTCAGAAGGACATAAAAGCAATTTTGGGTTATCCGAAGGCCTGAGGTATGGGTATATTTACTAGGCATCGATAAATATGCACACCCAGTGTACATTCAATATAGAGCAAGAACCAATATTTCCTGATTCTCTAACCAACTGGGTTCTAGTTTCAAAGGAGTGGAATACAAGAAGAAATTGCAGGCCTATCTGCTCCAGCCTCTTCACACAGACTCCTCCTCATTCTCCAGAGAAGATAAGCCGTCTGGACCTCTCCCCACCACGTGACTGCTAAAGGCAAGAAGGGACATCATCCCTATACCACACTGTCTCCAGATTTTAATCTTGTTTTTCTGAATTTTATGGATGCATGACTCAAAGCTTTTCTGCTTTGGACTGGTTAGCAACTCTGGCAGAACAGTAGGAGCTGGGAGGAGGAGGAGAGTTCAGACGGGGTACACTGTCTGAAGAGATACAAATGCTTTTTTGTTTGTTTGTGAGCCCCTACTATGAGCTGTGAACCACTCTGGATGTGGGGTGGGATACAGTGATGAAGGAAACAGAGTAAAGGCATGGTAGCATGTGTCTACAGTCTCAGCTGTAGGGGGCCGAGGCAGAAAGAGCTCTTGAGTCCCTAAAGCCTCTGACAGGAGTCTGAGACTAGAAAGGAACATAATGAGACCCAGTATTAACACAAGGCAGACAGTGGTGGCACACGCCTGTAATCCCAGCACTCTGGGAGGCAGAGGCAGGCAGATTTCTGAGTTCAAGGCCAGCCTGGTCTACAGAGTGAGTTCCAGGACAGCCAGGGCTATACAGAGAAAGCCTATCTCAAAAAGAAAAAAAAGCACACACACACACACACACACACACACACACATACACACACACATACACACAGAAAGAGAGAGAGGGAAAGAGAGAGAGAGAGAGAGAGAGACAGAGACAGAGACAGAGACAGAGAGGAGAGAGAAGAGAGAAGAATATTGTCTATTGTCCTAAAGTTTGCATATCCAGGATGGGAAAATGCAGTGCCTGCTAACACCGTGTATCTCAGGGCTGGGGATAAAGCCTGGGGCTTCACACATGCAGGAAGCTATAGGCCTAGCCTCTGTACATTTTTGTGTGTAAGCACATCAGGTTGCCAAGGTGCTAGGGAAGAAAAATCAAGCAGGGAGCTGGGGACAGCTCAGCAGCAGGACACCTGCTTTCCAGCGTCAGCTCCTGGGTTCAACCTCCAGTATTATAAAAACTAAAACTAAAAAAAGATTGGGCTTGGGGTGGGGGTGGTCTGCTCATCTGGATGGTAGTTTGCCAGCACCCATCTAAAAAGCACCTGTGATCCCAGGATTGGGGTGGGGAGACTGGAGGATCTGGGTGGGGCTCACTGGTCTGCCAGTCTAGACAAAATGGTGAACTCTAGGTTCAGAGACAGATGCTGCCTCAAAAGGTATGGTGGAGGATCGTGCAAGGTGCCAATACCATTCTCTGAACTGTACACATGGGCACTCATGGCTGTATAACTTAAACCACCCCTCCCCAAGCCCCACATATAAAAATGATAGGGTGAAGTAATAGAGACAGGCAGGGAGACACTATCCACAGGCTACACACTTACCTTTTTTTTTTTTTTAAGCCTTTTGAGTAGAGACTTGAAGGCAGGTCAGAAACTAGAGGAAGAGTTTCCTCCTCTGCCTGTGTTAGAAAGGCTTGGCCAAGGAAGGAGAGTAAGGAGGCCGTGTGATCTGAGAGGAGTGCATTAAGCCGGAAGGAGGAAAGGTCACAGGCTTTGGGTGACGCAGTTCAGAAGGACAAACTCTGTCCCAGCAACTCCCTCTCAAACTGACAGGTCTCTATGAAACCTGAGACTGACCGAGCTAGGCCTCCGTGAGAGGGCTTTTCACTGGGTGTGTTTATGTGTGTGAATAAGGCCACTGCCTTGGTCTCCCTAACTGCTGCTTGTTGCTAATCCACCTAAATCCACCCAGCTTGGCGTGTGTAGAGAACCAGTCACCTCATCTTTAGTTTAAAGAGGAGACAACCCACATACCTTAACAAGCCAAGCTGACACGGCCCCTCCCGCAGGCCCTCATCCTTACAGAAAACCAAGCTATTGTGCAGGATGGGTTCGTGTTTGTGTCTAAAAATAAGTAGGAGTGTGAGTCACCCCTTCCTCCATCAGAGAGCGCTTTAGTTCTCTTTTATCCTAGCGATGCCAGTAGGAAGCTCTTCGAGCCGCTTTGTCTTCCTCCACAGAGGTATCAACAAGGCTGCAGCAGTGTTCTGCTACTGTGTAACAAATTAGCATGACAGGCGTGATGAGGAGACAGAGATGCGGCCTAGCTTGCCCTCCAGGTCTCCTGCCTCAGTCTTCGGAACTCAGGTTTTAACTGAGAGCAGAATTCAGAACCATTTGAAGGACTGGATGTGGGCATCCTTCCATGTTGGGAACCAGAGAGCTTGGCTCAACGCCCCCAGCTCAGCTTTTTGCACAGGTTTCTTGAGAGCAAAACATCCCGTGGTTTAGCTTGATTCCTGCCTTCCTGCCTGGTGTGGTACGGACTTCCCTGGTGCCTGACCTATGACTATAATTGTTTTCTCCTGTTCCTTCCCTGGCCTCTAGTATATATATTGCTGGTCTCTCAGTAAAGCTTTGGCATTCTCCTTGCAGAATGACCCGTGTCTGTGTTTTTTGTTAATCCCTCAGGCCTACGCCCGATACTCGGTACTGTGGCAGCGCAGGCGCTGTCACTTCCAGAGCAGAGAAAGGCCCCCGACTGATAGCCAGCAAGGAGACAGGAACCTTGTTCCTACCCTATAATGGATGATAATTCTCCTAATAACAAAGACACACTGAGAAGAGCTCTAGGTGAGAGCTCTAGGTATCGACCTACGATGAACCCCTTGTAAGGCTGAGCATGAGGACTTGGGTTAAGAGTGGGGCATGGTGGGCTGGAGAGAAGGCTCAGTGGTTAAGAGCACTGACTGCTCTTCCAGAGGTTCTGAGTTCAAATCCGAGTAACCACATGGTGACTTGGTGACTCACAACCACCTTTTTTTTGGGGGGGGGGGGGATTTGGTTTTTTTTGAGACAGTGTTTCTCTGTATAGCCCTGGCTGTCCTGGAACTCACTCTGTAGACCAGGCTGGCCTCGAACTCAGAAATCCGCCTGCCTCTGCCTCCCAGAGTGCTGGGATTACAGGCGTGCGCCACCACCGCCCGGCTTCACAACCACCTTTAATGAGATCTGATGCCTTCTTCTGGTGTGTTTGAAGATAGCTACAGTGCACTTATAATAAATAAATAAATAATAAATAAATAAATAAATAAATAAATACATCTTTAAAAAAAAAGTGGGGCATGGCAGTACGTGCCTTTAGCCCCAGCACTGGTGGAAAAGAGACAGTCAGATCCTGAAGGCTTGCTGGCCAGCCAGTCTAACCAAGATGTGAGCTCAAGGTTCAGCGAGAGATCCTGTCTCTAAAAATAAGACAGAAATAGGATATTTACTTCTGCCATCTACACATGCAAAATGTGCGCACGCACGCGCGCGCGCACACACACACACACACATGAACAACAACGATGACAACAAAAAGCAGAGTACTTGAGAGGTAAAGGCAGGAAAACTGGCAAGTCAGGGTCTTCCTCAACTATATAGTGAGGCTGAGATCCATCCTGGGATGGCTAAGATCCTGCCTAAAAGCAACAGCACGTGTGTGTGTGTGTATATGTATGTATGTATGTATGTAAACACACACACACATATGCCCAGACTTATAGTTATCTATGGCAATATTATTTTGTATTTGGGGAGCTAGACTCCAAGGTGCTGGGCATGTGCTCTAAGCAGTACTCTGCATCCCAGACCCTCTAAACAGTTATGGCTATCCTTTTATATATATATATATGTACAGGTTTTTGCTGTTGTTGAATGACTCATTTTGGGTACAGGGACTCATAGTCCAGGCTGACTCAAACTCACTTTGTAGCAGAGGGATGGATTGGCCCTCCCGTCCACCTCCCACGTGCTGGGGTGACATCCAAACAACACTATATTTGTTTTACACAAGGCTGGTCATGGGACCTCTAGCCTTGTGCCTGCTGTGTAAGTATGCTATCAGCTGAGATGCAGCCCCAGCCTGCGGTTTGTCCGTGGAGAGCAGCCTCTCGTCTGTAAAGGGCTTGAACTCTGGAGTCACTCTGTAAGGCTCGAGTCCTGTCTCAGACATCATCTATCTCTGTGACTTAGGACAAATCGCTTAACCTCTCTGTGCCTCTGGTTTCTCATTTTCTGAGCACCTACCTGTTGGGTAAGTGTGTGGCTTGTATGAAAATGTGTTCAAGGGTTTACAGAGGGGATTGGTGGAGACTAGAACTGGCTAAGTGTTGGCTAAGCGAAGACACTGTTTCTGTCACAGTTCCTGTGGTGCTAAGGATAAAACCCAGACCTGGGACATGCTCGGCCGTCCTCTACCAGGAGCCCTGTTTCTATCTAGCCTTCTTCACTATCGTTTTCTCTCGCAGAGTGGCATCAGAACGAGTCATCACAGTATATCTTCTAGCCTTTCAAGCTGGTGTTTGGTGTTTGTTTCTGTGGGTGTTACTGTTTTTAGATAGGATCCTAAGGTAGACTCAGACTTGATAATGTAGGCGCGGCTGGATTTGAACTGCTGATCCTCCTGAGTCTATGTTGAGATTACAGGCATGTTCTACCATATACTATATACAGTTTCATATACTACATATCTCCAGAGAGAAAGAAAGGAGGGGGAGATGGCAATGACAGACAAACAAAGCAAAAGAAAGGAAAATAAAAGAAAAAGAAAGTTGTGTTGATAAATTTCCTTCCTTGATATCGTACCAATTTATGTTCTTAACAACAAGATGTGAGCTAACATCAATATGTGACTACCTGGTCATCAAAATATTTAAAAAAATAAAACAGCTATTTCTGTGGATATTAACCCTAGTTGATGCCATGGGATATGGCAAAGGTGAAAACTTACTTGTTTTGAACAAGGACTTCTGGCACTTTTATTCTGACAGTGATCTCAACAGGTTTGGCAAAGTTTTTCCCAGGCAACTGTGTGTGTGTGTGTGTGTGTTTCCAGCCAATGGTGTACAGAGGCGACTGGGAAATGCAGGAGCCAGCGGATGACCGCCCTGCCTGCACCGGACAGCCCGCAGCACTTTAGCTCCTGCTAAGAAGCAGCCTATACTTTAGCCTGGGAAAGCCCAGGGGCTGCCAGGACATGGTCTAGCCACAGAGGTGTCTTCTCCGGATGAATACTCATCATTTGGTCATTCCTGATAAGGTACTTTATGCTATCTTATTTCTTCTTTATTATTTGTGGGATAACGTAATGCTATAAGAGTGATTTTATGTAGCAGGATAGAGGCAGCTCTGTTTAGTTTTGGCAAGACCAAACCAGGCGTGGTGACGCATGCTTATAACTTCAGTTCTTTAGAGATAGATAGGAGGGTCTGGAGTTCAAAGGCATTACCAGCTATATTGAGAGTTTGAGGCCAGCCTGCACCAGTGTTCACAATCACTACTTCAAAGGAGTAGTACACATTGAATTCTTTTGGGATGCAAAAACGATTCTTGACACTTTAGAACACAGAAAGTAGGATTCACATATCTGCTGTGAAAAATAAAACAAAACCTACTGAGGGAGCTGAAGCTAGGAAAAATTAGGGTTCTCTCCTGACTCACAGCTCATGGAGCCCTTGCCTACACTTGGTAGGTCCTGATGTGGGAAATATTAAAAATCGAACCTGCACATTCCTGTGCGTTTGTGTCAGCAACTCGGCAACTTGGCAACACTCTGCCCCAGAGGGACTGGCCGGCCATGCACTGGTGAGCAATGGCTGACCCGTGTTTATCTCGTGGAGAATCTGACTCAGGGCTCCAAAATCTCTCCACCCAGCTCACTACGCTCCCCCTGGTGGGTCACTACCATGCTTCAATACCCCCACCCCCTCTTCTCCCCCCACCCCCCCATCCCCCCACCTTTGTGGTGCACATCAGGCAAACCCACACTTTGCCGCCATACCTTTCTCTCTTGAACCCAGACAAGCCGCCACATGAAGGAAAAAAATGCAACACAAACTTAGTTCAGAAACAACAGTAACTCAATCACTGGTTGCAACAACTAAAATCCTAACTTGTAAGCCTTATTAAATCTACATTCTCTGGTGGTGAGTCATGAGGGATCTGCCGTTGAAAGCGATCGTGACCTCACACTATCCCAGTCTAAAAGGACCTAACTCCTGCTTCCTCTCTTCCTCTGTCCAACCCAGAAGTCCCTCCTACTCGTCCAGTGATTGGCTCCTTTATTCATTAGGGATTGGTTCACAAGAACAGTACCAGGCCCATCCACAACAAGTCCTTCCTTTGTCTTTTTCTTAAGGTCTTCTCCACACCCCCAACTCCCCAGAATACAGTTTTTCTGTGTAGCCCTGACTGTCCTAGAACTCAATCTGTAGACCAGGCTGGCCTTGAATTTAGAGATCTGTCTGCTTCTGCCTCCCAAGTGCTGGGACCAAGGGCATGCAACACCACCGCCTAGCAAATCTCCTTTCTAATTTCTAAATCTTACCTATGCCTAACACATTTGTCTACATATAACACATAAATTACATGCTAGGATCTTCAGGTGTGAGTACATGGGATTTTTTTTTTTTTTTCTTTCTGAGTTTGGGCCACTTTGCTTAATCGCATACTTTCCAGATCCACCTACTTCACAGTCCCAAATACTCTAACATGTGTTATTGCTTTGAGGCGGTGATTTAAAATACTGGGATTTCTTTTTAATCCCATCCCTTATCAGTGTGACAGCTATTACACATGGCTTGTCACTAAACATGCTTGTCACGTCGACCCACTTAGAAAAGTTTATTTTAAAAAATAATTTGTTCTGGGGAGAATGTTTTGTAATCTGAAAATTTCCCTTTTGTTCTTCTATTCAAAATAATATCAAATCATTCTGTTATGCTGTTATTTAATGTGTTGGTTATAAATTATAGCATTTCTATGTTGGCTCTACATAGAGATGCATGCACTGTGCATAGGTGCCAAGTTTTGATGTTTCAAGAATGAAGATCTTCTCTTGGTTGGAAGATGTAACCTTCTGAGTGAGTTGACCCTCATGCGATTGAAGGTAGTTTCTGTAAAGGTATTTTTTATTCTTATGTATTAATTGTTGTCTCCAAAGGTTACTACTGCCTCAGTCTGCTAACCTAGACTTAGTCCTGGAAGCTTCTAGCCTCCCTGCAATCTAATCTAGGTCTAGAATGTTTTCAGCCTCTGAGACTTGCTGCTGAATAAGATCACCCTTTCTAGTTCTTTTTGATCTCTAGCTGGCTGATTCAACTCAGCTGTTCTGGCTCAAACTTGTCTCCATGCTAACTGATTTAATGTGCCTTCTCCTTGGCCTCTGATTGAATTTCTCTCCTTGGCCTCAACTTATTTAGATAATCTATCCTAATCTTCTGCTCCTTCTCATTCTCTAGTTCATTCTGTCTTCACCTGTGTTTAACATGTTCTCTTTCTGCAACCTGTCTCTGTTCAACTGTCCCAGTAAAACCTCTCTCTCTCTCTCTCTCTCTCTCTCTCTCTCTCTCTCTCTCTCTCTCTCTCTCTCTCTTTACTGCCAGGACTGCTCTCTTAGGTAGCTTCCCTTTCCTTTCCTTTCCTCATGAGAGTTGGGCATATCCTATTCCGTCAAATCTTTCTCTGAGTCTTCACTTTGTCTGCCACTCAATTAGACATCACTTTCAAACATGGGTGCTTCCGTCTACAAACTAACTGTCTTAGTCAGGGATTCTATTCCTGCATAAACGTCATGAGTGAGGAGCAGGTTGGGGAGAAAAGGGTTTATTCAGCTTACACTTCTACATTGCTGTTGATCACCAAAGGAAGTCAGGGCTGGAACTCAAGCAGGTCAGGAAGCAGGAGCTGACGCAGAGGCCATGGAGGGATTTTACTTACTGGCTTGTTTCCCCTGGCTTGCTCAGCTTGCTTTCTTATAGAACCCAAGACTACCAGACCAGGGATGGCACCACCCACAGTGGGTCATCTGGGACACTAACTTTACCTTCATTGCTTTGGATTAAAAGTGTGTACTAAGTGTGTTTTCCAGCCAGAGGGATTAAAGGTGTGTGCTAAGGGTTGAGCCACACCACGACTAGAAACAGACTTTTCAGTAAAGAACGCAATCTCGGGGTCCTGCAACAAGTTTCCATAGAAGGGGGTAGGTCTGAGCCATTAGGGACAACCCTCTGAACAGATGGCAGGATCACATGCATGCAGGTTAAGAGAATCTGGGCAGGGCATCTACAGTATACACTATACATCTAATATTGGGAGATTGGTGGTTTGGGCTTGCTATAAAAATGCCAACGGAATAGCATGCCACCTTCTGTTTTAGATGGACTTTCCATCACTGCAACAAAACATTTGACACAAACTTAAGGAAGATGTTTATTTTGCTCATAATTTCAGGCTATTATGGCTGGACATGAGGCAGCCAAGAGAAGGAGGCAGAGAATCCCTGAGCCCCACGCTTTGCCCCTTTATCCTGTCCAGCTACCAGCTTATGGGATGGAACCCTGTATATTCATTTCAGGTCTTGGCCCTCAATTATTCCTCCATTTTATCTGTCTATCTATCATCTATCTATCTATCTATCTATCTATCTATCTATCTATCTATCATATATCTGTCTGTCTGTCTATCATCTATCTATCATCTATCTATCTATCATCTATCTATCATCTATCTATCATCTATCTATTTATCTATCTATCATCTATCTATCTATCTATCTATCTATCTATTTATTTTTTTCCTGAGATAGGGTTTCACTATGCAGCCCTGGCTGTCCTAGAATTCACTCTATAGACCAGGCTGTCCTAGAACTCACACATATCCACCTGCTTCTGTATTCTAAGTTCTGGTATTAAAGGGATGCATCACCACCTCCATTTTTGTAAACACTAGATAAATTGCTCTGTCTCTGTCATTTTCATCTCTCAGAATGAAGTTTCTCCACCATAAAACATTTTCTACCACATAATGAAAAATCATATTCTCCCCTTAATTTTGACCACCTCTGAAGAATGAGCAGTGAGGGACAAGTATTAGGACAAGAGACAGGGAATATCAAGTTTTGGGGATGCCAACTTGAGCCAGCCCTCCAGCAAAAGGGCAATTTTGAGTCCTTACTCAGAGGGACTTATTCAGGAAGGTAAAACTTAAATAAATAAACATATGAAATGTAGATATTGACTCCAAACGGGGTCCCTAGAGGCACCCTCCAGCAGTTACATTAGTGCCCTGTGTGCCTCCTCTCCGGCTTTAGCTGTTCTTGGATAAATAACTTACCCAAGCTGAGTCAGCCTGTTCCTCAGTCTAAGACAGTCTGGACTATTGAACTGACAATATTCATGGCCTTCAACACAGCCTGACCTTCCTTTCTCATGATTTAGCGTTCAACTCTTACCTGAATAATTTTATTTATTTATTTTAAGTACACTGTTGCTGTACAGATGGTAGTGATCTATCCTGTGGTTGCTGGGAATTGAACTCAGGGCCTCTGCTCACTCCTGTCCCACTTGCTCTGGCCCAAATATTTATTTTATTATTATTATTATCATCATTATTATTATTATTTAAGTATACTGTAGCTGTCTTCAGACACGCCAGAAGAGGGCATAAGATCTCATTACAGATGGTTGGGAGCTACCATGTTGTTGCTGGGATTTGAACTCAGGACCTTTAGAAGAGCAGTCAGTGCTCTTAACTGTTGAGCCATCTCTCCAGCCCACCTGAATAATTGTTAACTTTTGGGGGGCATTTGAACTCCAGAGCCTTATGCATATGATGTGCATGCTCTAACACCAAGCCACGCCCTAAGATTCAGAGGCTCATCACATGGCCCAGCTTGATCTGAAACTTCTATGTAGCCCAGGGTAGCCTCAAACTTACTATTCTCCTGCCTCAGCCTCAGAAAAGGATCACTCTGCTTGACTACTTGTAATCTACTCTGACCGGATTCTATTTCTGTTATTGAAACCAAAACAATATTAGATAACATGGTCATCTACAATCAGATTACACATGCCTCATATATTACTATTACTTTTAAAAATATTACATTGTTAAATAATAATTTATAAATTAACATTCAATTACTAGCTTGATAACAACCCTTTTCCATTATACATTTTCTAATAAATATTAAATGTCCAAATGAAGTAAAAATGTATTGAAATTACTAAGGAGTTGTAATTATGGAAAAATGTAAGAAGCCATTACTATAAAACTTTCTTTTAAACTTATTTTATCTATCTGTCCATCTGTCCATCTGTCCAGCCACCCACCCACCTATCTATCTATCTATCTATCTATCTATCTATCTATCTGTGTATGCATGTGTATGTGTACCCATATGTGCGCATGTGCATGAACCATGGTGCCCAGGTAAGGTCAGGAAACAACTTGCAGGAGTTTTTTCATTTATTCTTGCCTTCCACCATTGGGTATCAGCTATCTAACTCAGGCTGTCAATCTTAGTGGCAGTGACTTTGCCTACCGAGCCATCGTTCCTTCTTGAAGGCTACCTAATGGGACAGTTAAAAAAGAAAATGTACTAGTGAAGTAGCTATAGTTTGAAGACTGACAAAATTCATCTTCTGTGGATAAGGACCACTGACTCACTGCCTCTTGCTGTTAACAGAGTGAGTGCTTTGATTAAAGGCAACAATTCTCTGCACATGTATACATGGTGACAGAGAGACGGAGAGACAGAGACAGAGAGACAGAGACAGACAGACAGACAGACACAGAGAGAGAGAGGGAGGGAGAGAGAGATGTTAGTGTTGATCCCAGCTCTTGTGTATTCGATCCAAGCAGTCTTCTGCTGAGCTGCATCCTTAGCTTAGACAGAGTATCTACTTTGACAGTAAAAATTGAAACTCCTCGGTTGAACAGGAAGACTGCTGAATGAGTGTTCGTTCTCTCCACATGCTCTCTCATTGACTTAGTATTGAGGCTGTAGGGTCTTTTCTCTTTTGTTTTTGAGATAGGATCTCACTGTAGTTCAGGCTAGCCTTTACTCATTGCAATCCTCCTGCCTCGGTCTCCTAAGTGTTAGTATGATGGGCATAAGCCATTCTCTGGCTTGAGATTACAGTTGTAAATGATTGCACGTACCATGAATCCTTCATAGAAGTCTAACTGAGCTATAAAGTGGGGTTCATTTTAACTAGCTTATCTATTTAATCAATGGAAAAACTGTATGTCCTGTTGCAAGATTATTTGAAATTTTCTTCTTTTTTATTTAAAGGTTTATTTATTTTATGTGTATGGGTGTTTTCTTGTATGTCTGTCTGTCTACCAAGTACATGTCTTAGTCTGAAGAGGCCATAAGAGTACATCAGAGCCTCTGGTTCTGGGTTTACAGCCAGCTGTGAGCTGTCCTGAAGGTACTTAGACTTGAACCTAAGTCCTCTGGAAGAACAGCCAGTGTTCTTACAGCTCTGACCGTTGAAAAAATTTAAAGATAAACTGCATTTTAAGTGCATGAAATCAATAATAATTTTAGAGAAGGGCTTTAACAGCCACATGCCGTTTCCTTCAGCACTGTCTCCCCACACCCCGCCCTCTGCATGACCCAGATGAGTCATGGAAGCAAGCACTGAGCCGAGAGTGTCAGTTACTGACCACAGAAGCCACGCTGTGTCGTTGTGGCACCTGATGCTCCAGGCTGACTCCTCACCCTTCTCTAAAGGCACAATGTCACATATATGTCTGTATACATATTATATATTATATATATGCATGTCATATATATACATACACACATATGCTCACACATACACACAAACACATTTTTACACACACATACACCTCCCCATATAAATTATTTTTAAAAAAATCTTTAAAAAAATTTGGGTTGGAGGAAGTGTTGGAGAGTGAACCCAAGGCTTTATACACATTTGTTACCTGTTCCACCCATTGGCTACATATCAGTTCTCAATAACGTCATTCTTGTTAAAAGCTAAATTGCATTTATTATTATTGTGTATGTGGTATATATAGGGGGGGTGTTTGTGTGGTGCTCAGAACTTTGTGGAGTTTGCCGTCCCCACATTTTTACTTGGGTTCTGGGGACAGACCTGGTTGTTGGACTTGTGTAGCAAATACTTTTACCTGCTGGTCCATCTTGGTCCCTAATATATATCTTGACCAGAGGAATACTGGACTTTATTTTTTAAAAAAAATTATTTTTAAAGATTTATTTATTATTATATCTAAGAACACTGTAGCGGTCTTCAGACACACCAAAAGAGGGCATCAGATCTCATTACAGATGGTTGTGGGCCACCATGTGGTTGCTGGGATTTGAACTCAGGACTTCTGGGAGAGCAGTCAGTGCTCTTAACCGCTGAGCCGTCTCTGCACACACACATACACATGCACACACACACCACCACACAACACACACATACACAGACACACACACACAGACACACACACACACACACACACACACACACACAGTTAATATTTGTAAAAACATGAAAAGGAAACTACATTTCTGTGTGCTTTTCTATTTGCTCTATTAATTAAAATTTTGTTCTGATAATTCAATATTCTTTTCTACTTTATTTACATATTCTTATGTCTATGCAATGATTCTCTTCTACCATGTAGGGCTGGGGACCAAACTCAGGTTGATAAAGGTTGTTAGAAAGGGTCTTGCCAAGACAGTGGTGGTACATGCCTTTAATCTTAGCACTCGGGAGTCAGAAGCAGGTGGAGCTCTGATTTTGTGGCCAACCTGCTCTATAAAGCAAGGTTCCAGGACAGCCTGGGCTACATAGAGAAACCCAGTATTGAAAAACCAAAAAGGAGACGGGGTTAATCTCAGCATTTAGGAGACAGATCACCTCGCGTTTAAGGTCAGTTTGGCTACACAGCAAGGGGGTGGGGAGGTGTTAGTCTCTGCCTGCTGAGGCACCTGGCCAGGGGTGGCATTTCAATTTTGTCACTGGATCTTTCCACCAGGCTGGTGCAAGGTATTATGCATGGAAAAGAAGTGGCTACTTGGACACAGTCTATCTCAAATATTTTGTTTTTGATTTTGAGGTCTGGATTTCATGTTGGTCTTGGAGATGTAGTGGGAGATGACTTGAGCTCTAGATCCCAAGGGCTGGGACTATAGCCTGCACAGTCACACAGGGCCCAAGGGCTGGGACTGTAAGCTACACAGCCACACAGGGCCCAAGGGCTGGGACTATAGGCTGCACAGTCACAGAGGGCCCAAGGGCTGGGACTGTAGGCTACACAGCCATGCTGGACCCAAGGGCTGGGACTATAGCCTGCACAGCCACACAGGGCCCAAGGGCTGGGACTGTAAGCTACACAGCCACACAGGGCCCAAGGGCTGGGACTATAGGCTGCACAGCCATGCTGGGCCCAAGGGCTGGGCCTATAGCCTGCACAGCCACACAGGGCCCAAGGACTGGGACTGTAAGCTACACAGCCACACAGGGCCCAAGGGCTGGGACTATAGGCTGCACAGCCATGCTGGGCCCAAGGGCTGGGCCTATAGCCTGCACAGTCACAGAGGGCCCAAGGGCTGGGACTATAGGCTGCACAGACACAAAGGGCTCAAGCTGCTGCAGTTGAGTAACACACTAAGATCATTTTCTATTGGGAAGATTTTTTTTTCTTCTTCCCCATAGACACAATACGCTAAACCCTGGGTAGATCCCCTGATAGTTGCACAGCTATTCAAACCTAAAACAGGTGCTTTTGGCATATCATATGACATGTTTTCCCAACCACCCCTAGCGTGGTTGTGCAGTTGCTCAAGTTTTCTTATCTGGAATCTTAAATCTCCTATTTTGCAGCCACCGATTATGTGGTGGATCTGGGCAAGGGGTAATAACAAAAGAAAACAGCCATCAATGAAAAAAAATAAGGTGTGAATTTGAAAGAGAGAAAGGAGGGGGTGTGTGGAGTATGGAGGGATGAGAAGGAAGGGGATAACAATTATAATCTCAGAAGATAAAAGAACTAAAAAAAATTGGCATTAAAATATTTTTAAAAATATACACACCTTTAATCCCAGCATTTGGGAGACAGATCACCTCGGGTTTAAGGTCATTCTGGCTACACAGCAAGTTTCAGGCCAGCCAGAACCCTGTCAGGGAAAAAAACAAATTCTTTGTCATTTTGGAGTCACGCCTCCCCCAACTGCCAGCTCAGAGCTGCACTTGATTAGCCATGACCATTCATGTTCTTTTGTTCTGAAATCATAACCTGCATAGACTGTTTTTTCTATGTGTGGACTTGTTTTTTTCTCCAGGTCACTATGAGCCCATGGGCTCTTTTACTGCACATGGTGTGTGTGTGTGTGTGTAGGGGGTCCATTTAAATTCACATCTAGGTTCAGTTATTCCACATGTCTTTATCTCCACCCTTGACCCACCTGGCACTTGAGAATCTTAGAATGTTCATTATTCATTAGGGCTTTCAAGTTCTCGTGTTTAGACATTTTGCTATTAGGTGTAGAATCGTGCTAGTCTGTACCAGTTGGCTCCAGTGGATACCAGTTGATTCTAGAAGCTATTGTGGCCCATGCCAATCAAATGGTGAGCTGTAGAAGTGGAAAGCTGGTTGGGAAATCTGTTGGACGTCTGATGACAGAAGTGAAGTGGAGGCAGTAAGTAGGTCCTGAGATTCAACAGAAGGAGCGGTTCTTAGCAGAAGAGAAGGCAACAGACACCCAAGGATGCTGCAGATGAGAGGAAGGGAGATGCACTGTAGAAAGAGCAGCAGTTCTCCAAGCTGTGTCCTCTTCCAGCCATGTTCTCCTCCTCCTCCTCTCTCTCGGTGGTTCTAGGCATTGAACCCAGAGAGTCACATGACAGGCAAGCCTATCAAGGAAATTGTATTCTAATCATGGTTGTTTCTCTGTCTCTCTGTCTCTGTGTCTATCTGTCTTCCCGTGTGTGTGTGTGTGTGTGTGTGTGTGTGTGTGTGTGTGTGTGTGTGTTAAGACATAGTTTCACTGTATACTCTAAGCTTGCCTGAAACTTACTATGTAGTCTAGACTAGCCTTAAATTTACAGCAACTCACCTGCCTCTGCATCTCAAGTGCTGGAATTAGATACCAGTCTCCAAGCCTGGTTTATTCTGCTACTCTTAAAGGACAGCCATGATTTACTTATATGTCTACGTTTTAGGGAAAGTACTATAATTTTCAAAATAAAGAATACTGAACTATAAAGCACCTTAATCTACACTGCTTTTTTGTTTGTTTTGGTTTTTTGGGGACAGGGTTTCTCTGTGTAGCCCTGGCTGCCCTGGAACTCACTCTGTAGATTAGGTTGGCCTCAAACTCACAGCGTGTGCCTGTCTCTGCCTCCCAAGTGTTGGGATTAAAAGCATGTGTCATCACTGTCCATCTGTGCACAGTTTTTATTCTGATATTTTCTATTTTGGGGTTTGTTGTATATAAAAGAAAGATTTACAGCTCCAGTCACACTGATACATCAGTAAGTATTTGTTTATCTACTCTTTCAGTAAACAATCATAAGTACAGGGTTGGCTGATGCTCATATCTGGTTTATGGTGATCACGGAGGATGCAAAGAGCTATGCCGGGTCCTTGCCACTCAGGTCCAAATCCTAATGTAAACAGGCAGACAATAAATAATTAACACAAATGGGGTAGGGGTAGAGGAGCGCTGAAGGTGTGAGTGTAGGTCCATGAAGTACATGCTTTCTGAGTTGTTTCCCTGGGCTTTGGTATGGAGACAGGGCCTCATACATGTCTGGCTGTGAGGACTGGCCGTGTAGTGAAGATAACCTTTGACTTCTTATCCTGCCTCCATCTCCCTAGTGTAGCATGTAGTTACTTTGCTTAAAGCTCCAGGCAGACCTCCCTACCAACCCTGGGCAGGTTCCTTTGGATTCAAGGATGAAACACACACACACACACACACACACACACACACACACACACGCACGCACGCACGCACGCACGCACGCGTGCGCGTGCGCACGCGCACGCGTACATGCACACATACACACTAACTTATTTTCAGCCTGCCTTATTGGCTCAATTGTTGGGTACTTCTAATCTCCTGGGGCTAGCGTGTCCTTCTCAGTGTTCTTAGCTCAGCACCTCTCAACCTGCCCTCAGTGTCAGTTGCTCCTTTAGACCCAGCTCAGCACCCTAAATCAGCCCTCAGCATAGTTATGTTTCTAATCTCCCACCTGGAGAAGTGGCCTGTGGATCTCACATGGCTGGTCACCCTTTCTCTCTCTAAAGCATGGCGAAATCTCTCTTCCTCCCCTGCATTCCTTAGCCTGTCTCTGGGTACCTGGAAGTCCTGCCTCTTTCTTTCAACTCATCAATTGCCATCCCCCTGCATCTTTATTGACCAATCAAGAACCAATTGAGGAACAGGACCTTAGCAT
Organism: Apodemus sylvaticus; assembly: GCF_947179515.1. Lineage (NCBI taxonomy): Eukaryota > Metazoa > Chordata > Mammalia > Rodentia > Muridae > Apodemus > Apodemus sylvaticus. Next base: position 44,092,600 of record NC_067482.1, on the reverse strand, counting down.
CAGAATCATCCCTACACCCTAGTGCTGTGATCACAGGTGCAGGGCACTACTACTGGTTTACATGGTGCTGAGGATCAAACCTGGGGCTTTACACACTAGACAAGCACTCTGTAAGGGTGGCTCTGATGCTTTGATTGGGAATCTGTGTGTGAATTCTGAAGGTCCTGTTCCCCAAATGGTCCTTGATCAATCAATAAAGATGCTAGCAGCCAATGAGCTCAGCAGAATAGGCAGGGCTTCCAGTGTTCCTGCAGGCAGGCTGGCAGACATGAGGGAAGAGAAAAGATTCATCATGCTTCGGAGGGAGAAAGAGCCACCAGTCATGTGAGATCTAGGCTGGAGTGGCCATTGTCTGCTTCCCTGGTGGGGCTTGGGGTAGCAGGCAGAATATTAGAAATATAATTAAGCAGATTTAGGGGGCTGAACAAGGAGAAGGTAACCAGGCAACTAAGTAAAGGGCAAAATTAGAGATGTTGAACTGAGAGTGAAAAGAAAGGTACAATAGCCAAGGAATGCTTAGAAGAGCCCAGCCACTGAGCCAAAGCATATTAAAATAAGTTAGTGTGTGTGTATGTGTGTGTGTGTGTGCCTGTGTGTATGCACGCGCGCGTGCCTGTGTGTGTGTGCGCGCGCGTGTGTGTGTGTGTGTGTGTGTGTGTGTGTGTGTGTGTGTGTGTGAGTGATTTGTGTTTCCAAAGGAACCTGGGCAGGGCTAGTAGCACAGTCTGCCCAGGGCTTAAAGTGGGGTTCTAGGAACTACACATTACAACACTCTGCAAACTGAGCTACGTATCTAGCTTGTTTGAGCAGTTTTGAAGGTGAATAGCTTGGTAAGCAAAAGAAGAAAAGACACTGTCAGCAGAAGAACAGCTTTCGATGGGAAGTACAAGAAACATCACAAAAGCAGGGTAGTTACAGAATGAGAGTGAATCCCAGGGACCGGTGGGTGTCAGTGGAAGATAAGGCTGCGAAAGCAGTACAGTTCAGCCTGGGGAGCATTGGAGCTGCTCAACATCAGGAGAAACCGATGTGCTTTCGATAAGGAAGTTGTTCACAGTAATGATCTGAGTGTTTCCCAAAGGCTAACACACTGAACACCGGGTCCTCAGTGTAGCAGTGTTGGGAAATGGTGGAGCCTTGTGGGAGGGGACTAGCTTACTGGGACACCACCAGTGGTTCTCACAGCTCTGCAGAGTTCCTGTGAGACAGGGTCAGAAAAAAGAGTCAAGCCAGGCAGTGGTGGCCTGTAATCCCAGCACTCTGGGAGGCAGAGGCAGGCTGATTTCTGAGTTTGAGGCCAGCCTGGTCTACAGAGTGAGTTCCAAAACAGCCAGGGCTACACAGAGAAACCCTGTCTCAAAAAATCCAAATCCAAAAAAACCTAAAATAAAAGAAAAGAAAAAAGAAAAAGAAAAAAAGAGAGTCAAAGCCAGCATGGGACATCATTCCTACAGTCAGTCCCTGCACTTCCTTGGGGCTAAGGTAGGAGGGTCCACACAAATTCAACCAGGCTACAGAATGAGACTCTGTTCCCATCAACATCACTCCTCACAAGAGCCCAGACTGGTGGTACAAATCTGCTGCCTATTTGTTCAATAAGATTATATAGAGTTAGGAATGGTTTCAATCCACTATGTGAGTCCTGGGAACTGAACCCAGGTCCTCTGCAGGAGCAGCCAGTGAGGGCATCAGGTCACATTGTAGATGGTTGTGAGCCACTGTGTGGTTGCTGGGAATTGAACTCAGGACCTCTGTAAGAGCAGTCAGTGTTCTTAACCACTGAGCCACTGAGCCAGCTCTCTGCCCTCTCTCCATGTATTCCCCTATTCCCTGCTGGCCTCTTTCTCTCCTCTCCTGTGTGTGTGTGTGTGTGTGTGTGTGTCCTTAAGCTTTCATTTCCCACAGTCTGACAGATTTCCAGGTGAAGATGCTGCTGTTAGTAAAGGGGTAGCAATGCCAGGAATCTTGTTCTAGAACATTGGCTAGTTAGTGTTTGCTAGCAACTCATCGAAGCCAGATACTTCTGAGAGGCGGGCCTCTGCACATGTCTGTCTTAGGCAGCTTGCCTGGGGTGCGAAGACCTATCATCAGTGTGGACAAATACATTCTTTGTCCCTGAATTCAGCAGGTCCTCTTCTTCCTCCCTGGACCCCAGCTCATTGCTTTTCCATCAGGAAATCTCCCCGGATAGAGCTGGCGTGGGTTTCCCTTCTCTCGAGCATTGCAGGAGTGTCCTGTCTGTAGGTCAGTTCCTGAGAAGTTGAATCATGTGTTCTGTCTAATTTAGTGAAACTGTGTCCACCTTCTCCCTTTTCTACCCCACCCCCCTGATAGCATTTCTTCTAGGCTCTACCCAACAGTTACCTAGCAACAGCTAGGTGTGAGCCTGGCTTTCTATAAAAGGACTCTCTGGCCTCTCTGGCCTCTCTGGCCTCTCTCTCCCTCCCTCTCTGGGCTTTCCCCACCCCCACTCTCCAAGTATTTCCAGCTGGCCTCTCTCTCTCTCTCTCTCTCTCTCTCTCTCTCTCTCTTTCCCCCTTTCTTTTCTATACCCCCCCTTCTTTTGCCCCACATAGACTTCATTTTATCCTAGACCTGTTGTATGGCTGGGACATGGGAGGACGCCTCAGTATGGACCTGCTAAGGCCCCTCCGGCCCCATCATGCTACTGCATTACAGAACATATCAATGGTACCATGACCCGGATTCACAAGCTCACAGGTTTACATTTCTGTTGGTCCCGATGACGTGGGGTAAATCCACAGGCTGGGACCCCCATCCTGACAAGTCTGCCTGCTACTCAGGCTACAGTGTATATACATAAAATAAATAAAATCTTAAAAAAAAAAAAAGAAAAGAAAGAAATCCCATCATCGGGTGATTGGGTCTCTCTTGGGCATCGGCCCCTGGTACCACGTGACAACTTGGTAATGCAGTTTGTGCTGCGTGTTGTTATTTGTCTATCCTCTGGACACCACTAGTGATAAAATTGTAATAACCTTTATCTTCACCCATGGATATTGTGTCTTCCCTGATACCTCCTACTGGGATGCCTCCTGGACTTAAAGGCTTCCAAATTCACACACTATTTGTAATTAAATTTGGCCCCAATACCCACTGGATAATAACTCTGGATAATAAATAACAACACTGGATAATAAAAAGTTTTACAACTTTTGCCAGTGATCCAGAAAATGGAAAGTTTCCCCAGTGCAGGTTCTTCCCTACCTTCACTCCAAACCTTCTCTTTATCCCTCCTGGTCCCCAACCCAGCTCCACCCTTGATCTGGGGTGGGGGGTAGGGAGTTAGGGGGGGTGGAGGGAGTAACATTCAGCCCCCAACTACTTGTTCTCACTCTGCTCCTGCAGCTCTAAAAGCACTCTCCAGATTTTGTTTCTGACTTAGCTCACTCTGCCGCTAAGCTGTTTGCTCTAGAGGGCTGTTTTAAACTTTCACTTCCTGGGAAATTCATATCTCAAATTTCTTACCCTTCTGGCCTGTACCAGCTCTCAGCCATCTGTGGGGGGAGAAGGTCTGGGTAGTTACTAGATCCCTGCATGCACAAGTAGCAGAGCGTCACTCACTGGGCCAGCCCCAGACCCGTGCCACTCAGACAGACACATGGCAGCACAGGCTGCCTACAGAGGCAGGGAGAGCTCGCCTCACATGCATAACACCCTGCCTACCAGGCAAAACGTTTCTCTTTGTCTCTTTATATGTCTAGCTATTTATCTCTTTGCTGATACATAGCCATGCTTCTGTAAATAAATGCAGTTCCATTCTAATATGTAACATGTGACTTTCCACCAAATGGGGAAAAAAAGCAGAGCTATAGTTTTGGTGCCATCTTAGCTAAGGGTAGTCACATGACTGGCTTTGGCTTCAGTGCCACCTGGGTTAAGGGCACTCACATAATATCTGCCATCTTTGTTGTGGGAACTCCCTGCTTCATTGCCCTCTTACTTGAGGAGAACAACCTGATTTTAAAAAAGGGTCTCCAAAGGCACTTTTCAATTAAGGTAAGGTTTTCATATGGTTTCTATCCTGCCTTGGTAAATATTAATATTTTAGTAATTTTAATATTTTTTAAAAGTTTTAAAAGTTTTATTTTTTAGCAATTTTAATATTGTTTTAAAAGTTTACAATAGAGCTGGAGAGATGGCTCAGTGGTTAAGAGCACTGACTGCTCTTCTAAAGGTCCTGAGTTTAAATTCCAGCAACCACTTGGTGGCTTACAACCATCCATAATAAGATATGATGCCCTCTTCTGGGGTGTCCAAAGACAGCTACAGTGTACTTACATAAAATAAATAAATAAATCTTTTATTAAAAAAGGTTTACAATATTAAAAAGTTAAAGATCACTGCCTTAAAGATATGTTCAGCCTTGATTTTGCTACTGTTATTAGGTTACAATGTAACTTTGTTTGCTAGATACAATCTAAAGCAAACACATAAAAACAGATGTAATTTGTCTAACTCAGATATGCTTAATAGATACTAGCTCTCAATCTTGTCAGAGATCTGCTAAATATAACATTAACTAAACTTACTATGAAGGAGATGCCCAAATCCTAACAATGCCCCCCCCCCAAGGTCTCCAAGGAGATATGGGCACAGTGACAAAGGACTCTACCTGGGTTGTGGTATGACAACTCTATTGCCTTGACCCGTGGCCAGAGACACCGGGAGAACTAAATGTCTCGTATCGCCTATGACACGGCGAGTCATTTCTCCCACGCTGCTCCTCCACAGGAGAAGGCTTCTCATCTTCTGGGCCTGAGAGCCAGACTGCCTCGGCCTGAGTTGTGTTCCTCAGAGAACTGTTTGGGTAGCAGACTATAGACCAACCTCTGTCATTTTAATTAATATATGACATCTAGACTATAACTTATTCTTCCAAGATTTCTGATTACATTGACAGCAAAGCTAACTACTGCTTGATAGCTAGAAAACAGACAACTATCTCCTTACCCCAAGGTAAGGTTTGCCTTCCTTACAGGCTTTTTAATAAAAAATACACAAGTTCAGATGTAACCTTTCATAGATGTGACATTCCACTACTTCCTAAAAGAAAACTCAATTTGCAGTGACTGCTTCCCAGCGATTTACCCTATGTCTCACAGTGAATAATTAAATAAAAGTCTTAAGTTATAAAGATCTAAATGAAAGATCTAGAAAGGCGCTTTAAGGTTGGTAATTACAAGATATGAAGGTTAGAGACCATACAAACTTAACTGGTGGTAAAAATTAATCTAAGATACAAAATGCTTCATATTTCTATGCCATTGTTATACTGAAACTTCAAAGGTTCAAAATCCTAACATTTACCAATGGAGTTCTGATAAATTAGCCTAAAGTCAAAATTTTAAGTCTCCTTTGGTTGTCTTTTAAATGTAAATTTAAAAATACTTCTCATTTTGCTAAATTAATAAACATTCAGTCTTCTAGACAGAGGGAAACAGCCCTTTTGGCCCCTTCTGCGTCACCAGAGGTTTTTGTCTTCCCTAAGCTTACCTTAAAGACTGTTCATGGCGTTAACAAATCTATCTCTTTGGTAAACTTACAAGCTCCAGGAAACCCACCCACTCAGATCTACCTCTCATGGACCAAATAGACTCCATCTAGGTCAGCACACCTGAGAATCAATAGCCTAGGCTCCCACCTGTTGTCTATTCCAGAGGGTGGGGCTCCTCCCCTGTCCCCTGGTTTTGGGACTTCCTTCACCTCAACAAGACCTAAGAGTTTCAAATGTGTACCCAAGAAAAGTTTTTCTCCTAAACCTACTTAACTTTATTTTCTGCCTCTATGTATATGGAATACATATCTATATGTATGTGTATGTGTGTGTGTATATGTGTGTATGTGTATATATATATGCATGATGTCAAACACCTCTATGAAATATATATGTATATCTATTTCAGCATTTTGCCACGTCTAGGTGTTTATTCAAAATCTACATCCAGGACAGCTCCAGAGAAGCAACCCCCCCCCCCCCCCATGCTCTACTCTCACAGAGGCCTCTACTGGACCTTCACCTTCCTGCCTGCAGGTGGTCCCACAGACCCTGGATCCCAAGGAAACAGCCAACTCTCCTAAGACTGGACCAGCATCCGCATCCCCATTTTTATAGGTTTCCCAGAGACACGTCACTCCAAAGTCAGCAGGAAGCAACTAAGGACCATGACAACCCCGCTCCTGCTCCACCATCTCCCTCCTAGTTTCTCATTTTTTAATTAAATCAAAATGGAGGAATGTTAGCATTCCTTCTAGGCTCTGCCTAACAGTTACCTAGCAACAGCCAGGTATGAGCCTGACTTGCTATAAAAGGACTGTTTGGCATCTCTGGCTTCTCTGGTCTCTCTCTCTCTCTCTCTCTCTCTCTCTCTCTCTCTCTCTCTCTGCCATCAATTCATCAATTAGTGTCACTTCCTACCCAGAGGTGTTAGGCCTTTTGAAATTTAGAAAACTTAGGCCATTCAGAGAACGAATGTTTGAAGAAAGAAGGAAGAGCAGGAGGAGGTATAGCTTAGAGATAAATGTTTGAAGTCATTTTGTAACTGGGGGAACCAAGAGTCCTCTAGGAAAATTCCATGCTGAGTGAAGATGGGCAGCCTGCAGGACTCCAGAGCAGGCATCTCCCAGGAGAAAGACAATCTACATACGCCTGGCTCCCGGCTCCTGTGGGCCTCTGCACCCCCACGCTGCTAACGAGCATGGTGAAGACAGGGCTTTCTCTTCACTCACGTTTGAGCAGAATTATGAACAAATTCATTTTCCATCACTCTCTGCTCTGTTGATGGGAGGCAGGCCCTATGGCTGAGTTCTTGTAGCAACACAGAATGAGTCTAGGGCAAAAGGGCAGAGTCATGAAAGAGATGCCAAGAGCACAGGAGGTGGAAAGGAGCCAAGTATCCCAGAAGCCTCCCTGCCCCCCCCCAAAGGCTTTTATTGGGGAAAGGGGAGAAGGGGTGGGAGGGAGAAAGACATCAAGACAGACAGACAGACAGCGGGAGATAGCAAGAGAGAGGAGGGGAGGGAGATAGGGGAGGGAGGGAGGAGAGAGAGAGAGAGAGAGAGAGAGAGAGAGAGAGGAGAGGAGAGGAGAGAGAGAGAGGTATGCAAGTATGTAAGTCGGAGGACCTCACTGGAGTAAGCTCCCTGCCCATATGCATGGGAGAGATCAATCTCAGACCTCAATTAGGCCTGATGGCAAACTCCTTTATCTGTTCAACTGTCTTGCGGGCCCTCCAAGAGGCTCCTTACAAATGCTTTGAGATTTGTGTGTTCTCTTTGTTTAAGAGGTTTGTAGTTTAAAATTTTCAGTCAATCCTATAGCAATAGTTCTGATCAATTCCAAGCCCATTTTATAGATGAAGAAACTGAGAGTTAAGTAGCTCCATCAAGGTTATGTGTGTGGTAAGAGGCAGAGTCAAAATTTGAACCCAGGCATTCTAGTTGGAATAAAATACTCTATATAGCTTTCTCCAAACTCCAGGGCTAGTGCCACAGACAGTACTAGCTGAACAAGGTACTCATAGGACTAAGGGTTAGAGTCCCTGGTGAGCTCAGAAAGAACTCTGTAGTAAACAATAGGTGTTAGTGAGCTGTGCAAGGGGGCTGGCTTTTGACTCCAGCTACTGTTTTGTTCCAGAGGAGAACAGTACACATGGCACAGAGAGCCCCCGGTCCTTAGAAGCCCATTTTAGGTTTAAGGTCAAAGAAAGGGAAGACTCCTCCCTAGGGATCCATGGACAAGGCCAAGCTTCAACTACCCAAGGAGTTGGATGGAGGGGAGGGGAGACACCTGTCTCTAACCTTATAGTCCTGCAGATTTACCTGCATTTAAACATATCAACTCCATTACCCCTGTGCAGATTAGTCTCTTCAGATCCTTAAGTACTCAGAGCTGTCTTGCGGTGTTCAGAGGATTATGCAGAGATGTTGATCAGCTGGTTGCACAGTTTCCTGTAGGCACAAGAGGAAAGAGGTTTAAATACCAGCGAGAGATTTAAACATAAGCGACAACTCTGAAGAGGCAGGGAGGGAGGTCCTGGGCAGTTTCCAGCCTTCTGGTCTTACTTACCTCTTAAAAATCCCTTTCCTACCACACTTATTTTTAAGCTTATTAACATCGACTGACAACAATAATCATAGCAAATGCTTATGTAGTTCAAAATTTGTACACCTGTTTTGTAGGGGGCGGGGTTGCTTTGTTCAGTGGTGAGGGTTGTATTTCATCCTATAGTTTATGTTCCATCATCCGTAGAGGTCAGGGCAGGAACTCCAGGCAGGAACTGGAAACAGGAAATGATGCAGAGGCCATGGAGGATACGGACCTCTCACTGGCTTGTTCTTTTGTTCTGTTTTGTTTTTGAGGGACGATCTTACTAGGTCCCCCGTTGCTGGCCTGATGTTCATTATGTAGCCTAGGCTTGCTTCGGACTTGGGGCGATCCTTCTGCATGACTGCCCAGAGTTCTGGTACTACAGACTTGTACTGCCACACTTTGCTCAAGCGTTGTTGGCAGGTCTTGTTTTGTCTTTAATTTATACCCAGTCTTTGAGACTTCACAGCGGCATGATGACATTAATACTATTACCAGATTAATTTTATAGACAAGTGTTACATATCAAAGGAACCTAGGATGCGGCTCATTCGTATCTGTAGCTCCACCCATCATCTCACGCCCACCCTAAGCCCCTCCCCCAGGGCCTGGGCTTTGCTTCTCTTCCCCGAAACCCACAGCCATTTTGGCTACGCCTGTATATCGGCCGCTGCTGCTTCTCCTGGTCTGTGTGCCTCCTCTCTTGCTCTCCCTCTCCCTCTCTCCTCTCATGGTCCAACTTAGTCTCCTGGTCATGTACAGCCGGGACTCGTCCCTCTGCCTGCTTTCTCCTTTATATCTACATTTAAAGTCTTCTTCATACTTTAGAAGTAGTCAGGTCCTTTCTTTTTAAAATTTTTATTCATCAACAAAGCTGAAACACAGAAAGGACAAGTAACTTGATACAGGTCTTGTGACAAATGACAACCCTAAGGTTCGAAGTCTCAGAGTCCATCCTCATGTCATGACCCTGCTACAGACTTGTACTGCCACACTTTGTATGGCAAGGGAAGGAGACAGGATAACAAACTGATATAGAGACTGTGTATGGAGATTGTCATAGAATGGCTCTAAAGGCACCACTGGCTTCTGAAGTCTTATGTCATTTGCTCCTGGGTAGAATCTGTGGCAGCACAATGGCTTCATTGAACCAAGAAGATGCAGAGTAATTAATTTTATAGGACTTAAAGCCAAGCCTTAAGACATCCAGAGCATCTCATTTTCTTAGATCCTAATTGCCTTGTGAAGAGCCTAAAGCCCAAGTGAGAAAATAGTCAGAAGTAGAGTTCTTGCCTGGCATGTACTGAGGTAGATGGCTCCCAACACTGCATAGAAAAAAGGACAAAAGCTGGGCGGTGGTAGCCCACGCCTGTAATCCCAGCACTCTTGGAGGCAGAGGCACGCAGATTTCTGAGTTCGAGGCCAGCCTGGTCTACAGAGTGAGTTCCAGGATAGCCAGGGCTATACAGAGAAACCCTGTCTCAAAAAAAAAAAAAAATGTCTAGGTCATTTAGCCACAGACAGGACACGTGTAGAGAGTTCTTCAAGTCTGAGAAGCCAGAGAGTGAACAGAGGCCTTCTGCAAAGAATGCCAACCCATAGGACAAGCAAGGATACTCCTTGTTAAATTATCCCTAGAAAGCCAGGCGGTGGTGGCGCACGCCTGTAATCCCAGCACTCTGGGAGGCAGAGGCAGGCGGATTTCTCAGTTCGAGGCCAGCCTGGTCTACAGAGTGAGTTCCAGGACAGCCAGGGCTACACAGAGAAACCCTGTCTTGAAAAAAACCAAATCCAAAAAACCAAAAAAAAAAAAAAAAAAAAAAAAGTCCCAAGAGATATCATCACATAGGGCAGAGATGAACTGAACATGCTAAGCTCCACCCCGAATTTGATTCCAAAATGTTGCATTTTTAATTTACAATGTTAACAATTGCTAGCTATGCACTCTATCAATGAGCATGTCCTAGGCCAGCTTTAATCACCCCTAAGAATACAACAGAGTCGTAATAAGTGCACTCATAATACTGTGTAACTAATACTAACATCCGTCTTAAAGGTCTCCATCATCCCACACTAAAGCTCTGTACCCACAAAGCAATAGATCCCCACTCCCTGTCACCTCAGCCTGCTGCCCATTGCCCTATTCCGACCCTGTGAGCTTGCCTCTCAGTTTGAAGGTGGTTTGCTAGGCAACAACACATAACTCTGTTACTAATACACTTAACCCACTTGTAGAATATCTTAATGTGCTTGCCCCTTTGTCAAGCGTCAGTGTCACAGAAGAATCTGGAACTAGCCCAGAGCTTCAGTTCACTTTGTCATTTGTATATTTAACTCCTCTGCATCACAGACAACAGTGAGAACACTTACGCCTAACGATTACTTTAAAATTCAGAGGGCAGCTTCGCACTTAAATATCATTTTTATCTTTCACAGTTGCTTTGCATTTAAATGCCATTATTACGTTTTACAACAGCAGGAGTTTAAAACCCAAAATGAATCTGGGACTGAGGATCAACGTGTAAGCCACTTGCCCAAGGTCACAGAAGAGAATGAGTTAGTTCGCAACTATTTATGGGCCACTCCTATTTGTAAAGGGAAGTAAAGAGGGGACACAAGGGACAATTTACTATCTTGAAAGAGACAATACAAGCCTGGTCTTCAAATATCATCTGCTTTTGTGGGAAACATCACAGATAGACCCCTGAGAATGTCTCTGGGTGGTGTCCGGGTCAACTAAGATGGCTCCCGGTAAAGTGTTTTGTAAGGTGTTAAAATGAAGAAACATTGTTACAATGAAGAAACATTGTAACAATAAATGCAGCTGTTAGGGCAGAAGAGCATGAGGCAGCAGGCCAGGTAGAGCCCAGTAAGCAAAGACAAGGCAATCGTGCTCTACGCATAGAGAATAGGAAGGTCTTTTCAATGGGTCACTAAACTTTTTTAATGAACCATCAGAATTCATTGCAACTGTATGGGCAAGAGATTTTTTTCCCCCTTTTGACTTTTAGTTGTGCATGTACATACACATACACACACATATATGTATGTATTTATTATGCATATGTATCCATATTATTTATATGTATATACATATACATATTTATTTGTACCTGTGTGGCGTACATATGTGCACATGTGTGTCCTTGTTCAGGTGAACGTGTGTAGAGGCCAGAAGAGGAGACAGGCTCTAACTGTACCTGAGACCGGTTCGTTTAAAAAATAACCAGCTAGAAACCGACAACCCTTTTGTCTCCACCATAGACCCTGGCACTGAGGCTAGGGCACACACTCAGTTTTGCATGTGCCGGCTGAGGATTCAAACTCAGGCCCTCCTATCTCCCCCATCCCCTTCTAGCCAGTTTTTGGAAGATAGTTAACATTTTTCAGGTCTGAGGTGGGGAATTTACTTTTAGTGTCCCATCCAGGTCTGTAAGTCTATATTCATAAGCCTCACACCACGTTATCCTTACCAGCTGACCAATCAGCTGTAAGGCAGACAGATTCGTGGCAGAGTAGTGACCTCAGCTCAGTCACACACACAATTCTGCCTGCAAATTAACCCAGGTCTACAAAAAGGTACTTGGAATTCCTCCAGCGTTAAGAGCATATGGTCACGGGGATCTTTTGGTGGCTGAGGAAAAAACACCGAACCCCTTGTTGTTGGTTAGATTTCAATCCGGGTTCCCGTGCACTTTGCTGGTAATCCCCCAGATTCAGACAAGTGACGAGGCAGAAGAGAGGGGAGCCCAGACCTTACTAACAGTCATTGTTTTGTTTTTTAGTGCTAACTCCTTAACGTCATGCTTGCCAAGCACACAGCCCGCTAAGCTTCCTCCCTTGCCTGTTCTCCTAATATACAAAAAGCAAGCTGGGGGCATGTCTCAGCGGCCGCAGATGAAGAAGAAAGAAACACGAAAAGAGGAATACAGCTAATGGCGGAGCTTGATGCCCGGGACTGCCAAACAGGGTTTTGATTTTTTTGAGGGTTTGTTGTTGTTTGTTGTTGTTGCTGTTTTAATGAAAAGGAAGACGTCGGAGACGCAACATATGTCTGCTAACTGCAGCAGCGAGGCAGGGGCGGTGTTCTGAGTTTCTTTAGTCTGACTGGGGCAGAACCCCAGTGAGCTTGGGGTGGAGCATTTGCTCGCTCGCTTGCTTGCTGCTCTACACAGGTGGGTCTGAGACTGATCACCCAGCCTCCCAGCCTCCCAGCCTCCCAGCCTCCCAGCCTCCCAGCCTCCCAGTCTCCCAGCCTCCCAGCCTCCCAGCCTCCAAGCCCCAGCAACCTCGGAGCAGAAAACTCATCAAGCAGAAAACATTGTTATGTATTGAAGTTCCAAATAAAGTGATGCTTTCAAAGACGATTTAAGTAAACTAGCTTTTGTTGGGGAAATTCGACACGTTTGCTCAATTTTGGGAGGAAAAAGAAAATATCCCAAACTGTGAACTGGGAAATGAGAAGAATTACTTTGTTTGACCCTCTCCCTCCCCTTATGGTATAGAGAAATGTATGCGATTCGATAGCTGATTGATATCATGGTTCTTTTTGAAAGGAACTTCAAACAAGACACTGTAAAAGACTGGAATATTGCCCAACTCTCTGGGTATGAGGGGTTAAGGCACAGAAGGGTACAAACTGAATGAGAAAGTAAGAACAGATTAAAGGGCTAGGAATTACATTATTAAAGCCGGCCACCGTTCCCTCCTCCTCCCCCCCCCCCCCCCCCCCCCCCCGCGGCTAACCCTGGGCCCAACTTATCTTAGTAAGCCAAGGGAAATTCACTCTGGACCCGGCTGTATATTCAGTACATTCTGGCTGACATTTTAAACCCCGTCTGAAATCTGGTTGCCTTCCAAGCACATGCAATACTAGAATGGAGAAATCGTATAGATGACTATCTCATTTCTATTTCTTTCTGAGACACTGACAATGATTCTTTGTAAAGCGTCTCACGACCTGAAGGAAGTTATCAACAAACGTTCTGCAGAAATCTATCAGGCTGATTATTGTAATTTATATAATGTGGCTATTCCATTTCTCGGGCTTCGTGTGTTGTAGGATCAAAACATGTATGAAGGGCAACAAGGTCTCCCAGCTGCCAAACACAGGAGTGACCAGGACTCAAGGCTGAGGGTATCTTCAATTCCTTTGGGGAGAGAATGATGACAGGTGACAGGCAGGACTATCAGATTTGTTCCAGTCCTTCCCAGCTACAGCAAACAGTACTCAGCAGAGAAGAAGTTCCTATCTCCTTGGTTTCCCAGACAGCCCTGTGAGTGCTAGCTTCACTGAGGAGTCTATGTTGAAGTTTCATGCTATTCAGATAAGGCAACATCTGGATTCATAGAGAACCCCTAACCAATGGCTCAGCAGGTAAGAGCACTGACTATTCTCCCAAAGGTCCTGAGTTCAAATCCCATCAACCACATGGTGGCTCACAACCATCCGTAATGAGATCTGACGCCCTTTTCTGGTGTGTCTGAAGACAGCTACAGTGTGCTTACATATAATAATAATAAGTCTTTTTTAAAAAAAAAAAGCAGCCTAACTCTTATGATAACCATTTAGTTGAAATAAATTTCTTTCATCAAAACTGTTAGCAGGGCACCCCATAGCCAAGGCCCACCCTGTCAGCAGGTTTCTACTCCTTCTCGATCGACAGCCTGCAAACAGACCTACCAAGGCATGGTGTGTGGGATGAAGGTTCTGAGGCCACGGTTCCCAGATGGACAACGTGATTACTTGGCATCTGACATCAGACTGCACCAGAAAGCCTCATTATGGTGACACACAGGTGACAGGTTAACCTCATTCTCAGCATCAACCCCAAGGCAGACTCGAAGCGTCCCCTTGACAGGTGTCTGCTCTTTTAACCTGGAAACAGCAGAGCGTTGTCTGGCTTTCTCTGGCCAGACAGAGCCACGTGGCAAGCGAACAGCCAGACACCATCTTGCTCGGACTCACACTCCTCAGTAAAGATGATGACATTTATGACATTGGAGTCTAACGCATCGAGTTAATTGAATTATTTGCTTAGAGTAAAGACACGTGGAGTAGCCAGGCTTGGTGGTGTGCTTGAACATAGCTCAGTGGTAGAGTGTTTGCTTGTCTAGTACCAGGATCCCCTGGGCACAACTTCTCAGTTACAAACACAAAAAGAGAGGAGAGAGAGAGAGAGAGAGAGAGAGAGAGAGAGAGAGAGCTGCTGTATCCCTAATGCTGGCCTTAAACTTGCAGTTCTTCTGAGTGTTGGAATTACAGGCACCAGGCCCAGCTTTTGGCTAGTTATCTAGATAGATACACAATGAGAACACACCACACACACACACACACACACACACACACACACAATTACACAAAATAGTCTATTTTTAAACATAGATATTTTACATGTACTTATTGTCTGTGTACTTATTATATGTATATGGGTGAGGTGGGTTATGTGCACACCAGTGTGTATGTGTGTGTGTGTGTTGGGGGGGTGGTGGTCAGAGGACAGCTGGAAGGAATTGGGTTTTTCCTTTTACCAGGGATCAATCTCAGGTCACTGCTTTGGCAAGCAGGTGAGTGCATCACAGGTTGTTTTACTTTCCTTGTTAGTGCTGGGGTTCAACCTCGGAGTTTGGGTACGCTAGGCACTCTGCCCGTGAGCTAGATCCACAGCCCCCAAATAAACTCTTTGTGTTGTCATTGGGTTTTCCGTTCATTTGTTTGTTTGTTTGGTGCAGTTTGTTTGTTTTGAGACAGGGCGCACTGTGTAGTTCCTACTGATTTGGAGCTTGCTATGTAGACCAGGCTAGCCCCAAACTTCCAAAGATCTTCCTGGCTCTGCTTCCCAAGTGTTGGGATTAAAGGGCAATGTGAAATCACACCTAGTCAAAAAAATTCTTTCTAGAGCTACTTTTGAAGAGTTGCCACAACACAACTGTGGTCTTTTTGTTGTTGGATGATGATGATGATGATGATGATTT
This sequence comes from Apodemus sylvaticus, assembly GCF_947179515.1. Classification (NCBI taxonomy): domain Eukaryota; kingdom Metazoa; phylum Chordata; class Mammalia; order Rodentia; family Muridae; genus Apodemus; species Apodemus sylvaticus. The sequence goes on along the minus strand of NC_067482.1, from coordinate 44,077,515 downwards.
AGGAGCTGAAGAAATAGCTCATGGGTTAAGAGCACTTGCTGTTCTTGCAGAGGACATTCGAGAGGAGCTGGGTTTGGTTCTCAGCCCTCTTATGGTAGCTTACAGCTGTTAAAAGTCCAGTCCCAGAGGATCTGGCATTCTCTTCAGGCACCAGGCTTGCACGTGGTGCACTTACATGTAAGTGCGTAAAAGTCATATGCATAAAATAAAAATAAGCACAACTTTTAAGAAGGGAAAATTAGATAATTACTGGTAGTCATCATGCTCCTGCCATAAAAAGCACATCTGTAACTGGAACTCTGGACGTCGTGGGCAGAAGGGTTTCCATGGCATGAGAGCTCCAGTGTGTCTCCTGTCTTGCTTTTATTCTATAGGGAATTTGGGAGACGCGCTCCTACAGTGGTCTTGCTTATAACAGTCACAATGGGGTCATACAACTCACAAAGCACGCACTGAACACTGTCGCGGGATCCCAGAGAGGTGGGAAGAACAGGAACTGGGAATTTGAAAACCTGGGGTGCAGAAGCCAGAAAGGGCCCAGGAACTCGTCACCGACTCACAGCTGTGGTGCACGCGGCCTCCCCCCTTCTCACCTACGTCACTCCGGAGTCTACCACTGTGCTTCAAAACCTGAACAAAAAAGATGCCAGTTGCCTGGCGGTGGTGGTGGCGCAAGCCTGTAATCCCAGCACTCTGGAAGGCAGAGGCAGGCGGATTTCTGAGTTTGAGGCCAGCCTGGTCTACAGAGTGAGTTCCAGGACAGCCAGGGCTATACAGAGAAACCCTGTCTTGAAAAAACCAAATCCAAAAAAAAAAAAAAAAAAAAAAAAAACCAAAAAACCAAAACCAAAACCAAAACAGAAACAAAAGATGCCAGTGAACTTTAAGAAAGACCCAAACTCTCATCTCCCTGGTTCCTTTTCCAAAAGAAAAACAAAGTAGCTCACTAGGTAATATGGTGTCTACCTATGCAGTGGGTCCTTCATGGTGTGTGGTATGCAAGGGACAGCTTTATAGTACAGCAGCAGCTGCCCTGTGCATTCATTCCCTCAGAGAGGCTCCAACAGGATGTACTTGGGCTATAGCCACCAAACGTTCCTTCGAAGCTCAGTCCCGTGGCTCCCAGATGTATTTGCCCTGTTCTTATTGTCTGATAGAACACGAGAGTGACCTGGGAAGAGTCGCTACGGGGTGAAGGGTTGGCACAGCTCCTCACAGATATTTGGGGTGGAGAGAAAAGCAGAAGATGGGAGAGATTGGACACAATTCTTGGAACCTGCCCCAAGGCAGAGAGCCAGAGAGTTTTTTGCATAAAGTACCAGAACATGAAGTACTAGTCTTGCTTCAACCAACTATAGTCAGTAACGTGGGGAGGAACTTTGAGAGGTGAATCCAGGCGTTCATTCATGGATTGAACACCTAGTATTGATGATAGAGCATGGGACAATTCAAGGTTGTTCCACGGAGTTTACACTCAGGTAAGGGGAGAAAAACATTAAGCACAAAAACAATAAACGGTACACCAGCCAGTGGTGAGTGCTGTGGAAAAGGGGGGAGTGTTTGCTTAAATTAGTCTGTATTCCATTACTGGGGGCTTGTTTTACTCATATTTCTGAAGGCCATTCCCAGAGCCGTACCCCCAACAACCCCTAATAACCAATGCCACATGCCTTAGAGGTCCCACTGCCTGCCAATACTGCCTATCTCCAGGGCCTGAGCCTTTGGGTAGGATCTAAATCACAGAGAGGCTGGAGCCAGGAATCTATATGTGCTGCTTAGGTTGATGAAATGCAAGCCACTGATGAAGACATTTGGATAGAAACTTTTTGGACACAAGGGAAGGAACCATGGGGATGTTTGGAAGAAAGAGAAGTCTAAAGCGGAGAGACCAGCAGGTGAAGACTTTACCAAAAGGAAATGGAGGGCATATTTAAGGAACACAGTTAGGAGGCCAGTGAGTGGCATTGAAGTGCTGCGAGGCAGAAACTAATGGAGAGGTAAGAGAAATCATGGGACCAGACCTGCGGGCCAGTGCCAGGCTCGGGCAGCACAGGGTCCACCAGAGGGCTTTAAGCACAGAAGTGGTAGGTTCCATCCGGCTGCCGTGTTGGAAAACACCTTGGGCCTCTATCATGCACTATGATGCAAACCTGTTCTTGGAGGGCATCCTGCACGACCCAGGTACCCTGTGATTCCCAAGTCTACATCTCATGACCGGATCCTTTAACATGAACATTTTGAACCCTGGGCATGTCACGGTTCTTTCCCAGTCCCCAGGACTTGTTTTAAATGGGTTTCACTTACCCATAAGAGAAAGTACAGTTCCTTTTCTACCCCGGACGTAGCCCTTGCCCACCTCGGCTTCCCGGTGTGCTTTGCGTGTCTTCCTCTTCCCACTCCGCCGCACTGCGCTCCTTTCAGGTCTTCCTAGAACAGTGTTCCCCTGGCCATGATCCTTCCTGGTACGCTCTTCCTATGACCCCCGAGTCTCGGCTGTGAATCTCCTTTGATAACTCAGCTCTAGGAATCGGTCTGATCTACTCTAGCCATCAACTGTAAAGTGAAGCTATGGTTGAATCTACTGTGTGGAGTTACTCATTCCAGAAGACAGACTACATACTGAGATTTTTTTTATTTAGTATTCTTTTAAATTATGTCAATGGTTTTTTTTAATGAGTATATATAATATTATTAAATTATGATTTATAATATTGGTGTTTTCTTTCTTTTGGGGGCGGGGGGATGCTGGAGACTGAACCCTAGGCCTTGCATATAAGCTAGGCAAGGGCTCTGCCACTAAGCTAGAGTCCCAGCCTTTAGTTACTTTAGATTTTATTTTGTCATCAATGTGTGTATGATTACAGGCACATGGATAGAGGTCAGAGGACAACTTTCAGGAGTCAGTTCCCTCCTTCCATGGAGGGTTTCAGAGACCAAGTTCAGACCCTCAGGCTGGTAAGGCAAGGAGGAAAAATGAATCAACACCACAAGCAGGTATGTGTGTATGTGGTGTATGATGTGTGGGTATATGTGTATGTATATGTGTATGGTGTATGTGTTTGTGGTATGCGTTGTGTGTATGTATGTATGTATGTATGTATGTATGTATGTTTGGATATATGTATGGATATATGTATATATGTGGTGTATGTATGTGTATGCATGTGTGTGCGGTACATGTGTGTGTTGTGTGATCTAAGTGTGGGGTGCATGTATGTGTCATGGTGCACAAATGGAAATTAGAGGAAATCCTGTGAAGCCCTTTTTGTGGGTTCCTTGGATCAAAGTCAGGCCGTGAGGCTTCTCAGCGCGCACCTTTTCCTGCTGAGCCATCTTTCTGCCTGTTGTTTTGCTTTTATTGGAATAGTGTCTCATGTAGCTCAGGCTGACCTTGAACTCACAGGATCGCTGAAGCTGGTCTTGAAACCTGGATCTCACTTTTGTCTCCTGAACACTGGATTCCTGCGTATGTACCCCGGGGCCTACCGGCTTTATCTTTTAATTCTGGAATTAGGCTGCTTGGAATGGTATGATAAGCCATACACGCCGGTAGAAGTCTTAGATCTTACTTTGTCGAGTTGGGAGTGGCAGCATGCGCCTTTAATACCAGCATTTGGAAAGCAGTGGCAGGTGAATCATTGTGAGTTTGAGGTCAGCCTCATCTACAAAGTGAGTTCCAGGACAGCCAGGGCATTTAGGCAGAGAAATTCTGTCTCAAAAGACAATATTTTCCTTATGTTCTCTCTATTACTGTCATCTTCTGTGAGGCTTTCACCAGAACCAAAAAGAAATGGAAATGCCCTGCAGCATCTCCATGCGGAGAACACTGCTATCACTGCAGGACACTTTGTCCTAGAGACCACCTTCCTGGTCTCCCTAGTGTTCTGTTCCTATGGAGATGGCTATGACAGGATGATAATGACTTTATCCTAAGTCCCCTTTCTGCCAGTGCCCACCTTGTGCCAAGCAGTGTGGTAAGAGGGAAGACATGATATCTTGTTCAGTCTTTAGAGGATTAAACCATGATTCAGCTCACAGTGGTCATTCTATAATCATCGCAAAAAAAAAATTGCAAATTTGATGGCTATTTACCCAGGTTTCCATACTCAACTCTTCCTTCATCAAAAATATAAGTTGGTTCTAACCCTATCAAATCATACAAAAACCGCTTATACAAAACTAAATACACACACACAAAATAATTAAAAATATATCCTTTCCAATCAGGCCTGGTGGTGCCCTTCTATAATCTCTAGAACAAAGGAGGCAAAGGGAAAAGAAAGGAGAGGCATCCAAGGACAGACAGGGCTCCATGAGACCTTGTCTCAAACAAATAAGAAAACCACCACCACCAACAACAAAGCAGTTTTGTCCGTGTGGTCTGGGGGCCTGTGGCTAGGCTCTGTGGTCTGCTCTCCAAGAGTCTGCATGTTGGAATCCTGGTCCCTAATGTGGCAATTGGGCAGCATACTTCTGAGAGATGGGGCCTCGTGGTCAAAGATTAGGACATTTGGGGGGATGTCCCGAGAAGGATTTATGATAGTTCTTGGGGGACCCTGAATTGATTTTTGCCTCTGCCCCAACTTTGGTTTCCCCAGCTCTGCATGTGGTCTTTCCTTCTTACACACAGTTCCTGGCATCGCAGTGTTATCTGCCACAAAGCTTTCATCAGAGCCAAACAGAAGCGGAGACCATGCTCTTGAGAGCTCCAGAAATGACAACTTCTTTTCTCTGTAAAGTTACCCAGCCTCGGGTATTTAACTGTAGTAATGAAAGACCGATAAGCACAAGGTCTTTTCAGAGTCTGGAGGTGCTGTGCATTTGGGTGTTACAGGATATCTAAGTCTTAGATTTAAAGAAAGAGGACATTGAAATTTGGAGAAAAAAAAAAGTCTGGGCATAGTGTTCGTTTCTGAAGAGATTTATCCTTTATCAGCTAACTTACTACATCCTTAAATTGTTTCCTTTAACTTTCAGATATTAACTTACTTATTTATTCTCTCCCTCTCTCTCTCTCTCTCTCTCTCTCTCTCTCTCTCTCTCTTTCTCTCTCTCCTCCTTTGATTTTTCAAAATAGGGTTGCTTTTTGTAGCCCTGGGCGTCCTTCAACTCTCTCTGTAAACCAAGTGGCCTCGAACTCAGAAATCTGCCTGCTTCTACATCCTGAGTGCTTAAAGGTGTGTGACACCATAGCCAGGCTAGTTTTTTTTTTAAGATGTATTTATTTATTTATTATTTATTTATTTATTTATTATGAGTACACCATTGCTTTCTTCAGATACACCAGAAGAGGGCATCAGACCCCATTGCAGATGGTTGTAAGCCACCATGTGGCTGCTGGGAATTGAACTCAGGACCTTTGGAAGAGTAGTCGGTGCTCTTAACCACTGAGCCATCTCTCCAGCCCAAGGAGGCTAGTTTTTATTTTCAATTATATTTGTGTGTGTGTGTGTGTGTGTGTGTGTGTGTGTGTATCTCTGTGTGTGTATCTGTGTCTGTGTGTGTTTGTGTGTGTGTGTGAGAGAGAGAGAGAGAGAGAGAGAGAGAGAGAGAGAGAGAAAGAAAGAGAGAGAGAAAGAGAAAGAGAGAGAGAGAGAGAGAGAGAGAGAGAGAGAGAGAGAGAGACTGTAGATGTCTGTGGTGTCCAAAAGAGTGTTGTCAGATTTTCTTAACCTAGAGTTACAGGCAGTCTGAATCACTCATACGGACATTTGGAACAGAATCTAGCCCCTCTCTTCAAAAGCAGTCTCCAGCCCTGCCCCCCCCCCAATTCATTTCCTAAGAAATGGTGGCCTGTTTCAGAAACTAGACACATGAAAAGGTGTGGGTGATCACATAAACAAACAGGTAGGAATAAGACAGGAGATGTTTTGATAACAGAGAGAACAGAAAAAAAGACCTTTAGTATGTATTTTGAATTAGAGTTGCTAACTACTTCCTCACAAGTTAGCTCAACCTTTGGTATCTGAGAGAGACAAACAGGGGAGATAGAAAAAACTAGAAAATGGAAAGGTGATTCCCAAAGATTCCATATAAGAAGTACGTTGACCGTTAAAAATGACGAGGGATCCACATCTGTCCGTCTGTCCATCTGTCCAAAGAAGAGCAGCTCTCCTTCGCTCTCACTAAGAAATAACCAATGGTGTGATGGCTTTAACTGGCCGTGTGGGGCAGGCCTGTAATCCCAGCAATGGGGAGGAGGAGTCAGAAAAGTCTGGAGGGGTCAAGGTCAGCCGAGGACACACAGTGAGTGTATAAGTTAGTTCCTATACAAACAAATGATCATCTAGGAAGAATATTGGTTTGAAGCAAGTCTTTGGAGCGATACTTGTGGTCCCCTCCCACCCTGGCTCGGCCTTCGGGAGAACTGACTTTTGCCATTTTGCTCGTGACTAAAGGAGGCTCAAGGGAACTGCATGCTGTGTTTTCCGAATTACACGAATCCGAATTGAAACCTGAGCATAAATGATCCAAGAATGATGTTGTTGGGGACAAGGGAGGTGGCTCAATGGTTAAGACCGCCGACTGCTTTTCTGGAAGATCCAGATTGGAATCCTCCACCTGATGGCTCACAACCATCTGTAACTCCAGTTCCAAGGGACACAAAGCCTCCTTCTACCGCCACAGGCACCAGACATGTACACAGTGCGCATCCACACATGCAGACAAAACTCATACATGTAAAATAAAGAGAAGTAAGTTTTTTTTTTTTTTAAACAGAACTACAGTCTCGTTCGCTGACAGCTTAGAACTGCCTTTGGTTCTTCTGTGATTTGGCATGGTTGAAATTCTGATTGAGTCCAGAATTTAAGGCTGGCAAGGTGGGTCAGTGGGTAATGTGATTGGCTGCTGACAAGCTGAGTTTGAACTTGGGACCCACATGCTGGAAAAAGAGAACTGACTTTCACAAATTGACCTCTGACCTACACACACACACACACACACACACACACACACACAGACACACACAGACACATTCATAAACAGACACACAAAGAGACCTACAAAGACTCACAGACACACTGTGCTACATACGGACACACACACACACACACAAATAAAAAATATAGTGAAAAAAACCAAAGAAATGAAACAAGAATATGGGGACATCCATTCTAAAATTTGAAATGGTGCTTGAGGTCTGGAGAGATGGTTCAGTGACTAAGAGCACTGGCTGCTCTTCCAGAGGTCCTGAGTTCAATTCTCAGCAAACACATGGTGGCTCACAACCATCTGTGATGGGATCCGGTGCCCTCTTCTGGGGTGTTAGAAGACAGCTACAGTGTACTCATATACATAAAGCAAATTAAATCTTAAAAAAAAAAGAAAGAAATAGTGCTTGAAAGAAGCACAAAGCCTTTTGACACTTGACTACAGCTTAGCTTCTGATTCAGAATAGGGTTTTTTAAAATTTGTTTGGGTTTTTTTGTCTTATCAAGTTCATTTAAAAAGATTATCAGCCCACAGGAAAGTTTTAAGTTTTAAGTTTTATTTACTTAAAGCTTTAGATATACTTCCATCTCACATACTTAAAACGTTTTTTTTTACTTTATTTTTTATTTGTGTGTGTGTGTGTGTGTGACATATGTGTAGGTGGTCACAGAAGCTAAACTTGAAGCTGTAGTCACAAATGGTTGTGTGCCAACATGGATGCTGGGAACTGAACTCAGGTCCTCTGGAAGAGCAGCACACTCTCTTAACCAGTGAGCCATCTCCCCAGCATGATTTTTGTGTGCTTTTAAAGGTTTTCCATCTGTGAAACACCTTACGACAGGGCTCAGTGAGCACTTTCCATACAGAGCCAGCTGGTGAATTCTGTAAGCAGGGTGGTGATGCTGGGGACTGAACCCAGGACCTAAGTGTGTGTGTGTGTGTGTGTGTGTGTGTGTGTGTGTGTTGGCATTGGGCTGCCTTGCCACTCAGCTGTATCCCAACAGTCTCCTAAATACTTCAGATTTCAAGGGCCATGTGGTCTCTGTCATAATACCCAGTGCTGCCACTGAACCGTGACCACAACCACATAACAACTTTCATAAGCAGGGAGCTTGGTGATGGTGTCTGTAATTCCCACACTTGGAGGCTGTGGTAGAGGATCAGGAGTCTGAAGACAGCCTGGGCCATATATAGAGAGAGACTGTCTTAGAAAAACAAAAACAGAAGATTATAAATAAATTAGTGTGGCTGTGTTCCAAGAAAGCCTTTTTAAGAGAGAGAGAGAGAGAGAGAGAGAGAGAGAGAGAGAGATGAAATTATGGAGTTTGAATTTTGCATATTTTTGTGTGATGAAATATTATGCTTTTGTTTTTTTAAACAATAAATACAGAAACACTTTTTAGCAAAAGGTTCACAACTTGTGGCATGTAGACTGGAATGGGTTCTGGTTCTCGGCTTGTCAATGTTTGATCTTAGACTATGAAATCAGAATCTTAAGGAATGAAGTGTTGCTTAATGGTGCATGCCTTTAATCCCAGCACTTGGGAAGCAGAGGCAGGTGGGTTTCTGAGTTTGAGGCCAGCCTGGTCTACAGAGTGAGTTCCAGGACAGCCAGGGCTATACAGAGAAACCCTGTCTCAAAAAACAAAACAAAAAAAACCAAAAACAAACAAACAAAAAGATTTACTTAATTAATGTTTGTGAGCATCCTGTCACTGACACATCAGAAGAGGGCTCCAGATCCAATTACGGATGGTTGTGAGCCACCATGTGCTTGCTTGCTGGGATTTGAACTCTGGAACTCTAGAAGAGCAGTCAGTGCTCTTAACCACTGAGTCATATCTACAGCCCATGAAAAAAAAAATTTAAAGACTTATTTTGACTTCCGATGAATGAATGTTTGACTCATGTATGCTCGTAGCACGTGTGTGCCCGATGCCTGCAGATGCCCGAAGAGGGCATTGGAGTCCCTGGAACTGAAGTTATGAATGCTTGTGAGCCACTGTGAGTTCTAGGAACTGAACCTGGGTTCTCTACACAAACCTGAGTCCTCCCTACTGGGAGCACTTCTCAAGTCATCCTCCCACTCCCTGCTGCTGAGCCACCTCTCTAGTCAGCCCCACCCACCCCACCCCACCCCACCCACCCCACCCCACCCCACCCTACCCCACCAGATCCTCTTCCCAGTATAAAGATAAAGGGTTTATTTAGTGCACAGTCCTGATCCGAGAGATCAAGACTTTGACTCTGTAGGTGGCCCTTTTTTCTGGCAGAATTCCAAGGCTGCACTGTACAGGGTAAACAGCTATAATCCCAGTACCCTAGGGGCAGAGGTGAGAAGATCCCAGGTTCAAGGCCAGCCTGGTCTACAAAGAAGGAACCACAGCTCCTCTTGTGCTAGGCCATAATGTAGTGGAAATCCAAGGTTGTAGCTGGAGGTCTGGAGTAAAGACAGTGGGGGGGGGGGTGATGGTGGGCTACTTGGCATGAGAGTATCAGGGTTAGAATGCACAGCTTCTATATTTTGTTGGTTTGGTTTGGTTTGATTTGATTTTACAACACAGGGTTTATCTGTGTAGCCCTGGAACTTGCTCTGTAGACCAGGCTGTCTTCAAACTCATAGAGATCCTCCTGCCTCTGTCTCCCTAGTACTAGGATTAAAGACGTGCACCACCACTGCCTGATAATGATTTCTATTTTTAAGATCCTCCTGTACCCATTATGTCTTCTGTTAAAAAAAAATTAAATAAACTATGAATCAGAAACATAGGTCCAGCTTTGAGATCCAACTGATTCTCATCCACAGCGTTTGTGTTCAAAGTGGGGAAAACAAGAAAACACCTTCTGCTCTTCAAACTGTTATTCCACAAATATAACAAACTAGAAACACCCACAGACCGGAGTAACTACTACACAGCCGGCTGAACCCTCTACCTGAAAGATCTCTGTCCATGGGCCATAAACAACCGCAACAAAATGCGAGCATTCAGCTGAGCCACTGGGTTTGGTGACTTTCCCCTGAATAAATGATCATTTTGTCTTCCCGTTGCTGGGTCCTACCATCTCCTGGCCTGACCATGAAGTGACCCCGCTGGTCAAATGGAAGCATTTATCCAGGCATATTTTCCATTTTTGTTTTATAGTACAGGGTGACGGCTATGTTAACACTTTTTCAGGCGTATTTGGTGGCAAATTATAGGACAAAGACATTAAGAATGGTAAAATGCGGGGAAGGGCACCAGACCACGTTCATTTCCTCCAGCATATGCCTTTAACCCAAAGTCTTGTTGAAGACTGAAAAACAAAACAAAACAAAAACAAACAAACAAACAAAAGGCCTGGCATCCAGGTGAAGCATGGCTGACAAGGACCACTGTTGTAGTTCTGATGTAGTCTGGGAGGATCCTGAGATGCTTTGTTCTTCCGTGTAAGTTTTCAAGTTAGCTACTGGCTGGCAGGAGGAATTCCGTTGTCAAGGTCAGCCTCAAGCCTGGAGCTGACCAGGTCCTTGCAGATCTGGTAAACACCGGAAGTGGTGCAGCCCACTTCAAGGCTAGGAAGTCAGACCCCAGGCACGTGCAATCGCATCCTGTCCGGCAGGTGGGTCAACCACGCCTACACCTATACCATGGGTTTGCACCATGCATCTCCTAGTCACTCTAAAATTGATGCATTGTGTGTCTCACAAGTGAAGATGGCTGTGTACACGTGTGCGCATACACATGGGGACCAGAGGACAATTTTGCATGTCACTCCTCAGAAGCCCTCCACATTGTTTTCTGAGACAGGGTCTCTTACCAGTCTGGTGTTTGTTAGCTGGGCTAAACTAGCTGGCCAGCGAGCCTCAGGGACCTTTCTGTTTTCTCCTCCCCCCTACTCGGATTACAAGCACACACAAGGCTTGGTATCTTCACCTACCTTCTAGGGATAAGACTTGGGTCTGCGTGTTTGTGTAGTGAACACTTTACTAATTGAGCTATGCCCCCTTACCTCCAGTGCTAGGCTAATATTTTTGTGATTTTTACATTTTACTTTTTTGTTGTTTTTGTTTTGTTTTGTTTTGTTTTTGATGCTGAGAATTGTAAGGCCTCAAGTCTTCCTTGGAGAATGAAAAAACAAAAGGAATCAGACAAGGCACAGCACGATGCCGGTGGTGACGTAAGATGGTGTGGGGCTGTGGAAAACAAATATTGAATGTAGGATTTACCACTGAGGGGCTAGGGATGTGGTTTAGTTGATTGGCCAGTTCCAGTGTATTGTTTCTTTACTGTTGTGAATAATGCCACTATGAACATCGGTACACACAAATCTCTTCAAGACTGTGATTAAGAGAAAACTTTTGGCCTGGCAGTGGTGGCTCACACCTTCAATACCAGCACTTGGGAGGCAGAGGCAGGCAGATCTGAGTTCAAGGTCAGCCTAGTCCACAGAGTAAGTTCTAGGACAGCCAGAGCTATATAGAAACCCTGTCCCAACCCCATCCTCAGCCTCTTTTAGATCATATATTATTAATTGTATTTTACATTTTTCAGAAGCACTGACATTGCTTTTCTAAGCAGCAGCACACAGTCTTATGTCCAGGCATCGCAGCGTTCTAGATTTTCCCCATTCCTGCCAATATTTCAGTCTCTGGATTTTTGCTGTAGTTTTGATTTTGTAACAAAATAGTAACCATCCTAGTGGGTGTGAGGAAATAGCTTATTGTAACTTTTGGTCTGCATGATTTCCCTAATTAAAAATGTTAAATATTTTTATAATTATTATTTTTTATTATTGTGATTGCTATTATTATTATTGGTGGTGGTGGTGGTAGTGGTGGTGGTGGTGTGTGTGTGTGTGTGTGTGTGAGAGAGAGAGAAACTTTTTTGCTTTCATATCTCTGGCCTGTGAATATTTTTTTAAAAAATGTATTTATTGCCGGGCAGTGGTGGCTCACACCCTTAATCCCAGCACTTGGGAGGCAGAGGCAGGCGGATTTCTGAGTTCGAGGCCAGCCTGGTCTACAGAGTGAGTTCCAGGACATCCAGGGCTACACAGAGAAACCCTGTCTCGAAAAAAAAAATCCAAAAAAAATCCCAAAAAACAAAAAAAGTATTTATTTATTTTATGTATCTGAGTACACTGTAGCTGTCTTCAGACACACCAGAAGAGAGCATCAGATCCCATTGCAGATGGTTGTGAGCCACCATGTGGTTGCTGGGAATTGAACTCAGAACCTCTGGCAGAGCAGTTAGTGCTGAGCCATCTCTCCAGCCCAACATTCTCTTTTTTAAAGACAGGCTCTGTCTTTAAATGTAACCGTCGCTCTCCTAGAATTCACAGAGATCAGCCTGTCTCTGCCTCTCAAGTGCTGGGATTATAGGTGTGCACCACCACACCTGGCTCAGTTTTCTTTTTAAATTTAATGTTGGTGTGTATGTGTGTGTGTGTGTGTGTGTGTGTGTGTGCGTGCGTGCTCGTGCGCGTGTGCGCTTGTTTTATAAAATGAATTGGGAGAGTGTCTCCTAGAATAGTAAATGTGTAATTCTCTCTCTCTCTCTCTCTCTCTCTCTCTCTCTCTCTCTCTCTCTCTCTCGGGTCTGGAGTTTGTTTCTTTGTCCCCTTACTTGTTTTGTTTAACACAGGGTCTCTCCATGTAGTTCTGGCAGGACTGGACCTCAAGTTGTAGACCAGGTAGCCTTGAACTCACAGAGATCTTCCTACCTCTGCCTCTCCAGGATGGGCTTAAGACATGTGCTGCCATGCTTGAGGTTTTGTCACCTTTAGTGTTTCATCTTACCCTGTATAGATCAGGTTAGCTTAAACTCTGGTTTCCTCTTTTCCTCCCCCCTCCCCTACCCCCTGCCCCTCCCCAGACAGTGTTTCTCTGTGTAGCCCTGGCTGTCCTGGAACAGACTGGCCTTGAACTCAGAAATCTGCCTGCCCCTGCCTCCCAAGTGCTGGGATTAAAGGCATGCGCCACCACTGTTGTTGTGATTGTTAATTGGAAGTGTCTTCTGCATTTTTCTGATGGTTACTCCTTCCCCCTGCATGTTATAACAATATATATCTTTAGTAGGGTCTTTGTTTTATTTTTGAACACTCTGATATAGAACTGGATGGCCTGGAGCTTGCTGTATAACAATGACTTTGAACTTCTTATTTTCCTGCCTCTACTTCCTGAGCTGGGATGACAGTAAAATGTACCACCTGGTTTAATGTTCCCAGGGATCAAATCTAGGAGTTCATGCATACCAGGTGAGCATTACATACTAAGCCACTTCCATAGTCACGTGTCAGTTCCTAGAGTTACTTAAATGTCACCCTGAGATGCAGTGCCATCCCCAGCATAATACTCTATCACCATTGCTCCAAACCCTTCTTCACCTCATGTTCCTCCTCTGCAATCCGCTTCTTCCCCCTTGAAACTGCTGGGCTCCTTCTCTCTCCTCCACAGACTTCAATGGCCAGAACACTTATTGCCTCCTAGTCTCACTTAAAAACAATCTATCAAAGGCTGGAGAGACAGCTCAGCAGTTAAGAGTGCTTGTTGCTCTTCCAGAAAACCTGGATTTGGACTCCTAACTCACATGCTGTGGCTCAGCCACCTGTAACTCCAGCTAGGCTCTAGCGCCCTCTTCTGGCCTCTACAGGCACCTGCACTCACATGTGCATACATAACCACGTGCAGACCCATAATAAAATAAATCTTTTTAAAAGCTATTAAAATCTACATAATGCTATGAATAAGCACTTACCCATTCATGAAGTGGCTGGGGGTCAAATGTGAAAACTGCAGGCACTCTGTGGATTGACATGGTGTGTCGACATCAGGCAGGGGACTTTGAGAAGACATTGGTGGGTAGATTTTAGTAAGGACACTCCGTGTTTCTGTGCCATGGACAAAGGGGAACAAAGTAACATCCATGTGAGATCGACTTCTCTCCCTAAGATGGTTTATGAAACTGTAAACATATTTCAAGGGTGAACACCTTGGGAAACTAAATATGTATAGAAGAGGAAAACTCTAATGGGGAGACACATGAAACATGGGGAACAACTTGGAAATAGCTCCAAGGAAGGTAACTGCAGAAAGCTGATGGAAGAGAAGACAACAGAGTTCTGCAGCGTTGGGCATTTCCCTGGGTGTTCCTGTCCTTGGAGATTGAAAAGAAGGCTGGCCCTTCATCAAGACAGAGATAGATACTGGGCTGAAGAGATGGCTCAGTGGTTAAGAGCACTGACTGCTCTTCCAGAGGTCCTGAGTTCAATTTCCAGCAACCACATGGTGGCTCACAAACATCCGTAGTGAGATCTGATGCCCTCTTCTGGGGTGTCTGAAGACAACCATAGTGTACTCATATAACCCCCCCCCCCCCAATAAATAAATTTAAAAAAAACCCCAAAACATTGTGTGTGGGGTGGGTGGGTGTGTACACGAATTCCTGAGACAGTCAGAGGCATTGTGTATTTCTGGGCTGGAGTTACAGTTAAGTTGGGAATCCAACTTCTATCTTCTGTAAGATCAAGAAGTGCTCTTAACTACTGAGCCGTTTCTCCAGTCCCTTAAGACATTTTCTTATAGCAATGGAAAGCTGATTAACCCAGGGTCTGTTTTACCTACTTGAATATCTTGGCATTGCCTGGAATGTAATGGATTTGATGACATTTAAATCACAGTTGTATGGCTAGTGAGCATAGCTCATTTCTAAAAATCAGTGTCTGACAATAATTTTTAAAGTTAGGCTCAGACATTATAATGAGAAAAAATTAAAATTTGAAAATTAAAAGAAAATTCTAAACTGGTCTTAAAATTGAAAGGAGTCAATTTTACACACATAAGCATGCATGTGCACATATGTGCACACACACACAACTATTGCTGAAAAACAATAAAGGAAATTGTCACATGACTGTATTTGCTACAAAGTCTAGAGTCACAGTTTGCCAAATATGTTGCATAGTAAAATTAAAATTCTTTGCAGAGTTGTCCGGTCTGTAATTTTAACCTATTTCTTAAATTCTTTCTTTTTTTTTAATCTTATATGCATGGGTGCTTTGCTTGCATGAATGTCTGTGTGCCACATTTGGCCACAGAGGCCAGAAATGGGGACTGGGTCTCCCAGAACTGAAATTACAGACAGAAACTGCCATGTGGATACTGGGGATCAAACCCAGGTCCTCTAAAAAAGCAGCCAATGCTCTCAACTACTGAGCTATCTCTTCAGACTCTATTTCTTAAATTCTTAAAGTTTATATATATATATATATATATAGTCAAAGGTAACTTCTTCTTCCCGGAGTCATTCATCTTTGTGTGGGTTCTAGGGGTTGGATTTGGGTTGCCAGGTTTGCATAGCAAGGGCCTTTATCCACTGAACCACCCTGCTAGTTCTATTTGTTAAATTCTCTTAAGCATAGGATCAAATCAACAGGCTTATTCACAGCAACTGATCTCACTTCCAACATTAATTATTGCATCTTGGAATTTATGAAACATTTCTTGAGAACTGTATTGGTTGTGATCATTAACATTATTATTATTATTATTATTATAACTAGCATTTTTGAATACTTATCATGTTCTGATAACAACACTAATAGTTTCATGTCAATAATCCAATCAAAGCTTGAAAATAATGTTAATAATCACTTGTTTAAAATCCTCCAGCTAGGGCTGAAGAGATGGTTCAGTGGTTACGAGCACTGGCTACTCTTCCAGAGTACCTGAGTTCAATTCCCAGCCATCACATGGTAGCTTACAACCATCTAAAATGGGGTCTGATGCACTCTTGTGACATATAAGTATACATGCAGACAGAGTGTGTATATATATACATATATGTGAGTGTGTGTATGTATGTGTGTGTGTATAATAATTTTTTTTTAAAAATCTCCCATCTAGTGCAAGAGATAACAAGCATCAAAACCCCGAATAAAGGCAGATGCAGGAGGCCGAGGGAGGCTGATCTTTGTGAGTTTGAGGCCAGCCTGCTCTACAGAGCGAATTTCAGGGCAGCCAGGGCTAAATAGAACCCTGTCTCAAAAAACCAAAACCAAAACAAGCCAAATCCTGGTCTGCTTGACTTTGGGGTCTGTGACCTTTGGGTCTATGCAGTTATAGAAACCATGGTGTTCATGCAGTTAGCCACCATTGACACTGTCACTGCTAGGCTTTAGTTCTCAGGGCTGAATGCAAGCCCTGCCTCCCTGCCTTTCTTCTGATAAGACATGGTTTACCTGCTCCAGTCTCAAGACCTACCTATCACATGCTAGCTAAGCTTCCTTCCGGTAAGACACAGGCCAGACCATTCCTCCCTGTTTTTATGACTGCTACCTCTTCAGCCCATTCTATTGGCATGTAGCACTGTACCAACCTCCTCCCCAGTTCTGTAACAAGAACTCAGCAGACTGAGGACCGGTATATCAATGTTAGGACAGGCATCTACTGCCAAGTCTTATTATCTGAGTTCAATCCCTAGGATCCACACAGTGGAAGAACCGTTAATCTGACCTTGGCTCTGACCTTGGCATACACACACACACACACACACACACACACACACACACACACACACACACACATATATATAATTCTGAAAATATAATTTTTTAATTTAAAACATATCAAACTCATAAGAATTTTGAGCTATTCACGTATTCAAGACTAGACAGCTGATAAGTAGAAGACTGAAACTAAAATTTACCTCTCTGACTCCCAGGTCAGGTGCTTGCTGTCATATAATACGCTCTGCGTGCAAGCCAAGAACAAGACCCACCACTGACTCAAGATTGATTGATTATTTATTTATCAATGCTGGGGACCAAACCCAGGACATCATGCATATTAATTATGCATTCTACCATTGAGCTTGTCCCCAGCCCAGGTATTGTTTTGAAGATTTATATTATTATTTATTTATGTGGATGTGTATGTAGACGGGTATGTGAATGTGGCCATGAAGACCAGAGGAAGGCACCGGATCCTTTAGGGCTGAATTTACAGATAGTTGTGAGCCACTTGAGAGGGGTGCTGGGAACTGAACTCCAATCCTAAGCAAGAGCAGTGTACGTTTGTAACCAATGAGCCATTGTTGCAGTCCCCAAGACATGTAATATTTAAATCACCATAATTACTTGAGTGCAGTGACATGTGCCTGGTAATCTCAGGTACTTAAGCGGTGAGAAAATAATGAATTGGAAACTAGTCTAGGGTAAACTAGTGAGGACTTACCTAAAAATAAGTGGGTAGGTAGATAGATTAGATAGGTAGATAGATAGGTAGGTAGATAGATAGATAGATAGATAGATAGATAGATAGAAGATAGATAGATAGATAGATAGATAGATAGATAGACAGATAGGCAGGCAGGCAGACAGGCAGGCAGGCAGACAGGCAGATAAGACAGACAGACAGGCAGGCAGACAGAGAGACAGGCAGGCAGGCAGATAGATAGAAATGTCAACGATGTAAACCTAACCTACACGTGCTGGTCTTCATACCAGGCATTGTCTGCAGGGCTCCATGGAGCTCTGGCGTGGCTGGAGTGGCCAAAGAGTTGCAGCCCCGACAAGACCGGCTGCCAGGCCTCTTCGTGGCCCACCACCGCCCTAGAGTCAGTGGCAGGTGGCAGGACACAGCGGGCAGCTAGGGGCCAAGGTTGGGACCACGGAGCAGGAAGTGACTGTGGTAGGATGGAGCACAAAGCTAGCGGTTGGACCAGGTCAAGGTCCAGACGAAAGCTTCTGGAGAGAATAATCTTTCCTGCAGTATTACAACTCAGTAAACCAGGCACTCCAGCCGATCTCAGTGAAATAACTCGCGGCACCCTTTATTCCTTGTGGATAGGACCTTATAAACATTTTAGGGTGGTTTGGGATCTAGAGGCAGATGCTTTCTATTGGCTTGGTCTGAGAAGTTAAGGATACCTCATCTGCATGTAGAAGAACTTCAGGTACCATTCCTGCATGACTGCTTGTCTTGGTCCTCTCAGTGGGCTGTCATGGTCACGTGTTCCAGGACATGGACCTGGTTGGGAGTGGATGTTGTTGTTGTTGTTGTTGTTGTTGTTGGTTTTGGTTTTTTTTTGTTTTTTGGGATTTGGTTTTTTTGACATAGGGTTTCTCTGTATAGCCCTGGCTGTCCAGGAACTCACTCTGTAGACCAGGCTGGCCTCCAACTCAGAAATCCACCTGCCTCTGCCTCCCAGAGTGCTGGGATTACAGGCGTGCGCCACCACGCCCCGGCTGGGAGTGGATTTAAGTGCCTACCATTCTCAATTATGCGACTTGCCATAGATCCTGCATCTGCCCGACCTTACCAGGTTTTCTGTCTGGTGGCAGGGTTCACTGCCCCACATACACAGAGAGAAAACTAGTGCTTATTGGTTTATGGTCTATTCTTTCCATCAATAGCTAAGCGTCATGTTTGGTGACCAGGAAGGATTCTGGAGGGCCGAGGGACATAATCACTGACTCTGGATGGTGTGAGATTAGCGGTTGCCATGGCAATCACAGCAGAGGGACCACAGGAAGCCCTGGCCTGAGCTAAGAAGCTTGAAAGATGGCTTAAAGACAAGAGACTTGTCCTGGGATGCTCCCAGGGTGAAAACTCGCTCCCCAGATCCCTGCTAAGGCCTCTTCCTCCCACTGCTCTCTGAACCTTGAATCTCCAGCTCCGGTAGGGCTGAGGGCCAAGAGCCTCAGGGACAGGGAGTGTCCTTGCCCTGGGTGTTTCAGCTTTGGAAAGTGGTGGTACCTTGTCAATCTCCCTAAGCCCCAGCAGAACTTGGAACAATGGCCTCCTCAGTCCTGACATTTGTGTTGGCTCTCCTCAGGGCCACCTCCTTCCATTTAAGTCCCTTTTTATTGAAGGCAGCTGAATGCTGTCTTATCCGCATTAAGGGTTTTGGGCTACTCGTGGCTACAATTAGGTTTTTATGCCACCCGAGCACAGAAGGCTCCCTTCATTTCCCATGTACACCCTTACAGTAGATTGTCTACTTTGAAGTTCATGGTTAACTTAAACGTATTTTTTTTAAAGATTCCTTTAAAATTATTTTATGTGAATGGGTGTTTCCCCTGCATGTGTCTGGGGACCCAAGAAGGCCAGAAGAGGGTGTCGGATCTCCTGGAACTGGAACTGCAGATAGTTGTGAGCAGCCTGGTTGGGAGCCACCGTGTGGGTTCTGAGAATCGAATCGAGTCCTCTGGAAGAGCAACCAGCGCACTGAGTTATCTTTCCAGTCTCACAGTTAACTTTCCATCAGCAAAGTATTAAAAGAAAGGAAAAATGAGAGCAGTCTACAGCAGTCAGACACTGGGCGCCTCTAACAGAAAGTCCAAGGCAGGCAGCAAGGTGACCAGCACTAGCCACGGGAGGGCTCAGCAGGGACAGCTGCAGTTGCTCCTGTAAGTCCCTTTGCAGGCCAGTATGAACTACACACAGGAAACAAACAAACAAGCTGCCCACTTCTGACTCTTAATATACCTCCAGGTACAAACGATCCAAGGTTAGAAAGAACAGGCATAGCTCAATGATAGAGCTCTGGGGTCAATTTCCAGCACTGAGAACAATTTGAATGAATAAGCCAGATGTGGTGGTGTATGCCTTTAATCCCAGCACTTAGGAGGTCAGAGGCAGGTGGATCTCCCTGAATTCAAGGCCAGCTTGGTCTACAGAGCTAATTCCAGGTCAGCTGGGGCTACATAGAAAAAAAATGTCTCTGAAAGAAAGAAAGAAAGAAAGAAAGAAAGAAAGAAAGAAAGAAAGAAAGAAAGAGAAAGAAAGAAAGAAAGAAAGAAAGAAAGAAAGAAAGAAAGAAAGAAAGAAAGAGAAAGAAAGAAAGAAAGGAAAGAAAAAAGAAAGAAAAAGACAAATTTAATTGATAGCTTTTGTTTTCTGTTTGAGCAGGGGAAGTCCACTATTCACACAGGAAACGGAATGACATCATCACCAGGATGAAGAAAGTTGCCCTCCCCACTGTAAACAATGGCTTGCGATTCTCCTTCTTAGCCTTTGTAAGAAAGGGCAGACACTCACTGGCAAGATTTACCAGCAAGGCACTGAGAAGCCTGGATATGTCAAACCCACGACATTCAGCTAATCCCAGGGTAGGGAGTCAAAGTGAATTCCATGTGTTGAATCTGGCACTTTCTGTGATAAACGACACATAGGAGAATGCTATTGATTTAATAATCTCACTGAAATGACATGTTTTTGATTCAGAAAGAAAATGCCTGTTACAGACACACAGTGAGAAGTTAAAACCCTGACGGCACAGCCAAGTCACTACATCTGATGGGAAGGTCCGGGGGACAGTCTGCCAGCCACATGACTTGCTGACAGAATCATCTGAGAATACTAGGGGAGATGTAAGTATTTGCTATAAAAGCTCTTTGTCATGTGGAATTAAATAGCCCCTATGCCATGGAGACTCATCGTTTAACAGCAGACTTGTCATTTCTCGCAATTCTGCCATCATTAACACTCGCATCATGAGGTCAGCTTCTAATCGAATCTCATAAAGAAACTCCGACTGATAGAGGAATGATTTTCTCCTGGTGGTTGGTTAAACAACTCTGAGAAAACAAGATTATTTGAGGGTCATTTCGAGGTTTCTCATCAGCCGTCTGAAGTTCTCATGCCTTTAGTACTTTTATGTTCTTGTAGTAATTTGCCAGCCCATATGTATGGCAATTATACTTGCTATTGATGCTGTGGAGTGATTATTTATTGGTGATCAGTTGCTAATACGGAGCAGAAGATTACTGTGAGATTATTCACATTAAGATGTTAAAAACAATTGACCATCCCGACTTCATCTCACTTTTCCTGTGTGACTAATACAGACTCTAAAGTTCCTCTGATGACATTGGCCACTGCAATCTTCAAAGGCTGAGAACTAAAATAAATAATGGTATTATGTTGTTTGATCATCGGACCAAGCTGGGACATTGTATGAGCCGGAGGGTCTTGGATCTGGATGCCGCCTTCTCAAAGAACAGTTGCCAAACGGGAAAGTCAAACTGAAAAAAACAAAACTAGGTAATGGTTTCATTAGAGAGAGACAGAGGCACAGACAGAAACAGAGACACAGAGAGAGATAGAGAGACAGTGAGACAGTAAGACAGAGACACAGAGAGATGAAAAACAAGACTAAAAGTATATGACGTCAGGAAAACATGGCTCCTTCGCCCTCTCCTTGCATTCTCCAGCTCTGCCTCTCTCTCTCTTTAGCTTTAGGTTCCACGGGACAGTGTTGCAGCCATTTTCTCATATTCCAGTGTCTGACAAGGAAAAAACCAAACCCAAACACCAGCACCATAACTAAAATAAACTAAAAGGGCCCATGGGAGTTTCTAGCTGTGTCATGTGATGCAGACTCCCATGGCGATTTGCTGTGGGAGGACACGTGATGTTCACAGAGAGCATAGACAGGGCTCAGTGGACAGTGATGACGCGCTTGCATGGCTAGCTTTGCAAGACTTCATTGGTCCTGAGTCTTAGCTGACCTTTGCTTCATTGAGAGAGGCACAGCTGAGGACTTCTCCTGGCGTCCCAGGCTGATCTTGCTTGGCTCCCGCTGACTTCTGCCAATTTGGCGGAGGCCTGGCTGTTTCTGCTGGATGGTGCCACAGCAGCTGCTTTGTGTTTGCTCTCCTGACGCCACTGAACTGGACTGCTGGTCTCCTGGCAGACAGAGATTGGAATCGCCCCAAAGGACTACTTCTAAACGAGTCCACATCCCCTTGTCCCATTGACCACCCCTACTTCATCTCATTTGTCCTGTGTGGCTAATATGGCCTCTAAAGTGCTTCTGACGACACTGGCCACTGCAAAGGATGAGAACTAAAATAAAAAATACTATTATGGTTTTTGATCATCAGACCAAGCTACCCTACCTTTGGATGGTGGGCTAGAAGGAGGAGGGGGCTATCGAAGCAACTGAGAATCCTTATTGAAAGCAGTTTTTTTTTTGTTTTGTTTTGTTTTGTTTTTTTTTTTTTTTTGGTGTTTTGGGATTGTTTTTTTGAGACAGGGTTTCACTGTATAGCCCTGGCTGTCCTGGAGCTCACTCTGTAGACCAGGCTGGCCTCGAACTCAGAAATCCGTCTTCCTCTGCCTCCCAGAGTGCTGGGATTACAGGCGTGCGCCACCACCGCCCAGCTGAAAGTAGGTTTTTAAAAATCTAAGCCTACAAGGTCTGGATGCTGAAGCAGAAAGGATCGTAAGTTCCAGATCAACTTAAGACTACATAGTAAAACATATATATATATATATATATATATATTACACATATATATGTATGTGTATGTATGTGTGTATGTGTGTGTATGCGTATGTGTATGTGTATATGTATGTATATGCATGCATATATGTATATGTATGTGTATATGTATGTGTATACGTATACATATGTGTATATGTATATGTATATATTTCTGAACCAAATCACCTGCCCACTTCTCTACTGAGATCCCCAGCTACTGAGCTTGCAGAGCTCAGGAAAACATACATTGCTACCTCCACAAAGTCATAGGACCACTTTTGATTGGTTCCTCAAAACAGCACAGCGCTTGGTATTTTCCCAAGCACCTTGGTACTCTTTCTCTGTCTCCCAAGCCTTATAAATTCAACCTCCTGCCTGCTCTCAGACCTCTGACACTAGCATATGACTGGAACTAGAGAGAGTATTGACTCACCCACTCTGAGGTGGTGAGAGTAGACACCCAATCACTGCCCTCCTGGGCAGAGAAGTTTTCATATGTGTTTGCTGATGTCCATGATTTAAATAGTCCCATATTTAGAGAGTCCACATGTTATATTTGCACCCTTGGCGATTCCCGACATGGTTGGAAGAAGCTGATTGAGCTTTGAGAGTTTGTAGTGTCACCTTACTCTCAGTTAACTCTCTGTTTATATACGTGCTTAATTTACTTTTGTTCTGCCTGCGTGTATGTCTGTGTGAGGGTGTCAGATTTCCTAGAACTGGAATTACAGACAGTTCTAAGCCACCATGTGGGTGCTGGGAATTGAACCCAGGTCTCCTGGAAGAGCAGCCAGTGCTCTTAACCACTGAACCATCTCTCCAGCCCCTGTGCATGTGTTTAAAGATATGATCTCAGAGCTTCTTGCTCCGGCAGGATGCTGCTGTGTTCTCCCCACCATTATGGATGGTCCCTCTGGTCATGGTGTATTGTCATAGCAACCAACGGTAACTAAGACACTTGATTTTCCCTCTATTACAGTGTGCACTCTCTGCTGAGTTACTCCCCCATTTTCTTCCTAATGCCCGTGTGCCCTCCTCACACCTTATAGGAGGACATCTTGTCTATATCACAACTTTCTCTCCACATTTTCTTTTTTAAAAAATTAGATTTATTTATTTATTTCATATATGTGAGTACACTGTCATTGTCTTCAGACACACCAGAAGAGGGCATCAGCTCCCATTACAGATGGTTGTGAACCACCGTGTGTTGCTGGGAATTGAACTCAGGACCTCTGGAAGAGCAGTCAGTGCTCTTAACCCTGAGCCATCTCTCCAGCCCCTTTCCGTATTTTCAACATCACCTCTTTTGTTTGTTGATAGGCTTTTACCATTTTAACTTAGTTAACTCTGTCCCAGCTTTTTTGTCTGTTTAAGAAAATTCCATTTGACTGGACATTTCTCTCTGACTGTGCCAAGGACCTATTTCTTAATTCTTTCTGGTGCCTTATTTTCATGTCTCTCATCTGTCTGTTGCAATTTAGATTTCCACTGAAGTCCTGGCAAAGCAAACAGTGGGTTGCCCTCAAACACCTCCTGCCAGGAGAACCATAATTGATTTCCTGCCCCCACCACCCCATTCCCCTTCCTCCAATCAACTTAGTTGTTCTTAAGTCGCTCTCTTTGGCCATGCTGCAGACCAAGCTTGTTCCTTTTCAACTATTTAACGAACTGGACTGGAGTGATGGTCACACCTGCCTGCCTACCTACCTCACAGACACGATTCTCCATGAATACAGGGCTAGGTCTGTCTGCTCCACTGTTCTGTTCCCACTGCATAAATCAACAAATTCCATATCCTGTAGCAACAACTCCCCATTCCACCTGTCACTAGCCCTTGATGATTGCTAGTCTACTGTCTGACTTTATGGGGTTTAAAGGTAAGGACTGGGGCAGAGGTGGTAAGCCTTAGCCTACTATTAACTTTTAAAATAAGAATACTGAGTAACTTATGGGCAATTCTTAGACTCTCTTATGCTATTTTACTCAACTTGGAAAGGATGCCTACTCACCCAAGTCCCTGGCCCTAAGTTGGACTGCAGGTTTGTTGTTTTTTAAGTCTTTTTGTTCCCCTTCCCTTTCTCCCACTCGCTCCAGCCCCGACTCACTCCAGCCCATAGGTTCTTTATTTGTTTCTCATTATGGATGGTTGTGAGCCACCATGTAGTTGCTGGGATTTGAACTCATGACCTCAGGAAGAGCAGTGGTGCTCTTATCCGCTGAGCCATCTCTCCAGTCCTGCAGGGTTTTTGCTTTGTTTTTTCAAAAATAAATCAAATGTCTATAATTTCACTTTATACGGAAATTTTACATTTCTCAGTCTCTCATTCGTTTTGGGCATTTCATAGAATTTCCAATGACATCAAAATTGGTTTGCAAAGCCTCTGAGTTCACCTTGAAGAATCCTCCATAGCTGCCGTGACCAGTTCTTCAAATCTTTACCTTTTAGCCCAAAATCTTCCCTGTTCTCCAAACACGAGTTTCTTCCACTCTGATCTGAAGGACCTGGGACTGCTGCCAACTGATATTTAATAACAGGCCTTACAGCATCACACTTTTCTACACAAAGTCTATTTTTTAGCTAATATTTTAAGGCCTTATTTTTCAGAAATTTGTGATAATAATAGTAGTATAAAAATAATAGTCATTATCTGACAGGGTCGATGCCATCTATCACTGTCAAATCACGATGCTTGTTTTGTGAATTTTAGCTGGAAAGAAAGCCTGAGCAATTAATCTTTTCCTCAAATGCTGTATTTAATGTTAATAGAAAACCTGTGTACAGTGCTAAGGCAGCTTCGTTACTGTATTTAAAACCCAGGACAGACAGACAACTCAGCAAGGCAAAAAAAAAAAAAATAGTGAGAGAATGAATAGTTTTCCCCACTGCTAACAGTGCTGGAAAGTAGACGCTTGGCCTCCAAGTCTAACACCTAGGCTTCTGAGGAAGGGATTAATGGTGAAGCTAAACAGCAGCTAATCTCATGATATCTGCCCCACCCCCTCAAACATTGTTTTAAATGTCTACATTGTTTCTTTTGGATATCTTGATTTAAAAACAACAACAGGTTGGAGAGGTGGCTCAGGGTTAAGAGCACTGACTGCTCTTCCAGAGGTCCTGAGTTCAATTCCCAGCACCCACATGATGGCTCACAACCATCTGTAATGGGATCTGATGCCCTCTTCTGGTGTGTTTGAAGACAGCTATGGTGTACTCACATACATAAAATAAATAATCCTTAAAAAAATCTTTTAAAAAATACCAACAACACATAGAAATGTGCTTCTGTGAGCCCATCAAGAAACACCTCAGTCTCCTAAACACAATTCCCAATGCTCTGATTTTCCCTCCCAGTTGTTAATATGATTATCACAGAGTAGACAGAGCTAGGGAAGTTCAGTACTGAGAAAGAGCTGCTTACTGGCTTAGTAGATTAGTGAAATCCCTTCCTATAATTTCCTTCCCATAATGCATGCTACGCACTGCTGAAAGTTCTTATTTTTGTTTTTGTAATGATTTAACTTATTAGGTTGTAGATGTCTGTGCTCAGTGAGTGCCTACCCTGTGAAACCTTATCACAGTTACCTTTGCAAGGAAGGGCTCACAAAAAGAGGACTTTAGGCTAAGTGACTACCAAAGGAGTAGAATTCTGTGGGTCTGGACACATTGTTTCTAAAATATTTGGCTGATCACTCCACAGCGGCCTCAAGCTGAGTTGGCCTTAGTCTTGCTTTCTTAGCCAGATTTCAATTGAAATTTGTCACTTAATTCTTTTACTAGCCCCATGGGACATAGCATGATGATGACCTTTGTAGGTGATCTGGCAGAGTATATATCACACGCTCTCACAAATGATAAAGGGGTAATGGATCTTAATATGGTTATGAAATTAATTTCCATTTGATATTATAATTAGAGACACCAACAGATTTCTAATATTTACAATTTGTCCTTTATCCTTTTCCTAAGGATAGCCTATGTGTAGTAAGTGGTTTATGTTGCTTTTAAGACTTTCATTTATTTTTGTGCATACATGCTTACACACCCACTTGTGGAGATCAGAGAATAGCTTGCTGGAATTGTTCTTTCTTTCTGCCTTGTAGACTCCGGGGACTGAACTCAGGTCCATCAGGTCTGGTTAGTGTCAAACATTTTTATATACACTGGGCCATCTCACTAGCCCTTGCTTTGATTTGAATTCTGACAATTTTCACACCTCTTATGATTGTTTTGTGTATTTTCCAAAAATCTTTTCTCCTCTGGGAACACTGACCAAAGATTCCAACCAAATCACTGTTAAAGAAAGCACAAATCCATTTATATCTGTCCCCAATTACTTGACAGAAAACAGAACCAGAAAAATATTCGCTTCCGCTGGGCAGTGGTGGTGCACGCCTTTAATCCTAGCACTCGGGAGGTAGAGGCAGATGGATCTTGGAATTCAAGGACAGCCTGGTCTACAGAAAGAGTTCCAGGACAGCCAGGGCTACACAGAGAAACCCTGACTCAAAAAACCAAAATATATGTTCGCTTCTGAGAGGAAGATTTGAAGTGGGGGAAAAATACTTATATCACCTGGCAAATTCTCCAGAGAGCATTGTATGGAGCTTTCGGGGCAGGGTGGAGACACTAGAGGATTCTGAGGTGGAGCCGGATATAGGAGCTTTATTGAGGATGTTGAGAAAGACCCAGAAGTTTCTTTTTTCCTTTTTTTCTTTCTTTCTTTCTTTTTTTTTTTTTAGGGATTTATTTATTTATTATATGTAAGTGCACTGTAGCTGTCCTCAGACACACCAGAAGAGGGCATCCGATCTCCTTACAGATGGTTGTGAGCCACCATGTGGTTGCTGGGCTTTGAACTCAGACCTTCAGAAGAGCAGTCAGTGCTCTTAACCGCTGAGCCATCTCTCCAGCCCCCAGGAGTTTCTATAATAGGAAAACTTTTAATTTATGAAGATTTTAAGAGTCTGGGAAGATGGCTCTGTGGGCAAGGGTGTTTGTTCTTAGGCCTGATTGATTTCCTGAGTTCATTCTCTGGAACCCACATGAAAATGAGGGGCAAGAGCCGACTCTTACAGGTTGTCCTCTGGCATCCATGGATACACAGTGCAATATAAACCTTAAAAAATGTTTACGTAAGAGATAGATGTATTTGTACATGAAGCCCTTAAAATGTTTTATTGTTTGTTTATTTGTGTGTGTGTATGTGTGTGTAAGTTAGACAACAAGTTGTCTCAGTGGGTTCTCTCCTCCTCCATGTAGGTACCAGAGATCAAACTCAGGCCGTCAGCCTCGGGGGATGTACCTTCATTCGCTGAGCCATCTTGCCAGCTTTTTAAATGCTTGGGAGAGCACAGACTAAAATCTCTCTTTAGAATGGCTTGTATTGCAGCAATCTCATTTTGCAACTGTGCTACAGAAGTCCCTGCTTTATAAAGCTTCTCTGAATAGCCGCTTAAGGGGGGATGGGGGCAGTTAGAACGCAAAGAAATGAAAAGCAGGAGCGGACGGCAGGATGTAGAGGACATATCTTGTGCCGGTCATATCGGGTACCTTTTTCACAGTACGGGAGGCTCAAAGCTGAGTGAGCTATGTTCTCTGTCCTCTAAGATCGTTGTCTTAAAAAGAGGAGAACAAAATGTCATCAAACATTCAGTTACAATCCAGATGTAAGCAAGGTTTATCTAGTACAGTCTATGAAGAGCCAAAGAGTTGCTCTTCAAGGGAAAACACACACACACACACACACACACACACACACACACACCAGCAGGCCTTGATATACAGAGACTGGCCTTCTAAAAGTACAGCTAACCTCAAGTATGCTCAGGAGTTGGCTTGGTACTCACAGCCATGACATAATCTCCCAGAGCGCTGATAGCAGTCAAGGTCACAGGAAGGTCACAGGAAGGTCACAGGAAGGTCACAGGAAGGTCACAGGAAGTGAAAGAACAAGTAAACAAACCGACCATTTCGTAATGTCCTCTGGGCTCAGACATGGTCACTGTGCAGCCCACGAGACAGAGCTGCCTTCATGCTGAGCGTCTGGTCAATCTCTCCCTTCAAATGTCCAGCCTCACCCTAGTCTACCTCTGATAAAAATCAGTAACGAGACATGGTCACAGCTCGCCTTTGCTTTCTGAGAACATTTAACCCAGAACAAACCCATGTATCTGTGGACCCTCCTACAAGCCTAAGGCCAGACTCCAGTAACAGATTCTTCTGTCTTCTGCTACTGAGAAGTCTCTTAGTTGCGGACAGTGTGCCTTTTCCACTGGGATGTGTACCTACCTACTTTGTTCAACTACACATTTTGTCCTGGAAGGCTTTGAATGGAATCTATCATCCTTTCTTTCTTCCTTTTTTTTTTCTTAACATTCTTTTTTTTTTCAAAGATTTATTTATTTATTATATCTAAGTACACTGTAGCTGTCTTCAGACACACCAGAAGAGGGCATCAGATCTCATTACAGATGGTTGTGAGTCAGCATGTGGTTGCTGGGAATTAAACTCAGGACCTCTGGAAGAGCAGTCAGTGCTTTTAACCGCTGAGCCATCTCTCCAGCCCCTCCGTGGTCCTTCCAAATGTTTAACTTTTATTATGAGCATAATTAACAATTCATACATTTGTTAAAGGTCATCCGATATTTAATTCAGTTATGAACTAAAAGCCGAGGCGTTGAGACCTGCCATCTGCTCTACTGTACCCTCTGTTTTCAGTATTGTCCTTCCTCATGATAAGGTGAGATCTAGACATGTTTGGTTTTCTTCTTCTGCACACAGGAATTTCCAGGTACCTGAAGGATAGGGCTAGGTGACCTGCCTGCACGTATCCTCTTGCATCTTAGTATTGGTAAAGGTCTGTGAGCATGCGCTTAGCGTGAGCAGAGCCCCAGGTCTGACCTCTAGCACCAAAGGAAGAATGTGAAAATGTATAAAGGTCAAGAGTATATACTATGCATGTTCTCAAACAGAATCTTCAGCTAAGGAATCACTGCAACCAGAATGAATTCTCTTTTGGTTTCGTGCTTATCAAAACTAATAGTCAACAGATTGATTAAATTTGACTCTGTAGGGGAAAACATGAAGTTCATACCCTAGAAAGAACTCATCTAATACTGGCAATTTCAGCAGTAGGGAGGCTGAGACAAGAGGTTGTAGAGTTCAAGGCTAGACTAGACTAAAACGCCAGACCTGTCCTCAGCACAAAATAAAACAGATGAACAAAAGCCCATAACCCAGCAGCAGCTGGGACAATAGAAAAGTCCAGACAAGAAGTCAGATGCGAGGGGGGTTTCTTGTATGCAGCAAAACGTTGGGTCCTGTTTACGTATCCAGTCTGTTAGTCTATGCCTTTTTATAGGAGAATTGAGACCATTGATATTAAGAGATATTAAAGAAAAGTGATTGTTGCTTACTGTTATCTTCTTAGTTAAAGGTGAAATTCTGGTTGTGTATCTGTCTTCTATTGGGTTTGTTGAAAGATTACCTTGTTGATTTTTCTGCGGTGTGGTTTGCTGCCTTGTGTTGGTATTTTCCACCCATTATCCTTTGCAGAGCTGGATTTGTGGAAAGATATCGTGTAAATTTGCTTTTGTTATGGAATGTCTTGTTTTCTCCGTCTATGGTAATTGAAAGTTTTGCTGGTTATAGTAGTCTGGGCTGACATTTATGTTCTCTTAGGGTCTGTATGACATCTGCCTAGGCTAGAACACACATGGTATGCACTCACTAATAAGTGGATGTTAGCCCAAAAGCTCAAAATCAACAAGTTACAATTCACCAAGCTCAAGAAGAAGGAGGACTTAATTGAGGGTGCTTTGGTTCCTCTAAGAAAGGGAACAAAATAGTCACAGAAGCAATAAGGGAGACAATGTGTGGAGCAGAGACTGAAGTAAAGGCCACCCAGAGACTGCCCTACCTGGGAATTCATCCTATAAACAGTCAACAAAACCTGACACTACTATGGACGACAAGAAGTGTATACCAAAAGGAGCATGCCATGGTTGTCTCCAGTGGGGCCCTGCTACAACCTTACAAATACAGAAGCCGATGCTAACAACCAAATATTGGACTGGGCGTGGGGTCCCCAATGGAGGAGCTGGAGGATGGTCCAGAGGAGCTGAAGGGGTTCACAGCCCCATGGGAAGAACTGATTTCAGCCACCCAGACGCCCCAAGACTCTCAGGGACTGAACCATCAACCAAGGGGCACACATGGTTCCAGCCAAAAATGTGGCAGAGGAAGGCCTTGTTGGGCATCAGTGGGAGGAATGGTCCTTGGTCAGGTAAAGGCTCAACAGAGGCCCCAACAAAGGGAAACCGAGGGGGGGAAGAGGGAGTGTGTTGGGTGGAGAGGCATATATGTGGAGGCAGGGGGAGGGAAGAAGGGGAGGGGTTGGGGTCTTAGGGGAGGGGGATATCAGGAAAGGTTTTATCATCGGCAATGTAAATGAAGACGATATTCAATTAAAAAAAAAAGAAGTCAGATGCGAGATAGACTGGGGAGGGCAACGTTTCGTGTTGAAGCAAAGGGGACAGACTTCAGTAGACTTAGCAAATATCTGTGCTGTTCACAGCCAGGACCACACAGAGAGACCTTGTCTCAAAAACAAAACCAAAAACCCAATAACTACTTTTTGGAGTTCAAGGGAACCTTTCCAGAGTCACAAGTGTTTAAAACAAGGTGGTATAGGCTTGTGGAACAAATACTGTGTCATCTTAGCATGCTTAAATGCTGAGAAACTACATATCCTGAGAGTTAAGGGGGCCTTGGGTCTGTTTGCTGGAAACCCAAACAGTTCATTAAAAAAAAAAAAAAAAAATCAAAGACAACAATTTGCCAGCAGATGGCTCCCTGAATCCAGTTTATAATGAAACATGTTTGGCCCTAGTAACAAATCTTATTGAGGGTTTTTATTGTCTAGTTTAGATTGATCAGTTTTTCATGGGATTTTTATTTAGTTCTATACAAACGTTAAATAGACCTTCCCACCATTTCACACCCACTTCAGGATCCTTAGCGCTTGGTGTCACTAACATGCCTCTGGGCACGTAGAGCTATTTACTTGCTTTTTCTTCTTTATGGGTCTATGATGTATTTTGACCCTATGCAGCCTCCGTACCCCTCTCTTGTTCCCCTCCACTCTCCCTGGGACCCTTCCTTCCTAATGTTTCTCCGATGGTTCAATACATGTATATATGATGTGTAATGACCAAATCAGGATAACTAGGATTTCATTTCTTCTTTTTTCTCTTTTTCTTTTCTTTTCTTTTTTTCTTTTTTTTTCTTTTTTTTTTTTTTTTTTTTTTTTTTTACCATTTACGTTTGTAGTCTAAGCCTCTCTTCTCATTCTTCTCCAGTGCATAACACTTGTGTATAGGATAGTTACCCTGTTGTGCTGCAGAATCTGAAATGCACCCTGCCTGGAACATAACATGATATGGCTCTGTCCATTTTTGTGCAAATGGAAGGGTTTCCTGCAGTCTGATCACATCCCATGGTGTGTGTGTGTGTGTGTGTGTGTTGGGGGTAGGGGGAATCTCATCTTCTTTTTGGTTTCATTTTCCTTTTTCTGCATCACATCTTCTTTATTCAGCCACATGATCCTTAAACTTAAAATTCAAGTGAAGAATAAATAATAACTTAATTTTTCATGTTTCCTCTGTGTAGTTATAAACATAATTAAATGCTAGGACAGTGTATAATAAGCTGTGACCTTTCACAAGGGAATCCTGTGTCTATTGGAGTATACATGCTGAATATTAGGGCAAGGGTCTTTATTAAATATCATATCATACCTTTTTCATACAGTGAATAAAATGCAGATGCCAGAATATTTTGACTTTTTAAAAGCAAAACATAGCCAGGAGATATAGCTCAGTGGGTAGAATGTTTGTCCACCATGCATGAAGCTCTGGGGTCTTTCTCTGTGGTGACAAACCTGTAATCTCAGCATTTGGGAGGATTGAGGCAGAAGGATGAGAAATTCAAGGCTGTTCTCAGCAACAAAGCTCAAGGCCAGCCTAGGTCGGCTACAGCCAGCCCTGCCTCAAAGGCCAGCCTAGCCGACAGCAAACCCAAAGGAAAGGATAAGGGAACACCGTGTAGGACCAGCGCTTCCAATGACACTATTGATCAGTAGAAGTTTTAGGCTTGCCACGATTAGCCTTGCTAAAGGAACGCATTTTTAATTTATTGGGTTTTGTACATACAGGATATTCTCTGTAGTACTTTGTTGGGTTATAAGATAATCCCACAGCTTATTGGTATTTATCTTATATTTCTGTGTCCCGGGTTATCTCTTCCTCTTAACCCATGCCTTTAAAAATAAATCTGTTGGACATGTGAAGAAAAAAAAGGGGGACAAAAAGTGCTATAATGGAAATTAACCACGTGCTGGGCGAGTGGCACATACCTTAACCTCCTCACTCAGGAGGCAGAGGCTGGATCTCTGTGAGTTCCAAGCTACAAGGTAAGACCCTGGCTCAAACAAAACCAAAAACCAATGCACTTTGCCATGATGCTGCCTACTGCAGACTCACAGGAGGAGAGATACAGAAGGCGTCTGTGACCTTGCCTCCACGCAGCCCACTCACCTCCTTAGAAAAGTAACAGCCTGGAAGTCATGAAGATTGTAAGAATGCTCAAGTATACTTCTTTACACTTCCTGGCTTCCTGTGGAGGTGAGGAGTGGGGAGAAGTCACCATTGTTGAAGGGGCTGGGCCACTGGGGTTTGACCATGCTCCTGCGAGTGAGTGGGCAGCCCAGACTGGAGTTGTTTTCCTCCTCCAACTTCTCCTCCTCCTCTTCCTCTTCTTTTTCTCCTCTTCCTCTTTGTCTTCTATTTTTTTTGGGGGGGAAGGAAGTCACCAAGGTGGAAGGGAAGACCTGGGAGGACTGGGAAGTGAGTGTAATTGCTGTGCATTATGTGAAATCCCCAAATAATAAAAATCTTACATTAGGAAAAAAAAAAACCAAATAGTGCTACTTTCAAGAATCAATAGTAAGTTGAGGCCTGGTGTCTAAGAGGACCCAAGTTAAGCTCTTTGCTTCTCTCTCATATTCCTCCGGCCTTCCATAGCAAGCACCAGTGGAACCGGACATAGCTTTCTTTATTCTGTGTGCATGTGTGTTCTGCCCGTGTGTGTGTGTCTGTGTGAGGGTGTCAGATCCCTGGAACTGGAGTTACAGGCAATTGAGAGCTGCCATGTCAGTACCGGGAATTGAACCCGGTTCTTCTGGAAGAACAGCCAGTGCTCTTAACCACTGAGCCATCTCTCCAGCTCCTGGACATAGTTTTCTACATCCACATGAAGTTTAAGCAAGTAATCAAACAATACATGGATAAACTATACTAGTATTCTCAGTCAAATGTAAGGAATGCTAATAGATAAATATTTCAAATAGTCTACCTCCTGAGGGAAACCATTCTTTAGGTTCCTTTAGCAGGCAGAAAGCCCGAGCTGTCTCATTTTGAATTCTGTCTCATCTCCACCTTAATGTTCTGATCATGTTACAGAGTGTGATTTAGACAAAGACTACCTATTTTTCTTACCCAACTTTCACAGCAACTGAATGCACAGACTTATTGCTATGGTTACCCGTTTGTGCTGTACACTGAAATGTAATATGTTTTTCCGTAGCCTTCACTTCCAGTACATCAAGTCCACAATGAGGCCATAAACCAGAAGAGCTAAGGAAGCAGGGCTATAATCATTTACACACATGATTAAAATAACTAGTAACCATGACTTTACTAACACAGCTACTTGCCTAAGCCCTGCTCAGGGAGGTTTTCCTTATTCAATGCCATTTTCAGAACAGCCAAGCGACACACTGAGCTACCATATAAAAACAAGTTGCTCAAACTATGTTCTGAAAGACTTAAAAGTTTATAGCTATTTAGTGTCTCACATTCCCTACAGATTGGACTGTATGCTGTGTGATAGATACATAGTAAAACATACCATGACTTCCAAGCCACCTTCCATATTTGTGATCTCTGCTCAGCATCTTAGAAAAAAGAGGTAGGTAATAAAATGAAAATAAAGATCTAGCAGAACTATTATAGAGTGAGTGGGTTTTTTTTTAATATCTAGAAAGAGAGAAGAAAGTCAATATAGGTATGTACACAAATATCTATAATAAAAAATCAAAGGTGCCAAAATATCGCGTTAGTGACAGCAGGTCCCTGGTCCTGCGTGTGGGTTGGCTTTCTGCTTTCAGTGCTGAACACAATGACAATTGCAAAGTAAGATTAGTAGATACTTGTTTATATCACGGGAAAGAGGTGTGCACACAACAGAAAAACTCTTTTCTTTCATTATGAAGTTCCCCTCCCCCCCCACCCCCCCCCCCCACCCCGCCTTCTCTGACAGGAATAGTTCCCTTGAGTTTTTCATTTCCCAGCCTTTGTTATTAAGCGTGCTCTGTGACTAATTCTGGACTGGAAACCAAGCAAAGCAATGTGTGCATCTTTCTCGCCTTGTCCTTGGAAGGCATGGGCGTCGTCTTCCTCCCTCTTCTCCCCTTTGTTACTGCCTGCAAGTGGACTTGGGATGAGCCACCTTACACTAACTTGATACAGACATAGGCGGAGCCCAGGTCCCTGATGACTGAGTGTAGTAGAGTCAGACCAAGAAGATGAGGATGGGGTGGGGGGTGGGGGAGATGATTAAGACAGGGTCTCACTATGTGATCTGCCCTGGGACTTCCTGTACAGACCAGGCTGGGCTCACGGACATCTGTCTGCCTCTGCCTCCTAAGTGCTGAGATTGAAGGCCCAACAAGGGTCAAGCCAGTGCCAACAGGGTCAACTTTCCATTGGGTTTAAGTTCTTTTGGATCTCTGGCTCAGCAACTAAATTTACATTCCAACACAGGAAAATGTCAAAAAAGGACAAGTT
The DNA here is from genome assembly GCF_947179515.1 of Apodemus sylvaticus. Classification (NCBI taxonomy): domain Eukaryota; kingdom Metazoa; phylum Chordata; class Mammalia; order Rodentia; family Muridae; genus Apodemus; species Apodemus sylvaticus. Next base: position 44,042,422 of record NC_067482.1, on the reverse strand, counting down.
TCAAGGATTTTGTAGGAGTTTACCAGGTAGACGAAAAGGACTTTTCAAGGCAAAGATTTTTGTCATGGGAGTGCAGGCCTCTGATCCTAGCACTAGGGAGGGAAGCAGAAAAATCAGGATCTGAGTTTGGAGTTGGGAGAGGGGGCACCACTGGGAAGAGAGAGAAAGGGAGGGAAGGCCAAGGTAGAGGGAAGAAAGGGAAAGAAGAGGGCCCTGATCCTGCAAAGGCTTGATCCAGCATTGTAGGGGAGTACCAGGACAGAGAAAAGGGAGGGGGAAAGATAGGAGAATGGATGGAGAGAAGAGGACTTATGGGACATATGGGGGGGGGGGACTGGGAAAGGGGAATGAATTTGGAATGTAAACAAAGAATATAGAAAATAAAAAAATATATATACAAAAAAAATAAAAGTAAAAATAAAGGGAAACCACAATGGGAAGCAATAACACACACACACACACACACACACACACACACATACACACACACGAGGAGTGTGTAGGTGAGCTTAAAGATCCCAGACAATTAAAGTAACAGGGGCCACCTACCAGAAGACCTTGCCTTTCTCAAAGGTTTACTGAGTTAGTAAGATACTGCCTGGCAGATGCAGGAGTCCTCCATGCCTTGGCCTTTGGGCTAATTGCACAGGGATTACAAGAGTTACAAAAAAAAAGCAAAATCTTGAGTCCGATGTTCAGACTCAGAATCCATCTGCTTTTTAATGGGACTTCTTCGGGTGCCTGAGAGTTAAACCGCTGAACCACGCCACCTACTTCAAAATATCTCTAAGTGTTTAATGAAGGAGACCAAGCCAGAGCGCTCCGGAACCCCGGCCTGAACTTTCAAGAGGGTCTGAAAGGCTGTCACCCGCCAGCTAGAGTACAAGAAACTGGTGAAGAGTCACTTCTACCAGATCCCACTGGGAAAGCCTGGCGCCTAGCCACCCCTCCTCCCCCGTTGCCATGGAGATCCGGGCACCCTGCGGGACCCGCCCACTTCTCTGAGAGACTTGGCGGAAATTTCCGCATCCAGGGTCCAGTGTGGACCCAGCTCCTTGCTCCCTGCTGCCATACCCACTAGGGCTACCGAACGAGCTCCGGGGCGGTCACAAGAAGCGTCCCCCCAGGGACTCAGAGCCCCACTTTTTTTTCAGGGACCCCGAGAGAGAGAGCGGAGGGCCCGACCTGAGTAGTGTCCCCCGGAGCGTGCGTGCCCCGAGGAGGAGGCAGCGTGTCCCTCAGGGACCCCGAACGTAGCTGGCGCGGGCGCCGAGCGCTTTCCCCCAGCCCGAACCCGGCGGGTGGTGTGGCTGCACTTGAACCAAACGGCCTCCGCGGGCCGCCGCCTCCCGGGGCTCCCGAGGGCCTCTTACCGCCTCCATCGCCCCAAGTGCAGAGTCTGCCGCGTCTTCAGCCCCAGAGCCCCGGGAAACATCCCAACCCCAGAGAAGGGCGGATTCACGGAGAAGGTGATAGGACCTTTACTCTCGGGGATGCTGAGGAGGCGGGGATAGGGGGACCTAGTGGGTCTGTCCTGAATAGGCTGTGTCAAAATTCTCTCTGGAGTGGTGGTGGTGGTGGTGGTGGTGGTGGTGGTGGTGGTGGTGGTGGTGGTGGTGGTGAGGTTCTCCGGCTGACCCTTCCATCCCCAAGTGCACATTTTCCTTGCAATTCGAAGTATGGGATGTTTTGATGGGCTAGTACATGCCTTGTCCCTAGGTCACAAGAAAGGGGCCATCAAGAGAGGTGCTATCGAAACAGAGATTTACCAAGACAACCTTTTCTTTTCTCAGAGACGATGCTTAAGACGACAAGGATAGCGATCTCCCTGGGTCACCTGAATTGAACTTGAAACTTGAGTTATTGACATCAGGGGCAAACATGCTGGACCCGAAGAGTGAAATGGACTTTTTTGACCAAGAAAATATGGAGGAGATCTCCCAACTCGCTTCCCTGGAGATGTCAGGGGATGTAGTCGTCAAGGGAAAATCTTCAACTGTCGTCCTAGAAAAACCCAGCTACCCAGACTCCGTGTACGTTATGGCGGCGAACATTTTTCAGGGTATTCGAATCCAAAGGTCGCCAGACAAAGTCATAATAAATTACGGAAATGAACCCCTGCAGTCGTCTTTGCTCCACACCGAGGATGAATCTTTTCAGCGTTTGTCCTATGAGCTGGCTTTCAGTACCCTGAAGTGTGAGTAATACCAGTTCTGAAGGTCAGCGCTAAAAGAAAATAGCCAAGCCAGGCATGGTGGAGATTGCTCAGTTCAAGGCCAACCAGGCCGCAGTGAGATTTTGTTTCAGGAGGGAGGGGGTGTGGGAGGGGTGTGAGGGGGGGTGGGGATGGAGGGAGGCGAGGAGAAGGGGGCACATTGGAGGAGAAAACAAGGAAATTAATGGAATGAAGAATGCAGTCTAGCCCTTCAAACGTGTCATCTTTTAGTCATGTGTGTATCTCTGGCTAATTACAGCAGTAAAAATGAAGGAGTCCTAAGGGAAGCTAGAGAGTTTTCCTGCACTTGTCCTCAGATAGGTATAGGGCAGTCACTAAAATGAACAGGAGACAGCATGGTTGTGTAGGCCTGTAGTCCCAGCTGCTGAGCCTTGAGGATTTGGAGTTCCAAGACTGGATGGGCTATAGAGCCAGGCCCTTCTCAGAAGGAAAAAGAAAAGAACATCGACGGAACCAGGGAACAACCCCATTAATGGGAAGAGCAGGAATCTACACTTTAATCATTCCTCCCGCCCCCTCCCCCACGTAGCTTCACCATTTCTTGCATATTTACACCTTGTATTTTAAGTTCGTGAGGCGTGACGAATTCAAGGGAGATGGTGGAGAGACCGAAGAAGAAAAGTAGTCTTTAAACAGTAAATACACAACTAAGTCAACCCAGTCAAGATTATTCAATTATTAGCCAACAGCTTTAATTCTGAGTACCAAATTTACGTAGGATTCTCCTTTCTATTTTGTCTCCAAAGTGCTAGACTCAAAAAAAAAATTTCTAGAGTTCCTTCGTGGTAGTTAGCTGCCAACTCCTAAGTGTAAAGATAACTGCAGATAGGACATAACCAGATATTGCTACTATGAGGAGAGCTGTCCAAGTATATATATTATATATGCATATTTTCTATATAAAGCATATATGTGTGTGTGTTTCTTTGTAGATTTATTTTCATTTTATCTATATGGGTGTCAAGGTTCTATTACCTGCCCAAAACATGGAATACATCAAATACAATGAAGTATAGCTATTATTTAAATTGATATTTCAGAGTAAGAATATTAAATAACTTTAGATATCTAAAGTTAATGCTTCCTGCACAATGAAGAAGGCACTTAGAGGTAACTGCTTTTGCAAGAGTCCTGAAAACCGTGTCACACCGGCAAAATCATGCCCTGTTCTCCCTCATTCCGCCCTGTGATTTTACAGCAACTCCAGTGGGCAATGTTTTAGAGCCCACAGGCACCTTCCACATCAGAAGTCTGTCACGCTCATAGAAATCACAGTTTCTGTGACAAACAGATTTTCTCTATGAATGAAATGAGAGTATTACTTTGTCTTTAAAGCTGGTGGCTTAAATACGTTAATGTTTCTCAAAAGATTTCCTATGAAAATTATAGTCTTCTTTGATTTTCTCATTTTCCAAATTAAGATTGAAGCCCACCGTCTACAGTATCACTAAGGGTTTTTGTTTTTGTTTTTTCACGAATGGGTTAAGCTAAGGCTTACTTTCCGTTTGCCATATTAAAACTTACATGATGTTTATAGTTTAAGGGTATCAAAAAATACTCACAAACCTAGGGAAGGGTTGGAATTATGTTTACCAGTTTTCCCCTGGCATCTGTGGAGTCGTTTCTCTGTTCTTTGCCATTTGGACTACTGTCCTTACACTGACTCTTGTCAACTCCCGTCATCTCAGTCTTAAACTAAATATCTCATTTGTGCCTTCATTAGTGAGTTTTACCAGATACTTAAGTTAAAATTATGTCTCATCAAAGATGTGCAAAAGAATAGAGGAAGAGAAACACTTCCCATCGTAAGGCTAGCAAACGTAACATCAGCAAGAACGTCAACGGAAGCTAACCTCTCTCATAAGCGGAGCAAAAACCCAGAACAAATTATTAATACTTAATAATTAGTACAACATGTCAGCAATACTTAAAACTGAAAAGGAAAAGGTTGTTTTAACGTTTTAAATATTTTCATGCACATGGTTGTGCATATGGTGCCGTCGGAGGCAGGAAGAGGGCACCAGATTCCCTTGGAAATGGAGTTTACAGCCAGTTGCGAGTCTCAATTTGGGTCCTGTGAATCGAACCAGGATCCTCTGGAAGAGCAGCCAGTGCTCTTAAGTGCCCAGCCACCTCTCCAGCACCCCCTCCCCGACAGTTTAATATTATTAGTTATATCTTCTTTAATGTCTTTCAAAGGTCTTACATTTGAAAGGTTAGAATTCCTTTATGACTACTTTAATTTTTCAGACAGTGCTTTGAATCTGTGTAGAACCTGAGCTGTAAGAGTGTAGGATTTATGAACATTATAACTGTCTCATCTTGCTGTTGTGATTATGATTTATTAGCAGTTGAGGTGTACTTTAGATAGGAAAATAATGTCACAACATTACTTAGAAAGTGTATTTAATTTAAAGTCTTTCTTTTCAGATTTGATATTTTGGGTAGCAGGCTTTTCCCTTGTCTTTCAGATCAAGATATTTTGGAAAGTATATTAATAGATAGCTATATCTTCTCAAGTACCACAATCGTAAGTAAACAACTTTTAGAATTAGTTGGCCTCATTATGTTGAGAAGCACACAAACCCCCTCGGATCTAAATAATAGTTTGCATCATGTTGAGACTTCTTTAAAATATACATTCTTTTCTACTTCTAAGACTTGCATTTAGACTCTCACCCTGTCATTTTGACTCATATACTTCAAATTGTCTTTTTTGAGGTTTTTCCTCTCAAACTACATATTTTTTCTTTAGAAGGCCTTCTCTATTTCTAAATCTAACCATACTGTGTAAAAAAATTATCATGTTCTTATTCTGTTATGAAAAATAACAGGATATAGATATTGCTATTAACCATATTCACTCTCCTGTTTGGGGGATCAAACCCAAGGCTTGCTCATATGCCGCAAGCATTCTACTCTGAGTTATATCTCGAGCCCTTGGACATTGTCTCTTTAGTTCTCTTCATGTGTGTCTCCCCTTGGTAGGCAGATCGGTTGAACAGTCTTATTGTTGTGATGCTGTATGATTTCCAAGACAGAAAATTTCAGCCCCGTGTCCTTCCCGATGATGAAGAGACCATACCAGAAGTCCAAGAAGTCGAGAATCTTCTAAACAGGTAAAAAGGACATTCATATGAAACCAATGTTAGCATTTTGATTTATGAAATGTTTATGTAATATAATTTATAGATATCTATGTCTCAAAACTTTATGGAAAAATATGCTTTCAGTTCCTTTGCAAATAGTCATGAATAGTTTAAATATCTAACTTTAAATCAGATTCTTGTAAGATGCTGAACTGTATGAGCCAACATATAATAAACATGTGGGAAGTCATTACAAAGGTCTAATAGTTTTAATATATGTATAAGCAAAATTTAATTGGAAACAACTACTTTGTTTCCTTACTTATCAGCCTTTTAAAAAGATCTAACATGTAACACATGAGAAATTCTAACACTTTCCAAGAATTCACTGTTCTGCCAAATTGAAAAAAAAATCTTAAGCTTGTGTGTTAAGCACAAACTACTGTGTTTTAGTTTCTTCTTTATCCTAAATATCAACAGAAGAGTGCCATGGGGCTAAGCCCCTATGTCAAAGGGTGCTTAGGGAAGATAACAGATTACTCATGACGTTAGAATTGGACATATAGTCAGTGGTCAGTGCATGATAAATATTACTGTGTTAATGGTATTGTGCGTTACGTCCTGAAGGTGTCCCCAGAATTCAGATGCGGAAAATGTAATTCTCATGTGGCAGTGTTGGGATGCAGTGCCTAGTGAGGGGTGCTTTAATCATGAGGGCTTGGAGTGTGTGTGTGTGTGTGTGTGTGTGTGTAGATGGGTGCATACCTGTGAAGGTTATCGGTCAGTTTCAGATGCCTTCCTTAATGACTCCGTTCCTTATTTTAAGACATGGGATGCCTCACGGACCCTGGAGCTCACAGATATGGTAAAAGTGGTTAGGCCAGCAAGCCCCAGCAATCCTCCTGCCTCTGCTTGCTGAGCATTAGAATTACAGGCAAGGGATGTTGCATCTAGCTTTTTTATGTGGGTGCTGGGGAGGTTTGAACTTAGGTCCTCATGTCCAGACAAAATGCAATTTATCTACTCAGCCATCTTCCTGTCCCCATTTTTTCTCCCTTTGAAATGGGTTCTCCTGTAGCCGGGAGTAGCTTGGAACCGCTTACATAGCTGAGAATGACTTTGAACTTTTGATTCTCCTGCTACCATCTCCCAAATGCTGGGGTCACAGGCTTATACGGGCACCACGGAAAATGTAGTCATTCGGAGTCATTGAAGGTTAGGTAGAAGTTGGAGTGTAGTCCAGTAGAAATGTGCTTCCCTTGCATGTCTAAGGTCCTGAGTTCAATCCTCAGCACTACAAAAACACGTATCTGGGTGAATTTCTACTCTTTGACTCTTTTCTGCCACAGCTGTGACCCCTGGACTTCCCAGCAGAAATAAGCTCTGTTCTTTATAAATTACCTACTTTCTGGTTCGGAGATGGATGCAGCAGCATGCTATGGAGTAGCCTTGACTTTGTCTTCTTGCGCTTTGCTGGGTCTCTCTTTGATATAGTCGGGCATTAAGAAATTCTCATGAGCCGGGCGGTGGTGTAATCCCAGCTCTCTGGGAGGCAGAGGCAGCGGATTTCTGAGTTCGAGGCTAGCCTGGTCTACAGAGTGAGTTCCAGGACAGCCAGGGATACACAGAGAAACCCTGTCTCGAAAAAAAACCAAATCCAAAATACCAAAAAATTAATTAAATAAATAAATAAATAAATAAATAAATAAATAAAAGAAAAAGGAAAAAGAAAAAGAAAAGGAAAAAAAAAAGAAATTCTCACCATTACAACGTAGTCTCAGACTGGCTAATGGGAGCTCAGGTTGGCGGAGTGAGCCAGGAAAACCACAGCACTCCAAGAAAAACCAATATGTGATCTCATCAGCGACAGACTAGGTGACAGCACTAGCCAAGGCCTGGCTTATGAAGCCAGAGAGATCAGAAGGTATTACAGTGTAATTAAGGATTTCTGGCCAGGCAGTGGTGGCGCATGCCTGTAATCCCAGCACTTGGGAGGCAGAGGCAGGTGGATTTCTGAGTTCGAGGCCAGCATGGTCTACAGAGTGAGTTCCAGGACAGCCAGGGCTACACAGAGAAACCCTGTCTCAAGAAAACCACACACACACACACACACACACGGGGTTTCTGAATATAAAGGCAAGATTTAGAATAGAAGCCAACACACAGAAATCCTATAAGCCAAAAGGACTTAGAAAAATGTATTCTAGAAAGTTCCTAAAGACTACAACTGCCAAACCAGACAAATACACCCAGTGTCTTATAGTGTTCTCCTATTGCATGACTAACCCCATGGCTGGGCCTTTCCACGACTTGCTCTTTGACTACCAAATGTTCATTTCTATCATTGCTATGATGAGATATCACAATCAAGGAAACTTATAAAAGAAAGCACTTTAATTGGAGGCTTGTTTACAGTTTCAGAGTGGGTTCCTGACCATCGTGGGAAGCAAGGCAGCAGGCAGGCGTGGTGCAGGGCAGTAGCTAAGACCTTACATCTTATCTGCAAGTTGGAGGCAGAAAGAGAGTGAAACTGGGCTTGCTGTGGGCTTTAGGTCTAGTGGAACATTCCATCCAAACACCACAAAACATACAGTCATCTCAGAAGTCCATTTAATGTTCTCTAAACTAGATCACACATTGGGAAACTATAGGAACATTGAAATAATGTTTTGTATTTGAAGCAGTCACAATAAAATTGGGAATAAGACAAGGTTTTAGCCCTCTCCACTCCTATTAACTATAGTACGCAAAGTCTTAGCTACAGTAGTAAAAGAGTAAAGACTACAAATAATAGGAAAAGAGGAAGTCAAATATACAAAAAGAGACCCTAAAGGCTTCACTAGAGGACCCCTAGACCTAATAAAATACTTTCAGCAAAGTTACAGGATACAGGATAAATACACAGAGATAGGAAGTGGATTTCCTATATACCAATGGCAAAACAGGGAAAGAAATCTGAAACAGTTCCCATTCATAATAGCATTAAAAAAACAAACAACAAACAAAAAAACCAAACCTAACCCAGAAGTGAGAAGACTTCTACAGTGAAATTTTTAAGACACTGAAGAAAAAAAATTGAAGAAGTCTCTAGAAGATGGGATGACCTTCCATGTTCATGAATTGATAGAAATTATATAATAATGGCCACCCTACCAAAAGCAATCTACCCAATAAATATAGACCCAACCAAAATTCCAGTGGTATTCTTCACAGAAATAGAAAAAAGCAATACTAAATTTCACCCAGAAACATGAGACTCTGGGTAGCCATAGCAAAATCCTGAGGAAAAAGAATATTGCTGGAAGTTATCACCATACTTGATTTCAAATTGTACTGTAGAACCACACAAATAAAAACAGTATGGCACTGTCACAAAACATGCATAGACCAGTGGACTAGGATTAAAGGCCCAGACATCTAGTTCATGCTACTCTGTAGAGCCTCCTGGCATTTGACAAATGCCAAACACGCACAGAAAAAAAAAAAAACAAAAAAACAAAAAAACAAACAAACAACAAAAAAAACAGGCTCTTCAACAAATGGTGCATGGGGAAACTGGATATCTACATGTTGAAAAATCAAACCAGATCCCCTTTTTTTATTCAGCACAAAAATCAAATCCAAGTGAATCAAGGAATTTAAGACCTGAAACTCCTAAACCACTAGAAGAAAAATTAGGGTGTACATGTCGAGATATAGATATACTTAAGAACTTTCTGAGGACTCTGATGGTTCAGAACTTAAGGCCAACATTCTACAATAGGACCTCATGAAATTAAAAAGCTTCTATATGGGAAAGGAAATTGCTAATCAGGTGAAGATGTAGCAGCAGAATAGGAGAAAAATCTTTGCTATTTATTTATCCAACAGAAGATCATAGACAAAGAACTAAAGACACCTAAATATTAAGAAAAACACCCACCCAATCATGAAATGGGCTTTGGAACTGAACAGATGAACAGAGTTTTCAAAAAGAAGAATAAAAACAGCATGCATATATATGTACATACATGTATATGTATAATATATATCATACCTTCTGTACCATCAAAGAAATGAGAATTAAAACTACTTTGAGATCCTATCTCACCCCAGTCAGAATGGCTATTATCAAGAAAACAAATGAAGGGCTAGAGGGATTGCTCAGTAGTTACAAGCAGTTGCTATTCTTGCAGAGGACCCTGGTTCAGCCCTCAGCACTCACACAACTGTGCACAACTGTCTACAACTCAGTCCAGAGGATCTGATGCCCTCTTCTGGGCTCTGTGGGAACTGCATGCATACACACTTGCACTTATATACATATCAGCAAAATACCGATAAAAATAATTAACTCTTTAAAAAGGAAACAAATGGCAATAAATTCGGGAGAGGATATGGAGAAGCTGGAACCACTGTTTACTCTTAGTGAATAGTTAAACCGGTGGTGCAGTATAAAGCCAAAGTGGAGGTTTCTCCAAAAGCTAAATAGACCTGCCATATGACCCAGCACATGCCCTGTGTTAACTCAGGGCATATGCCCCAAAGACTTGCTATATCATGACCGAGCTGCTTACACATCCAATAGACTGAGTGAAGTCAGCTAACCCAGGCCCAGATAGTCCGATTTCACATAACCTCGAGCTGCCTCCGAACTCCCATTTTTATTTTCCTTTCCTCTGAGTCTCTTTCAAGCTCTGCGTATCCCCCCATCTGAGGCATGTAGCTCAGAATTGGTAGGTACTTTCTGGCCTGAGGCTTCCTCTGCTCCGACCACTGACAACACATCTCCTCATGCTCCCATTACTCTTGGCTCCTTCCCACTCTTCCCTGTGTCTTAGCTGGAACTTAACTCCTATGAAATGTTTCTTGATTCCCATTCCTCTTATTACACCATAAAATGTTATCACACAATGATGTATGCCTTTGCTTGTTTATTAGTACTTAGGACATTTCCAAAGGTTCTTTGTTTGCTTGTCTCCTGTTCGACTCTGAACTTTGTATGTCTTCCTGGTCCATTCATTGTTTTCTGGAACTTAGACCAATGCCCTCAATATATACTAAGAAAACAGGTGTATCTGCTCAACAAAGTTGTTACTATTTCTCGACTTTTAAGCATCCCTCTCCTTTTCTGCACACACACACACACACATACATACACACAAGTTGCAACATCCTGTCCTTAAGAAAGGATGATTTGTTGTCCCTTCACTCTGGGGTTCTCTCCACCCTCTGCCCAGTAAATGTCTTGTGCTGTGTGTGTGTGTGTGTGTGTGTGTGTGTGTGTGTGTGTGTGTCCTGTCATGCAGTGTCTGGAGAACCCCTGCTCTCTGTCTTCTCTCCTCTGTGGTCTGGACATCGCTGTCCTTTACTAATTAACTTGAGAAATCCCTTTGGGACAGATATCAATATATTTCTTCTTAGCATGATTATTCTTTCTTTGTGTATCTCATAGCAAAAATCATATTGTGCCGGGACTGTTTCTCTGTCTTTTTCAGTACCAAGCTGCCAATTACTTAAGGATCAGAATCCCTTTTGGGGTGGGGATGGGGTAAAGGGAACACAGGGTATTCCTAAGTAGTGCTGGCTGGTTTGAATCTTGTCAGGTAGACCAAGCCTGCTTCAAATTTGCAAAGATCTTGTGTTTGCCTATCTGCTGCAGTCATTACAAGCAGATAGATGCCAAAAGAGGTCCGAATTATCTTTTTAGTCATTATAGGCCCAGGTCTCATCACAGTACTTAGTTAATAGTTGTAAAGGAATAAACGTATTAATTATAATATTTTCTTGACTAGCCTGACAAGTAAATTTTCATGGGTATCTTTGCAACATTCCTGTTCATTAGCTACTAATTACTAAAGTAATTATTTACTTGTATAGCTTAGAAAAGTTCCCTATCACCAAAAAACAAAAACAAAAACAAAAACAAAAACAAAAAACAAACCAAAAGCTGGGCGGTGGTGGCGCACACCTTTGATCCCAGCACTTGGGAGGCAGAGGCAGGCAGATTTCTGAGTTCGAGGCCAGCCTGGTCTACCGAGTGAGTTCCAGGGCTACACAGAGAAACCCTGTCTTGAAAAGCCAAAAAAATAAAAAAGACAAAGAAAAAGGTTGAACTCAGGTAATTTGATACAGAGGCCAGGCAGAGGAGAGAGAGCAGGAGTGGGAGGGGAAGAGAGAGAAGGGGGGAAGAAGGAGGGGAAGGGGAGAATGGGGAAGAGAGAGGGGTGAGTTCATGCATATTATGGGCTTGCAAAGAGTTATATATGTGACTAAGGATAGCCTTACGGGAGGGAGTGGTGGGGTACTGGCAGGAAGAGCTGGTTGAGGTTAAATTACTATATCTTAATACATTGTGATGAAGCTTAAAGATTGTGTTCTATGGCTAATTGAATTCACTTAAGGTTTAAGTTTTAGAATTATATTACTGTGTGTAATAGGGGTGCTGTACAGGTAAAGGAACCGACTGGGCAGCTTCAATAGCAGAACTCAATTGGATAGTTCACTCAGCAGTGTTTATTCTAGCAAACTTGACTAGGTTAGAATTTGGAGATAATCTTTTGATCAAAACACTCCATTATCACGTATCTGCCTAGTACTGTATAGAAGAGTAATCCATAATCTTTTTTTAAAAGATTTATTTATTTTTATTCTATGTAATAGTTGTCTTCAGACACCCCAGAAGAAAGCATCAGATCTCGTTATAGATGGTTGTGAGGCACCATGTGGTTGCTGGGATTTGAACTCAGGACCTTTGGAAGAGCAGTCAGTGCTCTTAACCACTGAGCCATTTCTCCAGCCCCAAATCCATAATCTTTATGTGTATTCTTTGGTGTGCATTGATGTACTGTCATTTTTAAGTGTCTCCTGCTATAGTTCTATCATATTTAGACATAAAATTAGATGCAACCAACTTACTGTAGCTCTAATAAGTGGACTGTCTGCCAACCCCTCCCTCCTCAGGTGTCCCGGGGAGCCTGCTAACTGAGGGGTTTGTCTTGGTGAGTGGATATGGAGTTTCGCCTAGGGAATCTGTTCTGAATGGCATAAGAGAAAGCAGCACCCAGTGCTTGGTGCTGAGGTGGTAACTGTGCAGCCCATTTATCAGCAAGTTCTGTATTCTGGTTTTGTTTGTTTGTTTGTTTGTATATTTTATGTTTTGTTTTATTTTGTTTTTTAATTAACACCAAGCAAACCTCAGCTTGCACTTGGGCTTTTTGTGACATGTTCCCCCTCCCCTTCATTTCATTAGATTCCTGCTGGGAAAGTTCTAAAAGAGCCACACACACAAAACAAACCCTGTCTGTACCCATTATACTGTTTTGGGTCTTCACAGTGACACTAATATTTTTCTTTCCTCTTGTTTGGGATTTTTGAGATATGGGATATTCAGAACTAAGCAGGATTTGATAGAGATTAATGAAATCTCTTGAGTGTTATCACCAATATAGTCTTGCCATCTTAGCATCACTAACCGGACTGTACTCTGCCTGCTACATGTTTGTCCTGGGCTAACTATTTTGGTTGGTATACACACAGTGACACTAAGGTAAGTGGGCTGCCTTTGCAGATGGGGAAACTGAGGCCAAGAGAGGGAGCAAGTGTCATTCTCAAGGTCATACAGCTGGTGAGTGACAGACCCTGCACTCTGTTCTGCTTCTGTTTCGTCTGGCCTGAAATTCTACACTCATTCCTTGAATGGTTTTCTCTTACTATTGATGTTGTGAATGGATATTTGAGGGGCGCATAACTATCCCGAGGCAGCAAAAAATATAACAGAAGATCAGGACTATTGGATTTCTATTTTTGTGCATCACAACTTTTTATCTTAGGCTTCCAAAGTTTGAAATGGAATGACAGACAAATTTGTTAAAATTCTAAATGTGATTTTTTTTTTTAACATTTCAAATGAAGAGTTGATAGTCTTGTTTCAAGTTCACGGGAATTCTGTCTCTAGCTTTAAGACAAAATTGGCTGCGGCGTTGGCGAGATGTCGAATCAAACACGATGCCCTCTCTATTTACCATATTCTGCCAGAGACAGTGAGGAAACAGGAACAGAGGGCCTCGACTTTGCCTCTTTATGCTTGGATAAACACTAGTAAAATAAGGTATGCATTTCAATTCAGCTCTTCACCCATATTTTAGAACCCCATCCTTTTAAGATAATGTAATAAAAAAAATTCTACCTTTCTAAGGGTTGAGGCCACATTTAGGGAAATGCTTAAAGTCATAGTTGAAGTTTAACTCTCACCATCAATCTGCTAAATTGTTGATAAAAATCATACCAACATGCTAACATTTTCTGGGTCTATCTTTTAGCTCTGCTAGAACTGTTTTATCAGATGCATTGTGCACAGTGATGTTTTCCATTGTCACAGCAACATGTATTAGTGTTAAATACATTTTAGTGCACCCTATTTGTAATTATGTTTATGTTTACAGCCTTGAAGAAGTCTATAGTAATTTGAGGAGAAAAGGTTATAATAAAGTCAAGTCTGTAACGCCTCTCAATGATAAAGTCTTTGCTATAGACCAGCACTGCTACAATGTCTTAATTTTTCCAGCTCATCTCAAAACAGACCTTTTAAACATAGATCTTATAAAAGACTATAAACTTGTTTTCCAGGTAAACTACTATTTACTTTCATTGTGAATCTGAATAATCCTGTTTGCCCAAAGAAGCCTTACACCTGAAAATGAAACCTCAGGGGGATTTACCAGCCCATGGGTCGAGGGTCAGTCTCTCGAAATAAAATGAGTCCCTCTCCAGCCACTGTTTTCATTACACCCAGGCCTCGGGTCCCACGTGCAGTTGTAAGCAATACATTCTCAGGCAGTAGAGACGGCGCCCACACGGCAGGTCACAACTCCCTGTGACTCCTGTCCCAGAGGATCCAGAACCCGCTTCTGACTCCCATGGGCACGAGGCACACACTTGGTACACCTTCCATACATGCAAGCTAAACGTTTGGACACATCTGTAAGAGGTCTAGTATGCCCGTCAATACAGGAAGATAACGGAAGGTAGATGGACGTAGCACGCTAAGGTTTATCCCTCCTCCCTACCTACACTTCAGCTTTCTTGAGACCGGATCTTGAGACAGGATCCTGGAACTCTTTACTTGGCTCAGATGAGCCTCATAATCATGGCTGTCCTCCAGCCCTGGCTTTCAAAGTGCCCAGCTTCCGTATCATATCCTTGGGTAGCATATCATATCATTTCTGCCTGGTCTGAGCTCACAGTGATTTAAATGACAGTGTAGTTGGGAATTTAAAATGGTAGGAGTGGGTGAATGGGATTTCATGAAGGGCTAAGGGACTGAAGAGAAGGTTTGTGGGTAAAGAAAACTCAGCAGGCTTCTCTCTACTGTGGTTGACTCCAGCTCCAGAGAACCCGATGCCACCTTCTGGCCACGGTAGGCACTGCATTCATGTGTACAAATCGCCACCCCCCCCCCCCCCACACACACACACACTCCCACACTTGAATGCACATATAACTAAAAATGTTCACAACAGAAGTATGGAATCCAAGCCGTAGTAATCTATAAGTCACACTTTGAGACTTTAGGATTTGCTTGTTGCTATCGGGAGACTAAACGGTAGACCTAATTGGGGTGAAATGAGAAAGCCTGTTGTTTTAAACACATTTGTCAGTTATTCTTGCTACCTTTCATGTAGACATATATCAACATGCTTTACTAAAATGGATCAGGTGCCTTTTTTGGTTTCCCACCAAGTGCTGGTTTTCATTTAAAGTAAAAATAAGTCAGCATATTTTTCTGTTACACACTTTCAAATTCTAATTATACTATTCTCTGTAGGACAAATCTCGAAGTCTGGCTGTCCACTCTGTAAAAGCATTAATAAACATGGATGATGATATCCTAATGGTCAACACGGGCTCATGGTACACAGTTGCCCACATGTCCATCTTAACAAGTGGTAACACTTCGAAAATATTTGTATGTGGAATACAACCAGAAGAGAAGGATTCTGACGCGAAGAAACTTTTTACAAAAATGGGATGTGAAAGTATGTGCCAATGTTTATTTGATGATTAGCATTCTACAAGAATTTAGAAATGTTAAAAGTGTTCGAGTTTACTATTTTTTTCTAAGATTTATTTATTTTATATATGTGAACACACCGTTGCTGTTGCTGTCTTCAGATACACCAGAAGAGGGCATCAGATCCCATTACAAATAGTTGGGAGCCACTATGTGGTTGCTGGGAATTGAACTCAGGATCTCTGGAAGTCAGTTCTCTTAACCACTGAGTCATCTCTCCAGTTCCTACTATTTTTATTATTTTTATTTTGTAATATAAACCATGTGGGAACTATCCTTCTAAAACCCTCACAAATCCACCTCATGTTTAATATTAGCTTAATAGCTCTAGGTTAAAGTAACTAACACCTTGGTGTTTTATAATTGAGTTTGATTTTTCATTCTGACAGAATAACATCTGACTCAAGGCTTATCATTTAGTAGATAGAAGATATTAGCATAGGTGCTTACTTGACAAAGAGAACAGGAGAGGATAGAAATGAAGACTTTTCATTTTTAAGTTCTCATTGGGTCAGAAAAAGAAAAGACCACATTTTACTAGAGGTTTAGAGAGGCTGAAAATATCAACAACGCTGTTGACAGAGTCAGAGAGCCAGAAAGACAAGAGTTGATAATTGCAGGCTTGACCAGGGAAGGTAGCCTGGAAATCAGGGGTTTTATTTGGAACACTGAAGTGTACCCTGGGGAGTGACCAGTCCTTGGTTCTCAGGCAACTAGAAGCAACAGTAGAACCCTACATTTCTTCCATCGTAATTTCTGATTGAATTAAGGTAACTCGGGGTGTGTGGTCTTAGACAGGCCCACGCTGCCTGCCACAAGCAGGGCAAATTCTCTCTGGGAAAAAAAAATAATTCTAACTTCCCAGTTATCTTCTAAATGTTTCCAAACGTAACAGCTAGCTCTCAATCAAAAAAATAGGCAAAAGAAGGAAGGATATGACTCAACAATACTAAACTGCAAAGAAATGAGACCATCATTTTAGCCCTGAGCCTGAGGAATGGGAGATAGGAATCAAAGACTAGCCAGGAATGAGATCCACTGAGGACGTGGATACCGGATCTGCCAGCTGAGGATTCTTGCAAGCTAGGACTAATGGTTATGAGCTTGTACGCTAAGCAGGCTACATAAAATAAGTTAATCCTGCAGGCACTGCAGCATAGCTGCTGAAACATGAAGACAGAGCACGGTAGTCTGCAGCCAGGATTGCCAGCAGTAACTAAGGAGACCGACGGTAAGCGGTAGGAGGTGAGCTATGACACAAGCCAAAAGACTATTCTAGAAATACAGAACTGCAGTGTGTACAAATAAGAAGCAGGGCTGGAGAGATGGCTCAGCCATTAAAGGCTAGGCTCACAATTTATACGAAGTAAAATATAGGAAGTAAATCGGTTGGGGTAGCCTCGTAAGGGGAGACGAGCACAGAATGTGTGACTCCCTGGGTTTGATTGCCAATACCAAATAAAAGGGGGGAAAGAGAGGAAAAGCATGGAGAAGAATTTCAGGCTGAGAATGGATACACCCACACATACTGCACACACTTAGAAAAGAGGGCCTATCATACGAACCAGAACATACTGAAGATGGAAACAAAGGGGAGAAAGACTTACTTCGTAAAACATTTTCCTAATATGTTGTCTTAATTTGAGTTTTTATTGCTGAGAAGAGATGCCATAACCGAGACAACGCTTATAAAGACAGACATTTAATTGGGGCTGGCTTACAGTTTGAGAGGCTCAGTCCATTATCACCGTGCAGCAGGCACGGTGCTGGAGAAGGAGCGGAGAGCTCTACATCCTGATCCAAAGGCAGCAGGAAGAGACTGTCTTCTGCAGGCACCCAGGAGGGGACTGGAATTCCACACTGGGTACAACTTTGAGCATAGAGTCCTCAAAGGCCATCCCCATAGCAACACACTTCCTCTAACAAGGCCATGCCTCCTAATAGTGCCACGCCCCGTGGGCCAAGCTCAAGCACATGAGTCTGTGGACCAAACACCTCATATATAAAGATCTACAACAATGGATGCTGTGTATGTGTGGGTAACAGCACAAAGGGGCAGGCAGAGTCTCAACAAGGCCTGCACATACAGTACTTCCGTTAGGGCGGAGGCAGCATTGCAGCATGCTGGGGAATAGGTGATCTCTTTCAAAAACCATGTTAGAAAGAAAACTGGTACTTCATTTCATGACACATCGAGAACCTCATGGAATATGTTATGGGAGAAGTACTTCATGACCTGGGGAGACAACTTGAGAATTATTCAGTAAAATGTATAACACATTGACCATAGAAGACTGATTAATTGGACACCAGAGAAAAGTAAAAGTTCTGCATAGTAATAAAACAACAAATTATAGAAGTATATCAATTTTAATCATGATAGATCTTATCTATCATGTTTAAAAATTCTTATGAATTAACAATAGAAACCACATACTTCAGCCTGGCAAGATGATGCCTTGGGTAAAATGACCGTGCTGTGCAAGTCTGATGAACTGAGTTCTGGAACCTTTACAAAGGTGGAAATAGAAGTTGTCTTCTGACCGCCACCGGTGCATCATGACATGCATGCACACACGCATGCACACACGCATGCACACACGCATGCACACACGCATGCACACATGAGTACACATACATAGACGGCTCTGTGGCTAAGAGTATGTTCTATTGCTCTTGAAAAGGACCTGAGCGGTTCTGATCACCCAAGTTGGGCTACTCACAACAGCCTCTCGTTTCAGTCCCAGGGAATCCCATACCTTCTTCTGGTCTCTGTGAGCAGCCACACACAGGACATTCCCGCACGCATACACATAGCTAAAAAGAAATCTTGAAAAAAAAAAAGGAAGCAAATCACTTGAATAACTCTAGGATGTTAACGGAGAAGAGCAGCTTCCCTTTCTAGCTTTGTTGTGTTTAGTTTTGTGGGATTTTAGTTTTGAGGATTTGGAAATGAATAGTAAAGAGCTATGATCACACGCTGCATTTGGAATTCAGATTTTGAATATTTAACAGGAGCAGTTTGGTTTTTTGCTGTTTTTTCTTCTTCTTCTCAGATATCGAAATACTTCATGAAACATTTCTTAGCATTGAATCAAAGGACCACCGGCTACAGAACGTGAAGGTTATTCTGTTGCTGCCTCGCTGTTCAAGCCTTGGTGTTAGTAATCCAGTGGAATTTATTTTAAATGAACATGAAGGTGCTTGTCTTGGTTTCTAAATTAATGGAATCCATTGCTCAGTGACTCATGAAGTGAATCATGGAATTCACTGATTTCAAAATTAAACAATGAAATTCATTTACTAATAACTCATACATTTCAGCATGAAATAGAATAGATGAATATAGAATAGGAGAATAGATGTTGTTTTTATTTTATGTATTACTCTTTGGATTGCTTGTATTCATTGTATAAGTGACTTATCTTTCATAAAAGCTTGGAGAAATCCAATATTAAATGTTTTCTATGTCCCTTCTGAAAAATAGCAGTAAGACTAAACATACTTACCACTATGTTTCAATTATAAGTCAATATTTTAATATTATCAGCTATATTAGTAGGAATTGTCTATGAAATTTTATATTATTAGAGAATTGATCATAATTTGTGAAAGGCACCTAGAATGTTATATTTTAAATGTATATTTTTACTTTTCAAAATTTAGATACAAGTTTACTTCAGGATCTTTCTCAAGGTGGTCTACCAAAGGATAAACTTCAGATTTTCGCTCAGCAGCAATTTGAACAGTTAACACATGCAATGAAATGTAAGTTTATCATTAGTGATAGTTTATTAAAATGTTAATCTTTGAATCACAAACACACATTTCATTTATTTACCTATTAAAATATAGCAACAATATGGGAGCCACAAGCAAAATTTCAGTCAGTGCCTTAAAAAATGTTCGTTTTAATCGACTTCGTACATTTTGAAAATATACCATCTCTTCATAGACAGTAAGCATACTAAGTTTAATATTATAAACTCAGTTATTTAGCATAATCTAATAGTTTATTAATGATGAAGGAAAATAATCATGTACCACTATAACTTTACATTGTTGACAGTCTGCCGGCTACCCCAGGCATGGCTCTGGCCTCGGTCTTCCGAGTGCCGGGATGATGCGGTGGATGCTGCTGTAGCTCGGCATCCTACCTCCTCACCTTCCCTACTCTGCACTCTGACTTCTCTTGGTGTACTTCTGCTCTTGTCATTTGTCACCCCTGACCACTCCCTTGCAGTCCATTAAGCAGTTTTTATATATCAAGCTGGAGCTCTCTTCATACTTGAGCATTCTGAGTTCTGGGGATAAAGAGTTCGAATCGCCAAGCCTCTTGTCTGTCCTCCTCTCCCTCTCTGGCTCTTTGGAATAAGAATTAACAAGAATCCCCTATATTGTAGCTTCTCCAAGTTAAAAGGTAGAAAACAGTTGTTGTGGACCTCCTTACCAGGCCTGTTCCTCCCACCATGCCTGCCCCTCCCATCATACCTGTTCCTTCTACCACACCTGCTCCTCCCACCACACTTGCCCCTCCCACCATTTTCCTCTCATCCTTCTTGCTCTACCCTTATCACCTGCCCCACCCACCACACCTGCCCCTCCCACCACACCTGCTCCTCCCACCATCCCTGTTCTTCCCCATACTGTCATTCCAGCTAATGTCAGTCATATCAGTAGATATACTGGGGACTAGCCACCTCCACTATGGTCACTGTGTTCACCCAAGCACTATACACTAGGATAACCTGATGGACTTAGTTTATCCTGACTTCCACCCCTGTCCTCTACAGTCTCAGCAGGTGGTGTGAAGTTGTTAAACAGGTTTCAAGCAGGGTGAAAAAACACAGTCCACCTAGTGGTCTAAAAATCCCAGTTCAGAAGGTGCTCTAAATTGCCCAACTACCTGTCCATTCCCAAGACTGCATTTTCTGACTTCATCCCCTACACCTCTGAGATGGATTGAATATGCTTGGCCTGGAAAGTGGCACTATTAGGAGACATGGCCTTGTTGGGGGTAGGTGTGGCCTTGCAGGTGGAAGTGTGGTACTGTGGGGGTGGCCTTTGAGACTCTCCTCCTAGGTTACTGGAAGTCAGTCTTCTGGCTGTCTTCAGATTCAGATGTAGAACTCTCTGCTCCTTTTCCAGCTCTAGGCCTGCCTGGATGCTGCCATGCTCCCACCATGATGATAACAGGCTGAACCTCAGAGCCTGCAAGCCAGTCCCAATGACACTATGTCCTTCACAACAGTTGCCTTGGTAATGGTATCTCTTCACAGCAACTGAAACCCAAACTAAGACAGAAGTCGGTACCAGGGCCTGGGGTATTGCGGTGATAGGCCTTCTGTTGGCAGGAATGTGGATTTTTGGGACTTTGGAAGGCAGTGAACGCTTTAAGTGGGACTTAATATGCCATCCTAGTAGGAATATGGAAGACATTGGTGCTGAGGGTGATTTGAACTGTGGGGGCCTGGCTCAAGAGTTTCCAAAGGAGCACAATGTCAGCATGTAGCCTAGAGACTGTTCTTGTGATATTTTGGTGAAGAATGTGACTACTTTTTACTCTTGTCTGAAGAGTCTGATTGAGGCTAAAGTGAAAAGATTCAGATTGATAGCATTGACAAAGGAAGTCTCAAAAAAGCCTAATTTAGACTTTATCCTGTGGTTCTGTCTTATGAAGAGAACGTTTTGAACAAGCACAACAAGCTTAGAAAGGAAAAATACAAAATGTATATTTCGAGTAATAAAAGAGCACTGGAAAGTACAATGGAGCTATATCCTATGTTCAAGGAGATAAAGTTTAAGGGAGTGGTGACCTTGGGGTAAGTTCCCACCCAGCTAAACTTACTGTTGCCTTGGATTATTGTTTTCATTTGAACTCTTAATCCAGAATGAACCACAACTCAGTTTAAAAAGAAATGGAAGACACAGACTTTCAATCCAGATTTTGAGGAATAGGGACCATGAAAAGCTTAGACCCAGGCATGGTGGTACATGCCTTTAATCCCAGGAGACAGAAACAAGTAGATCTCTGAGTTCAAGACCAGCCAGGTACAGAGCAAGTTCTAGGTAGAGCAAAGCTCAGGTCCAGGCTTGGTGGTACACACCAATCATCCCAGCATTCAGGAGACCGTACTTTGTAGAGCTCTTGAGTTCAAGACAAGTTCCAGGACAGCCAAGCTTAGGCAGTGAAGGAGTTGGAAAACAGAAAACTGGTAACGATGTACTAGAACAAGGGGGCCATGTTCCAGCTCCAACAAGCCGCAGAACTCAGCAGCTTCAGCCTTGTGGCTCAGGCTTTAGAGCCAAGAATAGAAGGGACTACTGGGACAATGGATGCTGGTTAGCTGGAGCTAAGAACTTATCAGTGATTAAGAAGAGACCAGTGTCACTGAGGTGAAATCTCCTGGGAACTATTTTCTGAGAGCACAAAGAAGCTGTGTTCCAGAGATAGCCAACATTGTACCTCATGCTTCTGCTGGACTTGGTAATGTGTAAGAATTACCCAGGTGGTACTGGTTTTGATGGCCCAGGACTGAAGAGATCATGTAAAGAAGTTGAGTCTTGGTGTCATGAAGAGAGCCTATGAGAGGCTATTGGTGAAGCCTAGCTGCAGTGGAAGACACTGGCAAATTGGAGATGTCAGTACCATGGGATGACCACCAAGAACAGCAGCAGCAATGGAGTGGAGTCAACCTGAGTCAGGAGTACCACAGAGGACAGAGCTGAAGAAGCAACACCAGCCCTTTGGAGGAGCCCAGAAGATCATGTGTGGATCCCAGGCATTAGAAGAAGAAGTCGTGAAGTTGACGTTGCCTTGGAGACCCCACGATGTTAGAGATGTCTGAGCTGTAGGATACCAAAGTTGCTAACAGCCCAAGAGAAAGAATTGTGTTGTAGTCACCAACATAAAAGGAGTTGGACATCAGACATGGAGATGCAGAGTTTGGAGTTTGCCCAGCTGGTTTTTGATCTTGCTTTTGTCCAGGATTTCCACAGTATGTCATTTTGGAATGGTAATATATGTCCTGTGATGTCTGAGGTATGCGATCTGCTTTTTGATGTTGATTTTATAGGGGACTACAAGTTAAGTGATTGGATGAATCTCAAATCTTTGAACTTTGAACTTTTAAACATTGTTGAGACTGTAATAGACTATGGGGACTTTTGAAGTTGGACTAAATGTATTTTGCATTATGCTATGGCTAGGCCATTATGCTATGGCTAGGCCATTATGCTATGGCCTAACCCTAACCCCACAGACTCATGTGTGTGTTTGAGCAAGCCTATGGGGGCCAGGGTAAAATGTTTTGGTTTGAATATGCTTGGCCCAGGGAGTGGCACTATTGGGAGGTGTGGCTTTGTAGGAGTAGTAGGTGTGGCCTTGTTGGTGGAAGAGTGTCACAGTGGGGGTGGCCTTTGGGACCCTCTCCCTAGCTTCCTGGAAGTCAGTCTTCTCCTGTTTGCTTTCTGAACAAGATGTAGAACTCTCAGCTCCTTCACCACCACCATGTCTGCCTGTATGCTGCCAAGCTTCCCAGAAAGATGATAATGAATCTGCAAGCCAGTCCTCATTAAATGCCAACCTTTATAAGAGTTGCCTTGGTCATGGTGTCTCTTTGAAGCAATGGAACCCCTAAATAAGACAGCCTCTCTCCTCACTTCCTGTAACCTGATCATCTGGTGACAGCCCTGACAGTCTTTGAAAAGACTGTCCCTCTTCCCTGTCAGGGCTGTTCCTTTTCTTAGGGAGTTCAGATCGGCCCCCTCTACTCCGTCTCTGTGCACAGTCTTGTATATTAGAAGTGCTTGCCATGACTATACTGTTTATTTGTTTTGTTTTTGTTTTTTCGAGACAGGGTTTCTCTGTGTAGCCCTGGCTGTCCTGGAACTCACTCTGTAGACCAGGCTGGCCTCGAACTCAGAAATCTGCCTGCCTCTGCCTCCCAGGTGCTGGGATTAAAGGCGTGCGCCACCACTGCCCGGCTTGACTATACTGTTTAAAGCAGTGGCTTCCCTCTGAAGCCGTTACTCATCCACTTCATTGCATCTCCTAAATTGTTTTCCTAATCATGTTTTACTTTTGTTAAGTCTCTGTAAGGATTAAACAAACAAAAAATGTTCCACAGGGGCAGGATTTTTGTTTTTGTTTTTCACTGAGGATCACAAAACCCAGGGAAGTGTTTGTCATATGGTAGGTGCTCAGTTAGTACGAATAAACGAGTGAGCCACAGGTCACAGTGGTACCTTGTTTCAAGGATGAAAGATCTGAGTCTTTTGAGTAATCTTTCCAGGTTCACAAAGCAGCAAGAAACAGAATTACAATTGCCATCAATATCTGTCTATTTCTACTGTCTTTTTTTTTTTGACTAATTAGGTGATATAACTTATGGAGGGATGTCTGCTCATGATAATGTGCAGTATTTCTTTGTGTACGGAACTAGATTAATCACAACGATTGAATTCTCTCTCTCTTTTTTTTTTACAGTCTAGCTGGATTTACATTATTTACTGTCTTTGCTTACCTTACTAATACAAGCTCCTTTTTAAAGGAGAGCCATCCAGGGGGGCAGTGAGGTGTCACAGCAGGCAAGGGCCCTTGCCTCTGAGCCTCATGAATTGAGTTCAGTGCCTGGGACTCCGTTGGCTGAAGGAGAGGATAAGTTTCCACAAGCTCGCTCCTCTGACTTGTACGCGTGTGCCATCACACACACACACACACACACACACACACACACACACACACGTAATTTTTAAATTAAAGAATAAAATAAAAGGGAGATACTCAAGCACCCGTAGCAATCATTTCTGTGAATATTTGGTGGTATGCATTGGGTCGCCCTACTGATTTTTTTTTTCTTCTTTCAATACAGTTGCCAAAGTTCAAGCAATTGTTTATTGCACATGTTCTGTTTCTGAAGAGGAAAATGAAGAAGTTGTTAAGAAAGCACTGGCGTGCCAAAGCCCAGGGGTTAAAATACAACCTTACAGGTAAGGAAGGGACTCTAAACCACTGTGAAACAAAGACTTGAAAATGGTACTATGATTTTTGGAGTTATACAAATACATTATAGTTTTTGCTATAATTTAATATGACTAAACAGTATAAAATCTTATAGATTTAAAGTAGATTCTCCACAGCTTATGAATGAACACCTGGACAGTTTTATGTGTGTAGTATGTGTATGTGCATGTGCGCGCACACACATGTGCAGATGTTGAAGGATGACTTGTAGGAGTCATTTCTCTCACCACCATGTGGGCCTCAGGGTCTGAACACAGAGCACCAGGTTTGGCAACTAGCACTTTCATCCACCAAGGCATAGTTGTATTAAATGTAAATTTGTTTTTGTTATTGTTAACGCTAAAGGCATTTGACTTTGGCTTTGTTGATTCCTGAATAAACTAGGTCCAAATTTCATATCTTTCTTAGATACATATATTACTCTTCCAAGGAAAATTATACAAAATAATTTTAGAAAGTAGACAGAAACTGGATGTGTATTATCTTAAGCACTTTTAATATTTTGTACCCACTGGGAAAGTAAAAAAAAAAATGGCATGGGTATCTATGACAGCTTCAAGATAAAATATAGCAGTAAGGTGGAGAAGAGAGCGTTAATCCTGCGGCCTGAGCTGGGTGTGATGGCTCATGGCTTAGTCTCCTGCCCTTGTAAGGCTGAGGAAAGAGGCTGGCCAGCTTGGGCTACATAGAGAGACCTATCTCAAAAAAAAAAAAAAAAAAAAACAGTGCTAAGGTCTGGGGCTATGGCTCAGTTGTGCAATGCTTGCCTAGTGTACTTGAGGTTCTTGGTGTAATCTCCAGTGCTGCCCAAAACAAAAAGCAAAGCAAGCAAACGCTAAATAACACAAAACAAATACCGCATGCATGGTGGATATCAAGAACTCACTCCAAGAGTAAGCTTTTTAAGACTAATTAGTTTTTCAAGTCTTGTGATGATGAATTAAGCATCTATTTTCCCTGTGATTTCTCCTTTGGAATCTTAATGTGTGTATAGTCTGCTCTGTCCTCCCAACCAGATACTTTCCCGTTTTTTTCATTTCACAGGCTGACAAGTTGATCACATAACACTTCCTCTCTTACTGACTTTCCATTTTTACTTAGAAGCTTGTGTTGATAGCTGTCCTTGTTAGAGTTTCTATTGTTTTGAGGAAACAGCATGAATAAATATAAGTAGGGGAGGAAAGGGTTTATTTGACTTAACTTCCCCATCGTTAACTAGCCCGCCATCACAGGAAGTCAGGGCAGGAACCAGGGAGCAGGAGCTGATGCGGAGGCCATGGAGGGGTGCTGCTTACTGACTTGCTCCTCATGGCTTGTCGAGTCTGCATTCTTACAGATTCTAGTACACAGAACTCAGGGACGGCACCACTCACCAAGCTGAGTTGTTCTTCTTCAGTCCCTGGTTAAGAAAATGTCCTAAAGCTGTATCGTATGGAGGTGACTCTAGTTTATGTCAAGCTGACATAAAAGTAGCCAGCACAATTGGCTCCTTGTCAGCTTGACATACAAATGTATCACTGTTAAGTCATAACCTTTCCTCTCTTGTTCACCCAAATCACACATGAATACCAACATTACAATATAAACATTAAAGATTGAAAGTTCCACAGTCATTGAAATTTTAAACACTTAAAAAGTCAGTCTCTTTAAAATATCCAGTCTCTTTAAAAATCTTTGTAAAACTCTTTAAAAGTCTTTGTAAAACGCCAAAATCTCTATAAAAATTAAAGTCTCTCAACTGTGAACTCTAGTAGAATCAAAATTAAGTTAAATATTTTCTCACTTCAAGAAGGAAGAACTAGGGCACACTGACCATCTGAACAAAGCAAAACCAACAGTGTAAATAACTCAATGTTCAACATTTTGGGACTCACTCACATCTTCTGGGCTCCTCCAAGGGGCTGGGTCGTTTCTCCAGCTCTTCTGACCGCAGCACACAGAGCTTGTCTTCTAAGCTCAGCCGGGCTCCACTCTGCTGCTGCTGCTTTCTTGGCCATTGTGCTGGCATCTCCAAAATGCTAGGGTCTTCTGCTGCAACCTAGATGCCCTTTTGTGAACAGCCTCTCCCTGGTGCCAACCCTCAGCTGCTCTCCGTTACCCCTTCATGCCTTCAAAACCACCCAGTGGGCAGCCTGAGTGACGGACAAGCAAAAGGACCCCCAGCGCCCTTGTAAAAAGATTTGCGTGGCTGCCCATGGCCATAGACCTCACACAGGCACGGTAGGCAGGAGGACAAGTTAGAGACAGGAAGAGACCATGATTTTGCTAGCCAGCCAGTCTAGCCAACCAGTGAATTCCAGGTTTAGTCAGAGACTGTCGCTCAGGAAAGGTGTGTGTGTGTGTGTGTGTGTGTGTGGTGCACACAACAATAGAGGCCATTGTCAATCTCTGGCCCTCATAGATGCATTGTTTGGACATGCCCCCCTCCATACATGCGCAAACATGCACACACACACACACACACACACACACACACACACACACACACACATCTAATGTGTTAGAAGCATTAATCTAAAAAGAATGCTTTAGGACTGGAGAAAGGACTCAATATTTAAGAGCCAAGTTCCATTCCCAGCACCCACATGGTGGCTCACAAGTCAGCATAGCTCCAGTTGCAGGGATCTCAACACCTTCTGACTTTCATGGGCTTTAGAATGATTGTTGCACACATACTTACACTCGGGCACATACACATAAAACAAATAAAAAATTTTTAGGAGAATATCTTAGATACAACCATTTTTTCAGTTTGATTTATAGTCTAGATTTCTCCAGCACAAAAGAGTACGTATAGTTTAAATTTTAATTATCATTGCCAAGTTATCCAACTCATAGCCACTTAAAATTTTCTTTATTTTATGTCTATGAGGGTTCTCCTGCATGTATATGAACCACATGTGTGCCTGGTACTTGCAGAGGCCAGAAAGGGTCCGATCCTGTGGATCTGGAGTTGTGGATGGTTGTGAGCTGGTGTGTGGATCCTGGAGCAGAGCCCAGGTCCCCTTCAAGAGCAGCAAATGCTCCAGTCCCCAAAATACTCATTTTCACAAATGTGTTTCCTGTGGCTTTAGATATGCTGAGATTTTTGGTTTTTGTGTTTGTTTTTTTTTCCGGTTTTTTCAAGACAGGGTTTCTCTGTATAGCCTTGGCTGTCCTGGAACTCACTCTGTAGACCAGGCTGGCCTCGAACTTAGAAATCTGCCTGCCTCTGCCTCTCAGAGTGCTGGGATTACAGGCGTGCGCCACCACTGCCTGGCTTATGCTGAGTTTTATTAGCTGCACGTCTTTACCAATCTGAAGGTGAGAAGATTCACTCTTCTTGTTGATGAAACTTGTGCTTATCTATTTATTTTCTTTTTCTTTTTTTTTTATTAATTTATATATTTGCTTTACATCCTGATCGTGTCCCCCCACATCTGTTCCATCCAGGCCTATCCTTGCAAATCTCTCCCTCCTCCCACCCCTTCCTCTTCTCTTCACAGATGGGGAAGCACCCCTTGCGTAACCCATCCTGGGACATCCAGTTGCAGTAGGACTAAACACATCCTCTCCCACTGAGGCCCAACCAGGCAGTCCAGTTAGGGGTAGGGGATCCAATGGCAGGCAACCAAGTCAGAGAAAGCCCTGCTCCAGTTGTGAGAACATTCAGTGAGAACACTGAATGAACACCAATCTGCACATCAGCTATAGATGTGTAGGGCTAGGCCCAGCCCCTACGTACTCATTGGTTGGTGGTTTAGTCTTTGCAAGCCTCCTTGGGCACAGGTTAATTGACTCTGTAGGTCTTCTTGTGATGTCCTTGACCCCTTCAATTCACTCGATTTTGTCCCCCGCTCTTCCACGAGACTCCTGGAGCGGAGTGTCTTTGCAACTGCTTCCATCTGCTGCTGGATGAAACCTCTCAGGAGAGCTATGCTAGGTGCTTGTCAGCCAGCATAACAGAGTATCATTAATAGTGTCAGGGGTTGGCTGTCTTACATAGGATGGGTCTCAAGTTGGGGGAGTCATTGATTGGTTGGACCCTCAATCTCTTTATTCCTGTGCATCTTGGGTTGAAGGTTTGGGGGTGGGTTGATATCGCCCTCGTTCCACTGGAAGTCCTGCCTGGTTACACGAAGTGACCACTTCAGTCTCCAGATTCCCCACTGGCAGGAGTCTCATCTAGAGACACCCCCATAGATTCCCACACATTGGGGAGCCTTCCCTGTCCCAGGTCTCCAGTTACTCCCAGAGATGCCCCCCCCATTGCTATTCTCACTCCCAGCCCCTGCCACACCCCTTCACCCCACACCTGATCCCCATCCCCATCACCCTCCTCACCCCCTCTTCCACCCAGTTCCCTCCCTCCATCCACCACCAAAGAATATTTTGTTTCCCCTTCAGTTTGGGTGATATTTTCTAGTTCCATCCATTTGCCTGAAAATTTCATAATGTCTTTGTTTTTAATAGCTTTAAATCAAGATGATGTAAACAGTTCTCTAAGGAAATAAAAGCAGTCATTAAAAATCTCCCAACCGGAGCTGGGCGGTGGTGGCACATGCCTGTAATCCCAGCACTCTGTTTTTTTTCCGAGATGAGGTTTCTCTGTATAGCCCTGGCTGTCCTGGAACTTACTCTGTAGACCAAGCTGGCCTCGAACTCAGAAATCCACTTGCCTCTGCCTCCCAGAGTGCTGGGATTACAGGCATGCGCCACCACTGCCCGGCTTCACCCGCATTTTTGAAGTTATGGGGAGCACACTTAGGAAAGTGGGTATCTTGGTGGGTTTTTCACAATACCAACCAGAGAGGGCAGTGGGGAGGAGGAAGAACGGCTCTGTAGTTCAAGAACAGAGCTGTGCAGACTCTATAGACTCCCGCTTAAATCCCTACCTTGGGCTGGAGAGAGAGCGCAGTAGTTAAGAGTGCTTGGCAGTCATGAGCACCAGAATTCAGATTCCAGAAATCACATAACAAGTCCAGTGTTGTGCATTTCCTGTGCACACACACACACATACACAACACACACATCAATCAAAAAGTGTTTTTAAAAGTCTTACCTAGAGCTGGGATTGGTGGTCCATCCTGTAACCCCAGCACTGAGGGCTTTACCCCAGCTCTGCTGTGGAATGAGAGAAATCTTCCTAGAGAGGTAAATCTTGTACTAAAGAAGACAGGTGACCAGTAAGTGACAAAGGGCACTTGTGAGCATAGTACAGTGGGAGGCAGGCGTGGGTGTAATGCAGAGTTCCTGTCAGTGCCTCAGTGGGTCTTTGTTAGGACTGAACATACTTACTACATATGTAGGACAGTGCTTGGCTCAGAGAAAATACCTAATAACTTTAAATGACCATGGTAATCTGTACATTGCATGTTCATGTACTCAGCTGTTTTTTCAATGTTTTAATATTTTGTTATATATTAAGAGCATAAGCATTTTCATATAAGTTAAAATATTTCATGTTATTGTTTACTTTTTCTTATTATATTCTTGCCGGTCTTCCCTCCTCCCTCCCTCCATCCTTCCCTCCCTCTTCCCTCTCTCTTCTTTCCCTCCCTCCTCCCTCCCTCTTCCTTCCATCCTTCCCCCTCCCTCCCCCTCCTTCCTGTACTGGAGACTGGACCTAGGGTTCCACACTGTACTCACGCCCCCACCTCCCTTAGCATTTCATTTAAAAAAAAATGAAATGCTTTTTTTTTTTTTATTAAAAACTTGAACATTTTTCCTCATGCATGGTTCTGGGAATCCAAAGTCCTAGAGAAGGTGTGGGCAGTGTCAGTTCCTTGTGGAGCCTGTGGGGTGCAGGCTCCATGCTATTGGTAGTTGCTGGCAATCCTCTGCATTTAGCTGATTGCTGAGTCTCCACTGCTGCAGTCACACAGACGCTTCCCTGTGCTCGGGTGTCTTTCTCTTCTTACAGGAACTCACTACTAGATTTAGCGCTCTCTAACTCTAAGTGGGTCTGTTCTCCAGCAAGGCCTCCTCTTGAGGTTTTGAGTAGACTTAAACTTTGGCAGGAGGAAGGGTTGCTGTCCACCACACTACAGTCTATTCTGTGGTTTCCCAGAATTTACCCTTCTCATTGGCAAGAGATACTCTACTCAACATCTCCAAAGGTCTTTATCTATTTCAAGAGCAATAATAAATCCACATTCTCATATAATGCCAACTTAAAAAAATCCCAAATGTTCCAAAAATCCCAAAAATCCCAAATCTAAATCAAGACCCTGGGTGTTATAATATCCTAAATTTAAAGAAATTTTTTATAAGCTGGAATTCCGAAAATCTTTTTGGGGATAAATTCTAGAAGATGACTCATCTAATCTTATTTATGAATTACTACTACTTTTAGAATGAATGATTATAGCTAAATATAATAGCATTTTAAACATGTATTGAATACCAAGTATGTGTCAGATGCTCTCCTAGGTACCAGCAATTTATCAGAGAATTGAAACTAAGAACCTTCATATTGATGTTTGGAGATGAAAATTCTACATTGATAAAAAAATTATTTCACTGAGTATTCTTTATACAAAAGTGCATAAAAATTGAAAGGCAATTTGTGTTTGCACAGAGAACACACCTAGGCTGATTGTCTCAAAATGATTGGGACCAAAAGCACTCTAGTTTGTATATGTTTAGATGTTGGGATATTTTTACATACTTAAGGTATTGGGGTGGGGACGGAAGGCACAAAATTCACATTTCATATGCATCTTATACAGAAAGCTGGGAGTAATTTTTGTCACAATATTTTAACATATTAGTGTTTCGAGTGTGATATGACACCTGAAGTCAGGTGTGGAATTTTCTACTGTGGCATCCTGTCAGACTAAAAACAGTTGGCTGGGAGAGGTAGGGAGAACCCTTAATCCCAGCACTCTGGAAACAAAGGATATGTTTGCTTGAGGCTAGCCTGGTCTACATAGTTCTAAGCTAGCCAGGGATGCATAGTGAGACCCTGTCTCAACAAACAAACAAAAAATGGATTTGTGTACACCAAATCCCTCCTCAGGAATGGTCGGCTGGCTGTGAGAGAGAGAACAACCGACCTGCAGAGTAAGTTCCGCTATTACCTGCTCTAACAGACTCTGCGGTGAGCTATTTGAGGTCATGTATGTTTACCCCTTTCCCAAGTGACATGTCCTTATTCATTGTTGTCCCAGTCACACAGAAAATACTTGCCGAGCACAGGGTGATTTTCAGGTTGCCGGTGATCTTTTATAAATAAACTTGCTATTAAATGAGAAACTGAATTTCAAAAAGACAATTAGACTAGGAATGAAAAGTTTTTCTATTTGTGTTAGAAAGTCTTATATAGAGCCGGGTAGTGGTGGCGCATGACTTTAATCCCAGCACTTGGGAGGCAAAGGCAGGCGGATTTCTGAGTTTGAGGCCAGCCTGGTCTATTGAGTGAGTTCCAGGACAGCCTGGGCTACACAGGTTCTCATGTTTGAGGCTGGCCTCAAACTCACAATGTAGTGAGAATGACCTTGTGCTTTGTCTCTGTGTGTATGTGTAGTGTAGTGTTGAACTTTGTGTGTGTCCTCACCTATTTTGATAACACATTAATCTTGGCACAGCTATTTAGAGACTTTGGACACATAATAAATTATGAGCCAATATGAAATATTGAGCTTTCAACTTAAAATTGGGGGAAAAACAGCGTCAGCATGTATTTCTTATTTGAGTTTTTTTTTTTCTTAAGTGATTGGCAAAATTGGAAAGAGCTTCGCAGAGTGCTCCCGCCCTCTCTCTCCTGTGTGAGGAGCCATCCTAACTGTTGACCACTTCTCTCCCGCTGCAGGCTCAGCCCTCCCGTCCTCCCTCTGTGCTCCTTAAAAGAGATAGAACTGTCTATGGACAGATTCTTCAGATTGGAACCATCTGATATTACCAATGGCTGTTTCCTTTCTATCTTAACAAGAGAGGTAAGAAATAAGAAAGCTCCTAACCCAAGACACACTTTGGAATTGAAAATGACAGACTCCCG
The DNA here is from genome assembly GCF_947179515.1 of Apodemus sylvaticus. Lineage (NCBI taxonomy): Eukaryota > Metazoa > Chordata > Mammalia > Rodentia > Muridae > Apodemus > Apodemus sylvaticus. Next base: position 44,010,043 of record NC_067482.1, on the reverse strand, counting down.
TCAGGGGGACCCACTTTGAGACCACTCGGCCGTGGCTTGATCGTATTCCACAAGTAGTCGAAGGGCAAGAACAGGGTTATTGCTGTGTGTCAACTGTGTGTCAACTAGTCTCTGCTCTTCATGATCCCCCCCCCACGGTCCCCCCTTGATTTGTCCTCAGCCCTCACCTCTCCCAGAAGTCCTGCCTACTGTCTGGTGTCTACCCTAACCCAGAAGAAATAAGCGACGGGATTCTTACGAGGTTTGTAAATGGTGAACCAAGAAAAAGTTATTTGCTGGGGCTTCTGAGTTATGTTAGGAACTAAGGCCTAAAAACCATTTACTTTAATATGTCTTATTTTTCAGTAAATAACTGATAAATATTTAAAATTTTCACGGTGACGGTGTGACCCCCTCCTACACTAACCACTGCCTGCTGTCATTGCAGCGAGACCCGTCCGAGACAGTGTCAGTGAAAGACGTTCTGGCCAGGGCGGCAGCCAAAGGTCTCCTGGAAGGGGTTGAGGTTGGGAAGGCACTCAAACGGGACAAGAAGAGGAAAAAACCAAAAGCAGTACCGCCCAGAGCCCCTCACCATGTGGACCCACTTCGTGACCATACTTTGGCAGCGGTTGGTAACGATGCCAGCAGCATCCAAATGAAAATCACTGAGTTCCTGCATCGAGAAAGTGCAACAAGTACTGCGGCAAAAACACCTCTCCCAGCAAAAACTGTGCAAGTGGGCGCCTCCTCCCAGATCAGAAAGCCCATCAAGCCTTTATCCACCCCACTGGTGAGGAACGCTTCCAGGCCCGTAGAAAGGCCGACAAACTTTGGGAGATCGAGGCCAGAAGGCAAAGTGATTCCTCTGAAACCAGTTGAAATCGTTCTGCCTCCAGTGATGTTCCCACTGAGTCCTCAGGGGCCCAGGTTCCAGATGCCAGCCACCCATTTCTATTACCGCTTCATTGGATCAAAGGTTGGTGCCTCCGGCCATTTTACATCTTCAATACCCAGAAGAAGGGAGAAGGTTAAGGAGAGCACACCTTCCTCCCACGTCAGGCACCCTAGACCATGGCTCTGACTGTGTGGCCCCCCGTGACAGGGTGGCCAGGCTTTGTCCACGTTTAGACACCGTTACACAAGATACTGGTGCTTTGGTCACTTAGTATCCTCTAAAGCAATATAACCTCCAGAGAGAAAATGAAGACAGATGAGGAGTGACCCTGGAGGGGGGCTGAGCTAAGTTAAGGTTTCATCAGCTCAGTGCTAATAACCCGTTTTAGGAAGTCCAGCTGTAGACTGGTCAGCTGTCAGGCCTCGTCTCACTCTCGGGAGGTGTGACGTGTGCGGAGCCTGGCTGTCCTACCTGAGGGAACCCAGGCCCCTTCCAGTAGGCTGATTTGCAGATTTGACTGAGGGGCTTGGTAGAAAGTCCTGAGACATGAAGGGCACTGTTCTCTCCCGCCTGCTCCAGCTCTAGCCAGGAACCCGAGGCCACTCCTTAGCTAGGCAGTTACTGTAGCTGAGACCTCTTGAATCCGGATGAGGCCAGCCTTTTCCTTAAGAATCCTAATGTTCCTGAGAAGGGACACGGCAGGGGGTTCTCTAGTGGGCTGAGCTTTGAGTAGAGCAGAAAGCACAGGAAATCCAAGTGCCAGATGTCCACAGTCTAGATGCCCATTTAGAAGAGGTTTCTGGAGAATCTCCAGAATCCCAAATAGTCTAAGCATGGCAGTTCCTCCCTCCCTCCCTTCTGCGATGGCCAAACACTGTTGGACAAAGGAGAGTGAGCACGTTTCTACCTAAGGATTCTTATTCCGAGAAAGAGGCCTGTCGAGCAGATGCGACATATCATTGAAGAAACTCAGAGGTTTCTGATTCTATGCAAAGATCAGGTGGCACATCAGGTGGCACAGGTCACCTCAAGGGAACAGAGGGACCAGACCTTGGTAACTCATTTTGGATGCACAGTTAGAATAAATTGTAGCACTGTGTTAATTACATTAAATGCCAACCACTCTTAGCTATATTAGCCATTGCCTAGCAATATTGACATGATTATCATTTCTGGGTCTGATTTTTTTCATCATGGCAACAGAAATTGTTTGACATTAAATAAAGTTATGATTGCAATTCTTTTTTTTTTTTTTTTTAAGTTCAGACACATTCAGAGTTTGAATGTAAAGTTTTATCTTCAGAATCCAACTGCAAAGAACTGGGAGTTCTAAACGCCTGGTTCAGATAGCAGGACTCCAGGAGACTGGGGTCTGTCTCAGCTCCAGGGGTCTTTTTTTGTCTCACTTGAGGTGGGAAGGACAGAGGATTAGTGGGTTTGATTTTCATAGTATAGCTATTTTAGCTAAAGATTTATATTTTTCATTAAAATTTGAGTGAAGAAAAAGGAATTTTGTACCTCAAGAGGTTTACATTTATATTCAGGAGAGTTTTTTTGCTAGTTGATTCTTTAAAAGCACAGAATGTAGGGAAGGGCAGATGGGTCCCCAGTTCCCGGTCTGGGCGGAGCTGCTCAGCAGATCCTGTCTGGGCCGCTGCTGTCCCAGGTGCTGCCCTCCATCCCCAGCTCTATAAATCGCAAGTCCACACTGCTCCCAATGCTTAGGTATCTCACCAAGACATCAGCTCTACATCTCTTAAAATGATGTGTTTTGGGGCGCAGCCTAATCTACCATTGTTCAGAGAAGAGCTGCCATTTTATCCCGGGAATGGGAGCTCAGGCTGAAAACGCTCACTCTCACGGCTGTTTTCTGGGTTAATCTCTGCTCCCTAGAGGTTCAGGGTATTTCCTACTCTAGCGGCACGTGGTTCCTGCCACACTCGGGCGTCTCCTAGTTGTGTCTTGGCACTAGATTAGTCGTCTCTCTGCACACTCATGGAGATTCTGCTCTTCCTCAGGACTCTTCTAGGGAGGACAGGATCAATAATTTCCTGATAAAGTAAGAAGAAAAACAGGATAAAAGCAACATAAGAGACCTCTAGTGAAGACCGCTGAGCACACTGTCTTTTAACTGGCATTTTACTTCTTGAGCTTCTTAAAAGTGTTGGCAAAATAAAAAAATAATCAAATTACTATAGTATTCAAATACTGCAGTAACGATTCATAATTTTATTTATTTGCTTTGTGGTGCTGGGGGTTGAACCCAGAGCCTTGCTCCAAACAAGTTCATAGTTTTGACCTGAAACTATTTACCAGTATAAACCCCTGAAAGCAGGATGAAGTGTGGCCCATTGAGAGTTGTCTTTAGTAGCATAAGAGAAGGTGGGGTGTTGGGGCATACATCTATAATCCCAGCACTCAGGAGGCTGGGGCAGGAGGACTGCCATGAGTTCAAGGCCAGTCTGGGTTATAAAATGAGATCTATCTCAAAGACCAGACAACACAACAACACAGCGAATGAACAAACCTTGGGTACATACTTTTGTCTCCTGTATGTCAGGGAGTTAAAACAGACCCAACTGACCTAGTTATTAACTTTCATTTGGGAGTTAATGGGTTCCCATCTCTATTCCTCAATCTTATAAGAGTGAAAGGCAGACTCTGAGTGTGTGTGTGTGTGTGTTGAAATACCTTAATCTTAAAAGATTGCTTACCAAAAGCTGCTGACAAGATGGGTTTCCATGTTCAGAATGCCACCTCACTTTATTGACTAAAAACGTTAAAGTAATTACTTCCAAATTCTTAACAAGCAGGAAGACACAAACACTAACGAAAGCAGAACTTTCCGTTACTAAAGTGATTTTTTTTAAAGTTTAATTTGAAGTAAGAATAATACAGAAAATAAAATTACTGTAGAGACACTAAATTCGTATTTGTTTCTTATATATGTAGCTGGGCTGTCAGATCAAGGAGTCAAGGCTTTTACACAGCCACATTTATTCCCAGGACATTTTACATGTAAACATGGTCAACAGCAAATGGCAACAAAAAGAAACAGGATGTCCTTCTAGGAGAAAGTGGCCAATGCGGCTGCCTGGTGACATCTTCACGGCCTTGAAGTGCCAACCTCCCCTCCGCGCCCCCCCCATCCTTTCCAGGGACTAAACTCAGATCCCTGCACGTTGTGCAAGAGCTGTACTGTACCACTGGGCCACACTGCCAGGAGGCCGAGACAGGCCCAGTTACTTCTTTCCTGGCTGTAAACACATCAGATGTTAGGTTAAACCGGGCCGGCGAGAGGGCTTTTGGTTTCATTAAATTGAACTGATGTCAGGGAGACGTGGTCTCTGAAGTTTTGTGATGAAATGACCATAAAGAGAATGCCCATGTACCAAGGGGAGTTTCGGGGCTACAAGTTAGGAGGCCCAGTTTTGAGTAGTTTGTTGTGTGTCCTTCTTAAACACTTAATATGGATTTAAAAAAAAAAAAGTAGCAGTGCCAACAGTTGTATCACCAAGAATTTGCTTTAATGGAAATGGGTCTAATGTTCCCTTCATGCAGTAAGACAGACAGACAAATAAACGAAACAGTGGCTCTAGTTAGCCATGGGTGGCCCTAAGACCAGGTTGAAACAAAGGGCATGTGGCTCTGTGTGTTTATTTTTGATGAGATCACACGTGTTGTGAAGGATATAAAAAGGAAGCCCCTGCACAGTGCCTTAGTCTACAGAGTAAAGGTCTTCGCCAGGCGGCCCGTCGGCCACCCCCTTGACGCTTCCAAGGGGCACACAGATACGGTTACAGTAAGGGTGCATCTAGCTATCTGCTTTTAAAAAATAAAAGGAACTTTAAGCATTTTGCCTTCTCTTCTACATATTCCAACAGAAATGTGACTGCAAATCATGACGAAAACCACCTTTTAGGTGATGTATAGTTCACTGAGTTACTTAAGACCTGGATACACAGACGTCATACCCAGTAAAGATAATACAGTAACACAACAATGCAGTATATTTCAGTAAAAATAGAATAAATAAAATAAAAATATTTCAAGCTGTATTTAACAGGCTAATTTAAAAAAATGATAAGACACACAAGGCATTGTGAGCATGGCTGCCTGCTTACCGAATCACAAATACAAAGAATGCATAGGTAACTGAAGTATCACAAAGACCTCAGGTAAAACATCGGCATCCTCTCACAGACAAATACAAACACACTTCCATACATACTTTTTGGCCATGGCAGAAAGTGTCTGAACATATTGTTTAACATAATTCATTTTACAAAACAAAAAAAAAAGTCAACCTGCACTTAGTACACAAAGCTATTCTCAGAACAGAACATGTGCAGTCAAAGCATTTCACACGTAAAAAGGCTATTGTTCATCTTACTGCATCCTAAAATTGCATATATAAATCAGTTTGCTACTTAAAGCTAGCTCAGTCTTCTCCATCCTGAAAACAAACATATGCCTTAAAAAATAAAAAGGGTTTGGGTAGAGAGACTGCCTAGAGAAATGCGGACTTCTTCAGAGTTTTTGAAGCTGAGTGCCCTAAAACATTCCGCTGTGGAGATGAACATTTGAGACCGTGATGACGAGAGTCTAAAACAGTTTTTCTCAGGGCACAATAAGGTTTTCAGTATGCAGAAAAGTCTCAGATGGCACCTGTTACTTCAGCTAGCGTGCAAGCCGGCACCAAGTGTGACAGCCTCACTCAAGCGACATTACCTTTACTGGAATGTTAGGATGCCATTGAACAATTCCAACTCCTCCACATCCCACTCGCTGTCACTCCAACACGGTCTGTGGTGGTAAGTGCCACAGCCAGGAATGTTCCTACCACAGGGAACACAACCTCTGGAAAGTCTGAGACAGGACCAGGCTGCTGAGGACAGACACGCCTCCTCTGTGACAGATTTGAGGAACACAGTCCTGGACCAAGAAAGGACAATGGTCTTACAGTAAGTGGACCTTAACTCACTGGGGAACTCCCGAGATTGCCTGACAGCATTTCTGCTCCCTGTGTGGTCCCAGAGTAATTTGTGAAGGGTCCTCCTGACTGCACACAGGAGGCATAGTGTGGTACAGGCTTGGCGATGTGGGTAGTGACCCTGGCTCTCGTGATCTTTGGTGGCATCCTAAGTCACTTCGTTAGCTTTTGGTGCTGTGTACTCTGATCTCCTCAGTGAGTTCAGTGCCTTCCCTACCATGTAAGGCTCAAATGTGACAAAACTGGGCAGACAGTTCTGACAGGTACAGAGCAAGGTTAAAAAAAAAAAAAAGAAAGCACTATTTTACAACTGGATATTAGTTTTGACATTAAAAGTAAATGGCACTAATAAGATGGGCCTTTTAAAATAACACTGTCAACAAGAGTTTATATTTGCATATGTTTATGGTTAGGTTCCTTAGCTACACAAATAAGAGGCAGGAGCATGCTATGTAGGAGTCACTGTAAGAAAATCCATTATTTCTGCTCTGACAGGAAAAAAATTAAATCTTGAAAATAAAATGGGAAAATAGAAGTTTAAAAACACATCTAGTCAAGTCTTAACAAATTTCTAACATTAAACACATAAATTCAGGAAAATTACAACTTAAAATTGGTTGCCATGGACAACAGATGACGGACAGACAGCTTCCTGGACAGAGTGGAGAGAGGCCGGGGTGGTGATGGAATCTCCAGGAGTGCATATTCATATTACCTCCAGGATGAGAACCTATGAGAATCACGGTGGAGATCCAAAACAGTGGTGTGTGACAGATATAAATGGCATTTCCTTGACTCTAAATTGCATATTAGCTCAGTATCAAACTAAGGATGGGAACTGCAGGAATATTTCATTTTCCAGGCGTGGGTAGAGAATGGCCACAGTACACTTTAATTCTCTAGCTGCATTGTACAATGTAAGGCAGAAGTTTGAAATACGTTCCATCCCGAATGCATTGTGATTCTGTAAATCTCTCTTTTTTTTTAAAATAACCAGTCTGAAAACCATCTGAAAAGAAAGGCCTTTTTTTTTTTTTGCTTGCTTTTAATTCCTCAAATTTAGTTTTCTATCAATTTTAAAGTTGTCCTTTTCCCAGCACCCCAAACAGCTGTAGACGTGAACCTGTGTCCATGTGTCAGAGAGCTGGTGGCTGGTATCTGAACTAATGCCAACAGCCAAATTTTGTCAACCAAGAGGCTCACTTTTATGAAAAAAACTAAAACCCAAACCTGTCACCCCATTTTTACAGCAATTCAATGGTATGTGTTTCTCAGGATCCGAAATCTGGGCAAAGTGCCGAGGGACCCCAAGGTGGCTTGTGACAGATCCAGTCAAGAGGACAGCAAAATGAACTTGGGCACTGTTCATCCAAGGATGCAGTGTTAGTTGTCTAGGAAGGGTGTGGCCGCACTCTTCTGTGCGTGCTCGGGAAGTCCTGTTCACAATATTTACATCAAGAAGACCTTCCGCTGCTCATGATGTAACTTATAGGAAAAAAAAAATCATGCTTCTCTTCATATCACATGGTGGCGGCAAGACGAAGTCACATGCTTGTCTAACTCTGTCTGGTTAAAGTAAAGTTCTCTGGAGACGAAGCATCAGCAACTGAGTGGAAGGCCATGTGTTGGCTTCTTTAGTGTAGCTACTTGATCCTCAGGTAATAGTGACGACTCCAATAGCGATGGAGTCCTGGGCTGCTAGGGCGTCTCGGTGACAGGCCGCTTCTGTTTCAAAGTGTCAATAAGAGATAAGACCCCTCGTTTCACATTGGTCGTGACTCTTCGGGTCACCGAATCCGCGGGCGGGGGCGGGGGGCGGAGTTTCTGCGAAGGTGGCCTGGCTACCAAGCACTTCTGATACCGCAGCTGGAAGGAGAGGGAGGGGCAAGCAGTATTTTAGGTATGCCAATATTTCTTCTTGGTTATTGTGCTTGTGATTCATTACCAATATATTGACTCTCAAAAGTGAATGGCCTGAAGATACATCTAATTCACCACCACTACTACCAGTACTATTACCAGCACCACCACCACCGCCACCACCACAACCACCACCACCGTCACCACCTAATACCACCAGCACTCACCACCACCACCACCACCACCACCACCACCACCACCACCGCCACTGCCACCACCTAATACCACCAGCACTCACCACCACCACCACCACAACCACCACCACCGCCACCGCCACCACCTAATACCACCAGCACTCACCACCACCACCACCACCCCAGCCCTACTACCATCACCACCAGTACCAACACCTAACACTTACCATCAGTTATCACCACCATCACCACCACCCCCGGCCCGCCACCGTCATCACTTAGTACCCACCAGCGTTACCATTACTCCTGCTACCACTTTCATCTCCACTGCTACTTCCACAACAGCCCCACCCCACACACACCAATACTGCTCCCATTACTATTTTGTGTGATCCTGGTCGCTGTCTGTGCAAGCCATTTGCTCTAGCACGGAGCGCATCTTCCATCCAGATTCATTTCCTTCTCAGAGTGAGACGATTTGCTCTTCTCACCCTTTCTTCCCACCCATGGCTCACTGTAAGCAGCTAACCACATGAAAAGGGTTGGTACTCAGGAAGTGTTAACTGCCGGTCACCACGCACATACACGCAGGTGTGCGCTCATGCCGTGGCTCGTGAGTGGGCGCAGTGTGTACTCCAGGCTCTACCCCTCTTGAGCCCTAGGGACCCTGGCTTTAGGTTCCTCCAGCCCTCCATTTCTTTGATGACACGGTGATTGAGAATTATAAAGCAAACTTGTAGAAAGCCTAAAGATAGGCCTGGCCACACATATTTGTCCATGTTTCCTTCTTTACTAGAAAATGTTGTACTGAGATTTCAGTATGTAGTCTATGGTCAAGTATGAACCCTAGTAGTTTAAAAAAAACATCTTTATCAGCATTGGCAACATGGGCACAGCTGGCCTTCAGAAACACAGTAACCCAGGCCTGGTGAGCTGGCTCCGCAGGTAAGGGTACTTGGTGTTGACATTTCTCAACTCGAATTTGACTCCAGGAACCTGCAGCAGAGAGGAAGGACTTCCCGGTGTGGCTGGGGACTGTGTACCTGTACTCTTTCTCATACCGTGCGCGCGCACACACACACACACACACACACACACACACACACATACCCATTTGCTTTTGTACTAGCCAAAAGTTAAGTAGCCCTTCAAAGGTAGATGAGAAGGGCGAGCTGCATCATTTCTCTCTGATCTAAAATGAACCAACAGATAGCTCATTTTCAAAAGTCAACTTAAATGTCAACGGTCTCCTTAGCGTCGCTGTCGCTGCTTCTCCCTCAAACGCATGAAACAGCCCACGAAACAGCCCCCGGAAGATGGACTAGAGGTTTCCACGTCCTCTCGCATCCTCAGGCCAGATAACTGGTTCCTTCAACTCAATCAGGAAGGATGGCTTTCGCACACGTCTGCCCTGTACAAGGGATCTTGCTAAGTCTGTATCACCAACCACACACTTCTAGAGCATGAATTTATCACTACGTAGGTGTGACAACACTGAACCGTGGACTTGAAATCTCAAACCATGGCTTTGTGTGTATGGAGAGAATCAAAATTACACATAACTGATGAAATTCATAAAGAACCCTCTTCTGACCGATTTTAAATTTCACTTAAGTGTCTTTGGCCTATACAACACAGCTGCAAATTATGCTTTAAACGCAAGTTCAAAAGAGTGTGTCACGGCCGTATCTCAGATACCAGGAATCCGTGTATCCATCTGCTCAGGATGGAGAGCTGTGTGGATCTGTATGAAGAAGAGGGCGTTGTACTAGGAGAGCTGGGTTCAGAGTGTGTGGGGAGCCTGGATTCTACCCAAGCGTCTCATACCAAACTGCTGGGGCTGCTCCAGCTGGCTGCATTAATAACATTTTTTATTAAAAAAAAAAAGTGTTTCCAAGCAGAAAAATGATTCTGGGAGTTTGGAAAAACAAAACTGTAGCTGCTGGTAAAACTAATTAGCTAACTGTCATTAGCATTTAAAATGTATAATTAAGAGTGAAAGCCGTTCATTTTAGGCCCAAACCATCTGTTATGCTCCATTTCAATTTTGTAAAATATCTAGATTTTTGCTTGATTGAAATAGCACTTGTTTATCTCCTGTAGCCCTTCCTCCCACCTAACCAGTCCACACCTGTTTCCCAGGCTCACCTCAGCACCCGCACTCCCGGCTCCTCTCCCCTGGGGCCTGCTCCTGACACCCAGGCTTAGAATCCCAGATCCACAGTGCTTATAGAAAACCCTCCTCTAGCCATGAACCAGTGGGTGGGAAACAGATGGGGTGTGAATTCCAGGTCTCTCTTCTTTCTCTCTCTTCCCTCTCAGGGCAATTGTGTTTTAGAGATGAAAGAAAAGTGTGTGCGTGTGTACATGTGTATGTGTGTATTTATGCATGTGTGAGTATGGTGTGTGTGAATATATGTTTACGTGTGTGTACATGTGTGTGTGTGTACACGTGTATGTATGTGTGTATGTATGTGTGTGTGAGTATGGTGTGTGTGAATATGTGTTTACGTGTGTGTACATGTGTGTGTATGTATGTGTGTATGTATGTGTGTGTGAGTATGGTGTGTGTGAATATGTGTTTACGTGTGTGCACATGTGTGTGTGTGCAACTTGTACCACAAAACACATATGGAAATCAGAGGACAACTTGAAGGACTTAGGTCTTTTCTAATATGGGCTCCCACTCCCACGTAAACATTTTAAAAAATAACCATTCTGGCCTTTTGTACTAACATTTGAATTAAAACATAGATGCCCCCTTTCTTCCTTGGCTGCTTGAGAATTGGCGCCATGATGACCGCCTCTCAACACCTGACCAGCCTTCTCCTTGAGAGGAGACAAATGGCTGTCCGCGCCCTCCCCACTGGGAAGGCAACGGTCACTAAGCCAGGAATTTAGGAAAAGCGGCCAGAATGCACAAAAACACATGTACAGAGCCACACCAGATGTCACTTTTGTATCTGGATTCAGAACTCGTTCTGGTGGCGGCGCGGAGACTGGCTTTGGTATGATTTATGATTCCTGGGACTGTGCAAGGAGAAACGAGCCCAGTCACAGCCTCGCAAGACACCAAGAAAACAGCAAGGGCAGCAGGAGATGAGAGCCAGACAGCGGGCACCGTGAAGGCCAGCACTGACGCTCACTCCTGGAGGCGAGGGGAGGGGTGGCTCTGTGGTGAGGGGCCTGCCAGGCTCCCAGACCAGCCTGTGTCGCCCCTTCGACAACCCCTGACAGACTTTCCTAGCGCCCATTTTCAGAGCGCTTTCTCTGTCTGTCTAGCGCAGCCTCCTCCATCCACACTCCTGTGGGATTTTTGGATTTCGAGTCTCTCCTACTGTATCTGAGCTCCCTGATTCAGGGGTCACACTTGGGCTTTCTAGGGTCTGTGCAGCCCATGGGCACAGCAGAGGGACCCCCGCCACCCCCACGTCAGGAAGCGCTCCATCACATCCCTGCCTCCTGCTGACGAACCTTCTTGTCTCTTTGGTCTACACTGGCTGATGGGCCCCTGGGTTGATCACTACACCTCAAGCTCTTATTCAAACCCACCGTCACTAGGAAAGATCACCAGGAAGGTGGGTGCTCGTCCCTTTCAATGGCCTACTGTTTAAACCCCAGATATGGCGGCACCTGAGGCATCGGATTGCTGAGTTTGAAGCCTAGGCTGTCAAGTCTAGGCTGCACAGTGAGTTCTAGGCCAGCCTGGCTACCGTGAGACTTTATCTCAAAATACCGAACCCGGAACCCCAAAGCTCCAAAAGCAAGACATTGCCAATTCCTACTTCACAGTCTCCCCTGGAGCGTCAACTTCATGACAGGGGTCCCCTTTCTCCCACCAGCTCCACTGACCTACACCACTGTCACTGGATGGTACCCGGGGCTCAGGCCTTTGCTCTGACCATTAAGTTTTTCAGTGTGTGCCACGAAAGGTACCCAGAGCACATGGGCTCAATGAAGAGATGTTTTTGTCTTAATCAGATTCACCGTGAAGGACCCTAGCCCAGCAGCATGGGCTGACCCGATTTGCTATTTATTTATGTTATGTCTGGTCTCTTACCTCACAAATAAAACAAAACCACTACTGAATAGGGTTGTTGTAAAAATTAAGAGGTAAATACTAAATAGAATAGGTAATAATATTGATGTGCTGAAGACAACCACAAGAAATAAAAATCAACTTGTTAATTATTATTTTTAGGCTTTGATAACTTTCACATGACCACAGTATTGGTCACATACTAAAATTAATTTGAAGTCCAGAATAGGTGAGCCTTAAGCCTTACGGTTTTTTACAGGGCCCTGCCTCCTGAGATGCACTCGCTGGTCATAAGGAGTTCTGCTCACAAGAGTGCCACAGAGGGCTTAGGAGTTATGCTTTATCCTCATAAATAAGGGCTTCTGCTCTAACTCACAGCAGGTAGAACAGGCAGGCCAGGGTGGCTCTGTACATACGGATGAGCTCACTCACCATGCAGGCGGCCTGGACAGCTTCCGACACGTTGGCTGCGTTGGGCTCACACCAGAACACGTGGCACTCAAAGCGCTGGTTCCCGGTATCCATGATGAAGGCAAATGTGTGGACGTCCTTCCCGACACCCATGAAGGACAGAAACCGCACCCGACACTCCACCAGGACCTCCTCTTCACTCTGCGAGAGACAGTGCTCGGCACTTGAGCTCTCTGGGAAGCCAGACAGCTGGTAGCAAAAAAAAGTCACACCTTAAATGCCTCACAGAGCCCAGCCCGGGAGGACCTGCATCTTAGCAGAAAGGCGAATCTTGGCTTAAGTGGCCAGAGAAGCCACCGCTGCCATGGGTGTCTCCTGGTTTCTGATCTCAGTGTGAACGACTGCTGTTGGGGAACAGGATATGTGTCCGTCCAGCGTATCCCACATCCCCACGTCCTCTTCACTATGGGAGGAACGGAACACTCGCTGTCCTACGGACTTCTACAAACTGCCCGGAGCAGGTAACCCAGTGGCTCCAGACCCCTTTGTCTAGGCAAATCTTGAGGGCCCGGGAGAAAAACATTCTCAAGTCTTTCTCCACAGGCTTTCTCACTCAAGTGAAACAGTGCGCCAAATCATGTCTAACACTGTGGAAGACGACCTGCTGTCTAATCAACACATCTGTCTAATCACACCCCCTCCTACTTTTCCACACACAAGGCGGGATAAAGATGCGTGTGGAAGTCATTTCATAGCTGACACCCACTGCAACAGCCACTGGCAATTTGTGAGTTAGTGAGCAGAGCCAGATTTCCGGCTCTCAAATCCTAACATCCTGACTTGTTGACATTTCATAGGCAGACTGCTCTGGTGGGAGAGGTCAGGAGGTTTGGGAAAGAAATGCAGGACTTGGAATCTGGGAGACAGGATGAGGACAAGGGTGTGTGAGGGAGTGGCACTGGTAAGGACACCACACTGGAGAGGACACCACAACATGCTGTGGGGGAGGGGGTACAATCCAGCATGCGCAAAGAGGCAGGTAGGCTCAGAAGAATTCTGCCCACTGCTATGGGGTGACGTGGTTTTGGTGATGACTTGCTGGTGGCAGAAGCCAGGATAACATGCTTATGGCCTGAGGCCTTCCCACAGTGCTTCGTGTGTCTTTGTAAAGTAGGCCGGAGTCAGACTGCCTGGCTTTAAGGCTTGGTCCTAGGCCTCCAATTTGATCTTAGGCCAGTGAATTTGTTCAGTCACCACGATGGGATAATCTGGGTTGAGGCTAATGCTGGCCTGTCGGGTTGACCCATGACCTCTTCTGTTATGCAGAACTTATAAACCATTGGGCTTCCCTACCAGAAGCAACATTGGTACCCAGCCCCAGACAACACGGCCCAATCCATACTGGAGCCCTGATAACAAACCCAAAGTCCACAGGAAGCCATGGCTGGTGCTATACAACAACCTTGAACAATATCAGCCCCCTGGAGCGAACGAGGACTGGGCATCAGGATGGAAGGACCCAGGGCTCGAGGAAGGTACAATCAGATACAGACAGGGCCCCGAATCTTCTATAAACATAGGCCACTTTAGTCACATGATAGTACAAACCCCAAGAGGTCCAGCTTTGACTCAGTTTCCGAGCCTTATGAAAGGGCGTTATATCCAAAACCTCCCTGTGGCCCAGGCGAGCCTGACCCTTCTCCAGCTCCCCACCTTTTCGTTGATGACTGTCACAGTGGCGTCTGCCACGTTCATGTTCACCGAAGGCCAGGCCTCCTTGCTGGATGACGTCATGAGATTTTCTATGGCGCTGTTCAGGGTATCCATGCCTACAGACGAAAGGATGATTGGGAATCCACTCTCTAATACAGGTGCAGCTGCTCGGCCGCAGCCGCACGCAGCTGCCGTCTCTGGTGTCGGGTCATTTTATCACTTTATAATCTTGTTTGCTCAGATGAAAACAGCCAGCTTTTCTAAAAGAGAGCCATGCGCATCTCCAGGGATCCAGTGCATGTGTATGCATGCATGTGCATATATGTGGGGGGCGGGGCATGGGTGTGTGTGAGTGTTTCAGTGGGTCCTGTCTGTGAGACCATGACACCCCAACCTCAAACCTGCTCCAAAGATTGCCCAACTTCAGGGTGTTGCCTTTGAGAGCCAGGGGACAGAGAGCCAACAGAGGCCAGCATCTACCAGAGTGCCAAATACTCCTCCATCACAGTTGACATTTAGCCAGATCGAGGTCGATGGCCCCTTTACAGACACACTACATGCTGTCAGGTGGGCTTCATGGATAGTTGTAGAACAAACAAGTTTAAAACAAATTAAATCTGTTTATTGTGGTATGTGTGCGCGTGCGTGCGTGTGTCTGTCTGTGTGTTGGGGTACATGATACAGCATGAGTTTGTATATCAGAGGACAACTTTTGAGAATCAGTTCTCTCCTTCCGCCATTTGGGGTCTGAGGATTGAACTCATGCTGGCAGACCTGGCCGCAAGCTCCTTTATCCACTTAGCTATCTTGTCTGCCCAGAAATAATAAGTTTTTTTTTTTTTTGGATGTAACTCACATGGAGTTCACTCTTTTTAAAGCATGCATCCCACTCAAGGGTTTTCAGTAATTCAGTGCAGTCATCAGATCAACTTTAGAATATGTTCATCAGCCCTGTAACTCTCAGGGGGCACTCTCCACATTCCCCATAGCCTAACCTCAAAGCAACACCTTACAACTCCTAGAGACGAGCCTGTCCTTAGCATTTCATGTTAAGAATCCCCACAGAGGACTTTTTAAGGATGACTTATTTCATTTACCTCAGTGTTTTCAAGGTCATGCATGCTATGACAGGTTTCAGTATAATTTCTAACCTTTTTTTTCTTGTCATATAAAATTCCATTCTCTGAAAGTATTAATTTATTTGTTCATTAGCAGGCGATGGGCACTGGGAGTGTCTTTACTTTCCAGAATGTCACGGATAGTGCTACTATGAATGTTTTTGTTTTGGGGGGAGGATGACGCTTCTACTTTTCTTGGGTGGGGCAGAACTGCTGGGTCAAAGGTTACGACCTCTTTTTTTTTTTGGTTTTGGGTTTTTCGAGACAGGGTTTCTCACTCTTTAGACCAGGCTGGCCTCAAACTCAGAAATCCTCCTGCCTCTGCCTCCCAGAGTGCTGGGATTACAGGTGTGCACCACCACCGCCTGGCTAGGTTACAACCTTTAACCCTTTGAGGAGCTGCTGGGCTGCTTCCTAGAGATCCGTTTGCCTTATCCCTAGTGGAGCACAGGGCTCTGATTTCCCCGTGGCCTCTTCCAGGCAGGAAGACACTACAGCTCCCAGCCTTGTGAGCTCCAGCAAACCGAGCAACTCGGGTCCTGTCGCTGGGATGGGGCCTGAACGCTGGAGAGACTACTTCTGAGCCCTAGTGTACAGACATAGGGGCTCCATCAGTTTTTCCTTCCTGTCCCTAGTTGGTAAGGGCGGAGGCAGGAACCTGGCCCAAAGCTGGAAGAACAGCAGGGCACTCTACAGTCCTGGGTTGCTCGTCTCTGGAATGCTGGGAATACGGGGAATGAATGCCGGGCCCCTTTGAGTCCCTGTATGCGGGGATCGAATGTCAAATCAGGCTAGCTTTCCCTCCATTACTCATGTGATCAGGACAATTATGTATCCAGACGGTGATAGTACAGAGGCGTGCACCCCGACCCGGAGAGGAATGATACAGTGGCCTTGTCCTCGTGGGAGAACAGATGGCTCTCCTATTCGGAAGGCTTGCGAAGGTTTACCTACCGACAGGTCTGTCTACAGGTAACATGCCCAGGTACTGCACGTGGAACTTCTGCACCAGCTCCGTCTTTGGTGTTGGAAAATCTACTACAGGGAACAAAAGCAGTGTGTTTCTCAGTAGTTCAGGAGACAGTGAACACCAGCCATGTGCTTGGCATCTGCGCTCCCAGATGGCCACCCAGACCAGGACGTCTTAGCCCCGAATGTTCTGCAGGGACAGCATTTCTCAACTCCAGATGGAGGGTTTTGTCGGTCTAAACCCTACTGCTCTCTTGGTCACAGTGAGACGCTTTGGAAGGCAAAGAGCAGGTATGGTAAGTCTTTCATGTTCTAAGAAACAGCTTTTTGTGCCCTGTTCGTTAGGTGTGTCTGGTGCCCAAAGAAAGTTTAGTCACAAAGGGTACAGTCAAAGACATGTAAGAAATAATGCAGCCCCCCCTCCCCCAGCTATGAACTTACATATTTTTAAACTAGTGAGTCCTCACTCCAGGGCTATACATGAGTTAAAAATACAAAAACATAACAAAACAAAAAACTCTGTTGCCAAGAGTCTTTAATTTGTTCAACAGAAACACACACACAAAAAAGCCCTTTGTGTTTAAGGCTACTGACAAAAGCCTCTTGGAGGGCCTGGGGCACACACCCAGCTTCCCCTCCACCACCCAGGAAGAGCCTCACCATGTAGCCCAGGCTGGCTCCCACATTCCAGAGAATGGATTCTAGGTTGGGGGGTCACCATGCCCGATTTTAAGGCATATTTTTATTTTATACGTATGAAACATTTGCTAGTTTGCGTACGTGTACCACGGGCACGGAGTGACTTCCGAAGCCAGATGAGGGCTATAGGTGCCCTGCTTATGAGGCTCCGGGAGAGCTGCCACGTGGGCGCTGAGAAGTTGAACTGGGTACGCTGTAAGAGTAGCTGGTGCCATCTCTCCAGCCCTTGAAACACCAACGAAGCTGCACAACCCTGCTGTTTTGCCAGGCTGTCCAGAGCTGCAGAGGATGTGGAGGAGGAGGTGGAGAAAGAGGAGGAGACGAGAACGAGAAAAGGGAAGAGGGAATGGGGAGGGGGAGGAGGGGATAGGTGGAGGGGACGGAAAGAGGAGGAGGGAGAAGGGGGAAGCAGGAGGAGGAGGGGAAGGAAAAAGGGGGAGAAGGGGAGGGGAAGGGAGGAGAAGAGGGAAGGGAGGAGGAGGGGGAAGAGCTGGTCACAGTCACAGTGGCTGAAGACATACATACCTTGCAAAGGGACATCGAGACTCATGTTAGTCCTCTCCTGTAAGGAGCTGCAGGCCAGGGCTTTGGCATTCTTCCGTTCAGCCATAATCTAGACATCAAATGAAAGTGCAGCTTGGGTTCACGGTTACGGACCCTGTGTCACCAGCCAGCCCTGCCAGTAAAGCGCTGGAGTTGATTCCACTGGGGTTTAAACCAGTGTTGCTTCCTGCCTTCCTTCCCGGCCAGTCTCAGCATTATCCATTTCACTTCACCGGCCTCCCTTCCCAGGAAACAGAGCAACTCCTTAAGTGCTTGGAATTGCTGAGAACAGCGCAGCTTGCGCCGTGGGGGGCACCTGGGCCTTCTGCCCCCATGCTCAGGGAACAGAAAGTAACACACTTTTCTGCTGCTGTCCCATGTCTACTTTTGATACTCTTTCCAGGGCTCTGGAGACAGTGCACAGTTCAAATCCCACCACCACCCTTCCTGGCTGTGACCTTGCATAAGTAAGCTTTCCCTCTGGGTCTCAGTTCCTTCATTGAATTTAAGTCAAAGTGCGGTTGTATGTGAATTAATCGAGTCTTAGGTGAATCCAGAGGCTCAGAAATGCCAGCGGCAGCTATTGTCATTCCAGAGTCTCCCAGGCAGTCTCTCTTCCGCGAGGAACACCAACAATCACTGCGAGCAGACACCACACTCTCTGCCCTTGTTCTCTTCCAGAGAATTATACAGTGGGGTTCGGGAATTGAAACAAGCCTGGTCGCCAGTGGCCCACAAGTAACTCACTTTCAATCCTAGTCCAAGATTTTTATTGTAAGACTGGAAAGTTATTTCTCTAGGTGTGCAACCAGAGGTGATCTGGCATACGTAGGACAAATTCGCCATCGTTGGTGAGGGACTCAGACATCCAAGGATGTAAGCGGTAACCCTGACGGATCTGTTGCCCTGCACTTCCGAGGACCATTGCACATTAAGGACATGGGCTGAGCATCGCCTGCCTGCTTCTTCCCGAGCTTGACCTCACAGGCAGCTCTCCTGCCCTCCCGCTTGTCGTGTCTGCTCAGGCGGTAAAAGGAAACAGGGAGGTAGGCTCTGTCCGTGCCCTGACCCATCTTACCTTGGAGCAGATTTCGTGGAGACTCGTGGCAATGGCTTTTGCTGGTGTGTCACATCGAAACACATGGCATTTCAGAATCCTCGTGTCTTTGTCTCTGGCCACATAAGCAAAGTCCCTGGGCAAAGACAATTCACTGGGTTATTAGGAGAGGGAGCCTTCCACCCGCACGCTCCCTCGTTGGGAATGTTAACTGAGCTTCCAGCCAGCATGTCAGCGGTGAACTGCAGATGCAGATTAAAAACAGAACCCAAAACTTCAGCAGCCAGGGATGGCAGAAGCAGTTCAGCGGCAGTTAGGGATGGGTGGCTGGATGACATGACAGGGTCTTCTAAACCTAGGCTCTTGAACTTTGGGGTGGGGGACAACGCAGAGTGAACACGGAGTTCTGCAGAAAGCGTCTGTCACAGATAGGACGATGAGACAATGAACACAGAACTGGGAAGATGTGAACTGCGAAATGATACAGTGGCAAACAGCTGTCGGCAGAGGTGTAACAATGGGCTATGATGTGTGCACATGTGCATGTGTGTGCGCATGTGCACGGAGATGGGCCAGCCTCACAGCTGCCGGAGAACACTGATGGGCCATCAGAGGGAACACTAGAGCACACAGATCCTGTGGCTTGGAATACTACCAAAGGCACCTGACAGACTTTTATGAAAGGTCACACTGTAGCCCTGGGGGCAAGGCTGGCCTCCTGCATTGTATTCTTGGTTAGCTTCAACAAGTGGTCCACACTGGGTGGCTGTATGTTTTTACTAATACCCACAGTGACATTACTTGGCTTCAAAACAACCATACCACACAATTCTTGCTGCTATTAATGGAGACAGTGATTTTCCAGAGGGGGAGTAAAATGTCTCACTGTATAGCCCAGGCTGGCCCTAGAACTTCAATCTTCTTGCCTAATTTTTCAAGTTCTGAGGCTGTTGTGGGTGTGAGCTACCTCACAGAGCAATTGAATTTATTTTTAAGTTACTTGTTTTTCTCTGTATTTTTAAAGAAAATCTTTAAAGATATATTCTTGTGATGTGGCCCAGGCTGGCCACAAAAATAATAGCAGTTCTTTTCCTTCATCTCCTCAAGTGCTGGAGTATGAAAGGTATAAGCTACCCCACGGCTCTTTAAATTACTTCTCTTTCTGTAAGGACTGGTGTTGCGCTCCTGGACGACCTCACGACGCCCTAGTCAGAAGTGTGGTGTGAGGGTGAAGGAAGGGTGACGAGCCAGAAGGCTTGGCAAGAGAAGCCTGTCTCCCTGCCTGTGTGCCACCCGAAGCCTTGGAGTTGGTCCCGAACACCGGCTCCAGGCGAGGCCACCCCTGCCTGCGACCCTCAGCCTGCCCTCAGCATCTGTCCTAAGTGCCTCCTGTCCCTTCAGTGACCTCTCAGCTGGCATCTCCTACGCTGCAATCTCATGTTCCCTAGGCTGACTAGTCTGCCAGCCTGAGTCCTGTACCTGATTCCAGGATTATGGCCTAGCTCACTGGACATCTCCTGAATCCCTTGCTCCCCTTCCAGCCTGACCAGTACTCAGCATTCTAGCAAGTTCTTATCCCTGCCTTTGTTTACCCTCTCTCCTCTATTGCCATGGCTGGTCTCAGCAGCGCCCCCTCTAGGTTTCCTGTACATCTCACTCGCCAGTGAGCCTCCTGCATGTCCGCGAAGATGGCTCGTGCCTTAAGCCCAGTGCCTAGTCTCGGCCTGACCATAATAGGAATCTGTAATGTCTGTGGACTGACGCCCAAGTCTATTCCACATGTTCGTAGTGCCTATTGGGAAGGGTGGAGTTTACGTGGAGGTGGGAATGGATACCGGGGCACTGGGTGAAGGACAGGTCTGTGAAGGAGTTACAGATTTGCAGAGGGTGGGTAGACTTTGAGAGGCAAGCACAGTCTTTCTCCACGCTGTTCCAAAGCCTTCACACCCTAGTCTCAAGCGCTATAAAGGAAACACACGACCAAGACAAGCAACATATCCCTTCTGGAGACTGCGCAAGGTAGGCCGTGTGCCTGGCTGCCTCCCCAAGCTCCTGCACCCCCAGATGGTTGGTCCAGTAAGGCATACAATGTCTCACAGCCCCTCTCCTTCCAGCTCCCGGGTCTGGCTGCTGTTTCTAGGGCCAAATCTCTCCAGGTGCCCTGGGGTTGCACACAGGCGAAAGCACCCTTGACTGGATTTTAAGAGCTGCAGAAAGGCTGTGCCATCTTTTCCCCACCATTCCTTCTATCAAGGTCTCCCCTTTGTCTCTGCTGAAGAAGAGAGTCCTCATCATTCTGTATTGTGGGGCCCTCCCTCCTTTGGTGACCATTTGCCTGCTCTGCACCGTCCAGAGCTTACCCATCTACCCAGCACAGCCTTCCTGAGGCCTGCCTGGCCCTCTGGCCTACAAAGCCTTGCTTGTTTAAATGCTGTCAGTATGCAAATTCTGCTTGCTATAGCATCTCTTTTATAGATGCACAGTTCCCCTCTGTGTCTGTCCTCTCTAAGAAACAGGAAGGAACAGCTACTAGGGAACCAGATGCAAGCAAACCAGCTTCAAGCTCATTCCTAGTTCTGCTTAGTAACATCCCAAGGCAAATCTTTCTGGGTGTTGACAAGTAGAAAATCCTACATCATGAAACCTTTTTTTTCCCCCTTTTTTTAAGACAGGGTTCCTCTGTGTAGCCCTAGCTGTCTTGGAACTCACTGCATAGAGCAGGCTATCGAACTCACAGAGATCCACCTGCCTCTCCCCCTCCCATGTGCTGGGATTAAAAGTGTGTGCCAGCACTACCTAGCCATGAAACTTTTTGAATGAAATTATCAAAATGGTGTCAAAGTTGCCTTTAGCTTATGTGAACAAGGTGTATATAGAAGTAAAAGTAGAAATAGTGGTCACATTGAGTTGTGGGTCCCGTCTCATCAAGTAGATGCAAACATTCCAAGCCCACAAATCCTTCTGGCCCTGGAGAAGCAGATTAGGCCTGTGTGACCCCAGACCTGGATACTGACCCCATCCTTCCGTGTGGGCAGGGATGTTTATTTCAGCACTACGCTGCCATCAGATCCAGTGTCCTCTCCCTGCCGAGTGGTGGCTGGCAGAAGCATACTATCCTAGGGTTACTGGGGACGATGGGAGCGCCTGGGCCACTTGAACCGCCGGATCAGCTCTCCCAAGCGCCAGCTTTCTACCGTCTGCTCTTTCATGTGTAACCTCACAGGCGTAATTTTAAAGATCATTATTATTAATCTCCACTTTCTTTCGGCTCAGGGGAAGGCGACGGATGCCTCGGGGAACTTGTCTGGAATCTACATTTTCCAAAAGGAGACCGTCACAGCCTTGGGCTTTATGGGGAGGGCTTCTCACAGGTTTGGAGCGGCCTATCTCTCCCTATTTCTCCATAGTTCCCTCTTCTAGAAAAGAGCTGCTGCAGCAGACACAGTAGTGGCTTCCCTTGTTCCCCAGTGCTCTTGTCCTAATTCATGGCCTCTGTGAGAAGTGTCTTTGCAGATGTACCAACTCAGGCATCTGGAGATGCGCCTTATCTCTGGGTTGTCTGACTGGCTAAGGGGAATCCCGAGGGAAGGGAGACAACTTCTGCCTTAGAAATGAAAGGACAGGGCCAGGCCACGGGAGAGGGGCACAGCTAAGGACAAGCACGTGTACTTTCCTGAAATGACAGCCCTGCCACGTCTGGAAAACCCACTGGAGACCTCTAGTGCTCTGAGAGAATATATCATATATCTGTTACTTTAAGCCTCTTATGCCTGTGGCAGTTTGTTCCAGTAGCAACAGGAAACTCGGCAGCTGCCCCAGGACTCTCCCCAGATTGTAGTATGGCATTCTTTATATTGTTTTGAAATATCCAATTCACTTCTACAGTTTCCTCTGCTGTGGTGCATCAATGATACAAACACAGACAGATGAGGTTTCAGCCAGGAAGCCCAGTGACAAATGTCACACACTGGCCAGAGACATGTGAGCTGTGTCCTTATACCTTCTCCGGGATAAAAAAGGCAAAGAAGGCTCAAATGAAGCTCAAATGACTACAGACAAAGACAGGAAGGAGCTGCGCATCCGGGTGTCTGGACGAGCCCCTGGTTATCCGCTGCACACAGCAGAGGCTGTAGTGTTGGTGTGGCTGGAAGAATCCTGTCCCAGGACGCTATGATCCATCTCTACGGCACATTCCCCAAGGGGCGTCAGGCCTTTAAGCCGGAGCTGAGGGACCGAGCAGTAGGAGACAGGCAGAGGGGACCTGGCAGTGACCTTGGCCTTCTGGACCCAGACCTTAGACAGGGGAATTTAGGATCCTGGTTAGAACAAAACTGACCCCTTATTTACTTTTAAAAAGATCACTTCTCTCTTTGGAACTTATAAAATGCATATGAAAGCAGACAAGAAACTCCCGCGTCTGACTACTTGACTTCCACAGTCATCGAAATGGCACCAACTAGCGTGGTATAAAATTTTACCACCCTTGCCAGGGCCACGGTGCTATAGGCCAATATGCTTATACCTCGGATTCCTTCAGGTCCTTTAGTGATCTTCCTGTATTCTGAGGCAATAAAGAAACCATATTGTATATATCTGTCCATGGTCAGAGGACTCCGGAACATGGGCAAATGACCATTCTAGTTCCAGGCCCATGAACTCAGGAGACCACCAGAGGCTATGTGCCTACAAGGTGTCATGTCCCAGTTGGTCGGTAACTGCTTGGATACCGTTTAGGATGTGCAGCTGGCCTATGACACAGGGGTCTTGTAGAGCACATAGGGGTCCCTGTGGCTCAGACACTGGGATAGGCTGGTCTGCAGTAGGGACATTTGAAGAGCCACTAAAGAACCCATGTGCATTAACTTCCACAGTAATGGTATATCTCTAGACATAGGTTCCTCTGCTAGCCCCTGGCGGCTGGGCATCTCACTCATCTAAGCCATCTTCCCGGGACTCAGTGATTCACATATAAAACTACACCACTAGTCCAAATGGTCCCTAGACCCCAGTCACAACATGGCTTCTGTTTCCCACACATTCTTCTGGGTAGCTATCTGTCCAAGATGTTCTGCTTGATCCGGCTCATACCCTGTATAAGGCTGCACCAGGGGCTGTCTGTCAAAGCAGGTGTGGGCCGGGCCATTTTACCCAGAATCCTACTCCATTTGTCTCTTGCTACCGTGGGAGCTGTGGAGTTTTGTTCTACAGAGCTGGGAGTGGGAGGCTTGCAGTCGCAACCTCATGTCTCCTCCTTCAACCCCGGCAGACGCTACTGACAGGACTCAGGTCCCTCTAGCAGCCTGACGACTGAGCCCGTGTGCTTCCAAATCTTTTCTTCCGGTCCTTTTGCTGTTCTCTCCAGTAATTATTCCCCCAGAGGACCAGCCTCAGGTTGTGCCAGAGAGAAAAATGTCAGCGCTAAGACATCTTTGACAGCCTCAGATTTCTTAATGGCAAAGCGAAGAACCAGAGATTGCGTTCATTATTCTGTGCTCCACGGCGTCTCCATCACCCTACAGGGGCTTGTTCAGCCTTCACGGAACGAACGGATAAACAATCCTTTATTCAAAGGGATGCTATTAAAAACAGCCTCTCGGCTCACTCTTGTCAATCTCTCTGGCAATTCTCTTAGGGTGTGGGGAACTTACTTAGGTAATTTCTCTCTCTGCCAAATGAACTGGAGGTGTCTAAAGGCCTCTTAGCTGCTACATACATTAACTGTCCCTGCTACAGCAACCCTGGCAAGTGATGCCCAGATAGAAACCTCATTTCATTACGGAACCAGCCTGCCTTGTTGTTGTAAGGCTTCCAGTGACTAAATGAAATGTGTGTGTGTGTGTGTGTGTGTGTGTGTGTGTGTGTGTGAGAGAGAGAGAGAGAGAGAGAGTGAGTATGTGCATGTCTGTGTCTATGTGTGTGTATATGCATACATGTACACATGCATACATACATATGTACATATAGTTTGTTTCTCTTAAACTGGAAGCTCCTTCCTTGTTCTTTTTGCTGGCTGAATTGGCCTTACTTTCTGGGGAGACCCAGATCATGATGACCTCGTCAGCCACACTGATGGCCCGTGTGATGCCCCTTGACCTTTCTCCTCCTCTTTTCCATTATAGTCTCACCAAACCTCCTCTACTGGCATTTCTTACCCCACAGCACTATTAGGGGGTGTGGCCGTATTGGAGTGGGTGTGGCCTTGTTAGAGGAGGTATGTCATTGTGGGGGTGGGCTTTGAGGCCCTCCTCCTAGCTGCCTGAGGATCAAGGCAGATATCTAGAAGAAGGGAAAACGGAAGCCATGTGGTACTACATCCAATGAAGAACTCTCAGCTCCTTCTCCCTCACTGTCTGCCTGGACACTGCCATGCTTCCGCTATGATGATAATGGACTGAACCTCTGAACCTGTAAACAAACCAGTAATTATTAACTGTTGTCCCTGCGGGCTGGAGTGGTGGCTCTGTAGTTAAGAGCACTGACTGCTCTGGGAGGCAGAGACAGGCGGATTTCTGAGTTCGAGGCCAGCCTGGTCTACAGAGTGAGTTCCACAGGACAGCCAGGGCTATACAGAGAAACCCTGTCTCGAAAAAACCAAATCCAAAAAACAAAACAAAACAAAACAAAACAAAAAAAAAACCCCAAAAAACAAAAAAGAACACTGACTGCTCTTCCGAAGGTCCTGAGTTCAAATCCCAGAACCCGCATGGTGGTTCACAACCATCTGTAATGGGATCCAAAGTCCTCTTCTGGTGTGTCTGAAGACAGTGACAGTGCACTCACATACATTAAAATAAATAAATCTTCAGTCCGTTATAAAAGTTGCCTTGGTCATGGAATCTCATCTCAGCAATGGCAACCCTAACTAAGAAAGATATTTTACTCAACCCTGCATGACTGGATGACTTCCTAAGCCACACACAGTTACCCTTCCCCCAGCCGGCCTTTTTGTGGAAGCTACAAGGCAGCAGTGTGGTTCCCTGCAGAGGGGAAGGTGAGGCCACAGTCAGGAGGAGACAGACACAGGGACTTTGGCTAACTGCTTCTAGCACCTCTGGAGGAAGCTTTCTCTTTCCTTTGCTTCACATAGGGAGTTGAGCACTGGATTTTGGAATTCGGAAAGTGGGCCCATACAGAAACACAGACAGAATGCTGACAGGAATCAAACTATGGCCACGAACACCTCCAGGACCTAGGAGGCAAATGAATCCTGTTTCTAAGACTTATCTCAGATTAGACTTGGGATGGGAGGTACAGAAGACAGAGAAGGGGGCACGAGAAACTTCACTGCCCTAGATAGCACTGCCTGCTACCTGTCTTGGGCGGTATTTTTCTGTTTCATCGTACCCAACATCAGCCAGACCAGGCATGGGTATCTGGGATCTCATCAAGCTTGAGTTCTAACTTGGCAAACTTCTGTCTCCTTCTGCTTCGTCTAGGAAGATGCTGAGTTCAGAAAGGAGCAGCCCAACACCTTGCTACCTGGGGTGGACACATTCTGTACAGCCAGGGCCTCTCCGGGAACGGTCCTGCGATAAGGACTATGCAAACAGCAGCCCCGAGTTCTACCATCTGCCAGGAGTGAGGAGGATTGAACAGAAGGCGGAACGTTCTCTGGTGTACACTCTCACTGTTAATATTCAGAACAGCTGTCACAGCTGTCTCCTAGTAAGGAGTCCTGGACACAGGGGGCAGGAGGAGGGGAGGAGCCGGCAAATGCCTCGGCACCTCCCCACTGGGGATTCCTGCAGGAGCTGTGGTGCACGGAGGAAAGAGAGCTCAGGCCCAGGGTATATCCCTCCAGAAGGAGACGCTCCCTTAGTCACACCCTCTGTCAGCCCCAAACCCTAAGTATGACCCACTAGGTCCATGTTGTCTCGCTTGCCCAGCCAGTGCAAGACAGAAAAATGGTCACTAGCTACAATAGGCAGTATAGCCAGAAGGGAGCCCAAAGCACAGAGTAGACATACGTGTATGTATGTATGTATATATATATATATGTATGTATGTATGTATGTATGTATGTATGTATGTATGTATATGTCCATTCCATCAATTTGGAGGATGATATTCAGAGCACTTGAAACTGTATAAGTACCATGAATTCCATGGGTATCTCCTCTCCGTGGATAACCTCCATCTTCTCTGGCTGCGCCATGGCTACCAACTGATACTGAAATGGACTGTACTCTGGCTAACCACCCAGAAAACTTGGTAAGAGAACACAACAAAGTTCCAAATTTTCACTCTTCAATGTGTCACAGGTTCAGTGTGACACGGGGACCCAAACATATCGGTCACATTTCCTCCCCGGCGGCATGCTGAGTCATTTGTTCGGCCATTAGTGAGAGAGACCCGAGGCCTGGCAGGGTGGCTGTTGTTCTTGGTCACGTAGCCCACCACCTTCCCCGAACAGGACCAAACACGGAAGTAGGTTAGGGGCCCAGGTGCAAATGATGAGGGGAAGAGGTTACACAAGACAAGGCTCTGCCTCCGGAGGCAGAGGCTGTGAGGATGGTGAGCGATGGAGAAAGCGGTGAGTTCTGCCAGACGCATGAGATGCCAGGGGAGGGGAGAAGTGAGAAATCGCCAATTACCTCTCTCTGAATCCAGGAAGGCATGAGGGAAGAGCAGAAACAGCGGGTTAGCATCGGGACTGGATCCAGTCTACGACGCAGCGCTCAGCGTCGACATCCCACCGTGGTTCCCAGCTTTGCAGCCATTAATAGCCTTTCTGTGCTTATTTTAGCCGAACCCTACCACCCGGAGGAGTGTATTTCGAGCCACGCTACGGTGAAGCTAAGAGTTGCCAGCTGAAGTTGCAGAGGCAACAGATCAGCTGGGGGGAGGCAACCACGCTTAAAATATCACAGTCAAGTACAAGAGGCTGTTTGCAGGAAACACTGGCAGGGAACTTATCTTCAGTCTCCAGCTTCAGACCCAGCTTCACACACACACGCACACGCACACGCACACGCACACGCACCACCACCAAACATACAAAAACAATGAAAAACGATGACGCAGACACAGCCTTACCTGCTGCACAGTCCCTGGACATTCTATTAGAGCCATGGCCCTGAAACCCAGGAGCTTTAACAAAGCCCTTAGTGGGCATAGGGCAGAAATGGGAAAGAAAGAGGTAGGAGATGAAGACTTCAAGGTGTGGGCACTGAGCAGTGCCAGGGAAGAAAGGGCGTGCGGAGAGGAGTCGGGGGCATTCGGGGGTTGAGGGGGACAACAGCAAGTTCGGAGCTTCATGCTCAGAGCTACCCGGAGTTGCCAGGCGACCCTAGAGATGTCGCTGAGCCCTCTATCCCTTTCTGTTCTGTCAGAGCATTACAAAAGGGCCCAGAGGCAGCGCCTCTGGGTGACCCAGGTGCTCTGTAGAGTAACAGTCTGGAGGCAGAGCACCAGACAGCTCAGCCATGAGAAGAGATGCAGGTTCACAGGGACCTGCTCTCTCTCTCTCTCTCTCTCTCTCTCTCTCTCTCTCTCTCTCTCTCTCTGTCTCTCACACGGGCCCTACAGCTGCGGTCACCTAGGCCAGCTGAGGGTGATAGTTAATACACAGCCAAGTATATTGCAGGATGGTGAGCTAGAAGGATGGGGTGTGATATCTCCAGTTAGAGTGCCTCAGAACAATACTTTGTGTCTACTCCTACAAACCTAAGTGGAAGCTACAATGTCTCAAATGAAAAACCACTAGGAAACTAAAATTTTCAGTGTAAAGGGCTGCAGTAGGCCCGGTGGTGGTGGTGGCGGTGGCCTTTGATCCCAGGACTTGGGAGGAAGAGGCAGGTAGATTTCTGAGTCTGAGGCCAACCTGGTCTGCAGAGTGAGTTCCAGGGAGAGCCAAGGCTACATAGAGAAACCCTGTCTCAACAAACTAAACCAAGCAAAACCAAAACCAAAACCAACAAAACAAATCAAAAGGGCTGAAATAACATAGCATAGCACCAAACTGTCACCTGAAGGAGAATATTATGGAGGATGTTTGTCTGAATATTGTACAACAGGCACAAATGAATTTTATACTACCTCCATATTCAGGGAAAATCATTGAGACAGCATGGGCCAAGCACCAGCACAGGTGACCCCTCTAATGTTTAGGATTACAACAGCACACCCTATCCACTGAGCTCTGGGGTCATATGGCCGTGCAGGCCCTACCAGTAGCCTGACAAGGTCGTTACTATGGCGTTCACGGATATAGGAGAAAACAGGCTCAAAGAGTTTGAGGAACTTGGCCAAGTCATACAGCAGCTCCGTGGTGACTACAGGGTTTGTGATCACAAGTCTGTCTCGATTCTGCCTCTCAGATGCTAAAACCATAGAGCTGAACAAGTTTGCCTAAGGCAGAGCCAAAGGGTTTGACTCAGAACCTGGGTTCTTGGAGCGTCAGGGAGCTCCACTTTCCAGGAGAGACTCTCTTCCAGAGAGGCTTAGGAGGTAGACAGAGTTAGGATCTTCCGTGAGGGAGCTTACCTTCTGTCAATTCGCTAGGCTCTCCCAGTGTGCCAGGCTCACAGTATTAGACGACATACTCCTGACCCAAGTCACCCATCAGTGAGCAGGGGACAGAGACACTAGCTCAGGGCACTCATGAGAAATGAGAGTAAATGAGATGGCATTTAACCAAGACGCAATGACCTGCATTTTGGGAGCTGTTAGTACAAAATCATGTAATGGGTTCCTGCCTCAGCTAGGCTGGCGCGGGCAACACTTGGCCTTGAGGGAGTATTCAGAGGTTCTAGCAGGGGACTGCAGCTACTTGCATACTCTTGAACGGAGGATGGTCTTCCTCTGCCGGAGAAGCTCATCTTCAGTGGAGCATGCAGCTTTGGAAGGACTCATGTGGGGCAGTAAGGGAGTGGGAGGACATTCATATAGCCAGCCAGGTCAGCTGACTCAACCATGGGCACAGCCATATTGCCCTCATATCTATAGGTGGCTTCTGAGGGAGACTGACTCTCACTCGAAGGCATTTGACCCGGAAGGGAATGCTTCTTAGACTCACTGGATGTTCTTGTGCAATCTCCTCACCCTGCAATCAAAGGCAAGCTTTAGAAGTAACTTTTTGTAAGGCAGTGACCCTATGGAATCTCAAGTTTCCTACCTTAGACACAACAGGCTTAGAATGTCTTACAGCTAGTTTCTCATAATAATAATAATAATATCCTTTAGGAAGAATGTGCAAGTGATCTTTCTTTGATTCATCTTGATTTACAGCAAGAGCTTGTATTTCTCACGCCTCTCAAATGCCTGTCTAGCATATGACAACTTTGCCCAACAGCCAGAAATCTAAAGACTGAGAACAGAATGTTTTCTTTTGTGTAATAGCCTTAGCTTTTCAAAATCAGACCCACTGCAAGGGACTCATTTGAACAAACAACCCTGACCCGCAGCTGCTGTGTTTCCCCCTGCAGGAAGACCTGGGAAACATCTAAACAGAGTTAATTCTTTGGGACTTATGAGATCCTGCTTGCTTTAAGTGTTGAAGTAAAAACCAGCCACAAAGAGAGATTTCAGGGGAGCTCTGAAATGTTCCTGGGAAACCGCACGCATGGAGTCACAGACAGCAGTAGCTGCTCCCCCGCTTGGTATGTTTGCTAAATGAGAGACATCAACAAAACCCCATTGCCCAGAGCTGGGCTTCACAGGAGATGAGCCTCTGAGAGAGGAGGAGGCCAGACTTCGTCAGCGGCAAGCCTACTCCCTTCACAGTGTATATGACGCCAGTGGGAAGAATCAAGTCGCAAGACTAGTCCCACTGAAGTGCTCACCAGGGCTGCCTGTGGAGCAGGCTCTGCCGCGGCTCCTCAGAAAAACAAATGCAGAAAACAGGCAATGTTTTCCTCAACACAAACCTCAGACAGCAGAGCTACTTTGTCATGTGCAACTGGCATTCCTGAAAAGCAGCAACAGGCACGGCACACCAGAGCAACATAGCACAGTATGGTTCTTTGAACGAGGATGTCATCATCTGTGCCCTGGGCAAGCTACTCCCTACTCACGCAAAAACACAGCCGCCCCTTTCTCACGCCCTGGGCTCACAGGACAAGGTCTCTGCTATGGCCCTGCTTGTCCGCTATGGTGGAACCTGTACACGTGCTTTTTACAATACTTCTCTTCATCACCATGAGTCTATGGAACCCCTGGATGCAGAGTCGCCATTGCTCATGTGACAGTGGGCTGTGGGGATAAAAGTCTGGTTTTTGCACCTGACAGGACAGTCCATTTCCCTGCCTAGTGTCGTGTCCGTAGTTAATTGACTTTTATTAGCTGTTTGCCCTCGATTACCATGTTCTCCAGCTTCATCTGTAATGTGGGCGAACCAGTGAGACACTCATCTTCACGGGGGCAGAACCATGTCTGTGCTGATCCACAGAACTCCTGAGCAGGTCTGCCCCCCATAACTTGTTTTGGGTCACCACCTGTGTTGGAGGTCAGTTTTGTGACCTCAAGTAAGTCTACAAGGAGGGCCTGCCTCACGGTCAGTTCTGGAGCGGATGGAACCGGAATGGCCCAGCAGACCCCTGGGGACTCTCCACCTCAGAACTGAAGTGAACAACAAGTTTATGCAAATTACCCATCTGGTTTCTGGCGACATTCCCACGTTTGAGCTCAGGGGCAGGCTTTCTTTCCTGTGGCTGAAGATGACTGAAATACCTGCCTCAAACTAGAGACACTGTCCTCTCTAGGACGGGCTCCTTCCCCAGCTATGGCTACCAGCCCCAGCCCCAGCGGCAGCCATTAACCAGGCCAGAGAGGGAAAGTGTGCCTGAGGATTTATAGTGAGGCAAAGATAGGGAAAGTCAAAGCACATTCTTCTCAACAAAGGATTTCTCCAGACTGTGGGGAGACGGCACAGTGGTTAAATTGGCAGCTCACTGATGGGGGGAGGAGGTATGTTTAAAAGCAAACAAGAAATGGGTGTCTTGTTTTGTTTTGTTTTTTCCTCCCAAGTGTATCTTGTGAAGAAGGGCTGAAGAGTTCTAGCTTCCCTCTTTGCACAGCATTACAGACCAAAAAAAAGAAACACAAAGCTCGCCTCTCTGACTGAGAGGAAATTTAACATTTAGTTTTCAAATGGAGGGTGATTCATGACACGCCCCAGGTTCGAGGGAAAAGTTGAGCTCATTAAATAATATATGTCATACATGAATGGTGAAGTCATGGCTTTCATTTTAAAAGCAGAGACAGTAAAACAGAAGGCACATGCCACCTAGAAGGCTTCTATCTGATCAGGCGAAGGAGTGTACGCTGTTTGATGGGAGATGACAGCTCTCCACACTGTGTAAGAAGCACCTGCAGTGTAAAAGCACCTGGTGACGACTCCAAAATGAAGAGGTGCCGTGCAGGGATGCAGATTGTCCTTAGCATGCACAGAAAACAAAACCAGGAGCCCAAAAGCAAAACCACGCTCTGCGTGTAGGTAAATGCCTTTCTTCCGTATACCCACTTCTTTGGGTAGCTAGGAGGAATATTAGGGTAAAT
Organism: Apodemus sylvaticus; assembly: GCF_947179515.1. Classification (NCBI taxonomy): domain Eukaryota; kingdom Metazoa; phylum Chordata; class Mammalia; order Rodentia; family Muridae; genus Apodemus; species Apodemus sylvaticus. The sequence goes on along the minus strand of NC_067482.1, from coordinate 43,978,073 downwards.
AACACACCAAATGGTTTTTTACCATCTCTTACTTAGATGCAAGTATTCTTGATAATCTATAAATTTAATAGTGCCTAAAGAAATACTGACAACACTAGGAAGAGTAGTCACTGCTGTTGAAATAAGCACAGGTAGTCTCTGGTCAGGGGCATATTTTATAAAAGGGAATCCAACGTCTAGAAAACTTAGGCTAACTTGCTTCAATCCCGAAACTAGCAGGCCGCCATTTATCCAGGAGAGTCTGGGCTACACTCAAGTGAGCTCTTCCCTGTTCTGTGTGGGAACCTGAGGCCGGAGCATGGCTCCAGTTAGCCGACTTTGCTTAGGGCCCTCTCCTGTAGGAGACGTGGCCTTGGTTCTTGGGTCGGTCTCTCCCTTTCTCCCTCTTCCTTCTCTCATTATCCGTGTCTCTGCCTTTCCTTGTCCCCACCAGATTATGGTTCTTCACTGCTAGGGCCAACAACAGTAATTACCTGCTGTGGCCTTGTCTTCTCCCATTACTCTCCAGCCTACAATCACCCCCAAATTCTCTGCCTTCCCAACCCTGCAACCCTGGGTTCCCAAACATACCAGTTTCTTCCTGCTTTGGACTTTTTTGTCTATTGCCCATCACCACATGTTCTGTGCAGGTTCCCCACCTTCTGTCAATCACCATCGCCCCTAACAGGCTCCACTATCCCCAGTCACAGCAAACTGGGGCCATATGAATTGCCCTGATTAGATACTCATAAGTCCCCCCCTTCCCTCCTGCCCTCCCCAACTAAAACATTAAGTCCATGTGAGCAGGGGCCTTTCACCTCAATTACCCATCACTGGCTGGCATGGGGAAGGCAATCAACAAGCCCTCTGGAATGACTGAATAGCTTGAACAGAGAGCATACATGCCACTCCCTTGCCAGCCTTAGGTATGCTGGTGGGAACCTAAGGGAGCTCTGCCTACACAGCTGGCTGGATTTCTCTTATTGTAATTCACAGACAGTCCCTTAAAAATGACTTCAGTTCATCTCACATTTTCATGCCATCTGAAGTCATGTTATAAGACATCCACTTCACTGCGATGAGCAGGAGGCAAGTTCTTGGAAGTTCATTAGTCTCTTGTGACTATTTGAAAGCACAGCACATCTGTACTCTTTCTCCAGCAACAGTGACAATGATGTTTCTAGGGTCCCTAACCAGATTCCTTCTTTGGGACATCTGTCTAAACAAAAAACAGTTCCTCTGCTCCTACAAATCAGTATGTAAATTTCCCCCATATATAGATTTCTATCAAGATTTATTGGCTCCGCAGAGAAATTTTCTTTATGTTTGTATTCTGAGAAATAAACTTTAGCTTGTTACCCAGGGAAAAGAGCCAAGATAACACATGTACAGAAGCAAGGAAGGGTAGAAAACTGTGGAAGATCCTGAGTGCATCACCCCTGAGGGCACAGGATCCCAGAAAGAGTCTCATAGTGTGATATGTTTATGTGCATCCTATATAGTAAAGCTTACTTATTATTTCTAAGCTCTCTCTCTCTCTCTCTCTCTCTCTCTCTCTCTCTCTCTCTCTCTCTCTCGTGTGTGTGTGTCTGTGTGTGTGTGTGTGTAAGTAAATCAGAGGACAACATGCAGGACTTGATTCTCTCCTTCCACTAGGTGAGCACTCTGGGAATTAAATTCAGGTTGCATGTGTGTGTGTGCATGCATGCATGCATGTGTACACACTTTCTCACTGTTTAGACTATGTGCATGTACACACACACACACACACACACACACAAATACATACATACATTTTTGGGGGTGGTTGCACTTGAGGTTTGGCTTAGAGCCTTGTGTGTGCTGGAAAGGGGCTCACTCTCATTTTGAGCCAGGTGCTTGCTAAACTGCTCAAGCCAGCCTTGAATTTTGGATCTTCCTTTCTCAGCCCTCCAAACAGCTGGGATTACAGTCAGTCAGTCAGTCAGTCAGTCAGTCAATCAATCAATCAATCAATCAATCAATCATCAATCTCTTTTAAGAAAATAAAATGGCAGTGGTGTCAACACATTACTTCAGTTTTACTTCGTGAGTCTGCCTTTCTGTTATTACTTGAATTTGTTGATATTTGGTAATTCAAAAGACACGCCATGTTAAGAAAGAGTGTGAGATTAAACAGCCTGATCTGCAGAAATTCTTTTTGGAGGTTGTTTTTCAGAGCTGGATAAAGATAACTGGGCCTTCTGACTTACAACTACAGGACCAAGAAAACAAAACAAAAGCAAAAAAAATTCAATGTTCATTTCAGCAGTCACTGTGGGTTATTTTTTTTTACTTGTGTGTTCTTAGATCAGCAAAGTATGATCTGCCACAAATGTATAGACCATGGTGACAGCAATCCTCTTAGGTGTAGGCTAAGGCTGTATGTGCTATAGGCAAAGTAGCTTACTCGGAGGTCACAATGCCAGCAAAGACTAAACACTGACTGTGTGGTCTTCCCAGGAAGAGCCTGTTCTAGATAATCTGATTCAGCAGGGCCATGTATGAGGTAGACACGTGTGTACTGAACGGTTTCTAGAGCACCCAGTGCAATAGAGAAACATACAGACGCCTGCTAAAGAAATTATTTAAAGTTTCGAGATAGTAACTGATCCTAGCACCACGATCGTATCAGCGGACCAAGCGTGAGGCCCGAGGGCAGGGACTAGAAGAGTTCTTATTATAGACAGGTGACAGACTCCATCCATGAATCTAGGATACTGGTCCATCCATGAGTTAGCTCATTTTGGGTTGCTAAACAATATCAGAGACTGGGTACTTTATACCAGAAAAGAAGTTTATTTGGTTTATTGGAGGTCCAGGGCGTGCCACCAGCTCAGCTCTGGTGACAGTCTTTGGCTACATTATATATGGTAGCAGCATAGGATCACTTGGAGGACAAACAGGAAGCTGGAGAGATATGAGAGAGGTCCTAGGCTCACTTCTAAAATTCAGCTCTTATAGGACTTCCTGCATTAATAACTTACAGGATGTTGCCCTATGATCTAATTTCTTTGCTCTAGGACCTAGGTATTAAAGGCACATTACCTTAACATCAGCCAAGCATGGACCATGCTTCTAGCACATGAATCTTGATGGATAACCTTAGAGTGTAACTACCATTAACAACTAAAATGTAGGAACAGAAGATTCTCCAATTTGTAAATCCTCTAGGCAATAAAAAAAATCCAGCTGTGGACAGCTCAGCGATAGACACAAACCCTGGGTTCAATCTTAGACTGTCTGTCTCTGTCTCTCTCTCAAACATATATACCACACACACACAGACACACACACACACGCACACATGCACGTACATGCACACACACACAGAGACAGAGGGAGAGGGAGATGGAGAGATATTAATGGAATTCCTACAAGTCCACCCTGAAAGATAACATCGATGTGGATCTTTAATTCTATCACTTTTTTTTAAAAAAAATGTCACTAGCAGGCTGTGACACTCAAGAGTCTTTCAAGGGGGAAGGGATGAAGGCGAGAACATGCCTGACCCTTGAACTCAGCATGTGCAGGTAGCCTGGCAAACAGATGCGTGCTCTGACGTGACAGAATCAGGCCAACCCGGCCCCAGTCGACAGCCTCGCTTTTGGCAGCTGCTTTCTGCTTTCTCCTATCATAATTATTTCAACTGTCATAATTTATTTATTCCCCCCCCCCCACACACACACACTTACAAGTTGTAGGGTAACCAGTCCAGGCTTCTACATCAGAAAGCCTGGCAGCCGCCCTCACTCCCGTGCCTTCCCAGCTGCTAGAATACTGACTGCAGACAGAATGTTTTGTATCCACATAGTTTTGCAAAACTAAAATGATTTTCAAAACCCACATTTCCTGTCACAGTTGCCCTCGACTTTTGGGTTTATCATTCTGCAGTGAAAAGGAGGTTAAGAGAATTCCTCCGGAAACTAAGTGCAAAAGGTCCTCACTTAGAGTGACTCAACTCGACCATTTTTACAGCTTTCTGAAGGAGGGAAAGCGAAGACGCATTGGGTCGAAGCTGTACTGTGAATTTTGATCTTTTCTCAGGTTAGCAATATTTGGTACAGTGGTCTCTTGAGGTGCTGGGCAGTGAGCTATGGCTCACAGTCAGTCATGTGATCAAGATTAAAAAAAAAAACCCAAAAGACCAACTATACAGCGTGTTGGCTGGCTAGGTAACAATGGCAGGTAGGGGCTGGAAAGGCATTTTCTGCTTATAGTATTTTCAATCTAAAATGGGTTCACAGGGAGGCAACCCCAGTTTAAGTTGAAGAGCACCCACACTTTGTTTCCCTATTCTTCAAAGACTACGTCCTTCTAGCTCCCCAAATGCTAGTGAATTTTCGGCGAAGCTGCTAGCGGAAGTCCAGCCTTTTCATTTGACATATCCATAGAAAAGTTTTAATTATCAGTTGTTAAAAATATAGAAAAGGGGAATTCATCAATGGCTCCTTATAAAACTGGGAGCAAAGGTAAATAATTTTATATGTAGGTTTAAATTTCTTTGCCAACCTCCCCCTTTATTTTGAATTTTTATTTTTAATCCAGAGCAGAGAAAAAAAAATAATGCTTGCTGTCTGATAACAAGTAGAGAAAGACAGTCAAGAGCACTGAAGGGTAAAACGTGGAGGAACAGTCAGATGTGTAAGAGTCCACTGGGTACCCGAGTACTCATCTGCACCGCAGGAGACAACGAAATGAAGTCAAGGTCTCGACACAACATAAATTTAAAGTGAGTCACTCCACTGCTTAATAACTCTGTCCTTGAACAATCATTACTTCCATTAACATGCATTCCCAACAGAAAAAAGCCAATGAATCCAGATCACCGCCTTCCTGCTTCTTCCGCATTCAAGCTGTCAGTTCGGAATCTCCAGCAACCCCTGACCTTGTTTCTCTTCATGCCCTCCATATGTGGGATCCTGCCTGGACAGGACGGGCTACCCTGACCCTTTGCTCCCAGGATCCTTTCCCGACAGCCCTCCTCTCCAGGATCTTCGTGGATGAAGTAGGTCAGCCATTGGGATTCCTTCCACCAAGAGGTCTCGTGACCATCCAAACAAAAGTGAAATCTGCAACCATGGTTCTAAGACCCTGCTTGACCCTATTCCCACCTGTCTCTTCTGCATGCACACAGACCATTCTGGTCTCCTTAGTCCACCTTCTGTCATGCTGTCCATTCCAGCCTTGAAGCCCAACTCAAGCCTCACCTCCTAGGGTGGACCCCCTCCACTGAGTTGACTACTGTCTGCTAAGGCACGCCATTGACTATCTCACGGAAGCCTATATGATCTTGCTCCTAGAGTTGTTTTCCAGGTTCTTCTTTGAGTATTGATTGTCTCATTCTCTGTGCACTTCCTGAAGTGTCTGACTCATGGCCTCTCTATAGCTGTCAAACAGACTAACTTATGGATTATAACTAAAGATTGCAATTAAACTCTAAAACAGACACTGAAGAATTTCTATCTACATTTGTTCATTTGTACATCTAAAAGTTCTAAAAAAGTATTTTATGAGACACAAGTAACATTTGAAGGCACAAGATCCAATGTCTAAGAACTCAAAATTAAAAAATATGAAAAAAAGCCGTGGTTTGTGTTAACCATTTAGTATATCATAGTCTTCTGAGATTGAAGACTGAAAACCCTGATGAATATGACGTTATCTGGCATTAACCTTCTCCCCACATTGGTGCATCAAGAGTATAAATACATTTGGGGTTCCCACCCTGGAACCCATCTGGGCACGCTGAGGACTGTGGGAGACATAAGGTTTGCTTCATTTGTTCGTAGTGCAGGACGAGATTCATTTTTCTGGTGTTTTGTTCAGGATAAAAGCTGCTCAGGTGACAGCAAGGGACGGCATGAATGATGGTCTCTGTAACAGATTACAACTGCCACAGTTGAATGAACAATACCACGCTCACACCCTCAGAATTCGGTCCAGCTCTGCTCACAGCCTAGGCTACTGAGAGGATCTGTGCTTGGTAGAGGGGAGTTCAAGCCTGAGAGACCCAGGGACCGGACTTATCTCTCCCTGTCCTTCTCTGAGTGGAGATGGCTCAGGTTCCATCTGTTTTTGCCCACTGGGCTCGGCTACCCTCATAGTGCAGGGGTCAGGGCTCAGGGTCATCCACCCTGCTGTCTAGGGATGTCCAAGCTCAGAAGACCTAAAATTGGCCCCATGACAGCACAGTGGGAGTCGGAAGAAGTGGAAGGTTACCCGCTATGCTCACTACAAGAAGGCACCCACTATTCTAACCTCAAGAAGACACCGACTGTGCTCACCACAAGAAGACACCCACTGTGCTCACCACAAGAAGACACCCACTGTGCTCACCACAAGAAGACACCCACTGTGCTCACCACAAGAAGACACCCACTGTGCTCACCACAAGAAGACACCCACTGTGCTCACCACAAGAAGACACCCACTGTGCTCACCACAAGAAGACACCCACTGTGCTCACCACAAGAAGACACCCACTGTGCTCACCACAAGAAGACACCCACTGTGCTCACCACAAGAAGACACCCACTGTGCTCACCACAAGAAGACACCCACTGTGCTCACCACAAGAAGACACCCACTGTGCTCACCACAAGAAGACACTCGCTGTGCTCACCACAAGAAGACACCCACTATGCTCACCACTCTAACCCCAAGGTTTAGTGCCCTGAAGTTCAATACTTGTTAAAAAAATAAATGATTCCCCACTGTTTAAAAGTGATGAGAACCAAAAATAATGTGTGCACTGTTATTTATTTATTTATTTAAAGTGGGATTCCCATTGCGGAGTCCGAAACCATGGCTCCTTTTTTTTCCCCTAGACAGTGGCTGATGTTTGATGGAAAGTCTCTCCCTGCTGCTCGGTTTGATTCCCATCTCATTTTTGAGGACACAGTCATAGGTAATTTTACAAAAGTATAGGTAAAAATGTAAAGACAAATTTAGGGTTGGCTTTCTTGACACCACTTTCTGCCTCTAACTTCTCTCAGAAGATCTCTAGACATTTACTCCTTTCCAAAAGCAAACAACTAAGACAGAAGTAGCAAAGATCAGGATGTTAGGTAGAAAACTTACAAAAATGCCCTTGTGTCAGAGCAAGGCTAGAGGACAGACTGAGTGCTCAGTGGTCTGGGAAAACTAGAGGAAATCAGGCAGAATCCCCCCTAACTCCCTAGGCACGGAGGGACAGGCAGGCAAAAGACTAATGGACCGCCTCCTCCTGTCTCCTCCCACCCAAGCAGTAATGAAGATTCACAGCTACACATTCATTAGGGGATCGATAGACGTGCCTGGTTACAATATTGGGACAGAGAAATGGGTAATTGCTAGAAAAGGCGCAGATTCCTCAAGAATTTAATCAAGTATTGCAAGCAATATCTAAACCGTTGTGTTTTTCTTTTTCAAAACCACTACTTTTTCAATGCCAAGCACATGCACGTGACAAGTTGGCTGTGCATCCACATTTTGGGAATTTCAGGCATTTTCTATTCACGGAAATCATACTAATATTCTGCCACATAAATGAAATTATTTGGAAATGAGGTTTTTCTACACAAAGGATACTGCCCTTAATTCAAACACTGCATTTTTTTTTTTAAAAAAATGTAGCATTTTTGACTTCTAATTTAGAAAAGATGTACACGAACATTTCCCGGGGCACATGTGAGACGAATACACTCAGCCACAGGACACTGCTCATCACAGAAATGTCCGGGCGCAGACCATCTACAGTCCAGCACTTTCCTGCACGATGGTAAACTGAGATCAAAGGAATGCTTCCCACTCATTTTTCTCTAGAGTGGTAGGAAGACCCCCTCCTCAGACCAGCTGGCTGCCTTTCTCCAGGCATCATGCATGCTAAGCGTGCACCGTGGACAGGGAGGCTACAGCCTTTGTCCCGCGTGTCTCCAGGACCGACCTCGGTGCCTCCAAGCCCAGTACCCTATGCACCTGCAGACAAAGGCGTGCCATCCCTCTCCAACTTCCTCACCTTGAGTTCTCGGTCTACCAGTTACCGGGGCGGAGGCACTGTCCGAGGCTCCAGGACGGGGACCTGGTACCCTAGCCAAGCCAGCTGCAGAAGCAAGCAACAGCAGCAGCAGCAGCGGCGGCGGCGGCAGCGCTTCCATCTCAAGTTCAAGCTAGCTGCTTCCGCGCCGCCCCGTGCTGCCCCGCCCCGCCCGCGAGGCCACTGTCTCCCATTGGCTGCTGAGCCGCTCCTGCGGTGCTCCCGCCAGGTGCTCAGGCCTGATGCTTCCGCAGGTACTCCAGCTGCAAGGGTCTTTAGACCAAGGGTCTAAATCCGCCACCCCAGACTAGGTTCTGTGACTAACATTCCCCTTTGTACAGTCTCGGGGCTTGTAAATAAAGTTAATTCTGACCCCATTTTGTGTGTGTGTGTGTGTGTGTGTGTGTGTGTGTGCCTGGCAGAGAGCCTCCACGACAGACTCTTCTACAAGTCATAAAGTGAATGAAATGAATAGATTTCAGAAGGGAGCCCAAGGCGAACTGGGCTGGACGGAACATTTCCAGACTACCTGCTAATCTGCACAAAGCCCTTACAGCAACTCACTTCCCCAGCCCTGCTGCAGGCACCTCTTATGAAGCGCTGACTTGAAGCCAGGCTCACCCTGGCACTTCTGTCATTGTCATTTCTAGCTGACAGCCCTTCCCCCATCTACATGGAAGCAGAGAAGTGTCCAGTTGGCTAAGTGACAGCATTTTAAATGGGACTGGCGGTCAAAATAGAAGTTTGAGAGGAGGAGGCACGCTCATTTGCTGATTACATTGTGTGCACAGAATACTTCCTTTGCCTAATTGTGCTGGGCAAGAATAAGTTATTTGATTGATTAATTAACAAAATGAAGTAGAAGATTGGCTGCGTTTTGTTCAGGCCCCCCTCCCCCCACATACACACTCCTTGTGCAGAGAAAAGAAAACGGGAAACAGACACAGAAATGAAGTAGTGTGTTAAACTCGGAAGTCGTCTGATCTGGAGACACACAGCAGGTGCACTGGAATCTCTTAATGTTCCTGTTTTAAAACAGGACCAAACATTTACTTATCTGTTCAATATTTATGATATGCATATGTTACGCACCAGGATCCGTGCTGACGATTCCCTTTCCTGGTTAGCAGGTGTCTCTGCACAGTGCTGTTCGCTTCATAGTGATCTGAGTCTACACCTGTGTTACCTCTGTTTCTAAGATTTAACTCAGAATCAGCTGCTTGGTACAACTACAAGGTATGGATGCAGCCCACCTGAAGGTGGCGCTGTGGGCGATTGGAGGGTTGGGGTTCAACAGCCAGGGCTGCCATCACCAAGGCTGGAGAGGAACTGATTTCCGAAAGGTGGGTCTCCTCCCTCCCACATAATCCTAGAGTGGTTTTCTGCCTCTCTGCCTGTAGCAGGATTGAAGCAACAAGTCAGTCAGATGGGACAGCGAGGGGTCTCCTGGTAACCACCAATGCTTTCTTAATATACTCCCGACATGCCCCTCCCCGCTTCTCCTCTGTGACATCACTCTGGTCCCTGTGGTCTTCTTGCCTCACGGATGGTTGTAGCAGTGTTTCAAGTCTCCCTGCCTCTCTTCTTGTCCCTAACAGGCTGTTTATATACTCATAGATAGGTCCCTTTAAAACCTTTTCCCATGTGACACACTACTGTAATCCCTGTACTAGGGAGATGGGGGGGGAGGGGAAGGGCAGGAGGACTAGGAATTCAGGGTCAGGCTCAACTATACAGTGAGTTCAAGGGCAGTTTGGGCTGTGTGAGGCCCTATCTTTTTGTGTTTTTGTTTTTCAAGACAGGGTTTCCTTGTGTAGTCCTGGCTGTCCTGGAACTTGCTTTGCAGACAAGGCTGGCCTCGAACTCATAGAGATTCACCTGCTTCTGCCTCCCAAGTGCTCGGATTAACAGTGTTTATTGCTACCAGTTGGTGAGGCCCTAGCTTGATAAATATATAATGATTACAAGCATCACACTCCTTGCTTAAAACCCTCCCATTGGCCTTGCCCTGTAATGGAAATAAAGATCCACAAATACTTCCAGGGCATCTGAGGTCACACGGGATATGATCCTTGCTCTGCTTTCCAGCCATTGCTGCAAAGTTCTTGTTCTTTCTTCTGCCACCAATCTTCTTCCAGTTCCTTGAATGTATCTAGCTATTCCACTTCAGAGCCTTTGCTAACTGTCCCTCCTCTGGGAATGCCCTTCCTTCCCTACATCACTTACCTGGCCAGTCTTTTCTCTGTCCTTCAGATCTCAGCCCACACAGACTACTTCAGAAAATGTTCCGAGCAGGCAGCGCCTCCATTGCCTAACCCTGGCTTCCCACACAGCCCTTGCTGTGGTTTGGCAATCTCCCTTTGGATGGTCACTTGGATCGGCACCCACTCTACAGTGAGCTTTAGGAGTGACGTCATCTCCTGTTCTTGTGTGGAAAAGAGTGCAGGAGAGCCTGGCGTCTTTTGCTCTCCAGGGCACTGGGATGCCATGTCTCCCCGGTGGTGTTTGCTGGAGGCCCTGGTATAGCCTTAGCTCCAACTCTGCAGGTGCTAGAGACGGAGATCAGCCCTGGACCAGTCAGTTCTGGCTACCAAGGTTGGGACAAAGCTCTCGTGGTTGACAATCTTCTGTGCTACTGACACACCTCATTCTGTCTACATACAACCTGCCAGGACAGGCGAGCACATGTTTCCCACTGGGACCTGCCCCACGGTTCCTTCCCATGGATGGCTGCAACCGACCGTCTCTGTAATAACGCAGTGATCGATGTGTGCGCTGAGAGGCCTTCTAGCAGTCAGAGGTGGGAGTGGGTGGACTCGGTCTCAGGGGCTCTTCAGCCCATTTCCTGATGTAGGATCACGCATCTACACTTAATGGTTATGTTCAGTGACTTTTGTCCTTTTTTAAATTTTTTCCGTAATCAGCACCTGACACTTACAAATTAAAAGCCAGACTCCTATTCCCAGACACCTACTCTGAGTTAGTGTCCGGGTGATCACCTCTCAGGAGCCTCTTCCAGGCTCTGCATCCTTGCCTTCTCTGATCTTCTTGAGTTCTCTGCTCAGACCATAACCCATACGGCTCAGACTGCCATAACCCTGCTTTGGGCTGTGATCAGCAGGACCGGAACATTTTCATTTGTGTGAGATGTATGTCAGACCAACCCCACGTTCCTAGCAAGCCCCTAGCATCAGTCACGGTACCCTCCCTATACCACCCATAAAGCATGCTTCCAACATGAAGGCACACACACAAAATTTCCCCAAGTATCATAGCAGAACAACAAAAAAAAAATCCATTTTATTTCCACTGGACCTGCATTTAAACTGGATAATAACCTTTTTAATGTGCAAGAGACATAATCCAAGTCTATAGAAACATAGGTTCGGACATATGTAAAATTTGGTACTTATCCCAACATGTTTCCTGGTAAATAAGGAAGCTGTTACTGTAGTAACCAAGTATTATAAGGATGCACACTATTATTCTGGTTTTTCTTCTTTCTAAAAATAAGAATGTTGTTCAAAATTATTATCCTCTTTAGAAATCTGACACGAGAAGAAACCTGATACGATTTATAAAAACAGGGAGGCAGCTCACCGAACTGTCAAGTCGCTGTGCTTCCTAATTAGAATGAAATATTGCAGTTTATTTGCATAATATATTAAGGGTGAAAAAACCCTCCAAGGCTACTTATCTTTCCCTCCCCCCCCTACAAAGCTGACTGAAAATACAGCCGGCATACCAATAACCCAGGATACATCCCCAAGAAGCACGTCAGAAAAAAAAAATCAATTTTATTTCTTTCAGACCTGCATTTAAACTGGATAATAGCCGTTCTAATGTGCAACAGACATAATCCGATTTCAATTTGTTTGATTAGATGAGTACAAACATTAAACAAGAAAGCCAAGGGATTGTCATAACAACGCTGACGCTCTTAGCTCCTTACACAGCAAAGCCTTCTCATCCGCTCGTGGAACGAGAGCTACTAGGAAACAGAGGCTATGACTCTGGGCCGTCCTCACGCATCATCCATGAAAATGTTTATATCAATCGCCTCAGTCAGAGCTCAGAGCAGTTTTGAAACAGCAGCCACTCAACTTCTTCCCCAAACTAGGAGGGGGAAAGCTCTGAATGTTCCCTTGGACACTGGAGACTGTGTTTAAGTATTCCCTTCGGATCACACTGCATAATCGAAGCCCCGCCCAGGCCAGTGCTTCTCTCTATATACTGTGAATTATATCTGTTACAGCAAAGGGGCAGAGTGTGGGAATGGGGAGTGTGTGTGGAGTGAGCAGGCCTGGGGCAGAGCTCCTGCTGTATTAGACACGCAGCCCGTCTTCTGGACCCCACACAGGCTCCGCAGGCAGGCAGGGGTCGTGTGGACTGCACATGGAGAAGGCCTTTCTAGAGTAGGCACCTTGTATGGTTGTCAGGAGTCAAATGGCAATACCGGTGCCCCACTCTCCACTCAGAGCTCAGAAGAAGGTAATTATGCTCCTCTGGGTTTGGATCTTTGGTGCCTGGGCAGGATGCTGTGGGGATCAACACCTTTCACACTTCCTTGTGTGAAGGCTTCAATCATCTGGGGATTGGCTAAAGCACAGAGATCTGGGGTGATAGCATGTCCTTATTCAGCTCATGATACTACTTTGAATAGCAAGAATCCTAATACAAATCATGCAAACAGTGGTCACAATCCAAGCAAAGGGCAGAAAAGACTTCAGTTCAGAACTGCAAAGAACCTGGGCAGTAGATGCCAAGGACTCAGTCAGGACCAGGAATATTCCCAATTTAGAGGATCCTGTCCTGGAAGACATTCATTCCTGGAGGCTGTGGTGTGGTGTGTCTCTGCACAAGAAACCCTACCCTGCCACGACAAACCTGTGAAATAGAAGCATGGCTTGCATTCTGATTAGGATATGACCTTTATCAAAAAGACCTCCGGGTTTTAGCACGAGCTCTCTCACAGAAAGTTGCCCCCCCCCCCCATCCAGTGGTCCAGGCTTTGCCAGTCCTGCCCTATACAGTGAGAGGTTCTTTGTAATACATGTTTGTTTACAGCAACAATCTTTGTATGTGGGAGAGTTCCAAGCCTCAGGCAGGCAGCACAGCTCATTGTCTTCATGCAATATTCAACTACAAACCTACTAGACCAAAGACTCCAGGCAATTCTCTGGCATTCGCTAGACTATAGAGAGATTGACCAGTCCCTCCAACCGACAGCTCCCAGGTTGCTGACAACTGGGGGAATGGAAGGTAGAGGGGTGGACGAGAATCATCACCCTCCAGGAATTCAGAATCCTATGAACCACCACAGCACTCAATTCCCAAGGTGCTCAGCCCTGCCCTTCCCCACCTCCTCAGCCCTCTCCCTACCTTCCCCGTCCCTTCCCTACCTACTCAGGCCCTGGCCTCTCTCCTCAGGGAAGCAGTGTTACAATGAGAGGCAGGGGACAAGGCCGGCCAGGTGCCTCCATGCTCCGTGGAAAGGGAAAGCAGCTGTCTGACAACATCCACAACCACAACTAGAGAAAAGCCATGTCGTGTCCCCACATGAGAAACTCAAGCCTCACTTGACTCGGGAGTACATGACCAGGAAGATGGGCGGGGGTAGATAGACACGGGGGGGGGGGGGGGGGGGGGGGGGAGGGACATGGGAGTGAAGCCAAGAGAAATTATTATTACTTCAGAAATATTTCATTAGTATTATTTTTTTGTGTGTGGGTACACATGTTTTTCCTGCATGTATCATTGTGATGTCTGGTGCCCTAGGAGGTCAGAAGAGGTTCCCTGGGACTGGAGTTACAGATGGTTGTGAGCCTCCCTGGGTGCTGGGAACTGAACTCAGGACCAAGAGCAGCCAGTCCTCTTAACAGCTGAGCCATCTGTCTGGCCCCAAGATACATGTTTCCATATATTTTCCCCATACCTTACTTACTACCCATCTGGCTTCTGTCTCAATAATTTTACTTTTCCCCAAATGCCACAGAAATGGAATTATGCAGTGTGTGGCTTTTAAAGTCTCATTTTTGTGACTTAGCGAATGGCTGAGTCTGTTAGGAGATCGTTTGTTTTCATGACTGAGAATTCTATTTGCAAAACACTCCGCTCCATTTTCTATTTGTTTAGCTGTACCGCCGCTTATCCATCCACCAGCGAGTGGGTATTTGTATGGCTTCTAGTTTGGGACAAGTTTAAGTGAAGCTAATTGTTGGTCTGTGTACCGGAGGCTATCGGTGGAGACCCCTGGCCTGGGCAGGCAGGAGGGTTCAAGCGAAGGGGAAAGGGCGTGAGCAGGGAGGGCAGGTGCCACCAGGGAGGGCAGGTGCCACCAGGGAGGGCAGGTGCCACCAGGGAGGGCAGGTGCCACCAGGGAGGGCAAGTGCCACCACCCCTGCTGCTCTGGTGCTGCTGCCCCCCCCCCCCCCCCCCCCCCCCGCAGCCTCTGCTGCTCAGAGAGGAGATGCTGCACTGGCTGTGCAGAGCTGAGCAGGAATGTTCTCTTCCCAGACAGTGGTACAGCTTGTGACAGATGCTCTCAAGAGGGCGGAGTAATTCTCATACCTTTACTCCTCAGGATAGGATCTTACAGATCCTATCCAGTTTTGGGGTGGGGTGGGTCTGACAGCAGGTGCTTCCTACTGGCTTGGCCTGAGATGCCTCATCTACATGAGGAGGGACTTGTGGGTGCTGTTCCTACATGACTGATGGCCATAATTCTCTCTCTATGGGGGGCTGTGGCTACATGACAGGGACCTGGAGCCAGGAGCAGGAGAAGCTCCTAACGTGACATCAGAGTATCCGGGGTTCTAAGTCCTAGCCAGACCTTACCAGGCCTCCTCTCATGGCCCACTGCCCCACAGCTAATAATAATAAAACAAGTGAGTCGGCGTGGTAGCAAATGCCTGGAAGGCTGAGATAGCAGAGTCATGAGTTCAAGGCCAGCCTAAGTTACAAAGCAAGATCTTAGGCAGTGCATAAGGTTTGTAGATCAATAGTAAAAGGAGCCTAGCATGTGTAAGGTTCAATCTCCAGTACTGACGGAAAATTAAAAATCAATAAAAATGATCTTTGTCAAGGGATGTATTTGGTTTTCATAAACACATAAAAAGGTTGTAGCATCATGAGTCATTAAGAAAGTGCAGATTAAGACCACAGAATGCACAGGGGAGACAGTAGTGTTTGTCAATCCCCAATACTAAAACCAACCAACCATCCAACCACCCAACCATCCAATCACCCAACCATCCAACCACCTAACCACCCAATCTCAGGAGTTACCATGCCACATTTCAGATTGCTAAAAATACAAGTGACAAAACCCTTTGGATAAACAAACTCAGGAGCTGCCACTGGCTGGTGGTGACTGAGCAGCTGAACTGAGTCGGCTGGAGACAATGTAACATGAACAGCTACTCAGAGGGCAGAACAGCAGCTGCTTCCAGAAAACAGTCACTGCACAGTCATCAACCCCACTCTTGTGCATTTTCTTAAGTGATGTGAAAACAGGGTGACATGTAAACAACACACACACACGCACACACACACACACACACACAGATCATTTGACTTTGCTTCTCTGGCCCACACAGGGATGCCAATGTCACAATGAGAAATCAATTATGTCACTGACGACGGAAACCAGAGCAGGTATGGTAGTCCAGTCGTTGGACTCTAAGTGTGTAAGCTCTGTTTTATTTTACAGGTGTTTTGCCTTCATCTACATCTGCACACCACACGCTAGCTTGGTGCCTGCAGAAGACAGAAGAGGGAAGCAGATCCCCTGGAACTGAAGTTATAGATGGTTGACAGGGGCCATATGGTTGCTGAGAACGGAACCTAGGTCATCTGGAGGAACAGACAGAGGTCTTAACTGCTGAGCCATCTTTCTAGCTGCCTTCAATATTGTTTAACTGAGGGTATTATTTATAGCTACTAGATTCATCTCATTTTCCTCTCACTTCAAGTTCCCCATTGTGTGGGGTAGTATCATTTGGGATCAATTTGGTACAGAACCACTCTGCACCTGCTTTTTAAATAAAGATTTATGACAGTACAGACTTGCGCCTGGATTTGTATCTTTTCGAAGGTTGGGTTTGTCTAACAGTGATGAATAGCTGAGACACAGACGGAATGGCCCACAAAGCATAAGATTCTACTGTCTGGTTGTGGATATTAGCACACTGCTTGCCAGCCTTGCACAGTTAGTGAATAATAGCATTTCTGTAACATTTTACACTTTCATAGTAGTTTTTCCTATCATGCTATTAGACATAGCATTCTATTAGCTACATTAAATTAGTTATCTTATTTTAATTTTTATTTCACCTTTTAAACTTTACTTTTATTGATGTATATATGTCTGTACAAATACACACACACACACACACACACACACACACACACACACACACATACCAACCACCCACCCAAGCACCCAAGCACCCAACCAACCAACCAACCAACCAACCAAACAACCTGAGTCTGTGGAGGCCAGAAGAGGGGATTGGATTCTCTAGTTATAGGTGTCTGATATGGATGTTGGAACTGAATTCTAGTCCTCTGGAAGAGTAGAATACACTCTTAACCCGTGACCCACCCCCCTAACGAGTGCCCCCATGCCCTAGTTACTTTATTAACACTCCCCTTTTTATGAACAGAGGTTCAGGGACAATGAAGGAGCTGAATGAATTCAGCCTGAAACACAGAACTTCATTTTCCAGCCGTTCTGTTCCTACCGTACATGAACTCTCCCTTACAACCTGCGCTCCTTTCAAACATACCGATCAGACACGGGGAGGCTGGCTGGGTGGTGTGAGACGGAAAGTCTGGGCCATCTCTGGTGTTTAGGTTAAAAAGAAAAAGACAAGGTGGGAGAGATGGCTCAGTGGTTACGGGTGTGTCATGCAGAGGACCAGAATTCGGCTCCCAGTCCCCACATCAGATTGTTCACAATCACCAACAGCTCCCGCTCCATGGGGATTTGGGTGCCTCTGGCCTCCATGGACCCCGCACTCATGTGGACATACATACATAACATATATACATACATATATACATACATAAATATGTACATACAGATACACGCACATACTCATACATAATTAAAATAATAAGAAGAATCCTCTAAACGAGCGGAGAAGGCAGCATCTTTGGTCTGGCGAGTGTGGAACATGCATCATGACCAGCTGGAGTCTTGAGGGAGCACAGCTGGCTGCACACCACGCTCGGGATTCTGACTCCAGGGCAGTGTGGGGCTGGGTAGAAAGCCTGGGCCCTCTGAGAGAGTAGCTAGTGGTCTTAACAGCATAGCCTGTCTCTAACCTCCACTCCCACCCCTTCTCCGTGTGTGTGTGTGTGTGTGTGTGTGTGTGTATTGAGGAAACGAAGGGAAACTACATCATTAAAACAGCCCTTACAATTTCCTTTTAGGAAGAGAGTAACCCAGTGACCAGTTTCTGACAGCCAGTGGCACTGTTTTTAACAGTGACCATTTTAACTTTAGAATCTTTTAAAAACCTGCCGGGGCCGTGGGTCAAGACTAACCCGAAGGAGGGAAGTGAGTCCTCGCGGCCCCTGTCTACTCTGAGTACCTCAATGCAATGATGGGGAATTAAATGGGCTCATGACTTATTAACTGGATGGGGAAATGTATATTTAAACACTCCGATACATCCAGAAGACTGAGTCGGTAACCTGAGGTCTCAATCATCTTAGAAGCTGAAGGAACGTCACACGAGGGAGCTAAATTACTTACCCCAAGCAGAAGTCTGTGCATTTACAGCGTACTGCTCAGACCCATTTGGTCACAGTCAATTTTCATGGCTACTTTTTATACATGACACCTCTTGCTGCACCCACCCGGCTTTTATGTTAGCCAAAAGAATGTCTGTGTACTAACTAGCCACTAACTAGTACTGGCTGAACAAAGGCTTAACCCTGAGTGGACTGTGGTTCTTATCAGAGACAAAGATCCTTAACATTTCAGTGGGCTCTGCAGGCTCATGTTGTAAACGTGTGTGTGTGTGTGTGTGTGTGTGTGTGTGTGTGTGAATTTCCTTTTGGCCTTGCTGCATTATTTGAAAAACAAAATAATAAATCTGTCTTCAAATGTTGTCATGAAGACTGAAAAAAAGACCCTCACAAAATCAAACCAATAAGTAACCAGAACAGGAGGCATCTCTTAACTAACACAGCATTTGACAGGAGATGGACAGGTGGCTATTAGCAACTCACACCTACAGTCCCTAGCTGCACTGCTGAAACCTTCAAGTGGGTTTCTCAGCGAACACTGGCTGGCTTGTCTGCCCGGCTCCCTTTTCTGGGACAAACTGCACTGCCTAACCTATGTGTGACAGGAAGGCTGGCTGGCGTTTCTCATGAGGTGGACTTTGAGCAGGGGCTAAGATCAGGGTGGATACTCAGGATGAGTGGGCTCCGATCTCCTCTCAGGAACTGAGGACATGTGGGAAGCAGGGAATGAGCAGAGTGCATGTTGACAGGGCCTCAGCCTCAGGCTTGGCTGCATCCCCAGGACGCAGAGCAGAGGGAAGCATGAGTAGGAGACGGTAAGGCATCTAAGGGACACCCCCGCTGACCCAAATACGCCACCCCCACTCTAAGCCCTACCATTTAATGCCTCCACAGCTTCCCGATGGTGCCACCGTAGGGACCAAACCTTACCACATGCACCTTTCAGAGACATTATGCAGGACTCCAAATTTACCAATCTTCAACAACCTCAATCTCCAAAATGGCAAAGTCCTGCATGTCTGTGGTTAATGACTCCGGAAACACACACACACACACACACACACACACACACACACACACACACACACCAAAATGAGTGGCTACATTCTCCCCCGCCCACGGCCAGCTGAGCTTCTGATACGCGGAGGACCAAGTGAGGGAGCCGCTTGGGCAGGCTTAGTTGTAAGCAGGAGGAGAGGCAGGGCTAGTCGTCCAGGCAGCCACCCCATGGCTGACCTCCGCGGATGAGGTCCGAGGCCTGAGGAGACCCACCTGCTGTGGGGGAAGTTACCCGAGGGAGCAGAGGGGGAGACACACGCCTCAGAGCTCCTTCCTCCAGGCTCAAGTGTCTTCTACTGGTCTAACCCAGGCTGAACCTGCAACGGTGGGTGTGTGGGCGCCCCTGCACCGTGCCTGTGCCACCTCAACTCTGGACAGGAATCACCATTATCCCTCAGGGGTTGCCAATGCTATTCTCTGATGAGCAAACTTAGGGGTGGAGAGGGTCAAGTACGCTGCCTGACAACACACTAAGCAATGGTAGACTGGAATTCAGGCCTTAAGATCCAGTTCAGTCCTTTTAAGTACCACAAACAAAAGCCCACATCACTGCAGGGACAACATCTGCTGTCAGACAATGTGCCCTTAGACGGTGCTTCTACTTTAAGGACTTATTATTCAAAACTGCACGTAGGCTGTTGCCCCATGAAGGCTGTACAGGGTCTTCCTGGTCACTCTGACACTGCCCACTGCTTTTTACCTTGGAAGCTACAAATAAATTCAGGGCCCTCCTGGTTTGCACCTGGTTCCAAATGGAACATTTCCCCTCTGCAGGCTTGGCCACAAGGGTCGAGGAAAACCCAACTGTCTGTGTGCATCCACTGTCGAGGAGCTATTCATCCAGAAGGGACTACAGTTTGGATTTGGACGGTGAGTGTATTTGATGCTTGTGATACATCACATCAAGGCAGGCAGCACAGTGGGAGGAGCTAAAGGCCGCTGGCTATACCACGCCCACGCCCAGGAGGCTGACAGTGGTGAACTGGGGTGCTCATGTTCCCCCTATGCCAGCCCCCAATCTAGGGACCCCAGCCCACAGGATGGCGCTGCCCATGTGCGGGGTAGGTTTTCCCCTCCTCAGTTAAACCTCTAGGGAGACATTCTCACAGACATGCCTCTGTTTCCATGGTGATTCTAAATCTAGTGACAGTGATGATTAACCAAGATCACGGTAAGTATTCAAGTGACTCAAGAAGTTAGGTTTTCTCCCCCTCCCCCCCCAACACACACACTGTAAAAGTCATTGCTATCCAATGGTGCTGGGCAGTCAAAGAGTTTAAGGGTCCAAATGAAATCCGTGGCCAACAGTTACAGAGGGCCACACCCATGTCATGCTATTCTGGGGACATACTAACAGTAAAACAACCTAGGCTTAGTGTCACGGTTTTCAGCGTCTCACACTACTAATGTCGCCGTGTCAGAGAAGGAGTGTAACCCCTATCAAGATTCTAGTGCTGGGATAAAATGTCCTAAATATAAGGGAAATGTCACAAGGGACCATTTTTGTAAACAAACTAGGCTATGATTTTAGGTTCAAAAGGCAGGCAGTGAATATATTGTAAAGCTAACAACCTTTGAGGGGGAAAAATGGCTTTCATGCTTCGAGGTTTGTATCAATGTATCAGTTTCTTTGATGACTATTACTATCAAAATCATGATCATCATCATCATCATCACCATCATCACCATCATCATCATCATCATCACATCATCACCATCATCACATCATCATCACCATCATCACCATCATCATCACCACCACCACCACCACCACCACCATCACCATCACCATCATTAGGCTTCACTACAGAACCACAGCTGACATAGAGTCACTATGTAGCCAGCATAGTCTAGACCTAGCTATTACCCTAGCCTGCTGAGTGCTATGTTCTTGATAATTATACAACTGTTTATTATTCTGCTTCGACCTATTTCCTATAAATATGTATTATCTATAGTTTTTGTTATTTGCAGTTGATTGGAATTCTTGAAAACTGAGATACTAGGCTCTGCATGGTAGTTTAGAAATAGAAGTGTATAGTTGGGTATAGTGGCACACACATTTAATCCCAGCAGCTGGGAGGCAGAGGCAGGCAGATCGCTGAATTTGAGGCAGGCGTGGCTGACAGAGTAAGTTCTAGGATAGCCAGGGCTACACAGAGAAACCCTGTAAACAAAATGAAGGACCATCTTGAGGTGGGAGGGAGCCCCGGACCTGCTGCGGATGAAGCCCCTGTGAACAAATGTGCACTACACTGCCCAGGCTTCCAGGTTAAATACCAGGGAGGCAGGGCATCACCTGCCTACAGACTTAAGACAGACACCACCTCAGGTTGTACATCACTTGGAAGAAGACACAGCTCTCCAGCAAGAGCTGGTCACCCATGAAATGAAGTAAGCCTTCGAGGAAAGGATGATGAATTAGTTCATAAACATTCAATGCTTTAACTGCCCCAGGAAAAATAAAATAGAGCAGGCGCAGTGGAACCTTCTTGGGCAGCCCCCTGTCTCCAGCCCACTACACCCAGCACCGCCGTGCAGATGAGCAGAGCGGCGAGGGTGGACAGCGCTGTGGGAAGGTCGGAATTTTACTATCATCTCACGCCCCACTGCATGTTGGCCCTAAGGCTTCCTTGGCTGCCGAGGGGTACAGAGGGTTCAGATGCCCAGTTACATGGGCACAGAAAGCCTGGCTGTGGAATCTGCCGGGGCTGCATCTTATCCCAGTGATGCTCACGGGACGGGTAGCACCGTGAGGGAGGGAGTGGAAGGTGGAGGAGCAGGGTGGGTGAGCAACGGGGGAAGGAGCTCTAGGGACCCCCACAAAACAACTCCAGGGACTAGTGTCCCATCTCTGACACCTGTAGGCAGGTAGTACCTGAAAGGAAGAGTGGGTTTTTTGTTTTTTTTTTAAAGATTTATTTATTATGTGTACAGTGTTCTGCCTGAAGGCCAGAAGAGGGCACCAGATCCCATTACAGATGGTTGTGAGCCACTATGTGCTTGCTGGGAATTGAACTCAGGACCTCTGGAGGAGCCATCTCTCCAGCCTGCAATAGTGTTTTTGTAGATGGGGTCGGGTTAAGAATTATTAAGGGGGTGGGCAGGTATTACCCAAGTTGGCCCAGAGGTCAATCACGGGTGTCCTAACCTGGAGGCCCAGGGAGATGACACTGTGAGGCTGGCTGATGTGACATGACCCCATGCAGAAACACCAACAATTAGCAGAAGCTGGAAGGGGTCAGGACAGGCTCTTCCCAGGGTCTCTAGAACAAGGGCAGCCATGTCCTCCCTCTGACTCAGCTCGACAGGCCGGGACGAACCCTCCGGCCCCCAGACTGCAGAATTAAAAATTACCTAAAAGGGACCAAAGTTTGAAAACAAGGCATATACTATATCCATCCGACTTTCACTGGTGCAGCATAGACCTTCTCCACTGTATCGTAAAAAACTTTTCCTTTTCCTTTCAACCCCCAGCTTAGTGAATTCAATGACTAGCGTTAGGCTTTATCTTTCTTATAAATATCTTCTACAGCTTCTGTTACATCAATAAAAAAGACAAAGCAACTATTAAGCTAGAGGGTAGGTGGAGATAAATCAGACCGTTTCCTTTTGGCATGAAAGGGTCACAAGACAACGGCTGCAGGCCACCGAGTTTGTGGGGAAAATATATTAAGAAATTTCCCTTCATCTGTTCTGTCTAACGCCTTTAGTAATCTCCGCTTGTCTTTGAAATGGAGTTCTCGTTGGCAGCGGAAGTGAGGCTGGCGGGCTGGTGAGCACCTCTGGAGGCGGGCTATGCTTTCTGTCAGGCTCTATGGTTCTTTAATTCATGTAGAAAGCCAAAAGTGTCACTTGCATTGGTCAATAAATACTAACTGGCTGTAGGGAGAAATTTTTTAACTCTGCTATTCATTTTATGACTTAGGGACTTTACAGGGAAGGAAAAAACAGCCCGAGACACTCCTGTTACAGAATGCTATTTCCCAACCCGAGATACAGGGGAAGTCAGGGAAACCTGTACTTCAAACACCTTATGGATGATGACGCATTGTAACCCTGCTCTGCCTCTTTATTAAAATTTATATTCTATTTGCTTTCCAGAATGAATCAGTGGCTTACAATAAAGGCACACACTGTATCAAGTTCTTACCTTTTCTAAAGAGTTGAAACTTAAGTAAGTTTTTTTTTTAAAACTTAAATTTAAAACTGCCCTAAATTCTTTATTTTCCTCAAAGGTTCTTTTGCTGTCTTTATAATCTCTACCTCTGCCACCAATAATTTTATATTAACAAAGCCATATAGTATATATTATTTTTGGTGTTATGCGGGGTCTTGTTTCTTCTTTCACCTATTTTGAGAGCCAGCAGGCTGCTGTGTGAATTAAGTGTCTGGACACTTGTTTCTCTGTGCACCTGCTGGTGCATATTGGCACTGGATAGAGCTTTGGCCAACTCTCTACATATGAGAAGCCAGAGCTGTGTATGTGCCCCATGGAGAGATGCAAACAGGTTCCCATCTGTAGGGAGCAAGATGGCTTTCAACTCCTGGCCACCGTCCCTTCCCTTCCAGCTCTCTGCTTTTCTAAGAGCATTCTTCCAGGGCACTCTCTGGAAAGCAGCCCAGAAGACAGGAATGCCCAGTTGGAGTTACAGCCCTGAAACCTGAGATGAGGCACCTGAATCCAAAGGTTGTGAACTCTGAGGGAAGGAAGGCAGCATGACTTCTTGTCCTTGGACAGGCCAGGCGTGAAGGGCAGGGCGAGCACAGCCCTGGTGACCCAAGTGTGTTGGCTGACAGCAGTGTTGTATCGCAAGTGACTGGCTGGGAATTCCTTATGGGATCATATTCAGATATTCTCACTTTTATCAAAACCCAAGGTTTCTAAGCACCATCTACTATAGGGCTTATATTCCCAGCTCTGCGACTTACGTACTCAGCCCGGTAGTGAGCAGCTCAGGGGAATACACGTTGGTTTTTGAGCCAGGTTTGGATATCTCAGAAGAACTCTATGAAGGCGTTTCAAATCATTTGCTACCATCACAGTGAACCAGGAAGTCACAACTTTTACAGATAGTCAAAGGACACAATAATACTGACCGCCTTAGTCAGGGTTTCCATAGCTGTGAAGAGACACCATGACCAAGGCAAGTCTTATAAAGGACACATTTAACTGGGGTTGGCTTACAGACTCTGAAGTTCAGACCATTATCATCATGGTGGGAAGCATGGCAGTGTCTAGGCAGGCACTGGTACTGAAGGGGTTGAGAGTTCTACATCTTGTTCTGAAGGCAAACAGAAGACAGTCTTCTAGGCAGCTAGGAGGAGGGTCTCAAGCCCACCCCCACAGTGACACACTTCCAAAAAGGCCACACCTACTCTAACAAGGCCACATCTCCTAGTAGTGCCACTCTCTGGGCAGAGCATATTCAAACCACCACACTGTCCATGTCAAAATTCTTTCAAAAATTTTTTTTTTGAGACAGAGCCCCACTATGTAGTCCTAGCTGGCCTGGAGCCCACTGTGTAGACAGGTAAGCCTTAAAACCATTAAGATCTGCCCATCTCTGTCTCCCGAGTGCTGAGATTAAAGATGTGCACCTCCCTCACCTGGCTTTGTTTGTTTGTCTGGACAGGGTCTGATGAATCCCAGGATGGCCGCAAGCTCTCTGTGAAGCTAAGAGCAGCTTTGAACTCATCTTGTCTCCAGTCCCCAGAGCTGGGATTACAGGCGTGTTCTGCCCCAGTTGATTTATGTTGATGGAGATTTTACGAAGGGCTTTGGGCCAGACTAGGCAAGCACTCTACCAACTGGGTGACAGAACCATTTTTAACTTTTATAAACTATATAATTTGATAAATGTAACAAATACATTATATTATATTTCAGGGAACTATTACTATGTTAATATAGAGTACTGCTAATGTGTAGCACTTGTTAGAAAACACTTCTGCACTTTTGTTACTGAAGCGGTGATTCCTGCTGCAGATGGAGGGGTGGAGAGACCAGGACACCGAGAAGGTGCCCCTAACAGCTTAAGCAAAGACCCACAACTGGTTTGCAAATGGGGACTTGCACCCAGTTCCTTCTCTTGGCCTGTTCTGGCTCCCAGACCTCCATCGAGTTGCCCATGGGAATCCTCTCTGAGCCCAAACCTGGGCTCTCAGGCCCTTTGTCCCTAGAGGCTCCCAAGCCATTCTTACTCATTGCATTCAACCAGAAGCTAAAAATCTCAGGGTGGTTACGTTTGAGATCAAAGCATTCAAGGTGACAACTCGTTCTTGAAAAGCCACAGCTGAACATTCATTCACAGTGACATAAAGCTTGGGGCATGTGTACCTTCTGTGACATGCTCTGTAATGGACTGAAGTTCTGCTCACAAGAGCTCAAACTTTCTCTGCTCCTCATCACTCATCCTTGTTTATGTGAGTGGTGGGAAACTTAAGGTCAAAGGTCAAAGTCTACCATGTCCGGATAGCTCCTCTGAGTCTGGCCCAAAACGAGGACTTCCCTTCTCTGACTTTACCTGGGGAGCCTGACTCCCACATTGTCTTCCTGAGGAGGGCCGTGTAGCCTTGGCAAACCTATGCATTCACCTTCTTCTTTCCCCTGTATGGACCGCCCAGCATGTTCCTAGGACTCCTGGATACCTCTCCACACAAATGAGGCCTTCACAGCATGCTGAGCTCCAGCCAGTGATTTCCAGTCACTCTGAGAACGCCTTCCCACTCTCCAAGGTTCACACACAGCCTTGGCTCACCCTGGACAAAGTGCACCAGCTGTTTCACTGAAAATCATCCAATAGAGCTGTGTTATTGACTATCATCTAACATCCTCAGAGAAGGCCTTCCTCAGAGAACCACAGTTGGTCCCCAATGGGAATACCATGTGAGTGGTTCAACCATTGCTCCAAACAAGACTACTTCTGGGAATACTCCAAGATGGTGCCTTGAAGACTGGTTCAGAATACAGTCACAGTCAAGACCATCTCCTTCCCTCTGCAGCCCCAAAGGCTGACTCATCACTTAGCTTGGGACTCAGGATTCAAAAGATGGACATTTTTCAGGGAACCCTGACCTTGACCGTATCCTCTAGAAACTGCAGGGCAGGCCCCGGCTGTTGCTGAACCCTGCACACGGCACTGAGTGATGAGCAGGGTCAGAGGCACCAAGGTGGATGAGGCTTCTCCAGTCACCGTCAGTGACAGTGTCGCCGTGACTGCTGTGACTGAAAGTGCCCACCTGAATTCCCTGAGGGGACGTTTCCTAGGCAATCACTTACAACGTCTTTCTTTAAAGGTTATTCTATGTTCAAAGTTCAGTGAACACGTCATCATGATTAATAGGAGGCAAGGACGCCACAGCGACATAAGTCAGCAGGATGGTCAAGAAAATCCTGAGGCCCCTGCTTATCCTGAGGTTGTATTAAAACGAAATTAACTCCAGAGGTCATGACAATCCTGTGGCAAAGGGAGAGAATTATTATTCTTTCTCCAAAGATGTCTTTCCCTGAGGCATGGTGGCAGACACCCCAGATTAAATTTTCATCAGCAGAGCTTGGGGTTCCATCAATCTTTCATTACTGCCTGCCTCACAGAATCCTCAATTGGATGGAATTAGGAAACAATCTCCTGCACGGAGACCCAGCAAATCACATCTAAAAAGAAGCAATGATGGGGAAGCAAAAATATAGGGAACTTCCAGATTAGCCAAAAAAAGCTAAAGGTTGGGGAGGGAGAGGAGCGGACGGATGGCTCAGGGGTTCTGAGTACGTGCTGCTTTTGCAGAGGACTTGGTAGAGCCCCAGCATCTACATCACGGGGCTCACAACTGCCTATGACTGTTGTTCCAGGAGATCGGATGCCTCTGGTCTTCACAGGCACTGCACACATGTACACATAGCCAGCCCCATATACATAATTTTTAAAAAATATTTTAAAAAACAATCAAACACACAAAAAAGTAACTGCCTCATTACTCATAAAAAAAAAAGCAACTGCCTCATAACTCCCTGTCATCTCAGGCAGACATGCCTACTTCCATTGGCCAATCCTACCTACTTATAAAGGAAGTCTCCTTGGCCCAAGTGTTGTTATGACCACTGTCTTAGTTAGGGTTTTACTGCTGTGAACAGATACTATGACCAAGGCAACTCTTAGAAGGACGACGTTTAATTGGGGCTGGATTACACTTCAGAGGTTCAGTCCCTTATCATCAAGGCAGGAAGCATGGCAGCATCCAGGCAGAAATGGGGCTGGAGAAGCTGAGAGTTCCACATCTTGTTCAGAGGCAGCTAGGAGAAGACTGGCTTCCAGGCAGCTAGGGCGAGGACCTTAAAGACCACACCCACAGTGATACAAGGCCACACCTCCTAATAGTGCCACTCCCTGAGCCAAGCATATACAAAACACCACAGCCACCATGATATACAATGCAAGTAAGGGCCGAAAGCAATAGAAATAAGTGATCAGGGGTTAAAGCAACCCTTTCCATCTATTAAAGGTGATTATCTCAAGTCATTTTGTCATAGTGATTGAAAGCTGACTGACACCCCAGCCCCAATATGCACACTGTGTGACACAGTATAGTATAGCTAAATAGAAGAATAGCCACAGTCACTCACTTAAAACAGCTCTCTCAAAAGGTCTATGCTGTAATTTGAACATGAAATGTCTTCCAAAGGCTCAGTGCTATGGTGTTGGTCTCCACCCTGGGCACCAGTAGGAGGTGATGGAACCTTTAAGAGTGGGGTCTAGTGGGAGGAAGAAAGGTCACTGGGGACATGCTCTTCTGGGGATATTGAGACCTGTCTCCTCATTACCCTCTTTGCTTCCTGGCCACACATTTCCACCATGAATACATAACTAAGTTGTAAAGACAACACACTCGAATAGTCACAGGCTAAAGCAAACCTTTCCTCTTTTTAAAAAGTGATTATCTTAGGTATTTTGTCATAGTCATGGAAAGCTGCCTGGCCCCTCCCTCCCCACATGTATTGGCTGGTTTTGTGTGTCAACGTGACACAGGCTGGAGTTATCACAGAGAAAGGAGTTTCAGTTGGGAAATGCCTCCATGTGATTCATCTGTGTGTGGGGCATTTTCTCAATTAGTGATCAAGTGGGGAGGGCCCCTTGTGGGTGCAACCATCTCTGGGCTGTATTCTTGGGTTCTACAAGAGAACAGGCTGAGCAAGCCAGGGGAAGCAAGCCGTAAAAAACATCCCTTCATGACCTCTGCATTAGCTCCTGCTTCCTGACCTGCTTGAGTTCCAGTCCTGACTTCCTTTGGTGATGAACAGCAATGTG
The DNA here is from genome assembly GCF_947179515.1 of Apodemus sylvaticus. NCBI lineage: Eukaryota > Metazoa > Chordata > Mammalia > Rodentia > Muridae > Apodemus > Apodemus sylvaticus. The sequence continues at coordinate 43,949,936 of NC_067482.1, read as the reverse complement.
GAAGTGTAAGCTGAATAAACCCTTTCTTCCCCAACTTGCTTCTTAGTCATGATGTTTGTGCAGGAATAGAAACCCTGACTAAGACACCACAACATAACAAGACTGTACAAGCTGCTGCTTCCTTTAGCCTGTGCTAACTCATTTTTCTCTGTAAGTAGCTTTATTGTATTTTATTTCTTTCCCCATGTATTTATATTTATTTATATTGCATCCTGACTGCAGCTACGCCCTTTTCTAGTCTTTCTTTCACACAGCTCCTCCCCACACCCTTCCTCTTCACTAATGAGGAGGAGGAGGAGGTCCCTGCTGGGTGTCACTCAGTCCCGGTACCTCAAGTCTAGGCACCAGGCACATCCTCTCCCATTGAGGCCTGACAAGGCTGCCCAGTTAGGGGAACAGGATTCACAGGCAGACAACAGAGTTGGGGTTTTCCACAAGACAACAATTGCTTAGAAACAGCCAATAATTTGGACAAAGACTGAAGAGCTAAAAGACCCTTGCTTCTCCAGTCCTTGCCAAGGAATTGCCACTGTGAGACAACTGCAGGAGCAAGGGCTTCCTGTGTGGTGTGCTCCTGGGGAGTGAGGGCTGACCTGTGGAACTGCCACTAATTCCTGTGGAGGGAGCATCTGCCAACACAGAGGCACCTGCTATAAAGGCACCGAGCACCCTGTCTGTATCTGTCCTGCTAATTCCTTTCTAAGTGGAAGCAGGGCCATTCGAAAAGCAGAAACAGCACCAGTTCTCTGAACAGAGAGGAAGAAGAATTGCAGCTGGTAACTCAAAGGCCATGGAAAGAACATTAAATTCTCATGAGTGCAGTCATTCCAAGACAGGGCTCTGACCTTTACGCTTCAGGGAACCTGGGAAAGAGGCTGGGGGATGCTGGAAGAGAGATCCCGAGGAGTTCCATGGAGCAGGACCGAGTCAGAGTAACTCCTTTCCTTAAAAAGGAATTATTCTCATGCGTTTGGTTATAGTGACAGCAAGCTGATCTATACCCCTCCCCCAAAATAGCAGACCGTGGGAGCAATGTGGTATAGCTAAATACGGTTTAGTCTGGAGCTGAAGGGTGAGTTTAAGGCCAGACTGAGCAGTGAAGTGATACAAGTCCCAGAAAGTAAAAAGTGGGGAGAGGGCTCAGGAGTAGGGTGTTTGCCTAACATGGTGGGGGTGGGGTCGGGGTGGGAGATGGAGGGCTAGGTTCAATATCTAGTGTTGGGAAAGAATGAGAGGGTCAGTGGGGGGTCATCTGGAGTTGTTTTTATTTTTCTTCCTAACTAAATAATTTCAGTATTGTCAAGAGCCAATCAAAACTGAGCAGCAGTGTTTGAAAAATAAAACAAAGCAGCAAAACCAGAAACAAGAACACGCACTATGTGTGGCAAGAAGCCTTTGAAAGCAACGGGAACCAAGGTCATTCCTAAAACCCACCGGAGATGACCTAGGAGAAAAGATTATTTGAGAACACCTGGCACGATCCTTTATTCCATATTCATGGGATAAGAATTTCCTGCGATCTAAACCATAGAGAATAACTAAGCCAAAGATAAATCATCAGACAGTTCAGGAATACTTTGTGATGACCGGGGATCTTACTACAATTAGTCACCATTACAGTCAGAAAAGGGACATATAAAGCATTTTCTCCAGGAGGAGAAGGTGTGCTGTACAAACCAAACACACACTCACAGTTTCACAGGGTACACCTTCAACCCGAGAAAGAATGCAGGACCAGTTGCTAAAACGCATGTGTACACATGCTGTTGACGGCTGTTGACGGCTGTTGACTATTAATTATGGGGAAGTTTTATCTTCATTAGGGCAGGCCCAATAGGGCCTCCACTTACGATCATTATTTACTGGATGCAATCAAATTTTTCTTAATAAACAACCCTCAGCAGTTTAGTGTGGCTGCTAATGTAAACCGATGAGTTTACAGCCCTGAGCTGCTTTCCTAGTGTGTGGATACATTTCCACGAAGGACACTGATACACATCCCTACCTCCACAGTCCACACAAAGGCTTGGTCCTCAACTCACAGAACTGCTGGGGAGAGAGGGGCCTTTAAGAGGAGGGCCTGGATGAAAGTGCTCTGGTTGGATAGGAACATGACTGATGGGGCACTCAGCCCCATTTCTTTCTTCCTTTGGTTTCCCAGCTGTGGTGAGGGAAATAGCTCCTTCTACAACACATTTTCCTCAAGATGTAGGGCCACCATACCGCAGTCCTAAAAGCCATGGTGCCAACTGACCACGGTGCCTTTTCCTTTAAAAAAAATTAATTACCTAAGACATTTTATCACACGAAGCTGAGTGACACAGAGTGTATTCCATTGTAGACTATAGTCCAAAGTCTCAGAGATGGAGGGTTCAGAGTGTGAAAAGGATCTGTCACCAGGTTTAACACAGTTTCCCAGGTGACTCTAGGACCAGTGGTTCTCAACCTTCCTGACGCTGCAACCCTTTAATACAGTTCCTTGTGTTTCGGTGACCCCCAGTCATAAAATTATTCCATATTGCTGCTTCATAAGTGTAATTTTGCTGATGTTATGAGTCATTATGTAAATATTTGTGGAGACAGAGGTTTGCCGAAGGGGCCACTATCCACGGTGTGTGAGGACCACTGCTTAGGTCGTTTACTATGGATATCTTACAGGCTACACCAACATGAAAGCTTCCCGTTAATGAGATCTGAAAGCCCCACAAGCCCAACTATCCCTTTCCCTCACAGGAGACATGACTGGATTGCCTTTGGCCAGTGGATACAGGATCTCGGCGCCCCATCCTAGAAGATGGGTTCATATCTGTCATTGGAAAAAAGCGGGGAGTCTCTGCTAAAGTTCTCTTAGGTTGAGTGATTGAGCTCACTTACGTTTGATACTTCTATTAAGAATAAGGAGAAAGTTGCTTCCATAGTGTAAAAATGCTGAGTTTAAAGTTTACAACAGGCTTTCCAGACAGGGAGGTGACATCCCTTCTACCTCCTGTTGGAATGGTGGCCTGGCAGGCTCATAGAGACCAAATGAGAAGTGGTCCTCTGGTCATCTCTCTTTGTGCCATCCACACCCCTGAGGATGCCCTCTTCCACACAGTGACGAGGACACCGCACACGCACATCACTCTTTGTGCTACTTTGGGGGATATACAACCTGTACAACTTCCTCACTGGCCTTCATCACTGTGATTAGAGGAGTCAAAGTGTGGCATGGCCAAGAAGGAGGAGGCAGCCCTGCAGTTCCAGGCAGTAAAGCAAACAGGTCCCCAGTGCAGAAGGCCAGGTTCCCTCCTTAAGCCCAGACTAAGCTTCAGTCAGAACTGAAACCCTACAAACAAACCCCACAGAGCCAACATCAGAGACAACTCCAACTCCTTACCCAGCCCATAAGGCTTTTCCCACTCCGCCCCAGAAGACAGTGGGTGGGGCGTCATCCTCTATTACCCCCAGATGACCTCTTCAGCCAAAGCAAGCCGACTACCCAAGAAGCTACAAAGAAACTGAACTCACTTGAAAGCCTTAAGAAAATCACTAGACCCAAGACACTTGCAGAAACTCCGAGGTTTCCCGGCTCAGTGGGGTGCAATGCTCTGCAGGGAAGGTCTGTGCCCTTTCCGTCTGGCACACGGACTTTCCTTACTCATCTTAACCACTTCAAGAAACACCCCCAAGAGATGCCATTTTCTCCGCCAGGAGGAATGCTACAAAAGAGAATGCGAAATGGCCTTGTTTTCCCGGGCAAAATGAAACACTGTTAATGTTTTATTCATACAATGTGAAAAACCCCTTTCCTTTGCAGCATTACAAATTGAATTTGCTCTTGTAAATTGCTGTTAAGAAAAAAAAAAAAAGACAGAGAATAAAAGGCAAAGGAACGTTAAATATATATTGGAAACACAAAGGCTCCTTCTTCCAGGGCATGAAAGCTCAGGGGACCAATGGGAAGAAACAGAACCTTTAAGCAGCAAACTTGCTTCCTTATGCACTGCCCCAAAAGGGATCAGGCTCAAAGACGCCCCCACGCCTACACAGAGGCATGTGGAGACCCTGACTGCCTACGGGGAGGCACCCCATCTAACCATCTAACTTAATTTGGTGGGGGTGAGGCTGTGAGGGGCTCTTTCTGCTCTGCAGGCCAACTGAACTCATCAGGGCTTGCAAGGGTTTCTTAGCCCCTATTTCCCCCGTGGTCCTTGAAGCTGGTGGAAGTCTGACTCTCTCCACTGCATCCCCAGTGCCTTGGAATGGGAGCCATGTAATTAGCGCATCTGCTAAGTGCATGCTGCTTTAAACAAATCAAAAGTAAACATTCATTAAGCACTTGCATGTTTCCACGGTTGTGCCAATTACTGTACACACTGGCTGGGGCGAGTGCACATGTGCTGTGGTCCCTGTCGCATCTTCATTTCTCAGGTGACAGGAGGTGCAAAGAGCTCACACAGTTCTGCCACCGAGAACCCAAATCACGTCCTCTCATACACACGTGGTGACTGAATTTATTTTAAAGAAATAGAGTAGACCAAAAAACCTTGCATCAGTAAGATCTAACCTCAAAAATACACCAAAACACCCGAATGCATGTTCCTAGTTATCTGAGTATATGACGATCTCCACTTTGGCTCTTGCTGTATGGATAGACATGGAGGCCAGAAATCAGGAAAGCAAGAGCTCTCGACCAAGGCTATGTGTTTTCACACAAGAGTAACGGCCATCTCAGAGTTCCTTTGAAAAGTAACTCACTGGTGAAGGTGAGAACTCGGCTGCTGCCAGACGAACCCCAGGTGTCTATGAGCGTCCTCTCCACTCACACAAAGCACCTGCCCCAGCTGTCAGGACTCCTCGCTCTGCTTAGATGGTGCAGAGACATGCCATGCTCTCAGGAAGGTTTAACCCAATCAGCAGCCAGAGGACTTTCTCACATCTGGTTCCAGCATAAAGGCTTATTCTTTTGCCTGTCAACTACTTAGCTATAATCGTTCCTTTCTGGTTTAGAATGTTCAACTGGTCAAAGACAATCAAATACTCTGGTGCTTATATACAGGAAGACTGTAGAAGACAAGGTAGACCCTCTCCTTATAAAGAAGGATGTGACTCAATTCCAAACAAACCAACCGGAATGTTTGGGAGAGCCAGTCCCTTGACACCTGTGATTTTTACTACTTTGGTAACATTTCTGTCCATTTTCAACAGCATGATACTTTAAGTGTCTCATAGTTTGACCCAAGATGCCAGAAGATGCCCCTGCACCTTGGGAATTGTCAAAAAATTGACAATAATGGAAGCATCAACTGCATGTAACAGTGTTACATTTTACAATGGGGTCCAGGTAAGACATTAGTGATAACAGCCGTTGAAGTTATCAGCTATGACATGGGCTTGAAAATCAGAACATCAGTGTCCTGTCACCTTCGCGAACAGAAGATTCAGAGTCCTTGTGGTAACTCGTTTTCAGTAGAATTTCATAGAAACATACATGGAATGTGACTGTTATAAGCAAACATTTCAAGTGTGTGTGTGTGTGTTTAATAACCAAATCCAAGCCCCAGATCCTCATTTGACTTAACAATTGAAGGCTCAGACTCGTGTGTGATCTTATCTTTTCAAACAAGCCCCTTATGGAGAGTCACCATTAGTGGCTGAAGTAGCCGGGATGCAGCCGAGAGCACCACAGATTACAAAAGAAACACAGAGAAGAGAGAAATAAAGAGGTGCGGATTGTCTGAGGAGTCGGGAACTTGGTACAAATGAGGGAGGAGAAGTATGGAGGCCCAAAGGCAGGAGTCAGAGCTGACAAGGGTTTGAAGGGCAGAGCCCGGAACAGAACCAAAAAGTCGGGGATACCTTGCGAGGCAGGGGAGCAAGGCGGAGACTTCACTCCCACAGGCCTTTGCTTCTCTAATCTGTCAAGTTTCACACTGAGGGAGGGGCTGTGAGCTCACGCTTGCTTCAGGGTTAGGCTTGACCAGCCCAAAGCACTCACCGGCCGTTGTCTCGGCCCACGCCCCACACGCGGATGCTCACGATGGGCTGGGAGTGTAACACGGAGCGGTCCATGGGGTCCACCAGGCTGAGCGTGTCGTTTTCCAGGATCAGGTACATGTCTTTGCCCTGCGAGTCAAGGAGAGAACACGGAGGACTCACACCTGACGTGTGCCAACCAGCCTGCTTTTCAGCTAGCTCTTTTAAACTACTTACACTTCTGGATCTAGACAAATTACTAGCAGGGATGTTGCAGAGAACCTTCCTTTGTGACCCCCCCCCCACACACACCCTCTGATAGTTCCTGAGAGATTCCCCCTCACTATTCTTCATGCCAAGCACACACTCCCCCCTTCCTTGGCCCACAGCCATGACCTCTGCACTCTTCCGCCCTGTGTCCATGGGATGTGACGAGCAAAGGGTGGGCATGGCTTTGCAGTGCTTCTCTGGACAGACGGCAGCTCACTTCCCTGTGCTTGCTTATTGAATGTTAAGTAGGTTCATGTGCTCTCTGCCCATACAGGCTGGGTCTAAGGGCAGGACTGCTAGCTTACGCAACTTCTCCCGCGCAATCCTCACGCACATTTTTAAGGAACTATTACCCATCTGCTGCACAGCTGAAAGGTACTCTCTCAAGAAGGCAACCCAGATGCTGCCACACTGAGGCCAGGGAAGCCTGCCTCAGTTGAACCATGAGGCCTCTTGGTGAAGCTCCAATCCCAAAGGGACGGATCAGATGCTCTTGGTACAATTTTTGAGAATGGTGTTAAAGGGTCTGTACTGGCTTGTTTTTGTGTGTCAACTTGACATAGGCTGGAGTTACCACAGAGAACAGGGAAGTGCCTCCATGAGATCCAGCTGTGGGGCATTTTTTCAATTAGTGATCAAGAGGGGAGGGCCCCTTTTGGGTGGTGCCATCCTTGGGCTGGTAGTCTTGGGTTCTGTATGAGAGCAAGCTGAGCAAGCCGGGGAAGCAAGCCGGGGAAGCAAGCCGTAAAAAACATTCCTTCATGGCCTCTGCATTAGCTCCTGCTTCCTGATCTGCTTGAGTTCCAGTCCTGACTTCCTTTAGTGATGAACAGCAGCATGGAAGTGTAAGCTCAATAAACCCTCCCCCCGCAACTTGCTTCTTGGTCATGATGTTTGTGCAGGAATAGAAACCCTGACTAAGACAGGGTCTTAGAATGACTGAGCTGTGCCACTTGGGGTGGCAGGGCAGGTAGACAGTGTCTCTGTCGGAGAGTATTTAGCTGGGATTCAGAGAGCTTTCCCTCGCGAGCAGATAAACCATTTGCAGATGAAATCACGAACAAAAATGTAACTTGCACAGACGCCTGTGGCCAAAGCATCCCCTCACAGCCTGAATGGTGGATTGCCTGCTGCCTCAAACCTATGGTATCTGCAAATGTCTGCCAACCATGTTACTATAAATCATAGCAAACTTTCTTGTAAACCCCCACCGAGAATGGGAAAGCTAGCATTTTGACTGAAGGAGAGCAAAAACTGTTAAATTTCTTGTTCAGAGATATGTTGTGAGATCACACTTCAGTGTCAGAGTCTGTCCTGGGTGACTGGATGGCCCCCGGGGAGAAGTGAGAAGTCTCAACAAGGGTTTTCTTGCAACAGAGAAAACTTTTCTTCCTCCTCGCACAGGATCAGCGAGTCTGGTTAGCAATGTAGTCCAGTCCCACAGCAAGGCTCTCCCTCGGGACAGACGAGGCCACGGGGAACCCGAGAACCTGCTTCTCATCATGATGTACTGCTGGGAGAACCTGGCAAAGGGGTTCCAAAGAGTCCACGCTGAAAGCCAGGTCTCCTACCCACACTCTGCTCAGGGGACATGCGCCGAGCACTACTAAAGGAGCTGACATGCGCAGAGCACTATTTAAGGTGCTGACATGCGCAGTGCACTATTGAAGGGCTGACATGCGCAGAGCACAATTGAAGGGCTGACATGCGCAGAGCACTATTGAAGGGCTGACATGCGCAGAGCACTATTGAAGGGCTGACATGCGCAGAGCACTATTGAAGGGCTGACATGCGCAGAGCACTATTGAAGGGCTGACTTGCACAGAGCACTATTGAAGGTGCTGTTGATACCCTCTGCAGGTCATGAAGCCTGAACACAGTCTTCCCTGTCTGATGTGTTCCTAACGCGAGTCTGCGGTGTTTTCTTCACTACCTTCTATTGGATATTATCTCTTATCATTTTGGTTGTGAGCCTAGGCTTTAATAGCTGAGCCATCTCTCCAGCCCTCAAGATATTATCTCAGCTAATAGTTCAAAGAAGACTCACTTTATTAAAAGTGAGACAACACGTAGGTAACAGTTCTAAGCTCATGTGTAATGACTGTCAGGTTCCAAAGCAAGAAGGGTCATTTGTCACCTTTTAGAGCAGGGGTGCAGGAGTAGGAATCACTGAGAGCCACGGGTAGTCTCCCAAAAAACTGTTAATAGATGGGCATTTCATTGTTCACATGTAAATGGGAAGGTTGCTTGGCCATGAGAGTCTGCTGATGGCTCTCTGAGAATTAGAGGGTCAGTCATTGAGAAATGTTCTTTCTGCGTGAATTCAGGAAAGTAGCTGCTGTCTTTCCACGCGTGACTCACCTCTCCCCAGATGCCTACGGTGTCCCGGATGTCGTTTTTGCAGTAGGAAAGCTGCCGGATGCAGTTGTTGACAGCGACACTGCTCTTCCCGGGGGCAAGGTCCTCCTCTGCCATCTCTACCCAGCCCAGAGAACGCACAGCGAAACACTGCAAGGCAAAGGCAGAAAGCAAACACGTGACTCATAGGCTGGGGTCAGTCTGCGTCCCATTACAAGAACCACACAGCAGCAGCGAGGTCTGCTCAGGGCTCCTTTGTCTCACTGTGGCTGACCTCCCAACTCAGCAGACGCTCTACTGTTGGAAGATGAAATTGTGACGATTTGTACTTTTGCTATTTTGAGAAACATAGGGATGATCTTCTTTGTCCAATAAATGTAGTGCTTCCAGACATTTTTTTCCCTTGAAGAGAGCAGAAGCAGGAGCATAATCACAGAGTTAATTAATTGGGCAAAAAGTTTTCTAAGGTCTCATGACCTGTGATAAGGCAGATTCCCCCCTTCCTCCCTTCCCTTCCCCTTCCTTCCTTCCTTCCTTCCTTCCTTCCTTCCTTCCTTCCTTCCTTCCTTCCTTCCTTCCTCCCTCCCTCCCTCCCTCCCTCCATCCCTCCCTCCCTCTCCTTCTCTGTTTCTATGGAAAGACCATGTTCTATGGTAACCCCATGAGATCTGGTATTATTAAGCTCCTAGGCAAAGAAAATAGAAGAGTGTGAAGTCCATGCATATTCTCCTTCCCTCTGGATGACAGTGAAGCAGTGACCAATGTCCAGAAAGGAAAGACGATGAAGGGAAGTGCTTTCAGGATAACACGCAGATCTGAGGTCCAACGGAAGCAACCAGCACCCAGTCCTGAAATGCTGGGGATCCCAGGGAGGGAGCTGTGGGTATCCTTTAAGCACAACTCCCACATTCACTCTTAACATTTAGAACTATTTTATTCCCCACCCTCCTGTTTAAAGTTCTACTGTTCACTGTTTCCCTTTAATGTAAAGAGCAGTATATGTGCTTATTTTCTGCTACTGGAGGAGAAAGATAAACACCAACCCAGCTACAAAACCTTCAGTCTACTGTGGTGACCTGACCACCAGACACACTGGTGCAGTAGTGGTCTAAGGGGTGTGGGGGCAACCAAGTGCTGTCTGATTGGACGCATGAGATGAAACCCATGCCTGACACTGCACAGGTGGCCAAGAACTTGAGACTAGATAGGCCAGGGACCTATGAGAAAATGAAATCCCCCTGCATCCATCCATCCATCTAACCACTCACCCACCCATGCATGCATGCATGCATCCATCCATCCACACACAGACCAAAGAATAAAGTATGTGCTTAATCCCAAGACATAAAACAACGTGCAGGACGGGCAATGCTCTTGATCTTGAGATTTTCTGTCCCCGGATGATCTGAATTACGTTTTCTCCTCTCTCCCCACACCCCAAGTTCTCCTTGAAGCTATGCACCCATCAAAGAGACCAGTCTCTAGGGCCCAGAGGGTAGACAGCCACATTCTTCCTTGAAAGCAAAGAGACTGGATCTCAAGGAGAAGTTGTCAAATTTCAAACGTAAATTTGACAATGCAATGAAGACTCATGACAACCTATCCCAACGTGACCAACATCAAGTCTGGTCTAAGCTTCTCCACACCAGCACCATGACCAGTGTCCCTTGCCCCACTTATCCCAATGGGACCAACATTAAGTCTGGTCTAACCTTCTCCACACCAGCACCAAGACCAGCGTCCCTTGCCTGAGTTGCCAATCACATTTCCTGGAGGGGAAAACTCAACAGAATGCCAAACACAGAAGCAACCCACCTTCATACCACTCAGATAGATGCTCTCAGCCTGGCGGGGAAGGCTGGGTACCGTCTACTCTGTTACCCAGTCAGCGTGTGCATGAGCAGCATCTATTACAAATAAATCCCAGAGGAAAGGCAGTCCTGGAGACAGTCTGGGGGACAGCTGTGGCAGAGCCCCTCACAGTTGTTCTGCGTGTGTGTGTGAGCTGCAGGGAGGCTTCAGGGAAGGGAAAGCACTTGTCTGCTGACTGGCCTTTCCCTCTCCTGGCTCTGCTTTCTCAGCTCCCAGACCAAACTCTCTCTCTCTGGTTGGCTAGTCAGAAACACCCAGGCACACATCACCAAACACCCTGTTTTAATCAAACCTGCGTCTAAGCTCACAGGCAGCGGGGCCCTACTATTTCTCCAGGGAGGCGGGGTAGTTCAAACACATCTCCTGCTGGTTCTCAGCACAGGCCTTGTTAGTAGAGTCACTGTCACAACCCACCCTCTGGCCTTGCCCTTTAGAGCTTGTCACTCCCCTCCTGCCTGCCTCTCCAAGAACTCACTTTAGCTGTGGATGATAATTACTTATACGGCACCCACTTACTTTATTTATTTATTTATTTGTTCTTACGTGTGGGTATGTGTGCGTGTGTGTCCATGTTCATGAACACATACAGATAGGACATGGCCTGGGGTTCTTTGCGTTTGGGGTACTATTCTCATGTATGTGCAGGCGCGTGTGTACAGAGGCGAGAGGTAAACGTTGGGTGTCTTCCTCCCTCTAGCTCCACCTTATTTTCTGAAACAGACTCTCTCACTGAGTCTAGAGCTCACCAAATCAGGATGGCTGGTCCCCAGCTCCTGTCTGCCCCAAAGACCATTCCTTTCTGAGGCTATCACAGGGTCCCTCTCCAGATGTCAGCATATAGACCAGAGGCTAAATTCACTACGGTTTTGATCAAGATAAATATGTATTTATTGTCGAACCCACCACTTTGGAGGGTAGAAGAGCATGGCTCTTAATTAACAATTGGGAAGATAAAAAGATACTGTCTACCCTTTGTTCCCTGAGTGGATTTCAACCTAAATAAACTCAGTTTTTTAAAAAAGGTATTTTTCTTGGCTTTAAAAAATGTAATCACCTAACTTACCACAGCACTTTCTGAATATCATTTTGTCATATCAATAAAGAAACGAAAGCCCAAACTATATCATCATCATCAGGAATTTATTTAAAATCACTTCCTTGCACAGTAACGCAGTTCTTTAGTTTCTGATCTAAAAAGCTTCACCACCATTCCGTGAGGTCAAAGCAAAATCCTATGGAGGAGCTACTGTGTTGCTGCAGCATAGATGGCTTCAGCCTGGGCCTTTCCAAGGAGGAGCAAAGAGCGTCAGCACTGCACGGTGCTGCCCCCACGTGGCCAGGACGCTTTAACGCAGTCATTATGTTACCTGACCTACCAAGATTGGCTCTTGGAAACAAAACTTAATTTGGAGTTGGGGGAAGAGTTGAAAAAAAAAAAAAGTGTGTGTGTGTGTCAAATCTCTGAGTTCGAGGCCAGACTGGTCTACAGAGAGAGTTCTAGGGTGGCCAGGGCTACATGGAAAAACTGTCTCAAGAAAATTAAAAAAAAAAATACAAATAAAATATTTATTCAAATCACTTGCCTTTTTAAATGTTTTGAAAATGAATTGAATATAAAAATATCAATATAATCATTTTAATGGCTGCTCGCTCATTCCTCACAGCTCTCGATGAAGACGGCAGTGAGCAAAGGTGGAAGGTCTTGATGGTGTGAGCAGAGGGATCTGGGTTCCAGCATGACTCCGCAGGACGCAGGGAGCCGCTGTGGCAAGTCACCTCAGGTGTCAGTTTCTTCATATGCGAGATGGGAGTAATAACGTTTCCCACTTTATAGTGCTAAAGCAATTGAATAAGCTGACGTTCTGCACACAGCGAGAACCAGTAAACGCTTAATTACGATCATTATTGTCAATAAATATTCTTTCCTACTAGTGGGTTTTAAGCATTTTCCTAGCTGAATGGATATTAGCATGTGGATACATAAAGTATGAGTATATGCTGTGTGTGTGTGTGTGTGTGTGTGTGTGTGTGTATTAGGGCACAGAAAAGAGAGCCCTTCCCCCTTCCCCAGAGTCTCTGTTGGGGCAGTTTTGGGAAGGGCCCAGGAATCAGCATTTCTAGCAGCTCCCCAGATGTTGCTGACCTGGAGCTGAGGCGCTGAGAACATCAACTGTGGAGGGGCAGCCCTGTTCTCTATCCAGAGTTACACCGTTCTATGGGTTCTCAGTGTAGATGCCTGGTTCAAACCCCAGGACTGCCACTTGTTGTTCCTGATCTTAGCCTTTCTTTTCCAGCATGTGAGCATGTGCATGTGTGAAGGCCAGAAGCCAACCTCGGGCTAGTCCTCAGGAACCATCCGCTCTGTTTTGTGAGGCGGCATCTCTCTTCTGGAACAGGGAATCACTGATGACACTTGGTAGCCAGTGAGCTCCTGGATGCATGGTCTCTGCTTCCTCAGTGCTGGGAACGGACACATGCGCTGCCACCATGCCCTGCACTGTCACCTGGCCCCACACTGAAACAATATCCAGTTTTTCACCTGGGTGCTGCAGTTTGGACTGAGTTCCTCATACCAGCACTTTACTGAGTGAGCCGTCTCTCAGCCCCGTGTGAGCTAATTCCGGGTCCACAGTCCAGGCTATCACAGTCTAATCAGCAGGGGCTCAGTCTCTGCAACCCTAAGTTTGCTGGGAAAATGATAACACGTAAGCTCAGAGCTGCCAGGAGACTCCAGAGGGACAAAGCGGGTGACATACTGTGGGACTCATCCCATGCTCACTTCCCCCTCTTCTCCAGGCTCCAGGACTCCCCCTCTCTAGGACTGATCATGTCTCCTTTACCCAGCGAGGTTCCAGGTCTCTGTCTTCTGTCTTCCTCTGACCAGAGATTGTTGACAGAACACCACAGATCTCCCCTGAACTACGAGGAGCGAGTAAAAGCGAGGCAGCCCGCATGTGCAGAAAGAGGACAGTGGCTAATGTCCACAAAGTGTCACCCTGGCTACAACATAGTGAGTCCTCTAAATGCTGGGGTTAAACGACTCTGGTACCAAAATAGATCTTATAAACCAAGGAGACTCACACAGCCAAGTTAAAATGTTAAAAGGTTAAATGTTGCCAAAAAAATCCCAAGACACTCATTTTCAGGAATGGCCATTTTAGCTTAATTACTGAGTAAATGACATCCACTGAGCACCAATTAGCTGCCGGAGACCTACACAGGTGAGTAAGGCTCATCCCCTACTCTCTCGAGGCTTCTAAAGAGGAGACACACAGTGAGAATCTATCCCATGCCAACTTGAGATGAGGGCGTACAACGGGCGCAAGCTACATTGGTTGGGAGCCCAGAGGTTTTTGATTCAGAATGAGTCACAGTGACCTAAATGGTGTTGGTGCCGTGTTGAGCTCGTAAGACAATGGATTCACTCACTCATAAGCATTTCTTAGGCTTACTGCATGCCAAGGAACAGGGAGGCCTCAATGAACACTCAAACCAAACACTCCACTGATCACTGAGGACTGGAGAGATGGCTCAACAGTTACGAACATCTGTTGCTATGGCAGAGAACCCGGGTTTGACTCCTAGCAACCACCTAGTGGGGCCCAACGATGCAGAGCTCTAGTTCCAAGGAGTCTAACACCCGTCTCTGACCTCTGTGGGCACCACACACACACACGCAGTGCACAGACACACTTCCAAGCAAAGCACTCATATACATAAAAAGAGTCTACAAGTGCACAGTCATTTGGGCTGCCACAGCAAGGGGCGCTTCGCCAACAGTCGCTATGACAACTGTACGGGGATGAGCAGTGGGCACAGTGGCCTGGGGCCCAAGGAGAACTGCTGAGGAAGGAAGCCAGTGTTTGCTCCGGGTCCGATGTGTCAGCGCCAGGGAACGCTCCCCATTATCCAGATGTGCTGATTCTCGGTCTGTTTTCCCACCTAGAGATGATCCATCCTTAAGGTCACACTGTGGGTGGCAAGGAGGGGAGATCTAGGAGGAGGTGTCATGCCTGTCCTCTGCAGAAGGCCACCCGGCTCTAGGCAAGTTCCACGGGTGAGTTTCAGGAAGTCCCAAGTTCCATATTGTGTGTATATCTTGGAAGGAAGGCAAAGTCCCGGCACCACTTTTTCAAGGACTATGGGTATATCAAGGGTTAAAAAGGGTTCCAAGCAAGTCTGGTAAGAGTGCCCACGGATCAAGATACCAACTCAAGTACGTGCACTGAGGGATGGGGGTGGGGAGGGCATGCCTGTGATCACAGCACTTGAGAGGCAGAGGCAGGAGGATCTGGGGTTCAAGGCCAAGCCAGGCTACCTGAGATCTTGTCTCAAAACACTGGAGGGATGCCTGGCGTGGTGGTGCACACCTTTGATCCCAGCACTCAGCAGGCTGAGGCAGATGGATCTCTGTGGATTTGAGGCTAGCTTGGTTTACAGAGTGAGTTCTAGGACAGCCAGAGCTACATAGTAAGATGCTGCTAAAACAACAACAACAACAACAAAACAATAACAAAAAACAAAACCCCAAAAACAAACACACACACACACACACACACACAATATCACAGGCACCACCACCAAAACCAAACCAAAACAATAACAACAAACCATGCCATAGGGAAAACAAAAAATGTCCCCAGCTGGTATCTAGGAAAATAGTTAAGTGGCTTTGCCGAAAGAGAGGCTAGAAACTTAGGAGTATGCAGAGGAGATGACACCGGAAGTAGACACTAAGAAGGAGCCACCTCACCTGTGGGGGACCTAGCTAGAGGTGCAGGTGCATCCCAGAGTTGGATACAGGAACAGTGTTCAATACAACCCCACACAAGCAAAACAACCTGTCTGACACCTCATCAATAGCCCCACACAAGGGGCAGGCTGTGCTGACAGGAATTAAAACCCTCATTCTCCCATGCAGGTGCTTGGCAGGGAAGGGTGAACATGCAAAAGCTTCCAGGCGTTAGAGAGACGTAGCCTCGGGCTTCAGGGATGACCGGTGGATGGCCACAGTCCACAGGTTCAAGTCTGTATTGCTGGATCCCAAGAGGATGGTTATCCTGGCTCCTGACCTCATCATAGAGATCAGTCTTCTGGACTCACGAGAGATCAGTCCTCAGTTCATAAGGTCAGAGTCAGGTGGAAAGGAGTGTATCCGTATGAATATGAAGGGCTTTTAAAAGATCCACCTAGCTCAAAGAGGACCAGAGCAATGCCCAGCTAAAGTATATCCGTTCTATTCGATCTTCTCGGTTCTGGGATGCTTTCTCAAGAGTTAAGAAAGTGGGGGATGGGGTAGAATAGAATCATCCTCTGGCCGGTCATGATTGCGCACACCTGTAACCCCAGCACTTGACCCAGGGGGATTACAAGTCCAAGATCAGCCTGAGCGACTCAGTGACTCCTTGTCTTAAACAATACAATAAATCCAACCAGCACTTTGCTTTGTTTTCATGCCTTCACTGAGAGACTGCAGCGGCTCCTGTTTCTATTCTGTGCCAGGTCTTTTGATTGTCTAGGAAACAAAAGGCCTTAACACAACACAACACAACACAACACAACCTTCACAACACCGCCTGAAATGGCGCCCGCAGTTCAAGTTCAAATCCCCTGGCGGGATGTGGCCTCTATGGTCGGGATGCCATTAGCCAATGGTGGTAGTTCCTCCAGGCAGGGATAAATGCAGACCACTGTCACCACGGACACGCTCCTGAATGAAATCAGGCTTTGTGACTGCTTGGAGACAGCAAAATGCTTTCTAGCTCCAGGACATTGTGGGTTCTGTGGGGACAGGTGTCTGGGGGCTCCCTTGAGTGGAGTTTGACCCAGTTTCCCTCTCGAAGGGAAAAAGTCATTGGCCTGGTGAATTATTCATCCACCATGGCAGTGACCTTGGCCGGGGAGGCCCCACAACGCATTCAGCACCAGCCTCAGCAAATGTATCAACTGCTTCTGCTGCCTCTGCAGACTGTCCGCAATGTTACGAGCACTCAGGCAGAAAACACCACTCAGGGTTTTCTGACACTGGGCCCAGTAGGGCCATTTATTTAAGATTTCTTCTTCCTGTTTCTCAGAGCCAGATAGTCCTATTGTAGCCCTATTGTGAAAGTTTACTTCACTCGTATTTTCCAGGCCCATCTATGCAGGTTGTATTCACGAAGCACTTAAGTTGTGCCCCTCCGTAAGGGGTGACACACAATGGAAATATCACCAGTATCCATCCTAGAGTCCGCCTGCTCACCACGACTATCTATGGCATTATCCGGAAGCTGGTTTCTAGTCTGGTCAACTCTACCCATACACCATGGAAAGGCCTAGCCTGTGGTGACTGTTGCTACCTGCTGAGTGGGTTGAACCATCCCACTAGGAACAAGTCATAGGAACTTACAAGAACGAGACAGAATGCCAACTTGTTACTTACACAGGGAAATGCAAGTGCCACTCTGGCTCAACATAAGCACGGGCTGAGGAGAAAGTTTGCTCTCTGGTGCAAATCCACTCTGGTTTCTGACTGGCGGCTCACAGTAAGCTGAGCCACAGAGGTGCATGCAGAGGTGCCTGTGCCTGCATTTCAACAGTCAACATCTTGGAGCAGATTCTCCCCTGGTGCCAGGGACAGGTCTCTGGAGTGAGATGTGGTATAACAAACTTAATTGCATTAGTCACTGCCTGTCCAGGAACTAGCCTGGCATTGAGTCCTATTAATTAATAGAAAATATGAACAGAGGAGGTATGCCTAACTTAGATGTGGATCATAATGTTTCAAGATGTTCATGGAATAGACTCTGTGTGTGTGTGTGTGTGTGTGTGTGTGCGCGTGTGCGTGCGCTTAAGTGCACATGTGTGCACTTAAGCACAAACTTGTAGGTATATTACAGCGTTCATCATCTTATTGGCAGAGATAGTTACAGATCACAGTCCAAGTTTATAATATTCAGCAAAATATGTCCATATCTGGACTTCAGGACAGGAAACTGGCACCATATAACCGAACAAGGGACGCCACAAGGAACAGAGGCAGCCCAAGGGCAGCCTTGACTTTACCATTCTGTGCTCGGCACAGAGATGCAACCTCTGGATCGCTGGATGCCCATTGCCCAAAGCAGCACCAGGTACACGCAGGACAGTCAGTAGGTGTTGTTGAGTGAGGAAAACCTGCAGGCTTCATCTAAGACGCATGGACGTTATCGTGGCCCTGGCTGGGGGCCGGGGACCTCTGCTCTCTGCCTGTCCCCTTACCATGCTCACTGCCCTTCATGTCCTTGCTTGCATCACCAGAGGGAAGCCATTGCCCCTGCAGACGCTGTGGAGGATTAAACTGGTGCGGCTCTAAGCAGAGGCCTGGTACTACACCTATAGGAAGGAAGAGCAGCAATGCCCACGGGATCAACTCTGAAGCCACGACGCTCAGACATAATCCCTAGTGCTCCTTACTTAATTCCCAAGTGACACGGGACCAGTTCCTGAGCTGCCCTGTGCCTCTGCTCCCTACACTGACAGAGACAATGGCAGTACTTTGGTTCTAAGGAACACTAAGCATCTGAAGACTTGTGTCAACGTGAAAAGAGCACTGCAGATGGGGCGCGTTCGGTGTGCGAGCTTTTAATAGCATTAGCCTCGAATGACTGACAGATGAGCTACACCAGCCGGCATAGAGGTCATCTAAAAGGACTCATTCAGCCAGTACCAGAGCCTGCGCTCAGGGTGAAGTGTGATGTTCAATTCCAAGTGTCCATATGTAGATCAGAAGGGTGGCTCTTCCCATGGGCAGACACCGCTCAGTTCCCTACGGCATCCTTATCTGACTTTTTTTAGAATAGTGGTTCTCAACCTTCCTAATGCTGTGACCCTTTAATATAGTTCCTCCTGTTGTGGTGACACCCCCCCCCCAACCATAGCATTATTTTGTTGCTACTGCATTAGAAACCCACCAAGGGGGTCCAGACCCACGGGTTGAGAACCACTGCTTTAGACACGCCATCTCCAAAAACAGGTCTGGACGTTGGAACTCACAGGGAAGGGCCCTGGGATATTATAGCGGAGGAGCATCCTGAGTTCTTCCTGTACCTGGAGTCCTTTAAGTGAGCATCTAGTGGATCCCTGGTCTACACACCGGGTACCCAGAGTCCTGCCCGGCGACTGAGCACCCAAGCACTGCATAGGTCCAATTTCCTCAATGGAAAATGGACACTCACTCACAAATGACTCTTCCTCCACCTCTCATGGGCAATACTGACTGGGAAGTTGACCGTGCAAGACTCCGCCCACCAGTGGACCCTGAACAAGTTTTGGGAGAGGACAATTTAGGGACTGTGGCATCATGCACACTGAGTAAGCATTCCCTACCACTGTGCTATATAAACTCTTGACCCCAAAGAGACTTCTTAAACCCAACACCTGTCCATCTGATTTAGACTAGGCAGATTTACCTGTCAGGTTTCCTTAAATAGTGTCCCAGTCAGAACTCTTCCCACCCCCACCCCCACCCCACTGCATCCCAAGGCCCAGAGGGACAGCTCGAAGGTACCATGAAGCAATCATCAAAAGTCACTTCGTAATACTGACCCTGGAAAGTCTCACAAAAGGGCGGGTGGCTGCACCTGCTGCGGGAGACACTTGAGTGCCAGGCCAAGCCAAGGTGGTGGCAATGGATGCCAGAGCCCCCTTTCCTTCCTCACAGCTGCAGGGGGAGCCAGTGTAAGAGGGGGCCAAGATGCTCGCCTCCCAGAATTCTGCTTCTGTTCCATGCAGATGTGCAGACAGATCTGTGAGCCTGGGAAACTATTCTTACTCCCCAGAAGCGTGATCATATCTCAGTTTTGTCCCTGAAGGAGTCTTGGAAAAGACGGACAGGCAAGTTCTTGGTGATTTACACTACAGATTATGTTTTGGCTGCAGAGCCGAGGAGGCTCAGAGCAAAGCCACGGCGCGTGCCAGAGCCCAGCACGTGAAGGGGAATGCTTTATTTTGCCAGGGAAAGCAGGGTGGCCACATGAGCTCTAGGGGAGATGCTGAGCCAGGGGACCGGAACAGTGAGGGCCTCGAATCAAGGGAGATAGGCTGCTGCCTCCACCCTCATCCCTAGCCTGGGAATGTATGGCATGGTCAGACCTAGGGTACCCTGAGAAGAGGGGGGCACTGCATAGTTCATCTTTAAACAGCGAGCGTATTTACAATACAGGAAAAAAATGCAATACTACAAGCAAGACTATTATTATTATTATTATTATTATTATTTGAGCCAATGTTTTACATACTCTCTAGGAAGTGTCTGAGGCATTTCAGAAACTCTTTGATCTTCTATCCTGAATGTGCTCCGGCAGGTGATTCCATCACAAATGGTGTCCCCCTCCCCCCAGTGTGGGGCCTTGAATAAAGTCCCTCCTTTGAGCAGCTCGAGTGCAAAAGCCTTCAATACTTGATAGGGCAGAGACCCCATTTTCAAGTTCCTAACTTACTTGTAAGCCCTGAGTGGACACTGTGAGTGTGCCACCAAGAGTCCGTATATCCCCAGCTGCAGTGCAGCAAGGTGATGCTTGGCCTTCTGGGTTCACCTCTCACACTCCGAACAAGTGTCCTCTTCCTGGTCCACCCAGCGCTTTGACCTCTTGCTTGTGATCTTCCCATGTAAAACAGTCCTCAAAGGGTTGGGGGGGTGATGGTTCCACAAACAGCGTCGATGTATAAGTTAAAAGCTCAGGTGTGCTGTGACCATCAATGTTGGGGAAGCAGATCCCTGGCTGTGCACTGCTCGTCCAGCCAAGCTGTATTGACGACCTTCATTTAACAAGAGACTGTATCCCAAAACTAAAGGGAGAGACACTGAGGAAGATGCCTGCCCTTAAGCCCTGGCCTGCATCTGCATACACCCACACCCACACCCACATACACACACATGTATATCTGCATATAATGTATATATATGCCATGTCTGGATGTATACACCTATTTGCATACAAGACACACAGACACAATAGTCAACTGCTCCTAAGTCCACGAAGACCTAATGAAGAAAAACATGCGCTAGACATGTAGTTCAGACAAGGGGTCAATGCTGAGAGTGACACAGTGAACATTAGTGAATCAATAACGCATGCTAATACGGTGAAACTCATAAAGCAAGGCTGTCTATTGATCTCAGTGCAAATGTGACCTCGGGCCTGCCTGCAGGGCTTCCGCACCCACAGATTCAGTGCTGAGAGCCACTTCTTGGAGGATGGGAACTGTTGGTTCACTGGGGCAGCATGTGGGAACACGGGGAGTGCAGAGGTCTTAACCAGTCTCACGCTTTCTGGACATCCATGAATGCAGGTGTAGGGAAAGGCGTTCTCTGACAAGGCTAGGGGCCATGAAGCCAAGGCTCTTGCCTAGGTGCTGCTGTGAACAGTGATCTTCAGCAGGCCACCTGACTTAGGGAAGTTTATTCTCCTCACCTGACAGAAGACCTGACAGTAGGACCTTTGTGAAGGGAAGAGATGGATCTGGACTAAAGGATCTGTCTGGATATTTCTAGTGGTAAAATGCCTCTCAAGTCTCTTGCTCTACCCCATCTGTTCTGGGCACGCATGCACTCTGGGCAGATCCTCACCCACCAGGCATGGCGGGTTTGTGTCTCTAGATCTTCTCACTTTCTCAACTCACACTGTTCGATGTTCCTATTTCACAAGGCCCTTGGTTTCTGAAAGCTACAGACCCTCTGGGCACTCCGAAACACACACACTCTCTCTCCCCTTAATTCACTTCCCTCCATAGCTAGTCCTTTCATTTAACTGGCTTGCCCTGAACCTGCGAGTTTCTTGGTTGACCCCTCCCTCCCTCAACTGATGGGTAAAGGACACGAAGGGGTCTGAAGTGCAGTGTGCCCAGCCCCTTAGCACAGCCTGAGTGCTGTGAAGGTCAAGTGAACTCAGGCATAGGAAGCCGGATTTACAGCAATTCCAGGCACTCGGTAACTTTTAGCCGTCATTAGTGCCAGTCCCAAGACTCATTTTAATTTTTATTATTGCTCTTCAAGAAAGGTTTTTGTTGCGCCACTCATCAAAATAATTAAACATCTGCAACTTTTTACCAAGTGTCTGAAGTGAACTCAGCGAGTTCAGAGCATGTGAAGACCTACAAAGACCTCAATTAAAAGCACGGCTGTTCCCAGCCCCAAGGCGCACTTACCAGCCATTTAGTTCTCAAAGCTGACTCCAAGCGAGCTTCTCTCTACTCAGGAAAACCATTTAACCACTGTATGGAGCCCTGAACACAGGGCTCTGGGGATCCCCGAACCTGACCATCTCATTTCACAGCTGAGTAAACCCGAGCCCTGAGCACCGCCAGGGCTGCCGCTAAGGAGCGTGGGTAGCTGCTTTGTGGGTGACAGGCACGGCAGGGCAGTGAGGGGAGGAAGGCTGCCCTGAAAGGTCCTTGTCAGCACCATCTCCTCACCAAAATGATCCCAGCCTCAGTCCCGCCCTACATCCTACAAAGATGAGGGAGGTTAGCTCAGAACTAGAGCATTTTACAAATCGGCTATATGGATTAGACATATTGAATTCTGAGTAGGAATATATGAATTTACAAGTGAGACGTTGACTGGACATAGTGTTAATCCCAGCAGTCGGGAGACAGAGACAGATGGATCTCTATGAGTTCAAGGCCAGCCTGGAGAAGCCGAGGTCAGTCGGGGTACAGAGTGAGTGAGACCTTATCTCAATAAAGAAAGAAACCAATAACTAACTGTAAGAAGGAAAGGAGATATGCAGAGATGCCAGAGTTGTAGATGTATCTTAACTTGACCTGACAACTGACCTGTGGAAGGAAGAGTCTCCTTGTGTTTTCCCATAAGAAACAAAGTAGGCACTGTTGTGAACAGGCTGGTCCGAGAGGTAAGAGTGGGTCTCCTCAGACACTCAGTCGCCTTCCATTTTGTACACTGGACAGGGTGCTCCCACCTGGTGCGGGCTAAACAGCGTGGCCCCTGTGGACTCACGTAGGCGCTATGCCTAATTTTACCATAACCATATTTTACCCTGGCTCGGTATCTGGTATGTGTGTGCACACACAAGTGTGTACCTGGAGAGATAGCCAGGGCCTGTAAGAAGCCGAGCAGTTCTAGAAACTCCTCTAAGGGAGAGGATGGCAGAGCACGTTTCCATGCACACCACACAGCCACAGGTCCAGGGGATCCCCAGATTCTAAGAGGAGAGACTACACATTTGATCACATTTGGCAATGGGAGAGAAGGAAGCAGTAACAGGTACATAGGCAGAGACTCAGAGAGAGAGGGCAGGGAGAAGGTCTGTGGAGGGGGAGGCTGGAAAGAGAGGAGGGCGGGGCTGTTGAGATGGCTCTGTGTGCTGAGGAATGAAAGTGACTCCCATAGACTCACAGGGAGTGGCATCCTGGGAGGCGTGGCCTTGTTGGAGGAAGCATATCACTTGGGGGTGGGCTGTGAGGTTTTGGGGGCTCCTGTCACGGTGCTCACGCACTGTGCCTCTGAACCGTAAGCCAGCCCCAGTGAAATGTCTGCCTTTATAAGAGTTGCTGTGGTCATGGTGTCCCTTCCCAGCAACTAAGACACTACACCCCTCCCAGGCACACGCATGATTAACTTTAAAAAAGTGAACTCGTCATTAGTTTGCACAGCCCCCAGGCTATGCAGCACTATGTCCCTGGTCATGCACTGCTGACGTTTGTGCGGCTTGAATATCAGAGCAGCTTCTACCGTGCAGTACCGGCTGTAACTTGTTACTTCCATGTTGGGGATGAGAATTCTGCCTGCTGAGTGGGCCTGGGGTGGATTTACCCACTAGCGGCCTTCTCTAACCTGTCTCTCCACTTCTCTGACCCACTATCCAGCGTTCGCTCAATAGCTCCCCTCCTTGGGGTCTACACTGAGTTAACCTGAGCTATCCTCACAACCCTGTTTTCAGAGCTAAACTCAAGAGCCTTGTATACTCTTTGCTTGATCAATGGGGCCCATCAAGGGCAATGAGCTTGCCCAAGGTCTCATGGAGTGTTCAGACGGGCGAGTGGCGGCATCTCCCTCTTCTCACTAGCTCTCTTGTTATCATTACAGCCTCCCCACAGCACTTCGTTCACTGCCAAATCCTAACCGGGAATTGATAGCTGCTCCTTTTTCTTCCAATGAGAACTGTCCAGAGGAAAATCACAAGGAAAACAGAGCTGACATGAATCCTATGAACTGTAAGGAGAGTGGAGATGGGCAAGATAGACCTCCTCGGAGAGTGTGAGACTGATGGGACTTGACGGAGTGTGGAGAAAATGACAGCCTCCACAGGGTCTCACGTAAGCAGGGTCGGGATTACAGGGAGAAGCTGAGCAGCAGGGATGCTCAACTCTGGAACAACAACAACAACAACAACAACCACCACCACCACCACAACCCAGATAGGAGCCAAGGACTACGGGAGTCCAGCTCTCCCAGGGGACTTCCCTGTACCAACGGTGGCAATGAAGCCAGTATTTGAATCCAGGTTTTCATCCCTCAGCGCACAGAGCTATGGTCATCACAGTAGCCCCGCCTTCTTCCCCTCTCCCTTCCCATATCTGCAGGGTCTTGTTGTTCCAAATAGGCTAGCTTGAGACTTGTAATCCCCCTGCCTCTGCCTCCAAACTGCTGGGTTATAGGAGTATACCACCGTGGCCAGCCGACCCACCTCAGCTTCCAAATCTCTTTGTGGAGACTATCCGCTCCACACACTTCCCAGGAGTCTTGTCATTTGTGTCCACACAACAGCCCCAAAAGCTAGCTGACACAAATGACAAGACTGCTGGGAACTGTGACATCTGCCTATCTTCTAGAAAGGACTCAGGAGATAATAGTATTTTATGCTGTCTCTAGACATATCCTATCGGTGTCCACACTAATGCTGTGAGGTCTCCAGGCTAAGACCAACATCACGCCATCTTATAGACGAGAAAGCTGAAGAAGTCCAGAGAAGTTAAACATTTGCTCAAAGTCACACAGAGGGCCGTCAGCCGATCAGACAGCCGACAACTTAGGTATTAGACGCCCCCACTTTGGCAACAGAGTAGTACCATAGTCCTAGTTTGCCTAGAATTTTCTACATAGACCATGTATGTGGCAATCCTTCTGCCTCTGCTCTGGAGTTTATAGGGATTATAGGCATGTGCCACACCTCCTGGCTTCCTGGCTCTCTAATACTGACTTATGGCCATACGAGGACTTGGGCCTATGGCCTGGAACTCCCTCCACCGTCGCCATCCCCTAGCGAGCCAGTGGCAGGAACCAAGTGAGTGCTTTAAGGGCAAGCCTGCACTTGCACCAAGAAAAAGGACAGCTGAGGCCACCAGATGGCCTGTGTTCCTGCAGCTAAAACTGAGAGGACGCACCTTGTGGTCTTGTGGGAGATCTGAGCAGGTGAGCCTTATGGCAGTGCCCACAGCAGAGGGGAGGCGGAGCAAGGCTTAGCTGGTTAGGAATGTGTTGGTGCAATGGCCGGGCATGTTTTTTAATAAAGAAATTTTGCATCTAGGCAGTGGTTCTCAACCTTCCCGATGCTGTGACCCCTTAATACAGTTACTCAGGTTGTGGTGACCCCAAATCATAAAAGCATTTTCATTGCTACTCCGTAACTATAATTTTGCTACTGTTGTGAATTGGAATGTAAATATCCGTGTTCTCTGGTGGTCGCAGGTGACCTGCAGGCTGAGCATCACTGACCTGAGGGTCTCTCACAGTCAACTGCAATATTCAGTGTTTGAGTTTCATGAAGGAATCTCTTTGTTAATTCCGGCTGCATGGTAACAGTCTGCAGCAGCTACTTTTGGCCTGCTGTGCCCACCGTACCTAACACAAACAACTTAAGAGGCTGTGGTTTCAGAGATTTCTATCCTTGGGGGAGGGAGTGTATGGCTGAGGAAGCCCGTGGTAGAGGCTCCTCAGAAAGGAAGCAGAGAGATCAGGGTGGGAACCAAGGGCGGGGCTGCACCCGCCTCATTGAAGGTTCTTCCCAAGAGACCTGCATCCACCAGGCAGGCTTAGCCTCCCCCACCCACCCCCCTCAGCCTACCAGCACCTACGGCCGTTCTGTTTTCAGCTCATTTCTTGTTCTCCACAAATGGAGAAAAGTCCGGGCCTGCGGGGGACACCTCAGATGGAGTCCTTAACCCTGTCACTGTGAAGTGATGCCATTATGGCTTCTTACATATCACCAGGCTTTCCTCCTGAGCCTGATGGGTCGCGCCCCAATGCATGCACACTTGCCATTGAAGAAGCAAATGCCCAGGGATCAGCTGGAAGCCCTCACTCCTGGTGCCAGTACAGAGATGGGCAAGACAGAAGCTGGCTGCCGATATGATTTCCTTACAGATAACCTGAGCTGGACGAAAGGGAGAGCTGAGACCCTGTTCTTCACCACGGCTGAGCTGAAGGGCCGCAGGCTCAGACGACCTTTTAAACAGGAGTGAGGGGGCTGTAGAGGGGGAGAAACGGCTTAGGTAGAAACAGCCTGGCAGTGGACTCATTCTCATTGTCCTCTAAAAGAACCATCATTTTATTAACTGCACATAAACAAGAAATGTCTTCATTACTACTAAAACACCGTTACCTGGCAACCAGACCAAGGGAACAAGGCCAGAGATTTTTTTGTTTTTAAAGGCTGGAGATATTTTACATCTTTTGTGGGGAGCCATGGAAAGCCATCTGCATTCTGGAGACCCTCCCTGAGAGCCCAGCCCTGCTGGATGAGGGAGCTACAGATGTATCTACTTAAGGCTGCGGACTTCTTAGAGTATCCATCACCGAAAGTTCCCTTCCAGAATCCTATGGGGCCAGGCTGGAGCACCTGCTAGACCACCCTCTGCATAGCCACCAGGGCACTGTTAGCAGCTGTGACTCACCCTGATTCCTCTTCCTTCAGGGAGGAAGGCAAACCCTTCTGTCTCTTAGTTAGCCTCTTCAGGCACCTGCCACCAGGCCCCACCACTAATAACTGATAATGACATCTTTTGTCCCAGCAGCATCCCATAGAATTCAGGGACTCACCCACGGCAGCCGGTTCCTGGACTGGACTTGGACGAGGGTAGTGACCAGAAATTAACTGCGGGGAAAGAAGCCGAGCTTCTGTCAGGACTTCAGTGTTCTGCCCAGCCATGTCGGCAAATAAAGGCAAGGAGACAGCTTTAGAAATACAAAGATCTGTCTCCCGGGGCTGAGAGGGGAACAAGCTCTAGCCAATGACACTGCGTGTCAGCACTGCTGTGGGCTGGGGAGTGGTGGGGGAGGTGGGTCAGACCATGCAGGGTTAGGCTGGGCTTTGCGCCTTGGTACTCTGGGCTCTTCCTTCCTGTGGTTGAGACAAGCTGTGCTGCACTGGCTACATCTCAATTGGCCAGGACTTAGCACGTTGGCCAGTGGTTCCAGGGCTTGGCTTCTTGACGGAGTCATGCAGATATGCACTCCTCTTGACAAAGGGCATTCTCTTCGAATGGCTGGAGCCTGGGGATGATTTTTCTCTCTCTCAGAATTGGCTGCAATAAAGCTTGCCAGCACACACTCCCTGTATTGTGACCCTGCCCCCCTTATCAAGAGTCCATTTCTTTACCTCTTGAATCAGAGCTCTGTTTGACTAACAGAAGATAGTGGTACCATTTCCGAGAAAAGCCTTCTCTCATCTGGTAGCCTTAGCTTCCTGTCCTTTCCTGGCCTGTGAGCTCTACTGCTAAAAGCCTCCCGCAACGTGGAGTGGCCAATGAAGGGTTACAGTAGAAGCAGATCCTACAGGTCTTGCTGCCTACTAGTGGATCATGGAGGAACTGCACGGCTGTGTTGCTGTATCCTGCACCAATTCCCAAACTCAGTCATGAGAAAAAACTGTTTCCAGCTACCAAGTTCTGGAGCAGTTTCTTGTAATGCAGAGAACGAGATCCAAAAGCCACATAGCTCATAAGGAGCAGGTCTTGTGCAGGCCAGGTCCAGGCAGAGTCTAAGCCTTAACCATCACGCCGATGGTTAAGTATTAAGTGTCTTTGCTCCTCTGGCATTAAGGATTCAACACATTTTTTCCCCACCCAGTTAATCAACCACGCAAATCAAATCCAAGAGTTTCTCATAGTTCAGAATTTCTGAAGAAAACTAAGTCGTTTTCAATGGCACGGAACACGCCAAGCAGCTACAGCATCCCGCAGAAATGCTAAGGCATGATAATGAATTTGTCACAGACCAGAAATAGATCTGAATGAGAGAAGACACTCCCTGCGATTTCCTGTTTATCTCTTAGGGTTAATCTAGTGAATTGCTAGCTAATAGAATTACTTCATGGAAATTTATGCTAATAGGAACCAAGGGAAGGCTCAGATAAATAAATCTCAAGAGAAATATTAGAACCTCGCACTCCTATTTCATTTGTTGGAGAGTTCCGCCGTCGGTCAGGCGTACCCAGCCCCGCCTGGCCTCACTCCTTCTGTTCTTTTCTCCATGTGGGGCAGGGCGTAGCAAGAGCAGGACACAAGGAGAGCGCTCATACGACCTGGTGCCTGGGTAATAAAACACAAACTGCCTGGACGGAAGCGATGAAAGGGATCACAGTGACGGCCATGCGGATGTCCCCACAGAAGGCACATCAAAATCATGTCTTATTTTGATATAAGTTTCAAACTCAATGGTGCCACCTACGCAGTGTTTTCTGGAGGCCCGCTGCATCTGCATCTGTGTGGCTCCTGGACTCAGCAGTGTGATCCTTTGTCCTACCCACCCCAGGACAATCATACCAACCTTGCCAAAGCCAGCATGTCACAAAGCAATGGGCCTCAGGAGTCCAGAAAAGCCCATCTTCAGGCAATGAGCTTCCAGTTCCAAAACTCATGTCCACCCCCGGCAACTCTGCTACCTCAACCTCATCTAGACAGAGAGACAGAGAGACCTTAAGCCTGGGGAGACAGTAGCTTGGGACACATGGCCTGACACCTGCTTAGGTTTGGGAGTCATATGCACAGGGTTCAAGTTGTATTTCCACTAGGTACCAGGTGAGCACCCTGTCAGATGAGACCGATTAGTCAACCTGTTCTAAGCATCACTTTCTTATCTACAATGTGAGAAATTCATGGATTTGCAGGACGAGTTCATGAGCAGCACACAGGGCCCCTGAAAGGGGAGCCAGGCCTATAGCATCCCTTTTCTAGACTCTGACATAACCAGTTCATCTCTCAATGCTGTGGGTCAGGTCTGCGCCATTTCTTATGCAATCTTATAACGCCTCAGAATCAGGAGGGGCTTCTAATATGAGGTGTGGTCATCTTACAGACAAGCAATCTGAGACCCAAAGGATAGGATGCTTCCAACAACAATATCTTGTTTCCTTTACTATGAGTTCAAAGACCAATGCCCCCAGAGCCACTCCTCACAAATGCCACAGAAATGATTTGGTATAAGCTACAAAGATAGTAGCATCAGGTGGCTGGTGACTCAGAAGACCCACATTCAATGCTGCCTTGGCCACTAATTGTAGAACCCTAGAAATCATTTTAAAAAATCTTTAAAATCACTTAAATTTTAAATTCAATGATTCTAAAGGAAATGTAGCCATTTTCTTTGGGCGTAATTCCCAATAATTTCCAGCAGGTGGCACAAAATCTCCTTTACAGAAACCTGAGCAGTTACAACAAAGGATAGAAAATAACTGGTTTATTATTTTTTCCAAGCGTTAACTTTTCTACAATTTGATTTTATTTTAGTGTTAACAATGGATTTGGTCAGCAATGCACCATATGTTGTGGAGGGACTAAACTCAGAGTTCACAACAAGAAAGTGGGACGGGCGAGCGCAGGGAAGACAGTAAAAAATGGGGCCTGTTAGAGCTTCCTACCTGGTCACCAAAGTACAAGGAGTTATTTTGTAATTATCTGTGAAAGACCTGGGTGTGAAGGGATATTTAAAACATTTTTTTTCTTTGATAAAAGTCAGCGGAAGAGAGAAAGAAATAATTGGAGAGAGTTATTTAAGAGCATCATGGCAGACAGTTCTGCATTTACAAAGACCTCTAGGGATGAAACCTAAGTGGCTTTGTGCATTATATCCTAGAATAGAGAGGGGACAATAGAAGAAAACCTGAGCATCAGAAAGAAATGATTACTGAAGAGCCCTAATCACTCCATAAGAAATGCCCTACTTGCAGATGGCGCTCAGCGGAGGAGTGTAGACTTGGCATGCTTGCGACTGTGGGTTGAGTCTCCTACCGAGGAAGGGGAGGAGGGAGGCAGGGAGGTAAAGGGAGATGAGAAATTTAATACTAGAAAGTAATAGTCCATATGCGATAAAACTAAGACAAATAAATAAAAAACATGGCAAAGCCTGGGGAGGGATGTGGGTGAGAAACGGGGTCTATAACATTACTGACTGTAATATGGGGTTGTATGTTGCCAGAGGCTTTCTGAAAGCAATTTCACAGCAAGTGACAGAGCCATAAGACGGATGGCCTTTGACCTGGCAATATCGGTTTTAGCAGGCTCTACCCGAGCAGTGATTGGGAAGGGAAAGCAGTCGCCCATTTACAGGAAGCTGCACCTATGCTCTGTACTGTTTAGCACAAGCCCGGTGGTGCCACTGCCGACACGGGGGTCGGAGGACACGGCTGCTAATTAAATACCAACAATGAACGGCGACAATGACACTAACACAGACACACCTGAGAACCGCTCATGGGGATCTATGGAATAACATCCAAAGTGCTTCTTACCTGCACAGAGAATCCCTGGATGTCATTCAGGGCAGAGAGGAAGGGTATTAGTTAGAGATCGGCTGCTTAACGGCGCTGTGATTACGAAGATGTTAATGTTAGCGGAAGCAGGGTGAAGGGCATGTGGGGATCGAAGCTGGGGAACTTTGCAGTGAATCCGTAATTATTCCAAAATAATAGGAGTAAGAATTACATATGAGCCCATGTGCAGATTGCCACTGATCCTGAAACATATTTAATGTCTGAAACAAGAGGAGAACTCAAAACTATGAGTTATAAGTATACTCAGCCCTTCTGGAGGGCTGTGCATGTGTGACCATGTGCACGTGTGTACATGCCGCCATCTCTGTGTTCAGGGTTCACAAGGCAACTGACCTCCAAGATTCACTGAAAGTAAGTGGGGTTTCAAAGATGTCTAGCTTTTCTTTTTTCTTTTTTCTTTAAGACAGGGGTTTCCCTGTGTGGCTCTGTGGCACTGGCTATCCTGCAACTCACTTTGTAGACCAGGTTGGCCTTGACTGCAGAGATACACACTCACCTCTGCTTCCCCAGTGCTGAGATTAAAGGCGCGCACCATCATCACCACCACCACCACCACCAGCAGCAGCAGCACCACCACCACCACCCGGCCAATTATTCCTATTTTCTTTTCCTGTAAGCTTTATACAGGTGATAAGGAAGGCTTTTTAAATTTAAATTTACATGTGAGAGAAAGTATTTGCTCCTTGCTTAGGAGTGCCCATGGGGGCCAAGATAGGCATCAGGTCTGTGACAGCTAAAGTTATAGGCATCTGTTAGCTACTGGAAACCAAACTCAGGTCCTTTGGATGTGCTTCAAGTGCTCTTAACCACTGAACCACCTCCCCAGCCCCAGGGAGGCATTTTTATAGAGACCTTTTGGATAATCAATCATTCCTTACAGACTATGTAACGTGGAATATTTTTTTCAAGTACATGTGCTTGTTCGTGTGCACGCGCATGTGTGTATGCGCACGTGTGTGTGTGTGTGTGTGTGTGTGTGTGTGGTGTGTGTGTGCTTATTTAGGAGACAAGTTCCCTGATTCCAGCAAACTGAACGTTAAGCTTCTTGTTTTTACAAGGGAGCCTGAACATCAGGAAACTCTAGGCCACCTCTCATTTAGTGGCTCTGGGTCTCCAGGCAAACAGAAACACAGACACGGAAGACAGACAGGGCTCTTCCAAACTGGCTTCATTCGTGTCAGTTCTCAACTCGCTGACTTCTTCAACGTTACCTAAAAGGATACTTTGGCTTTTGATATATGTTGGAATTCTGGGTGGCTTCCCTAGGCCCATTTCCATGGAGGGCTGGCAGATGCATACCTTGAGGGACAGCATGGAATGCAGAATCCCCTGAGCCCTCCCAGCCGTTCGTGAGGGTAAACTAACTTGTGCAGACTGCTCTTTCAGTATCAGGTCCTCTCGCTACAGCCTCAGCCTGCATCTGAGCCACACTGAGATTAGCCCACTGAGGCTCGCTCTGCAAGAACTATCCAATCCACTCGAAGAACTTGGAGTTCGGCCCTATTTCGAGCAAGGGTCACACCATCCCAATCCTCCATTAGTTTACTTGTAATGAATGGCGTCTACGGATTTTGCCCTGTGCTTCCAAAGCAGGACACTATGCTGTCGGCAAGACCCAAACTCCTGCGTATCTACTCAGAATGTGGCCGAGGATGCCGATCACAGAATTCGGTGGTAGCCCTTAAAAGACTTCTGCTTGAGGACTTTCTCGTAGTCACTCTATGTGCTCACACTCAAGAGGTATTTAACTTCCTAGTCCCCAGTGTCCTCATCTGCACCGCGGAAACTGTGCTAGACAGACCAAACAATTCGGTATGAGGAGTGGGTCATCAGAAGGAGAGCCTCTAGGACCCCACCCCTCAAAAGGCTGGTGCCGCATTAACACTGCATTAATTGTTTCTCGAAACACAAGAAAAGTAGTTACACAGGCTATATAAGAAACGGGAAGGCCAATGTGCACTGTGATTACTATAAAGGTACCGAAGACCCTCCACCCTTTCTTCTCATAGTGAGTTTCTACATCATGAAGAACCATCTAGATGGAGGGTGGAACAGGAATATTTTGAAGCAGATTTAAGTTTACAGATGTCCTTTCAAGTGTCAGATTTGGCCCTCTTAAGGATGTGCCACTTTCCCCCTAATAATCTTCAGATAATATGCAGCTAACCATGTGGATGGGAACATGCCTTTCATCCACTTAACCCACAGAACCCCATGCGCAGCGCAGTGTATTGTTACATTCTGGCTGTTTCCTCTTTTCTCTCTCTGAGCTGACTGAGAGCTGCTGCTCCTGCCACTGCCCAGCGTGGTGCGAGTTCTGCACTGCACCTGGCTAGTCCAGGGAAGGGATCAAACTTCAAGCGCAACTTAGTACACTGTACAAAAAGATGCAGGTCCATCTTGATGATTGCACAAATACCTCAGAACTAAAACTGGAACAGGGGTTCTCTTAAAGTGTCCGGAGCGACTAAGAAAGAGAGAAAGGGCTGTTACTTGGTAACAGCTCAGAGCTGATGGTTACTTAGTAAGTAGCTCAGGGCTGATGGCTTCTTTAAAAAGGGGGTGGGGCCATTAGCCAGAGCCATTACCCTGCTGTGAGAATACAAGCTAGTTGCTGAAAGCATCTTTCTTACAAACCTTGGCTTCTGGGTCACTGTTGATACTACAAGAATCATCGTCATCAGCATGGGGGGCGTTTCTAGAAAGAAGAACATAAAACTGGTCTTAGAATTCTGTTGCAAAGACTGGATGCAGAAGCCAGCCATCCCTTCGGCACACCCTCCTACCTGAGTTTCAAGGATGCATAGCGTAGCGTTGCTCCTTCAAACTCTTTTAAACTGGGGTCTGGGTTAACTGTGGCTGCGTGCAAATCCTAGAGGGAAACAGATCCTGGTAAGGCACAGCGGAGAGGCCCATTACCCTGCCTCAAATACCAACGTGGAGTGAAAGCCCCCAGCAAGAGGCGGAGAGTGAGGCGTGAATGAGCTGAGGCGGACAATGGCATGCAAAGGCTGCTGTGTGATGGTGTGGCTCACAAGCTCCGGCTCTTACTGGACAACGGGGGACCTGGGGCCCACCAGCTTGAAGCCACTCACAATGGGAGACATCAGTAAAGAAATTAAGTAAATAAAAATAGGTGACGTGAGTGTGAGCAGCTGGTCAAGAAGACTCGCCGCTCCGCCCCTGTGGAACGCATGACATTCTCAAAGAAGTAGAAGAAGAAGAAGCAACCGCAGCCATGCAGAAAGGAACAAAACATATTAAATGATCTAAAATCTGACAATATACTTGCCTTCCAAATGTCACTATTAATCTTTCCCCCATTCAGAACAGCAAAATCACTCCATGGCTGTTTCTAGACATGTAATCATTCACATAGGGAAAAAAAAAAAAAAGAAAGCACATCGATTTAAAAAAAAAAAAAAGAAAAGAGAAGAAAAGAAAACACAAGGGGGGAAAAACACAAGACACCATTGTTAGCATTGATATTCACAGGACGAGTTAGGGAACAGATTAAATCTAACGATAACTTGTCAGCACACCCTCCCTATGATACATCATCATCTGACCAGAACGGCAGAGATGGAAATTCTCTACCAGCTTAGGTGGCTCAGTAGTGCTAGTCCAGAGTGCAGTTATATTCTAAATGTGGCCCTAGAATCAAACCATATACCTTCACAGTCTCTAGTCTACACAATTCCACAGACACCAGCCACCCCGACCACAGGCAGGCTTTCTAGAGATAGAAGTAAAATTAGAGATGTCACAATCCTAGCCTGGAAACAGGGGGATGCTCATATCTAAGAGCACCAAAGTCTGGCGTCACGTTATTGTTACGTCAGGGGGAAAGGGAAGGATGGGAAGAGAGGCTTAGTCAGGAGCCCAGGCCGACATCAGTATTCTGATGAAATTTATTCCACGTAATGAAAAAAAAATTAGATGGCCCCACACCATTTAATACAAACTACCAGTCCATGAAACGCTCTCCTCCTGTGCCACCCAAGCCTGTCCAGAGTTCACACCTGGCAGGGCAATCGTTTGTTGAGTGGTGACAGATCACAACAGTCTTGTCACGCGATGGGAGAGCTCGTGCAATGGCTCTCCACGTGGAATCGGTTCCTTCCCACTCCCTTCAGACAAGGAGAATACTCAAATAATTTTCACAGACTCATGGAACCAAATGAAACTGAAGGACGGTCTTGTAAATCTCTCCTCAGATGAAACATCCACCACAGTAGACAGTCTTCACCTATGTAACTCCCCAACTGAAGTATGCTGAGTGACATAACTCCCCCACTGAAGTATGCTGAGCGAGAGCAGAGAACGGAGACCCAGAACTCAGAGTCTGGCCGCTGAGGTTTTCACTAAGGACAAATTGACTTCAGGCCAAATGGCCCGCGGAAAGCTGTGCTGACTAACTGTGGACTTGGCAGGGCGGCTGAGCTGCTGATCAGGTCTACGGTCAACACAATGGCTTTCTTTTGGGATGGTAGGGCTCTGAACCCATACTCAAATACAGAAAAATTCAGATCACCACGCTGATTCTGAAAAATAATCTCCCCTAATGACCATAAGAGCAGGAATGCTGCCCATCTTAGCTGTTTACTTTAAATCCCTCCAACTGTGTCCAGCCTCCACTGAGAAGCATTACTTGGAGGACCTGTGATCAGCAAGGCTGGGAACCTGAGATGGAGCAGGCTCTCATGAATGTGTATTTTCTTGGGAAAAGCCACTATGTTTTGCTCCTATTTTAAATATATGTTTATTTTGTGCATGTGTGTCTATGCATGTGCACCACATACATGCATGAGCCTGCAGATCAGAAAGAGGCATCGGGACATCAGACTGCCAAAACTGCACTTACAGGTGACTGTGAGCTGCCACGTGGGTGCTGGAAACCAACCCCAGGTAGGTGCCTTGCGAGAGCTGGAAGCCCTCTCACCAGCTGGGTCAGCCCTCCAGCCCCACTGAGCCTATCCTGAGGGGCCAGCGGTGTGGGCAGGCGTAGTCACTACTCTGGAACTATAGAAAATGCTCCTTGCAAAAGCAAAGAAAACACCAGGCTGTGAGTTTCTTTCCCAAGCAAGCCCCACAACTCAACACCGGGACCCCGGCTGGCGGGCAGGCAGCTTCTGCTCTTCCATTAGGTTGAACTTTGAAAAGGGGCATCAGGTGAGGAACTGAAGAAAGTCGGGAAGACTATGATTGTGGGGAGAAACACCAAAGGGAAAAGAAGGAAGACGGAATGGCAAACAGGGGAGTGTGCAGAAAGGGAGGGATGGAGACAGCAAGAAGAGAAAGAAAAAGAGGAAGGAAGGAAGGAAGGAAGGAAGGAAGGAAGGAAGGAAGAAAGAAAGGAAGGAAGGAAGAAGGTAGGGGTGATGTCTCAAAAACAGACACCTGAAATCAGAAACCATCCAGTAGGGACTCTGTTGGGACAGGGCAAGACGGAAGAATATTCTAAATGGAACATTTGGAAAAACTTTACAATTTAATTAAAACATGCCTCTGTGTGGGTGTCAAATTTTATGCCTTTTTACATATTTGCTCTCTGGACAGAGGAGTCTCTGTAAAGAGATGGTGACTTCGGTTCTGGGCCTGTGTAGCTCTGGTGCTGTGGAGTCAGCAGGCAACTTCCCAGCAGTCCCCTACGTTTACATAAATGGAAGCCTTCAGGGTGATTTTCTGAGCTAACCCCAGTGAGTGCTATTGCAGAGCTCTAGGATGTAGCGAGGGCACTGCACTAAAGGCTTTTAGTTTTAAGCCCTATTTTAAAAGAATTCATTGATATCAAACATGAGAAAAATTTCAAAGATGAACATAAGTTTACTCTGTTTGTTTGTTTCTTTCTTTTCTTCACTCTCTCCCTCCCGCCTTCCTTCCCTTTCTCCCTTCCTTTCTCTCCTTTTGATTAAAAACAGAGAACCCACTTTTTCCCAAATTTTAAGGACAACAGATTATAGTCATTTAATTATTTTTAGTTAAGAAGTGACAATTTTTTTCCTACACTTAGCTATTTAATACATCGATTTATTTATTTTATAGTGCTGGGACTTGAACCCAAAGCCTCGAGCATGCCAGCCAAGCACTCTGCCCCTGAGCTATAATCCAGCTCCAGTAAATAATGTTCAGATAATAAAACTTTAAAAATAATAATAATAATAAAAACCCTCCTGGAGGTTCTGTGGCTCAACCCCGACTCCACAGTCACTGTGGTCTGTGGTGTGCAGCATGGGAGAGACAAAGAGGAGGCAGGGAAAAAGGCAACAGCAGGCGAGCCATATGTTTGTGGTAAGAAGTGACACACAGACAGGCTGAGAGGGCAGGGACGGACGGAGCACATCTTCCATGGGCAGTAAGCTGCCTGGGGATCTTCTAGGCAGAGTGGTTAAAGTCTGGATGCCCAGGGCCAGAGCTGTAGCTGGAATCACTGTCTCCTGGTCCTGATCCTGGCCGTGCTCAGGGTGCAGCATCCGCTGCTCTCAATGTGACGGTCAGGCTCAGTCACGGGAAGATGCAGAGCCCTGGCTCCCATGGCGCATGCTGAGCCACCCACCCAGTGCTGGGAACCAAATGCCTACCCTGCAAGACCCACTGCATCAAGCAGGGGCTGGGCATGGGTGGGCCCGCTAGGGGGAGCCACGCACGTGTCCTGGATCACTGAGCACTTTCAATTTCCCTTGGTGGTGGAGGGAGAACTTGGAATACTATTCTGCAAATCAAAGAGAAGCGGAGCAATGACCCTCTGTTGGGAAAGGTCCTTCTCCCACAAAGCCAACGGGGTGATTCTGAGGATGGGGTCTCACAGGCTGGAGAGTCCTTCTGAGGGAGCTGTCTTCATGGCGTGCTATGGTTAGAATGTGTCCTCTCAAAACCCTCCCAAGGGTGACAGTGTTGGGGACAGGATGTGGACTAAGGGAGGTCATCAGGGCCACCCGTGTGGATGGGTTAGGGCTCACTACCAATGTGCTCACGGCTCCAGGTTTATCCTCTTGTTCTTGTGCCCCGTCTTTGCTTAGAGGGTAAGAGAGCACTGGGCTCCTGTCAGCTCCTT
The DNA here is from genome assembly GCF_947179515.1 of Apodemus sylvaticus. Classification (NCBI taxonomy): domain Eukaryota; kingdom Metazoa; phylum Chordata; class Mammalia; order Rodentia; family Muridae; genus Apodemus; species Apodemus sylvaticus. Next base: position 43,912,679 of record NC_067482.1, on the reverse strand, counting down.
AAACCCGAACCTCTCAACCTAGAGGTCCACGTTTCTGCTCCTTACAAATCACGGTGGCGCTCTATGTCTGGCGCAAGAACCACACTAGAGCGGGAGAGCTGTAAAGTGCTGTTGGTGACCAGAGGGTGGAGTGCACCATAAGCCTGGGTGGGGAAAGTACCTGAATGTCTCCTGTGACCTTGGTGAGGGCTGTCAGCACACCTGGGTGCACCTCAGAAGTTCTGAAGGCAGCACAGCTATAGAAAGCCAGGGCCACACCCCAACTGTGACCTCATGGCTCAGGACTGCGGTGAGGCCTCGCCTTAGGGAGGGCAGGTGGCATGGTGAGGAGGAGGAGGAGGGAGTTGTTATCAGCACGAGGCCTGGCTGGTGGGAGGCGTGCAAGGGGTGGAAGTGTCCTGGTTCTCTATTCTTTCTTCTCATATAGAAAAAAAAAGTTCAGTAATAATAAAGCTCAAATTATACTTTTCAACCCTGTTTTGTCAAAACTGAAGGCTTGCTACACGTGGCGTTGGTAAAATGGCAAAGAAGATGGAATTCTGAAATATCAAAGAACGGGCAGGGTAAGAGACTTGTGTACTACCCTGTAGATATCCCCATGTGGATATAATGTCTTCCTTCTTTTAAAAATACTCTCTAGGTTTTTAGTGGATGTGATGTGATTTGAAAGGGTATGCATAGTAGTCCCCCTGTTTACCTATAGTCTTGGCTTCTTTTGTGTTAAGTTACTTGTGGCCCAAAATATATTAAATGGAAAATAAAATTACAAAGATATTTACAACTTTTAAATTGTCATCGTGAATATCATAATGACGTTTTGTACCAGTCTGCACTGTCTCACCTAGGAAATGAGTTATCCTGTTGCCAGGCATTTCCATACTGTATACGTTCCTCTCCCGTCAGTAACTGCATAGCCATCCTGGCATCGACTGTTGTGGTATTATACTATGTACAACGTTCGGATCTAGCCGTGAGTTTTCACAGAGACTAAGGGATATTAGAATGGAGCTCCAGAAGACAAGGGCACTACTGCATGCAACTGTGGATTATTACAAGAAAATAATTCAAAGAGGTTAAAAAAAAAAAACAAACCAAGCATGGAATTGTGGATTATTACAAGAGAAGTAATAATAATTCAAAGAAGTTAAACAAAAACAAACAAACAAAAAACACTACCAAAACAGACTGGTGGAGGCTGATGTACTGGCTGGTTTTGTCAATTTGATACAAGCTGGAGTTATCACAGAGACAGGAGCCTCCCTTGAGGAAATGCCTCCATGAGATCCAGCTGTGGGGCATTTTCTCAATTAGTGATCAAGGATGGAGGGCCTCTTGTGGGTGGTGCCATCCCTGGGCTGGTGGTCCTGGGTTCTATAAGAAAGCAAGCTGAGCAAACCAGGGGAAGCAAGCCAGGTAACCAGTACCCCCCCAATGGCCTCTGCATCAGCTCCTGCCTCCAGGTTCCTGTCCTGGGTGAGTTCCTGTCCTGACTTCCTTTGGTGAGCAACAGCAGTGTGGAAGGGTAAGCTGAATAAACCCTTTCCTTCCCAACTTGCTTCTTGCTCATGGTGTTTTGGGCAGGATTAGAAACCCTGACTAAGCCAGCTGAGTTATGAAATGAGCTCCCTGGGCCACAGTGTGTGCAACTGGTCGTCTAGAGCTGGGAGGCTCCAGCTGGTTTTGATGCTCCAGGAAGTCGACTGATGGCACCAACTGATAAAAGCATGGGTGTCTTCTCCACTCAGCAAACGATGAAGACATTCATGCACGCTATATCAGAAGTTATGCTAGATAAAGAAATGGGTCATAATCCCTGAGAAACTTTCTAGAAAAAGATTAACAGGACCCAAATCATGATACTACTAGGGGATTTCAAAGGAGAGAGAGAACATGTTTTCCTTTTAAAGATTTATTTATTTATTTAATTACTTATTTATGAGTACTCTATCATCATATATACCTGCATGTCAGAAGAGGGCATCAGATCCTATTACAGATGGTTGTGAGCCACCATACCATGGGAATTGAACTCAGGACGTCTGGAAGAGCAGCCAGTACTCGTAACCACTGAGCCATCTCTCCAGCCCCAAGAGTGTATACTGATTCCTGGGAGACGCCAGGGCATGATCCTTCCTTTGAGGAAGTAATACAGGAATAAAAATAGAGGAAGGGGTAGTTTCCTACAGGCCTAGTTGTCATACCATAAAAATCCCTTGAAAAAACTATGTAAGAACAGAGTGCCTGGTCTCACCCTGGAGCTTTAGTGTCATTGTCTTAGATGGGACCAAGGAATCAGATGCTTTATGAGCACCAGGAGTCCGCCCTGAGCTCCCAGGCTGGGAAATGCGGCCCTTGCATCTGCGTCAGGGGTTCTTTCCTGAATTCAAATGCTATACTTGTGTAATTTGGTGAAATGACAGAACAGTCCTTCAATGTGGCAACCTTACTCCACAGACACACGGAAGCATATAGGTGCTGAGCTTAGACACTGTGCTCTTCTGGTGCATTAATAATAGCTGGGCATTACAGCGTAGGCAGCCAATGGCCGCAAACTTGTTAGCAGGCAGAGAGTCATTTCGTAAAGAGGCAGGATCCCCTCTAAGGATCCCACTTGCACACTCCTTTGAGAAACCTTGGCCATCTCTACATGAAGATTCTAAGCAAGCCTTGGCCACAGGCCAAGTGCTATCCATAAAAAAATATCATATATGGCCCACTTTAGCTTTTAAAAAATTCCACAGCCACATAATTTCAGAGGTAATTTGGAACAAATACATGGTTTGGGATGGGGAGGGAGGAACAGCCTTGTGGGCCAAGTTTCAGTAGCAAATACTTCTCGGCCAGTTGATAAACTTTCAAAAATACTTGCTGGCACGTGTATTGGAAACATTATACACTGTACTTAGCACTTCGTGGGTGAACTTTGGAAAGTGAAATGTAACAATTTCCAAGCTGTAAGGAAGCTCGCAGTCCTAAACTTTTGTGCCATCAACCCATTTGGCGCTTAGTGATCTGATTTTTCTTTTCAAGCCAGCTCACAAGAGAGCTCAGTGAAAACACGCGTTCCTGACAGGACACATTACAAGTTACTTCTCTCTTAACATTCTGCTTTTTTTCCCCCTCCATGCTTTGAAATTAGTTGAAACAGATTCTATTTAGGGATCAAAGAGACGGAGCTGGAGAAATAAGCATTTCCCTTCCACTGTCATCGGCACCTGGGACGGCGTTATTAAGCAGTCATTTTCTGGATGGCTTTGCATGCGATACGGCCCTCCCTTTCCTGTGAGATGAAGAGATCTGAGAGTCTCTCTATTTCCTAATATAGCATGTCAAGTCTGGGAGTGGAAGCAGGGGTCAACAGGCCAAGGGTCAAGGCTGACCCTGCCATACACCAGCTCTGTGATCTTACGAAGGCCACTTAGCTTTTCTGTGTCAAAATGGGAGTGACAGCCACCTTCGGGAACAGGTGTGTGTTTTGTGGGAATAATGAGACGAGACACTGGCCTGCCCTGTAACCACATGCACCCTCTCAGGGCCCCACAGGCACGTGGCACGCTGCCTCTTCCCCCACCTTTCGTCTCCCTCTTCTGCTCATTCCCCTGCTCCCGTGGTTACAAGGCCTTGGCCCTCTCATGTCTGTTGGGCAGTTGACTTAACAGATGGCCTCATGCATGGGAGAAAATGGCATGAGGTAAACAGTCAAAGGGGAGATCTGAGGAATAGGTATCCATCTGTCTTAGCAAGGGACTGGTGGCCTGAGGAATGCAGTTAGTGACCAAAGAACTGCCTAGTCTGTGTGAGGTCCTGGCTTCCACTCTTGGTATCAGAGTGAATGAATGAATGAATGAATGAATGAACAAATGAGTATATGAACAAATAAACATTCAAATAAACGGTAGTGGTAACGCTTGCCTGGCAGGCATGAGGTTCTGGTTTGATCTCCAGCACTGCAGTCAAAACATAAATAAGATAAACAAATTAACTAGCAAAAAAAAAAAAAAAAAAAAAAAAAAAAAAAAAAAAAAAAAAAACCCAAAAAACAAACAAAAAAAAGTTTCACTGCCTGTTTGAAACTTCAAAATCTATTCATCTTTTAAAGGTCCACTAAGGGAGAAAACTGCATAGTAAGCACAAATGAAAGCAAGAGGGGACAGAATCCAGGGGACAGCCAGGGGACCTGTAACACCAGCTACATGGTACAGCCAGGGGACCTGCAGCCCCAGCTACATGGCTACTCAACTTCTGATTCACGGGGGCCATCTTCTCTGCCATGGTTGAGTTCTGTGAGGATCTAACATAGTGTCTATGAAAAGACTCTAATTTTGTTCTTTGTGGTGCTAGGGACTGAACCTAGATCCTAGTGCATGTTGGGAAAGTGAGCTATCAATTTTCAAGGAAGCTGAAAACTTCAAAGAACAAAGAAAATGAGACAGGCCTTTGGAGCTGAGGAAGGGGCCATGAACAGTGGGTGGGGGAGGAAGATATGGAAGAGAACAGGCAAGAGGAGACCCCAAGAGCCCAGGGTTGGGGGAGGCCCTCTCCTACCTGACAGTTTTACCCACTACCAGATGCCCAGCTCTGCTGCATTCCTAAGACACTTGCAGAAAACACCAAAACAAAACTCGACCACATTAAGCAAAGAAATACAAATAGAAGCTACACAAGCTCAGACTCTGCTCCTTGGACTCCACCAGGGAGGCACAAGATAGACCTGATCTTTTCTAAGTATGGGGCATGTGAGATACCTGGACTAGGGAGTGGGTCTCAAGTTAGTCCAACCTCCTAACTTCAGGGACAACAGGAGGCAGAGGACATTGGAAACCTAAAGCCAGGGACACTGAGATAATCCTGGCCAAGGATTCAGAGGCCCTGGGTACTGCTGTGTGTGTCGTTGATAATCCTGTGCCTCGGTTTTCCTACCTATGATGTTCTTTTCTGGTTGTAGGTGTGCTACTGTTGAACACAATGAATCAGTTAGGATAGAGTAAAACAGCCCTCTTATACCAAGAGGGTATAACGGAGGCAGATACTGGCAGGCTCTGCACTGGGGAAGCCATCTGTAGCATAAGGCATTAAGTCCAGGGTATGTCTGAGAAGGGCCGGGGAGCAGACTCCTTCACACCAAACTTGTTGAAGACTAGAGCTGCACTAGTTTATTGTTATTCCAAGTATACCTAATACAAGGCTAATAAATCGCTGACTAGAAGTTGCTTGGGATGTAGAACTATTAGGCTTCAGTGGGAAGTTATCAAAACCATCTCGGGCTAAATAACAATATCCTATGTGGTTAGGTGGCACTGAATCAACATTTCAGATGATCAGGGCAAAGTCCAAACCAGCCAAGGCTCTCATCGACCAAAGAGGGTATATCTAGCTCCACCCCGTCTCTCTAAAGGTGGAGATGCTGAGGTTGGGCCTGGGGAAGGGAGATGCTGAGGTTGGTCCTGGGGAAGGGAGATGCTGAGGCTGGTCCTGGGGAAGGGAGATGCTGAGGTTGGTCCTGGGGAAGGGAGATGCTGAGGTTGGTCCTGGGGAAGGGAGATGCTGAGGTTGGTCCTGGGGAAGGGAGATGCTGAGGTTGGTCCTGGGGAAGGGAGATGCTGAGGTTGGTCCTGGGGAAGGGAGATGCTGAGGCTGGGCCTGGGGAAGGGAGATGCTGAGGTTGGTCCTGGGGAAGGGAGATGCTGAGGCTGGGCCTGGGGAAGGGAGATGCTGAGGTTGGTCCTGGGGAAGGGAGATGCTGAGGCTGGGCCTGGGGAAGGGAGATGCTGAGGCACTAAAGCAGAAGGCTGAGAAGAACGCCAGTCTTACAGCTCCCAGGAAGAACAGGTCACCAATCAGAAAGTCAGGAACAAGAGGCTGGCTACTTTTAAGGGTGTTAAATACAGTGGCAAATGCAGAAGAGTTTGGCCAGTTAGGGGTGAAGTTCAGATGCACCCATTTGGGGGGGGGGCTTTAAACATTAAAGAACAAAGGATTTATTATCAGAGAAAAAGTGGAGAGAAGGCAGAAAAGATAGCCTGCTAAAGAAGTCACTGACTAAATAAATAAATAAATAAGTGGGCTGTCACTTGGCTGTGACCTTTTCCAGTGACAATTCTCCGGTGTGCTGTTGCTAGGCTTGACAAATATTTGCTGTAGGAATCATTACATGAATGAACACCACACTGAAATTTCTTAAGGCCTCAATTCTTTGTTTAAACATCCCGATTTCTTCCTCAGGGACACCCAGAATTTATGCCACTAATTATTTCTAAAATAACGTCACTTCTGCTAAATAAACACATCTCCTTTTTTTTTTTTACCCCTCCTTAAATAGGAATTAAGCATTTAAGTGCTCTCAAGGGTTATTCCTGTAAGACATCTTCTGCATGCTAGCAAATGAACCCAAGGCTAATAAGATACACGATGATTATAACACGCCTGGCTAACAGAAGTTCTTCTAGGCCTAAGTATCTCATGTGTCCAGCACCATGTGATGGTACCTGCAGAGTAAATTACTGTCTCCATGAGCCCTGGGGAAACCTAGCCACTTCCCATTAATCAGCAGCTCTTGTTTGTACCTAGAATAGTGTTTCAAGAGACCAGAATTCATTAAAATGGAAAACAGACCTGAAGACACTATTTACTAAGAGGAAGCACTACTGAGCTCTCACATCCAACATGGATGGCCATCAAAAGTCTTACCCCTGCGGCCTGTTGGGGCGCAGGCTGCTAGTCTGAAAGGAAACCGAGTTACATCTAGTGAGCGTGTAAAAGATACTCTACCTCGTTCTCTGGGGTGGGAGATGGCGTTACAGAGCTAAGCGACCCTTTCCTAGAGCCGTGGAGTTCTGTTGGGATGGAGACGGGCCGTTCCCACTGCGTCGTCCCTGTCGGGATGTGCCAGTAATAGGTCCCAGCAATGTCATTGACTCTTTTCCAGCCAGGCGGCAAATCTGGATCTGTCTGAAATGAGTGATCACTCCAGATATCTGCTGGGAGATGGGAAAAAAGAGAGAGAGAGAGAGAGAGAGAGAACGCTATTAAAAGAGAAAACGAAAGCTTCCAACAGCTAGGCAAACCCCACACACAGAAATGTCTGCATTGAACAGAGAAGAACCTACCATATAAACTGTTGTGAAATGAGTAGTGGAGAGGAGACAGAACTGGAAAGGCTGGTGGCCACCTCTGAAGATGAGCATAATGACTTCATTTTCAAGTCACCCCACTCCTCCAAGAACCTCAAGCTAAAGCTCTGTGAATCATAACCAAACATGAAGGCAAATTCCACACGTTTACATACAGAGCCTGCTGGATCCCGCTGTCAATCAGAAAGACTGATTGGCATTATGCATCCTTCCTGGCTATAAGTCTAAGTTTCTGTAACCACTTTCTACAGATAAAGCACTGTGTTTGCAGCTAGACACCCACAGAGGAGCAGTGTCTTTTTTAGGACTCCAGGACTCTGCACTGCACACTTTTAGGAAAAGCAAATTGAAATAAATAGCTGTGGAATTCAACAAGAGACCAGATTGGCTTCAAAACGGGGCCAGTAATGTAAACACATGGAAGACGGTGGGAGTGAGAGGCTATATAGAATGGTGGAGAGCATGGCAAACGGGCAAGCATCGGCAGAATCCAAAAACCTTCAAATCCAATCAATATCCCTTAAGCAATGTAGGTGCCAAATAAAATTAACCCTCTGGACAATTTCCCAGTTTACTGAGGAATTATTTGCTTTAAAACCTTTTTTCCTTCCTATCCTTGAGTTGAACCTATTAAAGGGATACAAAGCACAAGAGAAAGGACGCAGGATGAGAATCTCAGAGATGGAAGGAAGGATCATGAAGTCACAGAGGAATGGTATCTGTGAGGGTAGGCTGGCCTCTGGGCTCGAGACTTAAACACTATTCTATTCTGAGGTCTGGAGCCTTTTTTACAGAGTCGTACACAAAGCCAGAATGCTTTATTGCATTTCCAGTGAGGACACATGTGGGCCTTGCTCAATACAACATTGTATAATGTGGGCACTCATTACTGAAGCTATTAGAGATAGGACAGAAGAAAAGGAGAAGCCAGACAAAGAGGCTGGCCAAGCCCATGGGCATAGACGTGCATCCGCACTGTGGTTGGTGTCCCAGCACGCACTCTTCTCATTTCAGCTCGATAGAGGCAAAACTGCCACAAGCCTCAAACTATGGTGGAAACGTCGCCTTTTATCCTCAGGAAAATTAAGCATGATTATGTAATACCAACCTAACAACATTTGCAGCAACAACTCTAACCAAATGTTTTTATGGTCCCCATTCCTGCCCTGCTTTCAGGAGATAAATGGGTTGTTTCTGATAGCCTTTTGTTTTTAGCATCTCCACTAGGGAAGGGAAAGGAAAATGCAGAGGACTTAGGCTGGAGAAGTCTGGAGTGTGTAAGTGCTCCCAGAGAAAAAGGCTCCCAGACAAAAAGGTCTGGAGTTACAATAAGAAAGGAATGCAAAGATACCCAGTCTACCTCTGTGGCTTATGATGTCTGTACATTCATATCTGAGAGTGAGGAACAACCATGCACACCATCAGAATACGAATTCATGTCAGACCAAGGACAGAGAGCAAGGTTTGTGGCTACAGTGTGTGAGGGGAATTTGGCACCAGATAGCAGGAACTGACTTGTTCTATATTGACCCAAACACACCGCATTTTTACCTGGTTTATATTTTAAATTTGTGCTGAGATTGTGCTGGAAAAGTACTTCAAAGCAGGGCTTATTCTGGTGCTAAAAGTAGATGCCCATGATGATGGTGGAAGATGTAGCAAAGCTCCAACGCTCACAGCATCCTGTCCAGAAGCATCCCAAACTAGTGTAAGGGTTAATCACTGGGAGGGCAGAAAGACATCATGTCATCTCAGCCATCAGCCTCTTTCCTCCAGCCCCAAACGGGTACTCAGTAGTGGATGGATGCATGGAAGGATGGATGGAGGACTTTTGGATGGATGGATGACAGATGGATGGACGATTATGGAGGCATGGATGGATGATGGATGGATGGATGGGTGGATGGGTAGATGGATAGATGGATCGATAGATGATGGGTGTAAGTTTGGATGTTTGGATGGAGGAATGATGGGTGAATGTTTGGATGGATGGATGAGAGGTGGATGTTTGGATGGAGGGATGAATGGATAGATTGATGGATAGATAAATGAATAAGGTGAAAGAAATTAATGAATGAATTAGGTCTTCCAATAGTAAACTTGGTATCTAACAGAAGAGGAATTCTGAGACATCAGTTGTGTACACTGTCACAAAACAAACCACTGACATTTATATGGGGTCACTGTCTATTTCTTTCAGTGGTATGTGTAGCTATCCTCACAGGTGACAGAGACAGGGCTAGTCATCTATGTCAATATCTGCAGTTCCATATTTGTGGGTGAAAGTAACTGGGAGTCACACACATTTTGATAGATCTTCTGGGATCACGATGGGATGTTCTTACTTTCTAGTGGAAATCTCCCAAATAATGTCTATATCAGAGAAATTGTTTGTCCTTGGGTGGGTCATACGCCATGGTAATCTTGGGTGTTAGAGCCAGCATTAGAATGCAAAACTCTACTATGGGAACTAATTGGAACTAAGACCAACTGTAGGGTCTCAATGAAAGACGGGTAAGAGAGGGAGACAGGCAGAATAGACCAAACATCTCCAGAGTACTTTTAATATCTCAGTTCTCAGCACAACATTCTTACCAACAGCACCAACCTGGCAAACAATAAAAAGTATTATGCCCAAGGGCAGGTAGGTCAAACAATAAGAACTTGTATACATTGTATATACGTGCATACATTGCATATACATGTATATATTGGAGGGGAATCTGAATATAAGCACAATGAAAACAGAAAAGTATCATTAATTAATAAAGAAGTTACTGAGTCATGCCACTGCTGGGCTCTTTGAATTGTTTTGAATTTACACATTGCGGCCCAGCAATTCCACACCCGGTATATGTCCTAGAGAACCCACACATGTGTATTAGGTGTTTGGACCACAGTAGCAACATTAAAATGGTCCCAAGCTCAAAACAACTCAGACCTCCTTTAACCGAAGAATGAAAAAATTACAGAAGATTAAGTAAATAACAAAAATGAGCCAAATACAGCTGTACATAACAGTACAAAGTTCACAGCGTGCCACGGAAGAAAAGGAGGAAGACAAAAGACACTACATTCCCATTCAGATAAAGTCCAACCACTAATTATTTAGTGACAGACATAAATGGTTTAAACTGTCAAGAATTGCAAACACACAGTTATCACAAACAAAAAATAGGCTAAAGAACAGCCAAAAGTGAGGTGGGGTGGTGGTGGAGGATACTGATTTTGGCTACAGTATACTGGTATACCCCAGTTACTCCATAGTCTAAAATTTCCATTAGTGATGACACGGATACTCCCTGTATAAGTATTTATTAATCTGTATGCTTAGTCAATATTTCTGAGTATATACTTTTCACAAGTGGAAAAATGGAGGCTGGAGAGATGGCTCAGCTGGTAAAGTATTTGCCAACAAAGCATGATCCAAAGCAGGTATATAAAAGATGGTTGTAGCAATGTGTGTGTGTGTGTAATCTCCCCCCCCCCACATACACACACCCGAAGTTAGCTATCTCAGAATACTTTCACTATCTATAAGGATGATCCACCCCCTCTCAAAAAAAAAAAAATCCCAAAAGGGTTTCATTCATGACTCCAAAGAGCCCAGCCATGGCCGTTTACAGCCTGGCCTGGGGAGGTGTGGGGATGCTTTAGAGGATCTTCTTACCTGGCTAAGCCATTCACTATACGAACAGGCCTGATCAAACCAGACAACTTCTTAAACCGTCAGAACAGGGCAGGATACAGGACATAAATAGTTGCTTGTGACCACACACCCCTGTTGTTCCCAGGCTGTACACTTCAGCAACATAGAAGTTATCCAACTCACGAAAGGGCCCCCACCACAGAGCAAAGAAATGCCCAGTATAGAAATCACGAGGTAAAATGGCCATCACGATTCCAAGAATAAGGATAATATTAAGATAATCTCCTCGTGACTTTTCATTGGAGAAATCACTCCAGTTCACTCCAGCAAGGGCAGCCAGAGACACCAGACCCTCTCACATGCCCTGCTGGTCTTCCTCTTGAACAAGATACTCACTCTTTTGTCTTTCAAATGTCTGTCTGACTTTCTGTCTCTATCACATCACAACACTTAAAACACAAATAAAGTTGCTTTCTCATTTTCTGTTTATTTATTTTATTTTATTATTATTATTATTATTATTATTATTTTTAGTTTCCTTCTGTGGTCTGCAGTCCCCAGAGGTGAAAAAGTCACTTTTCACTGCATAATACATGACTTGGCTACATTTAATGTTCAAGGCGATGCCAGCTAGAAGGCAAGGCATTATGTGGCTGTGGTGTTATAGATGCTAAGAAGATTAAGAAGGACAGTGAGGCTGGCTGGGTGAGGATTGCGTACCCTTTACCGCAGGGGCTCAGGGCACGTCCTGAAATGAAGGCAGAATAGTTATCCCCACGTCTAAGGCTAGCAGAGGACAGTAGATGGATTTAAACCAAGGACACAATGTATGTCCTGATTCAGCACAGGATCAATTTTTCAGAAACCTGAAAAAACCCCACCAGTACTGAGAGCAAGGGGAGGAGGGTAATTAGACAAAGGGATCAGGGGTCAGGAAAGAGGAATGAGGGTACAGAGCTGAAGTCACAGGTCTCTTTTCAGAATGAGTCCATGGTCCCCCCTTGTCTGCATTTTATTACTATTATTATTTTTTTAAGCAACAGGAAACAGGAACTGGAAGTCAGAGAGTAAAAAAAAAAAAATAGCAAGGCTGATAGCCGCACAAAGTCCCTCTTGGGCCAAAAGTAATATGCTTGGCACGGGAACAAGAAGCCCATTTATGAGGAGCAAAGACCCACCCATTCCAGCTACCACGCACCAGCACTCACTCCTAGCCCCACAGGGCTCCACCTGGCTCCTTCTAGGGTCTGGCAAACTAGGGACTTACAGGGCATGGGGCACACCTGCCTCTAATCATCTCCCAGGCTCTCTTTCAGGAACCCAGGGGTCAAAGAAAAACAAATTAGCATGGACAGCGGCTGGAAACCTCCTCTCCCGGACAGAGGACAGAGGAAGCACGGATGGGAGAGCTGGGAGTTTATATTTAGCAAGGTCTGCACTGCTGAGCACAGACTACTGCCCTGAGGTCTTAGAATGGCATTCGGCTACCACTCTGTGCCTAGAGCTTCCAGTGTCTGAGGTGGTGAGGGAAGACTGATGAAAGTATCCCACAGGCATTTCCTGTCTAGCCTGAGCCAGGCTCTGCGTTGGAGCCCAGAGCACACATGCAATTATGACAGACAGAGCGCTGCTGCCCACATGATGCAAGGCAAGACTCCTCAAATGTCCAGGTTACCTGGTGACCTACGGCTATGCCCAGAGTTTCTGGCTCAAGTGCAAGTAGGCCCAGGAGTTTGCATCTCTAATGATCATCTCATTGGCTATTCCAGAATCCTAGGCTTTTGAGAATCACAGGCCTAGGAAAGCTGAAAGGGCAGTCATTATACTCTATCAAATGTGCTGTGCTGGCTAGTTTTGTGTCAACTTGACACAAGCCAGAGTCATTTGGGAAGAGGAAACCTCAACTGAGAAATGTCCCTATCGAGACTAGCCCCTGGGCAAAGCTGTGAGGCATTTTCTTGATTAATGATTGATGTGGGAGGGCCAGCTTAAACTGCAGGGGTGGCCAGCCCTGGTCAAGTGGTCCTGGGTGCTCCTGAGTGCTATAAGAAAGCAGGCTGAGCAAGTCATAAGGGGCAACCAGTGAGCAGTATTTCTCCATGGCCTCTGCTCCTTCAAGTTCCTGTCCTGACTTCCTAGGATGACATACTGCTAGATGGAAGTATAAGAAGAAATAAATCTGTCTTCCCAAAGTTGCTTTTGGTCATGGTGTTTATCACAGCAATGGGATGCTATGGATAGGAACCCTAAGAGATGGTCACAGAGGGACACACACACACACACACACTGACTGAAAGCCGTCCTTTTGCTCATTCTTTAGCATCCAGGGCTGGTTTCCTATCAACATCCAGAAGGAAAAAGGGGACAGAGCAATGGATAAGATGGGAACCGAGAAACAGGGTCTACCACAAGGAGGAGCTTGGTGAGTTCGCTACACAGGATGGTCTGCAATGTCTCAAAGGAAGCAAATTCTTCTTAAACTGGGAGGGCAGCTCACCTGACAGAGGGAAGAGCAGATGCATAGGGCAGGTCACACACTCCCCCCACCCCTACACACTCCCCCCCACCCCTACACACTCCCCCACCCCCTCCACACTCCCCCCACCCCTCCACACTCCCCCAGCCCTCCACACTCCCCCACCCCTACACACTCCCCCACCCCTACACACTCCCCCTACCCCTCCACACTACCCCATCCCCTCCCACACTCCCCCCACCCTTCCACACTCCCTCACTCTCCCCTCGCCTCTCCATGCTCCCCCCACCCTTCCACCCTCCACCTCCCCTACCCTGCTTCCCAGCCTCTGTAACCAGTGCATGTTTACGCTGTGCAGCTAGGTCTTCAGTGAAGCAGAAAGGACCCGGATAAGGCAGTGTGCTGCCCCATCCCTAAGACAGTTCCACTCTGAGGATGCTTCCTGCTCCTGAGACGGTCTGAGAGAAGAGGAAGTAGTCGGATGCTCACTTCAGACAGAAAAGAAGTGGTTCTTTCTAATCTCAGGTTGTCAACCCAAACCAAAGCAATGCACATAGTGGAACTCTCCACACTTAAAGACTAAAAGGCATGAAGCATAAGAGTGAATAAATAACCCAGATGAATAATTTACATTCACTTGCCCAATCAAACCCAACACATCTGAATACTAAGAATTATAAGATAGAAATGTGACTTCTACTTCTGGTATGCGAACAGTGTAATAAAGCATTATCTACAGCTGCTATCAAGAAGCCTTAGGCTTAAGGATCCTCCCTCCTCAAAAGCCTTAAAATATTGATTTTAAATCAGTGAAGAGTCATTATTTTACTTTTGAGACATGAGGGGAGAAAACTGCATCGACACCAACAAACTTCTGGGCTCCGTAAATAAGCGCAGGCGTGAGAATGGATACGGAATGCGCTTCGGGGACTGCGGCGTTAAAATCTGCAAGACGCTGGTAATTTTCCAAAAGTCAGAAGACTAAAGCACATTTATAGAAAAGCTCCAGGCAGGTCACATTACATTTTCCCCCCGGTTGTGACTCAGCACCCTCTCACCCATAACTGACAGCAGGGAACCCTGCTCGAGACCAGGGAGGAGTGAGGAAGAGACAACAAACAGGCCAAGTATCCAGTTCTTTGCCTTCAAGTTCAGGCATCTAGTGCCTGGTCCTAAACAAGGGGTGTCAGGAAAAGCTCGGGCTATGTAAACCAAGCAAAGGCCAACTGCATCATTCCAAGATGGCGTCCAGCTATCACCCACTGCCAGCCCATGCTCACCAATTGGTTTTCTCATTTTACAGGGCAAGCACCAGCCCCACCCACATCCTCTCAGGGCAGACAAATTTGGAGGTATGGTAAACAGAGTCAGTTTTCTCTTCTATTATTATTCCGGTAAGGTCTCTAGTGTATTTTTTTCTCTCGGGTTTGTATCTCTTGGGCTGGTCTCTAATACCGCTGAGGATAAGACACTAGCTAGCTATTCCGAGGGCTGCCTTGACCAAGCCCAAAGTCACTATTACTGTAATGTATAGTGTACCAGGATTTGACTTATGCTAAATATTAGAATACATGATGACTCTTAAGAGTCTTGGGAATGGAAGCAAAATTTGGTAACAGTAACAGTCTTTTCCCCATGATTTTTAAGATTAAAAACCCACAAGTGGGAACATTACAGTACTGTACTCTTTAAAATTAAAATATAATTATTGTGCTTCTGATGTACAAGGTACTGTTCTACTCTTCTATTGCATAACACCACCTGGTAAGTGCTGTATCCAGTCCTGCCCCATCTGATCCCACAAAACTTGGCCAGACAAAGATGGAACAAATATTATTCCTATTTTCTCAGTAAAGAAATAGACTTTCACAATGACAAGGAACGTGCTCACAGTTTTTCTAGCTCTTCAATTAGAAAAACTTCATTCAGTTTGGAACATATTCGATGTGCTGAGTGAATTTTAAAGATGAACAATAATGGGTGCCCGTTCAGGAACTCAGTGGCACTGAAGTAAACTGTTCAGGCTGCTGGGGGTTTGATAGCTAATCTTTAACATTTGATGCAAAAAGTTCAGTGTACGGTTAAAGAAGAGCACATGAAAAAGAGGTTTTCTGAGATGAAGGTTTAAAACATACAGAGATCAAAGTGAGGGATTTTTAAAAGTCTTTTCTGAGTTTTTTTTAAAATAAAAACAAAAACAAATAAAAAACCAGGATCTTCACTACGTGATATCCTAATTGTCCTTGAACTCAGAGAAATCTCCTTGCTTCTGCTTCTGAGCGCTGAGATTAATGGTGAGTAATAGGTTTAAAGGCATGTGCACCAACTTTGCTCTTTTTAGAGATATATCTCAACTTTGGTTGTACATAACACCACTACATTTTCCAGCCTCCCTTGCAGCTAGGTTTGCTAATGTAGGAAGCATTCTCAATGTAAAGCTGAGGGATTACATGACAATTTGTAAGAGATTGCCTTACAAACCTCTCACCGAGCAAAGAATCAACTCCCACGAGGTCTGCTTTGAGCTCTCAGAGACGACCCCAAACCTGCTGCCATCTAAATTAGTCTTTTCAATCCTGTCTTGTGGAGTTCTAAAACACAGAGCTGCTGGAACACAGCTTTCTAAGTTCCCACTCACTCATTCTCCACAATCTCCTAGTCCCAGCACTTCGGCCTTACTTCCAAACATTGCCAAACATTTCAAATCTAGGCAATGGGCTGCCCCAACTTGTCACAACTCTTACGAAGTATACACAAGATTCAACTAAACCCAAGCAACAACCACCCACCCTTTTCATTCAACGATTTTAATTCTTTAATCTGCATCTCTTCCCCCTAGAATGCACAATCCCAGATCAAGAAAGAAAAGTCAAGATTCTCCAGGGGAAAATGGGAACGCAGCAGCTCGGCTTCTCTTTACCAGCAATCAAAGAGCAGCACTGAGAGCTCCACACTCTCTGAGATGCTAGGCTGTTGGCAGAAAAGAGGCAGGGGTATTTGCGGATCCCATCTGCCAGGAATGCACGTGTAGAAAGTGTCATTAAAAAAAAAAAAACAACTCAAAATAGAATATAGTGCAATACAATATTAGGGGACTGAACCGAAGTTCCAGGAAGGGACAAAACTGGAATGATTATTCTCAAAACTCTCACACAACAAATTTGTGCTCCAAGCTTATAAAAAACCTTTTCTTTTCTGTATAGATTAGGATATGCAGCTAGTTAGGGCTTAAATCACAAATCCTTAGAGGGAAAAAAAAAGCTAAAAACAGATCTAAAGTCCTTAATGAAAAGACCACATTTGCTCTGCTCCAAAACTGCCTCCCACCACAGGGGCACGATGTAAATTTTCTGAAGATGAGCCAATGCAGTTAACAATGGTCCCCTTCTTTTCTTATTTCAATTTTGAAAAATTCCAGGAGATGTCAAAATAACATCTATATGAATGAAAGCTTTGGGGAAAGAGGAGGATCCTGAAGGGCAAAGAAGCTGAGAAAGGGAGATGGGAGATTGGCTAGGGAGGGACATTCAGTGTGCCTGCTGAATCTGAGTCCCACTTGGCTGTGATGCCCAAAAGGAACCAGCATCCCTGCCTATTTTCTACCCGCCCACAGATGTACTAGGAACCCCACTAGCCTAAAGATTACAGCCAATATGCTCAAATTATATTTCTACCAGAAAAAAAAATGTTCTTGAGGCAGGCGCTAAGAGATTTCTGATCTGCAGGGTCTCGAGGAGGGATTCTAAATTTATTGCTACAGGAATAGTTATGGGCTCCTTTTTCTTTCTCAGCCTAGAATACCATCCGTACACATGTAAAGACTGATTTATACAAGGTTTTGTCCTGAATTTGCTCCAGTTTTTCCCTTGCTAGATATATGGATAAGGAGTGTCCATTTATAAAGGATGGCTTACGTGTCCTTGAATTCAGGTACATGCTAAGTATCCTCTGCTTTAATGCTCTCTCCATTGCTTTCTCTAGGAAAGACATCCCTATGAAGGGAAGGCTTTTGAGAGAAGACAGCTTGTCACACAAAAATATCCTCATGTCTCAGGAGTGGAGGCTAAGTGAAATTTTTTAGAAGCAAATAAAGCAGATGCTGTATCAGAGTCTTTCTTGTGGCAGACAAAACAGGGCAACATCAGAGGGGACTGAGCATCGGGTGATGTGCAGCGCTTTGTCCGCCACGCTGTGTGCCTCCTCCTTCAGAGGAACAAGCCCTGTGCCTTGCTGTGTTACAGATGAGCTGTGATAAATGAACAGAGAGCAGCTTTAGCTTCCCCTTAGAATATTACAGTTCAAAGCACCCAACCACGTAGCCAGGAACACAAAAGAGTCAGAAAATACAATTTTCTTGTTGTCAACTCCCTCTGAGGGACAGTATAAACCACTTTAAAAAAAATTCGGTATATTCTTTTTTTACATTTCAAATGATTTCCCCTTTTCTGCCACTTTTAAAAACAGGAGATTATTTTAGTATGAATTTTCCTTTCTTTTTTCTTTTCTTTTCTTTCTCCCATCCTTCCCCCCCCTTTCTCTCCTCTCTCTCCCCCCTCCCCTGATATAGAAAGATACTTGTTTAATAATCCCCCTTCTGCCCCAATGACTAGCTCATTTAAAAAGCTACATTTTACTTTGTTGACAGAGTGATAACTATATAAGTTCTTACTGCAGATAAAGACTATATCTAATTTAAACTTGGTCCAGATTTCACCTGGCCACTTATGAAGCCTTTATCTCTCTCTTGAGGCCCTTGTGTCTGTAAAGAAATATAGAAATGGGATGTCTAATTATTTCTATACATTTGTGAACTAAGATATAATTTCTTTCTTTTTTTTTTAACATTTATTTATTTATTTATTATATGTAAGTACACTATAGCTGTCTTCAGACACACCAGAAGAGGGTGCCAGATTTCATTTTGGATGGTTGTGAGCCACCATGTGGTTGCTGGGATTTGAACTCAGGACCTCTGGAAGAGCAGTCAGTGCTCTTAACCTCTGAGCCATCTCTCCAGCCCCCACATAGAATTTCTTTTCTTTTTGTTTTTTTGTTTTGTTTTTCAAGACAGGGTTTCTCTGTGTAGCTCTGGCTGTCCTGGAACTCACTCTGTAGACCAGGTAGGCCTCAAATTCAGAAATCTGCCTGCCTCTGCCTCCCAAGTGCTGGGATTAAAGGCGTGCACCACCGCTGTCTGGCTTTCCTTTTTTTTTTTTTCTTTTTTTTTTTTTTTTTTGGTTTTCTTATTTTCTTCTCTAAAGAAAAATGTAAAGTATTTATCCCCTAGTGATATCTACGCACTGATTTAAGTTGGTAAGCTACCCCTATGTGGTAGTTTGAATGAAAATGGCCTGCATAGGCTCATGGGGTGGGGGGAGTTTTTTTTGAAAGCATTAGGACTGTGAACTTGTTGGAGTACGTGTGGTCTTACTAGAGGAAGTGTGTCACTCGACTAGAGGAAGTGTGTCACTCGAGGAGGACTTGAGCCAGGCCCAGTGTCACTCTCTCTTCCTGCTGCCTACAAATCCAGATGTAGAACTCTTGGCCCCTCCATCACCACATCTGCCTGTGTGCCACCATGCTTTCTGCATTGATTATCATGGGCTAAACCTTTGACATGTAAGCCAGCCCCAGTTAAATACTTTCCTTTGTAAGAGCTGCTATAGTCATAGTGTCTTTTCATAGCAACTGGAACTCTTATCAAAACACCATTCAGAAAGAGAGAGAGAGAGAGAGAGAGAGAGAGAGAGAGAGAGAGAGAGAGAGAGAGAGAGAGAAACCATAACCTGATTCATCCATCTATCAGAACAGTCTAATTTGACTAGCAACAGCACTGTTATATTCTCATGAGGGAAATGGATGCCCAATTATTTCTATATATCTGTGAACTAAAATATATCTTATTTTCTTCTCTAAAGAAAAATGTAAAGTATTTATCCCCTAGTGATTTATAGGCATTGAGTAGTCTCAAGTATATATGTCATGTCCCTATGCATCCAGTACTATGGAGGGTATGAGCTAGGGTATTCCTAGAAAACTGAATCCACTAGGGCCCATCAATTATACAAAGAAAGAATACATGGCATAGGAGTCAGACCCTGGAGCAGTACCACGTAGCAGAAGAAACCATACACTGGACGTACGTACACTATATGGACAGACGTTATACCTAAGTATATGGGGGAAATGTCCCTTAAGTAACATGTGTCCACTTTCTCAAAACAACGATGCACACTGCCAGAATACTTCTGAAGTTGGCATGAGCCATTACACGCGGCAGCCATTACACACGGCGATGGTTGTTACGGGTAGAAAGCAACTGTTAATTGTGGCTCTGCCCCTTCACCTTTTTGTAATTTCACTTAGACATTTCTCAGAAAAGACTCATTTCTACTAAGCCTTGCCTCTTAGGTCCGTATAGAAAGAACTGACTCCTATTAGCATGGCATTCAACTCCCTCTGCGCCGTCCCATGCCCGCCTCTCATCTCGCTCCTTCAGGCCACTTCTAATCTATTTATCTAGATACTATGAATCTTACGCAATGCCACATATATTGTTTCCCAAACTTTTGTCTGTACTATGGGCTGGAATCATCCCTTCTCCCTAAAACTAAACCCTGGGTTACTTCTACAAAGTCGGTAATTACTGCCCACCCTTAATGTAAGGAATCTTCTCGCCACGCCCTCCCCTCCCATCAGAGATGAAAGCATCAGGTCGTTTGACATGAGTACCATAGTTTCTGCTATGAGACATTTTTTTCTCAGCTCTTAAACAATGGAGTCAAAGACTCTGTATAGACCTATGACGGATGCCAGGGAAAATCGAAGCTATTGTTTTGATTGTTTTTCTTTTGGCAGGCTTTTATGTACCACATTCATGTATCTAGAACTTAACACACAGGCAACAAAACACTAGCAGAAGTTCTGAGCAGGAAAATCCAATATTGCAAGATTTTTGACAACACAGCGAACAGATGAGCTGGAGTTGTGTGTTTTTATATACAAATTATGCATCATAGCACATGCTTGAATATTGCACATCAGTAACAGAAGTGAAAATACACAGCCAAAATAAGATCATAAACTCCATATCCAGTACTGTTCAGCTATCTATATATCGGAGATTAAAATACCAGTCACTGGCCATTTAAAAGATTCCCTCCTCTCAGCGTGTAACCGTTGCCATGACAACATGACTTCCAGCTATATCTCTTCAAACAAGCACACCCTTGAAGAGAAAAAAAAGGAGCTCAATCAGATTAAATAAAGAATATATTGACCAGTTTTAAAATGGAAAGGAAACATGCTTTAACCCAGGGTTACCCAATATAACATCTTTGAAACCCCTGCAAGTTATAGAAGCGGAATGGATTTCTGTGAAAGCAATTATATTGTGCTTAGCAGCTGTATCCTTGACACGTAAGAACACCATATGTTTAGGTTTCACGTATCAGTCCTGCAATTAGTGAGGGATTTTCCAAAGCATCCTTGCCTTTATCCTTACTGCTGTTATCCTAAACCTGCCCACCTTAAAGGGCACCAACCGCTGACCACCGGCCACCTTTCTGCTGTCTTACGCCTTCGGAAGGATGTGCCCTTAGCAGGAACGCATCTCCGGATTCAAGAGATGAGGGGGGGGGGGAAGTCTGGGTTCATCACCCTAAAGTGCTCCATTATCTCTCCAGCTCTCCCAAATTATCTTTATGTAAGACATCATTATAATGGCCTTATAAATTAATTTGGAGACCACGTTACAGCCAATAATGACTCGTAAGTAGGAGCTACAAATGGAAGAGGATTTGCATAAAAGTTTATAAATTGATTCAATTTTCTCATATCTCCCCTGCGTTGAATTTTCAATTAACATTGACACCCTCTTCCCCATCCACCTTTTTTTCTGCACCAAAAGTATTTCGGAGAAATGAATTGGGAGTGTGTGTATTGTTTATGTGTGTCTTTGTCCATGTCCGTTTGTATCCCCGTGTGCCTGTGAGTCCCTGTGTTCATGCATGTACATATATGCACCTGTGGGTAAAGATGTGCATGCATCTGTGTGCATGTGGAGGTCAGGACAACTAAGGGGAATGTCAGTCCTCAGGCTCCAAATGCTTTTTAAAAAAATGACTCGTTTTATTTTATTTTGTTTTATTTATAGACAAGTGTCTCTCACTGGCCCATAACTCACCAAGTAGGCCAGGGAAACCCAGAGATCAACCTGAGTCTGCCCCCTTCCCCTCCCCCACCAGCACCTCCTCCACCATCTCCTCCCTCACCATCCCCTCCCCACTACTCAGACTGTAAGTGCACTCCACGTGGCCATGTTCATTTTAAGATGAAGATGACTTATGTGCCCAGCCCTTACGCGTTTCAGCAGTGTCTTGTCAATGGGACCAGAGTATCCCAGTGCCTTGGGCTAAACTCAGAGCAGACTCTATCCAAGGAGGCATTGAGGTGTGGGGGGCACAGGCACCATTGCTGAGCAGAAAACAGGCTTGACAAACTGAGAGGAGCAGGGCAGAAGCTAGGGCGGCCAACTGAGTGCTGTGGGACCCGAGTCTGAGCTAATTTTAGCACTGCAAGTCCTGCGCGTTCTGTGAAAACTCAGTCCCAGGCCAGCTGTCACCTCCGGCTCAGCACAAATGAAGGACTGTCCCTTGTCAAACACTGAGGTGCTTTTTTTTTTCCTTAAGAACAGCAAACACACATTTGTCCCCTGCCTTTAGGAAGTCTCTGGTTCACAGCGCACAGGTCTTTCTGACAGTACCATCTATTTACCATTTACGTCCCAGAGGTAGAAGGATTTTCTTCATACAATATCTTCCTCTCAGAGTCCCTGGCTTGGGTTTTGTGAGAATAATTCCTATAACCACCCAAAATATACATATTATATAATTATATATTACATATATTATATGTTATTTTATTATATTTTATACATAAACATATTCACTTTCTATATATAAATCATATATATTAATTTTATTATATATACATTATATTATATAATTATGTATAATTATATAATATATTATATAATATATATTCCTATGACCATCCAGTCAGTATATTTCTACTGACTAATAAAGCCAGGGACACCTGACAAACAGAGCTGTTACACAGTTCTTCCCTATGAGACTCTAGGTTTGGGAGGAGGGAAAGATTTTATTCTAAAAACTTAGCCTCTATATAGAGAAACACTCCATTGTCTATATAAACCCGCCTCCACGTTTCTTTGATTTCCTTCATTAATTTTCTTCACAAGTAATTTCCTCCGTTACTCAGGTACCGGAGAAGGCAGTCTATAGTACTGACAAGCACAGAAGGCAAGTTCTGGGCTCATTTGAATAAAGGATGCAGAGACTGGAGGGAGGTCCCCGAGGAACACATTACACATCTTTATGCAGAAATGGGAAAATGGAGAAGTCAGCGGCTCTCCCAAACTCCCCCTTCCCAGCCCATTATAAACGCAACTGCTCCTGCATTCTGCAATTTTTTTCCTCCAAATGTTTTCCTTATATGGTCATCACAGGAGCAGCCACTTCCTTTTTAGTAAATGACATCTGAAAAACCACCAAAGAGTCAACAGCTTTAACTTAATACCAGCAAAATGTCTTAAAGCGCACAAAGAAAATCTGTCACAGCCCCGCGTTCCCCCTACACCTGCAGGCTCTTAATCCAAAGGTAGGCTAGGTGCTAGTAGGACATATAACCCTAGTAGTGAGGAAACTGAGGCAGGAAGATTTAATTCAAGGCCAGACTCTCTCTCTCTCTCTCTCTCTCTCTCTCTCTCTCTCTCTCTGTGTGTGTGTGTGTGTGTGTGCGTGTGCGTGTGCGTGTGCGTGTATATCTGGGAGTTGTTGTGAGCCTTTAATTCCAGTGATGGCTAAACAGAGAATTCCTGTCTCAAAAAAATAAAAAATAAAAAAATAAAAAATAAGAGAGAGAGAGAGAGAGAGAGAGAGAGAGAGAGAGAGAGAGAGACCGAAATTAGAATTCCTCTGAATTCCCAGTCTGTAGCTCCACACTGACTTACATGTGATTATGCTATCACATATGTGCCCCTTCATGTTTAGACACTGGATCTTACAACATAGGCTTGGCTGGCCTGGAATGCAGAGATCCACCCTCCTCTGCCTCCAGAATGATCTTTAAAGGTGTGTGTTACCATGCCTGGGGGGTGGGGGGGGGGTGGGGGGTGAGGGGTAGGGGGGGTCAGGGTTGGGGTAAGTCAATTAATTTATAAGAATGGTGACCAGAAAAAACAAAGAGAACAGTGACCAGAAAAAACAAAGAGAATACTCAGGTTCAGTCTTTAAACAGTGGTTCTCAACCTGTGGGCTGCGACCCCTTGGGACTGCATGTCGGATATCCTGCCTATCGGATATTTACATTATAACAGTAGCAAAGTTACAGTTATGAGGTAGCAACAAAAATTACTTCATAGTTGGGAGGTCACCTGAAATAAGGAACTATATTAAAGGGTCTCAGCATTAGGAAGGTGCTAGTAGAACTATACACAAGTTCTAGAACTATCCACTGCTCTAGAACTATACACAAGTGCTCTCAAAAAAAATCCCTCCCAACTCCCTAAACACAAATCTATACTTGGGGAACTCATTATCTTCTAGGATGCTTGCTTTCTAAAGAATTAACTCGAACAAGCCTTTAAAAGCCCAAGTCCCTAACAGATCGAATTTCTCAACTTAACAGATATTGCAAGTCACTCCCAATTTCAAAGAGGCTTCTACACAGTAAATATCAGGCACGGGTTCACTCACTTGATGCAGGGAACATCCGACAGGCATCACGCAGTAGTCGGGCGCCGGATCTCAGCAGGGAGCACAGGACACCCCACACTGCCTCACGGAGCTCACAGCTCTCAGGAAAACGGTGGCATCTAGTTAGCAGTTTGCAGTCACGCCGAGCATTCTAAAAGAAGCCACACGTCCCGTGGGCACTTCAGTCACGGCTAGCATAGTTGGTGCCCAATGGACTGACTGTAAGTTCTATGAGCCCAAGGACAGATTTTAATTTTGGTCAATGGTTATACCCCCAGGGCATTATAGAAGGTACGTAAAGATAATTTGTAAAATGAAAAACTCTTAGTCTCCACCCTAACAGTCTACGGGAGACGTGTATCCTAAATCATAAATACTCTGTGGGAAGTAGTACTATATGAAATACTAACTTAGGAATTAATTCCTTCTTCTCGTAAGCTTATTGGAACGACATAGGCCCCTTTCCTTAATGTGAGGCCTAGTCTCCAGTTCTTCCAGAGCTGTTCTCTGCTCTTTCCATTCTGCCCTGTGTCCCATGTCACTGACCATGTGAGACTCCGCAAATGAACACGATCAGGAGGCAGAAGAGGTCAGAGCACTCTCTGCTAAGGAGCAGGTCAGCTGGGGTCAGGGGCAGGCCACGCCCTCTTCTAGCCATATGTCTACCTCCCAGCTCTTCCTGGCTTCTAGGCCACTTGCTCCTTGGAAGCAAGACCCTCAAGGCTCACCCCCTCCTTGGGGTCCCTTCCCATCTTGCCCCCACCCCTAACTTCTCTTTAAGTAACTTTTCCTTTTAGTAAAAATCCTCTTTAAGCTCAGCCTCAGCACTGTTCCAGGGCGGCCATTTTACCAGCACGTCCTTGGTCATGGAGGGTCACACCTGATTGTACCTGCTCCTTGGAGTGCTCAATACAGTACCACAGAGCGAACGGTTTAAAGTAACTGAAAGTTACCGTTCCTTAGCTCTAGGAGCTACACATCCAGAATGAAGGAATTGGCAGAGCCAGGCTTGCTTCTGAAGCGCTAAGGGAGATGTCTCCCTTGCTACGTCACTTCCGGGCAGACCTGCCGCGTACCGAGGATGGGAAGCTTCAGTCCCTCTTTGTCTTTCTGTAGCCATCTCCTGTGGCTGCACCCTCTCTGCCAGGGGTGGCATTAGATATCTCGCTCAACCACTCCACATTATTTTTGAGACAGAGGTCTCTTGCTGGACCTGGAGCTGGCTGTTTTGGCAAGATTAGTTGGTCAACAAGTCTCAGGGATCCTCCTGGCCCCACCTTCTCATGCTGGGATACAGGCATAAGCTGCCACGCCTGGCTATTTATGTGAAAACTGAACTCAGGTCCTCATGTTGGTGCAACAAGTACTTTACCAAGTGAACAATCCCCCTGGTCTTTCATTTCCCTGGATTAGGGCCCAAGTAACACTTTGCTTTAACTTGGCTAAACCTATAATATCACAATAAGGTTAGACTCAAAGGAATTCAACATAACTTTTTGGAGGACATAATTCAATACTGTAACAATTCAACACTAACAAT
Source organism: Apodemus sylvaticus (assembly GCF_947179515.1). Lineage (NCBI taxonomy): Eukaryota > Metazoa > Chordata > Mammalia > Rodentia > Muridae > Apodemus > Apodemus sylvaticus. The sequence goes on along the minus strand of NC_067482.1, from coordinate 43,887,106 downwards.
AATTACTATATCTGAGAATACTTATATCCAAAATTACCTGAGTATAGGGAAAAACAGTTACCATAATATACTTTTACCTTTTTGCCCAGGTCTAATCACATAGCAGATACAATATATGCATGTTCAAACAGACCATTAAATCAATAAATGAAAGGCATGTGTTTATGAAGAGACTGGTGGTTTTATTACAGCAAATGGAATTTTAAAAGTCACAGGGTACCTAGCCACCAGGGTCTTAAGAAGATTGTGTGCAGTTTGCCTATACATGTAGCGTAAGTCATAGCCAAAGGCCCTGTCTGCATAAACCACGGAGAAACCAATCTCCTTAGCATGACCTGAGACCAGTGAACAGTTTATGGCTGTATGTGCGTTGTATCTCCAGCTCATTTCTGAGGTTACGTAAGATGCATGCAGTAACAGGATCCCTGTCCCCAGGAAGCTCACAGTGCTCCTGAGGCTGGGCCAGCTTTACTTGTAAACCTTGGTAGACCTGCACACTGAAGCTGGGTGCTCATCCTCTGTTTATTAATATACCCCAAGCTAATCTGACCTCTTTCTAGAGACTCAAGGCTACTACCCCAAATACCAACTGCTACCACATTGTCTGTAGTACTGCTAATGGACGTGCTCTGAAGGTCAGCGTCCTGTTCCTTTCTCTCCACCTGACCTAAAGCTGGGCTATCTCCTTACTGAAGAGCACAAGCTCCCTCCATCCATTCTCTCACCACTCCCTTCCCCCAACCTACTACATCCCGTCTGTGATACTTATGAAACTGTCAGAAACATGTCCAAACAACAGTGAGGTTCCTCAGTCTCCCTTGCCCTCAAATATCGCAGTACTGAGAGCTTTGTTGGGAGGCTGCATTTAGTTTCCAAACACCTCAGTTACTCTTAGAAGAAACAGCATGGGCTGTCTTAGTTCCCTAAGACTTGCATGGGCAGCAAGGGAGGTCTGAGGACAGCCATGGCTCCAAGTGGGAGGTGCCTGCTATCTTTCTAGGCAGGGACAAGGCTGAAGAGGGGATGGGACTCTTCCACCCCTGAAGTGAATGTTTCAGAACACAGCCAAGGAAACATCTCCCTGGTTTCTCTAAAGCCTTCGGCCTTTCCTTTAGTGATCCAATTCTCTCTATTTTCTGCACAACAGTGGCTTTCTGTGTTGAACAGCACATAATCACTGTTAACAGTGTCTGATTTGTGCTTAAATACAGTCAGACTCCGCAGTAGAACTGTACCTTGAGGCTGCAGCCCTCAAGGAAATTACTTCTAGAACAGTAATAGGAACTTGCTAGTTACTGATAAGCTTTGGGATGGTTTGCATAAGCTTGGCCCAGGGAGTGGCACCGTTTGGAGCAGTAGCCTTGTGGGAGTAAGTGTGACTTTGTTGGAGTAGGTGTGTTATGTCACTACGGGTATGGGCTTTAAGACCCTACTCCTAGATGTCTAGTGTCTTCCACTGGTGGCCCTCAGATGAAGATGTCGAACCCTCAGCTCTGCCTGCACCCTGCCTGCCTGGATGCTGCCATGTTCCCTTCTTGATGATAATGGACTGAACCTCTGAACCTGTAAGCCCGCCCCAAGTAAATGTTGTCCTTATAAGAGTAGCCTTGGTCAAGCTGGGCGGTGGTGGTGCACGCCTGTAATCCCAGCACTCTGGGAGACAGAGGCAGGCAGATTTCTGAGTTCGAGGCCAGCCTGGTCTACAGAGTGAGTTCGAGGACAGCCAGGGCTACACAGAGAAACCCTGTCTGGGGGATTGGGGGGGGGGGGAAGTTGCCTTGGTCATGGTGCCTGTTCACAGCAGTAAAACCCTAAGACAGGCATCTTCAGGGTTGGGATGGGGCGCGGGTGCTCCACAGTGCTGAGTTATAATTAGGGAGGAGTAAAGTACTCTGGTCTGCTGCTGTGATCACAGACAATGATAATCCAGGGTAGACTGTAGAAAGCTTATAACAAATTTTTTGAATGCTTTCTTCCATAAAGAAATGTTAATTGTTGGAGACAAAATTAAAAAATTCAAACATTATGCAATGGTTACATGTATTGACACGTTACCTTGTATCTCATAAGTATGGATAGTTTCTACATGCTATGTATCAGTTAAATAATGATTGAAAAATGCCTTCCTTTACTTGAGCACTGTGTGAAACATGCCATGTGCCCCCTCTACACAGTCTTAGGTCTTCAGTTAGCCTAGCAGGGAGAACCAGGGTGGTGAGGACTCCTGCCAGTGAAACAGCTCTCAGGCAAGGGAGTCTCAGTGAAGTAGGCAATGAAGACCGCTTTCTCCTCCTCTGTAAGCCTTGCTCGGCACAAACCAGGGAGCAGACTATTTTCTTAACACTTGAACGGTTCAGACTCTACACATCCTTGTTTAATCTAACCAGGAAATATAAGTTATTCGAAAGACTGCATTTAGGTGGGTTTCCCCCCTCCCCCTTCTTGGTTTTATTCCCTTGCTTGAGACTCCAAGGGTATGGTATGGTAGGCTGGTCTTGAAGTTGCAGTACAGCTGAGAATGACCTTGGATTCCTGATCCTTCTGGCTCTACCTTCTGGGTGCTGGCATTAGAGGCAGGAGCCACTATGCCCAGCGCAAAGGTAAAAAACAATGTTTTATCATTCATTCTTTCTGTCCTCTATTAAAAAAATCCATCTTCACAGGAGAGACTCAACAGTAATTTTAAATGGTGCTTACTGTAATGTGAAAGGCAGTTTACCACAAAAACTAACTCAGTCAATAAGACTCAGTAAGACAGTCTCTGGGTGGTCTTTCCTTCAGTCTCTGCTCCACACTTTGTTTCCATAGTTCCTCCTGTGAATATTTTTTCCCTTTACCTGGGTATTCATCCTATAAACAGTCATCAAACCCCAAAACTACTATGGATGATAAGAAAAGAAGTGCGTACTGAAAGGAGCCTGTTATGGGTGTCTTTTGGAGGGGCCTTGCCAGAGCCTTACAGATACAGAGGCAAATACTAGCAGCCAATCATTGGACTGAGCACGGGGTTTGCAATGGAGGAGTTGGGGGGGGGAAGGGGTGTGTTGCACCCCAATAGGAAGAAAGACAGTGTTGGCCAACCCCCAGGACTCCCAGGGACTAAGCCATCAACCAAGGGGCACACATGGTTCCAGCCAAAAGAGTGGCAGAGGAATGTCTTGTCAGGCATCAGTGGGAGGAGAGGTCCTTAGTCCTGTGAAGGCTCAACAGAGGCCCCAGTGTGGGGAAATCTAGTGGGGGTCGTGGGAGTGGGTTGGGTGGAGGAGCATATTCTTGGAGACAGGGTGTGGGAGGATGGGTTGGGGGTTTTTGGGTAGGGGGAAAATGGGAAGGGGTATAAACTTTGAAATGTAAATGAAGAATAAATTCAATAAAAAAAAATCAAAAGAAAAAAAAGACTCAGATTCAGTAAGAAAATTAGCCAAGATGCTAGTTCTTCACCTGACACCAGGGGGCAGGCTTCTGTTTCAACATTAAACTAGCCAGTGTATATTATTATTTAGTCTGGGATGCCTGGGGAATATTACTTCTGTAGAAGCGCCTAAGTTTTAAACAGCAGGAGAGCTACACACACTTAGCATCTACGATCACAGAGCTTAGCAGGCAATGAACCTACTAGGTGAGGGTGGTCACAATTAGGTAGTGAGTCACATTTCTGGGGCTTGGATGCTTATTTAGACAACAACAGAATGGAATGGAATGGAGTGCAGTGAGATCTAACTTCTAACTTCGTACACACACACACACACACACACACACACACACACATGAAATGGCCAGCCCAGCCATTTGAGGAATGGGAACAGTCCCCAAACTTCCAAATGTGAAGCCTTCACCAGGGCATGGGGTACAGACATGTTCTACACCCAGGGTGTGTCTTTTGCTGTGTTCTTAGTAAGCACCTCTGGGGGAACAGTCCGAATTACAATGAACTCAGCATATTAAGCATTTTAAGGGCACTTGGGGCTTATTAGTGTCAAGGGCATCTAAGTATGACATCACATACATCAGAAACCTCCTTCCTGAGGTCTAATCTCAGACTAGGGCTTGCTACACTCCTCACAGATATGGAAATGACTACTGAAAGTATAGCTCAATTGATTTTCTTTTTAGTCTGCATTATTGTTTTCCTAGGTCTAACTAATAATTTAGAATTAAAGTCTAATTTTAGTAAATTTTTATTGATTGCTAACTCCATACAACTGAGCTATATAGAAGACAGAAAGAATGATGGTGGTTATAATAGAAATAAAAATATCCTTAAAATTAGTTTTTCATTGGTTTATATAAGTCTTATCACTGCTGACAGTTTTCCTAATAATCTTGTCCCAAAGGAATGATAAAACTTCATTTTCAAGTCTTTGAGTGGGGCATGGCAGCTCATGCCTCTAATTTCAACATGGACAAAGCCCTAGGTTCAATTTATAACACCCATTATACTGCGTGTGTTGGTTCTCACCCGATATACCAACAGGCGAAGGCGGGAGAATCAGGAGTCAAAGGTCAGCCTTGGTGCATCTGAGGGCAGACTTGGGATACATGAGACCCTATCTCAGTCAGTCAATAGAGGAATGAATGAGATCGCCACAAAGACTGGCCACGGTAACAGCCTTTGTTCTGATGGAGGTAAAGCACAAGTTCCATATAACAGGAGAGATCAAACACAGCATCGTGCTCCCGGATGCTGGAGGGCGAGACAGGGAGGAGACATGCAGCAAGAGCTCCAGGTAGAACAGTGCCAAAATGGTCCAGATATTCTCGTATGAACTGAAGAAAGACGCTGTCTTTTGTAGCTGTAACACAGTACTGAGGCAGAAGACGGCACAAAGGTAGGCAGAAATGGCTTTATTGCTACAATTGTATTGACCTTGGGGAACTAGCCCCTAAGCCAGCCTTGACAAGCACCAGAGGGGCTTGGTGACGTCAGCAAGGGTGTGCTTCATCTCCGTCAGCCCAGGGGCTGGAAGAAATGCTACCTCATTCCAGTCACACTGGCTGGTGGCGGACATCTGGACGCTCGTGACCATTAGCCACTGAGATTTACATTTGAAATTGAGAAGAAGCATCTCATAAGATGGATATAGATCTGTCCGCTGGGGGCATAAAGGCCAAGCACTATAAAAAGCACTATATAAAGTCTTGTCAGAGAAAGACTTTACACCAAAAGAAAGATAACTATTCAATCAGATCTGTACTTGAGTTGTTTTTCTTTTAAACTACCAAACATCAATGATTGCTTTCCACTGGGAAAAAGCATAGAAAATTACCTAATGGGCATCAACCCAACTGTCAACTACAAAAACGGCTTTTTGTAAGGCGGCTGAATCACGTAAGCTTTCTCAGTAGCTCCGTCACCCTCAGCTCTACAATTCCTTCACTGTGTTCGCCATTATGAAGATTATTGAGGTTTTATGCTCATTGAGTAAACAACAAAATCTCATTTTATCTAAGATTCCATTTCACTCGGTAACTAATTCATAACGCATTAGAAAGAAAATGCTCTGATTCAAGACGATAATGGCAAATAAGAAAATTATTCATTAATTCAATGAGCCCTGGATTTATTAATTCAAATCCTTAGAGCACATCTTTAAAAAATTTAAGAGTTACAGAGGAAATAAATGCAGCATGTGCCTGGGAGAAGAGCCAGCAGCCAGCCGGCTTTCTCTGCCTAGTGACTGGGGCTGTCAAGATGGCTTCTCACTGTGTCCTGAATGCAGGTTCTTGGGGAGATGCGGAGATCTAGGTTTCTCTAGTGCTTTTTGGTTTTAAATTTCCAAAGGAATAGGCAACAGACTTTGGCACATTTCTGAATGAATGACTGAATGAATGAAAACTAAAATTAAAGCTGCCTATTAGAATCTATACCATTTAAATTAGAGATTCCCCAGATGTTAATTTTTTATAGAGTTGTAAATCACCTTAAAAAAAAAAAAAACAAGATTTGGGATTGAAGAGATGGCTCAGTGGTTAAGAGCACTTGCTGGTCTTTGCAGATGGTCTGAGTTTTGTGCCAGCACCCATCTCAGGAGGCTGACAATCGCTTGTAACTTCAGTTAACAGAAGGATCCAATGTGCTCTTCTAGTTTTCGAGTATACACACATACACACACCCCTACGTCTTAAAATATAAATCAAGATCCAATACTTAATATACAATATACATCCTCGATTGATCATATAGGCAGAATCCTCTCAATTTACATGTTCAGAACAGCTTTTTTCTCCTGAGCATGGGCAAAAACTGAGTAATATCCTGCGATTATGTTGTATTATAAAGTGAAAGATTTTTCCATACTCAATTGGGTTCTCTCATTAGCTGCCTTTGAGTTCATGGACCAGGGTGAGCTTGGTCTAACTAAACAAGCCCTAGGTGAGGAAAACAGAAGTACTCCAACAGGGGAAGGGTGAGGCAGCAGATAGACCCAAGATGAAATTCAGACTGTCTCGGTTTGCTTTCTGTTGTTACGATGAACACCACGATTATAAGTAACTTGGGGAAGAAAGGGCCATTTTATCCTACAGCTGATAGTCCATAATTCCATAATTGAGGAAAACCAAGTCAGGAATGGTGTGTGTGTGTGTGTGTGTGTGTGGTGTGTGTGTTTGTGTGTGTATATAAACTGAAGCACAGACTGTGAAGGACTGCTGCTTACTGGCTTGTTTAGCCTTTTTATACAACTCAGTACCCCCCCACCCAGGGGAGGCATCACCTATGGTGGGCTGGGCCCTCCCACATCAATCATCAATGAAGGAAATGCCTCATCAATTTGCCTATGGCCCCATTTTATGGAGGCATTTTATCACGGGAGGCTCCCTCTACCAAGATGACTCTTGCTTGTGTCAAAACAAATCAACCAGGACAGGTAGTCCAAAAGCAGAGCAGTAGGCAATGCCTATGTGTACTTTTTATCAAACTGGCGCTTCTTCCTCAAATGCATCTCATCTCCCAGGTTCTTCTTAACTTAAAGAGAGCACTGATTCCTTTCTCAAACTGCAATGGAGTGCCATCAGCCTCAGATTCACTTAGGGATATTTATTAACAAGGATGGTTCCTTGGCCCCTACAAATCTGAATCTCAAAGAGTGAGGCCCCAGGCATGGGCATTTTTCATAGCAACCTTCTGTACACTAAATGTACGAGCAGATCCAGTGGCAAAAGTGCCTGCCAGAAAACCCAAAGACTGGAGTTTAATCTCAGAGCCTACACAGTTGGAGAGAACCAACTCCCAAAAGCTGACTGTACTGACTGGTTTTGTGTGTCAACTTGACACAGGCTGGAGTTATCACAGAGAAAGGAGCTTCAGTTGGGGAAGTGCCTCCATGAGATCCAACTGTGAGGCATTTTCTCAATTAGTGATCAAGGGGGAGGGCCCCTTGTGGGTGGTACCACCTTTGGGCTGGTGCTCTTGGGTTCTATAAAAGAGCAGGCTGAGTAAGCCAGGGGAAGCAAGCCAGTAAGAAACATCCCTCCATGGCCTCTGCATCAGCTCCTGCTTCCTGACCTGCTTGAGCTCTAGTCCTGACTTCCTTTAGTGATGAACTGCAATGTGGAAGTGTAAGCTCAATAAACCTTTTCCTCCCCAACTTACTTCGTGGTCATGATGTTTGTGCAGGAATAGACACCCTGACTAAGACACTGACCCTGACCATGGCACACACTGTGATACACACGCAGGCGTGTGTGCACAATAAATCAATCAGTGTAAAATTTCACGTGGCACTCTCCCTTGCACGATCCTTTATAGATGAGGCACGGTGAGCCCAAGCAACTTGTTTGTAGTGCTATATTTGTCAAGGAAGGGCCTTATAATTCGAATGCAGAATGCAACACTGACTGATGTTGATAGGGGAGCTGGAGATGAATCACTGTCTTTCCATTTTTCCACATGAATATTCTCCACCATTAACACAGATAATTAAGCCTTTGTGGTGCTCGGCAACAAGTAAACACATTAGGAAAAGAAATTCTACTTCATAAAGGTCTGTGATTGCTTCTCTCAGGCTGCCTGGGGGGTAGCTATTGTCTAAAGACACTGGGGGTACAGGATGCCCTGGGGTGAGTCTCTTCCTTGGAGATCAAGTAAGTAACAGCAAAATCTACCCTATGAGAACTTTCTATTTCACTCTATTTCAAACAACCCCACCCCCATATCAGCCAAACTATGTCCCTTCAAGATTCTAATTAATCTTGTCTATGAAATGAATATATAATCCCAAGACTACAAAATTTAGCTGCATGTGGACACAGGTCCATTTCAGAGGCAAGTAAGTTTAAATCAGTGGTTCTGAGCCTCCTAATGATGGTTAACCATAAAACTATTTCATTGCTACTTTATAACTGTGAATTTGCTACTGTTATGAATCATAGTGTAAATATCTGTGTTTTCTGATAGTCTTAAGAAACACCTACTCTCAAAGGGGTCTCGACACACACAGACAGGTTGAGAATCACTGGGTTAAATGAAGCGCTCACAGTAAGACTGCAATCCTACCATGACGTGACCAGAATCTTGCAAGAAGAAACGCCATAAAGGGATAGACACAGAGAGGGGTCCACAGAGCAGGACAGCATCTCAAGTCAATCAGAGAAGCCTCAGAGGAAACCTACCCAAGCCACAACTTGACCTTCAAATTCCAGGCTGCAGAACTGTGGGAAACAGATGTGGATTGTGCAAGCATCCTGTGTGTGTTTGGTGCTCCTTATGCAGGTCTGACAGGCAAAAGCCCTCAGGAAATAGGAAGTGCTTTCCTTGCTTGATAACCAAAGCTAGTAGATGATGTGCCTGACAGTGCATCCTAGCCGCTCTTCTCAGTCAGGGCAGATTAGTTCTCTGATTAAAGTAACGACTTTTCTTTCTTCAGGACTAGACAGAACCCATTTATTTAGTGAATTTAAAACACCTCGTATGTTCTCTGTAAGTGCTCATATTTGGCTATTTCTTAGGCCATCAAGTAACAAAGAGCCAGTGAAAAGAAACTTTATGCATCTGTGTATGGTAAGAATACAGATAGGAGGCCAGGGGTTCAGGGTGGGGGGCTTTCTTGATTGCGGTCTACCTTCTATTTTGAAGCAGGATCTTTTGCTGATTACACAACTTGCTGGGCTCAGCTAGTCTGGCTAACTGCCTTGCATTGGGATTCCCTTGTGTCTGCCCCCAAAAACTAGGCTCACAGGCCAGGTGCCATGCCTGACTAGCTTTTACATAAATCCTCACACTTGCATAAACTTTACCCCTCGGGCCCAAATCGCTTCCTCCCCCCCCCCCCGGGTGTATATATTGTCTTGCACCACACATCATGTACCTGGTGCCTTAGAGGTCAGAAGAGGGCACTGGATGCCCTGGGACTGGAGTTAAAGCTGGTTGTGAGCTGCCATGTGGGTGCTGGGAATCAAATCTAGGTCCTCTTCAAAAAACAACATATATTTCTATCTACTGAAGTAACTCTACAGTCCCATCTCATCCCAGCCCAAATGCAATTTTTAGCAATTAAACATGAGTACATACAATTCAGTGAAGAGGCAATTCCTTACCCCAGACCCGCAGCTATGGCCTGTGCTGAGAGAGAGGACTAGAGACAACCCAAGGCTGGACTTCTTTCTATACATCATCCTTCCAGGATGTGGGCCACTAGGATGGCCCCATCTCATCACTGGGATAGATTTCCTTTCCCAGAAATGAAGGATCAAAATTCCCATTCGTTCAAATGCAATAGGGGAACTAGGAGCAAAGCGCCCTTTTAGACAAAAAATAAAACAGGAATCAGATACATGTACACACATATGTACAAGTAGATTATATGGTATATATAATGTATATGTACATATACACACATACATGTATGCTATATGTGTGTATATATATATATACATATATATATATATATGTGTATATATATATATATGTGTGTGTGTGTGTGTACAAATACTACACAGTCTCAGAGAGGATAAAGTGGAGATAAACAAAAAGTTAGGTTAGGTTAGCTTATCTTTAGTTTGTAAAACAGTAAAAATGGCTGACATCTACTAAGCACTCAGTAGCCACGTATGCCTGTTTAGTGTACTTAGTAAGTTAATAAAAATCCAAACTTTGCAGGTTAATAATTAAAAAAATTAAACCACCAATAGGTGATCTGTTATGTTGATCTGCGTTGACTCAGATGCACTTAACTGTACTGTTTATGGGAGAAAAGGAGACTTCCCAGGAGGTGACAACAGGCATTACAGGACACTGGTGCAGCAAGGATGAGCCTGTTCCATTGTGAAGCAGACAGCTGTGACCAAGGCAGGTCTCCTCACGTTAGCATCAATTTCATTATCATGTAAATCCACTTGAGCTATATTGAATTTCATGTTCAATATATTGACTGCTTCATGATGATAGAAATTAGGGCAATCTTAGTTATTATTAAAGGCAAACTTCTTACCATGTAAATTGGTGTTAAATATGATTTTAATCATATTTCCCTATTCTCCAACAGTTTCACCACATTGTCTCTAAGCAAAGGCTTAATAATTAAATAATTTAAATAATAACAATTATAAAATATCATGCCCCCAAAGGCAATCTCAATTAGAGTACAGCTGGGTAAAAAGAAAAAGATGGCTACCAGTAATTTCTGTCAAGTTGAACAAAGTACCAAGTCAGATTCTGTGATGGAAACAGCAGGGTTCTGACCCATTTTGTATTTCATTAAGACAACAGGCATATTGCCTTGAACAAAATCATTTGGCTGGGATAACTCTGTAGGTTGTATTAACTTGAGTACAGACTGCTACTAGAGTAATTTAGTCAGTACCCTAGAGAAGAAATTAGTGACTCTGAAAGAGAAACAGAAGGAAGGGATTCACATTTGAAATCCTTGGAGTCGCACAGATGACGATTTTCCAGACTTCAACTCCGAGACCCCAGGAAAGCCAAGGATTAGGATTTGGAGCAATCTCCTCAAGCTACTCCATAACTTAACTACTTATTTCTTCTAATGAAACAGAATGGTTAAGAGGCAGAGGAGGAGGAGGAACCGGAAGTACTAGTTGTTGTTGTTCGGAAGCAATCCTGATGGAGTACTACATAGTTTCTCGCTGTGGCGCATGCTCACTCTTAACTCCTCTGCTCCCAGCATCCTCTGGGTTCTGAGTTATAAGGCCCAGTAGCTGCTACAGTGCTTCCATGCTTCCAGATCAGCTTCCCATTTGAGGCAAGGTCAACAGTTTTGTATGAACCAGAATTCAGCTCAGTAGCCACAGTAGACTAACCACCTCTCCAGAATACATTTGTAGTGTCATGGATTCCACTCTGCCAAGGCTCTACCTGAAGCAGTCACAGTGATCCATTGTATGGACTTACTGGAACAAGGCAGCTAGGAAAGGTGCATTCACTGAATGACACTGAATGCATAGTCTCCCTCCTTCCAGGCAGGAGATAGGAATCTAGAAGCAGGAGCATGTAGACCAGGCACCTCCTGAATTGACCCATCAGTGGAGAGCATCACCCAAAGAGGCAACATCCCTCACACATCCCTCTTTCGAGTACCACATAAAGAATTAAAAAAAAAATTGTTTCAAATGGCTTGAATAAACACAGTGGTGTGTGTGCGTGTGTGTGTGTGTGTGTGTGTGTGTGTGTGTGTTGCAAATTATGACAGAATATTAAGATTAAATTTAGGAGACACAAAAAACTCTTCCCAAGGTTCAGAAGCATTGCTACCCTGGAAGGGCATGGAGGAAGGGTGGGGATTGATTTTGTGAAAGGTTATTAAAGAGAGTGCTGTTCTCATCAGAAAAATCCCTCCCCTTTTTAACTGTATCAATAATTTAAGAAAAAGCTTCAGATCACATCAGCCAAAATGGCTAAGAAAACTTTTGTCTTGTACAGCATAGAGGTAAAACTAACTTTGCATCTCTGAGATACTGCTCGAGAGAAGTATCAGTTAAAGATCTTAGATCCTTGCCATGTTGCTCATTTGAAAAAGAGATGCTCAAAGTAGTAACAACACAATAATCAAGTACATGTATCAAAATATCAATCTCATACTTTATTATTAAGATATTTGATTTCCTGTCAAAAGCTTACATTGCATTATAGCTGAGGCAGGCATACAACATAATTCAGAATTTGGGTAATATAACTATAACATATTTGCTTCTTCAGTGTAGCATATTTTTAATCTAAAGTTACAAAACCATCAGCAGGATTCTATGATGGTCTGGCTACAAATCACACTGGACCAGCTCTTTATTTCAATGTGCCTTGTTCTCCGTGGGTATTGATTTGTGCCCTAAGGATATGAAGGTTTATTTAATATTTTAGAAGACTCTTAAAAAATCTGACATTTCAATCCAGTGACTAACTCTTTGAAATGCACTAAGGGCTGTGCCCAATTCACTTAAGTAGGCCATGACACATCCCATGATGCTCTGGGCTCATGTCTACAAACTAGAAAGAGTAGCAGAGCCTTAGAAAGTAAGCGTTTATTATCCTGTTCGTGTCTACACTGCTTCTAGAACTCTTCAAGCTTCGTGCCACCAACCACTGAACTTCTAAGAACCCAGGGTTTTCATCTAAGGACCCGGACTTTTCATCCTAAGTATGTGCCACATGGCCATCTCTTTAGGACAATATAGGAGGGAATCTGAGGGAGAAGAGAGCTGAGAAGAACCTATGGTCCCTTCAACTGCTAACAAACACTCTGTCCACTCCCATGGCTGTACAATGAGGTTTTACATCCAAATACCATTGTCCATTAGATGAAACCTGTGTCCCAAACCTCAGTTTCCTTCCATGAAAAATACAAATAAATTTTATGTGAGATTGTTCTGAGAAACAAACGAGGTAAGAGGCATGGACAGATTGTTCATCTGGCAGTGAGATCCATGGCCAACAGGACCGACTGACCATATACCTATGATTCACTCCTGTGACAAGAGTTCTGAAACCATACCATGGTCACACACACAATGCCCACAGCTGCAGAGCCAGACTTGACCCAAGATGTCAGCTCCATTTTAACACATGCTATACTAAGTTCAAATGAATCCAAGCTTAATTCTTCCCAACAAACTCTTCCTTCATTTTCAAATGTTAGGGACTTGCAAATGGTCAGCATACAACCGGCATTGTGGTAAGGAATGTAAAATAAACAAGACCTTTCCTTCTGCCATCCAAGTCTTTGTCGCCCACTGGACTTTTCATTGTTTACACAATTAGTGAGAAAAAAATTAATCTGTTGTCGAGATGTGGAAGAGCAAGGAAGTTGAGTTCTCTTCTACTTATTGACATGCAGCATTAACAGGCAGGTAATCATTACTACTTGACCTGGGCTTGCAGAGGGGGCAGGCATCCCATAATACCATGCCTCCTTGGTACATTTTAGGGGCCTTTGATAGAAGGCAAGACAAGGACGGACGGCTTAGGGATGGTGTTGTCTCCCTTCCCCCCCACACCCTCTGCTGCAGCACATCGGGGTGGATGCTCCTTCTAGGGCGGATATCTCTGAAGGTGCAGTTCACTTCCTGGATGCAAACCCAAATCTCTGCATCTAAAAAAAAATCTATGCTTCCAAAAATTAAAGTCTCTCCATCATCACTTAGCTCTTATAAAAACAATGCTCAGATGAGCTTGGTGGAAATCAATAAAACACAAGAGTTTAATTTCCCCTGAGGATAACAGAAAGTATACTTTTTCTCAAAGGCATCAGTTTTTTCAAGCCAGCTACGCATTTGCTTTGTTGTCTTGCTTGCTTACTAAGAAACAATTCGTAGAGACTTACAAGCTATGATGGTTTGTATACCCTTGGCCCAGGGAGTGGCACTATTAGGAGGTGTGGCCTTGTTGGAATAGCTGAGGCCTTGTTAGATTAGGTGTGTCACTGTGGGTATGGGCTTTAATAACCTCCTCCTAGCTGCTTGGAAGCCAGTCTTCTCCTAGCAGCCTTCAGATGAAGATATAGAACTCTCTCTCAGCTCTGCCTATACCATGACTGTCTGGATGCTGCCATACTCCCACCCGAATCTGTAAGCCAGCCCCAATTAAATACTGTCCTTATAAGAGTTGTCTTGGTCACGGTGTCTGTTCACAGCAGTGAAACCCTAACCAAGACACAGGCAGGTACACTATACAGACTATTTGACAACCTACTGAATTGTGCTCTCTTCCTATGCTGAGTTCAAATCTGTCATCACAGAAAACAGAACAGAACAGAATAGAACAAAACAGAACAGAGCAGTTCAATGGCACCAATCATGGAGGGTTCCAGAAAAGCAAGTCTGGGTCTAAAAGAGATCTACTTAGGACTGTCTAATCAATTGGGAAAGGGGAAAAAAAAAGGAAGAGGAGGAAGAGGCAGTGTGAGGAAACAAAAAGCAAAACCAACCAAACAAACAAACAAATTAAAAAACATGTAAAAGGGTAACTGTTGTGCCCCAAGACAGACTCGGGATGTTGGGTTAGTCAGATCTACAGAAACACACAGATCTCCCATAGCCACTCTGTTCACATAGTCACACAGTTCAAAGACCTCTAAATTCCCAGGGCTACAGAGGGATGACACATGGGACACAGACTCTGACTCTTGTTAGTAAGGTAAACCTTTATCCGGGTCCTCATCTTTTTTGCTCTCTTAGCCATAAATCTAAACCACATCAGTTTTATATCGCTTTAAAAAGTTAATTCGTAAAGAAACTCCCCCTTTCTGCAGATGGGCTGTAGCAAGGATTAAATGTCACCTTATTTGCAAGGAGCATACTATAGAGTAGACATCCAACAAATGGGTGTGATTCTTACTGAGCACAGGTTACAAATGAAGAAATTGAATTTCTATAAGGCTGACAATCTGAAGCCCACAACGGAAAGGTGTGAAGAACTTCTGCAAAACCGCTGTACTCAAACCAAAGCAGAGGCTGTGGTGGGAATGCCCAACACAGGTTTTTTATTTTATATTTTTTAATTTTCCCACGGATATAATATAGTCTTAGGTTCATAACTACTAGAGTGACTGAACCCACTGTTTTCTGATGACCCTTCATCTCTTTATTGGCTGTGGAGTCAGTGCCACGCCAGTGGCACTAACGGTCAGCAGGATCCATAACATTTTCCTTTGTGCAATCCAGTCTGTTGGCTTGAAGGTAATACTGAAGGCCAACATCAACACTAAGTCAAAGGAATTCCCAATGAACATACATCACTGAAGCTTTGAGGAAACAACAGACTATGAAGGAAGGGAGGTAACAACTGCTGGTCTCTGCCACAGGCTAGGCCTGCATTGCATACCCATCTGTAAGCATGCACTTTACACATATTTTGATTCTTTGGTTTTTGTATATTATGAACTCATCCAATCATCGCAGAAACCATCTGAGAAGGGCAATATAGACTTGGAAATGGGGAATCCAGCCTGGGGAGACTTCTTAGTGGGTAAAAGCAATTGTAATACATCTCCAGGAAAAATAATAAACTTTTTAAATGAGAAAACTCAGATTCAAAGATGTCTAATAACTTTCCAAAACCCAAATCATCCAAGCAACAGATTTATAGATAAATTTATTCTTAAATACACTTTTTTTTTGCCCACTTTAGAAGGTTGGAATGTGGTCAGAATAAGAAACACATTTTTCTATCATGATCCAGGAAATACACAAGTATTTACCCAAGTGTAAAAATGTTTCATAAAATACTCAGCCTGAAGGTGCCACTTTGTATCTCTGCTTCCAGTTAAGTCGTGTGGGCAGCCGAGAAAGGTGTTTTTTGTGTGACAGTGCTAAGGAGCTTGGGCCATAACCACTGAAGAAAGGATGAGTGGATGGGAGGGAGGGAAGGAGGGAGAGAAGGAGGGAGGGAGGGGGGAGAGCTCAGCATTTCCATAGACTACCACCTCAACTCTTTCAGACTTAACAGCTGTAGGAAATTCATGGAGGAAAAGCTTCGCCCAGATGGCGTCCAGACCCAACATGCCTTCAGACGGGCAATGGGTAGTGGGTCCAAGTGTGCCCATATGTGCCAAGGAACACAAATTAACTGGTGGCATATGTCACCTCAAATGACTCCACCATTTTAGAAGTGGTTTCTTACTAGTGCACTCCACACTGTATGGTGTGGCTTCCTCTCCTAGAAGCAAAGACTCTGGGACTCAGGCCATGAAGTGTAAGACATATTTATGAAAATAAATATTTGAGGAAAAAGAAAGCAAGAAACCCTAGGGATCTGATTCACCTCTCCTCTTACCCACTCTAGATCTGATCACCAAGCGACACAGATATGCCCTTTCATCCACTAAGGACAGTCTCCATTCAGTTTAACTCACAGTCCTTGTCATGTCTAAGGGGTTACTGTAAGACCCTCCTTAGTTCCCTGCCTTCCTTGCCCCAGGAACTTATTCATTCATGCTGGTCATATCTTCAACAAACTTCACCTTATAAATGGTGCCCTCGGGCCAGGGGCTGCAGGTCAGGGGCAGAGCCTGGCCTAGCACACATTGGGTTTGATCCCTCTCGTCATAAAGTCAAAGCACAACAACCAAAGAAACAAAGAGAGTGGGCACCTTGACACACGAACATTCACAAAGGTGAGTTCACCTAAGCATTTGCCAGTCAGGCTTCCATGTATCTGTAACTATCTCCTCTGTAGATACCCGCTATAACCAGACTGTTGGGAGCCTTGATACTGTCTACAGTGACCTGAAAATGTATCACAACATTCTTCTTTTCTACTAATGTACCTAAATGCAAGGAAGGACTTTCTTCATATACTTCTACCAAGATTATTTATCCAGCTATACTGAGGGTAAGGGGCCAGGGAAGGCAGCTCAGTGATACAGATCATGTACAACAAAGGCAAGGCCTTGGTTTGAACCAGTCCCAGGGGCGAAGGGTATGAGATGATGTCACGTATCTATATACGGCCAGCTATCTAAAGGGTAGAACTGAGTTAGCAGAGAGGAGAACTGATTTGTCTTGAAGCATGCCAAACATCAAGGAGATTTGTGGGGTTTTTTTTTTTGTTGTTGTTGTTTTTTTAAGTCTCTTTTCTCAATACATTGACTTTTAGAAAACAAGTTATCCATAAAAATTAACTTGTGACATTGACATTAGTCGCTTTCTTACTTTTTAAACGGACAGTGCTATAAATACCAGTTTTAATTTCCAATGCAATAAATATTGATTGATAAAATCTACATATACAAAACTTGAGGATATACTGGGATCTCCGAGACTGAAATGTCTGAGTTAAGCCTCTCATTCTGGCAGCCCCTACGAGCCCACCGTGAGGTTCTACTGGGTCTGCTGGCGTTCTGAGTTCTGACTTGGCAGATGAAACTTTCCATTTTTCTTCTTTTCTGGTCTTCTGTTTCAGGTGCTGGCCAGAACTGAGTCCAACTTTCCTAGATTTCTGGGCTTCATTGCTCTTTCTTTGGATGCCCCCTCCCAGGTTTGCCACCCAGCTGAATGTTGGCCAAGTGGCTAATCCTCACGCCACAGCCGAGCTCAAAGGGCAAGGTGCACACATTCTCAGGCTCACACTCGCTCTCTCTTGCCCATGCGCTTCCTCGTTTTCTCCTTCCCTCCCTCTGCCCCCCTCCTTTACACTTGAATCTATAAACTTCCCACTAAAATGAAAAAAAAAAAGGCACGAACATTCTGAATCTCTAGCCTATCTATTGGCCACTTAACTTTTACTTTCCTAAACCTCACTTATATTCATTTTTTTTCTTTTCTTTGATTCAACATGAATCCAAGAAGAAATTACTTATCTGGAACTTCATGATCCTTTTCTGCTCTGTTTATTTAGTGACTGACCCAAAACTATCCTGGTAACATTACTGATATTTTGAAGTGAGTGTCTTTGTTTTCAAACTGTATTTTGAATAAGGGCATATACCAGGTACTCTTTATTCTAGGTGCTAGAAACAAAGCAAGTAAGATCCTTACTGCCACCGTTTACAGCCCTGTCTCAGGGCTCACCAGTGAGTTATAAGGGTCAAAGTTGACCAGTAAGTCCTACTTGCCTAAGGACAGGTAACTTCCTGGAATGCTGGGGGCTGTGGTTCTAGTGATGAGATAACAAGCCAGATGTCTTCACCCCCCTAAACAACTTTGTTTGACCCAACTGCATAGAATATGCTTGATCACATGTAGGTGGGAGGTATGTAGGCAAAAGATATGTCAAGGATGAATGCTTGTCCCGTTGGACCTGATTGGAAAAATGGTGGCCTTATGGGTTTGCCTTTATAAACCTATCCAAATGTGACTAGATGCCATTTTCTGGGAACCCCGGAATGGACCTGGCCAGTATTTAATTAAAGCTTGCTTCAAATTTAACAAAGTGACAGAACTGAGAACCCATTAAAAATACAATTTCAGTCTAGACACGATGACACAAACCTTTAATCCCAACACCCGGAAGGCAGATGCAGGCAGATCTTTGTAGTTCAAGGGCAGGTAGGTCTACATAGCAAGTTCAAGGCTAAAAAGTTACAACCAACAAAACAAAATAAAAAAGTCATCAAGATTTCACCTTAAAAAGTTAACGTCTTTTGTTGTTGTTGGTCTTTGTAATTGTCTCAGGCCCCAGTCTAGACCCACTGGATCAATATCTGTGCTTCAACAATATCCACAAGAGATTTTCCAGCACAGATTGAAAAGAAAGGGTTTATGCCTGTCCCTACCTAATGTCAACATCTCGGAAGCTAACCAGTTGCCATGAAGCAGTGAGTATTTAGTATGAGACAACAGTTTACTAGTTGTACTAATCATTCATTTATACAAGCAGCATAATGGCATGAACTCGTTTCCAGGGATTGAAAGCAAAGCAGCAACAACAGGACCATGGATGTAACATAGCAGAGGATCAACTGCCTGCTAAGGGACACCCTCGGTGACAACAGCAGCAACAACAGCAATAGGGCCATGGATGTAACAGTAGCAGAGCAAGTGCCTGCCAAGGGAAGCCCTCAGTCACAGCACCACAACAACAGGACTGGATGTAACACAGTAGCAGGGCACCTGTCTGTCAAGGAACACCCTGGCTTCAATCCTCAGCACTGTCAAAAGAAAAACAAAATACTGAAGGGACAAGAGGGTGTCTTTGGGGTGGAATGTGATCAAATCAAATATACATGTAAAGATGTTCAAAATGAGTCACATTATTGCATATAATGCAGTAACACAGGCTAATAAACTTAAAAAAATAAAACAAACCTGGTCTAGACTCAGATGAAAGTTTTCCATTTCATAGCATAAATAATTATCGTGACAGCCAATAGTTTCAGAAAACGCTTTCTATTTTAAGACTTTTACATTGCATTCATTTGTGTGTATAACTTGGTGCACATACATGCATATGTGAGTATGTTCCTAGGTGCACATGTCAAGTCATAGGACAACTTGTAGGAGTTGGCCCCGTTCTTCCACTATGTGGGTCCCAGAAGACTGAGCATGCGCTGTCAGGCTTCTCAGCACCCAGTGAAGAGGCTTTCTGTAGACTCAGAGCTGCGCCTAGGGGCTGTGGGCAACCTTACGAGGGGGCGTGACTACCAGGACCATTTTCACTTTACAGCTAAGGAACACTCAGGCACTGGGGGCCGGACAGCAATGAGGCAGACCTGACCATGAACCTCGGAAAGTGGCAGATGCCTTACAAGGGTGCAGGAGATGGAAGAGATTCTAAGGAAGGCACAGGCGAGCTCCCAAAAGGCCAGTCTGTGTCTTCATCCTGAGTCCATGCAGAGCTCTGAACCCTGTAGATAAACACTGTCTAAAAACACATGAACAGATCATGGCCATCTTACCATCCTTACTAAAAGTCATGAAAATATTTACTTTTTTGTTATTTATTCATTCACCACCAATTCAGTGTCTTCCGATAGAGAGACAAGGAAGCTGAGGTGAAAATGCTTCTCTTTGATTTGTGATACACATGGAGTTCATTCTCTGATTTGGGACCTTGCTTGACAGTACAGAGAGAAAAACAAAGAGGGCAGGAGAATGGCTAAAAGACGAAAGTCTCTGAAATCCTGAGGCAGATGCTTATTCTGGGTAAAGAGGCGAGTGAGGACGCCCTGTGTCCTTTCCGTCATGGACGCTTGGGAATTGTGGGTAAAGGGTCCCCTAAGAAGAACATCCCTGAGAAGCGTTTCCAGAAGCTTCTGTTACAAAGACGTGACCATCCGCAGCCCCTTGAACTTCCTACTACACCTCCAACCAGTCTGTCCCCATGACTTCCAGCTGGGAATCATCTTGGATTTTAGTTTCTGACAGTTCCACTTAAAAAAAATGGCCACATTTTCTTCTAGAACATTCTAAGAAAAGTTCTATAATTTGTCTTTTTGTCTACTAGGGATTAAATGGCTCTCATGGGTGTGGGATCTCATAGAGTTTATATAGTCATTTGTAAGAGGCAATTGGTAACCGATGACAGAGCAAAATCAATTTCCCCCCAGGGCAACTGATAGGCAAGAGGACCAAATAACCCAGGTGAACCAATTCAGTTCCATATGAAGGGTACAGTTCTATATGAAGAACTTGGCAAGTAACACTGAAGAAAAAAAAACCATCAACTAGCAATGCCCCCAAGAACACCAGGGGAAACCCTCCAGTACATCCCATCCTGTCACATTCAAGAGAAACCGAAGAAAGCCAAACAAAGAGAAGCTAACGAACGCTTACACACAGGCAAGTTCAGCTTTTCCTTTTAGGACCCACTGCCGGTAAGCGTGCTCTTGTTCTCTCGCTGTGAGCCTCTGGATGCAAACCATGTAAGGTTTTCTAAGAGTCAAATGATTTGACTGTTTGTCATTTTTGAACATAAAGCTTTGATTTCATCATTTTCATTCGAAGGTTCTACTAGGAATGCACAATACATAAATTACATGGTTTGCGTTCTGGGGTGGAGCTCATGTAAGGCGCATGCTAAGCATGCACAAAGCCCAGGGTTCAACTCTCAGCACTGAACAAGCAAGCAAGCATACGGAGCCAGGGACTGAGAGGCAATCGGTGACTTCCCATACAATAGCCCGCACGAACTGGTGCGCATTAACTGAGTCAGCCTCAAGGCGCAGAATTTATGAGCCACCCACATTCTAGCTTTTCAAAAGCTGGTGTTTACCTTCCTCTACCCAGATCCACAGATGGAGAACTCTGAGAAGTCATTAGAAGATCTCTTTGGAAATTTCAATCATGTTTTGCTTAACAATGCATGTCACACTTTACCATTCAACCAGAAGGCCTGGGGCTAGGGCTTAGATGCCTAGGATTTGAAGAGGATGTCGCCAAGAAGCCACTAGATTTACTCACATGCAGCTGCAAGAGGAAAGATCAACGATAGCCTGCTTCTTCCTAGTATAATGTGTTGTGCGCGTTAGCTGAAGCAGAGGTTCCCAAGCTTGACAAATGTTGTGACAATGTAGGACGAGGCTCCTACCTGAAAGATGTTCTTGTCTGCCATTTATACTCTGGGCTGTGAGATTTCTGAATTTACAAGAAAAGCAAGTGGTCCGTGTTTTTATGTAAAATTTCTCAATAGTATCACTGGAACCTATCAATATTTTCTCTTTTAAATATTTTTTTTAAAGATTTATTTATTATGTATACAATGATCTGTCTGCATGTATGTTTACACACCAGAAGAGGGCACCAGATCTCATTATAGATGGTTGTAAGCCACCATGTGGTTGCTGGAATTTGATCTCAGGACCTCTGGAAGAGCAGTCAGTGCTCTTAACCTCTGAGCCATCTCTCCAGCCCAATTATTTCTTTTCATATTTTATATGTATAACTATTTATACACATGTATGTTTGGACACTATATTCATCGAACCGAGTTACAGATGGGTGCAGGTTGCCATGTGGGTGCCAGGAGCTAGACCCAGAGCCTCTTCAGAGCAGCAAGTGTCCAGTGGAGGCACCACTCTAGCTCCTGACTTAGTATTTTTTCATTACCATCTATAGAGCAACATAGTTTGGAGCTGCCTTTCTCCCTAAAGTGTCCCAGGTACATCAGGAGTACAGGAAGAGAGGCAGGAAACACACGCACAGAGGCACACAACACATTTTTAGAGGGTTTTACTATGTGGTTGAGGCTGGCCTGGAACTCACTCTGTAGACTAGGCTGATCTGAAGCTCACAGAGCTCTGCCTTCTTCTGACTCCTGGTTGCTGGAACTAATTAAAAGTGTGTTGTACCACATTTGCCTGAAATATATTTTTGGTGTAAAAATTTCAAAAGACTAAACTGGGCAAAATTTTCTTCCTGAATTTCTGGTGAGTGGCTGAGGTAAGATAAGAATATTTTCATTCATTTTACCTTGGAGGCAATAAAATCTAATCCAGAAAACATAAGATCTACCAGAGAATCCAGTGTGCCTCAACTGCTTTAGTAACACTCAACATCCCTTCCCAGCTGCTCCCATCAAACCATGGGGCTGGCTCTCACGTGAGAGGACCAACCAGAAGGAAAGGCTAGTGAATCACTGCAAGGAACTGAGAGATTCCAGTGAATGCCGGCAGGCAAAAGAGTTGAAACCTGCCCTTTTCTGATCTTCTGGATGTTTTTGTTTGTTTTGTTTTGGGGTGTTTTTTGTTGTTTTTAAGGGAAAATTACAAATGAATTACTAAAAAGCAGTCTAAGATCAGATGAATATTTCAAAGAGATTTTTGTTTGTTTGTTTTTTGTTGCTGTTGTTTTTTTTTTTTTTTTTTTTTTTTTTTTTTTTTTTTGGAGACAGGGTTTCTCTGTATAGCCTTGGCTGTCCTGGAACTCACTCTGTAGACCAGGCTGGCCTAGAACTCAGAAATCCGCCTGCCTCTGCCTCCCAAGTGCTCAGATTAAAGGCGTGCACCACCACTGCCTGGCTCTCAAAGAGATTTCTAAATGTCTGAGAGCCATGTTTCTCCACAGCTGACACACTGCAGTGCTGGTGGCCCCGTTGACAGATTAGATTTATGCCTGGCTACGGCCTCCACCTGACTATTCACAATGACAAAACCAAAGACTATGCATGCAAATGAGTTCTTCTTTGTCCCAGGGCAGGATATTAGCTTTAAGAGTCTAGGCAAAAGGTGACAAGCAAAGGCTCCTGTCCTTGGCTCTGACTGCTCTGACTGATAGCCCTATCAGCCCTGATAGGAAGGCTGTGGTGGATCAAGGTACTGATTCCAAAATCATTCTTCCTGGAGCCTCCAAGATAATAATGTTGCCCATGTGCTCTCAACAATTCTGTTACACAGGCTGTGCTCCCCTGTCCTGTGGATGCACATAATGGTAAACCTCAGAGAGTAAGCACAACTGTCATGAGCCAGCCACAGCCATCCAACATGCAAATAGGTATTAACATATGGAGCCTCTTCCAGTGCACTGTGAGGTGCCTCGGGAGAGCCTCATGCATGCACAGTGGAGGCCTGTCTCTTGCTTTCATGGAGTTTGAGTCTAAGAGGCAATGTGAGAGCTAGGCAGTCATTAACAGGAAGAGTGTGGTAACACACCTGGAAATGCTGGGGGCTGGGATCCAGAGGCTGGACCTCCTAAATGTCTCACAGAGGTGACAGCCTTTGAGTCAAAGCTTAATTGCCTATAGGCATGACCATATCCACTAAGATAGAAATTGCATTATCCAGATTCTTTTGATGACTACTCAGCATCCAGTGAGCAGGACAAAGTCAGAAGTATCTAGCCTTGGGGATACATTTTACATACAAATCCCAAGAGTATGGGGCAATGGAAGTTCTGAACAATGTGTCCAAAGACCTAGCTTCAAATGCCAGCACACTCACCTATGTTTGACAAGAGCAGGACTGGACACACTTTCCTTAGTCATTCCGTTATCAGTCAGTAGGAGGCAGTGGTCAGTTAAGTTATAAAATATATAGACCATACGGAAATCAGATATTGGTTAAAAACTTGACATCAAATGGCCCATTCAGTACACTAAGGTTATTTGGGGATATGCAGATGACCTCCATTTTTATTTGATTTATCATGGCTTATGTACCAAGCTCACCTGCATTCCAGGTACTGATAACACACAGACCAAGATGTACTGATGCCTTTCAGGTTTACAAAGTCTTGACTAAGATCAGCTGGCTATACAGGTAATTCACAATTTAAAAAGTAAACTTTTGGAGGCTAAAGCCCAGTGGTTAAGAGTTAATAGTGATGCTCTTGCTGAGGAAGCTAGCTCAGTTCCCAGCACCCACATCAGGCAGTTTACAACTCCAGGGTATCCAATATTCTCTTCTGGCCTCCACTGGCAGCCCCACCCCACCACACCCCCAGTGTGCACATTCGCCCACACATACACACATACACATAAATAGACAATTTAAAAATAGTCACAAGGTAACTTTAACTATTATAGCCCACCACTGTACTGATAAAGGCCATCGATAACAGAATTTATATTAGATAAACCTTTGTCTCTCCTGCACCCTAGTCCAAGACCTCTTTCTATACACTCCCTTTTCATCTTTAACAGCAAGTCTATGCAAAAGCTGTGATGGCCCCATGCTTCAGCCCTGCGTGCGGGATATCTGGAAAAGGACGGAGAGAAGCTGACTCTGGAGCCCACGCTCTGTATAAGCTAATGGAATACGCAACCACAGCCACATCCCCTGGGCTCTGCTGGCTCAGCGTGCATCCGGCTTCATGCACCTTGGTAGTGGGTTGAAACAGCTATTCTGTATGTTCCATGTCAGGCTGCAGCTACAGTTTCGCTGTAGAGATAGTGGCTTAGCTTGTGCAAGGCTTGTTGTGGGGTGGGGGTCGAGAGCACATGGGACAGGAACCGATATCCATATTTTATGTTTCCCAAACCAGTTGAGACTCATATACATCTTAAGTCACAACTTCGTGTCCTGGAAGAGTCTGAATGAGGCGCCTAACAGAATGCCAAACAATTTGCAGACAGACTACAGAACCTGAGCACCATGTACTTATCTGACTCATCCTATCTACCTGGTGCCACAGAGGGAAACAGACATATGACAGAGTTCTAACCAAAGCCCTCACTTTCAAAGACCCAGACAATGCAATCCTTTGTCCTAGAACCAGGGTCATCAAGGCACACTAACTTTCCCAAAGACTTGTTAAAAGCCCAGTAATGGCGGAGATGCTTTTCTTTTTTGCAAACAGCAAGGAGGAGAAGGCAGCGACATATTGGACACATGATTGATCAAGCAACAATGTCACTGCAAAGCTGGAGGGGACAATTCAGAAGGCAAGGAGAATATGGAGTGGTCAGTCCCAGGGTTGGGCGATGCATTTGTTTTCTAAACAGCACTCAAACTCAGAAAGGATGCCCTAAGGTACGGAAGAGGCTCTTCTATTTTTTCCTAGGCTCTCCAAAGCGCAGCTCAAGATCTAAAGACAACTCTATTGTGACTTAGTGATAAAACACATACCACTGTGACGCCTGTGCACGGAACACAAACCAAACCACTATGCCAATGCACTTTTCACACAGCTAGGGGACTGCATGTTAGTGGCCATATTCACTGACACTTTTTGTTTTCTTACAACAGGAAGTATTCACATTTATCATTATTATCTTGAGTGAACGGACCGTATAAAACAGATACTAATTTTGCTTTTACAAGAGAAACATGCAATTCTTCACTTAAACTTGTGATTGTTTTAAACACTAGCAGTATGGCTTCCTCAAATGTGAGGTGGAGACACAATGATGCTGGAGAGTTGCTCTATTTCACTGTTTCTGGTTCACGTCTAGAAGCTCTTACAGAAGAGAGTGTGTGTTCACTTCAGGAGGAGTCTACAAACTGGCTCTAAGGCAGTTCTAAGAGGGTTCCCCAAATTATTAATAGCACTAGACTGAGACACGAGAGCCTGCCTGGTAAAGTGGGGGTCAGGATCCCAATGTGCCTATTTTGAAGGAAAGCACAAGCTTGGTTTATAGTTCTTTTTTTAAAGATAAATGTATGTATGTATGTATGTATGTATGTATGTATGTATGTATTTATGTATGCATGTGCATGTGTATATGTATGTATATATGTATGTATATATATGTATGTGCATGTGTGTATATATGTGCATGTGTGTAAGTATGCATGTGCATGTGTGTATGTGTGTATATGTATGTTTGTATGTATGTATGTATGTACATGAGTACACTGTAGCTGTCTTCAGACACACAAGAAGAGGGCATTGGATCCCATCACAGATGGCTGTGAACTACCATGTGGTTGCTGGGAATTGAACTCAGGACCTCTGGAAGAGCAGCCAGTGCTCTTAATTGCTGAGCCATTTCTCCAGCCTGATTTATGGTTCTTAAGAAGGTCATTTACTTTAAAAAAAAAAAGTGTATGGGAGTTTTGCCTGTGTTTACTTCTATACACATGTGCACACAGTGCCCACGGCGGCCAGCCAGAAAAGGGCAACAAGTCACTTGCAAGTGGTATTACAGACAGCTGTGAATGTCTATGTAGGTGCTGGGGACCGAGCCAGGGTCCTCTGGAAGAACAGTCGGGGCTCTAATTGCTTAGTCAGCGCTCCGGCCTTGGCTTATAATACTTTCTTCATTGTTTGTTTGTTTGACATAATCTTGAATAACAGCTAACACATTCTTCTGAATCCCTCTGATGTAAAGTATCTCCTGTAAGTAACTCATACAGAGCCA
Organism: Apodemus sylvaticus; assembly: GCF_947179515.1. Lineage (NCBI taxonomy): Eukaryota > Metazoa > Chordata > Mammalia > Rodentia > Muridae > Apodemus > Apodemus sylvaticus. Next base: position 43,860,486 of record NC_067482.1, on the reverse strand, counting down.
CCATACAGTGCTGAAGTCAGAACACCTGATGTTAGAGTCCTCCCTGTCTCTCACTGTATTGAAGGGTCTCTAAAACCAACTGTGAGAGTGAAAACCAAACATCTTCTCACCAGGTCAGAAACCGTCAATCCACCGACACTACAGGCCTAGTACTGAGCTAAGCCTGCAATGGAAGATGGCATGGGGCAAATGTGTAGACTTTAGAGCACAAAAGCCCCACCACATCCTCTTGACAAAGAGATGACAGACACATTTCAGGTGTCACAAATAGGGGAGATAAGGTTTAAATATGGCCTTCATGACAGGTTCTTCTTGACTGACACAGTCAATACACAAAAGGCAGAATTATGCTAAGGATACCTTGATGAGGTAACCTTGAAAATACCCCACTGAACTTGTCCATGGCAGCTCAGCACATAAACTAAGAGTCTGAAGCTGGAGCTGGGGAGATGCTTGGTGGGGAAAGCATTTGTTGTACTACACAAGGACGTAAGTTCAGAGCCATAGAACCCAAGTAAAAAGCAGGGTCTGATGGCACACTGGGGTGAGGGGCAGGGTCTGATGGCACACTGGGGTGAAGAACAGGGTCTGATGGCACACTGGGGTGAAGAACAGGGTCTGATGGCACACTGGGGTGAGGAGCAGGGTCTGATGGCACACTGGGGTGAGGGGTCTGATGGCACACTGGGGTGAGGAGCAGGGTCTGATGGCACACTGGGGTGAAGAGCAGGGTCTGATGGCACACTGGGGTGAAGAACAGGGTCTGATGGCACACTGGGGTGAGGAGCAGGGTCTGATGGCACACTGGGGTGAGGAGCAGGGTCTGATGGCACACTGGGGTGAGGAGCAGGGTCTGATGGAACACTGGGGTGAGGGGTCTGATGGCACACTGGGGTGAGGGGCAGGGTCTGATGGAACACTGGGGTGAGGGGTCTGATGGCACACTGGGGTGAGGAGCAGGGTCTGATGGCACACTGGGGTGAGGGGCAGGCAGATTCCTGGAGCCCACAGAACATCCAATCTAGCCAATGTGAAGACAAGGCTCAGCAAGAGACCCTGTTTCTAAATAATTAAATAAGCAAGCCAGCCAGCAGCAGACGGCCAGCAGATGGCTCAGCAAGTAAAGATGCTTACTGCCAAGCCAGAGGATCTGAGTTCAATGCCCAGACCTGATGGAAGAGAGAAATGACTCCTACCAACTGTCCTCTCCTCTCCATGCAGGCACTGTGGCCTGCAACACGAATCTATATACTTGTGTACACACATAAATAATAAATAAATAAATATACAAAACCAACCAAACAAACAAATAACAACTAACTACAACAAAACCAGAGAAAAGGTCACTAGAATAGAAAAACGGGCTGAATCCAAACTACCTCCCTCTCTCCTGTACTTTTTGCTATGCTGAGGACCAAACACAAAGAGCCTTGTGTACGATGAGCAAACGGGTACCTCTGAGCTAGCTCGCCAGTGCACACATAAAGCACATTCTTTAAAAGCAAAGCATCGGCTGTCTAATCTGAAGATATTTTGCTTCAACTTCTTACATGGAATTTTTAAAAACAAAATTTTAAGAACAGAACAACAAACCCTTGTAACAATAATCCAGCTTTAATCATTAGTATTTATGTATTTCTGTGGGGAATTTAAAATCCCCATCGTAGTGCCCACCCCACCTCAAGTATTACTTATGTACAGTTTATCTCTTGGTGTCTGCAGGGAAACTGGTTCTAGGACCCCATGGACACCAAGATTAGAGGCTTTGTGTAGCAATGTGATGTACATACGTGAATTATTAACCTACTATGTTAGGAAACAATGACCAGAAGAGTCCGAGCAAGTACAGCAAAGCTGTGATTTTTCAACCCAAATATTTTCAATCCACAGCTGTGGAACCAATAGCTATGCAAGGTCATCTGTATCGTGTAGATTATGTCATTATATACATTATTTATATTTCTAAGAGGTCCTGCCCTAGCTCTCTAAAAGTTGATAAATTAAGAAAAAAATGATTACAAATGTAGCCACATGCCTAAAATGTTTTCTAGAGGAAATACTCTCCCTAAGAGGTGATCATCACTAGGAAAAGCTGTAGGTGACAGGCCTCAACTCTTCAATCGCCATTTTCTAGTTCATTTAAGTTGAACTGCAGCAGACATAGCATGCTTGCAAGAGCAGCAGAAAGGCTGTGACAATCACAGAAAGGTCTTGAGTCTGGCTGGATGTTCAAGAACCAGTCTGAACAGAATCAACCACTAGCAGCTGATACTGTCCATCAGGTACAGGACGGACTTCTCTAACCGGGTAAAAAGTCACAGAGCACTGTGAGCGCAATGACGTCACTAAACATGATTATGACTGTGACTGTGTGTAGGGCCAAACAATGAAAAGATGAACTAACTTGCTCAGCCTCGCTACTGCCAGAGCCAGTCCCAGCAGGCCTATGAAATATAACGCAGAAAGAACCAGGGTTTAGGGGCACTTCAAACCACTCCTTTTTCCTTCCTCTTCTGAACAAGTCAATTAACTCTCTCCTCTTTTTAAAATTCACTTCTTGTGCCTTCTCTGCCTAACCTGTTGGAAAATGTCATTTCACTCCCTGGCGTGCCATCTGGCCTACCTGACTCTGTGAGCTTCCAGTGCAGATGTTGGGCCACATGTGTGGATGTTATTTACACTGAATTCATTCAGCATAAAGAGCTCCTGAGCTTACAGTTTTCTGATTGGTTGAGTGGGAACTCTGAGAACATGAGGTGAAAGAGTTTCAGGACTCTTTTCAATGCTGCCACCCAGTCCTGACAAACAGCCTCAGACCGACAGAAGGACTGACAGCAGAATCACCAAAATGACTTAAAAATCCCGAACTTTTAAGTATCACTTTTCACTTCCAAATCTTGCTGGAACAGGCTAATAAAATATTCCCCAGTAAAGGTCAAAAAGAAAATGTCTTTAAAGACCTGACTTTTAATGTTCTGAACTTTATAAATTTTCAGAGGCTTGAATATGAGAAACTTCTAAGAATTTCAAAATAATTGGTTCTTTTAGTTAAATTACAACCTACTCTTGGTAACTACTTTTTTTTCTTTTATTATTGCATTTAACAAAACTTGATGCTTCTAGTCAGAACACCCAAGACCAAGTCTCCCAAGCACTAGCAGGCAAATGTGTATATCAGCGATGACAATTTGCCATACTTACAACCAATAGCTACTTCTTTGACGAAAATGTGTACCAGAACAACTTACAGATGACCCGAAATGAAGCCAACCTACAGTGTGCTTGAAAAACCTAATGACAGTTTCCACACACAGCCTGACTTCACTCATGTGCTCCTCTACTGAGACAGCTATTTTTAGCCAGGAGAGATTACCTCCACCTCCAGTTAAAAACACCAATGGCGAGACCAGGTGGGGTTGTCCTGTTCCCAGGGGTACCTGTTTCATCTGGGGAGCTGGGGGAAGCACTGTCTTGGGACAGCGTCGTCCAGCTAGATTCCTCGTCACTTGGTGCCAGGTTCTGGATTCGATGGAGGGCGCAGTCAGTTTTGGCTCCTGTTTTAGGGTGGTCTTTCTTGGTCTCTGGGCTGGATGATACTGTGGCTACTTGGCCATCCTCTGGGCTGGACTGGGGTTTGTTTGGTTTCTGTGGCAGCAAGTCACCATTCCCAATGACTCCTGGGGCCTGGCCTGGGACTGGCTGGGCTTTCTCCTCTCCAACCCCCTGGCAAGGGCCCAGGTTCTGCCCTAGCTCTCTAGCTGAGGTTTCCAGGTCTGCATAGTAATTGAGAAAGCTCTTAGTTCTCCTGGGCTGAGAGGGCAAAATCTCACAGCCTGAGGACTCCTGTGGGTGGAGATCTCTAACCTCCAGCTTCTCAGAGGTTAAGTTGATGACGGCTGCGGGACTGAGGTTCTTGTTGGGGTCCTGCTGTCCCTGTTCTGCAGCCTTGCGGAGCTGGTTCTCCCCATTTTTAACCAGCTTGATGTTGGCAGAGGCGTTTCCCAGCAGAGGCTGTACGGCTGGATCCGAGAGGCCCATGGCCGCCTGAATATTAGTCAGTGCATATTTTTTCCTGCATTTGGGGGGCGTGCTGTTCTTGGCATCTGAGTGTTTGATCTCTGCATTTAATAGTTCATTGTGGGAGGAACGGAGATTGAGGGTATTCGGTGGTGTGGCTGGGCTGTTCCGATTCGCAATGTCTGTGGTTCCGCTGCTGGCCATAAACACTGCCAAGGTGCCAACACCTGAGTCAGCTGTGGGGAACAGAAAGGAAATTGGTTGTAAGGCACAGGTCATGACCAAATACCTTAGCGTACAGTGTAAGTGACCACTTCTAACAGAAGACTGTAAGAACAAACGCTTCTGTCACATGAGACTTTCTTATAGAAATGACCCATTTTATTTCATAATAGATTCCTATGTTAAACAGAGGCAAAGAAAGGCTTTATTGTGGAAATCTAAAAGTTAATTTACCCAGAAGTTAAGAAGTTGAACGGTCTACATTTTACTTAGCATAAAGAACTTGATTTTCCACATTTGTGTTTGAGCATTTTCGTCTGGCCAGCAGTCTTTAATCGTCACAACTTTGAACACTATCCTCTTTGCAAACCGCAACCTCACATCTTCAGTTTTAAGGAACTATAGTTCCTTTTGGTAACATCACCATCAACAACAAAATTGCTCTGACATTCTTTTTGAGCTTCAGGATTCTTAATTAGCCCAAAAGGTCATTGTTTAATGATGATTCTGCCCACTTAGGTTTGAGATTGTATTGTGAATACCTAGAAAATCAAATTTCCATTAGCATGTGCTAACAACTTTGTGAGCATCTTTGATATGGGCATAGTGCTACTACTTGAAGAATAAAGAAAAAAAAGCTTTGAATAAACAGCTTCATTTCTCAAGAACAGAAACAAGTATATGTGTGCATTCACACATGCACACACAAACAAAACTACTACTCAAGATGCAGCCCTGGGCTATAGGCAACATGTTAGAGCCCCCTAGGAGTCTGAATGTATTTTCCTGAGTTAAAAGAAAACTGGCTTGGCTGTTGGCAGTCATCATGTGCCCTTGCAAACAATGCCTAGGAAACGAACTGACAGTTGCGTTTATCTCAAACGCGCTTTGTACCGCCAGAGATTTATTTCATATGTCTCCTGCTGGGAAGAAAGAAAGGATTCTTAGGCTGCTGTCTGGGAGCGATGGCTTCCTCCTTATCTGATTCTTGGCTATCGAGACCTACATGATCTCCACAGCAGCAGCAGAGGGACCAAGCACAGCTTCTTCCGTTCTTGTAATTGTGTTCTGGCTGCTCCCTCCCCCTGTCCTGGATCCTCACGGAGGTATGGGCAAGAACTTCCCTTTGGTGGGAAGCTGAGAGGAATCTTCGTATCATCAAAATGCACAGGGCTGGCCATTTTAGAAAGAGCCATCACAGCTTCTAGAAATACCCATTCACTGCAGGCATTCCGTTATAACAGATGCGCACATGGCCCATGAGACAGTTAAGGGCTGTAATGCCCAGTGGTCAGACTTTGGGTCCTCTCCTTTAAGGCTATTATTGATAAATATCACTGCTTACTTAGGCAGCATTTCAATCCTGAGCTCTGGTGTCTTGTTTTAAAGTAATAAAAAAAAAATCACAGAGTTTTTTCCTTTTAAACACTATTCTATTGGATTAGTTTTTACATTTTTTTTTTTTTAATTTTGGTGTTTGTTTTTGTTTTTGTTTTTCCGAGACAGGGTTTCTCTGTTTAGCCCTGGCTGTCCTGGAACTCACTTTGTAGACCAGGCTAGCCTTGAACTCAGAAATCCACTTGCCTCTGCCTTCCAGAGTGCTGGGATTACAGGCGTGCACCACCACAATGACAGACTACGGACTCACATAAAGTTTTCCTCAAGACTTATCTATGGCCTAGATAGTTACTTTTATACTCTTGGTTATTTACAGGAATATTACAAGAAAGTGGAAGCTAGGTAGTTTCTCAAAAGGTGTGGCAGCAGTTTCTATGAAGCTGTTTTATAATGTTAGGCATTGCACCCTGACAATGTTATTAGGAAAACACTCTAAGACTACTTTCACTCATAACCAAAAATGTTTAGGGACAGCTTAAGAATTCCTTATAAACTATCAATATTCAGAAGTTGGAAGGTGTCTCTGAAAATATGCCTCCTCTTGTACTTCCTCAACTGATTGCCTACCCCAACCCACTCACAGGCAAAACAGAAGGGCTAGCCTTAGAACTAAACACACAGGCTAAGCCCTAGAGGTGGAGGACTGCTTCTGGGACTTAGTGCATCGGGTAGGACAGATCATGAAATAGCTTAAGGTTACCAAAGTTCTGGAAAGTATGAGGCTATAGGAAAGAGGTTCCCAAAGTGAGAGGTGATGAAGCTAAGGTCACGGACCCCAAGGTCAGTGGGGTGAACGCTAATGATCTGACAAGGCTTCTTGCACACTGAGTCTAGGACGAGTTAGTTCTCTAAAAAAATGGGGCTCAATATGCCTGGTTGATAGAGAATTCTGACCAACACTGGCAGGGATCCCAGCATAGTGCTTAACAATACACCTGCACTCCTCCCCTCATTTCTGTGTCTTCGAGTTCTAGGGGGTAGAAATAATTCTGACTGCAGACACATGGAGGAGAGTGAGGAGGTAAGAAACAGACTAAGAAGTTGGATCTACAAGGGCTTCATTATAGGGAAGCAGCCAGAAAATTCCAAAGGTTGCTGCAACAGGGCAGTCAAGGCAATGACGAGAGGACAGAAGGGGGGTTGAAAGGTCACTTAAAGTCTGGCTGCCTTCTAGTTCTCATCCTGCTCCTCTTGACCAGGACATACTGATGGGGAGGTAGGTGCTCACCAGCCACAGGACTTAGGGGCAAGACAGAGCTGAATCCAGTGACCTAAACAATACGTTGTCTTCCACCTTATCAGCCCCAGAGCAAGGACACCAGTGGGTAGAAAGTGACCTGTAAGACGTGTCATGAAGAACCGGGTGGGTTCCAGGAAGCAATGGAACTCTTGGTTGTGTTTCATTGAGAGGGAGGGCTGGCAATATAGAACAGCATTTGCTAATAAGTTCAGCCCAGGTGACAAGAGAAGAGATGGGCACAGTGGGCCTTCCCTAGCAAGGGTGCATGCATGAGGAGGGAGGGAGAAGGAGATACACACAGAGGGAATGGCCTCTGGGATCCGGGGTGGGACAAAGTTATAAGAAAGCAAGGAATTGGGGGAAGAAAAGGTCACAGAATTAAAAGTACAAGAAACAAAGGGACAAAGAAGTGTTCCTAAAAGAACCCCAGAGATTTGGAAGCCTTTAGACAGGACGAGGACTGTGAGGGTGCAGTGTTCTGTGGATGGTTCTTAGGCATCGCCCAGGCCCAGGAGCACTGCAGTCAGAGGGCCAAAGGTCTGGAAGAATGGACTGTGCACACCTGATACGCCAAGGCCAGAAGCGAGCCATGCTCTGACTGAACACGTTCTTGGCCTCCTTCCCCATCAGCAAAGTCCACACTGCCTCTTTGTAAAGATCTCTCCCTGCTCCAGGGAGACTCCAGGGCTCCTGGCCTCAAGTCCCTGTGTCTTTATGAAAACATCTCTAGTACACTTAGTAAGTTTGGAGGAAAATGGATATTCGCTGTCTGTAGAAATGAAGGGCTGCCATGTCTTCTCTCACACTATAATTTCAGCTTCTTATAATCTCTCTACTCACCTGGTTTCAAATGTTCATCTCTGCCCTGCTCTATTTCCCTACCAGGCTGTGGTGTCCGCAACCAGCACAGCAGTATATAACAAGAGGTGCCTGTAGTTTAAGTAGTAAATAAGACAAAGAATGAAACACTGTTTCACTAACGTATCAAGAAATAAAATTTCAGCCAACTGTGATGGAACATGCCCACAATCCAACACTTCAAGGGATGAGGCAGGAGGATTGTCTCGTCATGACTTTGTGAGCAGTGTGATCTATATGGTGAGACTCAATCCGGGCTGGCTTACGGTGAGAGCCTGTCTTAACATCTACCATCTTAAAGAAAAGTCCAGGTAGCCCGTTACTACTGTTCAGTTAACAGACGATTCATTTTTTTTTCTGGAAACGGGGATCAGTGGTCATTATCTCAGCTTTACCCCCACACAGAAGCTGAGCAGGACTTAAATGAAGCCCTTCAATCTAATACCTAGGTCAATCTGTCTTGCTTCTTTGGTCTCAGCTCGAGGAAGTTCTTACTGAAGTCTGCCATGACACTGGAGCAGGAAAGAGACTAACAGAGCTGCAGGTGGATGTTTGGTGACAGAGCTGGCTGCTATTACTTCCCTCTCAAACATGGCTGGTCCTCACAGGCCAGCCTACTGAACCTCGCAACTCCATGCTTCAGAATGGGAGACCCAGGAGACCCAGCCAAAGCTCTGCTCTGGTTGTTTCTGTGACGCCCACCATCCAACTCCGGGCCTTCCTCTAATCCTTGCCTTTAACACATCTAGCCCCTGCACCTTTAGTAAAAAGGAAGGAAAGAAAATTAAGTAGACTAGGAAAGCACATCCTACCACTTCAGTAAGTTTACAGAAAATGGATATATTCTCTGTCTATAAAAATGAAAGGACAGCATGTCCTCTCTTGAACTATAATCTCGGCTTCTTTCAATTTTTCTTGTCAATGTTTAGGACTCTTCAGCCTGTTATTTTCAACACTGGAGCCATGCTCAGACTATAATCAATAGCTTGTGACTTTAATCAACTCCATTTAATATTTGTTTCTTATATTTTCAGGAAGGGTCTTATGGAGACCAGAATGGCTGCACACTCGTTCTGTAGTCGAGGATAACCATGAACTGAGCCATCCACCTCTACCCGAGTGATGGGGCGAGGAATTTACTATCATGCCCTGCTCTTCCTCCTCTTCCCCCATCTTTTTTTTTATATTACCAGAATTTCCTTTATACAAAGTCTGGCCTACTCGTGAATTTATTTTCTCATTTACTAAGAATGTATCAAGTATCTACTCTCCAGCAGACTCCAGTCCAGGAAAGCAACATTACGCAGGGTAAGCACTGCTGGCGAGGGACGAACACACAAGGCCAGAGGCCACACAGACTGGCCTTCCACCCGAGGGATTTCCGTTGGGATCCCTGACTAGCTAGCACACCCACCACGACTCTTTAATCACACTGTCGAGTCTGAGGTCTTTGGATGGTGGTTGGCAGTTAATATTATTGTCAATCTGACAAAGTCTAAAATCAACTAGGAGACCAACCTCTGTTCAGATCTGTAAGAGACTTTCCAAGTGCAGGGAGACCTGCACTGAATATGGTGGCCATATTGAGTCACCATTCCAGGCCTGGGGCCCTGGACTGAACAGAGAGAGTGTGGGGTGAGCATCACCCTTCCTCTCTCTGTTTCCCAGCTGCAGAGGGACTGTGTCCCTCACCTGCGGCCATGGCCCCTGCCTGCAGTGATGGCTCTCCCCCTCAGACTGGGAGCCAGAGGAAATCCTTCATTCCCTCCCTTATTTTAGGAATTTTATCACAACCTGAGAAAAGTAACTGATACAAAGTATCTAATACCAAGGTCCAACATTAATTCATGGGGATCAATTTTCAATTCAGAGATACAAGAGAATGACAAAAAACGAGTGTCACAGTGTCAGAGTCTCCTGCTTCCCAGAGAAATAGCTGTTACCTTTGACACACACCTGTTAATGCAGTCTCACTCTCGGGGAAGAGGGCCTCCCTGGCACCCTCTCACTCATTCAACCTTTCCCCCACTACTCTGCTTCAGACGTGCTTTGACAGTGTGCAAAACTAACAATCTAACAAATAAGAAGGCAGACACAAAAGATGGACAGAAGATAATGCTCAGATCCCTGCAACAGACTGAGCCTAAATCTGATAACCCTGGGTTTCTCGGCATGGCACGCTGATGTTATCTTGCTTAAGACTTGAACTTTTTGGCAACTACAATAGCTTCAGCTAAAACAAATGTATCTTTTGTATAAAGTCTACCAAGACCAAGTAAACCAGAGCCTTTGTAATCCCATAAAGCCAGGGCCCCAGTCCTGCAGGTACAGCCATGTAGGCCTTCCTCTCCCTCAGGGATCTAACTTGGGAGGACTTGTTGGATGCCACAGTGAGAAGTGGCTGCCCATAAGTCTTTTCTTGTGGAGACCTCTAGTCTCCATCTAAGCTAACAAGCTCCCCTTTCTTCAGCAACACACTGCTCGCTCTCCCATGACATGGGGTGGGGGTAACACACACGCCAAGGAGCACACAGTGTGCCCCACACTGGAAGACAACCTGGACATTCACCTCAGGTTTTTTATTTTCATTTTCATTTTTATTTTTCTGCCACAAGATTTTATTCCCACGGAGAAATTAAGAGCAAAATTTTCTCTCCTGAGGAGCATTGCCTTTTGAACTACACCTCAAAGAACAAAAGGAAATGAAATAAACTTGGACTTCCCACCCTCTCTTCCTTTTAGGGAGGGAGAGGCAAATACAGTTTCCTGGTATTATCTACAAAACCAAACCCTCAGTGTGCCAGGGATGGTAAGAGGTCCTCTGTGAACAGAGGCCCAGTCAGGAGAAGGCAAGCTGGCCACAGCGTCAGGGAGAAGGAGCTCTTATCAGGGACTACGCTAGAGACGGGAACAACCTCGCAGACCGATTCCCTGGGTCCCCGAGAAAGCTGTTTCAGCTTATCACCCGAGGGTTTCCGGTGCCCTCTGCACCCAAACTGCCCGAGGGAGTTCAACAAATGCAAACTATTCAACAATGAAAGGAAATGTAAGAGATTGGAGATGTGGGGAACTAATGAAGAAACTGAGATCTTAATTAGCACAGGTTAGTCATCAACACATGGAACCCCTGACCCTAAGAACCATGAGGGTGAATTTTCCTCAGTCAGTTTGCACACCATTACAGTACATCTGAAGCAGAGTAGTGGGGGAAAGGTTAGATGAGTGAGAGGGGATGGGTGCCAGGGAGGCTCTCTTCCCCGAGAAAGAGTGAGACTGCATTAGCAGGAAAGGGAGGGAGATGTGTTTAAGCAGTATGTTCGACACAGTGACTGTATATAACTTCTATTTGTCAGTTATAAAAATGAATATGGCATGTTTTTTATAGTTGGACATGATTTGGAAGAATCATGTCGAGAGAGGAAATTATTGCACAAACTCAGGTCGTCTGGAGTGGGTAAACGGTCTTATCAAAACATGGTATTTGACGCCGGGCAGTGGTGACGCACGCCTGTAATCCCAGCACTCTGGGAGGCAGAGGCAGGCGGATTTCTGAGTTCGAGGCTAGACTGGTCTACAGAGTGAGTTCCAGGACAGCCAGGATTATACAGAGAAACCCTGTCTCGAAAAAACCAAATCCAAAAATCAAAAAAAAAAATGGTATTTGAGATGAATATACAGGTTTGGAGAAGGGACAGCTGGATTAGATTGAGGGATGGGCAGGAAGCCACCGGTGGCTAAGAAGAAAAATATCAAACCCTGCGGCTGTGCTAAGCAGCTACTTGGGAAATACAATGTGGAACAAGCGCATCTCGGAGAGAATTAGAAAATTATACAGACGCGATCCCTATTCCAAGGATACTTTCCTTTGACTAGTTTAAGGCCACATCCAAGCTTTGGGAAAGCCTCTGTGTCTTTTAGAGAATTTATTTTTAATGAAACTCTAGACTTCCCAGGTCATATCTGATGAACACAGCTGATGTGCAAGTGTGGGAACACTGACAGGCGATGTGGACGGAGAGAGCAGGCGTGCCGAAAAGGAACAGTGCTCACTTTCCTGAGCAACCGATCTGCCGGCTCACAAGCCCATTCCAAATGGAAATAACATCAAGAAAAAGCAAACAGCGCAATCTATGAAACAGGAAAATCGCTTTACTTTGTAGTGCACTGAGACCAGCTCAGGGGACACTTCTGAACTCAGCCTGTAAGGACAAATGGGAATTTTCTAGACAGATGACAATATAAAATCTAGAAGGTTTGCTTTGAAAAGCTTGCTATGATCACAACTCTCTGGAGCTGGAAGATGGGACTGAAGGCAGACCTCATCCTGATCACAGATCACCCCTCACCAGTTGCCATGTGACTTTCTGGAGTATGAAGTTTAGAACAAGATGCACCGTGGAAATAAGACTCTTGATTTTCTTGTAAATTTTGTTATCTGCTACATCAACACCCAGCAGTATTAGTTGTCTTTTAAAATTAGGTTTGATACCTGTTTCTCTACCTTATTGTGGTCTGAATAAGAACGGCCGCCACAGCGCCCTCTATTTGAAAGCTTAGTTATCAGGGACTGCTACCACTTGGGAAGGCTTAAGAGGTGTGGCCTTGTGGGAGGAACTGTGTCACTGAGGGGTAGAACTTGGAGTTTCAAAGCCTAGGTCTAGTGGCTCGCTCCTTGTCTTCCTGCTGCCTGGGGATCTGGATCTAGAACTCTCAGCCACCTCTCCAGCAGCATGGCTGCCTGTGCACCACCATGCTACCGCCATGATGATGGATGATGGACTACACCTGTGAAACTGCAAACCAGTCCCAATCAAATGCTTCTCCTAAAGTAAGAGTTGCCGTGGTCATGGTGTCTCTTCACAGCAATAGAACAGTGACTAAGATGCTTATACAGCCACCGAGGAGTAAGGCAACTTAAAATACCTAACAGGAAGGATAAATGGATCTGAATAAAGAAACACAGAGACAGGAGAGCATTTCTAGAAGTGACTGACTGCTCCCCCTCCATTTGGATGGAAGCACATTATTCTGTATATTTGCTGGCCTCATTCTTTAATTGTTTTGATCTTAAATCTATGTTATTTCATTGACATAAAAGACTCCTAAAAAGAAATATTCTTGATACTTAAAATGTACAGTTTACTTATTGATTATTTATTAAGTGAGCTAGTGGTCTCATTAGATAAATTTTCAGGCACACGGGGAAGAATGACATACAGGAACCTGTGCCACTCTAAGACAGCTGCAACTCTGAGAAGTCCCATCCCATCATGGGTCACAATCTGTAGACGGTATCACAGAGCCCTTATCTCAGTTAACTTTCCACTCTCCTGTCTACCCAGTCACCCCTCCAAGACCATATGTATGCAAGGCAGCAGGGTGTGGGGTGGTGGAAACCCAGGTGGGCACATAGTGACCCTCTGTGATGGACTGTATATGCTTGGCCCAGGGAATGGCAAGATTAGAAGGTGTATCCCTGTGGGAGTAGATGTGGCCTTCTTGGAGTAGGTGTGGCACTGTGGGTGTGGGCTTTAAGACCCTCATCCTAGCTGGCTGGAAGCCAGTATTCTGCTAGCAGCCTTCAGATGAAGATACAGAACTCTCAGCTCCTTCTGCACCATGCCTGCCCAGACACTGCCACACTCCCGCCTTGGTGATAATGGACGGAACCTCTGGACCTGTAAGCCAACCTTTTATGTTCTTAGAAGAGTTGCTTTGGTCATGGTGTCTGTTCACAGCAGTAAAACCCTAACTAAGACACCCTCCAACCTCTGTATCCCCTGGGGAGTGCAATAAGCCCATTAAGATTACCTAAAATCTCTGATTTCACTTTATTTTGTTTGTTTATGTGTTTATTTATTTGGCTTTTCAAGACAGGGTTTTTCTCTGTTATCTTTAGCTTTCCTGGAACTCTGTAGACCAGGCTGTCCTCAAATTCACAGAAATCCGCCTGCCTCTGCCTTCTGAGCGCTGGGATAGAAGGCATGTACCACCACAGTCCAGCTTTAGACATGTGTATTTGTTTTGAGTTTCTAGAATTAACATATGTATTTAAGTACATATTTATTTAAAACTTACTCCCTTTTCAAACCCTGGCAGCATATTTAGGGGCCTCTAAGAATCAGCTCTAAACTTCTAACTCTCCTGTAGGGGCTTCATTTTATTATATTTTCCCTCACAGGTTTTTCTTAGTAAAAGTGGATTTTGGAAATGGCTTGGTAGCTAAGAGCACTTGGTCTTCCAGAGGACCCGGGTTATATTCCCAGCACCCACAATGTGGCTCACAACTATCTGTAATGCTATTCCAGGGATTCCCAAGCCTTCTTCTGAGTGCTGCAGGCAACAGGCACATCTCAACCTCTGGACCTGTATTTATATTTGCTTATTTTATATTTGCTTGCATGTATGCATGTATGTATGTATACCACATACAAACATGCATACATGTAAGCAAATATAAAATAAAAATAAATTAATCTAAAAATAAGTAAGCCTCTTGCCCTTTATATACTAATGTGGAGCTCAGTGTCCACTTGTTTTTTTGTTTTTTTTACCTCTTTGTAGAAACATAATGCAGAGAAAAAGAGGTTTGAGATTATTTAATGATAAAGTTAACTTCAGAATTAGTTAGACACTGATCCATGGTTAAATCTAATTGGTTTAAAAACTCAGAATAGGTGCCTGTCCAGGGAAACAGAAGCTACGTGCCGTTTGCCACTTAGTCTTAGAGTTTAACTCAAAAGTCACTGCAACAGCTTTTTCCTTTTATCACTGTGAGGTCAAGAATTAAAGCCCCCCCCCACACACACACACACACTGTGTGGCAGAGTAGCATCTGCTTGACATAAGGAGAGAGGCATGCAAGAAAATCAAGGCAGTCTTCTTTAGGCCTGGAAGTAATCAGATTTAGGGTTGTGGGGAATCCTGAATTGGGGAATTCTTGTCTTGATAAGCCCCATGACTGGAGAAGATGTTTACAAAGCCTCAACAGCAATCCCTTCCCTTCTGCTCTGTAGGCAACAACTGACCTACAGTGCGAGGGGGTGAAAACTGAGCTTTAATTTCCTGCCATAATCAACTCTAATCTTTTTACATGACATTGATGGTAAATAGCAACATACATGTGGTTAATTCAAATGACCTTTTTACTTTTTTCTATTATAGCATTAAAAAGCAATGAGAATTTTAAAATGCTATTTTAGTCAAACACGAGTTCAATTAAAATAACCATCTACTGCACGCATCATCAAGCTTCGACACGCAACTGTTTCTGCACGTTGACGTATAGAAAAAAATCATAGCTGACCTGGAAGTACTTCTGACATGGATCGCTGGGCGTCAGCAGGGGTGCAGGAAGCAGGTTATAATTTGAAATCTAAAATAGAAAAACAAAAACAAAAAAACCACTTGAGATGTTAGAACCTCAAATTTACAAAGCATAAAGAAAAAAAGGCTCAGGACTAAAATCTCTTCCAATTAGAGTTGAAAGTAAAAAAAAAAAAGGTAGATTATGTATAAACTTTGCTGACTTTGAACTGTTCATAGCCTTTTCTGTTTGAATTTCAATTGCCATATAACTGCATTTTCCACATTAAGGTCTCTGCCCACCCCAGGCACGTCAGCCTGTCTCAAGCTTCCAGTGTATTTTCTTACCAAACAGACGCACAAAGCAGAAGCCCCTAAGGAGAAAAATTAAATCTAGCAAACTTTGCCTTGTAAACCGTAAAACTTGTTTGAAAACAAAAGGGGGCAAAAATCATGGTAAAATTTTTCTTTTAAATATCTGACAAAAATTATCATTGGGAGAGTGTTCTATATAGAAAGCACTCCTTGAGATTATTAAGAAAAACATGAAATAATCTGCAGAAAAGTGAGCCAAAGATGGGGATAAGAGCAAGAGACAAACACAAGCGTCCAGTAGTCAGAAAAAGATCAATTGGACGTCGATCAATGGCGGCCTGAGCTTCAGCCGCTTTGCTGTGTGAGACCTCGATAACCGAGAAGCGCGAGATGGTAATGCAAGGCAAGGACACCAGAAATCAGAAATGCCAATGTTCCCAACGGGATTAAACATCATCAAACTCTGTGGATGGCTACTTATAAACCTCTGACGGACTGTTAGGTAACTGGACCCTACTGCTGGGCCAGGCCACTCCTAAGATTTTATGGGTAATCTCAAATGACATCTACTTCAAGAGCCATGACACTCATTCGGTTTGATGAAGCAAGCTGTGCTTGGTGGGAAGCTGGCTTGTGGTGAGATACACGTACACCCCAACAGGGCAATGTGCTGCCAACAGGGAAAACGTAGTGCATCTGGGGGTGTGGATGGGAAAAGCACACTGAGGTGTATCACTGAGAAACGAATATTATGTGGCACACATGGCCTGATCTAACTTGAGTAAAACACACATTCATTCATTCATTCATTCATTTATTATTTATATTTTTCATATTGCTGGGGCAGAGGTTGAGGTTAAGTGCCCTCTGTTAGGATTCCATCTAAGCTCCACCCCCAGATCACAATACCCTCCACTGCTCATTTCCATTTGACCTTTTGAGACAGGTTCTCCTCTCTCAGCGATCACAGAGCTCAACAACTGTCTAGACTGGCTGGCCAGTGAGCCCCAGGGACTGGCCTGCACCCCTGCAGCCTGGACCTGTTTCCCCCTCCCCAGCAGCCTGCTGCCAATGCTAGGTTTATAGACATGCATAATCACGTCTGGTGTTTACACAGGTGCTAGGAATCTCAGTCCAGATCCTTGAGCTTGCCTGTATAGACTTTTTCCGACTAGGGGTTGAGGAGATCATTCAGTAAATGAAGTCCTCGCCATAAAAGCATGAGAAACTGCTTTGCTCCCCTAAATCCACAAACAAACAAACAAACAAAGGCCAGGCATTATGGGGTATGCTTTAATACCTGTGCTGGGGAGGTAAAGGCAAAAGAACCCCGGCCAGCAACCGCGGTCGAACTAGCAAGCCCCAGTTCCAGACCCTGCCTCACAAAACAAAGTATACAGTTTTTAAGGAAAGACTGTTAAGGCTGACCACTGGCCTAAACACACACACTCACACTCTCACACACACTCACACACACACACACACACACTTTCGCCATTATGTAAAGTACAAAATGAGGAGAAGCTTATGTGTGTCAGGACAAGGGTCAGGGGTCAAGAGAGGAAGAGGAAGTAGCAAGGAGCAGCCCCAGGGTGCTGGTCAGAGTGAAGATGCACCTCTTGACCAATGTGGACATCCATCAGGTTGTATCCCTGAAGCCCTGTCACAGGTGCACATTTTGTGAGTACATTACACTTCTGAGAAAAGTTGCATGCTGGAGAGTTTCTAAAGTACCATGCAAATTGGAAAACTCTTACTTCCTAAGACTCTTGCATTCTAATCAACCCTTTTCCAAACTAGTAACCTTTAATGGGCATGCCTCCCGACTTTATGATTGAGATAATGACCCGACACCTGGTCCGCTGGCCCACAGTACATTGCTAATTATGTTTGCACACGCCGTGGAGCGGCTCATTATCCTTCATAATTGAAGGGGTGGGGTTTGTTCGGCTGTCCCGAAACACCAGGAGATGCGTCTTCTGCACCCAACCGTCCCTGCTCCGTGTGTACGGCAGTTCCCTCCAGCATTTCACGATTCCATCGTTGTCTTCAGCGTGCCTTCCATGATGTGCACAAAGAAGAGGCACTACATACGTCAGGAAAGTGAGCGCAGAGAAAGCCATACAGGAAGACAGGAGGAGACGCAGCTGCGTAAGTGTTTCCTGCAGACTTTTATTGTAGAGAATCCCTAAAATTAAATAATTCCGCTCCCTTGGCCTGAACAAATCTCCATCTTTAATATAGGTAAGGATCAGATAGTCTTCTAGTCAGGGTTGTTAGCTACACAGTATCTATTACAGATTCTGAGCTTGCCTGGCACTGTGACCACATATGATGATGATTATTTAGCTGGTGCTTGCTCTGGGCCATTATTTATATTACTATGTATTACATATTCCCTACTTGTCTAAGGCTGGTAACCATATATTACACATTACATACTGCACACTTGTGTGCACTGTGCATTATGCATACATCATGGGTTCCTCTCGTGAACAAAAGTACTTCTTTTTCCCACATAACATGCAGCTAACAGGGAAAGGGGTATTAATATGAAAGTGCTTAAGCCAGGAAGTATGTGTGCTCTGGGGACAAAGACTCTAGCTTTGGGACATAATGAAGGAAAGAAGAGGTGCCAGATGTAACACCCAGGACGGTGACGTTCAAGACGCATTGTGAGGCAGGAACAGAATTTAGCTGGGAAAACATTTATCCAAGCCCACTATGAACAAGAGAGTCCTAGCCTTGAAGCTGAAACCGAGATTATGAACCATTTTTCCTTGGTAATCTGGTGGTTTGAAAGAGTCCAGTCATACCATATGTTTACATATTTGAATACTTGGTCTCCAGCTGGTGGAACTGTTGGGGATAGGTTAGGGGGTGTGGCCTCATCAGGGAGGTGTGCTAATGGGGGCAGACTTTAGAGGGTTCAAAAGCCCACCCCATTCCAGTTAATTTTCTAGCTTTCTCTCTCTGCTTCAGCTTGGGGATCAGATGCAAGCTCTCAGCTTCAGCACCATGCCTGCCTGCTGGATGCCATGCTCCCCACCTTGAGGGTCATAGACTCCCCCTCTGGAGCTGTGCGGCTCAATACACTATTTCTTCTACAAGCTGCCTTGACCATGGTGTTCCTTCACACCAGTAGAAAAGTAACTAAGGCAGTGAATGAACGGAGCTAACACCATGGCTTCTGAAGGGCCTCAATAACACAGACCAACTCTACAGTGACAGCATCTCAAGAAGTTACAAAAGCAACACACAGGCACACACTACTTATGTGTGTAGTTTATGAATGATCTTCAGCTGTAATATACAATAGGGCAGCCTCTGGCAGCAACGCAGAGCTATCCAAAGCTTAAAATGTGACCTGGGCAGCTTAAGAATTGAATTTCTAATGTTATTAAACTGTAATAAATTTAGATATAATTTCATAAGTTGATATCTGACCCTCAGTGGGAAATGTTTAATTAAGTTTGTGACTTTATGTATAGATGAGTCTAATTTTTCAGAAACATTTTATGAAATCTAAACACAAACTGGGTCCTTCCAATCAGTGTTTTGCAGCTGAGTCCAGTGCTGCTAAGTGTAGAACACATTGAGTTAAAGGAAATTGTTCACTTTGTAATAAAAACTTCACTTTTATTTTAATATGATACTAGGGATTTCAAACAACCCATGTGGGCTGTGTGACATTTCTTTTGAAGAAAAAGTTAATCAAGATATTAAAATTAAAGACCAGTAGAAATGCCACGTCAACTGTAATGTGATGGATTTTGTCAGCATTCACTGCAAGTTCCCAACTTTCTGTAAAATCATACAAAAGACAAAAAGCATACACAAAAATATAGGTACCAGTGCCAAGGCATTCCAAGTTTTGCATTAAGAGTATAGTTGTGGGGCTGGGGAGATGGCTCTCCAGCACCCATGAGCCACCAGGCACCATTCCCCCCTCTGACCTCACTCTATTGTCTCTCCAGTCCACTCACTTCAAACACTGCTATGGTTTAGATATACATCGTGTTTCCCAAGTGTCCATCCAAGCCTCGATTGTTGGGTTGGAACTGCTGGCAGGGAGAGGATCCTTTGGGAAATGGAATCTAGTGGAAGTTCCTTAGATTGCTGAAAGTGTTTCTTCATTCTGGTTCGGTGTTTTGTTTGCTTGTATCAATTTGACACAAGCTAGAGTCATTTGGAAAGATAGAATCTCAGTTGAGAAACTGACCACAGGTAGGCCTACAGAGCATTGACTAATGATTGATGTGGGAGCCCAGCTCAGTGTGGGCAGTGCCAACCCTAGGCAAATGATTCTGGGGTATAAGAAAGCAGGCGGAGCAAGCCATGAGAGCAACCTCACAGGCAGCATTCTTCCAAGGCCTCTGCTTCAGTTCTTGCCTTGAGCTAGTGTCCTGGTCTTCCTCAGTGATGGGCTGAGACACTTTGATTCTGGAATCTCCGGTGTATATTATGGCAATAAGCAATAACTTACACTCAGGACTTGTAGGCATGGGTATCTATAAAGATACACACGGTTTACTTGAAAGAGGATGTGGGAATGCTCCAGAGTGCATGATAATCCTGGATACTGTGACATACAGATCATTTCAGCCCACCACAAAACAGCAACAAAAACTGAGCAATGAGTCCCTTTCTTTATCCCCTAAGGAGGTCAAGTCATGCCTCAGATGCTCTGCTTTGAAAATCAGGACCTCAGCCCTCGGTTCTGACTTATCTCTTGGGTCCTGGGGTTTGTTAGGGGTTCAAATGTCTTCAATCTGACAGTTGTTTCTCTGAGGATCAAATAGGCGATCATCCATTGCATGTTTGCTTATTTGCTTTCGTGCCTTGTACAATCTAAGCATTCATAAATGACAACTGCTACTACTATTCCCAACATCTTAAACAGACATGATCTGTTTTCTCATCTAGGCTGCAAACTTTTTGAAGAAAATCCAAGTGTTCAGGAAAGCTCTGTACACCCAACATAAGCACCCTAAACCTTGGTGGGTCCAGATCTTCCTTCTTCCCTGCTCTGTCCTAAATTTTTGTGACAATGTTCACAAATAATAAAGTGAGTTTAATTTTTGTTGTTGTTGTTTTTTGTTTTCTGGATTTTTTTTTTCCCCGAGACAGGGTTTCTCTGGGTAGCCCTGGCTGTCCTGGAACTCACTCTGTAGACCAGGCTGGCCTCGAACTCAGAAATCCGCCTGCCTCTGCCTCCCAGAATGCTGGGATTACAGGTGTGCGCCACCACCGCCCAGCGTGAGTTTAATTTTTAATGAAAAATTTCTTCTGACATTATTGAAATAATCATCATCTTATGCTGTCAAGCAGGAAGAGATGGTCTGTCAAAAAAAAACTGTATCAATGTACAACTGAACTTGAAAATCTGCACACTTACACTAGTTGTGAAATGCTTTTAGACGCTTTATGGCAGGATTAAACCTTTCTACGGATGATACTGTGCTATCCATCTACAAACACATACTGGGTCCATCTTCAGGATTTTCAATATTTTCTCCTAAGAGCCACATCTCCATTTCAAGGCCTATAAAACGGAGCAGCTACATCAAATGACCAGGTACCAGCACTCATGTGCCAGGAACAGGGCCCTGACATCTGTCGGTCCCTCTGCCAAGGACGATCCTATTTCTCCTTCCAACAGCTCTGCAGGAGAGATCCTGCGATGATGTCACTACTATAGACTGAGAAGCAGACACAGAGTTAGATAGCCCAGCAGAGGTCACAGCAAAGGAGGTCCCCGGCCATTGTCACGACTTGGACCCATTTACTCCCGACACAGGCTCCTGGCCACCACACACTCATCAGAACCTTTTGTATGAACTTGGCTCCACCTGAAGTAATTAACGCTGCCAGATAATTTTTGCCATATTTTCAGGTTCTTTTGGAGTTAATATCTAACATCTTCAAATACAGGCAAATGGAAACAGCTGCCGGAAAGCAAAACCTGAGTCCTTTTTCCTTACAGTTCAGGAAAACAAAAACAATACAATGGAAAGGAAGCACACAAACTCTTATCTGATTCTGGAGGTAGCTTCTAAAGTCAGAAAATGAGCAAAACTTAACTTTAACCTCCACGTTTAGCACAATATACAATGCTAATTAGGCAACTGGTGCGTGTTTACTTTTCTGATGTGCACATAATGAAGAGAATTTAATAAGCATATATACAGCAGAATTTTTTTCCAACTTATTTTATTACTACAGGGAAAAGAGTAAAAGTGCACATGCTGAATTCACACTCGATGCTGTGCTCTATGGAAAAAGACGTGAATGTTTTTATTCTGAGGGACATGAATTATAATTACTACTACTTCTGTCATCTACATACCTAAGCACACTGCATATTTGCTCTAACCACTATTTTTTGGAGCCCAAATTGATCACTCACCAACGTAAAGGCAGAGGAAACCCTGCAGCTCTAAGGTCCCCTGTAGGGACCAATCCTACATCTGACCTTCTTGCCTTACACAAAAACCCTTACTACAGATTCTAGTCCGTATCTTCCTCATTCAGCCTTCTCTAAGAAAAAAGCCAAAACCAATCTGAAGAGTAGCACCAAGCAGAGAATGTTACACACAGCCCGGGAGAAGGGTGCTGTCTGAGATGTCCCTCTGGGGAAAACAAAAACCGGAAAAGAAATACTCAAGAGAGCACATTACACTAGGCGTCTTTTCTTAAGGGTTACTTCTGTAACTGCACCAGGAAATCTTAAGAGGAAGTGAATTATTTATGCTCCCCCCATTCGCATACCTCATCTTCACTTTTCGTATGGCAAAGGCACTGTAACTGTGGATAACAAATAACAGCAAGGCTGAATGCTTCCAAACAAGTACCACTTCCAATGCACTGCCAGGCCCATGCCAGCTGACTGTACCGGCACACCCATCACCAGGTACCTGTCCTCACCCTCTCTCCTCACTGGGCAGCCTCTCTCCACTGGCTCTGCCCTCAGCTCTGCACCTCCATCTGGTTAACCGGATGTTACCAACTGGGAGGACAAAGGTGCTGATCACAAAGGGCAGGCCAATTCCAGTCCCAGGGTCTCTGCTATTGTCAGGAGAACATACATAGGCTGGCCTGCTGGAAACATGTTAGAGATTCTAGTAAGATGGTGGAGATCTCTTGGTCATGGTCATAGGATGCTAGCCTAGGCTGACTAAAGCGAAGACATGTTGGGGCATACTGCAAAGATGGGTACTCTGCATCCGAGGCTGACTTACACACAGTGAGCGGGGCGGACTCCCCGAAGACTCACTGGGCATCTGAAGATGCTAGTGACATCGACAGTGTAAGCAGTAGACTGTCAAAGGTCTTTCATCTACACTGTGAAGGAGAATGGGTACACTGAGTACAACCAGAGCAACCAGATGTGATTGCAACCCCTGGAACTGCTGCTGAGGTTAAAGCTGAGTTGGTCTAGGGGACAAAGGATGTGATATGAAACATTTTTCTGAGATTCGAGTCCTCCCCAGGTTCCCAGGGGCTGGCTTGGTCGATATGACACATTATGCCATTTATGCTGTGCACAATAGAACACTCCAGGAAAGGACATTCTAACTGTGTATAATGACAAATACTCATCATTATATCCATTAGGCTAGCTGGCCAGCGACATCTAGGGATCTACCTGTCTCTGTCTCCCTGGCACAGGGATTACAAACGGACAGTGCCATCCATGTCCAGCTTTTTTGGTTGATTCTGGAGATAGAACTCACATCTTCATGCCTGGATCACAAATGCTTCACTGTGTTAACGTCTCACCTGGGAAGTCTGCTTACAGTAACATGACTAAGAAATCACACAAATCACTTATGCAGGAAATGTTCTTATAGGATTACTGCCGAGATCACAACAAAGACTTCACCAGCTATCTCAGCCTGTGCTCTGCATCTCCCCCAACCTAAATATAAACTCTCGAATTGATGGTATTTGTATTTCTTTACCAAAGGATATACAACATGGGTAAATGCTGCCCATCTGAAAAACCTGATGTATGTTAAATAATAGTTAATCCATACCCTCTCCCATCCTTTGTGTCAGGACCATTTTTTTCATTGAAGATTGAAGGAGTCATAGGAACTGAGGCGTCTCCACAGTAGTGACTTTGCGGTTGCATGTTTGACATATCTTCCTTCCACAGGCAGCTACAGTCAGAGGCTCAGAGCAACTGAGATCCAGCCCACTTGGAGGCACGGTGCTCCATTAGGAAACAAGACAACCAGCTTCCACTCATTTCTAAGGTTAAGCTACTGTTGTTGGTTGATGCGTGGATCCACAAAC
This sequence comes from Apodemus sylvaticus, assembly GCF_947179515.1. Taxonomy (NCBI): domain Eukaryota; kingdom Metazoa; phylum Chordata; class Mammalia; order Rodentia; family Muridae; genus Apodemus; species Apodemus sylvaticus. Next base: position 43,836,830 of record NC_067482.1, on the reverse strand, counting down.
TGCTTTCCACTTAGCTCATCCTGTCTTCACATTCTGTGTGGAAATGGCTCAGGGCATACCCCCTCTCATGTCGTACTTGGTTTTCCAACACTGGTCAACTAATGAGCCAGAACAAGTCCTTGACTCTTTCCTTCTTTCAAGACAATCTAAGGTTTTTCCATCAACCTCAGAAGGTAACAATATATATTTGATCCTTGATACCAAGGCCTTGTGGACTTAGTCACTCAGGTCTTAATTTTCCATAAGTAGCAGCCTCTTTATGCTGACTCCTGGGATTGATATGGCCTAACAGGCTGTGATGGAATTCCTGATACCAGAGATTTTTTCAGGCTCTTCTTACTGACTGCACTGGCTGTCCAAAGCTCACTGTTTGGGCAGTTCCTTAGGAGAAGTTCAGAGGAACAACTTTTTCATGGAGTCGAACTTTTTCACAGAGTTGTAGTAAGCTTCACCTTCTTATGAAATAATACATGTTAATGTTTAATGATTTTTGTTTTGAGCAGACATTTTTGGAATGCTTTTAATCTCCTTGGGGACATGTTACTCTAATTTTATTCAGTTTTCTTTAAGATGAATTTTTATCATTTTTAACTACTTAGTATACATAGGTGTGATTTGCACACGCGTGCAGGTGCCTGTGGATGAGTCCTTGGATGTCTGGAGCTTGAGTTACACACACTAATGTGGATCCTGGGAACTGAACATGGGTCCTCTAGAAAAGCAGGCAGTGCTCTTCACCACTGAGCCTTCTTCCAGCCCTGTGGTTATACTTTTAATAGTAAGTTAAATGGATGCTTGTAAAGACAGAATCTTTTTATGTGGTCTTGAACTTGTAATCCCCCACATCCGCATTCACGGTGCTGTGGCTGCAGATGACGTCGACCACCCTTAGTGGTACACCACTGTACATTTATAAAATCCCACTGCTTTTATTCCATCAGTCTATCTACCGTCTCTTCTTCACTGTGAAGTCAACTATGTATTATCAATAAATTCCTAGTCCCTGACACATGGCAAGTGCTCAACTAAGATTTGCCAAAGAATGACTAGAAAAATTTGATAAGATTTAGACAATCATTTCCTAATGCTTCAGGCACTTCTGAGTCACATATTTTAAACAAAGACTAGGAGTGCATTTTAAATTTAATAACAAGTTATTTCATTTTTTGTTTTTCTTTACTTTTTTGGGGGAGAGGGGACAACATTTAATTATATGGCCTGCACTAGACTCAAAGTCATGACAATTCCCCTGCCTCAGTTTCCCTTGCGCTACAGTTAACAAATGTGCTTCACCATGCCAGTTATATAGCTCATTATTAAGAGTTAACTAAGAAGAGATAAGTCTGTATTTAAAGCTACACGTGTACACACCTTGTATGTTTGAAAAGCTGAAGAAGCCCCTCCTCTCTTTGTCCTGTCTGCCTCATCACGTGGCTTTTACTCATTAATGGAAGGTCTGGAGAAACCAGAGGTGAACTTGACTACAGAAGACCCAGTCACCATCTGCTTCCCATGCATGCTGCGTTTGACGGACTTAACTGTGCGGCTCAGAAAACAGGGCAATAGGATTTCTGGTAAGGGGAGCCGATCAAATGGCAAAGAGCCCTGGAGGGACAATGTGACAACACTCACAAGTGACTCCCGGGGCCTTCAACAGTTCACAGAACAAAGGAAGCATGTCTCTTTGTAAAGCTGAGGCTCTGAGACACCCCACATGTGCCACTGGGATATCCGGGCAGTGTGACGAGATGGTACCCAATAGAACTGTCCCAGGCTAGAACAGGGTAAGTGCATTAAAAATGTTTAAAAAGAAGGGAAACAGAAAAAAAAAATGGTACTAGCTTCTCTTAACAGAACACAGTTTTGTTTTATAATTTCTCTCCCTTACTAGCATATGTTAATAAAACAAATAATGTATTTTGTGATGACATTTTCATACATGTGAATCATTCATTTTAACTATTTTTCTCCTTGTTGTATCTGCTCCCTCTGCTGTGGTTCTGAGTTCCATTTCACCACTGCTGATTTGTGTGAACTCCATTTGGGCAGCGAAAGGGGAGAGCGCTAGGCTGTGTTCCATCCTCTCTGCCATCGGGTGCATGTTGGGGGTACACAGCCTAGGATGGGGGCCCCAGCCCTGGTGAGAAGTGGCACAGGCTGATGTGGAGGAGGCAGGGGTTCCCAGACTTCTGGGTGGCTTAGCTCAGGAGGCAGGGGGGTGAGTGTTCACATCCTGAGGGCAGAGGAACCTTCTTCAGGAGGCTTGGGCAGATGGCTCTGTGTGACAAAGGCTTCCCCAGGAGGGGTTCTTGATGTTCCTTGCTTGTCCAAACTGTTTACTCATTTTTCTTTGTGGAAAACGGGTGCGTACTACTTATTCGGGGTGGACCAGAGATGAAATGTCTTTTGCAAGAAGGAATGTCTGGGAAGGGAGGCTGGGGCCTGCTCATCTAGATACCTCATCCGCACGGAGAATTCCGTGTTCCTAGTGGTTGGGATCCTCATGTGGTGTGTCAGGGTTCCGTGTTCCAGGGTAGGAACTGGGCCAGGGGCAGATGACACTCCTACAGTTCACAGACACGAGCAATACTGGGGTTTCTGAATCTGCTTAACCTTCCCAGTGTTTATCTGGTGAGATGGTCCCACTTGCTCCACACAGGTGCCCTTCCTCTTCTCAGACCATCCTCCTCCTCCTCCTCTTGGGCCTTTAGTGTGAACCTTGATTCCATATATGAGTGAGAGAGAAGGCTTGAGGTTTTGAAGGCTCTCTTGCTCCCCACGAGTCCAGGAGGTCTTCAATGAGATCCTTCCTCAAACCCTCACAAGGGGACAGGCTCCTGGAGAGTCTGGAATGCCCTAGCAGACTGTCAGCAGATGTGGGACAGACAGGACACGGAAAACGTGACACCCTGCCCCCTATGCTGGGGACCAAGGCCTCAAACATGCTAAGCACCTACTGTAGCACTCAGCCCTATCTGTGCCCTTGAGAGTCAACGCCCCAAACTTCTTAATGAACCGCCTTTACTTTTGTCATCTATTAATTTTTCTTGGCGAAACCCACTATCCACTCACCTATTCTGTCTTTGGTGCTAAGAGTAAATAAGGAAAGTCTCCAGAGAGATGACGCTGGCCTTAAGTATAAAACCTCTTGGTCTCAGATGCACTTTCCTCACACAGTTCCAACTGGCGGAAGTGGAAATCTCAGCATTGGGTAATGTGAGCATGTGGGGAAACGGGTCAGGGTGTCCGGGACCCAGTAAAGAAGACATTGACTGTTGCTCTGGGAGAGAAGCAGACTGGGGAGATGGCTCAGTGTGTAAAGTGCTTGACACACAAGCATGAGGACCTAAGTTCAGATCCAGCACAATCATAAAGCCTGAGGACTTCTGTAGCACAACACTGGGGTGTGGGTGGGAGTCAGTCGATCACTGAAAATGCAGTGGCCGACCCAGTCAGCTGATGAGTTTATTGAGAGATACGGTCTCAAAAGAAAGGAGGGGGAGGGGGCAGATCTATGTCACTGACCTATGACATCCACATGTATGTACACCTGTATGCCCAACACACACACACACACACACACACACACACACACACACACACACACACACAGAACATCCTAGCATTTTAGCAGGGATTCCATGGTAAAATTCTTGACTGAAACAAGACCCAGGGCTACTTAGGGTCCTGGACAAATTTCACCCAGAGTTGCTGTCTCTGAACATCATCATTTCTGCCCTGCCTGCTGGGCCTCGGTGGGACCAGGCAGTATGAGATAACTCATATTGCTGAGGTCATTTCTACGGGCTGAACACGAGCTGGGTATGGTCTTGATTCTCATACAAACGCTAGTAGGAGCACCCCTACTTGGCTCATTTTACAGAGAAGGGTGCTGGGCTTCAGTGAGATGACGGCTACCCAAGATCAGGGCAGTAAGGTGCAGTCCCAGCTACAGAGCACACCTCTCTGACCCAGTATCTAGGAGAAGATAACAGTGTGGCATAATGGCAGCACCGGGGACCTGCTCCTCAGCCACCTCAGGTGGCCACACAGCTGTGTCCCAGACCCCACTCTTTGGTCATCTCCTGATCACTCCTATTAGCCTCACACCATCAAAGTCCTTTAGACTTTTTCTGGAGCTTCTTTTCTTTGGAAAGGGGGGGCTGTGGAGAGAGACAGGGTCTTACTATACAGCCCCGAATAGCCTAGAATTTGCTATGTCAACCAGGCTGGCCTCAAACTCAGAGATCCATCTGCCTCTGCCTGGGATTACAGCCAGGCTTTCCCGAAGCTTCTATCATTACTTCATTTCATCCTCAATCATTCTCCATTAACACCAAATCTATTCTAACTTCCCAAACTGGCAGTGACACTCCACCACACTAAGCTGTTAAACCAATCCCGATGTCATTAGACGCTGGCTTAGAAGACACCTGGTGATTTTAATAATGACAGTAATGTCTACCACCGTACCACCCTGAACACACCCATCTGATCTCATCTAACTGCAGAGGCTGAACAGGGTTGGACCTGGTCAGAACTTGGACAGGAAATGGTCTCTACAGCTCACCATCACACATGGACTAATAATTTACCAAGCATCATGCTAAATGCATTTACCACATGGATCTTCCTGACCTACTGCAGGAGGAAGAGAACACTAGCGATCATCCTATAGTTTCATAGACATCCAAGTGATGTCTATGAAAGTGAGAGCCAAATATTAGGAGGTGGTGAAACTACGTTGTTTCAAACTTCCTGACCGTGAGTAATCTCGTGTAAAAGTAACACTCACTTTGCATGGTCACTGTGAGAGCAGAACGAGCGAGCACACACTGAAAGCAATGAAAGGAAAGACAGCATTCCCCGTGCACTCGAGCGCTCCCAGGCACCGTCCACAAGTTTTTATTGAGAAGACAGCAAGATGAGAGCTAAGCTTGGCTCGCTGTCCTTTCGGACTCGCCTTCTTTCTCTGTCATACATCTGTTCTGAAGCAAATGTCCCCATCCCTATCACACACCCGGGACATAAGGAACTTACGTCAGACATTCTAGTGGTCAGAACGGGATCAGAACAACCATTGAAAATTGCTTTCCAGAGGCTCTGAAGGGAGCTGACAACAGGTTAGTGGTGGCTTTCAGATTCCCCATGTCCAGAGCACTGTGCAGCTGTGTCGGTTCCGTGGTGTGTGCAGAACTTGACAATGCCATCTTTCCCTACGACGTCACGACTTGATGTCGTCATAACTGAAGAGGGAAACAGGTGCCACCACACTGACCAATCTCAGGCACCCAGGAATGCCTGATAAGGGAGGAAGGAGATGCTAGGAGAGGGGTAGGAGGGGCAGGAAGGGGCGAACGGGGAGGAAGCAGAAGAAACTGTCCACCCAGAGAAACAGCACTGAAATACAACCTCAAATTGAAACCCCTATGTTTTCTAGCTCCCTTCAGAATACTTTGGAAGTTTTTGCACAAAGGTATCAGCTGTCCCTCCTCAGTCCTTTGTCTGGGTCTGAGCTTAGAGGGGACACATGGATTAGGGGAGCAGGAAGGAAGAAAATACTTTGAGTTCTGACCTGGGCTAACGACCCAGGAAGAACAGGGGTTTGTCCCAGGACCAAGTGCGTGTGCACAGGGTTAACTGTACGATGCCCCTAACCACAACCACACCCACACCCTCCCCCACCCCACCCCTGCCCCGGCCTCTGGCCACCATTGTTTTTCCTATGAGAACTCTAGCCAAGGGGCTGGGGAAGTAACTCAGTCAGCAAAACAAGCATGGGCACCTGAGTTCAAGCCCCAGTCGCACAGAAAAGGCTGGGGGAGGTGGTAGGAGGCAGAGGAAGCTCCCTGGAGCCTGCTGACCAGCCAGCCTTGCCAACAGGTCCTAGGTCCCAAGGACACTGTCTCAAAGTACAAGCTGCAGGGCTTCTAGGGAATGACCTCTGGCCTCCATCTGTGTGTGCACACAGGTGTCCCCTGAGGTATGACCTCACTTCCTCCTCCTTCTCACCCTCCTCAGCCTCTCAGGATGGAAGGCCAGCTGCTGTCCAGGTGTCATTTACATGTAAAAAAGCTGCAGAGACTCTAGTATGCCTCAGACTGCGCTGAGGCAAAGGAGCTTAGGAACATCTGTCGGCTTAAAGAACTTCCATTCGAGATGCTTCTTTCTCGATGGTTTCCCCAAAATTCTTGAGTTAAGACCCTGTGCCGGGTGGTCAAAGTTTAAGAATGGGGTTCTTTAAAAACTTATTTCAGTCTGAAAGGCTGATGTGTTCCAACTGGCTCCCAGCTGGTCCTGGGGCATAAGAACCATTAGGGCCACCAGACCTAGCGGGAAGGTTGGTCACTAGGGGTGACAGCTCGGCCCAGCTTTGGATCCAGCTCTCGGCTTCCTCATCTGTCAGGCTGTAGCACACGGCCACCTCACACCTGCCCTGCTTGCAATGCCCTCCCAGCCATGCTGGGGACTGGTGCTGTGTACTGGGAACCAAAATAAATCCTATTCCCTGAAGATCTTGCTTTCTGTCAGGTACTTGGTCATAGTGAAGAAAAAGCAGCTGATACAACCACCCTCCCAATATATCTCATTTATTACTATCCTAAAGTCAAGTGCGGGCGTGGGAGGGAGCAGCTGAATAATACCCCAGCCATCTGTCACCCCAATAGTCCTAATCTGTCCCACAATGCTAGGAACTGAGAGTCCCTGTTGTCACCTCCACTGCTAACTTTCAGATCTAGGTGAACTTTCACTGATCCCCAGGAAAGCCTGTGCTGCTTCCTCCCCTTGCCGTCTGCCCCGCCCCCACTGCACAGTCCTGAATCCTCCATCACTACCATACACATACACACTACAGACCACTATGAGCTGGTTTGGGTGGGCCTCACCATCTCTCCTAACCTCCATCTCAGCACTCTCTACGAATAGTTCCTCCGGGTGTCCTCTAACCTCAGCTTCCTACCTAGAAAGCACAGCCTTTAGTCTAACCTTTTGTGCACTGTGAAAAGGCTGTCTTTGTGTGTTAAAATGCTGATTTCTGTACTTGGAGAGAGTAGAGTACAGGCTGGACTTTGCTATTGAGCCGGGGAGTACCACAAGGAGATAGGAGGAGTACCACGAGGAGATAGGAGGAGTACCACAAGGAGAGATGGGGAGTACCACAAGGAGATGGGAGGAGTACCAGGAGGAGAGACAGGAGGTGGGGAGACCATGTGGTGGGACCAGGAAGTTTGCCATGGAGAGATGAGAGTCGCCATGAGGACACACATGGACCAGAGCAAACCATGCATAGCCAGACTGACGAGAAGCAGGATGGTTTTCTAGATATTAGCAGCCTTAGAGGGTTAGAATAGATTAGAACCTGCCCAGCACAGTGCTGATGGTTTATTAATAAAATATAGATCTATATTTTATATCTATAGATCTGTGTCATTTACTCGGGAACTAGAACTGGCCAGAGATGGCGTAGCAATGCCCTGCAGTTACTTGGGAGCAAGGGGGGGGCACTAGCTCTGGAGGTAACCAAGAGCTCTCTAATGGGGCTTCAAGCACATTCAGTAGGAAGAGAATCGTGCCTGGCACTGCAAGCCTAACTGGGCATTGCAACTACCTCAAGATTGTAAGGTCATCGGTTCCCCAGAATGCACTAAGGTGAGTCCAGTGGTTTTTGTAATCCTGTACAAAAGTGCCATGGGACGGCAAGAAATACTCTTTCAGGCTGGAGAGATGGCTCAGACAGCTTCCAGAGGTCCTGAGTTCAATTCCCAGCAGCCACACGGTGCTCACAGCCATCTGTAATGGGATCTGATGCCCTCTTCTGGTGTGTCTGAAGACAGCAACAGTATACTCATAAACATAAAATAAATAATTTTTAAGAAAAGAAAAAAGAAAAAAGAAATACCCTTTCCATGGGAAAAACGAGGTAGTCCAAACAAATCTGTGCTTACGGTTCTGGGTTCCAGTTATTTGAAATGCTCTCCTGGGAATGTCAGAAGCTATATCCACCATTTCTAACCTACACGGCTGCCTAAATACAAGCTGATCAGGGACAGCACATACGCTTACATGGATGGCGGAAGTCCATGAGGCCTCGGCCCTACACAAAGAGCAAGAGGCAACTGAGGAAGGCTGTGAGCAGAAGGAACAGTCTTCCCCAGAAGAGCAACTGGCTTTTTATCCAATGCCAACTGTCATCCCTGAAAACGTACACATACAGGTAACATTATACAGACGGAACAGGCTGTTCATACTCAGGAACGGCTATGTAAGTGCATACATGAATATAGCAATGATTGATGAAAAAAAAAAAGAGGTCGTGAATTTGAAAGACAGCAAAAGAAGGGTTTGGAGGAGAAAAGGGAAGGGGAAAATGATGTAATTACATCCTAATTTCAAAAAACAAAGAAACAAAAGAAAAATTCAAAACAAAGAAAGAAAGTGCAGAGGGTAACCCTAAGTATTTCTTTTTTCAATGAACAACCTAAATCCTTCTAGTTCTCAAATTACGAGCCGATGACTGAAAGTAGGATTTTTCTCAGTGATGTTCAAAGTGGCTTTCTCTTTACAGAGTCTCCTGTACTCCCTAATGGCGCACACGATTTTCATTTCAACCCTTTCTCCAGGAAGCGTGGCAGCGTCCACTCTTACCTTCCCCAACTGCATGAGGCATACAAAGTCCGACATGATACAGAAGAAAATCCAATTATTTTCTTTACCCCACCCAAGCAATTGAGCATCCCAAGATAAAAAATTTCCCTCATAAATATATAGAGCCTCAAATTTCTCTAAGTCACCAGCTTGGAACCCGGCCACAATATATTTTGCAAAGAGGTAGAGAATTTAATAATGTCATTACCCTGAAATCCAATAAAGTCTGTTGGAGCTCCACATTTTCAAGAAATCAAACTCTTTATGCTATTACCCTGAGTGTAGCTATCGTTTCCACCATGGCTATAAACACTCGCAATGTACTGCACCAGAAACTCAGGGGGAAAAGGCCCTAAGAAGATACTGCCCGTGAATAGTAGCTTGTCAGAGCTTGCTACAAAGAGTTCATACACATTACTTCATTTATTCTGAAAATTACATTTCTAAGTCCATAACCCATTACTCCCAACTGTGAACACTTTTCAATACAAAGTATTAAACTGCCCTCTCAGAGATTGTTTTCAAGCAGGCTAAAGGTCACCCTGAAGATCATGGACATTTATGAATCCATCAGAGCATATAGGAAAGGCTCTTAATAGCTTTCAACTTATTCTATCTAACATTGTGTTTGGTTTTAGGTACTAGAAAACCTATCTAAGAATAGATTCAACAAATAAGGAGTTGTAATGTTCAGGGTTGCTGGGGATGGTCGAGGCAGCCATTTCTCTAAGGCTCTTCGATTTTCTATTATGCTTGTCTCCCTCATGGTAACAGGATGGCTGCTCTGATTCAGTCACCTCATCAGCATCCAAGGATAAAAAGAAGGGAAAACCAACACTGATGATAGGCTAATCTGTCGTGATTTATCAGTAGACACTGAATCTGAAGCCCCACCCTCATCCTAGTGGACTTAGATTCTAGGGTCTTAATGGTTAGAATCATATAGCTGTGTTCATTACAGGAAATTCTGGGCTACGAGGCCTTAGGGTTATTATATTGCTTAGACTATCTATTGCCAGGCTCATAATTATGCCCGTCTTGATTCAGTCGAGTTTTTGTTGGAAAATAGAACAGGTTATGAACACTGAGTGAGCAAGTTAATGTGTCCATGCTTTGAGCCTCCATTCTGGGAAGAAGATAAGGCTCCAGAAAAGAAAGCAATCAGTATTTCCAGGTATTGTATCAGAGCCGCTACTACACAGAAAACAATACGTTGTAAGTATCAATGCCAGTAACAAAAACAATAATAACAGGAAGAGGAAGGGGAGTACTTAAATCTTTTGAGCTCACACGGTCTGGTTTTCCTCTGCATACAGAAACAGGCATAAACTGGCAGTCAAATGGCTACTGAGGGCATGAAGTCTCCTTTCTATCTCCAGCACTAAGCTATGACTAAGTCACTGGACCTATGAAAACATGGTCCTGTATTAGTGAGCCCTCCAAAATAAAGACAGCAGCCAGACCTCCATGTAACAATCTAGAGTTTACAGGTTCTGAGACCCAACCAAGACAAGTGTCCCAAGGGATGAGCTGACCATCACGGGCCTGCACTCACGACGAGAGAGTGGCTACTTCCATGAACAGCATCTCAGTGGAGAGCTTCGCAGGCACCCATTGCCTGGGTTAATATTTATTGCCACTTAACTATGTTTAAAGTTGTGTGGAAATCAGGGGTTGCAATCGGTGCCTCAAGAGCTCTTACAGTCTTTCATCAGAGTATAGTGATGAAGTTTCCAGTCAGCATGTGAGTGGAGATCACCAGGACAGAAATGGACAAACTGAATAGGATACCATCAACGCACATTAAAAAACAAAGACTTTTACACAGGTGGAAAAAGTCCATCAGCTAAGACTGCGATGACTCTCAGAGAAGAGTCACACACAGCAGCAAGAGAAAACCAAACTGACGCCACAGGTCTAGAGTTACGGAGTCAGGCAACCTGAGGTCCCTAGGCCAAAGAGTAGATGCTCTGATGCCTTTGGAGCAGACACAATGACATGACGGGTTCCAAGGTGTCACAAGGGCAGTGGAGAAACTGGCCTTTGCACATCCCAGCTCATCTGGGATTGACATCCAATAAGCTCAGAGTCAGGGGTAAGCACGAGGTAAGATACCAAACTACTGTAAGGCACACAATTGTGTAGCAAATTAACCTAAAACCATATAGCAGTCTACAAAAAGAGTTAAGAATATAAAAAAAGATAAGTATGTATTAACTAAAATGAACAATTAAATGAGTCTCCAAAGCGAACATATAAAAATCGTTTCCAAATTTAAAATCCTGGGGTTTAGATGTGGCTCGGTCAATAAAGTGCTGCTTACAAGCCCAAGGCCTGCGATTCAATCCCCAGCACCCACATGAAAGCCAGGTGAATGCATGGCTGTGACCCCATGCTGAGGGGAACCTAGAGTCCTGAACCTCCCAGACCAGGAACCCAGGCTGAACCAGCAAGCCCCAAGATCCAGGAGAGTTTGTGTCAAGAAATGCAGATGACTCCTGAGGAAAGCCTGTGGATAGCCAACTGGCTCTATGTATTTACATGCGTGTGCACGCACAAGACATTCGGCACTGACGGATACACACGCTCACACACAAATGCACATGTACTGGCAGACGGGGGGGGGGGGGGGGAGAGGGAGAGGGAGAGGGAGAGAGAGAAGTGTCCAGTCATTAACAATGGCATCAAAAATATTTAGGAGTAAATTTTGTCCATAGGAGAGCAAGCTGCATACTGCAAATTCGGAGACACCGTGAGAGAAATTTAAAAAAGCTGAAATAAACAGAAAATGAGTTTCTGTCTGGAAAAAAAATATGATGTAAAAGGGCCCTAAATGATCTAGAGAGAAAACACACTCCCGTCAAAGTCCACCAGTCTTCTCTGTAGAAGCTGCCAAATTGGTCCTCAAGGAAGTCTTTTCAACAAATACCAAAGAGTAAACTCAGACGACAACACTGGCTTACACACAAACTTAACACTAATTAATGAAACTTAATTGCAAGAGCTAAAAATATAAAATTTTGAGGAAAAAAGAAATCTGTGGGCAAATCTCCAAAAGCTTGGGAATAGTTTCTTAGTCATTGTATAAAAAAGGAAACAGCAAACACAGATGGGGGAGGGAGGCCAGAGAGGGGGAGGGGGCCAGTGAGGGGGAGAATGGCAAATAAATCGTACATCACCAAAATTCAAAACTGCTGTGTTTTACTCACCGGAGTAAAAAAAGTCTACAAGAAGAGACAGGACTGGGGAGAGTCTGCTAGCCAACAAACAGAAAGAATCCTTATTGTGTTCCCAAGAAATAGCCCAAGTTTGCAAAGAAATAAGGATTTGAGTATTTCTCTAAAGCAAGCATCAAAAAAAGGATACTGAACAACACTGTTATTAGAGAAATGCAAATAATCGCTACAATAAGGACTTGGTAGGATGGTTATAACCACACACACACACACACACACACACACACACACACACACACACACACAGTAACAAGGGTGGAAAGAATGTGAAGAAATAGGAGGAACCCATAGGCCACCATGATGACAGAACGGGCCAATTATTCTCTAAAGCTCTTGAGCTGCTCCTCAAAATGCTCAGCAGAACAAACCAGCAATTACACTCTCAGCTAAAACCCAAGAGAAATGAAAACATGTGTTACAGGAAAAGCTATATAGAAATGTCACAGTTACATTATTCATTGTGACAAAAAGTAGACACAACTCAAATGCCCGTGACCAGTAAACGGGTGACAAACAGCTTCATGTCTATTCGCTGCTAATTGTTTGGCAATGACAAAGGGTGGAATGCAACGTGCTGAAAATACAATGCTACGTGACAAACATTTACAGACATAATTCCATTCGTATAAAATGGTGAGAATAGGCAAACCCATTGAGATAAGACGATTTGTGATTTCACAGAAGGAAGGGGAGGAGTGTGAATGGTACCCACCATGAATCATGGTGGGCTTGTATCTTTTAGAGTAAAAATACCCAAGAATCCCAGAGTGGTGCCGGCCATGCAGCTCTGTAAGCATATTAAACATCTGTAAACTTTGCATTTTAAGAGGCCAAACATGTGAATGAATTGTCTTCTGGGAAAGGTGCAACTTCACTAATGCACTAGAAACAGCCAAAGAGAGTCTGTAACCTAGAAGATAACTTGGTGATGACTAGATCACTCAGCACACAGAGTGTGCTCCAAAAGGCCGTGCCAACAAGACAGTCTGGAGCCTCGTACTTGCTTTACTGTACACTTGCCTCTTCACCTCCTGAAGCAACGGAAAGCTAACCCTTCTGACTAGCTAACTACACCACTTCCAATAGGGCCATTTGTTTGTGGGCAGGGTTCTATAAGGTTCCTAGGTATATTTGTATACAAGCATTCATGTGGTTTGTGTATATAATAAGTTCCTTTAAGTAGTAAAGGGAAAAAAATGGAAAGACGGATGAATATTGCCTGTCTCTGGATGTCCACTTTCTCAGACACAGCGAGTGAGCGAGCGTTCCTTTGCATGGCCCCATGGACTCTGTGTTTAAAGGCTTCAGGAGAGAAGTACTTTGGATTATCTCAGACCCTGACTTACAGCCACAACTGTCTTTAAAAGACCAAGACAGGGAGAACTAACTACCAAGGGAGAAAGAGATAGAAGCCAGGGTTGGCTCGCTCCTCCTTGAGGCTAGGGAAGATGGTTCTATCTGGTTCAAAGAACGTGGGCAGCCATTATCAGCAGGACAGTCAAAGCCTTGCTTCCTCGGGAGTTCCCTCGAGGAGCCCACCTCGCTCACACTATGGCCTGTGAACCCTGTGGCCCTTGCAAACTTCTAGTCTCCCAGACCAGAAGAACAGATTGCTTGTTGTTTTACAATGTTAAGCGCGCAGCAACTCGGGGGAGCAGCATTAAGAAACGAAAGAGCAGAAAGGAGGGCTTCTGTGCTAAGTAAGGCCTTGAGGGCTATACAGGAAACACAGCGGGACATGCACATCACCTCTGCGGTGCGGAGAAGGATTATTTCCCTCCTGGGAAATAATCAGGAGAGAGATGAGGAATCCAGGTAAAGGGCTGTTCCCTGAACACAAGTGAAGCTGTGGAACCAAAGGCCCTGAAAGACGTGGGGAAGGAGGGGCACACAGAACAAGCCCCCCTCCCTGTGGCCGTGTGAGTTCAGAAGGCGCCCATTCGGGAGGTTGCCCGGCATTTCTCTACTGAGCTTGCAGTATGGGTCAGGTCCTACTCTCTGATCATATTCAGGATGGTTCCTCCGAATCTCTGCTATCAGAAGCATTGGTGCAACTGCACCAGGAACTGGATGGAAGTCCACGTGGTGAGCAAACAAGAGCACTGCTGTGTAGGAAGAACACGTCCTGTTTCTGTTACCTGCTGTTACCATTATATGTACTTGACTGTGATCTCTCTCCTTTAAACAGTCTTTGTCTTGGCCTATCTGCAGCTATTTTAAACAGTTAAAATCCCCAGGTTAAACACTCCTTACTAGCCATGCTGGCTGGTTTCATGTCAACTTGGTACAAGCAAGCTAGAATCTTTGGAGAGGAGGGAGCCTCAGTTGAGAAAATGCCTCCAAAAGATTGAGCTATATATAGGCAAGCCTATAGGGCATTTTCTTAATTAGTGATGGATATTGGAAGGCCTAGCTAATTTGCTATCCCTGGCCTGTGATCCTGGGTTCTATTAAAAAGAAAAAAAAAAAAAGGCAGGCTGAGCAAGCCAAGGAAAGCAAGCCAGGAAGCAGCATCCTCCATGGCCTCTGCATCAGCTCCTGCCTCCAGGTTCCTGCCCTGCTTGAGTGCCTGCCCTGACTTCCTTCAATAAAGAAAGTGATATGGAATGTGTCAGCCAAAAAAATTTCTTTCCTCCCTGACTTGCTTTTGGTCGCGGTTCTTCGTAGCAATGGTAGCCCTGACTAAGACACGAGCTATTACTATCCTGAGTTCTGTCTTGAGTAGATTTGCCAGCTCTGACTTAGTTCTCCCTAGAGCCAAGCTTCATTGGCATGGTTCTTTGGAAAGCAAAAAATGGTAGATTTTTTTAGCCAGTGCTTTCTTCCTGACGGCCAGTCCAGCTCTGCAGTTGACAGATGTCAAAAGTGATACTCGAGTTGGGTTAGATGACTTGGCCACCCTGCCCTGAGCCAAAGAGTTGCAGGTTGGACTAAGGCCCCACCTCCCAATGAGAGCCTCTCCCACCTTCACAGGCCTTTGAAGCTCAGCCTGAGGAACCTGTCCTATATTTTACTTCCCTAAACTGTTGCCACGTAGAAAGTCAGACCATTTGTTCTTCAACGATCTATTTGAACCACCAAACTAAGATATAATGAAATAATGAAAACAGATCACACCTTCAGTACATATCCAACACTGACATTTTCTCATGTGGACCCACATACACCTCTAATGGGACCGATTCTGGGCTGCTAGACTGGGAAAAGTGTGAAGCCTAGGTGTGGCAATTTGCATGAAAATGACCCCCATTGGCTCATAGGGAATGGCATGATTTGAAAGAATTAGGACTGAGGAGTGGGTGTGGCCTTGCTGGAGTAGGTGTGGCCTTGTTGGAGTAAGTGTGCCACTCTGGGCAGGCTTCAAGAATTCAGATGCTCAATCCAGGCCCAGTGTCACTCTCTCTTCCTGCTGCCTGCAGATGTAGATGTAGAACTGAAATCACAGCTGCCTGTCCATGGCTACAGGAGTGGCTTCAGTCATGCCTGGGGGAAAGACGTCTGGACATAAACAATAATAAACTATGATGCAAATATATTAGCAATTTCTGAAATACTTTCAAATTGTGGTCTCAAGAAAGAACACAAAGACCGGTTTTCAAAAATCAGGAAGGGCCAGCTGTGTGGATTTCATTTCTTATTCTGGAGCTCAGTGGGTACCACTCTACATTCCATCACAGAGGAGCACCCTCCCAGGCAAAAAGACACCGCAGAAAGGCGGATCCCCAAACAGAAAGGAAATGAAACTCCAATTCCACACAAGAGACTCAAAACCAACCCAAAATACAACAGTGTGCACTGCCAACCCTTGGCCGCTCTTCTGATCACATTTGGTGATAAAGTTATAAACAGAAGAGGTATTTTCTGTGAAATACTACCCAGAGAACAACATGACCCTTCTGAGAAGACGGGCCTGACACTGGGAGCCCCAGTCATCTTAGTTTCCTTGTCTTTTGTGAAAGAAGAAAGGGTCCCTGAGACGGAGGTCTCCTAGAAGCTAGGCTGCAGATCTCCACAAGCAAACCTCACAGAGTAGTCCAGATAAGCAGGAGACAAAGGAGGGAGGGGGAGAGAACAGGGAGGGAACAACAGGGGCGCCTCCTAAGGGGCAACACTAAGAATTCATGACAAGGGGGGAAAAGACAGAAACGGAAGCAAGATGAGAGCCACTGGCTAGAACTGCCCAAAGAAGGGCGGGTCGAGGCGACATACTGTCCTGGAAAAGGGATCACTTACTCTCTTCCTTCCCTCACAAACAGATACAAGCCACCATGTCAGCAGTACCTTGGATCAGCAATCAGAAGCCATCTCCACTCAGAGGCGGCTGGACACTTGTGGCCCAGTAAAAAAAGAGGGAGGGGCAGTGTTCTGCAGGAGAGCAATTGGTAGGAGACATATCGGGAGAGAACGAAGTGTTTCCTTGAAAGCCATGGGCAGCACTGGCCTGTGCAACTGGAGTCCTATAGTACAGTTTAGAAAGAGCATGCCCACAAACATGAGTCTCCCACATAGACTTATTTCGTCCACGTTCCCCAGAGCCCAAGCAACAGATCTGGAACCATTTTGAACAAAGAATCTTCTCTCACAACACTTTTGGGTGGACCCCGTGAAATTAACATTTTTTTCTGGGCCAAGATTAAAAACAACAACAACAAAAAAAAAAAAAAA
This sequence comes from Apodemus sylvaticus, assembly GCF_947179515.1. Classification (NCBI taxonomy): domain Eukaryota; kingdom Metazoa; phylum Chordata; class Mammalia; order Rodentia; family Muridae; genus Apodemus; species Apodemus sylvaticus. The sequence continues at coordinate 43,820,283 of NC_067482.1, read as the reverse complement.
AAACCTCAGATTCTACCAAGGCAAGAGTGGGTCAACTGTGGAACATGTTTTTCAGCTTTCCCTTACAGAAGGGGCAGGGAATCCCTGCCTCCCAGCAAGATCACGGATTATTTAAGTGTTAAGGGCCAAGAGACAAAATAGAGATTACATAGATACTTATATAACCACTTAAAATGTTAAAGTTTAAAAATATAGAAATCCACCCGCGGCTGGCTCCCACAGGCATGGCCAGTGTGCCTGACTCCCTCTTTCGCACCCAGGTACATGTTGCCCTGGTGATGCTCTTTGTGAAAGCATCTCCTTTTGCTTTTTTGCTTTAATTAAGCCTTTAAAGATTTATTTATGTTTATTTCATGTCTACGGGTGCTTTGCCTGCATGCATGTACACCAGATGTGTGTTTGGTATCATCGAAGGCTAGAAGACGACAAGGATCTCCCGGACTGCAGTCACAGGTGCTTGTGAGCCACCTGTGGGTGCTGTAAAGCAAACCCAGGTCCTGTAGAAGAGCAGCTACTTGACCACTGAGCCATCTCTCTGGCAACAGCAGCATTTATAGAGATAGCCGTCTTCCCCCCACCCCCATCCCCACCCCATGCTGCTGGCTGCGAGTGGTTGATGGGAACCTCAGCTCTTGCTACTCAAGCACTCAAAGAGCTACCTGAGCTACATGAAGAAATGGAGCTACACTGTGAAGATAAATAAATCTCGCTACAGGAGCAAGTGGAGGAGAGACATCCCAACGCATCCCTGACCTGAGGCCACAACTCTAGAGAATCCATAGGGAAGTAATAAAAATGAATGAATTATCCACATAGCTGAGGCCACAACTCTAGAGAATCCATAGGGAAGTAATGTAAATGAATGTATTATCCACATAGCTGAAAGACCAAAGGAAGTAGAAGGACAGGCCATCAAGGACACCCACCAAGGGAGAGACTCCAGATGGGAGGTGATACCTTCTCTTCCTTCAGTGTTACATTAATCAGGTGGTAGGAACCATCAGAAGAGCAGCCACAACACTTCCCAAAACCTGCAGCATGAACGCCAGTACTGAGTGTGGCTTTCAGAGAGTGAAGACTGAAGAACCAAGTCATCCGCCCAAAGCTCGTAAAACAAAGGCGGACCCAGCCTCTCTAGGACCAGAGTGGGTCTTTTTAAAATGGGAAATGCTTTGAATTTGTGGCATTCCCATTGTTTTAAATGTTTCGAACATTGTGCCGAAAAGGGGGAGATTATTTTAAAGGCTATGTATGAATGAATACATTGAAACACAAAAGAATTATCTGGTATTACAGGACTACTTGATTACAAAAATACTAATTTAGATAATGGTTTTTTTTTTCCCACTATCTGATATGAAAAACAGCACAGGACAAAATATTCCTCCTATATTTTCCTATATTACTCTCGTTTATATCTTGTAAGTGTTCGCCAAGTTAGTGCCCTGTGATAGTCTACGAGAGAAGAGAAAGGAAGAGAGGAGAGATGGGAAGGGGGAGGAAGGAAGATAGTGGGAGAGAGAGAAAAGAGAGCAGATGGAAAGGCATGCATGCATGGCGACATGTGTGGTGACATACGTACATGAGCTGCCTGGACACCCGCGAGCCTCTGGGTACCTTCTGCCCATAGCGACCATCAGCGTGTTAGCAGGGGACTCAGGAACTCTGGAGGACTCCAGAAACAGTGAGAGGGCTAGCTGTTGAGGAAGAGAACAATAAAAAAAAAAAAAAAAAAGAAAGATGGAAATAAAACAGTCTTAGGATAATCATCACATTTTTTCATTAAAATGCTAATGATGACCACCACCATCTTCCAGATAATCATGTTTATGAATTATTCATGGTCACATTCGGGAAGAAATCGCTCTGTCCCTCCAGGCAGGCATGAAGCCTTCAGAGGGTTAGCATGTGGCCCCTGCAGTAAGTGTGACAAAAGGGTGTGTCCCTAAGAATTCCTGGTGGCAGTGCAGCGGTTCCCCCAGCACTGAGGCCATCATTCTGCATCTTCTTATTAAACAGCAAGGACAAGGACGGTACCAGCTTAGGCCTTTGTTGTGACTCCTGAACTCACATCACTAAAAACTCAAAAGAAAAAAAAAAAAAAGAAAATCTATTATTGAAGTGGAGAGGCTACATGCCAAAGTAATTTAAAAAAGAAAAGCCTCTGAACACATTAAGTTCACTCTGAATAGAAGGCCCCTCTGTGCTCCCTTCTAATGGTAACACATATGCACTGAGCGTTTTTACACATTTTGGTGTACATTAAATTAACTTACTATCAAATTCACAGGCCGCATAAAACAGTGTCTCCATTTCTAAGGACAGTGGCGTACTGGGCTGAGGGATGTGCTCAGAACAGGCCCTGTAGGGCAGTGGGTGGGAGGAAGGATTTGACTGCTGTCCAGCAGAGGCCTCCAGCCCAGACAAGAAGAGGTCAGGGAAGGCATCCAGGAACAAAGGGCATCTGACATGTCTACGGCCGGGCTGGGGTTAGGTAAGCTTGGTGGGCGACAGACAACAGAAGAGGCAGTGGGGGAGAAGCCACAGTGTGGCTTACTGTTCTTGGTCACACTCTAAAGTGATATCTGTGTTATGAGGCCAGGGAGGAAAGAAAACTGGAGCCAACCTGCAACTCTGGTCCGCTCTTTGAGATCTCTGACTAGACCTGGTAGCAAACAGACAGGCGGGGTCGAAGCAGGAAGAGTACTGAGGCCAGCCTGCTGGTTACAACATCCTGACAGGAGAGGCAAGGCAAGGCAGAGACTGAGAAGGTACAAGTGGACAGGGAAAGGGTGAGACAATTTTGCATCCGGAAACCTCCAGATCAGTGCTTCTCAACCCTCCTAACTCCGCCACCCTTTAATATAGTTTCTCATATTGAAGTGACCCTCAACCAAAAAATAATTTTCATTGCTACTTTATAACTGTAAATTTGCTGCTGTTGTGAAGTGCAATGTATAGACTGACATGCAGGATCTCTGATATGCCATGCCTGTGAAAAGGTCATTCAACACCCCCCAGGGGTCAGGACCCCTAGGTTGAGAACCACTCATCTAGATGCTAAAAGGGAGAACCATTTGAAGAACAACATGCAGACCAACAGTAGTAGATCTGAGGTGTAGAATACCAGAGAAAGAACAGGAAGACCAAAAGAGGTCAGTCTACAGCATTAAAACCTGAGGTGTCAAAGACTCAAGGCCTGAGGAAGAAGACAGAACAAGATACAAAAGCAGTAAAAAAACAAAAAAAAAAGAAAACAAAAAACAAACAAACAAAAAAACAAAACAAAAACAACCATTCAGAGAGGCAGAGACAATGTCAGAGAATCGCTGAAGGGTTGTGGGCAGAGAGGAGACTTCATAGTTTGTGCCTAAAGAAAGGCACTAGCAATGGCAGACCAGGAAGCTGACCATGATTTTGTAGGAAACAAACAAACAATAACAAGAACCTAAATTTCAAAGGTGGGAAAATGCCAAGGGATACAAAAGAGAAAGAAGATGAAGATGAAAGATACTCTTGGTTTTGACATTTGAAAAGTCACTGGGCACCCTGGCTAAGGACTGAGTTTGTGGCATGGAGAAGGAGACAGAGAATAGTATCAACGGAGTAAGGGACGAGCGTGTGGGGGGACAGGCCACGTCAGTAGGACTTAAGTGCCGGCAGATGGAATAGGCAGAGAGAAAGGACACAGGAAACCAGAGGGAGAAAGAATGAACTAGATCGCCAGAAGCAGGAAAGCAGACAGGAGTTCAGACGAAGGGACTAGCTTTGAAAAAAAATCCACATCCTCTGATACTGGAAGCAGCATAAAGGTAAATGGGGTCAGACTGCATTCACATTCACGGCAGCGCTGGAATATTACAGAAGATAGCAAATAATATCACCGTGCTTGAGAATACATGGCAGGCAATGGGCTGGGGAGATGGGCCTTTAGTAAAAGCACATGGGATGAAAGCAAGAGGACCTGAGTTCAAATCCCCAGAGGCTACATAAAATCTAGGTAAGGTCTCATGTGCCTCTAAATAGGTTTTTTTTGGGGGGTGGAGAGGAATGGGGGTGGAGCAGTACCAGAGATAGGCAGAACCCAGGAGCTCCCTGGTCCAACAGCATAGTCTAGTCAAAACAGTAAGCTTCAGGTTCAGCAAGAGCCCGTGGCAGAGAAGACAGAGACACAAACACAGATACAGAGAGACAATATAGAGGAAGAATTTCAGTTTCCTCCTCTGGCCCCTACATTTGTACACAGACACCTGCCATTGTTCACACACACACACACATCATACATAGAGAAAAAGACAAAAGAGAGAAAGAGCTTAGTACAGTTCCTGGTTAAAAATGAGGCAACAAGTAAAACACTTGAGGACACAGACCTTGTCATGATTGGTTTCTGGTATGTGACCCTTGCCCCACCCCAAAGGAAAACCACCAAACCCTGTTTAAAGGCAAACAAACATGCGTGCCTGTGCGTATGAAAGCAGGGAGGCGCATTCACTGGCGGAGCTAAGGCAGTGCACGGGCGAAGGATGTAGAAGAAAGCTCTTCCAAAAACCACCTTGCTTGAGGTGCCAACCTTCCCCTGTTTCCAGGGTCCGTGTATAGTTTCACTGACCAAAACCTTGGCCAAGGCTCACCTGATGCCAGTCTTTGTGAGCCACTGCAAAAGAATAACCAAATAAAAAATAACCCAATAAAAATAGCAAATAAAAGCAGGAAAAACTGGGGAGTAGGGGTGGAGGGTGGGGGCAGGGTAGACAGTGGCCCCTGCTGGAGCCTCAGAACCCCAATGCCTCAAAACAAACAGATTTCCACTTCAGGCTTTTCCTGGGAGGGTCAGGAATGACATGCTACTGGAATAAACCCTGGGAATAAGGAAAGAAGGAATGTTCTTTAGAAACCGAACACAACAGGAAACACCTCGAGGAGCAGATGTGAAGGCTCTAAGATCTCAGAAGCCCCGGAGCTATTCTAAAGGTTTGCATTTCTATACAGGAATGAGATCCAGGCCACCCCTGGAGTGACAGTCTCATAGAACCATGTGCTCATCCCTGCGAGCGATCAGCCACCTCAGAGCTGGGACCAAAGCCAGCAGAAGTCACTAACCGGCCATTCATTTTTGTACCCTTGGAGCACGGAAAACAGTCAGCACGCAATAAACGTGGAATGAATCAATAAACTGGTACATGACTGAATAATTTTCCCAACTAAGAGGTAAGAAGGCCAATTAAAGGGGGAGAACAGAAATAGCCCGACTATTTCTTACCCCTCACTTACTCAAAGGAAAACTGTAAATCACATCCAACTACATTTCTTTTACACAAAAGGGAGTTTTTATTAATTCATAAATAAATAGCACACGGCTGGTCTCTGAAATTATGGGAAGATGCTCTTTAAATAGGAAACAGGTAGGTGCAAAGATTCTGAGCAAACAAAGGACCAGGGTGTGGGGCTACATCAATCTGCCTGCTTTGCTGTGTCTGAAGGGCAGGATCATCGTCCTAGCGGTATGGTGCCTCTCCTCCCAGATGGTCATCCACAGCAGCCTGCTTGCCTTTCCCCTGTGGGGACCACAAGATTGGAAGTGAGGAGAGCACACCCATCCCAGGTGCAGGCCGTGTTTCTGTCCTGGTGTGTAAGCAGGTCTCCTACAGTTTCCCTTTTAAAACATAAGGCCCAAGGTATCACAAATCCGACGGAGCGCACCTCACATACTGCACAGCACACTGTAATGTTTGTCTGCAAAGGACCTCAGTAACCGAGCTTACCAACGTGAGGGTGGGTCACTAGCATGCACTATGTGACAGGGTTTTATGTCTTTGTCTTTTTGTTTTTGTTGTTGTTTTCCTTGACTGTGAGAAAGTAGCTTGATCCTTCCAGTCTGATTCTGCCATGCTGGTAACCACACACACACACACACACACACACACTTTTTCTCCACTGCTCAGGTACCGAGCACCTTGCCTGGCCACTGAGCACACTGGCAGCACAGACACGGACCCCTGATCCCAGCATTCCCCTTTCTACTCTCAAGGAGGCAAGGCAGCAGGATAAACACACTGCTCACGTGGATGCAAGCCCAGGGAAGAAAGGAGTCCACCGGCCAGTCCAAAGTGTTCAGTGTGCAGCCTTTTAATTACTGTATTTATGACACTACCCATAACATATTCCCCACCACAAATGTTCCAGCAGGTCATTAATCCTTGACAAATATAGTAATGTTCCTCCCCCCACCCCAGCCCCCTGCAAATTCTTGTTGTGCTGACGTGGGGCAAAAATGCTAAGAATTCTCTTCAAAGTAAATACTTTATGTCAACAGCCCTGGCTGCCACTGGTCCTCGGTTAACTATTTCTAGACAGTATTCCAGTGTAAGCATTTGGGGCTCCTGACCTTAAAGATGAATTTCAAACAAAATTTGTAAAACTAGCTTTGCCTGATGCATCATTTTGTCAGAGGAACAGTGGTTATGAACTCAAAAGAAGGTGGTTCGTGCTCTTCAAAAATAACATGTGCCGTGACTCATTCGTCCACAATGCACCATTGCCCGTTACGACAGGGTAAGACTTCTTTTTAAAAATCTCCAGAAGTCAGTTACTGAGAATGGTCCAGAGTCTCACAATAATTGAAGGATTACCTGTCTCAGCACTAAATGGGTTTAGTTTCAACCACAGAGCATTAATGTTTCTCTCAGAGAATTCAAAGTATGATTAATCATTGTTTGGGAGCTCACAATTGTTGGTGATACCACTAATTATTTTGCTGTGTTGGAACATGAGCACAGGCACTCCAAGGAAAAGGAACATGTCTGCCGTGACCAGGCGGGAGCTGGGTTTCTTCCGCTACGAGGCACACAGGACAAACTTGACAGTTAGAACTTCGCCTGCTGAAACTCTGTTACCAGCTACAACTGTACTACGCAGAACCAGAGATGAATGCAAGTTATTGACCCAGGCCTGGAGCCATGATCACAGAGAGACAGGCAGATTTTATGAGTGTGCTGCTGGGACCTGGGCTAGGTGACCTGGCAAGGTTCTCAGAACCTATGGGGGGGTACGCACGGCCTTTGTCCTTTGGCTCAAGGTCTGTCTGTCTGTCTGTCTGTCTGTCTGTGGTTGTTCTGTTACCTTATTTGCCAGGTGCCTCTCCTCTCACCCTGAAGAGTTACAGCACCAACCTCCCCCTTTCTTCAACTCAGCAATGGTTTTAAAAACCAAAGTACTAGAGTATAAGAAACGAAGCTTAACATACCTGGCTACAAACAAGGTCTGAAGCGTGCTCGGTCGGCTGAGCACACAGGTGGTTGAGATGCCTTCTTTGTTTATTTATTAGTTCTTAGAAAATTCCAGCATTAGTCCTTAAGTGTTTGAAGTCACATAGTACAAATACACGCAAGTCTAACACAGACCCTTTGATGTTGCTTGGTAAGTGACCCCTGATCTTCCACAAGACTTCTGGAGAAATTTAGCAAGCAAAAATCTTCAAAAACAATAGAAATAGCGGTTCTCCTGGGAGCTATCTCTGGAAATGCAGGAACATTCTAGAAACCTGGAGAAGGGAGGGCTTTGTCACTGTTTCAGCAAGAGGTTGGAGGCAGGGGGTGTCAATTAGCCTTTGAAACTATGTCCTGTGAAGGCTCAGTGTAGGAGAATGCCGGATCAGGAAAGTGGGGGTGAGGGGTTGGTAAGCAGGGGATGGGATAAAGGGTTTTCAGGGGTAATGAGTAAAGGGATAACATTTACAATGTAAATAAAGCAAATATCTAATTTAAAAAAGAAACTATGTCTGTAAAATGGGCTCAAGATGCCTTCTCTACTAAGCTCAATGAGAACAAGACAAAAGGCTCTAGAGATGTGGATGAAACTTTTAAATAGAAACAGAGTATATAAACCACCATGATACAGGCCTGGGCACAGGGTTCTCATGCTCACATATAGCACTGGAGAAATCAGGGCCGTTAAACTCACAGTGTTTTCTCTTCAAAGGAAGGGATGTACACCTGTTTGGGCCCAGAAGGTTGGAAGTGGATGTAGTTAATAACCTGGAGATCTTTTGCTATCTGTAGAGCTGTGCTTCACCTAGACTTCAGAGCATTGTTTCTCAGTCAACAGAACCTATCCTCGTGAAAGAGGTCTCATGTACTTTACAAAGGAGTCCACTATTCTGTTTATGCCAGACCCCTTCCCCTCTAGACCCTTATCCTAAGCACTGCTTCTCAATCAATAGAACCCATTCTTATGTAAGAGGTCATGCTTTGGAATATGTAGTCACGCCTTAATGATTGTCACAAGGAAACATTTTTTTTTTGAAGATGTACTATGCTTAAATGTCAAAAATAAACTGCTTAAATCAGACTCTAAAAGTGTGACCAGCACTGGTTAGCCAAGTCATGTTGAACCTGATTTCCTTCTTGCCTCTCAAGGATTGCTCCTCTGCCTGCCATAGTAGGTTTTATTGTTTTGTGTTATGTTGCTTTGTTTCGTTTGGGGGATTCATGTCTAAGTTAGGGTCTCATTGCTGTGAAGAGACACCATGGCCATAGCAACTCTTACAAAGGAAACTATTCCACTGGGGCTGACCTACAGTTTTAGAAGTTTAGCCCACTGTCGTCATGGCAGAAAACATGGCAGCATGCAAGCAGACATGGTGCTGGAGAAGGAGCTGAGAGTTCAACATCTTGATCCAAAGGCCAAATAAAGAGATTATGGGTCATACTGCAAATTTCTTGAGCATAGGAGACCTCAAAGCTCAACACCACAGTGACAGTCATTCTCCAACTAGGCCACACCTACTATAATAAGGCTATACCTCCTAATAGTGCACTCAAACACATTAGTCTGTGGGGGGCATTCCTATTCAAATCACCACAGGGGCACATCTTATTTTTCTTAAATATTTTTTTTTCTCTTTATATGCTTTTACTTCTGTTTTGTATAAAAAAAAAAAAATCCCAAATGTTTGCCTTAGAAGACTCAGGAGCCAGAAGCTGGGGTGAAGAAAAGCATGCTAGCTCACAGAGACAGAGAAAACACTCAGCTGACCTTCCTATTCCACTGATGTCCCAGAGGGGAAAAGCCTCTTCTCCTTCTCCTTGCTGTCTTAAAAATCCTTCAACTTAACCAGCAGTGAAGGATACCTTTAATCCCAGCACTTGGGAGGCAGAAGCAAGTAGATTTCTGAGTTTGAGGCCAGCCTAGTCTACAGAGTGAGACAGCCAGGGCTATACACAGAGAAACCCTGTCTCGACACCCCTCCCCCCCAAAAAAAACCCCTTCAACTCAAAAACCCTCCTTTCTGTTAACTTATGTTCACTCCCAGTCAACTGATTGCTTGCTCCACCTCTTGACCTATGTTTGAGTTTATTTAATCCCGGTTACAAAAAGCTCTTGGATTGAAGTTGGATGCTAGGGTTGAGCCACACCACAACAAGAAACAGGTTTTTCCAGTCCACAATCTTGGGGTTCACAATGTGATGAATTAGCCTGCAACATACTCTACTTTCACAAACAGAGGCAGACCATTCTAAAACCCACAAAGCAACATGAAGCATGCTACCCAATATTCCACAGATGTTTCTGACACAAATTAGCCTGCCTTCCACATACTTGAAACCTTGCACACCCTACTCTTCTTGAGAATTACTTTCCCCCAGACATAGTATTTTGATGTTAAAACAGTGAGAAAACTGTACGCCTACCAAAACATACTAAAGTAACACAAGCAAATCTCTTTAAGAATTCTCAAAAATAATAGATTAAAAAAACATATTGAAGAAGAAAAAAAAAGTAAAGAGAATAAAGTCATTATCCTAAATCCAGCAACATCTCTGGCTGTCTCATCAAGGCCACTTCCCCCAATCTGATCATTAAATCTGTGAAAACCACAAGGGATGTACCCGTCTCATTAAAAACTGCACACACATGAACTGTGATAATGAGGAAGAGCATCTATTTTGGTTTTAAGGTCAGAAGTGTTTCCTGCCCGTTGCTTAGTGCAGAGACACTTGTAGTAAGCACAAGACAGATGCCCCAGGAGTAAGTCTGTCACCATGACTCCACAAACCCTTGATTTACCAACAAGGATCACAAGGTGTTCAAAGCAGAAACCACCAACTCCACAGTACGGAACTGAATGTTTCTTTGAGGTGGTATCAGTTCTCTGTGAAAGGAAGATCATGCTGCTTTATAGACACTCAAGCTCTGCAGGACTCAAAACAACTGCCCTTTTGTTTTACAACAGATGAGTAAGGCCAAATGATCCTTCATACACCATAATTACACTCAACACTGCAAGAAGTCTATTATTTTTCTGTATTTTAGAAAAGCATATTGATAGCTGGCCTAGAATTTGCTAGGGCCATACTCTATGGAAAATTACACTTATAGCATTATTCTTACAGCTGGGGTTCAGGCTAGACTTGAATTTGTAGCGTTAATCCACTTCCCCTCATTATACATGCCAACCTAGTCAGGATTCCATCACTCAGATCATTTTGAAAGTAAAAGTAACAATCTCTGAATAAACCTGAAAATAAGAGAGAAAGCACAAGAACCCTTCTACAATGGGCCAGCCAGCCACATATCTAGGTCACATCAAACCTCCAAAGCTGACTAACTGGTGACTTGAGCTACATGTGGCAAATTAGAATCATGTGTGCAACTCCATTCCCTCAAAAGTGACACAGAGTGAGAGCCAGAAATAAAGTCAGAAGATAAAAAGTACTGGAAATAATTTTGAAGACACAGAAAACAAATAGGCCTCCAATGAGGGACTCTTCAAAGCCAGGAAAGAGAAAACTCAGATGACTACCATCAGAGCCATCAAGAACAACTTTACACCTCTCAAGGTACAAGTACACCAGAAATGGAAACTGTAAGAAATGAGCAGGAGGGGATGGCTTTGAAAACTGAAGAGTCACCTGCAAATCATATTAAGGACAACTTTCAACGTCCTTCCTGTGGTGATATGAATGCAATGGCCCCCATAGGCTCATAGGGAATGGCATTATTAGGAGGCGTGGACTTGCTGAAGGAAGTGTGTCACTGGGGTGAGCTTTGAGATTAAGGAAACTCAAGCCACACCCAGTATCTCACTTTCTTCCTTCTGCCTGATGATCCAGACACAGAACTCTTGGTTCCTTCTCCAGCACCATGTCTGCTTCCATGCTGCCATGCTTCCCACCCTAATAAAAATGGACCAGATCTCTGAGCTATAACCCAGCCCCAATTAAATGTTTTCCTTTATAAGAGTTGCCACAGTCGTGGTGTCTCTTCACAGCATTAGAAACCCTAAGTTATTTCCATAATCATGAAACTGGCTACTTCCCTTCTCTACCCTCAGTAGAAAAACAGACTGACAAAGGACCCTGAGAACATCCAAGAACCAAGAACCAAGAACAGTGGTGGGTCATGGTGCTGCATATGGGGGGAGGGGCAGACATAAAATTGGCATGGGACCAGCAGGGTAGGAGACATGAGGACTTTTCTAGAAGAAACTACCGAGGCCATGACAAAGATCCACAGTTAGCACAACAGGGGCAAACGGGGTTCTGAAACTTTTTTTTTATTATATATTTTTATTTTCTATATTCTTTGTTTACATTCCAAATGATTTCCCCTTTCCCATCTGAAACTTATTCTATGCCAATGCCACCAGTTATCAAGCCTTGGCCTTCATATAGGGAAAAATGGTGTAATGGGACCAGCAGACACATGGAGGAGGAGCTGAAGTGACAGTTGAGAACTTAGGAAGGAAATAGAGTCAACCCTGAAGACATAGTTCAGATACACACAATCAGTAACAATCTATAAACAACAAAAACAATAATCCTAGGTGTCTCCTCTGGTGTCCTTGGCACCTGTACACACATTTATATACACATACATAAAAATTAAAACAAAGCCCCGGGGGCTAGAGAGATGGCTCAGTGGTTAAGAGCAATGACTGCTCTTCCTAAGGTCCTGAGTTCAAATCCCAGCACCCACATGATGGCTCACAACCATCCGTAACGAGCTCTGATGCCCTCTTCTGGAGTGTTTGAAGACAGCTACAGTGTTCTTACACATAATAAATAAAACTTTAAAAAAAAAAAAAAAAAAACACTGGCCAAACCCAACACGGGGAAGAAAGTGTTTGGAAAAAAAAAAAAAAAAAAAAAAAACAAAGCCCCAAGATTGTTTTAAAGTTACATAAAGGAAAAAGTAATGAACACCACCTCACAATACAATATATTAAAAAAAAAAATGGGAACAGAAAAAAACTGGCAGAAGCTCTCCAAACTTTTCAGGAAAAATGAGCCCTACTTTAAATCCAACAACACATGAAAAGGGGGAATAAATGATACTGTCACATACGCCAGATTGTAGAAAATTTTGCCACTCACATCTAAGGAAGCTGCTGGGTAATGTACCTCCCGGAGGGTCAAAGTCAAAAGATGGTATCCAACAAGCAGGCCAGCTGAGAATCCCACACAGGGGTTGGGGAACTGCAGGCCACCTGAGCTAACTGCCTCAAGGGTAAACAGCCCAGAGGGAGCAAGAGGGCAGAGGACACCAGGAAAACGGCACACAAAATGACTCACAGAAAGCCTGCAGGATAGGACACTGTTTGACCACATTTCAGAATATGAGGATAAATAAACTGGGTCAGAAAAAATATAAAGCAAAAGCAGAAATTAGCATGATACATGAGAGAGAGAGAGAGAGAGAGAGGGGGGGGGAAGGTAGAAAAGAAGGAAGGAAGGAAGGAAGGAAGGAAGGAAGGAAGGAAGGAAGGAAGGAAGGAAGGAAGGAAGAACGGAAAGAAAGGAAAGAAAGGAAAGAAAGGAAAAAGAAAGAAAGAAAGGAAAGAAAGGAAAGAAAGGAAAAAGAAAGGAAAGAAAGGAAAAAGAAAGGAAAGAAAGGAAAAAGAAAGAAAGAAAGAAAGAAAGAAAGAAAGAAAGAAAGAAAGAAAGAAAGAAAGAAAGAAAGAAAGAAAAAGAAAGGGAAGCCATAAACCACTGCAAAGTCCACCAGTGAAAACACATAGCTAAAGAATAAAGGGCGGGCCTTAAAGGAGGGAGGATAACAGATCTAAACCATTAACACCAAACCTCCCTTGAGAGGAAGTCAGAGTTTACTGCATAAAACGGGAATCTCAGCTTCTCTTCCTGCTACTGTGATAAAACACCCTGGCTAAAGGCTTTCTTTCAGTTCCTGGTTCACGCATCATGGCAGGGAGGTCAAGGTAGCCAGAGAGGGCCTGGAGAACCTGATCACATCTCAGCCTAATCAGGAAACAGAGCGTGATCAATGTATTCTGCTGCTCAGTTCTACCTCAATTAGCATCATCAGCAAGCTAATCCTCTACAAGTACACTAGCGGACCACCTTGAAGGTGGTTCTCCATCTGTGAAGATGCCAATTAACAGTGACCATCACAACTCAGAAAACAAACAAAAAATTCCACATAAACCTATTCATTTATTAGTTGACAGTTAACAACCAAAGATGAACTAAATGAATTAAAGTAGTTGCTTTTGACAGACAACTATCCACACGGTAGGGCTGGGAGATGAATCAGTGGGCCAAAGGCTTTGTTGTGAAAACACGAGGACCTGAGTTCAGATCTTCAGTCAGGCATAGCAAGTCCTGGGGAGGAAGGATCGGATAGGGGACAGGAAGACAGCGCAGGAGCCTCGGGCTTCGCTGATAAACTGCAGCTCCAGCTCAAACAAGATGCCCAGTCTCAAGGGAAATAAAGCAGAGAGAAAGAGTGGACACCTGATGGTCTCTGCTGGCTTCTATGCATTCAGTGCATGCACACAGTCACACACGCATGAAGCACAAAGACAGACTGACAGACAGACAGACAAACAGACACACACACACACACCAATTTTTAAAGGACTAGAAATGAATTAATGAAATGCATAAAACCACCCAAGTACAAAAGAAAAACTGATGAGAAAATTCATTTCTGGTTTATAAAAAAAAGAAAACAAATAAATCTTCATTAGCTTCTTCTGGTCAGTCAAGCTGCTAAATCAATTTATTTCATTTTATCACTCTGGGGAATACTGTGTCAAATATAACCAGTCCTCCCAGCTGTTACCAGCTAGCACAGGACAAAAGCAAAGGGTCCCTTGGACCCCAGGGCACCCAGGCACTGAATCACCTGGCACAGCAGTGCACAGTGGGTAAAGCCACTCACCAAGTCTGACCACCTCAGTTCAAGCTCTAAAACCCACTCACTGGGGAGAGAACTGATTCCTACAAGTTGCCCTCTGACCTCCATACTCACACCATTGTCTGTGTGCTATGCATGTCAACCAAAATCAACGTAATGTTTAAAAAGTCAGCCATCTTTTCTTTAGAGATAGCTGTGGCCTATCTCCCCTTCTAAGAAGCCCCCCTGCAGTGACTTTCAGGGGCTCTCCGCTGATGAGCAAAGGAGAGAGAATCACAGTATTGGAACCCCATTTCCATATATACAGAATTCGTCATTGCGTGAGTTTTGCTAAGAGAAAAATGTATCAACATAAAAGCAAAAATGGCCAGATACTCATCTTCCCAGAGTCCTTTTCACCTAAAGCATGAGTACATGACTCAGCATTACACCCACCATTACACCAGGAATTTAGAGCCACAGGTGTGACAAGGCCATCCAAAGCAGCATCGTGACAGGAGCACCAGCAACATCCAGTGCCCAGAGGCAGGTTGAAGGGACAGGGTTGGCCCGGGTGTCTGGTCCACATGGGGCTGGCGCTATAAACAACTAGTATTCAGTAACATCAACCCTACAAAGAACTAACTGTATTGGATGAATTTGGCGATGGGCTGGTTGTACAGTTTTCTCATCCAGAACCTACCTGGGATCTGCAATAAATTTCCTCTTTTCTTCAAGCCCTCGGGCAGTCCCTATCACTTCTCAGTGTGAAGCCTGGCTTATGTACAGCCTAGAAGGTGCAGGTACAGTGGCAACTAAAGGAAGGAAATGTTTGTGGTGCTTAAAATGCCAGAGCAGAACAGAGGGCCCGAGGGGAACGGTCATGTTTAATATACAAATGAGGCTGTTTCTGGCACACTGTAAGGTAAAGATATTTTTTCATTAGCCCTCTATTCTTTGCCTCCTATAGTTTCAGGTCGATAAATATTCCATTAATCATCACACTCCCGAGGTCTGACTCTGATGGGCATATTCGTACATGAAGCACTCGGAACGGCCTCTGATGGGCCTATTCGCTGTTCCCTGCTGGCCAGGGATTCACACTCACGAGTTCTATTTGAGGGTAGAGAAGCAATGGGTGAGGAAGCACGTTTTTCTCTGCTTTTCTGCTTAGGCTCAGTTTTCTTTGAAATGGGGCAGTTTGGAACCAGTGGTCAAGAACTACTCGGGACAAGGGAAATGCAAACCGAGACAGGCAGAGATTCCTGCTCAGCTGTGAACCACCAACACTGCTGAAAACCTGCGTCTCTCAGCACGGGGCACTGTATCATCACCTCCAAGGGTGAGAACGCTGAACCCAGACAATGCACGTGCACACTTCTTAGGCTAACCGCACACATTTGGCAGATCAAGCTAAAAGTGCAGATAGATATCTCAGAATAAACTATGGATGTGACTGAACAGGCTTAGTGAAAGAGTCAAATGCCTTAATAACATTAACAGAAATGAGGCCACAGACAGTGGTAACCATTTGTCCCTGAAACTGACTTTGTGACAAAGAACAGCTAATTTTTGTTGGTTGCACAAGACAAGTCACACTCTATAAAGACAGTTTACAGAATAAATACATTTAAATAAATAAATAAATAATCAATCATTGATTCATCAAATGTGAATACATTCAAGTTTCTTTACTGTGATATTTCCCTGAAAGATTTGCCAAAAGATCAGATCAGTGCCTCAGTCAGAGCAGTCAGGCTAAAACTCATTCTCGGGGACAGGAGACAATTTTATTTTGGATGGTAATGTAAATCCTACTTCAAATGTCATCCTCTGCCAGGCTATCTTCTCTGTATACTCCCTGTGCTGTGAGTTCTCTTGAACTATCTAATAGCCACTACGCAGTTTCACTCCACAGCTGTCCAGATGAGTTAGTGTTGTATTCCCATGGTGTGTGTGTGTTTGTGAGCGCGATGCATGCGTGTGTGCGGGCAGAGACTAGAAGTCAATGCTGCTGTCTCTTAGATCATTAACCTGTTGAGACAAGGCTTCTCACTACAGCTGGAGCACACTGCTGGGCTCCAGTGTCTGGCCAGCCTCAGGAGTGGTCCTGTCTCCTCCTTACAGACACTGGCTGCTCCAGGAAGCTCTGCTTGGGTATTAGGGAATCCAAATATCAGCCATCACACTAGCACAGCAGTCAGTTTACCAACTGAGCTATCTCCCCAGTCTGCCTGCATGTTTTTTGATTTTCATTTGTTAAGTGAGCTGTGAAGTCAAGCTTCCCCGTGGCATTTGCATATACACCTTTGGCTATTGTCTCTACTATTCTCCCCACGCCCTTTGCGACCTCCCACAGGAGTAGTTGTCTTTCTCATTCCAGTCGCCTATGCTGTGTCAATCTGCATCCTCAAAACCTCTTCTTCCCACTTATGGTCCCCACTTCAGCTTCATGACCTACGGTCACAATCACACCACACGTGTAAACATTAAAAACAAAGATCCACATACGAGAGAGGGCAGCGGATGTCTCTGAGTCTGGGTCACCTCACATAAGTAATCATTTCTAGAGCTGTCTATTTTCCTGTAAGTTTCACCATTTCATGTTTATCTGTGGCCTAATTAGAATACAGTATGTAAATGTTCCATCACCTTTCTGCAGATGGGAGTCTACAGTAATTCTGTTTCCTTGATATTATGAATAGAGCCACAATACACACATACACATACACACACATATACACATACACACACATATACACACACACACACATATACACACACACATACACACACATAAACACATACAACACACAAACACATACAACACACACACACACACACACATGCCTGTATCAAGAAGAGAGAATGAATAAATTCAGCAAAATTGCAGGATATGAAATAAATGTGCATGCAAAAAATCAGTTGTATTTCTATATATAACAACAAAATTTTTTTTTTAAAGAAGGGGGAAGCCTGATCTCTGGAAATTATTACTTCATGGTCAAAAGGATTTAAGGAAGCGCCAAACAAATGGAAAGGCATCATGTGTACATGGATTGGAAGATTTAATATTAATTACATGTCAGTACTACCCAATGAAGTGTGAATTCAATATAATTCCTATTCAAAACCCCGAATGTTTCTTGCAGAAACTGAACTCTATACACATTCTCGCTTATAAATTGTGTGGTTACAGGCCATGTAAACAGATGACAAAACCCAGATAAGACAGTCACTTCCCGTGCGGCCCACCTTCCTCAATACTAGTCTAAGAGCCCCACCTTTGCCCACTGGCAGATAATCAGCAAAACACAGTTCTTTGAAGACTTGCAAATGTCATATATGTGCAATATGAGTAAGCTCAGTTCTATTCTAGGGAGGGCACCCATGGGACACTTCTACATTCATGCTGGATTGTGGGGAGCTGTTGCTGTTGCAACACAGATAGCACTGGGATCCTCCATGTGAAAGATGGCGTTCCTACTGTCAATCATCCAGGGACTATGCAGATCTCAGGTAAGATGTGGGAGTCAGCAAGGGAAGACTTCAGAAAAGGAAGATGTTCGTCCTCTCCCTGCTCTGCAGGCCTCCATCTTTGCGGCCTAGATTCGGTATCTTGTTACAGTCCCTTCTGTGGGGTAAGTATGGGACCTTGTAAGGCGACCTAAGGATGGGTCTAGGCCCATAATTTTAGACTCTAAATCTGGTTAATAGTCATGAAACCCAACTTCTTTTTATGGGGAATTAAAAACTTGTTTCCAGATGATGATCGGAATGGAAAAGGGAAATGCCCAGCAACTTGACTAGCAGGGTTCCCAGAGGACCTTTGGGACAGAAGTCAAGCACAGAGGCCAGCTTACTTCAGCATATGAAAGTATTTTCCTTCCCCAGTCATTGAAGAAAGAGCCATTCATCTAACTGGGAGAAACCATGGAATCCCCTGCAAACAAGCATATGTTAAACAGATAGCTAGACACTGACAACTTGAGTTGACATTCAGGTGGGTGGGGGTGGGGCATGCTGACCGTGATTTGCCCACAGCCGGCATCTATTCAGATTACTAGATTCTGCCAGTTAGTGATCTCGAGTCTCACTCTTCCAACATTTGCGTAGTTCTCAATCCTGGGCCTAGTAGAATACTGGATGTAATAGTTATTACTGATTTGGGAGTTAAGAAGCATACTGCTAACAAGCTGAGCAGCAGATATTTAGCACATCCACTGTACAAGCTAGAAAGTCATGAAAAGGACCCTTTCACAAGCAGGCAGGAGCTAAAGAAAACTTAACTCAAGATGATCAGTATTTCAGGATTATCTAGAAACTGCCTCCTACTCTAGAAGTCTAATCGCCTTTCGAAGACAATACCTCAGAGGACAAATAACTATAGGACCTGAAGATAAATACAGCACTGAATTGAAAATTATCAAGATGGAAAATGCTAATCAAAAGCACCTGTTTAATCCAATACAAAAATCTGGTACTGAAATGTTTAAAAAAAAAAAAACCTATTGTTATTTTGTGTTGTGAGTGTTTGCCTATTTATATGTGTGTACTCACGTAGTACTCACAGAGGAGGTCAGAAGAAGGTGTCAGATTCCGTGGAATAGAGTCCCAGATGGTTGTAAGCCACCATGTGAGTGCTGGGAATTGAACCTGGGTCCTCTGAAAAAGCAGCCACTGCTGGTACAACTACTGAGCCCTTAATTTTTGTCAAGCATTACCTAAACACAAAAGCTCATAGCTATACATGTGAGCTATAAAGGCAATTCAATCTTATTTACTAGGAGGAAAAAAACCCGGCGTACATTCTATTAAAGCTCATGGAGTCACTAGACAGTTCATTGGATTGAAGTGTTAACTCAAATCCCAACAAAAGGTACATGGAATGTAAAATTTAGAAAGATTTTTGATTTTAACTATTTTTCCCTCAAGTCATTTTTTAGAACCTGACAAAACCTTTGTTCTAAAACATGTTTTAATGGTCTACTTTGAAATGCATCTGCATTAAATCATCATTGGCGTGGAAACACTGAGACTCAAGGAGACCGGCAACAGGCTTTTGAAGAGGCGTTTGAGTTCCTCCATACGACCTAGCATCTAGTAACCTTTAGATGCCCTGTCTTGATGGCTCTGCCAGCAACCAGCTGCAATTACAGTTCTTTTTTAAACAACCGATTCTCCCACATCTGGCTCTTCTAGCTCTGTTCATTTTCTTTTTCCTACTTGTTATATGATATCAGACACTATTCTGATGTCCTTGTACCAACAATACATTCACACTATGTTAATCGTCTTAACGTCATAAAGATTTTAGGATATGGAGCGCTACCTAAGCCCTATTGCTAGCGACCCTTTGAACTTATCATCTAAAGCAGGTCAAAAAATCATTCCAGAAGAGCAAGAGCAGCTAGGACTGCACCAGGAGAATGGCCTGCGTGGTCAACGGCACACTAAGAAACCACACCAAAGCAGAAGCCTGGAAACCAGTATAAAGAGCATACTGTCTATCTTGGGGGCCGAGGGACTTCTGTATGGGCAAGAAATGTCAAGAGTTACTCTAGAAAGTAAAGCTGCAGAATCTCTGCAGTACTGAAAGCCAAAGGCGTTCCCAGATGACCCAACTGGCCAATGCTCTGCCTACCTTGGCCTTAACACGTTTTGTACGTGTGAAGTCCACTGTCGCATTTCATGGTCTGTCTTTCTTATCTGCCTTGTTTGTCTGCAGCCACCCTCAACTCCTCCCTGGTCCTGCCTCAACTTCTTCCCCAACCTGTGAGTTTTCTTTCCTCTTCCTTCCTTATTTTACTCCCATCCCTGACTCGCCAAAACCAGTCGCCAGCTACCAGCCATATACCTGGCAGCAGGCTCAGTTACACCAATTAAATGGGGAGCTCAGAGCTGGAGAAAATGTTCTCCTTTCCAGACAACTGTCCAAAAGAATTTGTCTGCTGGACATTTTACATCTCGGAGACGAGCATCACTCAGATCTCCCCTGAGGAGCAGAAGACACAGCAAGAGCGTGGTTTTCCTGTTTATTTTATGACCTGACTCAAAAGAATAAAAAATATGTTTCCACACAGCAAACAACATTTGAAATTCTCTGAACCAAGACAGCGTAGCCTTTGTGGGAACAGTACGTTATAACCCTTTCCTGAAACTTCTTTCCCTGTAGATCTTGGTGAAGGACCAGCTGCAATCTTACTTACTGGTGAACTGTCAGCACCTTGCAGAACATCTAACACCAAGCACTCACTTAATAAGCACCTACCGAGTAGATGACAATTGAGGGGTTAGGGCTGATTAGGGGTTTTTCTTAACCTCAATTCCTCAAGATCTTTACCCTAGTTAATATCAGATCTTCAAAAGCATCCCCAGCTGGAGAGGGGGTTCAGCAGGTAAAAATGTTTGGGTTCAAGTGTTGGAACTAAGTTTGGAACCCCTATGCGCACGCACAGGCAGCCCCATTATACTAACTGTTAGAAGATGGTCAAAATCCCAAATCAAATCCCCAGACACTTAATTGCAATGTGACCTTGATTATGTTGTCTAACTACGTTCAATAGATTACTTTTCTTATCAATAAATGAGATCCAGCTCCAAGGCTCTACGGTCCTTATGAGATTTATAAGCAACTTATGTAAAACCTTGCTGAATGGAATTATCTGCCATTCTATGCTGCAGCTCCAGAACAAAATGTAACTATCAAAATCTAATTTGCCAAAGCTGGAGTTCATTCATGCGACAGATATGCATCAAGCACTGGCAATATGCAACTGAAGTCAGCCTGCTGTTCAACATGAAAGGAATAATTTAACGTCTGCCTTTAAGTGCAGGAAAACAACAGTTAGTTCACATGGACAGGAGAAAAGTGCACAAGCCAATCTTATTTTCTTTGTCGAAGCCTTAAAGGATTACCCAGTTATAGCAGGCTGGAGTGGTTTTTTGTTTTTTGTTGTTTTAAACAAGAATCAAACAATGGAGGAAAGCAACCTAAAAGTGATTTCTATGGGCCACAAGTAGGACAGTTCTGTCCGTCTGTCTGTCTCTGTATGTATGTCTATATGCATGCCTGTGTGCATGTATGTGTGTGTGCATGCGTGTATGAGTGTGTGTCTCTACTGAATGTGGAGCTCACTGACTGGCTAGACTGGCTAGTGAGTTCAGTGTCCTCCTGTCCTCCAAGGGCTCAGGTCATAGGCCTGCACCACCACACTGGTTTCACATGAGTACTAAGGGGTCTGAACTTGGCTCTTTTTCACAGTCGATGATGTACATAAGTCCAGGTTTTCGCTTTAAAAGAGCAAAGTGAAGCTGTCTCGGACTGGAGGAATAAGATCTGGTCTACATAGCGAGTCCACCCAATGGTGCTGCTTTGTCCAATAATCTATCATAGAAAAATCTCAAAATGAAGAAATGTGACGTTTGTGCAAACCGAAATTTACGGACGAAAGTAAATTTGGCACTGGCCACTGTTTAGTTGATTTTCTAAAACAACAGTTTTCTAAACCAGTAGGGGAAACAGCCGTGTTCTCTGAGCCCCCTCTGGCGTTGTCTCCCTCCCTTGGGCCCTCGGCGACCCACAGGCGTACGAAGCTTCTTGCCTTCTATTTCCAGAGCACCTGAGCTCAGAGAGAGCTATATTAAGGTTGCTTCCCTCCCCTTCACCAGCGCAGCACAGACAAGCTAGAGGCCTCCCATGAGGCCACTTTCCCGTCTCGGCTCACTGCCAATCCCTCGGTAGATATAGGAAACTCTATGTTTCCAAAGCCCTGGGAACACTGAGCAACGTAGCATTTTCCACTCTTGTAAAAGCCACCACTTCTGCTCTCCCAGGACATTCAGAGCAAAAAGCAGAGCCTCGAATGTGGTCTCGAGGAGTGCTGTGCTGAGGGAGACATAGAAGCTACAGGACAGCGCAAATTTGGTCTTAAAAACAGCTGAGGGGTTATCCCAGGCCAGGCACGGCATGGCCTACAACACTGTCACATCCCAACCCAGAAGCTAGCGACCACGGCCCATGGAAAGGTACTTAAGTAAAAGTGGTTCCCATCTAGATAAGGTGCTTCTTCCCCGAAAACCTCAATGAGCCAGGTACACAGACTTATTCCCACCGCCTGAGTCACATGAACTAATACTGACCCTACTAGAAAAAAAGTATGACCTCATTTTATACATAATCAAATATGTATGTGTGCCTGGAATTAACTGTACTTAGTTTATCAATTCCATGTTTAAATTACAGCCCACCCCCACACACACACACACACAGTAGTAGACACAAAACGCTTAAGAAAATATCAAGGGACATGAGAGTTTAAAAGAACAGAGATGTTCTATTCCTGATTTAGTGCAGAGGCTATGAGTCAATAAATACTACTTGATTTGCAGTGGAATGCCTCACTGAAGAACATCCAGTGTGCTACTTGTTGGGTGGTCCATGCCAAACAAATGTTTTTTGGTGTCTGAATTCAAAACCCGTACTTTATGCACCTTTGAATAATGGACTCCTAACTGAATACCTTGCCTTTCATAGTGGGTCAACAAATATTTGCTTCCAAATTAACTGAAAGTTGAGAAATCATGTAAGGTCTATACAACCTTTTACCTCTCTTTTTAATGTTGAATGCGAGTTGCTCTGTGAGAAAATTACGTCCCACCACTGCCAAATGTTCCTTTGCTGCCACTGCTTTACTGCAGACAGCTGGTGTGTTTGGGGAGAGAAATGTACTGGTAGACTCCTAACGTGTTCAGAAACACCGCTTAGGGCAGCAGATCGGGAAGCACACAATGATGGGACCACGGAAGATGCTAAAGAAATAGACGTAACCCGTGCCACGCAGTGACCGAGTTCTGACGGCATACTGAATCCCGCAAACCTCCTGGTGAGAATGTCTCGTTATCGTAAACACGGTAGAGATTTTAGAATGCAATCCTACTCTCAATAAACTAGCAGCTCCCATAATTATGCTGCTTTCAGAAGGACAGGCCAGCCTTCAAGCAAACAGAGGCTGAGATCCAACTGTTTCCCTTGCACTAAAAATGATATCATAGTTAATGGCCATTAACACGAACACTGTACCTTATTGGAAAATACAGGTTCTTAGACAATGTGTGGCCCACACTGTTTATTACTATTAACATAAAATAGAAATATATGTATTTGTTTTTGCTTCTTTTCAAAGAGACCATGGCAACTTTTTGACATGTCTCCATCTGTCACCAAGACAGACAGGCTCTTTCTCCAATAATTAAGTCAAATACTGAAACCAAGAAGACCTTCCTCTGACTTGAGGTGGTTGTTGGTTTCTTCCTTTGACTGAGTCTGCTCTGCTTGGTAAAGGAATGGCCTCACTCCCAGACCTCCTGACTCGGCCTCCGACAGAGTGCTGGGATTACAGGCATGCCACCATGTGCAACTAGACAAGAAAGGCTTTGAAGACAGATCTATGGGCGAACAAGATGGCATAGAGGGTAAAGGTGTCTGCCACCAAGTCTGATGACCTGAGTTCGATCCCTGGAAAGAAATCCAACTCTCAGAAGTTTTCCTCTGAGTTCCACATGCTTCCCATGGTACATGTGTTTCCCAGCCCCTCACATAATAATAAAACCAAGAAGTCCCACCACATACATAATAATAAAAAGTAATTTAAAAAATTATTCGGAAATAAAATACATGTAATTAACAAATGTTGAACACAAAAGAAGAGATTTTGGTGGTACTTGTGGTGGTTTGGTTTGGTTTCATTTGTTTTTTTGGAGACAGGGTTTCTCTGTGTAGCCCTAGATGTCCTGTAACTCACTCTGTAGACCAGGCTGGCCTTGAGCTCAGAGATTTACCTGCCTCTGCCTCCTGAGTGCTGGGATTACAGGCGTGCGCCATCCTACCCACCACCTCCCACCACCCAGCCAGAAGGGTTTTTTAAGTGTGAGATTTGTTTAGGCTGTTCAATTTCCTCCAAAAGAACCAGCCGTTTGCTTAATTAGCCCTTATAGTTTCCATATATTATGACATTAATAAATTCCAAAATGAACAGCTCCTCCCCCACCCTGCTCATTTCATATTAGTTCCAGGCCTTGCTACATGGGTGGGACCTTTCTGGACGGAAGCCTTTGTGTTCTTGCTGCTTTGATTAGCAGCCGTTGTTTTTAATCTAAGAGTAACTATGACCGTGCTGTCATGCATACTGTGTCCCTTCACAGCACCAAGCTCAGTACCAAGCAGGAATCTTTGACACAGTCCCTGGTAACACAAGGGATGACTTTAGCTTGCCACTGTAAAGCCAAGTCCACAGATACTTTGCCTCTATAAAATAGAATAAAACGTTCACAACAATACCACAATGTGTCCCAAAGGGGAATATTTTGGAATAAGGGAAGGAAAATTATTTCACAAGAGACTGTGGTGAATTTTTAAAAAAATACTAAGTTCTTTGGGAGATGGTATAAGGGCCTTGCTTTCTGGGAACAGTATCTTCTAAACAAAAACACCACTGCAAAGGCCCAGAAAATTAATTTTCTTGTCTTTTCATTCCATTTCTACAGATGAATTGATGCCTTCCAACATAATCATCTTTTGAATATTCTTCCATGATAGAATAAAAATACAACACAAAGGGGTTCTTTTTAAAATTAATGTGTAATTATAAAATAATATTCAACTAAAAATGAATTCCTATAGTTTTGTATTTCCCAACAATATTATTTCACTACTGCAAATATTTCACTTTAACAAAAGCAAAAAAGCACTTTTTGTGAAAACTTTCAAGTTCTTATTTTCTGATGGATTTGTGTTTAGAAATTTGAAAATAATTAGAATTAGAGATTACATCCATGTATATATACAATATATGGGTATACATATACACTGAAATATTTTAATACACTTATTTAAGCAAGCCTCATAATTAACAGTCTTACCTTATTGTCATTACTTAGTCAATACACAATTTTAATAATAAAGTTTAATATTTAAATAAAGTTTATAGTAAACATAATAAAACCTATGAGATTACTATTTTTTTTAAGATTTCTTTTCCGCTCTTGCTCTGTCACCTTCTTGTTCCCTCTGCCCCCCCCACCCCTCCCCCTCCCATTCCCTTCCCGCCTCTTTCTCCACAGACTCATGGCTGCTCTCTACTCCTCTTCTACTTCTCCACTCCCTCTCGCTGCCTTTCTCTACCTCTACTACTCTCTTAACTCCCCTCGCCATGCCCTGAATAAACTCTTATATATATATATATATAAGATTTCCTTTTCCTTTATGTGTATGTTCTGTGTACCAGTGCCTGCAGAAGCCAGAGAAGAAGTTGGATCCCCTGAAATCGCTGTGGGCTCTGAGCAAAGCTTTCATGTGGTTATGGGCCCGCAAGATGGCTCAGCTAGTAAAAGCTATTGCTGGGTAAACCTGAGAAGCTGGGCTCACTCCCTGGATCACACAGTCAAAGAGATGAAGAGAACCAATGCCCAAAATTGTCCTCTGACCTCTCCACATGTGCAGTAGCGCACACATGCCTGCACTCACACACGCATATCACATATACGCCTGTTCTGTATATGTGTGCACGCATGTCTGTAAAACACAAAAGAAATGAGACAATGCTGAAAGTCTAGATCCTAACCACTTGAAAGTTTCTTTTTAAAAGTCTCCTGAGACCCTTCCCAACTAAATCCATTAAAAGCAAATAAAATTTACAATGCCATGTATAAAACCAGAAAAGCAACAGACTCGTTCCAACCTTTCTGAGAGAAGTAGCGTAGAACATTAAAATGCGAGTGAAAAATGACTTTGCTTTTTCCAGATCTATGGTACAAAACTCAAAAGGCAATGTCTCTCTTCCCACAAAGTCTGTTAATTAATAACAATCACCCAAGAAGGTCAGAAAGTCCAAATGTAAGTAGAAATTGCATAGAGGCAAAAATGTTAAATTCCAAGTCAAATTAGAAATTAAAAATCAAAATGCCCTTGCCGCTACTCAGAGTATTTTTGATAATTAAAAGTGTGGTTTCAACGGACATGAAACAATGAATGTGAGCACTCTAATTCTGTTCATGATGTACTAGCAAGGCTTCCTAAGTCTAGGCAGCTTTTGTTCTGTTATCAACCTTTCTTAAGCAGGAACTCACAAGGCTTCTTGGCAACTGATCATGTTAAAAAACAAAAGTCTTTCTGGGGATCTGCACGTCTAACCATATCTCATTTGAGAAAGGAGAGCAGGCCTTCTGAAATCACACCTGACAATGAATCCCCGTCCAACCTGAGCATCTCACGAACACAGAAGGCTGGAAGGCTGAAAACAGCAGTGAGCAGTACAACCTAAAGAAAACAATGAAGGCTTTTGAAATGTTCTTTGGGCGCCTGCGTCTAAGCACCCATCACTTCTATGGGTATGAAAAGGATAGTCTTGAATGTTTTCTGTGAAAACGGGAAACACAAAAATTCTGCGTGATTAATAACCTCTCCTAGAGCCAGTGAGATGGCTCAGTGGGTCAGGGCGCTTGGGACTCTGCCCGACTGCCTGAGCTCCCGCCCCAGGAAACGCACAGCCTCCACAAGCTGGCCTCTGACCTCCACGTGTCTGCTGGGGCACACTGGCACACACATACATGCTCACAATAAACAAATGTGAAAAATTTTACAATCACTCAACACACAACTGTATAAGTAATAATAGATTAGCACACCACACATAAGACAGAAGACATGAGTAACCTACAGCCTAAAGTCTGTGTCCTTCTCTAGTGCTCCCATTCAGGCCTTGCATTAGATGAATTAAGTAGCATACTAAATTCAGGTATAAGCCACAAGACCCTGAGAAATCAGTGGATCAGAAAGAGACAGGAATTGCCATCCCAGTAAGTATCAACAACCAAACAGCAGCCACTCCCTAAATACCAACGTATTTCTATTACTATCACCGTTACAGTCAACATCTACATATTGAGTCTTATGTCAGACTGTTCTCCACATGCTTTTGAAAGGCACAGAAATTCTACCAAGACGGGGATGGGGGATCGTGCATGAGATGCCAGTCCGCTGGATGTCTTGTCTCACCACAGGATACGCTGGTTCCTTCAGCCCCACCTATGGATATTTCAAGGAAACGTTCAAAGCACAACTCGTTTGTTTGGGTATGGTTTCTCTGTTAGAAACACTAGCTCATCAGGAAAGACTGCACCCAGGCTGAAGCCAGCTAAGACAGCCAGAGCATGCAAAGGCCAAGCCTCAGGCACCTACCAGCCGCCTAAGGTTCCCACTTGGTTGGGCCACACCCATGCACACCTGGTGTTCTAACTTTCCAAGTAATTTCAGGTAGCCCATTGTCCCCTAATTGACAATATTCCACAAGTTTCAACACTTCAAGGCACAGGCTCAGTATACATGGCCAGCGATAAAACACACTGAGCACACACACTTATTGTATTATTTATTTCTTATCACTTGTTTAAAACAGTCATACGATTTGCTAAGCACTGTGCCCATACCCCATAAGCACTGTGGGGTTTGCATGGTATGTGTTTTTTAGAGCAACATGTAATGTATGTGAGCAAAGCCAACTACATATATGGATATGTGTGACCTATCCAGAGAAATGAAATTATGATTCATCTTTTGTCATATTTAAGAGATCAAAGTAATATAATTTTTTTAAGGATTTCAATTTCCAACGTTCATAATAACTAAGAATACTTAAGGGTTAGTTATGTGGAAATTTTACCTGTTAGAAATGCCCTAATAATGTTAAGACAGATGAAGCATCAATGAGCCATCAATGCCTCACTCTGAACAGATCACTACGAAAATGGCGTCACAGACTCTAGCTGACCGACCGCAGTGCTCAGCGGTGATCACTAGGAAGGAAAACCAAAAAGGCCCAAAGGGCTAAGTTCTCATTCCTTAAAAATCAATACATACTTTTAAAGAATGAATTTTCTTTAACAGTTTTCAAAACACACACAAAAGGATATATAAAAGAAGTTTTTAAATAAATTTTATTTGAATTGAAATAAACATTAGAAATTAAATATCTTAAACAAGTTAAAAATGTAAATATACAAAAAAGACAAACTTTTAAAAATTTGTACAATGCCTACTGGGGTGGGAAAATATCTCAAGGAAAAGCATGTAACAAAAATACACTCAAAGACCATTCCCATGTTGCTTAAAAAACATTTGCCTAGAAAAAACATCAGAAAGAAAAAAATCACATTTGGAAATCCACTGGCTACAGAGAGCAGAATTGGAACAAGGTGACTTTTATTTTCTTCAAATTTGGGGGAAATTCTCCTTTGACGCCCATTTTTATGTCACCCGTGAGAGCAGCCAAGAACAGGGAGCACAGAGAGCTTCCTTGTCGTGGGAAGTCAAGTGCCGGGCGCAGCTGGGAGGCCAGACCTTTCCAAGCATTTTCTACTTCGCAGTCAAAGTCAAATATAGTCCCAACAGGGGTGGTTAAAGTACATAAAGCCACTATAGAGGCCAAAACATAATCTGCTTTTACTGGCTACGACACTCAGGGACTTAGTAAATCCAGATGAAAGATTCATTTTTAAGCTTGGATACTACTATTTACTATACCCGAGCTGTCTGAGTACCCAAAATTCTGTCCTGAATAAAGGCATTGTATTCTGGATAGACTGACTTCAAAGAAAGTCAAGGTGAGACCCGGGCAAGGAAGAACCGAGGCAACCCCAAAGCTTCAAACAGAAAGAAAAGCGAGGGTGGTCCTCATAACTAACTCACTGTAACAAATTCAGAGGAACTTGGCTACATTGACATTTTCTCCACAAAAATTTTGAAACAGTTTCAACTTGAACTCAAGACTCTCCAGCTTTAGTCTCTCAAATGTGGGGCTATCTTGTGCTACCACATTCTGCTAATGTCAAAATAATCCACATGCGATAGACAGTGACTTTTTAGTCATGAGTGTGGACACTTAATCCCACACCACAACCTCAGGGAACAACTGGGCTTTGGAGACGCAGTAAAGTTAAAGGTGGATGTGTGGGGGCTTCCCTCACCTGTGCCTGCATCACTCTTCTAGCTCTCCTGTCCGGGAAAGGACTACTTGGTCCCAGACAGTTATTTCTCAGTAACTCTTTATCCTTAAGAAAGTGCTGGTGATTAAGAATTAGTAACCACACCACACCCCAAGGCTAGGGAATTCCTTCACTCAGGAAGGTAGGAGCTGGGAGAAGGCAGGGCCTTACACTCAGGAACTTACAGTGATCCTGGTTACCTCAACAGACTAAGCCAGTCAAGATTCCAGCACTGACAGGCAGGGGCTCACCAGGCCCTGCCCCTGAGAAGCCATGGAGGAAGGGAGGTCATTTTTCTTCAGTACGGTAGGAACTGGTAAGTCGCCCATGCGCCAGAAAATAAGCCTACACTATACTCATTGCAAAGAGCCCTGGTTAAACTTGAATGGTCATGACGGAAAGAGACGTGGGCGGGCGTAGAAGGTGCATTGGAGGGAGAAAGGGTCCAGAGCGGGCAGGGGTGGATAAAGGGAGGCAGCTGGGAGAGAATAAAAAACACGCGCAAACTGTCTAAGAATACTCTTTAAAAAATATTTTTTAAAGCTACTAATTATGTTTTTTTTTCCTTGAGACAGGGTTTCTCTGTGTAGTCCTGGTTGTCCTGGAACTCACTCTGTAGACCAGGCTGGCCTTGAACTCAGAAATCCACCTGCCTCTGCTTCCCAAGTGCTGGGATTAAAGGTGTGCTGCACCACTGCCCGGCTTTTGTTTGAGGGGTTCTTACAAACTTACAGAGCATTTTTAAAGGGCACTTACATAATTAATAATCATGCCCTTGCTATGAAAAGCATATAGCAAGTATTCCTTGTCTTTGTCTTAACTTCCATAGATTAAAAACAAACAGAATTTCATATTTCAGACTTTTGTTTTTAAAAGTATTTTCAAGGAGCCCCCTGTCGAATTGCCGGCTTCATGTTTAGTTTATGTTAAAAAGAAAAGAGTTATAAAACATACATTTTGATTATTCTATTACATTTTTAAAAGAAATTTGAGTTCCAGAAATATCAGTCGGTCCAAGGTCAAGGTTTCCCTCAGAGACCTCTCCACAACAAATGCATGCTGATTGCTTCAGAAAATGATTTTGAAGTTTCCTGGCTTTAATATTTCAAAAGTTGCTGTCTAAAATACTGCACATATGCACCTTTGATGACTAATGATCAAATACTCTCAGCAACAAGCAAATCCACAAACTCACTATTATCATGAGCATTCAAAATAAAAACTACAAATTTTTATCATTCAAAGAAGAGACACTGAAATATGCACCCATCTATCCAGGCTGGGCACTGACTGAAAATATTAAACATGTCCGTACCAAGAGTCAGCATGTGTGAGGCTCAGAGTGAAACAACTTCTTGCTGCTCCTGGGTATAAAAAAGGGCAACTGAGTTTTAATCTGTCTCGAAAACAAGGAGTAAGTATTTCCTCGGACTCTCTAGTGACATCCTGGGCAGGATTCCAATGTGCTCTCAATTGGTCTCTGGCAAGTGTCCATTGTCACTTAAACATCTTTCTGTCACCTCTGGTCCAAAGTCCCAAGCCTCCGCTCTGCATGGACTTCTTCATCTTTTCTTACCATTAACCCCAACGCCACAACGGTAATGATCTTACCAGTGGGTGATGGAGAGGACCTAAACAAATGATTAATGACCTTGGCCTGGCTGACAGGAATCTATTAAAAAGAAAAAAAAAAATCCAGCCACCCAGATCTTGATTTAAACATTTAGCTCTCTGGGGAATTAAAAAAAAAAAAAAAAAGGCTGGGTCTAAGTCAAGAATAAGAAAAGCACAAAGTCTAGAATGTCTCATTACACCAGCCCGCAGAAGGATGCTCCAACAGTGTGCAGCTATGAGTAATGTACACTGGAGCTGGTCAGAAGGGGCACCTCCCAGCCGAATGCAGGACAGTATGAACAGTACAAAAGAGTAACATTGGACCAGCAAGATGGTTCAAGAGGTAAAGGCACTGAAGCCCTGAGGTTCAGTTTCAGAACCCACATAAAAGTGGAAGGAGAGAAATGACTGCATAAAATCATTCTCTGTCTTACACACAATCACTCACAGACAGACAGACAGACACACACACACACACACACACACACATACACGATACTGATGAATTATAACACATTTACTCACAAAAAAATTCCACATCCACTGATTAGGCCTCTAAAGACCAGAACTAAATGCTAAGACTGTTTGAGAAAGACAATCAGAACACAGTGCTCACAGCCCAAAGCGCCATCCCATGGGGTTGCGATGATCACTTTCCCAGGGGAAACAAATCCCTACCACACAGACCTCTGGAAGATCACCTCATCTAAGTGACGTCCAGCATAATCAATCAGAAGATAAACTCTGTACCAATGTGTTTAGTTACCTGAAATCACAAGGTAACAATGAAACAATCAGACCATGACTCATTCTACCAGATGAATGTTCTGGTACTTTCTAAGGCAGCGCCAGCCTGTCCCACCTTTCTAATGCTGCAGACCCTTTTATACAGTTCCTCATGCAGTGGTGACCTGCAAACCATAAGATTATTTCGTTGTTACTTCATAACTGTAATTTTGCTACTATTAGGGACTGTAAAGTAAACATCTGTGACTTCCAGTGGTCTTGGGTGACCTCTGTCAAAGGGCCATTTGACCCCCAAAGGGGTCACAGTCCACAGCTTGGGAACCACTGTTCTAAGGTATCAGGGCCACAAACAATAAAAACTAAACAAACTTAGGGTGACTATGCTAGATTAAAGGAATCTGAAGAGAAAAAAAATGCAACGAAGGCTCGTGTTTTGATTATGGATAAGGTGTTAGAAAACATTAATGAGATAATTAGAGAGATTTTAATAGGTATTCAAATATTACCTATTAGTAGTGATGATGGCATTATGGGTCACTTGGGAGATAACCTCCTGCTTGGGAGATATATATGGAAGTTTGAAGGCTAGAGGGTCATGATCTCTACAGCTAATTCAGTCCGTCAGAATGTTTCTGACATTTTGAATATGTATGAGGAGAAAAGGTGTGAAAGAGACACAGACAGAGATACTAAAAAATGAGAAGGAAATACAAAGTAAATTTGACAAAATATTAGCATACTATGTGGCAGGTTAGTTGTGACCTATAAAAGCCAGTAACCATGGTAACTGTACAGTATACGCACACCACCTGAAGTAAGATTATAATGGAGGTCACGGATGAAAGGAAACTGACATGAGTAGACGTGTAATGTCTTTTGTGTTAGAGCAATTATCCCTTTGTTTTTTTTTTTTTAATCTCAACTCTGTTCTGAAGCAATAGTTAAACCTTGTGAAAGAAAAGAAATACAAGGAAGAAACAAAGCAGCAGATGAAAATCAGTCACAGAATACCTCGGCTTACCTCCATACAAGATGAAGAGTCAGCACACCTTAAGATCTTAAAAATTCCGCATTCTATACTCTTTTTGGTGATGAATCCTGTACATACATGGATTCGTGCAACAAACCTTCTAAAGAGTCCTAGCCTACATTGATTGGACACACCTAACCACGGAAGGCAGGCAACTTCACTCTGTGCCCACCCTTGGGTGAGTGCCCATGAAACACCTGATATAAGCAAACGCATACCCCAGTTCCTCAACTTTAAGTAGTTATTTAGAACTCAGCACACCTGAAACAGAATTTACCCCATCAGACAAGATGCCTGTTTCCCTTGTTCCCTAGCCTACCTGACCTCAAAACTGCAGCATCTCCCTCCATTCTCTTCCCAATGGGCCATCTGGTTTACCTCCTCTGCACATAGTCTATTCTGCCTCGAATATCCCAGATCATTCTCCTCAGTATCTTCCCATCTTTGGCACCTCTGGAAGGCCTTTGCCACACAGCAGTGACTGCACACTCCCCAAACCCTAAATGTGTTTGTCATGCTTTCTCACTTTAAAAAGAAAAGCACCATAACTCTGTAAAATAATTATCATTTTCTACCTATCCCAGAAGAGAGAGAGAGGATCAGTCAGTAACGTGGAAATAAGCTGTGTCCAAGGACACTGAATTATGGGGCTGGTATTCAGCCTATGATCTTCTGCTTATATCCTCCAAGTGACACGTTGTATTGTTTATACTTTATTATCGTCTTCTGTCCTTACACTCAGCACAAGGTCTTCAAAAAGGAAAACGCCTATCCTCGCGCTCTCTCAGAGCCTAGCAACAGTAATAACTCATGCTCATTGATTTCTGCTTTAGGTGCCACCCAGAGACCGTCTTTCTTTCTGCTCTTCATCCCCGTTCAGCCAATAGTCTCCTCTTTGCCCTTCACACATTTCTACTGCAGCCTGAGTGGCTGTTCCTGGCTGTGCAGGACACATAGTAGGAACTTTAAAATGTTTACTGACAGGAATGACTACCTGTGAGACAGCAAAGTTTCTCTCTAAAGCAACTTGTTTGTTTGTTTTAATGACTTCATTTTTATCTTTATCACATACTGAGGGCTGTCCCAAGAAACAGTGACAGAGAACATGTAGACCTGAGCATAGAATTTGTCTGCTGACGTCTCTATTCACCTGCTCCCTAGGTGACAGATTCTAGAGCAGCACCCCAGAATTTCAGTGCACATGTAAGCACACCCCAGTCAAGTTAGGATTCAGAGTGTCTGCAGTGGAATCCAAGACTGCATTTCTTTTTGTTTGATTTTTGTTTGTTTATTTTGTTCTTTTTTTTTTTAAGAATGCATTTCTAATAACCTCCCAAGAGGTGCTAATGCTACTGAGCGTGACCTGGCATCTAAGAAGGCAGCACACAGATTAAAAAATGTTAATGTTATTGTCTCTCGATTCCTTCTCCTGCTCTTCTAGAATTTTCAAGTAACTCTGTGATGATTTGTACTACCGGAAATAAAATATTTAAATGCTAAATATACACATGCCAAAAAAAAGTTATATGTTTGGACATTTTCATTCAGCAAGGCAACCTCTTTATTTAAGGATGTTAAAAAGACTAGACTAAAGAGACAACATTGATGTATTTAGCAATTCCCCTCTCTTCTCATGTGAATGCGGAAAGCAAAAGAAAATAGTAATTATCCTTAACATACAGAGTTGCAATGTACAAGCTTTGCTTTTCTCAGGTTCCCTGGGAAGAGAGAGATACCATGAGAATCTACTCAGTTGGATTACAATACAAAAAGGCAATCCAAATTAAGGACAGAAGAGAAAGCAACCAGGTGCGGTGCTAAACCTCTTCCAAGTGGGTCAACAGAACCCCATGGGAGCAGGAACAAAGAGTGTTCTTCTCAGGGCAGAGACAGTGAGCTGGGTCCTGCAACAAGACTCCATGGGATGAGTCAAGGAAGAGCTCACTGCACATCTGCAAGGAAGAAAGAAACGCTCCTAAGAGTGTCACCCCCTTCGGTAGCGTGCCCAAAGCAACGTGTGCAGCCCCTCTTCTGGGCCTCCAGCAGGCGCTGCTTTACACCGTGGGTTAGGGAAGGTGCAGCCACAGCTGGTAGGCATTTCCCTGACAGCTATTCCAGACAATTGCAAGACGTCAGGTGTCTACTGTCCAGCAAGAGGTAAAGCGGGAGGAAGCTCCAGCCGCTCACAGTGTACCAGGGACTCTTCGGGTCAGAAGCAAGCTGTGGCTGGCTCTTCACTCTCTGCCCGCTTCCCGGTAAGGTTATCGCCCAGGCTTTGTGTATTCAGACTGGGATTCCACCCACAATCCTCTTTTTACTTTATTATTTTTTTGGCCTTAAAGGAAAATTGTGAAACTCACTGTGAAATTCCACCCTAAGGATTAAAACCAAGACTTATATAAGGCTTGCAAATGCAGAGAAGCCACAAATCACTTCTGTGGTGTCTGCTCAGTGCTATTCAGGATGTGGTTTCATATCTGGGAAGCCGAGACCCAGGAGACGTGGGCTCAACAGAAAACAATGCGTCACTGTACACTGAATTCTGAGTCTAGCTTGGAGTTCTCTAAAATATGGAAGCATTTGCCGAGCTGGGCAAATGTGATCACTTGAGATTTCAAAACCAGCTTCAGTCATCACCCCGAGGGAGGGAAAGTCAGGATGCATTTGGACTTCATCCGCATACTTTACTGAAATGCGCAGTGGTTTTTTTCTTTTTAATTGTAAATCACACTGGCAATAGACAGGGGTGGTGCGGGGGACCCAGCACAACCTCCCTATGCTCCAGAGTCTCAGGTCTTGCTGTCTCACTTGTAGGCTAAAGAGACTTCAGAGCTGATGAGAAAGCACAGTGAGACACACGGTCCTCTGCCCAGATTCCAATTTAAAATTATTTCAAGATATTAAAGGAGATCACATTTGGTAACTTTCTCTGTGAACAAATACTAAGTAACATTTAGGAGCCAGCATTGTTGAGAAAGATAATGGTACTGTTTCTAAATAATGCAGTTTCTTTATTTTGGACATGTGGTTATGTTGTGGATATATAATTTGCTTCAAAACAGCTCATCGAAACCATAATGATGTATGTGTATGTGTGTGTGTGTGTATGTGTATGTATGTATATTTATTTAGCTCACACGAGTATGGAAGAATACTAATACGGATGGAAATAAGATGGGGTTACACAGGTAAACTTCCTTCCTTTTCCTATGTTGCTGTGTGTCAAGCAAGAGTTGTTCACGTGAGGAGAGAAAGCAGGAAGTAAAACAGGGCAGGTCTGACTTGCTGTCAAAACTAGAGACATGTGAACGATGCAGGGACTGCGAACAGTGTGCGGCTGTCAGTCCACAATCCACAAATTCATAACCTGTGTGCCACAGTACTGTAAGACATTAACTAACAGGGAAACCAGGCAGAGTAGTGCACGGGATCTCTGCGCTGTCTCCCTCCTTTCCGTAAACCTAAAACCCCATTTGTAAAAGACTAAAAAGAAGGAATACAGATGTGTTTGTGGGTTGGGTTGGTTTTTGGAAATGGGGTCTCATGCAGCTAAAAGCAAATAGGAAAGAATGGAAAGAATGGAAATAATGAAGAGGAGGGCTGGCTGGGGACAACCTTCATTCCTCTGTGTACGTCAAGCAGCAGTTGTTCTGTGTGATGGGAGATGGTTCGGGCTAGCCTTCAACTCCTGATCCTTATTCCTGGGATTCTTAGGTGCTGGGGCCAGAGACATGTACCACCATACTTAGTAAAGTTAATACTCTTGATATTGTCATAAATTACATCTTCAAACTAATTGCACAACAGCCAGGCATCTTTAGCAAATGGTGTGGGCAAGAAGACAGGAATTGGGTGTATCTGGAGAACACACTTCACCTAGGCTCTTCGGTGGAATGTGTGACGTGGAGTTTTCTGACCGACTCTTCCCTACCTTGATGAGCCTCCCCTCACAGAACCTTCAGACACTTCAGACTGAAGCTCCCCAGCTGTTTCACTAGGATCCTGGTCTCCTCCTCTACATCAAATGTCAGAGAGACTGTAGCACATCTAACAGCGAAACCAGGCAGACAGTCCCAAGACTCCAAGATCCTGGATGTTAATAAATCCCAGAACCTGCCACGCTCTGGTTAGGCCTGAGGCCGGCTTCAGTGGAGTAAATACACGTGTGTACTGCAGACTCAGTCAAGAGCTCAAGGCTGTGGAATTCACAGGGCAGTGGGGGAACTACTTCTGTTGTTTTGCTAGATGGATATGATGTGCTGGTCACATGACCTTCTAAATAATTTTTATGCCCATAGGTTAGTGTTGCTGTCAGCTGTCATCAAAGAAGGTCATCGAAAGCGCTGTCATCAAATCAAAACCACGATATCCATGTCATCCCCAGCTGAGGAAGAGAGTCGTAAAAAGAAAATAGAGCCAGAGGAGGTGGTGGACCGTGGGCGAGCACTGTTTTCTGGGCATGACATGGCTGTGGCCTTCTTGAACTCACCGAAGCTGTGGTTATCTACACAAGAAGGGACCAACGATGGAGGGAAGAGCCCACGAGGCAGGAATAGTGGATGGGGGAAGGAGAGAGTTTGGTATAGCCACTGACGATGCTCCTATAACAACTCTAATAAACTCACTGTGCCATTTATAAGAAAGAAAGAAAAAGAGAGAAAGAAAAATAAAGAGATAGAGATAGGGAGGGGGAGGGGAAGAAGGGGAGGGGAGGTAAAGGGAGAGAAGGGGAGGGGAGGGGACGGATGGGGAAGGAAGGGGAGGGGAGGCATGTTGTGAATGAAGAGGGGATAAACAAGAGGAGCAGGAGACAAGAAAGAATAACAGGAAATAAATACAATCAAAATATTTTATAGACACGTGTGAAATGCTAATGAACTGTTACATATAAGCAGTTTATGGTATCCGAAAACACCTTTTTTCCTTTTTAATAGAAAGGCAGTTCAGTCCTTCAGATACCCTGTCCAACATCCTTTGCCCTCTCTCTGTAGGAAATCATTCTCTGGAAGATTTCAGTGAGACCCCCTAGGCTTCCGCCTAGAATGAGCTTCCTAGGTGAGACTAGCCTAATAAAATCACCCGCCATGATTGACAGCGATTCTTCCTGCAACCAAACTCCTGAGAACTGAGCGTGTAGCCACAGAAGCGCACTCACATTTCCCTTGAGATGCCATTTGAAAATGCAAATGACCAAGGGAAGTAACAATACTGGAGCATTTCCTGCTAGGGGGAGGGGTTCATAAAAACACAAGTATGAGTGGGGAAGAACTGAGCTCTGTGAACCGGAGTCAGCCCCAGACCCCGCTCGCTCAGCCCTGGGCTGCTGTCCCTTCCTCCTCTAGGATCCTTTGAGGCCTGACTCCATGTCAGCTGTGGTTTGTTCTCTCCAACCACAAAGACAGGATCCCTCTCTGGAATATCTGCTGTCCACAAGGTCTTTGAGTCCCCACAGCCTAAGCTCAGCATCGCGGGCTGGAGACACATTTAACTGGGTGTCAGAGTTTAGCAACGCTCATGCTGTGGGGTTTGGGGTGCCTCCTTTGGGAGGTAATGGGAGCTGCAACTCCCTGAGGCTAAGCAGCATCATGTGGGGATATCCCAGTACACAGCACTCCGGGGCAAAGATCCAAATTCAAAACTTAATATACAGTTTGCCTAGGATACATATTGCTTTTTTGTACTATGGTAAAATTTAAAAAAGCAACAAACCTGTTGAGCGGAATGACTGTGGTCAGGGGCCCGTTGTGTTCACTGCATCCCTGGGTCTTGGTTCTCTTTTCAGGCCACACAGAGTTCATAGAACCCATCTAGGACAGAATTATATAAATCACCCCCTCTAAGCTAACCCCAGAGCCACCGGTATGGTAGGAGAGAGCTCCACAGACCCCAAGGCCCACCACCACATGGATACCCTGCGAGTCTGACCCACAGACAAACATAAAAACAATTACAGCAGAAACATACACACCACCCACTCTGGCTCTACAAAACTTATGGGAAACTCAACAGGGGATTTTTTTCCCTTGGTTCTAAAGGAGCACAGATCATATTAGCATTTCCTACCACGACTGGTAATGACGGAAAAAGAGAAAGGGGCTTTTTGACCAGAGGTCTGTAGCCAGGATGCCCCTCCAATTTGAGGCCCAAGCCAATACAACAATATGCCATAGTTCCCACATTAGGGCACATTTCAGAAAAGGTGGAAAGTGAGTTTTGCCATCCAACCAACTGGGTTCATTCGAAGGCACTATTGTCTACAGAAGGAGGCCCAAAGCTGGCTCTGGTATGTTCCTTTCTGTGGACTTACAGGCTCGACTAACTGTTTGGTTACGAAAATCTTCCAACATTGGGATCTAATGAAAAAATCAAGTATATTCAAAAAATAAAAGGATTTAAAAAAAAAAAAAAGGAGACTCAGCTCTATCTCTGGTACCAATTGTAGAGCTACCATCTATTTTCAGAAATGGCTAAACTTGGGGTGCTGCCTGAGCACCCAGCCCATCACAGGCATTGTCCAGAGAGTCAGTTTCATGAACAGGATCTCTGTGTCTTCAGAATTTTAAGATGGCCAGTGGCAAAACACACCAAAGCCGTTTGGATTGAAGCAGCTAAAAGCCAGCCCTTGCTCTGTTGCTTTGTGACCAGGAAAGCCAAACCCAACACAGGTTTTAGATTTCTCCGTTACCAGCAGTGTTTTTCCTTCTGTGCCCTCCATAAAAGGTGCTGTGTTTCAAAGAGAGAAGCGTAACTCTACCTACCATCAATAACACATGTGCTCTGAATTAATCAGGATGAAAGTGGGCTACGTTGCCCTATCTAAACCCTGCTTGTATATGCAATGAACAGACTGTTCTACATTCCAACAGAAACAGAGGAAAAAATCCTCTAATTGTAGTGGATGAATGGGTCCCCGGCCACAGTTAGAAAAGCCATCATAGACTAGGCAAAGGGACTCAGATGCGTGTGTATGCACCCCTTCATGGGTACACCTCTTGTGAGCATAGTGAAATGTGTCTTCGGGGTGCGGGAGGCTGTACTAGGGAACTTTCCAGTTGCTATGAGTGAAGTCCCTGATAAAGGCAACTTAAGGGAATGAGGATTTATTTGATGGAGGTTATCACCACAGGACGCGTGACATGGCTGCACACTGTCCGCAGCTGGGAAGCAGGAAATGAAGGCTGGTCATGCTCAGCCGGCTTTTTTCTTTTCAAATCTTCTTCCTTCTTCTTCCTCCTCCTTCCTCCTCCTCCTCCTCCCCCCCCCTCCTCCTCTGCCTTCTCCTCTCCTGCCACGGCTTCCTCTTTTCTATGGACATAGGTGTTTCACACGTGTGTATGTCTGTCTATGTACCTTGTGTATGCCTAGTGCTTGTGGAGTCAAGAAGAACTGGAATTGTAGATGCTTGTGAGCTGCCATGTAGGTGCCGGGAATCAAGCCCAGCTCCTCTGAAGAGCAGCCGGAGGTCTTCAATGCTGAGCCATTGCTACAGCTCCTTTGGTAATTTCATACACACATACAATTTATTTACATCAAACCCAGCTCACTCCCTGTCTCCAACTCACCCTGAAACCCTCACTCCTCCTTCCAACTTCATGACCTCTTTAGAAAATAATAACAATGATGATAATAATAACCTACTGAGTTCAATTACTGCTGTATGAGGATACATGGGCATAGTTTCAATCACTAGAATAAGGGGTGGGGGTGGCCAATTTCCTAGGGTCCACACTCGTGAAGAAAAACACTGACCCCCCTTACCCAGCATCCACCGGCTACCTTCATTCATTCATTCATTCATTCATCCATCCATTTTATCCTTTCTTTTTTCTTCTTTCCTTTCCTTTCATTTTTCTTTTTATGCAGTCCAGGACCCAAGGCCAGTGAACGGTGCCACCTTCTATTTTATAGTAGGTCTTCCCATCTCTATTCACCTAGTCTGGAAGACACTCACAAGCACGCTAAGAGACTAACCTCATCTAAATTATCCTTCACTAGTGTGCTTTGAACCTTGTGTCCTAGCTAATTCCAGATCCTGTCCAGCTGAGAACACTATCGCGGCGGGAGAGGGCAGGTGACAGAGAAGGAACCCAGAGGATAACCACAGATGTCTTCGACGTAGAGCGTTCCATTTGCCCCTCTGCTCTTCCACACCGTTCAGTGTTCCAAGCCATCTGACAGGAGGCCCTCTTAGCTACTGGCTCCGTTTGGTTAGGCTCTCGGGGACACCCCAAAGGAAGAAGAATGGATCCTTTCCTGAAGGTTCCCTAGGTCCTGTCAGGTGATCTCTCTACACACAGAGCTCTGTCTCCCACCGATGCCCCTGCCTCACCTTTCAGGCCCAAGAATAGGGAGAACTTGGCTGCTACCAGCCCAAGACAGGCATTAAACTTTGGAGTCCCCCTGCCATGTCCCCAGGATGGATGTGACATGTTTCTTGAGCATACTTGGATGGACAGAGAGAAAACTAAGACGTTTGAATACTCACCTGACAATGTACTGCCCTGTAATTACGATTCTCTTAGCCCCACTTTTTTGACAACTACATCAATGCATGAAAGAATAACTCAAAATATTTCATGACAATTTAAAGCTAACTCTTGATCTGGAGCACTGATGGGGGGTGGGGCGTTAATTCACAAAATGTCACCTGTGAAAGAAACACACCAAGAGAATATTTCTTACTTGGCCCTTAAGTCAAATCAAGTCAGCTCTCTGCTCAAGCTCTCTTCTCCATATAATATGCACGCACATGAGTACACACATACATACATAGACACACACACTCACACACACACACACACGCACGCTCATACCCCACTGGGCTGATGCAGGAATATCAAAAGCACTGGGCAGCCAGGGCTCCACAGCAAGGCCCTGACTCAAACCAAAACCCTTCAGTACCCAGTGGCCTTCCACTGCCCTGCAGCCCGCCTCCAGCCCTCCTTGCACTTATGCCTGGAGCTCACGTTCCTTCGTGTTTCTGCTTCACGGGTGCATCTCATGCCCGGGAGGGGTAGGGGAGAATCCAGGCAGCTCAAAATAACCCATGCTGGCTCCAGGCAGAAGGCGTTGGCTCCAGATGGTCCCTCTATAAGACCCACTCCCTGGTCTTCCACCATGGATCCCAGATCACCTACAGCAGCTCCAGGAAGCCTGTGGGCAACACAGGCGGGTGCTCAGGCCTCAGCTTGTTCCTTGTTCCCGTCTCTATACTTATGACCTTACTCTACTACATGTTTGCTTGTGATCTACTCCACATGGTACGAGAGAGAGAGAGAGAGAGAGAGAGAGAGAGAGAGAGAGAGAGAAGCCATGTCTGTCAGGATCTGCTCCCACTACCTAGAAGAAAGACTGGCTGAGGGAGACAGCACTCATTCGGTATTTGTTGATGAAATGAAATGAGTTATCTAGAAAAAAAAAATAAAAAGAACTGCTCAACTGTTTTTTTAATGCTTGCATCTGTGTTTCTTGTGGCCAAGACATTCATGGGTTGATCAATCCACAATTCTTTTTTTTTTTTTTTTTTTTTAGTTTTTCAAGCTAGGGTTTCTCTGTATAGCCCTTGGCTCGCACTGCCTGCCTACCCTGGACTTTGGTTATCTTCTCTCACAGGTTTGCTGAGCTGGTTTTTCCTCAGTCAAGCATCTTCATCTTTGATCC
This sequence comes from Apodemus sylvaticus, assembly GCF_947179515.1. NCBI lineage: Eukaryota > Metazoa > Chordata > Mammalia > Rodentia > Muridae > Apodemus > Apodemus sylvaticus. The sequence continues at coordinate 43,778,057 of NC_067482.1, read as the reverse complement.
CGGTGATAAACTCTTAGTCCCCCTTCCTCTATCAGAAATGAGAGGGAGCTGTAGGCAAGATGGCTGCCAAAATTCTTACTACACAAGCTTGAGGACCTATGTTTGACAGCTGTGACCCACACAGAGGCAGGAGAAATCAACTCCACAAAGGATGTGTGTGTGTATCATACACATGCACATATGCACACAAACATAACATCCATGTACATACACACAGGTGTACACACATGCACACAAACATAAATACATGTACATACATACATATATACATACATACATACATACATACACAGGTGCATATACATACATGCACCCACATACCCACCCACATACACCCACACAAAATCAAATAAGAATAACAAATCTGGGGGACAGAGAGAGAAAGATTGGGAGGAAGAGATGGAGAGAGACAGAGACAGAGAAATGGGGGGGAGAAGCTTCCCAGACTTTATACCAAGGGAGAGTTTAGTACAATGTCTTATGACCAAGATGACAATGTGTTGCTTTCACGACCTTGCCAACTCTTCCAAGCACACCCTCTTCTGTGGGACCCAGGACAAGAACTATTTTTGACTACAGGTGCTGCAGAATTCAAGGTCATCAAGTCCCCTGAGAGCCATAAAATTAACTGAACAGACCAGGCTGCACAAAGGCACAGCCAAAACACGACCTTTCATAACTTGAAGCTGGTGATTTGAAATTTCACTGTGCGACAGCGACAGTCTCCTTCTTCTTACATAACAGCAATATATGAAAATACAGAGTTGGAAGCCACACTCCTTGTGGTAATGGTCTTGCCTGGAACACAGCTTGCAGTAACATCAGATATGTGTACTTGACCTTGGAGACTCGGTAGTGAAAAAGAATACCTCACCCTGGGTTTTAAATATCCAGATGCTGGGTGTCCCGGCAGACAGAACAAGAAAGAATTAAATCACTACCTCTCATCATCTTGCAGACTCTACTTACCCTACCTAGCTGAAAACTCAGATTTGAAAACAAATCTGCTGGAATGTGAAATAAAAAAAAAAAATTGAAGTTCTTTGAGAGACCTCTCAAGTGTTTTCCTTCTTTGAAAAATTTCCATGTAAATCAAACCAAAATCAACAGGCCAGGGGGAGCTATCAATCCCTCTCTAACAGAGTCACTGTGAAAACCAAAGATTCCATTAAGCTTGCTCAGATGCCAGGCTGCCACGGGCAGCCTCCTGAGAAGACAGACTTGGCCTGCAACCTTGGCTTCTCCTGCACACAGTTGAATTTGTGCCGAAGTCAGCCTTCCTCAGAGCGGCCCTGACCTGGCGGGATGCTCGGCCACTCTGCTGAGCTTAGGACTATGAGAGTAAGTGTAAGCTGCGGCTCCCGTCAGAGAAAGCTGGAGGAAAAACACTCATCTGGGCCTCTAATGGAGTTTCTGAGGGAAATGGAAGTGCTGGCATGCAGCTTCAAGCGGGAAAAATGACGATCAGAAATGGAGAATTGAGCCACTGAACTAGAGCTGCCTGTGAACCCTGCACATGTCCGCAAGCACTTAGCCTTCTGGGGAGCCCAGAACCCCATAGGAGGGCAGCTGTGTGACTCCCAAGAGCTGTGATGCTGGAGGTGCTGTAAGCTCCCTGCTGTCCCAAAGTGACACTGTGCAGGGTGCAAGAGTGCCGGAACAACAGAAATCTAATTTTCTCCCCACTCTGGAGACCAGAGGTCTGAGGTCGAGGGTGTGAAGAGCTTGGTCTCTCCTAAGGTCTCTCAGTGTGTGCATGCTTGCTGTCCCTGTACATTTTTACCTCATCTTCCCAACATCATGCCCACACCCAATCTCCTCTTCCTGTCAGACACCCGTCATGCAGGGACAGAGCCCAACTCAATGGGCCTTAACTCCATTTGAGTTGAACTGCCTCTTCCAAGCCCCTGCCTCCAAACAGGCTTCCACTGTAGGAATTCAACATATGAATTCGAAGGAGGCAGGATACAGCCTATTATGTTGTGAGAGCCATTACTTGCCAGAGCCACAAGGGCTACTAAGATGCAATATACTGATCACAACTGTTGCTTCTTTGAAAACACACCACATTGTTTTATAGCAAAAGGATATGCTATCTATGACAATGTCCCAACATGAATCTGACGGTGACTAACAGGCCAGTGTGGCTTTCGCTAACCTTATGAAACAATTCTTTTAAAACATACTCCATCCATCATGAGGTTTCTGGGGAAAAGGGGGTAACACCCAAAAGGATGTTGAACACTAGTTCACGGACAGTCTCAGATGATCCCACACATCGGACAACCAGAAATTCACCTGACATTAACGGACGCCTGCCTTTACATGTAGACACTCCCTCGTTTACTTCCTTTACGGTAATATTCTGGATTACATGTTCCCAGCATAACATCAGGTTCAACAAATAATACTTCCAGAGATAAAAACCAAGGATATGGCCTATGCTGTAATTTGAATAAGAAATGCCCTCCAAAGGCTCGTGACTGAACACTTGGTGCCAAGCTGCTGGGACTGTTTGGGAAGTTATGAAACCTTCAGTGGATAGAATCTTGCTGAATAAAGTACACCATGGGGTGGGGGGGGGTGGGGGGCAGCCCTTTAGGTTTTATAGCCAAGTCCCTTTCCGTTTTCCCCTTGCTTTCTGGTGGTTGATATGTGGTGACAGGTCAGCTTAATGCTCCTGTCAACATAGCTTCCCCTCTGTGGTGGTCTGAATGACAGTGGCCCCTATATTGGGCCATGTATTCCAATACTTTAGTCCCTAGTTGGTGAAATTGTTTGGGAAGGATTAGAAGGCGTGGTCTTGTTGGAGGAGGTGTGTCACCAAGGGTGGGGGTGGTTCAGAGGTTTCAGTGGACTTGCAGCATTCCCACTGTGCTCTCTGTCCCTGCTTGTGGAGTGAGATGTGAGTTCTCAGATGCTCTTACCACCTTACCTCACTCTGCCATCATGGACTCCAACCCCTCGCAACCGTAAGCCCAGTTAAGCATTTTCTTTTATAAGTTGCCTTGGCCTTGGTATTTTACCAAAACAACACAAAGGGAAATACCATACCCACTGTGATGGCCTGTATCCATTCTGGAATGAGGAGCCAAAATAAACCCTTTCTTTCTTCTTTAAGTTGCTTTTGTCAGGATGTTTTGTTACAGCAGCAGAAAAGTAACTAATATGGTCTATAAGATGGCTTACTCCCAAGTTTGCACAGCTAGATAATCAAAATGAAGACCAAATTTATTTTCAAAAAGCCTGTAACATTCATGTTAGGATTTCTAAAAGTTTTTAACTTCAGCTCTGTCCTCAAGCCTGTGCTACTCAGGAATCCCACAGACATCTGTTGAGGGTGTCCCCAGGCAGCACTGAAGACACAATTGTCACCTTCCACTAACTGATGCCCTAGCTTTACAGTAAACAAACCTGTACATTAAAATCGATGGTACAATGTTAGGGCTAAGATGGAGAAGCTGAGAACACTGAGGAAAGCAAACAAAGGAGCTTGTAGCTGGGTAAGAACAGCCGGGCTGACCAGATCAGAGCAAGGGTGGAGTGGGTGACTATAGCTCAAGTGCTCAGAGCCAATGCACTAAACTGCTACCCTCCCTGCTGCTGGGGGCCACAGAGATGGGGGAAGAGTTCCTAATACCATTCTCCGTTTAGGGCCAGGAGGGCCTGGATGCTCCAACACCCATCTCATAAATATCCATGAAACATCTTTAAAATCCACAGTGCAGAAACCACTATGCAGCTCTAAGCCTATTGGAGGGTCCTGCTTAGCTTTATGAACTAAACTGCTACCAAGCTAAGTAAATTTCTACTTAGGCGGCCATCTCTTTACTGACTGTATTCCTTCAAGAAGACAAGAAGCAAGGGTTCAAATACACACACACACACACACACACACACACACACACACTCCACCACTTCCCCTGCTAGTCTATAAACGCATTCTCTATTCTCCTGGTTAGTATGCTTGTTTCTTCAGTCTACAGCCTGAAAATAAATCATGTGAGGTAGAATTTCATATTTTTTACTCTCCTTCACATCCCTCCAGGCACCTTTGGCATTCCCAGACTCTTCCCCGTGTCCTTCCTGATATAGACTCATAACCATCATTCATTTACTCACAGGTCTCCACGGTGATCCGGTGACCCCTCCCTACCCCACATCCACACTCCCCATCCTCCACCAAACCTTTCCAGCCCTGTCCTCCAGTGCCTCCCTGGTCTCTTCCTTTCAGTCCTACCTTCCCCCCTTTTAACTCCGTATCCTCTACAGAGGATGAACAGAGGCTGAAGAAAGGCCGACTCACCTTTACAACCCACCTAGCACCCAGCATAGTACCTGGGGCACGTACAGAAGGAATGGACTAAGCACAGGAACTCCAACCCCTGTGCGCAGCCTCAAGGCCCCTCGATCTGACCCCCTCTTTCCATTCCATTCTTACCTTAAGTCACCCCCTACTACCTACACCCTCTGTCTACACCGAAGGCTCACCGGCACTTAACTTGGGGCACATTCCCTCTCCAAACCAACCTTCACATGGCTCTCTCCTCTAAACATATCAGCAGCAGGTGAGTGTGTGCCTTGGAAAGCTCACAGCAGCTGAGTACACCAGGCTCAGAGCTCTACTCGTCTACTGTATTTGCAGACGTTGAGTGCAGGGTATGAAGTCAGTTTCCTTGGCTTCCTGGGCTGAGGGCAAGTGGGGCTTTTTTTCACCCTTCAGATTTCCAGTGTCCAACATTCAGTAGATCTCAAGTGCCACTTGTAAGCCCTTTATTCCGCCCTTCCACAAATATTTGTTGAGCACACCATTCTAGGTGGCAGGATATAGCAGCAGGGAAAAAAAAACTGAAAATTCCTGCCTTTTAGAACACTTATAACTTTTTATATGCATACATTCTGGGGAAATATGCATGTGAATATATATATACATATATATATATATATAAAATGTCATTTTTTAAAGGAGGAAAGAGAGACTAACTTAAGAAGGGTAGAACTCAGTGTTAGAAGGTGGTAAATTCCACAGGAGGAAAAGATAAGAGGAATAGAAACTGAGCATCAGCTCGAGAAGTCTGCAGCTTAATACATTAGTCAAAGCAGGGTTCAACATGAATAAATGCTTAGGCAAGAGAGGAAGTGACCGTGTAGATATCAAGAGAAGAGAATACAGGCAGAAGAAACGACCAATGTGCCCACAGGGCACCATGGGTAGAGTGGTCAGCAGGGAAGAAGGCCAGAGCAGACAAGGTCAAGAGCCCCAGACACCTGGAGCCTGCAGGGACACCTGGAGCCTGCAGGCCGGTACAGGACACCTGGAGCCTGCAGGGACACCTGGAGCCTGCAGGCGGGTACACGACACCTGGAGCCTGCAGGCCGGTACATGGACTTCTTCTATTCTGAGGAGGGAGAAGGGTTATCCTAGGCTTTAAAAGAAATGTCACATGTGCCCCGAGTGTTGATGAGGTGACTCTAATGAGAACACACAGAGAGGCTCAGAGCTGCGGGCTCAGAGGTCACTGGCATCTGTGGGCCAGGTGGAAGGAACCATCAGGCCCCGGGTGTGTGGGTGGCTGTGGTGGCCCATACATATCGCTCAGCAGTTTTAGCTCTCTCCTCTCTCTTCACACTACAGAACACAGCAGCAACACCACCGCTGTCAGGCTGTCACCACTGTGGCACCCACTGCTCAGGGTGGCTTTCTCTCCTGCACGGACCTTTTCCAAAACCTGGCTGAGGCCAGGGTCCTGGCTTTCCCACCCTGGCCCATTATCTCAGACGGCTTCCCTTTACCAGCCTCTGCCTTCTGTCAGTTCTATCAGTGACCCCTTTCCTTAAGATCCTCCAGGCCCCTCAAAGCTCACTGCAAACGTGCTCCACTATCCTCACATCTGTTATTAAATTTCCAATATTCAAATCAGGACAAAAATCATGCCGAAGAAAAACAAATACGTCATTTCCGGAGAAGCCCGCTAAGGGGAGAGTCGGGAAATGGCTGCCCCAAGAGTTTAAGGGAGTTGTCTCCTTTGACCTGTGATCTTTATCTCAGGATTTTAATTAAGAAAAATGCAGAATCTGGATGCAGCAGTCATTTAGAATGGAAGTGGCCTTATCTGGGCATGAGTCAATACTTCCAGTCCCAGCAGGCAGGCCTTTCTCAGCAAACAGCTCTGCTGCTCTCCAAAGCGAGTGGCCTCGCAGAGCCAGCCCAGCTTTGCAGCCAGGAGAGCAAACAGAGCTCAAGCCCAGCAACCCCAACAGCAAGCAGAGAGCAGACTGCACCCTCTACATACATCAGCTCCAGGAGCTCCGCTGGCCTTCAGTCCTATTAACTAGATACCATTTCCTTCCTGTTTCTCAGCTCCAGAGGATAAGCGGGTGGGTGGGTGCTTGGTGCTAAGGGTCAACCCCAGGCCTCATGCCAGGCAGGGAGGCAGGTGAGCATTCTACACCCAGCTACATCTCTGGTCCTCAGTGTTCTACCTAGCAGGCTTTCAAGGCAATGTTTACCCCACATACACACACTCAAATACACACACACACACACACACACACACACACACACACACAATTACCTGCTTCCTCTGTACTTAGAAGAAAGACTGAATAGGAACGCTAGGGGGAAACACTGTGAGGAGGAGGGAAGCGGGGAGGGAAGAAGAGAAGGAGGAAACTAGGGAAAGGAATGGGAGGGCATGGGAGGTAGCCATGGCTAGAAAATCCAAACAATAAGAAAAAGAGAAACGCCCTAGAGTATTAATGGGTGAAAAACTCACATTGCCGGCATATATGCCTTAAAGGGGGTGAGGCCTCACAACACGTGAATCTACAAAACATTTTTTCATTATATGTGTGTATTTGTATCCCAGATCTTTGTAACCCACCACCCAAGCAGAACCACTACCGTACGGCCTACACAAACACCTTGGCACCAAGTCTAGCAAGCCTGTTTGTGATACGGCTACCAATTGTGGGGTCCAAGAGCATCTGGCTTAGAAGTTAGTTTAATCTCACGCCAGTTCCCTCTCTGCTTGTGAGTATCACACTGCCCGGCTTCGTCTCCAGCTGAATCATAAAACTGACAGACAAGCCACAGCCATCGAAGTCAAGCTGGTGACAGACAGACTGCATGAACCTGGCCACCGTGGCTTCCTGGGAAGTCGGCAGCTGACTATCACAGCTCTCTGAAGGGTCCCAAGCAGCTTGACTTTCACGTCCGTCCGTCCATCCATCTGTCTGTCCGTCCGTAGTTTCTACACTCTTGAAGGCAGACACAAAAACGGGAAGAGAGGAGGGGGCAGATTGCCAACTCCTATATACTTCACTAACAACACTACCATCAGAAACTCCCAGAAACGCAACCGACAGACCACAGTCTCACACTATCAGAGAAAGATCTTAGTCCCTGCCATTGTCAAATTCTAGACAACAACCACGGCAGCCAACACAAAGAAAGCCGAGGCTCCCACAAAAGGTGTGCGGCCCGGTGGGTGTGCTGGGCAGCCAGGAATAGGCTTTCCTTGTCTAAGCAGCTACTTGGGAGTATCCGATTCCCCCTGACAACCAGACACCTCTGGCACCTCCCAGCAGGTTGATGAAGGACAGGGCAGGTTGATGAAGGGCGGGGCAGGGCCACACACACACACACACACACACACACACACACACACGTCAGCCAGGAATCAGGGAGACTGGTAAGCATGTCCTGCATTTTTATTTTCACCTTCAGGGGTGAGATGAGATATTTCACAGGTAAAAGTGTTTGAACCCCCTACCCACGGACCCCCTCGACCCTTCCCACTATTTCAGCAAAAATAACCAAAGGCCATTTTCCCAGACTTAGCCCACATGAATGCTTAGCACTGTCTCTGGGAATTCCTCAGTATCCGATTCAGCCATGGCTCTGGTCGAGCCTCTAAACCTTACTAGCTATCATTTCAGGACATGAGAGAAGTATGGCGACGCTTAGAGTTTGCTATGTGCTGCCTACTTTGCAGGGGTTCCATTCTTCCTACGGGTGTGCCATGAAGTTAAAGAGGAAACACGTCTGGTTTCAGTTATTAATTATTTCGTGAGAGAGCGCGAGAACGAAAGCATGAAAGCGAGGGAGAACAACTTATGGGAATCTGTTCTCTCCTGACTCCACGTGGGATCTTGGGGACTGAACTCATAACATCAGGCCCAGCAGCACTTGCCAAGCCGCTTGGTCAGCTCTGGATTCAAATGAGTAGATGTAAACCGTGAACAAAATCATTTGATATCTCTAATGCTGGTATCTTTACTTTCTGTAGCCATTTAAAAAGTAAGGTAACATTATCTCCTCTTATGATGGTTTAAAAGAACAAAACTAAGAAGCGCTTCAGTACTTAGCACACAGGGCATGCTCAAGGGAATGTTATGTGCATGCGCACCCTCCCCAGCCCCAGAAGGGCGGGCACTCTGGCTGTCTCTGTGCTTCCTTCAGCTTCCCCTGAAATTGCCACAGCACCTTTCTCCACGACATCCTCCCACATTGCTCTGGAATTTAACAGAACTGCGCTTTAATAAGTAGATCTAACCCAGCATCCTTTATCTCTCCTAAGTAAATGCCTGTTCAAGATCAGTGGCCACTTCCAGCCCTCTCTGAGAACTAGGAATTGAGAACCAAAAAGTGGTGGTTGGTATTTTACTTCTGAGAAAAATCTTGGTAAAGTCACTAATTGTTGTCTAACTTCCCTAGTCACACAGACACTTGAACCAGACACCAGAAAAAGAGGCCCAACAGTAACTAACTCTACAAGAGTTAAACGTCCTCAAGAAAATGTAACTTATGAAGTCAATATGGAATAACTTACTGGCACACTAAATTTTGTCCTCAGATGGGTGTCAGCTGCATGACAGTTATAATGAAAACCATTTTCTTTCATTCTCAAAAGGGGCTGAGCAGGCAAATTGCACAGAACAATTTTGTAATGCAAGCTAGCACGGTGCTGATACTCATTTTTAAAAATCAATTACTTATTTAGATACTGTCCGTGTAAAAACATTCAACACATTGCTTTTGCTTATGAATGAAACTGGGAATCGATACTTCTTTGAGCACATAATTAATTTGTAAATTTCCATCTTGAAGAGTTACCGTGTGAGAATATAGATCTTACTGGAACAGTATAATCAGACTAGAGTTTTCATTCATTTCAGATCAGCACAAGATCCAGAAATCACTGTTTGTTCCTGTATCAGCAATTGCATTAAAATCCATAAGCATTGAGGACACACCACATACGGTATCTGTCATGGCTTTTGTTTTTTTAACATTTTCATAGAATTCATTAAAGAGGTCACAATTTATATTTTTACTTTCCTTTTTCTTTTATTAGATATTTGCTTTATTTACATTTCAAATGGTAACCCCTTTCCTCATTACCCCTCTGACAACCCCCTATCCCAAATCCTCTCCCCTGCTTACCAACCCTCCCTCCTACTTTTCTGACCTGGCATTCCCCTACACTGGGGCATCAAGCCTTCACAGGACCAATGGCCTCTCCTCTTATTGATGTCTGAAAAGGCCATCCTCTGCTATATATATATATGTAGCAGGAGCCATGGGTCCCTCCATGCGTACTCTCTGGTTGGAGGTTTAGTCCACAGGAGCTCTGGAGATACTGGTTGGTACATGTTATTGTTCCTCCTATGGGGCTGCAAACCTCCTCAGCTCCTCGGGTCCTTTCTCTAGCTGCTCCATTGGGGACCCTATGCTCAGTCCATTGGTTGGCTGTGAGCCATGAGTATTTTGATCCCCCTTCTAAGAAGGACCAAAGTATCCACACTTTGGTCTTCCTTCTTCTTGAGCTTCATGTGGTCTGTGAATTGTATCTTGTATCCGAGCTTCTGGGCTAATATCCACTTATCAGCGATTTCATACCATGTGTGTTCTTTTGTGACTGGGTTACCTTACTCAGGATGGTATTTTCTAGTTCCATCCATTTGCCTAAGAATTTCATGAATTCATTGTTTTTAATAGCTGAGTAGTACTTCATTGTGTAAATGTACCACAATGGACTGGGCTCTCACACATCAACTAGCAATCAAGAAAATGTCCCACAGCCACACCCACACCCACGGCCATGCCCACAGCCACAGCCACGCCCGCAGCCAATGCAATGGAGACAATTCCTCAGTTGAGGTCCCCTTCTTCCCCTATAGTTTGTGTCAAGTTGACAAAAACTAACCAGTACAATACTATCTATGTCAAGATATATTATCAAGGGCTTCAGAATATACAAACCACACACACACACACACACACAAGAATATACAACACAAAGAGTGAACCTAATACAAATCTCAGACTTTAATAAACTATATCAATACTAGCAATCATGCCAAACTAATACAAGACTTAAATAATAATAGGGAAAGGCAGTGACAGTTATATGGAAACTGTATTTTCTGCTCAATTCATTTAAGGCTTGAACTTATTCCCTGAAGAAGTCTACTAAATTTAAAATAAATAAGTAATGTTAATTATTTCAAAAAATAACTTATTTTCAAGTAATGAAAATAAAGTCTAATGTCCGCAAGAGTGGGGAGGGGGTGTCTTCAACCATCACTGATGAACCTGGATTGACTGGGACGGAAGCCAGAAGAGGGTTTGGTGATGGCAGCAGCTCTGCCAGGGCTGTTAAACTCTGGGCAGCTTCCTGACAACCTCTCATTTGGCTGTTCCCCAGCCATTGTATTTACAGTAAATAAGACACCACTACTAGCATAAGGAATTATCTTTCTTATCAGCAATTTTCTCTAAGTATAGGCTCTGGGAAGCCTTCCTTTTAGACTCAAAAAGCAAGTAATTGAGTTAAATAGATTTTTAACTGTTCCTGAAACCTAAATCCCATTTCTCCTCTAACAGCCAGCCCTCTCTGCCAGTCCCTCCACCATCCAGCAGAACTGAGTTCCATCCCTGCTTCCACAGCCTGCCCTACATCTAGAGATGCAATACGTCCACACTGTGCAATAGCTCCGCACTGGCCTGTCCTCAACGCTTCGACCCTGTGAAAACATAGACTACCCCACAGTCATTTACTTTGAGACCTCATAGGCCACAAGTCACTGCTAAGGTGTCTGAGAAGCAACAGTCATCCGATGACTAGCTAATCTGTCTGTAAAGAGAAGCAGAGAAGCAGAAGATGTTGCTTTGGGGCTAACTTGGGGGCTCTGTATGCTAGCACATCGGCACATACGTGTCTGTTTACGTGAATGTGTCAGAATGTGTGCATGTCTATGTGTGCCTTTTTATTTCTATTGTGTATATGTGTACATGTGATATACAAAAATATATATACACACATAGACATGTGTGTCTGTATGTATATATGTGTGCTTATATGTATGTATATATGCACATGTATGTACAGATATGCTTATATGTGTATATATGTACATACACGTATGACTATACATGCATGTATATATGGGAAACCTTATATGTGTATTTCTGTGTACATATATGCTCATATACATGCATGTATATGTGTGTATGTTCACATGGCCCTCCTTCCCCAACTTTTGCCCCTCCCGCATCTCTCTGCTCTTATTCCTCCTAATCAATTTATTGTTTATGAAGTTTCCTCCAGAAGCTGCAGCTTAGCAACCTCATAAAAGGAAAAGGCTTTTCTCAGTATGTGTCAGTGACAGTCCGGAGGCCTCCAAACACTAACCGCTGTGACCATGACTGGGCAGGCTTATGTCACAGCCCAGAGTGACTCAGTAAGTCCTCTTATCCAGAGGATAGAAGCGAGGTGAGGGGACTTGCCCAGGGGAATTCTGGGTGACTTATCAGGAATGCAAAGTTAGTGAGGCCAGTCCGTGACCTCCGCCTGTGCATACTGAGTGTCCGCCACTGACCGCTGCCTGCGGTAACTGTCCCTCTATATACACTTCCACAGGTCAGAGTCTCTGCAGTGCTTCAGATTCAGTGCTTCATTCTCCTGATACACAGGACATTTATTTAGAAATCTATTGTGGAGGAATTTCCTTTCTATATGAACATCTTAATGCCAAATGCATATTTCTAAAAATGAATGGGTCAGTAGCTTTTGTTTGGGGATAAACAAAACTCAACTATTACAATTTGTCAAAGTGTGAACCACCTGGAACCCTAAGAGAACCGAGCTACCCAAGGATGAATCCAGATAAGTAATAATACCTCAGGGAGGACCCAGTGCTCTCTACTACAAAGCCAGTGCTACTGAGGCCGCTGTGGGTGGCCTCGGGTTGTAGCTCTGTCCAGAACTGTACTGAAGATCTTCCTCTCTGTGAGAGAAAAGGAAGCTGAGAGAGGGTGAAAGGGACAAAGGGCAGAAAAGGAAAGAAAACAACACACTGCACTAAGCACTCAGTAAGCCTCACTGAGACGAATCTGGGAATCTCTCAAATAACTGGCCATGACCACTTAGGACTGGCTCAAAAACACAGAAAGAACAAAACCACACCCCCAACCAGATCCTCTTTCTCCAGCAACATCCTTATCACCAACCTGGGCACACTTAAGTCAGTGTCAGAATCGGCCTTTCACAAGAGCTTTCTTTTATGGATTTTCCATCCAGCAAAAGTTTCTATTCCAGGGCTGGGCAGATCGGAAAACAACATGCTTGGCTGGTGAGCACGGCAGCTCCGCTACAGACACTCCAACCTGGAGGGAGAAAGGCAACAAGCCATTAGTAGGCTCACATTCTCATCCATCTAAGTCATATCTCTCCCTCCCCCTCTCTCTCTCCCTCCCTCTCTCCCTCCCTCTCTCTCTCTCCCTCCCTCTCTCCCTCTCTCTCCCTTGCGCGCGCTCTCTCTCCCTCTCTCCCTCCCTCTCTCTCCCTCTCTCCCTCTCTCTCTCTCTCTCTCTCTCTCTCCCTCTCTCCCTCTCTCCTTCTCTCTCTTCCTCCAATATAACCCAAACAACAACTTTCAAAGGGTTAAAGTCATCAATGAACAGAAACAGCTCTTGTAGGTACCCTAAGCACGAGCTGGGTCTACTGATTGGCGATGCCCTCTGTGGAAATTTTTAAAGCCTGACTTTTTAATTAACCACGGAAAACACAAGCTACAACTAAAGTTTCATGAACACACTGATCAGCCCCATGGAAAACCACAGGAATGTTCTGGCAGGGCCTGGGACACAGAGGCCTCGAGTCATTCCCCTTAGGAACTGAAACAGAAAATTAAGTTGCTCAATGTGTTTCAAGAAACAAAATGAAACCCAGACTTTTAATCTCAATCAAACACGAAAAACATTTCAGAACTTCAAAGGACACTATGAAGACACCGAAGCAGAGTCCATAAAGGAGGCTTTGTGTAGTTTAGGAATCGGAATAGATTTGCATTGCAGGGTGAATAGGGCCACAATTTTACAGGGCTAAATAACAAAGGGGACACTCACTAAGCATCTTTTGTTTCCTAATAGGGAAAATTATTGTGCAAAACCAATCCTCAGTAAATAAGCTGTATTTTCAAATGTGCACTGTATCCATAAGTATTACCAAATGTGCACTATATCCATAAGTATTATCAAATGTGTACTGTATCCATAAGTATTACCAAATGTATGTCTCCATAAAAACAACCCATTAATTATTTTACCACTACACAACCACACTTTGGCTTGAATGATAAAAGACACTCAGACAAACGATGTTAAAATGTCTGATGCTCACTAATACTGAGGCGGGCAATTTCAGCTCCAAAAACAGCAAATGGGACAATCATCTGACAGACATTCTAGAGCAGTGAGAAATAAGAGATTTAAAGTCTTCATATGTTAGCATTAATTATACTAGTAGCTATGATAACATCGATACATTTTGAATACCAAAATTTATGGAAAGAAGAACAGAACCAATGCTATTTTCAGAGATCAGTCTACAATTCTTTTCGGTAAGTCAAAATGGTACCCATCAACCCTTTACAAATGTGCCAAAACAGTACCATATTAATCTCTTCCTTCACTTGAAACTTCAGTCCCTGAAACCAAAAAATGCAAGACAGAAAATCATATAAGCATGGATTATCCTACAGAATATTCTAAAGCCATCAAGATGTGAATAAACGTATTTCTAGAATATATTTATATTTCCTTTCTTTTTTAATTAATTAATTAATTTATAAGTACATGTAACTGTCTTCAGACACATCAGAAGAGGGCATCAGATCTCATTACAGATGGTTGTGAGCTACCATGTAGTTACTGGGATTTGAACTCGGGTCCTCTGCAAGAACAGCCAGTGCTCTTAACTGCTGAGCCATCTCTCCAGCCCTATATTTCCTTTCTGATATGTTCCAGTTTTATACAATAAACATGTGTGGTTTCCACAGTTAAAGTTCTTAAAAGGAGTATGAGAATTCAGAACAAGAATTAGACACCTATCCTTTATCAGCCTTCTTTGTAGATTGCCTTTTATCTGAATAATAAGGGCTAATAAATGAAGTCAAAACTCTGGACAACCCTGATACAAAAATTTAAAATATTCCAAAACCTGAAATGCCTCCAATGCCAACATAGAACCATAAAGTGGAAAATTCCACACTATAAAACTTTGTTTCATACACAAAATTCTTCTAAATATTATATAAATGTACCTTTAGGGTACATCTATATGGTACCATGAAACATACAAATTTTTGTTTACACATGGATTCTATTCTCAAGATATCTCATTATATAACTACCCCAAAATTAGAAAAAAAATTAGATATCTATAAGACTCCTGGGTCCCAGGCAGTCCACCATGTAGCATTTCACTTAGAAATTCAAACCCAGTGTCCAGGAGCCCTTCAGGGCTGACAAACAACTTTCCTAGAAATGTATTTTCTTGATCTATTCCACAAAATTAGCACAGATAGAAAATCCTATCCAAATGTCACTCACTAGTGTGCTGCACAACCGCCCTTTAATTAACATGACCTCCTAGGAAGATTTAATTACTTCACAGTACCAAGGCCTTTAGCTACTCTGGATCCTCTAAGCATCCCAAGAAGCAGGGCACGGTGATGGAATCTTCACCCCGGGGGTGCTGGTGATGTCACTCACACCAGACAGCCCATATCCAGAGAAGTCAAATGATTTTCCTCTGCCAAACTCCGTGGAAGCGAGCATCTGAATCCAGCTCTCTTGTCTGACTCTGACCCTGCATATCGCTCCTCCTACCACTGAGACACCTCAGCATGCGCTCTCAGAAGAAACACGTGCACGAGCAAACACGTGTTAAATTTGTAACAGTGAAATCAGAATACACAGGAACGGATTCCACTGAAACTGAAATGTAGGCAGGAAGACAAAGGAGGACTCAACTCTGGGCTTTAAAAGCCGCAGCTCTGTCCACAATGCTCTCACAGAAGGAACAATGGCTACACTGTACGGTGGTGGCAGGTGTCCTCAACAGAAACTGCCTGTCAAGCTGAGAGCTTTCTGGTCCTAGTGCTGGCTTCGTTAATAACAGTGCAATCCCTGCAGTTCAAAGCAAGGTTTTCAACAGGATAAATCTATGCCATGCCAAGCCACCTGAGAGAGACAGGAAAGACACATGCACAACTGTTTTTAAGAACAAGTGATTCGCTTGCCGTGGTGGCGCACACCTTTTGTCCCAGAGCTCTGGAGGAGGCAGCATGAGGATTTCTGTGGGTTTGAGGCCACAGAACCCACTGGTCTACAAAGTGAGTTCCATCACAGGCTCTATTACACCGAGAAACCCTATCTCAAAAAAATAAATCTTAAGGAAAAGACATTAGCGGTTTAGAAAAACGAAGGAAACAAGACATTAAATCCAAAAAATAAACAAAATGACCTGTGCGACCTCTGAGAACAAGAAGCTTTTGCTTCCCTTCAGAATTGTTTTTTTTTTTTAAACAAAAACACCTCTGCTTCTGCTACCTGTCCGCTTACAAGGTCCATCTGTGTGCATCAGATGTCTACGATCCTCATCAAGAAGGACTAGCTTGAGGGTCGAAGGGAGAGAGAGCACGGACCAACTCAGACCCATCCCCGAAAGGCCTTTCCTGTGGCCTTCCCAGGATCCTTCCCCTACTGTGTCATGCTATAACAAAAGCCTTGGCTGTGACCGAGCAGCCGCACCAGGGATGATGTCCTGCTCGGTCACAGCCAGAGAGGAGCACAATGGCCCTGGATGGCACTGGATGAAAAAGCAAGGGAAGAAAGCGGACTTTCTACCCCAAGCTGCTCTTAACATCCCTCCATCCATCACCATGCCGTTAATGCCTCAGCTCTAATACCAAAGTCCAATGTCCACACAAGCAAAAGGGCTGAGATTCTTGCTGACGCTTTCCAAGGACACCAGAGCTGTGGTCACCAGAGCTGTGTCATAATCTAGTAATGCCTGACGGTCATTTGTCAGAGGATGTCGTTGTTCAAATTTAGCAGTCTGGTTAGAACTCTGTCATACCAGCCATAAACTGGACAGAAATTTGGTGAAGTTACCCAATCATCTCTGTCTGTAGATGACTAAATAAAACCGAGAGTGACATGAGATAAGGTGCCTTGAATGTCTGCTGTCTTGGCTGTGTGCTGTTAGGGTTTGGGCTACAGCTACATGATTCTGACAAAATGTATACCCAGGAATCCCTACCCTTGGAGGAGCTGACTGTTGGGCCAGCATATTTCTCTTGGTCTTCTGATATCCTGTGGAAGATTTCTGCTTCCTGGGCAAGATTCCAGAAACATCAACAGAGCTCACTCATTGCTGCTTCAATTTCTACCTCCAACTGACCCGGCATGCAAGTCAAGAAAGAGTAGCAGGAGAGTGGTCCTCGCAGAGCCACGAGAGTCTGACTTGAATTCGGACTGTAGGCTTGAGTGATGATAAGCATCTGGGACCTGAATTCATATTCCCAGCATCCATGCAAAGGCTATGTACGGCCATGTTCCATCTATGACCTCAGTGATGAGAGGGGAGCTGGAGGGGGCGGGGATGGGACAAAGACAGGAGGAATGCCACCAGCCTAGCTCCAGGTTCAGCTAGAGAATGATACATCATGATACTCAACCTCCTTCTCTGGCCTCTGCACACAGAAGTAGAATACATAGGCACGTGTACATACAAAACACACACCCACAATAAATAAATAAAAAGTAAATAGAATAGCTTGGGTTATTAGTGTTAATTTACATTTCAAGTGAATGAAAAATAAAGACAAGTTGTTTGAAAGGAACGCTACCCCTTGTTCTGGAAAGCCTCAGTGAAGCAGTATTTGGCAAAACCAGAACGGGGAAGTGGGAAGGGGTGGGTGGGAGGACAGGGGGAGAGAAGGGGGCTTATGGGGCTTTCAGGGAGTGGGGGGCTAGAAAAGGGGAAATCATTTGAAATGTAAATAAAAATATATCGAATAAAAAAAAAAGAAAGGAACGCTAGTTTAAATCCCTACCACAGCATGATGAGGTATTATCATAGGTTCCTACCACAAGTAACCCAGAAGACTACTGTAAATGATCCAAACTGGCACCCAGAAGAGGGTGTGATTGGTAATGATGACGTGCCACTTCAAAGACACTTCATGTAGGAACTCTCTCTGTCATAGTTTGAAATAAAGAGGGTCTCAACTGGAGAAGGCAGAGGGAAATGTCTGTTAACTGAAGGAGGACAGAAGTCAACAGATTTAGAGCCTGTAGCTCTAGCTCTCCTACTCAGGACCCAAGACCTTGTGAGAGAACTAACTTGGCCTCCTTCCTCCTTGGTTTCATGTCCATCAATCCAGGATGATGCTGTCAGCCAGGCTCTTAAAGGCACCAATTATTGGAACCAATTAGGAAGGCACTGTACAAACTGCTAAGCACTGTGTCAATCAACAAAACAGTTACTAAGAAGCTACAGTGCTGCCAGAGATGGTGCCGTGGAGACAATCCCAAGCAAAAGACATGCAGCTTCTTCTGAGGCAGGATATAACCTTCTAGGAAACATGAGCTTCTTTGTGCAATAGTGGCATAGCTGATGCGGAGTAACTAACTGCTCCCTGATTAAGCCTGAGGCCCATCGAGAAACCATGCCTAGTGCTGTAAAGTGAGTTAAAAGCTCACAGCTAGGAAAGTCACAGGCCCTGGTGTCAGCTAAATTGGCAGAGTATCTCAATAGTTCTCTTTACACCATAGACAGATGCTGTTCTCAGCTTCTCTCTCCAAGTGACTACAGACTCTGGCTGCTCAACGTACTGAGACTATGTGACAACTTAATGCTAAGCTATACATATACACAGGACACTTCTACCATTCCCCTTAAGGAAGGCTTGAGGAGCATAGTAGATGAAGGTTGAGAAGAATGTCAGAGTCAGAAGAGAGAGAGAAAAATGCAAAACGCTGCCTTCTAGGCATGGCATAGCCTTCAAAACCACAAACTCACAGCAACTGTTGTTGCCTGCACTAGGCCAGCACAGACTGGCCCTGTCAACAATCAGTCACAGACTGGGGGTGGAGCTTAAAGGACTCTACCCCTTACTGTGATCTATTAGCTACTGGTAAGTTCTAGGAGAGGGGAGTCACTGTCTTCAGTTGTGTGAGCCTACCATGTTTCCAGTGAATATGCTCAAATCTATGGTCACACTGAGGGCCCTGGTAACACTCAGGTCACAAATGAAAATGAGACAGATATAAGTGTGGCTAAGGCCACATCAGCCACATCAGCTGCCAGACAGAGAGCAGGCCACGTGAGGTTTGCAAGTTCCTAACACCGTGCATCAATGAAAAGATGACTGTTGTGGCCATTAAGTTTAAGTTATTTAATTGCTAAAAATTCATTAATTCAGTAATCACCGTGCACTACTCTAGGTACTAGGGATTTGGACTGCACAGTTTCCATCTAATATAGACAATTTTGAAGGCATTCCTCATCCATGTCACCTGTAAAATACATGTCTTAAACACACGGGCTCACTCATGCTGCTTTGGTTACAATACAATTTTTTAAAAGATTTATTTATTTTATGTATATGGGTACACTGTAGTTGTATAGATGGTTGTCAGCCATCATGTGGTTGCTGGGAATTAAACTCAGAATCTCTGCTTGCTCAGGCCCCTGCTAGCTCCGGGCCCGATCACTCTGACCTAAAGATTTATTTATTTATTATATGTAACTACACTGTAGCTGTCTTCAGACACACCAGAAGAAGGTATCAGATCTCATTATGGATGATTGTGAGCCACCATGTGGTTGCTGGAAATTGAACTCAGGACCTGTAGAAGAGCAGTCAGTGCTCTTAACCGCTGAGCCATCTCTCCAGCCCCAAGATGTTTTTTTTTTTTAACATGCAAAACCTCCAAGCAAAAGTGTTAACAGTAATGTTCTACCTTGTCTGAAAGCAGTAATTACTTTATTCTTTATTTTAATCTTCAAGGCACATTCTACAATACAACCAAATAGCTGCCACTATATGAAAGGCACATTAGAAAGAATACAATGAGTGACTCTGTATGTATGTGGTATGTGGGTATGTGTATGTATGTGTGTGCAAGTATGTATATGTGTGTCTATGTGTGTGGCTATGTGTGTGTGTGTGTGTGTGTGTGTTGGCATGGAGTAAAACACTCCTCCACATCCCCTCCCTCACCCTCAAGGAAAAAGAAAGCAAGCTGGAACTCATCCAACCCCAACAACAACCCCAGTTTTAACAAGGGGCATAACAGTTTTTTAAGAAGCATTTCTAAAATTATTTATTTTAGAAACTAAACTCAAGTTCAATTTTTAACATGCCAAATAGCTGTCTTAGCAAAGTTTCTATTTTTAAAACTCTGTTTTACTTAATTAAAAAAAAAAAAAAAAAAAACGTCCTGAGAACCAGGCTGCCCAAGACATATCATGCCTGTTGTCCAAAAATTCAATATGGGTTAGAAGAAAAAGATCTGGTAAAGGAGAAAGATACAAAATGTCCACATATTCATATTTAGATTACTTCACACACCTGAAGCCAACTGAGAGCCACTGTTCAAAAGGGACTTGTGGGTGCTGCCCCTCCGTGACTGATGACCACAATTCTCTCTATGGGGGGCTGTGGCTACATGACGGGGACCTGGTGAGCTTCAGAAGCAGGCGAAGCTCCTACTGTCCCTTCTGGGTCTCCAGGGCTTCAAGCCCTAGGCCTACCTTACCAGGCCTCCTCTCACGGTCCGCGCAATGCACTAAACACTATACATTCCCAGCTGGACCTCCTTTTACATCCAGACAACCACATTATAGTTCAAGAGCTTCTGTGACCTCGCATGTCTGTTCCCACAGACATATTCTTCACATTTTTAACACAACACTGAGCTGCATCTTATGAAGAAAAAACTGGCTTTTCTAAAATAACACTGCTTTTCTTTCAAATATCATGGTGGCCTTAAATAAACTGTCATCTTTCAGTCCGTGCACATTAAAGGCCGTCTCAGCACATGCTCCCCTCCACTGCCCCACAACAGTGCTGTCCAACAGAATGCTCAGAAGGAAAACCATATCTGTGCTGCTCGTTACAGCAGCCATTGGTTACTTATACCTTGAAACTGTGACTCACCTGACTGAGGAAGTTGAATTTTTCCAAATGATCTTTTCTGGTTTTTGGCTCACCATTCCCTTCTCCACTTCATTACTTCTCTGAGCAGTCACTGCCTTCCACCCCCCACAAAACACCACCCTTTAAGAAGTTTCTTAGCAAAGACAAGTGCTAGCAAAAATCAGGTTGACTCTCCCCCTACCCCCCAGCAATGTCTATTCCCCCCACTCCCTTTGTTTTTGAATGGCAATTTGGGACACAACAAAAAACAGCAGTTATTTCTTTTAAGATTTTATTGTTTGCAGTACTGGGGTCAACCCTGAACATACTTGGTCAAAAGTGGGTCTGCATGTATGTTCTGATCTTATTATATCACGTATGATAATTTTAATTAATAAAGCCAAATAAAAATAGATGAGGCAGAATTGAGGTTTGAGTCACAAATTCTGCTAAATAAAGGTGCATGGCACAAAGGGGGCTTAGATTACAAAGAAACAAAGGGAGGGCAGGCAGACTTCCCAGGGGCTCGGAACTGGCACTTCAGCTGTC
The DNA here is from genome assembly GCF_947179515.1 of Apodemus sylvaticus. NCBI lineage: Eukaryota > Metazoa > Chordata > Mammalia > Rodentia > Muridae > Apodemus > Apodemus sylvaticus. The sequence goes on along the minus strand of NC_067482.1, from coordinate 43,757,009 downwards.
AGAAACAAAATCACATTTCCAAGGGGAGGTTTAATTTTAGTCAAACAAAATTATCTGTCACAATAAATTAGCGTTAATTTGAATTTTATTGGTTTGTACTCTTGCTTGAATTTACACTATAAATTTTTCATTGGTTTTCAGTTATAGACATGCTAGAAGCATGAAGTTTATATACCTAGTTTTATGTTCGGGAATATTTAAGCTACTCTGTAACAAAACTATTTATTCCTGAGGATTTATGAGATGACTTTTTCTCCTTTAAATAAAGAGGCACATGAATTACAGATGTTTAAGGAACACTGGCCTTTATATATTTTACCACCTTTGATACATTCATCATACTTTCCATAAACAATGGAGACAAACGACCAGAATGGCTCAAGCCAGCGCAGTGTGCGGGGCTGAGTCTCCCTGCACCCTGATTCTCCAGCTCCACCAATCATGGATCACTGGCCAGCATTTGGAGGCAGCTTGTCCTCCCGTCCTCAGGCAGAAGTGGTTTCTAATAGAAAGGATGACTGGGTCGGCTGCTTAGCAGATCCTCCCACCCCCACCTCTACCAGCCTCTATTCATTAACACAACTCTACCTGGCAACAGCACAACAGAAGCCTGTCAAACAAAGGGCAGACCTGGCTGAAGGCAGCCGGCTTCCTGACTGGATTCAGTAACCGGAAGGGAGAGGAATGGGGAATGGAGCATTGTTTTTGCAGAGTGTGTACAAGGAGCTTGTAGCCATTTCTCTTTAACTCTTAATTTCTTATTCTTTATGAACTGTAGTCCCTTCAGCTCCCCAAATTCCAAGATGCAACTGTTTGCAGCACACTTACCATATGTCCGTACCTTAGCTTTCTCTTTCCTTTGGTCTGCCTAACATCAAGAGCACACAGTCTAGCAGACACCCGGGTGAACACACACACACACACACACACACACACACACACACACACACACACACACACCTTACTGCATGGGAACATGGGGGGGAGGGCATTTGGCTGCCTGTTGCCTTGAAAAATGGTGGCAGAGACCCTGCCACCAACCTACCACTAAATAGGATTTAAAATGAGTGTATTTTGTCTTTGTTAGGATTTTTTTTTTAATTAGCCAAGGGATGGAGAGAGCGCTCAGGTGAAGTGCTTACTTTGTAAGTAAGAGTTCATGAGTTTGATGCTCATAACCCATGTAAAAATTGGCGGGCATGGTGTCCTGTCTAGGGCTCTGGGGCCAGTTGGCCTAAACTAATTGGTAAGCCTCAGGCCAATAGAAGACCCTGTTTCTAAGGAGGTTGACAGTATTCCTCAGGGCAACACCCAAGGTTGTTCTTTGGTCACCACAGTGCATACATACACACAATTGGGGTGGGGGTGGGGCGTGGCCAATGAGATGACTCAGGGGTAAAAACATTTTGCCATGAAAACTTGGTGACTGAATTCAAGCCCTGGAATCCACACAGAAGTAGAAGGAGAGAAGTGAATCCACAAAGTTATCCTTGATGCCCACACATGCACTATACTATGTGTACATGTGCACACTCATATTCTAACAATAAAAGACACTAATCAAGTATAATTTGACATTTGGGTAGTAATAAATTCAAGATACTCCTCATGCATGAAACCAACTTATATTTAAATAAAACTTTAATGAACGTTTCTCACATTCTGAAACCTAAGGTTAAGATTTGATTTGGAAAGTTTCATTTGTTCGCTTTGGTCATAGTTACCTCAGGGGCAGGAGAGTGTCATTACCTTCTGTTCCAAAGAGAAAACCAGAATATTCTGATAGTTTATGAGGAAGCTGGCGCCCTCAGGGAACTTAATTCAGTGATTTGCAAATCCAGGTTGGGGCTGGGTGGGCAGTAAAGAAGGCACTTCCAATCTAAAGGCCACTTGAAGGCCGACTCTAAGCTGACAGGTGTTTTTAAAAGGGAGACAAAGTTTTGTTCAATTTCTACCTCGTCTTCTCCTAAGACGAAAGAGACAAAAGACAATTTGACCAAAGAAGCTGGACAGGGACAGAGGTGCCATTAGTGCTCGAGCATGTAGAAAGGCGGTGTCCATGGACTGACTATGCTAAGAGTTGTGGTTCAAAACTACTCAATGCAGAAATGGAGACATCATGCCACAAACAAGTGAAATAAAGGTGCGTGCTAGGACTGGGTCTGGCAGCTGCCAGGCCCTTGAGAAACAGTTATTTAATCAGGAAGTCAGTCCATGTAAGCACTGACATGGAATTCTAATTAGCATGACAGGTCTTGTCCACTCCTTAGCCCCTTGTTTGTGTGACTGAGTAGGGAGAGGGGGCATGCGTTCTAGAACAAACCGCTTGGTGGAAGCTCATGTATACACTTCAGTAGTTCATCAACTAATACATATAGTTTTAGTGATTCTTCTGAGGCCTTTTTCAAAGAAACCTGAATTTTGTGAAACCACATATGGTATCTGCCTTAAATCAAGCAACTTTTCAGGTAGAACTAACTGCTAGATAACACAACTGGGCGATGAGATTTTAAATGAGTGGACATCAGAAACACAATGGGGGCCCTCTTAATGAGTCCAGAATTCATTGTAGCTAAAAATAGGAATTGAAACTTGATGATTCAGACATGATATCATTTTTAACAAAAATGAAAAAAAAAAGTACAGCATGAAAATCCTTCAAAAGAAAATCACGACGTTCTGAGTCTACTGGGGTAGGAGAAATGCTAGTCTTCCTGTACCAGCGCTTAACCCTCTTCATTCATTCACTCACTCATTTTTCTACTTCCATTTTGAATTACTTAACATTATTAATTTCATACCAGAGAAAATCTTCATATCTCAATAAGGAAAAGCTTATTTACAAGTGTCTTCTGTGGGGCTGGTGTCTTTCCCAGAAAAGGAATAATTGATTACGGAAAATGCATGGGCTCTAGGTTCAGAGGGCAATGGATGCAAGTCCTGGGGGCTCTCGAGATGTATCACTAACTCTCCAAGCCACCGTCCTCCTCTGTCAAACAGGGACAGTGGCTCTATCTCACAGCGGAGTGAGAGTTAGCAGTGAGAGGACTCAGACTGCTGAGCACAGTACCCAGCACCCAGCCAGGATGCCTTGTACTGGTTTTCACATCTGCTGCATCTGCCTGAGGAACCCGTAGCCTTCCAGTATGAGCAGGCACATCTGAAATGCATTTACCCAGACTCCATATGAAATCCCTCCTCTGGCAACTACTTCCAAGCTTGCTAAAAGCACACAGGCCTCAGAGGCTGAGTTCTGGTCTCTCCCAACATAAAACAAGAGCCATTTTCCTTAGGCTTTCTAAAAGGGAGGGAGGAGGGTTTGATCTCTCCATGGGACTCAGCAAAAGAAGCCCAAGAAACTGTCTCCCAGTTATAACTCTGAGAGCAAGCTAACCCTAAACACTTTACCACCTGATGGGAGACTGGACAGAGCCAATATGAAAGGCAGAGGCTAAACATTTGTTCTACCAACCCTGTTGACTCACCAGTACACACAATTCCCTTCTGCATGGGCAAGCATCCTCCTGAAATCTGAACTGGGCCTGGATATACTTGGGAATAATGCAGGGTCTGTGCTACAAGCTTTTACCCAATCTCCACATGCCACAGATGCTACACACCCCAAAGCTTATGTCCAAGGCAATCCAATGAAATAAAAGAAGTGGATATGAACAGACACAAGGGTACCACTTCTGGAGAGTGAACTCAGACATGTCCCGCAGGAGGATATAATAACATCATCTAACTTGTAGAAGCATTATTAGAACTAAATAAATTAATGTATGTAGAAGCCGCTGAGTTACTGTAACTACGACTGCATCTTCTTGCTAAGGCAGAGATAATGAGAGTATCTGTTTCCTGTCTTATCCCAATGCCCAAGAAAATATCCAGTTCTAATGTAAAATCTCACCAGAACAAAGGCTCTTATGTTCAACACTTGGTCCTGAACTGTTGGCTCTCATTTGAAAGGTTCTGAGAAGTTTAAGGGGCCTATTAAGAATAGGCCAGTTGGGGCAAGCAAGTTATACTTGCCCCTGGTCCGTTTCTAGGTCTCTGCTCTCTAACAGTTATGAGAGAAAAAAGTCTACTCTGCAGCACACTCCGGCTCCTGGGAAATGGGCCCAAGCACAGACTGAATTCTCTAAACTGTAAGCGCAAATAAACCCTTCCTCTTTCAGGTTGTTCTCTGAGGTATTTTGTCACAGTAAGAGAAGACTAATGAATATAGTTGTATTGATGACTTTTCTACTGCTATGCCAAAACACCATGACCAAGAAAACTAATAAAAGAAAGTGGTGAGACTTGAGGTTTCAGAAGGTTAGAATCTATGATGGGGATGCAGGAATAGCTGTGAGCTCACTTCCTGATCCCATGCAGGAGGTAGAGACAGACATCAAGAGTAAAGTGGTACCAGTCTTTAGGAATGTCAAACCTGTCCCTGTGACATGCCTCCTCCAACACGGCCACACCTCCTAATCTTTCTGACACAGTTCCAATGAGGACCAAGGATGCAAACATATGAGCCTGTGAGAGCCATTCCCATTCAGACCACCACCACAGAGACCCAAGTTGGAGTTCTGCCAATGGTCTTATGCTGCAGACACTCTGAGCAGCCACTGTGGCCTGCCAGAGGCAGTGGCTCGGAGCTACACTGGTATCAGCACATCTGGAAGCTTCTCTCGGGGTACATGTCCAGGCAGCAGCCTGGTCTGGAGCCCAGAATATGTATTTTGACATTGCTCTGTCACTAAGATAAGGAAACAAGACAAACACAAGTCTGAACTTTTCAAGACAAGTCTTCACCGGAGAGTGAGGTCTAAAGGGTACCCATCGCCCACAAAAATGCCTCTTGTAACCTTCCTAGTGTTATCTGAGATTCCTTCAGGAGCAGCTTCCCACAGCCTAGAACTGCGGGCTGTGCCAGAAAAACACTAACAAGATGGGCATCGACAGCGTGCCAGGGACCTTGGGAGTCTTCGCTGCTCCCCACAGTCACCCCTTCCCCCAGTCTCTTCCTCCCATAGTTACTATATATTCAAAGGGGGAGAAGTTCCCCAACAGAGCAGAGATGCCATCCAAGGAGGGTCTGCCCACTGTACCATTCTGCCTGGCCCGTGCCAGGCTCAGAAGCCCTGGGCAGGGCTCTCATCGAGGACAAAGGAAGTGCGTGAAGGACCTACTGAACACCTCCCAGCCCCACCCCAGTCTCCCTGTGCTGAACCAGGGACAAGTCTAAAGAAGCAGGAAGGAGCTTGCCACTCCCTTCCTTGTCTCCTCCAAGAGGGAATCTTGGTTCAGTCTCCACATCCCAGAGCCTAAACACTGCATCTGTACAAAAGAGATGTGGACCCCAGATCACTACCACCCACCCGCCTCCCCACACTTAAGACAGATGTGGAGCCCAGATCACCACCACCCACCCTCCTCCCCACACTCAAGACAGATGTGGACCCCAGATCACCACCACCCACCCTCCTCCCCCATACTCAAGACAGATGTGGACCCCAGATCACCACCACCCACCCTCCTCCCCCATACTCAAGACAGATGTGGACTCCAGATCACCACCACCTACCCTCCTCCCCCATACTCAAGACAGATGTGGACCCCAGATCACCACCACCCACCCTCCTCCCCCATACTCAAGACAGATGTGGACCCCAGATCACCACCACCCACCTGCCTCCCCTACACTCAAGACAGATGTGGACCCCAGATCATGTATGGTGTCTCCCCCATAACTGAAAAGAAGAAAGGGCAAGGAATGAATTCACAAAAATTGTCACCTAAAAATAATTTACACACAAAAAACAAGTGCTACCTTACTGTGAGCCTCAAAGACCTCAATATACACAGAAGTGATAGTGACCAAGCTTTACTGGACTAAACTGGTGTCAAACACATCATTTCACACAGCCCCCAAGAAACAGATACTATGACTTCCTTTTTTTTTTTTTTTAATATATTTAGTTCAAAAACTGAAGTGGAAGCAGATAAATAACTTTCCCAAAGACTCACCACTTAGGAATGGAAATAAAAACCCCAGGATTCGTTGCACTCTTCCACGCATCCCACCTGGTCTACCCATCACGACCACCCCGTCACGTCTGGGGGAGACAGGGCTTCCCCTTAGTAGGAATTTTTTTGAGCTGTAAAGCACCTCCAAGTTGCAGAGCGAGCAAGGGGAAATATAGATTCTATAAGTGGAGTCGCAGTTCCGGAATAAATAAGACAGGCCTGAAAACTTATTTCCAGCTTAATAAATAGAAAACAAACAGACGCAAGCAAAGAAAACAAAGGAATCCAGAAAGAGTATTAAGGGACAAGCAATTGGCTTAAGAGGAAACAGTAGTTAAATAAAAAAAAAAAAAAAATCACAGGATGTTTGGGGGCGGGGGTGGGGGGACCACGATGCCAAGGCCAGCCTGTGACTCAGTGCAGGGAGACAATGATCCCATCAGCATACGGTGATAAAATAGTAGGGTGACCATGACAGGCTGCTCTGAGGAATGGGAGGGAAGGCCTCACAGGTGCTGCCAGCCTGGCCAAGCAGCTCAGCAGGCCTTGGAGAGGAAATGACAGCAGCTGCTGGCTAAGGGATTAGTCAGAGTGCTGAGGAACACCAAGCACTCTCCGCTTCCCCTGCCTACAAGAGCATCACAAGGGCTCTCCTTAATGGAGGGGCTGTCTCTGACCCCGGCAGAAAAACCATAGAATTTCTCTCCACAGAACGCTCTAGCCAGCAAGCAGGATGCCAGAGTAAGATGCCAGAAACTAGATATGGCTGCAGAAAGCGCCTGTCGTCTGGAGGGCAGGGCTCCAAGCTGGGCTCCACCCCTAGTGCCCTGGCCAGGCAAGCCCTCCAGCAACTGAGCAGACTGTAAGCATGCAGAGGAAGGGTGGGGCGCATGGTCTCAAGAAGGGCCAGGCTCAGATGCCAAATGCGCGTCTCTGTTCCCGGTCCATTTGTTTTCCCATAAGACAGCAATGAGCTTTCCAACATGTTCCGAGCGTGGAGGGAGGAAAGAAGGGATGGAGGGACAGAGGAGGCTGAGGGGAAGAATTAAAGGTGATAGGGGCACTAAACCTTCAACCAACATTCAAAGACCTGAAAACTCTACTCACATAACTAATAGGGTCAATGCTGTCACTGTGTCTTAGACATCACTGAAGTAATCTGCATATATTAGTTCACTAAATCCTTAGGACAACCCTGACAGAAAGGGATTCTCCTGTGGTGCATCTGTAGTTCGGGGGCTTGACCCTGCCCTCCAGGACCTGAATCCTGTCACTTAAGGTAAGAAGCATCAACTAAGGGTTAAGACCATGCAACCAAAGTGTGACGAGATGCTCCTTTGCTTTCACTAAGTTCTACCAACTCGAGCCAGCAGTGTGGCTCTCCTGTTCACGAGACCACAAACTCAGAACTGTAACATGATAAACACACGTCCTGACTGACACCATGACCGTCATGGCCGTCACGCTTGATAGAAACACCAAAACCTTTCTTCTTGTGTCTAGGCCAATGCCTCTCTCAAAAGAGCAGCCTTGCAGCTGAGCCCTGGCAGAGAGGACCCGCCTTGTCAACACTCTCTACGTCTGAACAAGAAGGCCCAGGATGCTAAGCGAGGCCCTAAGCCAAACAAGCAAGCAAGGGGCAAGAGCTGAGACCTGAGCCTCCGAAGTTCCAGGAGCAAGTTCTCGCAATTGTGTAAAAACAAGACCCAAGTCCCATAAAAGAGGAAAGGGGATAGGCTAGGGAGACGGCTCAGCGGTTAAGAACCTTCCAGAGGACTTGGGTTTAATCCCCAGCACCCACATGGCAGTTCACAACTGTAACTCCAGTTCCCGGGGCTCTGACCTCCTCACTCAGACACACATGCAGGCAAAACACCAATGCACATCACATAAAATAAGAATTAATGTTACAAAAAAAAAAAAAAACCTTTCATTAAAGGAACCTTCAAATGGAGTAAACAAACTGTCACATTATCCAGCTTCAGCAATTATCAACTGGTGGCAATATCTATTTAAACTACCCGCCTATTTTGGAAGTGGCTCTGTGTTGGTCAGAGTTCTGTCGGCATAACGAAACACCTGAGACAACCAACTTACAAAGAGGCAGTGAGCTGGGTATGGTGAGGCACACCACACCTATAATCTAGCACTTAGATGGCGGGAGCAGGCTTAGGAGTCCAAGGGCAGACTCTGCCAAACGAGATTCTCAGGTGAGATCATAAATAAATAAATAATAAATACATACATACATACATACATAACAAACACACACATACATACATAAATACATAAATAAATAAATGGAGGGAAAGAGGGAGGGAGGGAGGAAGGAAGGAAGGAAGGAAGGAAAGGAGGAGAGGGAAAATTAAAATGTTTATTTTGACCGACAGTTCTAGAGAGACTGGTGCATGAGTGACTGGCGTCATTCCTGTGCCCAGGTAGTACATACATCTCAGCAGAAGCAATGAGGAGTAAAACTGCTCACCTCCTGGCCAAGAAACCAAAACAATGCAAGAAGAACACAGGGTGCCAATCCCCCATGACCTAAGGCCTGCCTACACGAGGCTCATCTCTTAAACCTTGTACTCTGATGGAGACCAAGCCTTGAGCACGCAGGCACACACTTAGTAACTGTAAGGATTCTTTGTGGCATCGGGCGCTGGCCCACCTCGCTGATGCTAACCCGTCTCACCCGTCTCCTACTGTGTTCTTATTTCCCCAGCAGGCTGAACTCCTTAGATCTTCTGTTATCTCCTGGTCCCATGCTCATTTTCCTAACTCTCTTTTTCCTTCTAACAATGTATTCTAACATCTGTGTCAATTGCCCTGTGGGATTTTTCCCAGTCTAGATATTGCTGAGCTTTCCGTGATCTCCCCACAAAACCCCATGCTGCATGCACAAAGGAAGCACCTCGTCACCCTCTCTCTCACTGTCTTTCTCTCGCTCCACACACATGCACACACACTCCCTCAAAGAATAAGTGATTCCACCTAACTGTTGATTTAATTCAGTGACTGTCTACTGGGCACCACTAAGAACCATCCAGATTCATGTCCCAAGACAAATAAGGCACAATCCAATGAGGATGATTCCAGTACAAGAGCCGAGAACTTTCTGAGACGGTCCTTGAAGAATTTTCTGGATGAGGAGGGACCTAAATTAGACCTTTACAATGATAATTTGAGCCCATAAGTGTCGTGCAGCAGAAAGGACAACTCACACCATGTTAAGGACAGAATGCCTCTAGCATATTTCAAATGGACAACAGTGACTTTAGGTAAAAAGATTCTGTGAGAAAAGAGCGAGATCAGGAAGCACTGGAGATGCCCTGTGGGACCAGGGAACCATCGCACACCTGAACAAACACTAGATCTGCACGGCAGCCTCCTCGGCAGCAGCTGAAAATGGACCCGAGGTAGGGAATCCAGCTTGGATTACAATTACGGGTCTGACTGGCCCTGAGCTAAGACACTGGGAAAAGCCAAAGAGAGAAGAAAGTGACATGGTGTCAACTGCGGAACTGAAGCCAGAAGAAGAGTAAAGACACTGATTCTTAGCTATGAGAAGAAAAAAAAAAAAGGATTTTCTTAAGAAAAGATCAGATGTTGCTAGAGTACTGGCTGCAGTTTAACCATGTCTCTGATGTCTATGGTGGGAAATTCACCCCAATGCAGCAGTGTTGCTAGGTGAGGATTTTCTTGAGCCTTTGCATACTTTGGATGTGGGATTTTAAGAAAAGCGCACTTCCACTTTAATGGAAAAGTTTCAAGCCTGAAAATCTGAGACCAGCAGGACGTTCCCGAACATCAAATACCACATTTCCAACGCTTCGCATTAAATCGACAGTAGACATAAACACTCGATCGTGTTTCAAAGAGGGAATGTAGAGGAAGGAAATCGGTTATAAAGAAAGGTTAGCCTTTCATCTTGTATTGAGAGGTAGTGAACAGTCTGCAGGGCCATCTCTACTTCTGCATTCAGGAGATATGTGGGGTTTGCCTACAGATTAGAATCTGGACCACAAATTGCTAAGAAACTGACATAGGACACAAATTAGCCTCCTTCAAATGAGAGATTGTCTGCAACTTGCCTTTCTTCTAATTAAGAGACCACCACTGTTTCTCTTCCTACCAGGCAGCATGAACCCAAGTGCCTACAGATACTTTCTGGAATAAATATCTTAGAAAAACTCACACAACAGAAAACCCTACAGAGCTCAGATACCTTAGAAAGTGGAACAGTATCTTATTCTGCCTTAAATGCTAGCCTTAAAGTAGCTAAAATGGCTGTTTTATTGTCAGGATTTTAAATCTAACAAGACACTAGCTTTAACACACATACAAACAAAACTCCACATGTTTGAAGAACTAGCAGAAGACTGTACCATTAGAAGCTGATTCTTCTTAATCTAAGAACATCCCCAAATGGTTCTTATCATACACGTCTTAGAAGGCAGTTGCCTCCCTACATAGCAAACAGAATGTCCGTCGCCTTATGGTAATAATTCTGGATTTTCCTTCCCTCTTTTGCTTTTATTTTACATGGGATTTTAAGCGCTCCTTTTCTCCTTAGTCCCATTTACAAAACATTTTCACCAGAGGTGTGATGAAACCACTTTCCTATTCTGCTTTCATTTTCCAACTGTTTAAGACATCTACAGGACACTCATGTAGAGTAGATAGTCTGACACGCAGAATCTTATATCTCCCTCCCCCTGCCATTTACAGCCATATAATATGGGGCAAACCCCTTACCTGGTTCCTCACTAAACACGTGGGTCCTGTTTTAGTTTGGATTTCATTGCTGTGAAGAGACATCATTACCAAGGCTATTCTTATAAAGAACAACATTTAACTTGGCCTGTCTTATTTTCAGAAGGTTTAGTCCAGTATCATCCTGACAGGAAGCATGGCAGCTTGCAGGCAGGCATAGTGCTGAAGGAACTGAGAGTTCTAGCTACATCTTGATGGCAGCCAGAAGAGGACGCTCTTCCACACTGGGCAGAGCTTGAGGATAAGACCTCAAACTCCACCCCTACAGTGACACACTTCCTCCAACAAGGCCATGCCTCATAAAAGTGCCACTTCCCATAGGCCAAGCCTATTCAAACCACCACGGGTCCACAGATGTTCTAAGAGCTATCTTGACCCTCCAACTTGACTGGACACTCCCAATCCTATCCCACTTTGAAACCAACTATCTAAAATGGAAACCAGACGCCATGGACTTAAGGGTTGAGGCCACATAACTAATGCACCAAGGTCCCAACCCCTCCCTAGTTACTGACACTTCTGATTTGAATACAAATTTAGGGTTCCAATTCTCCAGGCTCCAACATTTACTTCGACAGCAAAAAGAACAGGCTCATCCAGTTATCTTGAAGGCTACAATTCTGGGACACACAAATGGAAAAGACAGTGGGTGCCCATGGAGTTTTGAGACCTTCTTAGAAGCTTTCCCAAACCCAAGCTCAGGAAGTTCCCTCATGGAGTCGTGAATGATTACATCATTCTATCCCTCTACACTCACTGGAGGCCCAGAGAGTAGTGATGAGTTAGCACTTGATCTTAACGTCAGTCTTTTTAACCACCGGCCTGTAACCTAATGCCGTGTAGCCACTGCCTCCTTCCCTAGGAGCCACTTCACCAGAACAGAGAAGTCAGTCCTCACTGAGGAGTGCCAAAACAAAACACACAAGTTGGAAATGGAAGCATCACACCGAAGTTTCAAGGTTTAAGTAAGGCTGCCTCGCCACCCCTCCTCCAATCCCTAGCATCACATACCTCCTAGCAGAAGCTGAAGGAACAGAAAAATACTCTAAGACAATGCCATTCCTTTTATCTCTGTGGCCAGCTTTGAGATGCTCAAATAGAGGACTCAACACTTTGGGAGCTGGAAAAACTCTTTCCCAAGATGAGTACAAAGCTATGTATCGTTCTGTATATTACAAGAAGCCATTTGCCACACTGAGGAGAATCACACTGAATGAAAGTCGCCAGGAGACCCAGTGTTTCCCAACAGGCTACAACAAGCTTAGGCTCACAAGCATTTACAGTAGTGTGGAAGAACTATTTTACATCTGTTAAATTCAGTAATTGTAAATATTACACTTATATGATAGTGCCCCCTTATTCACATGGGACATAGTCTAAGACCTTTAGTAGATGTTTGAAATAGTGGGTATACAAATGGTTCCTATCAATAATTCTTTATACTAAGTTGCTTCTCATAGATGCGTTACTAGACTAAAATTTCCTTTTGACTATTTAAAATGTACGTTGTTGGCATGTCCTGGCATCATTCCTCTGCCATCCTTGGGGTGATTATTAAGTAAAGTATGGACTACCTGAACACAAACAACAGCAACAATAGTCAGTGTGGTAGCCAATAAGGCTGTGTAAACAGGGTATGCGTGCTCAATGGAGCGGACTTCCAGCAAGCAGGGGGTACGTACGGGGCAGATGTGCTACATGGGAGATTCCGAGTCTGAGTGGAACTGTATAAGCTTCATTTCCCTACTCATGCCAATACAATATTTAAAGCTTGTGAAAAAATTTTATTTCTAGAATTTTCCATTTAATATTTCAGGCCATAGTTGACCACAGGTGACTGAAACATTAGAAACTAGAACAAGGGCTGGAGAGATAGCTCAGTGGTTAAGAGCACAGGCTGTTCTTCCAGAGGTCCTGAGTTCAATTCCCAGCAACAACATGGTGGTTCACAATGTAATGAGAGCTGGTGCCCTCTTCCAGTGTACCTGAAGACAGCGACACACATACATAAAATAAATGAATCTAAGAAAGAAAGAAAGAAAGAAAGAAAGAGAGAGAGAGAGAGAGAGAGAGAGAGAGAGAGAGAGAGAAGAAAGAAAGAAAGATAGAAAGAAAGAAAGAAAGAAAGAAAGAGAAAGAGAGAGAGAGAGAGAGAGAGAGAGAGGAAGAGAAGAGAAGAGAAGAGAAGAGAAGAGAAGAGAAGAAACTAAAACCAAAGGAGATGGGGGTGGTAGTGTCTGTGCTTTTTCTTGTGTGTTGCTAGCAATCCTTGTCACTGTGTGTGATGAATGAATGATTCACATTGACTTTGCTTTCTTCTTATCACTCTTTTGAGATGAGTCTCATGAGTATTCCAGGCTGACCTCAAATTCCATTTTCCTGCCTCTTCTAGACTGTTGGGTGACAGGCTTGTCCCACCATCATATCCAGATGACTTAACATCATGGGGAAAACTAAAAAATTCTCCTGGGCTGAGAAACCCTGGCCTGAAAGTTTAGAGGAACCAAAGCACAGCCTTGACCAAACCTGAAGCCAAATCTCTGACTGTCCTACTTTTGTGTTCTCAAAACTAGGGTGGGAACTGGGGAGAAGGCTCAGTGGTTAAAGTGCCTGTCAGACAAGCATGGGGATCCCCAGAACTCATATAAACACGAGGCTGGGCATGGTGCCTGTTGGAACACATTCCAAGAATGAAGTCCTGAACTGGAGGGGAATTCTGTCTGAGTGCTTGGGAGAAAACTCCAAGAAAACAAGACGAGAGACTGTGACTTCAGTTCTTCAAAAGCATGGAATTGTTCTTGAAATGTGCTTTGGTGGTCCCTCCCAGGTGTAGCAGACAGGAGTGGGTTTACCTCAGCTGTTGTTTTTCATGTGCCTCTACAGAAAAGCATGTTCTTGCCATATGTGACTGAACACCTTACCCATATGATTCTTCTTAACACTTAGAGGACAAATTGATGCTTTGGATAAAGTTGGCTATTATATATAACGTTAGTCCCCCTCAGTTATAGGTCCCAGTCACCATCAACTAGAGCAGAAACACCACACACCCTAATTCCAGCCTTGGAAGATGGAGAGAAGGGATCCCAGGCTAGGCAAATCCACAATCTCTGTGTTTGATTGAGAGACCCTGTCTCAATTAATGATGCGGAAGAACTATCAAAGATGAGTCGTGTCATCAACCTTGAGCATTCACACACACGTGTGTCCATGTACATGCAAGCACACGTACAGTACACAGACATTCAAAACGCACACACAAAATGAAAATAATTAACATTTAACATTTTTATTTGAGGGGGGAATATTTGTGTTCAGTGGTGCACATGTGCTACAGTGACTATGTTAAGATCAGAGGACAATATCGGGGAGCCTGATCTCTCCTCTTAATATGTGGTTTCCAAGGGTGGAGCTCACATCATCAGGCTGGGCACCAGGCATCTTTATCCACTGAACCATCTCACCAGCCACCATTTCTCTCCTCTTTAGGTAGGTTAGCCAATAGTACCCTAGGTGTTGCATACACCTAGTATGGCTGATGTTTTTTTCTGTCATTTCAAAAAAAACTATTCTCTCTGGTACAGGACATGAACTCAGTGCCAAGCCAAAGTCAAGTATATGAGGGAACAAAGATGGAGGGCTGATCCCACAGTGTAAAGAACCACAGGATTCCAAGCACAGCATCAATTCACCTCAGGAAGCTGAAGGAAAAAACACCCATTCAAAGCCACATAATCAGATAACAGCTTTTCACAGCCCTCAATTAAATGGCCACCTTGAAGGGTTTCCTTTCTCTCCAGCAGGGCACACAGGGCATTGTTTCACCAGCTCAATGACTGCCAATTTGTAGTCAAATGAATTTATCTACAAGCAGATATCACATGGAGGGGAGTTACAGCAGTTTCCTAAATTGCTCTCAAAGCATTACACACTAGCACTTCCCAAAAGGAGAAGTAGAAAAATGGCAGCTTAGAGGTGGGAAAGAAACAAGTTCCTTCAAAACAGCGGCTTGGATAAAGAGCAAGCTTTCTCCAAGGCACCTCCGCCTAATAGTTCCCAGAGCTTCTGGCAACCTCTGGCTGTCGCTGTATTTGTGCTAGAATTTTACAGATTTATTTTCATTTGAGGTTCTCAAGGTGAATCTAAGAAAAGAATAATAGGAAGGAAGAAAATCTGTCTTGGAAAAAAATTCCTTCAGAACCTCTCTAGAGCTGGGTGTTGTTACACATCCCTATGATCCCAGTGCTTGGGAGGCGGAGACCAGCCTGGACTACACAGTGAGACCCTGTCACTCCCTCTATAAAAAAGGGAGACCATGAGGCCACTACCAAAAGCCTCAAGCTGATACTCCACAAAGCAATAGCCTGTACTCTCTGTGTCAAGGTGAAAGGACCAACGGAGGGCTCACTCCATAGACAGGAGACTAAGAGGACAACTAACAATGATCATTAGCATAATAATAAATATTATTAATTAATTACTCATTCAACAGTTAATTCTGGACAAGATTTCAGGCTAGAAAAACAACATTAATAATGCAATGAATGCCAAAATTTCAATAAGTTTCAGATGACGGTATTAGTATTACATCCAGGCTAACTTAGTGATTTTCAGTAACTGTTATCATGTTATATAAGAAGTTAAGATTTTAGGAAATCTGGGTTGAAAAGACAGAATTCTTCGTATTGTTTCCGCTATTTCTTTGGAGGCCTGAAATTCTTGCAAAAAGCAAAGTTAAAAGTTTTGAAACAGAAACAAGATAATATGGACAGTAAAAAGGAGACCCAAGTAGCTAATTCATGAACTTGTACTAAGGCTGATGACAAGCGCTCACTGGTGTGTCCCCATCCATCCCTTCAGCGGGTCTGCAGAGACCATCTGAAGATGCAGCCAAAGCGATGTGGCTCAGCCCCACATGGCTTCCTGTGTAGCTCTGTCTCAAGAACTCCTGTCTATGCCTTTTGCCAGCTCTAGTCTCTGTGAGACATTAGCCACCTGGTCTTCTGGCTTACATGAGTCTCTTGGGATTGAAGTTAACAAGAACCTGTCCCCCAGAGTCCGATCATCACATAGGCTAGTTGAGAAAAACACTGGATTTTCCAAGCTATCAAAGATCTGAGCCAGATCCTGGCCTGTGGTAAGGAGGTTGTGCACCCAATATACCCTATCATGGACCATTCTACAAGACTGGAACATTTCAGTTTCTTGCAAACGTAGCAGACCTTATAATAAGGCAATTTCCCTGGGAAACTGCGGGGGCACTGAGGCAAATTCTGAGTCTTGCTGAACAAATATGATGAGAGAAGACATAATAAGGGCTAAGAGGCAAAACTAGACGTTCACAGACAGCAAAAGTCTACTGGGGTTAGGGGCGGCGGTTCCTCAGTGCTATAACCATGTTTCTGCAAACAAACCCCTTATTCATGTTCTTGTACTGAGCCCTAATAAAACTTACTGAGTTAAAAAAATATCAATATGTCCTAATTTCACTTCCATGACAAAATACCTTGATAAAAATCAACTTAAGGCCATTCTTAGCAGTACAGGCCTTCAGTTCCAGCACCTGAGAGGCAGAGACAAGAGTTATCTCTGAGTTGGAGGCCAGCCTGTTCTACACAGTCAGTTCCTGACCAGCCAGGGCTATTCAGTAAGACCCTATCTCCACAACAAAAGCATTGTAAGGCACAAAGAGTATATACTTTAGCTCACAATTCCAGTTTACTGTCCATCCTTGCAGGGAAGTCACGCAGTGGGAACTGGTGAGTAGCTAGTCACATCATGCTCAAGGGCAAGGAGGACTGAATGCACGTACGACAACTGCTCAGCTAACAGTCTCTCTCATACAATTCTGTATTCAAATCCAGGCGAGGGCCCCGCCCATTTTCACCCTAGGTCTTTCCAGATTGGCTAATATAAACATGGCAATTCCCAAAAGACATGCCTACAGGCCAACCTGATTTAGACAACCCTTCTTTACAACTCTCTTCTAGGTGACCCAAGACTGTCACAAGTTGACAGTTAAAACTAATGGGCATGATATCAGAGAAATGCAAATTAAAACTACTTTGGAATTTTATTTTACAACCGTCAGAATGACTGCAGTGCTGAAGACAGCACCTACATAACTCATTGAACATGACTAAGTCCAGCTGGTGCCTACATAGAGCCTTCGCCTCAACATGCTAGAGCCTTTGGGACAGGAAGGTACTCTGCACGCTACCAAAGGAGAAGGGTGAACTCAACCCAGCCACAAACCCACTGATCTACAATGGTGTCCTGCCTGCAAGAGATGCTAGGACATGGGTGGCACAAAGCTTGGGCGGTAGCAAATTATCTGATTTGACTTAAGGCCCACTCCACAAGATGGAGCTCATGCCCGGCACTGCTTGGGTGACCAAGAACCTGAGATCTAGAGTAAGACCAAATACAATGTTCTTTAAAAAAAAAAAAAAAAGCAATAAAATGACTCCTAATGACATCCTGCTGTCCTCAGAGACCCAGGCTTTGCTCAGTCATCATCAGAGAAGCTTCCTCCTGCAGCAGATAGGGACAAATACAAAACCCACAGCCAGACATTATTCAGAAATTGAGAAAACCTGGACTATTCACCCCTAAAAGGGATGTCACCATCAAATCCTTCCACTGAGGGATTACAGAACCCTGAGGAAGAGGAGGCAGAAGGAATGGAAGAGGCAGGGGGGCGGAGAACACCAGGAGGACAAGGCCCTCTATGTCAACAAGACTGGCACACGTCTGAACTCCCCGAGACTGAGCGGCACGTGCAGGATGGCACAGGTCTGCACCACATGGGGCCCTGGAGCTGAAAGAAGTGGGCGCATGTCTCAGTCCCTAACCCAGAAGAAATCTCCAACAGACAGCCCTTTGCAAATGAAATTTTAATTTCCTCCAAGGGAGTCCTCCTGTCAAAACAAACTATTCTTACACAAAGGCTGATGCCCATACACGTTCAGACATTTGAATGTTTGTTTCCCAGTTTGGGGAGGACTGGGTATGGCACTGAGACACAGGAGTCTGAGGCGACCATCCTCTTTCGAATGTGTTTGGCACAGGCATTTCTTAGACAGGATAACATTCAGTCTGTGCCATGAGTACTGCTCAGTTCCTGTGCAGGATTACCATGAAACAGAGAAACAAGTGGGGCAGAAAGAGTTCTAGATAGATAGGTAATAGGTAGACAGACGATAAATAGAGAGAGAGAGAGAGAGAGAGAGAGAGAGAGAGAGAGAGAGATGATAGATAGATAGATGATAAGTAGACAAATGATAGATAGATAGATAGACAGACAGACAGATGATAGAGAGACAGATGATAGATAGGTAGATAGATGATTGATAGATAGATGATAGGTAGACAAATGATAGACAGACAGATGATGATAGATAGATGATAGATAGATAGATAGATAATAGGTAGATGATAGAGATGGATGATAGGTAGACAGATGATAGATAGATGTTAGATAGATGTTAGATAGATAGATGATAGACAGACATGATAGATAGATAGATAGATAGATAGATAGATAGATAGATAGATAGATATAGATAGAGATTTAAATGTTCAGTTTGTCCATAAAAAGATCTCAAACAAAGATAACTTCACAGCCAAAACCCAACATGGAGGTGGAAGCGGAACAGCAGGGTTAGGAGGAGGCAGCAATGCCTAAAAGGAGAACTAGCCCCCGACCCTGCACTAAATGAACAGAGAGGTACCTGAGGGCGAGAGCCCACCCACCAAAGAAACCAACATGTGGAATAGCAAATTCATTTGAAAAGAGAAAGCTTAAGCCCAGAGTGCAGAAGGAGTCTCCAGCTGCTGCCACCCTGAGCCCAAGGCCTGCATCTCTGCGGGATCAGAGACTCCCAGCTAGGGTTAGGCACCAAGGACGGCAGAGCCACTGAGGCACGTCAGAGCACCTCCCCAGCTGTGCTGGCAATCCACCACGGCTTCTTTTTCCCCCTGACAGAAGAGAAAGGCAGCCTGGCAAAAGATGCCAAGTTGTCATTTTCTCAATGATACTTTTTGACTATCAAGCAAGCTCATTTTAGGATACATATTGAAAATCTTCAAATTGCAAGGTGTAACCTTCAAAAAGGAAACCGCTTCTCAAATGAACGGCGCTGCTCCTTTTCACAGAGAGAAATCTACACTCATCATTACATCTTCAGGAGCTCTGCTGCCTGAATTTATGGTCCCTCTTTCAAAAGCACGGTGATTAGTGCTCCAAGGACATTCCGTCCTTTGCTCAAATCATCAGACACTCTGCTAACTGTCATGAGCAACAATTTCAACTGTAGCTGAAATTTCATTTGCCAACTTGAGGAACTTAAAGTGCTTAGGTCTATAAACTAATAAAGCAAGACAAACTATCACTAGTCCAAATAGTCCTTGCTCCTAGGGCTATTTTAAAACTCTTAGTTAAAAGATTGGGTCTGATTTATGTTTAAAAAGTAGAAGTCAGTTTAAAATGAGAGACTAAGATACCCCAATTGTTTCCGGGTTTTTTGGTTGGATGGTTTGTTTTTCTTTTTCTTTCTTTCTTTTTTTTTCCCCAGAGTATGTTTAGCTGCCAAAAGTAGAAGCCATCTGTGCAAGGGGGAAAGGAAAGAATCAAATGCTAAACTGTCCCAGGAAATAACCAGATTCTTGCTGCCCAGGGAATAGACTGAAGAGTCCAAAGCTCTGTCAATTCCTTAGCCAAAAGGAAAAGGGGAGGGGCACTTTAAGAGTAAGCAAATATCTCCAATGAAATGGCCACATCCCAGTTGGCAGCTATCTACAAAAGCCAGCGGGACAGCAGAGATGGAGAGAGGCACACTTCTTATTCTCACAACCTTATTATAGAATGGCATATGAAGCAAGCATGTCTGAGAGCGATTGAGGGTCCTAATCTTTACTAAGTCACTCATGAACCTTCTGGGGAGGCAGATCAAAACAGAGGATCTCTGAGCCAATCTGTGCCTAGCCACGCTGCCAGTTTAGCCAGCACTATGGAGAAACAGTTGCTACAAAGCCACAATGACAACAATGGTCCAGCTACTCGTGAACTCCCGCTGAGCCTCATCTGAGCGTGGGCCTATTGTACCTGCTGGCCACAACCAGGAGCCCATCTTCTGTTACCCGCTGAAGAAAGCACATCAACGGAGGGCGGGCATTTAAAAGTGCCCGCAGTCATCAGGCAGAAATGTCCCTCTAGTCCCTGCACAGCAAACTCTCACCACTGAGTGAGACACCCATGAGGCCCATGTAGTAAAACATCACCTAGACATGCTAGGAAGAACCCTGTGACCACAGTGAAAGCCTCAGGCGAGTTTGTCAATTGTATTATAAAAGATTAAAACTTAATTTGCCAAGTGTAAACTAAAAGTATTAAAACTGGAAATCCCTTTTTTTTTTAAAAAAAAGAGGAAAGATCCTCTAAACATAACTGTGATTGTGTAAGATAATCTTACTGAAACTGGCTCCTGAGGGGGTTTGGAATCTACAGTTTCTAGCACTTCCTTTTGGAGAAAATTCTTAGAACATCCTGAGGTAAAACTGCTTTAAAATGTCAGTTCACACTGATGGCAACAGATGTCCTTTTCATTCTCCTCAGTGCCCTTTGTACATTCTCTACTGTGAATGTTATTAAATTGGAACCTCAAACAGCCTCTGTGTACACTGCACTCAGCCCTGACCAGAGCTACCGACTATCGTAGCACCCAGCAGTCAGACTAATGAGCAAGAAGTAAACCAGTTCACAAGAAAAAATAAAATAAAATAAAATAAAATAAAAAGGCCCTGGCAGTAAGGTATGTGTTCACAGAACGCACAAAGGCATTCACAGGGATAACCCGTTTTCGATATAACATTTTCTTTGGTTATAATGGAAATTTAAAAATTAACAAGTGTAATAGTGATTTTATGGCTGCGCTCTTTTAATGAACATGAACAAATTTTATCTCTTTGCATCATATTATACTGCTTTTTATTCAAGTTTTTAATGAAACTCAATTTTATCTGTTGTCTCTCAAATTAACTTTAAGGCTGGGATTTCATTTTCTGTGCTCTTTGTCTTTTCTTGTAAAAATAAATACATGTTCATGACAGACTGGAACTCAGGAAGATCCACACATAGCTTTGGAAGCAGAGATGTGCTCCTGGCAAGCAAACTGTCTCCTTCCCTAGGGTGAGATGGACTCGTACCTAAGGTATAAATGTCTCTTGGTCTCATAATTTAATTGTATAACAGCACAGTACATTTTAGATAAGGACATAAAATGTTAGTTCAGGAAAAATTAATGTTTCTATGGGAATAAAGTTGAACACTTGAATGATTTGGAATAACTCAATAAAACTGAATCATGGAAACAATTGGCATGTTCAGTGTAAGGCAATATTCAGTGTAAGGCAGAGAGAGACAGCAAGAACTGAAAAAAATAAAAATGGAGGATTTTTCTATCAAGGTATTGCACAAGTATCTTAGGATTCTCTTTCTATTGTTCTGGGAGCTGCAGTAGGACTTTGTATCCTGCAGTCAGTGGGTGTTCTACCATCCACATACATCACCAGTCTTTTTTACTTAGGTATCATTCTATACTGAAGCAGGGTCCTTGAACTGGCTATGTTGCCCAGGTTAGTCTAGAACTTGCCTTCCTCTGCTTTAGCTTCACAAGGAACTGGGATTATTTACATAGCACTTTGAAAAACCCAAACTGAAAGTTAGCAGATTTTGCTTTATCTGCTGTAGTTTGTGTTAAAAAAAAAAAAAAATCAATACAGAAACTGGGGCACTATCTCAGAAATCAGCAGAAGAGAAATGAATGTAATATTTTTTAAAATATACTTATTGTTTGTGTGAGTGAGTGACCGCATGTATCAATGTACACCACATGCATAAGGCATCTGCAGAGGCCAGAAGAGGGCATCAGGCCCCGGAACTGGAGCTACAGATGGCCGTGGGTGCACCTCACCAAGAGCAGCACGTGTTCTTAACAGCTGAGCCATCTCTCCAGCCCCGAATGCAACATTTTTCATATTTCTCCACTTTGAATAAGTGATTAGCTGCTTGTCCTGACAATCCCAGACAAAAGAACTCACACTGTAAATACAAAATTCTATATAGAATATTCAAAATAGACTCTGGCTCCCTAGCTCGCCTACTGAGACGTGAATGGTTAGGTGATTAAGACAAAGGCACACACAATACAGTGTCCGGGGGAGTCAGCAGTCACCGAAGCAGAAGGAGTCCAAAAGGAGATCCTGACCAAATAAAGACAATTGTTTTCTCTGGGAAACTGCAAGCTGGTGTCTCCTTCTTAGTAACAGTCTGTCTACAGCCCTCTGCTGTGGAGAATGCATGTGTTAGCAGTTAACAGCATTACACAAACTAAAGTCAAGTCCTCAGGAGGGTGTGAACTCAGCTACTACACAGAAAAACAGCCCCAAAGGTCCAAAAACAAAAAGTGGACTTGAAAAGTAATATACAAAATGAGGTACCACAGGGCATCTCTTACTATTGCTACTAAAAAAAAAAAAAAAAAAAAAAAAAGTCGGTGGAATACTGAGCTGTAAACCTAACTGATCCAAAGTCATAGTTTAGCCTCCAACTGGATTTACTTTTTTATAGACTATCCACACAGGCCCATGGTTTAGGATTAAAATTTTAATTTAGTCTTAAGGAAAATAAGTCTAATGGGAAGTGTGACAAGAGACATTAGCTCATGACAGCTCATTTCCTAAAACATTCAATTATACTATACACACACACACACACACCTTCCCTAATCCCTGCCCTTCCCCACCCCGCTCGCACCCACTCTCCTACGCACTTGAAGTAACTGGCTGTGAAGGACTGAACAGATGGTACAGACACTGGGCGGATGGTTAGGAGCCGCTATCTGTCCCGGCTCTGGCTCTGCCCGAGGAAAGGTGGAAACACAGGGCAATTAGAGAGGTCCGGGAGGAGAGAGGAGTCCCTCATCTCAGAGTCTGAGAAAAGCCTCTTGCCATCCAGCTGAGAAGCCAGAATTCCAGCACAGCTAACAATCTCTGCTATCAGCAGTACCACAGAGTTATCACTGCTCTCACGTGGAACTATTTTACGTTAAACAGTGATCTAGGCCTAAAGTCTGGATGTCTAAGACCTTGCCTGGGGTCTCAGTTCTTTCCTCTTGAAGATCTCAAGACGGCTTTCAGTAAAGCCATCTACCTCCCTGATTCCCTGTGGACTAGACTTTCATAAGTTAACAGTTAACAGCATTAAACATTCAAGCAGAGCCCTCAGGGGATGAGCTCAGGTACAGCACACAGAGAGAGCACTAGCCTCCAGGCAGAGCCCAAAGGTCAAAAATAATCCTGCCAGATGCCAACCTCAGAACCACCCACTGACAAGACAGTAACTACAAATGCCTCCAAAGTCATGTCTAACCACTTAATAAATAAATAAATAAATAAATAAATAAATAAGAATGAGCTGTCACAGTCTTTGAGTCACAGGGCTTTGAGATGCCCACACCCAGGCTCCTGGGTCTGTGTGACTCTTCATCCTTATGCAGTAATTTTAATAAAATCTCTACCTCTGCTTCATAAGTTGGTTGGTTCTGAAATTCTTCTCAGTATCAAAGCCGCAAAGCCTGGTTCGGCCTCAGTCTTCCCTAAAACTCTCTAAGGGAGCTCCTTGGGCTTCCTGGAGGTGTCGTGAGGAAATTGCGCCTCCTTTACCTGCACCCCCAAAACTGTGTACATGACAATCATTAGTACTGGGGCCTCATGGGAGGGACTTGCCTCCTTTTGAGGACCCCAAACGTGAAATGGAGGGGTCAGTGCAGGCATACATCACAGGGGCCAGCCACTAGACGAGACCCCTGCCCCGGAGTAGACTCCCAGCTGACGGTGAACGGAAGGAAGCTTTGCAGGCAGTCGGAGGTGGCTGCAGGGCAATCCTGGGCTCTGGCCTGTGAGCAGAGACCAACCACCCCCTGACACTGCTGAGGGTTAGTTACAAAAGCCAGGAAAACACAGGGAGCCGCAGAGCCCTCAGTGACGAAAAGGACCTCCACTACGAAATCCTTAGATCTTAAAATGGCTTCTCCTGCTGGACAGGGTAGAACTTTGCCTTGAATCCCAGCACTTGGGAGGTAGGTAGAGGGCAGGTGGATCTCTCTAAATTTAAGGTCTGCCTGCTTTATATAGTAAGTTCCAGGCCAGTCAAGGCTACATAGGGAGAGAGCCCCAGTTGCAAATATTAATCAATTAAACTTTATAATTTTTGAAAATTTGGTTTTGAAGTAAAGATTTGAAAAAGACAGAGTCACCTGGACATCTTTGTCTTTGCTCTGAGGAGGTTAAATCTCTTGTGTTGGGTGGGAAAGCTCAGTGAAGAACACTCACTAAATCTGTGTCTGGGTCCAGCCCCAGCCGCATACATGGGAAGTTTCCGTTTCCTCATCTCCAAAATAAGGGTGGTGGGGTCTCAGTCCCGTGGGATGGATTCCGTGCACGCATGACACAGTGAGCATGTCTCTCTGGACCACAAAAGAGCATACACAGAGAAGTATTTGCTGAAATGGATGGTCCCTAATACTCTTAAGTAAAAACCATATAGACTCCCAAAGAGTCATAAAAATGTCAACATTGAACAATTAAACACAAACGAGTTAAATGACTCCCCCTCCCCAAAAAGAACAACAAAATGTACAAATATGGATCCTGCTGCATTTCCTTATTTTGAATTTTTAGATTCAAAAGTGGTCAAACATTAAAAGTCCACAGGAACATTCCAAAATCTAAAAATCTCAAAAATCTGAAACACTTCCGTTCCCTAGCATTTCAGATAAGGAAGACTGAATGTGTAAAACATTTAAAAGTCTAAGGGTTTTCTTTGTTAATAACTATGAGAATAACTTCATTTACTTCTTTTCCCAGACTCCAATCCTCCATCCATCTATCCTGATAGATTAGTCTCCCTAAAGTGATTTGTGTTTAAGTCACTCCCTAAAAAAAGACATGGGGGTTTCCAGGAAAAACTTCAAAGCCCACAGTTGAGCTCTGCGTGAGCGAATGCATGCACACACACAGACACACACACACACACAGAGAGAGAGAGAGAGAGAGAGAGAGAGAGAGAGAGAGAGAGAGACTACAGTGAGCCTCCCAGCCTTGCTGTTCCTCACAAGGTACTTAGGAAGGCTTACATTTCTACAACAGAGTGATTACTAGATACTATCTTTCTTATCCACTAGAATGACAGCCAGGAGCTGTGTTTGTATTTTACCTGACAGTATCACCACCCATCCTAGAGAGCGGCCCACTGCATGGGGGCTTCATCTTCTGTCACCTTTCGCACAACACCTCAAGATGAGCTTCCCAATAAAGGGGGAGAGAAGGTGGGGCAGATGAGAAAAACCCACACCCTGAAGTTAAGTTCACTGAGTCACCCAAAGTCGCATTCTCAGGAAGTGGCAAGGAACCAAGTGTGCTAACTCCTAGTCTGGGGTTCCTTCCAGAACTTTCTGATGCCAAAGTTAAATCCAATAAAATATTTAGGCCTCCGCCTTGCTTTGTTATCGTTTAGCCTCTGTAGCTTTCACTCTTCCTTTCCACCCACCAATAACTGCTCCTTCCTCCTACCCCCTTTCCCAGCTTCCATTTAGGACACAAATCTTAAGGACTATGACAGACAAGAAACCCTCCTCCTTCCTCTGGGGGTGAAGCCTTCTGGGGTGTCACGTATATTCACCTACTTACATACTAACTTAAATGGAATACAGCTTTATATATACCATCAATTTATATACCATCATTAAGATTCACAGCAACGGGGGCTGGAGAGATGGTTCAGCGGTTAAGAGCACTGACTGCTCTTCCAGAGATCCTGAGTTCAATTCCCGGCAACCACATGGGGGCTCACAACCATCTGTAATGGGATCTGATGCCTTCTTCCAGTGTGTCTGAAGACAGCTACACTGTACTTATACATACAATAAATAAATAAATCTAAAAAAAAAAAAAACCAAAAAAACAAAGAATCACAGCAACTTCCATAGACACAAGTATCTCAAGACCTACTCTACCAAAACACTCTTCTATCCATCGTGGCCATTAAATGGTTAACGGTCGATCTTGACTGTCGGTTCAAAGCACACACAATTAAAATGGAAAGAGATCAAGGAACTTATGTCTTTGGATTCTAGCACAAAACCACAACTCCAAACACAACAGCAATAAGCCAGCAATAATCTTCATGAAACGTAGTACCGATTAAATGTTGGTATGAGGAACACACCGCAGAAAAGCTGCCATATTAGCATCCTCTAAAGACAAATCTCCAAAGACTTTCAACAAGTAAACAATGAGTCCAGGAATACTTAACACGGCTGGGTTTATTTAAAATTTCCAAGCCGGGCATGGTGGTTCAGGTCTTTAATCCCAGCACCTGGGAGGCTAAGGCAAGAGATCTTCTGAGATTTCAAGGCCAGCCTGTGCTATGCATAGTAAATTTTGGCCAGCCTGAGCTACAGAATAAAGGCCTGTCTAAAGGGAAAAAAAAAAAAAAAGATCATTAAAATAAATTGTACCACAGGAGATGGCAATGTGGCACATACCTTTAGCCCCAGCCCTGTGAAGGCGAGGAAAGGAAGATTCCTATGACTTCAAGTCCAGTTTGATCTACATAGCAAGTTCCAGGTCAGCCAGAGCTATGTAGTGAGACTTTTTTTTAAATACCCTAAGAATCATATAACGGCATAGAAAAGAACTGCAAAGGGTTAAAACAGCTAGAGTCTATAAAAATGCAGAAGCAGGAGAAAGCTATCTTCATAATAGCAATCTTTTAAAGCCCCAGGGAAGGCACACAACACAGTATTTCACAATGTCAACTCACAACACCATTTATTAGAAACAATTCCCACGCCAGGCCTCTTTCTTGCCCACACCTACAATTTCCATACTGAGTTGGAGAGAGCAACCTCGGGTGAGGCAAAGAGAGAGATGTACAAAATATCTCTCAGAAGGAAGAAAACTGAAGGATCCATTCCTTTTGGAATGAGGAATTCCCATGGGTGCACTGCTGCAAACGGGGTCCCCACTTACCTATCTACTACAGGATCACGGCTTTTACATACCGTAGCTACTGAGGGTCTAGGTAGTGCTGGGTGTCTCTGCTTTAGCCTCTAAGACAAGAGCTCAACCTTCTCAAACCTTTTCTTCTATACAGTGAGCAGACAGATCTGCCCCAGGCCTCACACTTCCCCTGAGCATCCTGGAAAGAAGCCTCATGGGAATATCCCCCACTGACCAAAAGCTACTAACATTTTCTGTCCCTCTGATGTTCTCCTACTCTGAACTCAGAAGAGGAGAACGGACCACTGAAAACAAAACCACCCTCTCCTCTGACATGTAATCGGCTCAGATGATTTCTCAGGGAATAGGCGTGCTCTTCAAGAGCCGCTCTCACACAAGTAATTCTACCCAGACCTATTAACAGCTGTGTAGAAATAACATCTGTATCTTCCTGATATGATACTATAAAGGGTCTCCCTTTCATTACTCTAGTTCCATCTCTGTCACTGTGATAACATACTATGACCAGTAGCAACCTTGGGGAGAAAGGGCTTATTTCAGCTTACACACTACAGTCCATCACTGAGGGAAGACAGGACCGGAACTTGAAGCAGAAACCACACAGGGAAAACTGCTAGCTGGCTCACTCACAGGACCCCACTTAGCTAGCTTTTCTTATACAGCCATCACAGACCACAGGCCTAGGTGTGGTGCCGCCCGCAGTAGTCTAGGCCTTCCTACAAGATTAGCAACCAAAATAAACCCACAGACATGCCCGCAGGCCAATCTTAATTAGACAATCCCTCAATTGAGACTTCCTCCATGGATAAGCAAACTTAATAGTTACTCATATTCAGCTCACGCAGGTGGAGAGAGCTTTCCGAATAACTGTCGGATGGCGTCAAAGTCTAACTGTGTAGGCCTGCAGCATCCCCTTTTGGGATCTTCGTTCTTACCTTAGAAAATTGCAATGATGAGAGCAGGTCCGTGTGAGCAGGCCAATTCACTTCAACTCTTGGTTTTAAAATACACAAAGGAGGAAAAAGAGAAGGAATGGAACTAGGAGTGTAAATCGCCCAGGAGGCTGAGTGTGTATATACTTTTTTCATGTGCAAGTGAATACAGATACATTTCCCTTTAGGCCATGTATTTCTTCCTAATCCTATGCAACCTGAATGCTCTGAGGAGCCCAGGATACTAACCACTTAGAAGGAAAGTCACAGAAACCTGCTTGAGAGAGAGGCTGGCATAACAGATTTTGACCAGAAGTTATCCATACTGGGGAAAGTAAAAGTCCAAAAATCTGGAACCGGGAACAGGGAACCTGGAAGGTATAAGGACTCCATCCCAAAGTTACCAAGGCTGCCCTAGGGTTTCTCCTATCCCAGCACCCACTGCCCGGCCTCTCAGGCACAGACACAGGATCATGCTCTTAGGACACAGAGTCGAGGTGCTAATGAGAGTTGACAGCCGTCCAAGTGTACAGCACATGCTGGCCTCCTCGGTCCCACAAGCGCCTGTGGGCATTTCAGAACCCGTGCTCTCCTCAGTTCCTTTCACCCCCTCTCTCCCCTCAGTGGTCTCACTGCACTCACTCTCACTGCTACATTTTAACAAAACTGACTATCCGCATCACCGATGACCTCCGCCTTTCCAAAGCCAGTAGCCACTCTGAAGCTGCATCTCTGGACCTTAAAACATTGGCTGCGTGGCATCTAAGGCATTTCTTCGCACTGCCTTCAGACCTCGCTGGCTCCTCAGGTCTTCTCTCCTGGTCCCCTCTCATCTCCTCCCACTTCTAGACGCGGGAGTGATGCCGTGTAGTTAGAACACTTGTTAGCTCTGGGCACTCTCTGCCTTGGTGATCTCAACCAGCCTCAGGCTCTGGAAACTTTATACACTCACGAGTCCCAGATTACATCCCTGGCTGAATCTGTCATTTCCACATGGCAGAATCCCTTCTGTACCCAACACCCATTCACAGTCTCTCCAGGAATGACTAACAGGCACAATTATGCTAGCCCCAAATGCTTTCTCCTCACACCCTGCCATTATGACCCACGAGTCTGCTTATAGGCCATTGTGATGGGGGTATTTTCTCCATTGGGGTTCCCTCTTCCCAGGTGACCATAGTGTCAGATCCAAAGAAAATGCCATTTCCCCCAAATTATGATGGTCCCAGAATTCCTCAAGAGCATGTGAAAATTGCCCTCTACCAAAGGAGCCATTTCCCTTACCACTGGCAGAAGAGACACATAGCTATCTGTGGTGCCTAGCAGCATACGTGGGCCTACTCAGTGTCGCAGGCGCCTGTGAACATTTCAGGCTCCATGTTCTCCTCAGCCCCTTTCACCCTCTCTCTCCTGCCCTAGAGTTCTCCAGCTCAAGCCCACCCACCCCGCTACTCACCCTCCTTATAACCCGCCTTTCAGCTCTAGGCTCTTGGTCCTCTCTTTGGCTCTCTAGGTCCACTCTCTGACTTCTGCTCTCTCCCCACCCCACCCCGCCCCAGGCCCCGCCCCTCTTTCCCCACCCCGCCCCGCCCCAGGCCCCGCCCCTCTCTCACACTACTCTGCTCTGCTTCTGCCCTGGCCAAGCCCACTCTGCTGGCCATGTCCCATCTACATAGTCTACATCGTTCTCTCTCTGCTCTGGACTCTTCCGGAAGCCTCTGGCTGTTCTCTCCCTCGTTTCTACAATAAAACCTTTCCCTTAACCATACCATGGGGTGGTCATATCAGTCTATTTAGCTCGCTTGTGCCACAGTGACAAAAACCATGTGGTACACGCTCTGAGCGGCCGCCCCGTTCTTCGGGCTGCCTGTGCACGCGGCTCACGTGCACACAGTCACCCTCTCACCTGCACCTGGTACCTTCAACCCGCCCACTCACCACTTCCACCCCTAGCACGTGAGCCCATCACCGTCACGCCTCCCGTGGCGGGGTACAGGGGCACTCCTTCCACCATGCTCTCCACAAAACGGTGATCTTTTTTCAAGCCTACATCAGAGATGAGGATGCAGCCCAGCAGTAGAGCTCTTGACCGACACCTGCGAAACTCTAACATCAGCCTCCACCCCCTATAAATAATATCACAAACCAATTCTCAGTTATTAGCTTGACAATTTTCAGTCACTGCTATTACGGTCTCTCAATAAATATTAAGAAGTCCGAATAAACTAAAGAAGCGTTGACCAGATTGTAATGTTGTTGGGAGCAGGGACCATTCCATTCTAACTTCAAAGCCAGAATCTGATTGGAAACAGGAAATCACGGGGGTTGGGGAGGGGATACTAGAACAGGAGCGAGGAGTTATCTACCTCAGGCAGACCTGGATATAACAAACGCACCTTATATAGTCATCACGAGTCCCTGGCAGGAGGAATGCAAGCTCGCCGAGTGCCAGGAGGTGTGAGTGTCTACTGTGTTCTCAGCTGTTGACGGGAGAATAAGGAACAATGTGGGCAAAGTGCCTAAAAGTTACTCATTTTCTTTTTCTTCGCTTCCTTTCCCTTTCCTCCTTTCTGTCTTATCTTGTTGGGCTGTTCATCATTTTTTTTTTTTTTAGTTGGGTGTAGTTTTTCTTGAAACAGGATCTGGCCTGAAGTTTGCTATTGAGTCTAGGCTGGACCTTCCTACTGCCTCAGCAGCCCATGTGCTGCACCACCACACGCACTTTCCTGATAATTCTCTCTCCGTTACTTCCCCACAGTGTTGAACTAGATCCTTGGATTCCACCAAGAAGGGGGGTATTATGAAGAATGTAACATTTAAGGTAGGAAAGATAATAATAATTATTATAATTCAGTACTACACTGCTTCCTATCTTTGATTCCTTTCCAAGAGAAAATTGCAGTACATTTAATCATTACAAATAACATTGTTTTCTCTTTACTGACTTTGACTCACCTAAACATTTTTTCATTGTTGGGGGAGGGGTCATAGGCTGTTTCAGACAGTGTCTTGTTAGGTAACCCTAACCAGCCTTGAATTTGTGATATTTTTCCTGCCTCAGCCTCCTAAGTGCTGGCACTACAAGCATATACCATTTAATTGGGGCTGGCTTACAGGTTCAGAGGCTCAGTCCATTATCATCAAGGCAGGAGCATGGCAGTATGTGGGCAGGCATGGCGCAGGAGGAGCTGAGAGATCTACATCTTCATCTGAAGGCCGCCAGAAGAAGACTGGCTCCCAATGGTTAGGAGAAGGGTCTCAATGCCCTCCCCCACAGAGACACCCCTACTCCAACAAGGCCACCCCTACTCCAACAAGGCCACAACTCCTAATAGTTTCACTTCTAATCACTGCACCTGGCACACCTTTGCTTCAAGAATTGCCTCTCGCTTCACTTCAACACTGTAACTGCGCTCAGTTCTGGCAAGTGGTTTAAAATGTTCTTTCCGTGCCCTGTTGGCTACTTGTGTAGACCCAAACAAAGCAGACTCTGAGGTGGCCACATCTCTCACAGCAACTCAGTCAGGAATCTGACTACAAAATCAGAGGGCTGGGGGAGGGATGCATGTCTTGTGCTGTTTGGTTTTCTCTCTCTCTTTTTTTTTTTTACAGATCTTTGCATGAGACCATGATGAGACACCAACAGCAAAAATCACTCCCTAGCCTGGAATTACTACTGTCTTAGTGGCCTGTGACCACTCATAACACTCAGCACAGGGGCTGTGTATTTACGGCACAGCAAAGTCCTATTATAGATGGCACCAAAATATTTTACAACCATCAACAAGAGGAGCAAGCCATCCCAGGCAGGCCCATCCAACTTCATCAGCTTTCTGAAATTACATCTTTCACCAAGTCAGCCTCGGGGCACCAATGCAGTAAGATAACATTAATTAAAATGTGTAAAACCATCCAGGAGCAGCAAGGCACGTAGACTACTACTTCTTCTTCTTCTTCTTTTTTTTAAGGGCAGAAATTGAACTAAAAATAGTAATTGCTTTCTGGCCAGCTTAAAAAGCTAGGTCTTACCCAGCGCCTGAAGCTACAGTTCTGCCAGACTTTCTCCAAGGTAGGATAACAATTAGTATGTTATTCACCTGTCTGGTATGCAGCAACTCTGCAGGCTGTGTGCACATGCTCACTCTGCAACCGCAGGCTCCCTGATTACCATTAAGCGGAATCGGGAGACATATCAAAGCATTCCGTGACCACTATGCAACAACTACGCCCTTCACGAAAGATTCCGTGTGATCCCGGGCAACCCCACCAATATCAATACTGAACTTCAAATCTCTACATCATTTTAAAACAAATTCCTGCAGACCACGCACAGGCTGCCATGATTACAACTATCACTAATAAGTGCTGCTGCTCCTACCCCCACCCTGCTCCCACCCCCACCCCCACCCCCACCCCGCCCCCGCCCCCGCTGACTGGACTCAGTAGGTCTTCATAGAATCCTGTCAGGTAAGGGTTACCTAAGAAATCAGTTCGAGGGAACACAATGCAATACAGTGATGGATGGGGGACTAGAACCCAGACCTCCTGGACTCCAGATCCCCAGGCACTTGGTGGCACCGTGTGTCCTAGAGAATCACTGCAAATCTAAACTGATGCTCCATAAGGCAGAGAAGCAAAGGGCTCAGTTTCGACACTAAGATAAAGATTCTCTGCACACGCATAGGCATCATCATAATGTCACAATGATATTCTGAATTATATCTTTCCTTTCAGGTTATTTCAAGTATTTGCATTCAAATAACCACAGAAGAGAAATGAAATCAGGTCAAAGATGAGTTTTGACTAGAAATCTGGCTGCTGAGGTGGAGATGTAATACAACAAAACAATATCGCAGGTAACAGAAGGCAGTTCTTCACCTTCAGGATATTAGAATGCGACACCTGTCAAATTGGTGGAATTTCAAGTCACTGCTTCACCTCACCATGTCATGCTCTCTCATGTATTATTGTGCTTCATACTAAAACCGGAGCCAGTCTTATAACATGGAAAACAAGTGCCTTTTCAGAAAAACAACTATAACAACACTGAAACAATGATGATGTAAACTCAGCTCCTGTCCAATGGAAGCCAAACGCACATAAGTTGTAATTTATCCAATGACCATGTGCTACGAAGTTAGAATGTCTGACCCCTGTTTCCTTGAACAAGTCACTCAGCTCCTCAGAGACAACAACACAGCAATATTTCACATGGCCACTGTATCGGTTACTTTTCTATTGCTGTGATAAAGTACAGTGCCCAGAGGAACTTATAGAAGGGGGAAAAAAAGGCTTTTATATGGGGCTTACAGTTCCAGAGGGTTAAAGTTTGTCACCATCACGTCAGGAGCGTGGCACTGGAGCAGAAGCTGAGCGCTCACATCTGGACCCACGCCCACGAGGCAGAAAGCACACTGGGAAGGGCACAAATCTCTGAAACCACAAACCCAGCCCCAGTGACACTCCTTCGCCAACAAGGCCACGCCTCTTTTTTTGTTTTTTGTTTTTGTTTTGTTTTGTTTTGTTTTTCAAGACAGGGTTTCTCTATGTAGCCCTGGCTATCCTGGAACTCACTATGTAGACCAGGCTAGCCTTGAACTCAGAAATCTGCCTGCCTCTACCTCCCAAGTGCTGGGATTACAGATGTACGCCACCACCACCTAGCTAAGGCCATGCCTCTTAATCAGTCCCAAACAGTTCCAGCAACAAGGACCCAGTACTCAAACATATGGGCCTGTGGGGGCCATTCTCACATATTACATGAGAAATACATGACTTATACACACACAACATATACTGCACGACGTCATCCAAGAGCTATCAGTAACAATCACAATTTTAAAACCTAAACTGAGTCTTAGCTCATGTTTTCATTCACTTTTGCGACATGAAGTTTGTCTATTTGCATATTGACTTCTTTTCTAATCCAAACCATACCACAGAACAAATGACACATGCATTTGTATGTGTGTAGATATGTATACATGTGCACAAAAGCACACATGACACATGCATTTGTATGTGTGTAGATATGTATACATATGCACAAAAGCACACACACACACATACACACACACCCTACATCATCACCAAGTCGATTAAAAAAAAATCTTTCTCTCCTACATATATTTGCACAAAAGCATTTGGGCTATACATTAAAGACAGTTATAAGTTAGAGTCCCATTTAATTGACATTGAGTGTCTATAAGTTGTGGCTGGTGCGTCTAGTGTTGTACCTCTACATTCTTGGGGGACATTTGGAAGCTAGCTTAGAGAAAAGAAAACCAGGGAGGAGAGACCCACTACAGTCATCTGCATGTGGCCTGTGCCATCATGAGTAAAGGGAAAACAGAAACCTCTGTGTGAGAAACAACAACAACAACAGAAACCAGACTCTAGAGCAGCACTTCTCAACCTCCCTAACACTGCGAACCATTAAGGCAACTCCTCATGTTGTGGTGACCTCCAAGCATAAAATTATATCGTTGCTACTTCATAACTATAACTTTGCTACTGTTATGATTTATAATGTAAATATCTATGTTTTCCAATGGCCATAGGTGACCCCTGTGAAAAGGTCATTCGACCCCCAGAGGTTGGGGAGACCCACTATTCCAGAGTTATTTCAAAGACTGGCTATTGCTGTTCCAACCTATCTGAAGCAGGCACAACCAAAGGTTCTTAAAAAGCAGAGGGTTTCCAGTGTTGGTCCCTGCTTATAGACTTGGTTGTCTGTGTCACTCCCCACCAAATGTTTGTGAACTCCCATCCCAACCCCACACTCCTCACCCCCACCCCCACCCCAACACAATGGTAATAGGAGATATAGATGATAGCAGATAACTGAATTCTAAGAAGTGTCCTGGTACAAACACTTCTGGAGCGTTCCTGTCCTGTTCTTCATGTGACAATATAATAAGACAGTCATCGATGAGTCAAGGACAGTCACACATGAGCCATAAACGGTCTTCTGATCCTAGATGTCTCAGCCTTCAGAGCCGTGAGGAATAAGTCACCTGTCTGGCATTTTAGATACAACAGCATAATGGTGCTTACACTAACCACAGAGGAGACAGGCGGCCCTACAACGTGCACAGCTGGTGGGGGTGTAAGCTGGGACAGACTACCTTGGACGACTTTATTAAAGCAAACAACCCGTGTCTTCCAACTCAGCAGTCCTATTGCTAAGAATACATCTAGCAGACATGCGTGTTAGACTTTCAAAACAAATGACTCCCAACAGCCAAAACTAGGAAACTAAATGTCAACCAACTAAAGTGGATAAGTTTGAAATATATTCATATAATGGAGTCTTACTAAACAACGGAAAGGAAGAAACTATTAAGTCCGCAACTACATGGATGACTAAGCAGAAGATATGAAGAATGTGTGTGGTGTGATTTCACGTGTGGTGTGATTCCACTTAGATGAGGTTAATGATAAAGGACGATGGAGTGTAGGCCGAGGGATGGACAAGTGGGAAGCCCCGTCGCAGTCACCTGGGTAATGGCCACACAGGCGCACACGTAAGCAAAGAAAGCATCGAGTCATACATGTAAGGTTTATGTGTTTAGTCTAACTTTTACAAGTACAGAGAGTCAGGCACGGTGACCCACAGTCATGCCCTCACTCGGGATGCTGGAGTGAGTATGGAGGGTCAGAGGTCAAGCCAGGCTACAGAGCAGGATCACGGCTGGAAACAACACAGCCACATGGTGGATTTCTACGGCTGTGCTAAAACATCATGACCAGAAGCAACTTGGGGAAGCTACGGGTCATTTCATCTTACAACTCCCAGGTCAAACACATCACATGGGGAGGTCAGGACAGGATACTCAAGGCAGGAACCTGGAGGCAGAACTGAAGCAGAAGCCGTGAGGAAATGCTGCATACTGGCTTGGCCCTCTAGGCTTGCTCAGCCTGCTTTCTCAATGCCCACAGGACCATGTGTGAGAGCACCAGCAGCTGCTGCCGCTGCCTCCACAGGCAGCCACCATGTGTGGCTCCACCCACAATGGGCTGGGCCCTCCCAAACCAATCACTAATCAAGTTTATACCCCACAGGTTTGCCTGCAGCCCAATCTTACAGAGACATTTTCTCAATCGCAGTTCCTTCACCTTAGCTATGTCTACCCCGTTGTGCCAAGTTGACAAAAACAATCTTCATGGTGATACATATTGCCTGTGGGAGGCTGAGACAAGGGTCCTGTCATGAGTTTGGGCCCAGCCTAAGTCATGTAGAGTAAGACCCAGTCTTTTAAAAAACAAGAAAATGAACAAAAAGAAAGAAAAAAGAAAGTACTAAAGGCTGAGTTAGCTTAGAAGTAGAGTGCTTGCTTGCAAGGCCCAAGATGGGATCTTCAGCATGGCCTCCCCCTACCACAAGGGGGGAAATAACACTCCCGTTTCCTTATAGCGATATACTAACAGACACGCCTCTCCCAAAGCAATCCTCTGAGCACTGCTACCTGACAGAAACACAATCTCACCTTAGTTCAGAAATATCTGAGAGAGAGAGAGAGAGAGAGAGGAGTACAATCCAGACAAGCCCAGTGTAGCATGCTTGCACTCCCAGCCACTCAGAAAGTTGAGGCAGGAGGATCACAAGTTCAATGATTGCTGAGCTACTGAGGGGATATGAGGCTAGACTGGGTAACTTAACAAAACCATCTCAAAATAAATAGGAAATGAAGATGTAGCTTGGTGATAGAACACCTGACTGTCACACTTGAGACCCCAAGTTAAATCCTTGATACAGCCAGAAAAAAAAAACAAAGAGAGAAGAGGGAGGTTAGATTGGAAGAGCCATCACTCAGCCAGAGCGTGGGCTGGCTTCCTTGATCCTTCCTGCCTTCCCCGCTCACAGGCTTTCCTTCCTGTCAAAGGCAAGAGCAGTGGAGTCCATATAACAAAGCATCTTCCCTGGATCCATTATCTGTCCCTAGAGGGTGCTCATCAGGGAGTCAGTGACCCGAGAGGTCACAGGCATTGGGCAAAGCAGCAGCCTTGCCTACCTGGGGACTCGGGGTGCTCGGGCTGATGAAATCTGCTTACAACTGTGCTTTCCTCCCCTGTCCACTTTATCAAGAAGGATAAAGGGAAAGAGAAATAGGAAAGAAAAGGGGACAGAGACAGAACTAGAGATGAAGCAGCACCATCTTATATGGTCAACTAATTTTGACAAGGAAGCCAAGAGGACAGGATAGGGAAAATGAGTCAGAAGCCATGCTGGGATTTCTTCAGGCCAGAGAATGACTCTGGACCCTTATCTGAGAATAGACAGAAAAATAAACTCAAAATAGATAAGAGATCTAAATGTTAAGCCTGAAGCCAGAAAAATCCTAGAAGAAACCACAGAGAATTTTCTAGACATCAGCATTGGTGACATTTTTGTGTCTTTCTCATCAAAAGCTCAGACTACAAAAAACAAAATAAATACCTGGTGTGTCACACTAAATATCTTCTGCATTGCAAATGGAACAGAACAAACCAGTGACTTGCTGAATGGAAAAAATCGTCACAATCCAATTATCTGATAAGGCATTGATACCCAAAATTCATAAAAAAAAAAAAAAAAAAAAAAAAAAAAAAAAAAAAAACCAATTCTAGAGAAACAAATCATTTTACTAATGAATAGGCAAGCAATCGAAATAGACAGCTCTCCAAAGACAGAAGATGCCCAGCAGGTGCGCGGAAGATGCTTCATTCAGATTCTTGCAGAAATGCAAATGGGAGTCCCACTCCCCTAGGCAGGCTGTCCTCATCAATCCAGAAGATAACAAACGCCCACGAGGGTGTGGGGGAGGGGAACTCCGGGGTGAGGATTGTTGCAATTTTATGAAAAAGCAGTCTGGAAGTTCCTAGAGAAATGTTACATAGTGGCTAAACATCCCTCCTTCGGATACCTGTGTGCTTATAGCATAAGTGGAAAATTCCATGTTGAACTTCATGTGAGGGCTCACAGACAGAAAAGCAAGTACACCAACAATGCATCTAGGGAAAGAATGGGGCTTGGCTATAGGCCTATCTTCAAAGTGTCTCTCGGCATATCTACACATATGCACCTAGTCCAGAGTCACAAAGGGTTTTGATTCCAAGAATTTCAGTATGTGGCACTTGAACCATAGAATCTCCAAATCAGGTTGGGCTAGGTGATACACATTTATGAACCTATCTATCCTGTGTGAGGCAGAGGCAGGAGGACCACTGCAAGTTTGAGGCTAGTTGGAAGCCACCTAGGGTTATATTGTGAGATCCTGACTTTAAAAAGAAAAGAGAAGGTAGGAGGGGGTGGGGTTGGGGGTGGGGGAGGAAGTGGGGGATGACCTTCCAAATGATCCACAAGGAAATAAAATTCCCACTCCATCTGCATTCCATTATCAATAACCAAATAATGGAAATAATCTAGGCCTACTGATAAAGAAACTGCATATAAATTCAGAATAGTATTCAGCCTTTAAAACTGGGATGCTACCATTTGCCACAATGCAGATAAAATCTGAAGAAAATCATACTAAATGAAATAAACCAGACACAAAGACAATTATTACATGATAGCATTATACATGGATATATATGTATACACACACACACACACATATATGGAGAGAGAGAGAGAGAGAGAGAGAGAGAGAGAGAGAGAGAGATTGTATACACAATAGCACATATACATAGATACAAAATAAGGAGCAAGAAGAAGAAATGGGGCTATGTCGGTCAGGGGTCGTTTACACAGGAGCACATCTACAGACCTACAAGCCAAGAGATGAGCGCATGGGAGACACTGTAGTACTGTCCTTGGGATTCCTGCTCGAGAGATTTTTTTTTTAAGCTGTTCTTGGCACAAAAACAAAATTCAAAACTGGGCAACTCTGTGATATGATAGAATTAATCTGCTTCACTATAGCAACCACTTCCCTATGTCTCCCATGACATCATCTTGTATACCTTAAATATAAGCCATATGAGGGGTTTTATTGTTGTTGTTGTTGTTGTTGTTGTTGTTGTTTTGTGGATAGTTCTTGCCAGGTTGGGTCACTGGCCAAGTGGGGTGATCAGCCAAGGAGCCTTAGATAGACAGATAAATGTCCTGACTAAATCACCACACCCTACCCATCCCTAAGCTCTTCTGATCCCAAGAACCACAGGAGCCTGCAAGAGGCTGCAGGTATCACGATAACCTGCATCCTTGTCCAGCTCCGGATGGCAGATGCTCAGAGTGGTAGGTGCGCATCACCAGACCAGATAACCAGGGGTGAGGAGGCTGGGAGCCTTGCATCTCCCTCCACAAGAGCATCCTGCACTAAGCGTCTGCAGAGCTGGGCATCAGAAATAACAAGCCAGATGAAGTCAGCTCCCCTGCTTATTTTAAATTCCTTCATTCTATCACTTGCAATTAAGGACCTGTTTGCAGAAACTGAGTATATCTAGTCAAAAAATATTTTGTGGGCTGAACAGGCAGGTGGTACACACCTTTAATCCCAGTACTTCAGAGGCAGAAGCAGGAGGATCTCATTGAGTTGTAAGCCAATTGGTCTGCATTGTGAGTTCTAGGCCAACCTAGGCTATATAGTGAGACTCTGTCTCAAATAAATAAATAGATAAATAGATAGATAAATAAATAGACGGACAGACGGATGGGCGGACAGGCAGATGGATGAATGGTAACACCCAAGACTACACCCCATTCAGGGATGGGCCTATGAGGTGTTACATTCTCCTGAGGCTGCAAAAACTGCTGAAGATGAGACATGATTAACCCCTGCTTTTCCAAAGGATCACCAAATCTCCAGAGGTAGGCTTGGCGGTGACCCTGCTCTCAGTGAATTCTGACTTGTCAGAGACTGGATTTGAAATTCTAAAAAGCAGAAACAGTCATTATGATTAAACTGCGTACGGTCTGCTACCACCGCCCACCTGTCTGAGCTCTTGGTCTCCAACTGGAAGCATTCTGTCTCGACGTTTTCCAGCGTGGGGCCTGCCTGGTAGACACAGACCACTGTGGACAAGCCACTAAGGGTGATGTGGCCCAGCCCCAACCCTGGCCACACCTCTGCCAACTGATCCACCACATGAAGCAGTAGTACCACCATCTCCCACTGCCATGGATCCCTACGGGCCCACTGTTCCTGGCTGGGGCTGGAAACCAAAGCAAACTTCTCCCAGAAGCTGTTTCAGTCAGGTGATGCTGGGTGACCCCTAAGCTCTCTGTCCAAGTTTTATGAAGCTGGGCGGTCTACCTTCCGTATTCCTATCTAAATACCACAATGTGTGTATTTACATCATCATTCTTTACCAGAAAAGATGGCAGAGATCCCAAAACAGAACAAGTGGAGTTGGCCCATAGTTGATGACGACTTTTTCAGTCACTTTCTTTTTATACTCATTTATTTATTATGAGGGAGCATATATGTGCCACGGTAGTCATGTGGTGGTCAGAGGACAACTTGTAGACGTTGACCGAGGTCCTTCATGCTCCTCAGCACGTGCCTTTCCTGGGCTGAACCATCCTGCCGGCGCATTAGGCACTTTCTATGTCATCCTCTGGAAGCCTCTCGGCCACAGAAGAGGACTCCAGTCCGTACGTGAAGCTAACTGGGGCATGAGACATTGGGTGGCAAACCTGCGATCACTGTAAGTGACAGAGCCAGGCTTTGAAGCCAGGCCTGCAGGGCGACAGCGCCTCAGTTCTTCCCTTAAGCCACCGTCCTCCACTGGGATTCCTGCAACTGCCACCTGCACTCCCAGGGCTGCCTCCATCAGGAGGTTAACGCGTTCCTTGTGGAGACAGACTCCAGTCATCTGTGTCTCTGCTTCTGCAGGCCTCCCAGGGCCCAGCTGGATACAGAACCACTGTCACTATCACTGAGGCAACCGTCTGAAAGAACAAGCTGTGAAAGAGTCTGAACAGGGAGAAGGAAACCAAGAGCAATCACATGCACACATGCACACATGCACACATGCACACATACGAGATTAGGTGGAGCTGCGCTTGTGCTCTGAACAGGGATAA
Organism: Apodemus sylvaticus; assembly: GCF_947179515.1. Lineage (NCBI taxonomy): Eukaryota > Metazoa > Chordata > Mammalia > Rodentia > Muridae > Apodemus > Apodemus sylvaticus. The sequence continues at coordinate 43,716,191 of NC_067482.1, read as the reverse complement.
AACACCAGGCGGAACACAACAGGGTGTAAGTGAGGAGACTCAGGCCATCGCAGCAGGGCTGGCCCTGCCAGGGCCGCGCAGGCCTACCTTTTAGAGACTCTTGGGCTAGACTCGTATCACACCTTCCTGGATTGGTCTTCACACTCCAAACTCTAGAGCCCCAGCTCCATCCTCACCTGGAAGCCTCAAAGTCACGGGTCCAACTGTCTTGCCCGAGTCTCCACCAAGACCCCACCACCACGCCTGTTCCACCTCCTCTGCATTCAGAGTAGCCACCCACTGCCAGTCACAGAGCCAAAACCCTGACTCCTCCTTCACACCACGCCCAACCCATGCAGAAACCTATGGACTCCATGCGGAACAAATACTCCACCTGCAGCCCTTTCTCATTCACCATGTCCACTGCTACCACCCTTGTCCAAGTCTGCACCATCTCCAAAGCCAGAGCACCGCAGGGCGCCTGCGGCTACAGGTTTGCCCATCAAACCTGTTCTCTCCTCCCCACAGGGGCCAGACGACCCTTGTGAAGAACAGGATGGTTACCCTTGCTGGACCCTCAGTGGACTGCATCCTGCCTGGTATCAAAGTCAAGGCTTTCTCCAGGGCCTTAACAGTCTTGAAAGCTCGTTCACCAGTTTAACCCCTCCTTTCTGGCATCTCCAACCTCATCTCTTCAGCCCTTTGCCGGGACTAACTACCCGGGCCCAGAGTGTGGCCCTTACCACCTCCAAGTGTTTACTGAAGCACCACCTTCAGCTAACCAAATGTGGTGTGCACTTGGAAGGCATTATGAATCTACAGCCAGCCGGGGCTACAAAAGGAGACCCTGTCTTAAACTAAAATAGGCTGGCTCCCCTGTTCCTAGCTTCCCCTCCTCCCACGTCCTCTTGGTCCAACTTTTCAGATACATGTGCTGTGAACTATTACCCAGAAAGGCTGGCTACGTCTCCGGGCTTTAACCACAGAGGCCAGGTTGCACAAAGCATCACGAAGCATCTGCTAGCTGCCCGGGCCCTAGATGGCTGGCTGATCAGATGGACCATCTCTGCCCAGCCGCTTCCTATTTCCAACATCATAAGCTAATTTAAGAAACATCAACAGCAGCCAGGCATGGAGGCACACACCTCTGATCCTCCAGCACTTGGGAGGCAAAGGCAGGAAGATCAAGGGTACCACACACTCCCCATGACTGTGACAGTCCTACAGGTTGTGGGGAGCTCAAGGCTATGCATGATTCATAGTCAGCCTGTCTACCTAAACTTCGTCTCAAAAAACAAACAAACAAAAAAAACCCTAAGGCAAGCCTGTGATTGCATTGTTTCTGCTGTGTGATTTTCTGAGGTCATTTTATCTCAGTGCCTCCCCCAAAATCTTCCCTACCCTCTGCCTAGACGAGCTACCTGGCCCCAGGGGAGCCTCCTCCCTCAAGCTCTGTGTGCATTGCTGCCTTAGCTGCTGCTGATGTTGAGAAATTCTCAACTGTGCTTTATGACCTGCGGGAGGGATCCCAAGTCTGAGGAGACCTATAGGCAGCCCCGAGTGCTAACAATTATTTGCTCCAAATGTTGTAATTCCCAGTGATGTTAACATTTGATTTCTTTTTTGCCTGAGTCTTGTCCTAGGAACGCATTTTTCCTTTTAGGGTTAAAACACACATACATCACTGGACATGACCACCACCCCCTTCAAAAATAAAACTAACGTGAGGTGGGATTGGGGCTGAGGTCATGAGCTTGCTTGCTTTGAGGTCACTGTAGCTGGTCAGCTCTCAAGGCCTCCCTTCTCCTTCCTCGCTCTCCACCTCAGGACACAGGCTGCTGAGCCCCTCCCCCAGTCCCCCAGGGAATGTCATCACGGGATAATCAGGAAACAATTGACAACAAACCAAAACCATCTTTAAATTGATTGCTTTAAAAATGCAGGTGGTTCACCAGATTTACAAACAAAATCATGTTGGTTCAACATGTTGGTTTATTTTTTTTATTTTGCCTAATCAGCAATCTGTACGCACCCTTGTGCCAATGTCTGGCCCATTTTAATACTCTTTCCTGTGCTTTAAGCAATATGCATTGTGGGCTTTCCCCGCTTCCTAATACCGACATTCAAACAGCGGAGGAGAGCATTGGGCCTGAGGGGCAGCGTGCATCCAGGCCCCAAGGGAGCCACCAAATTGTGCTGGGAGTGTCAACTGTGAGGTATTCCAACCCAGGTCGTCTCCAAACAGCTAGAGCCCTAAAGGAGGTATTTTTTTGAGCTGGTATTTTACTGTGGCCAAGCACTGGTGTAAGTATTTCATCACATTGCCACCCTGACTGGCAAAGCCTTTAATCCCTATTTAAAATGTGACAGTATATAGGCCTGAGAAGGCAGCAGGGTTTGAATCCCTCATTCCTGTATTGTGGTCACTGTTGTTTTCCTTCTGCAGAAACGGGTCATTCTCCTTCTAATAATGCTACAGCCCTCCTTTGCTGCCTTCCTGGCAAACTCCTACTTAACCTTCAAAACCAAACTTGGGGAGCCTTTTCCTAACACAGCACAAGACTCTACTTTCTACCTTAATGTTTTTGGTTCAAGTGGTTTGGTTCACTAAGAGGCAAACAAACAAATGCCCACGCACTTGACCCCTGAGCTCCGGGTCAAGGAGGAGTCATGTCTGAATCACACCTCAATCCCCCACTCTTAATACATATCAAAACATGAAAGTCACAAATCTGAGACCTGCATCCTTTTGTAACATAAGGACGTCTACAGTATTTCAGGCACTGTACCTTAATTTAATCAGTACAGTAACCCACAGAGGAAGGTCCCGACACTGTCACCATCTTGAAAATGTGTTGGCAGCCAAAGAATTTTAAATCCTACCATCAATCAATCGAGGTCAGCACTGATAGCTGTGTTCACAGCCCTGCAGACATGCTCATCTCTGTGGCCCAGCAGAAGGGATGGAGTGAATTCTAAGGCCAAGATGCCTCAGAACACACTCTTGCCCTTTCAAAAAGTTAAGTGTTCAAAGGCCCTAAGAGGGAGGTGCCGATTCCAGGGCCTCTCCTCAGCCTCAGTGTCCCACCCAGGAGGCAACTGGGAAGCCCCTCCTCCCCCCCTGCTCTCACCAGGGCCTGGCCTCAAGCTTGTCTCCATTTTGGAGCCTTACCCCACACTCTGCCTCTGCCTCCACCTCTACACAGCCACCCACGTGTAGCACCTGCGTCTCTTCCTGGCACATTCCATGCGTCTACATCTCCACTTCCCCCTCTAATAGGGACGCGGTCATGACAACTTCAGGGCTACCTGTTTTACATCCACAAAGTACTTTTTCCGGGTGAGGTCAAGTTCAGAGATTACAAAGACCAGAACAGATTTCCAGGAATTTTCTTGGGAGAAATACAGGTTCGACACATCTCAAACACCCTATAAAAATGAGCCCAGGGGTTCAGAGAAGTGGCTCTGTTTCTCTAGTCAGTTCTCATATCGCCCCTGGGTTAAAGGTCTGAGATTCTGGGGTCTCACTACAAACAAAGTAATAAACTAAAATATGACATGCTTTAAGTACCTAAGAAATCCTCTTTACCGTGAGCCTTTGCATCTAATGGAAGATTATCCCACGGTCAGCACCTGCAGCTGCTGCTTCTCACCGTGCGCCACTCTTATTTTCAATAAATAGGGCGCCACTTTCAAGTTCTGATCAGTAATATTCCATAATGGAATATATGGAATATATTGGAATATTATTGGAATAATATATTCCAATGCTCAATGCATATGAGCATTGAGACTTAATGTGTATTTTGTGGGTGGGGGGATGGACACATGCACGTGTGTACCCCTGCATATGGAAACCAGACGTAATACCGGGTGTGATGGTTTGCATATGCTCGGCCCAGGGAGTGGCACTATTAGAAGGTGTGGCCCTGTTGGAGTAGGTGTGTCACTGTGGGTGTGGGACATAAGACTCTCACCCTAGCTGCCTGGAAGTCAGTCTTCTATTAGCAGCCTTCTCATGAATATGCAGAACTATCAACTCCTCCTGGACCATGCCTGCCTGGATGCTGCCATACTCCTGCCTTGATGATAATGGACTGAACATCTGAACTTGTAAGCCAGCCCTAGTTAAATGTCATCCTTATAAGAGTTGCCTTGGTCACAGTGTCTGTTCACAGCAGTAAAACCCTAACTAAGACACTAGGTATATCTCACAATCATTTTCCATCCTATTTTTAAAGAAATGTCACAAAAACATAGAAAAATATTTAAGGTTTTATGTGTATACATACATATATATGCACGTGTGTGCATGTATATGTTTGTGTGTGTATGTATATGTTTATGTGTGTGTATTTTTTTTGAGACAAGGTCTCACTATGCAGTTGAGGTAAGGTTTGGTCTGTTGCTGTGTATTGTAATGCTGAGTGTAGTCCCTCAACAACTGGTCACCCCAGAGAGGAGAGAATCCAAGTAATGGATTCTATATAACCTTGCCCCCAAGTTAACTCTAATTGGTCAACAGAGATGCTAACAGCCGATTAACTGGGCAGAAGAGACATAAGTGGGGTTTTAAGGTTCCCAGGCCTGGAGTCAGAGGAGATCACAAGGGGATGAGGAAGAGGGTGGTGAAGAAAGAAGGCACCGCAGGGTAAGAATCCTAAAATAATGGCCACGTGGGCTGACTAATTAGCGTTAAGTGCAGCCCAGACAAAAACACAGCAAATTATATAATGGGATTATTGGCTGGGAAATAGACGTAATAGCATAGAAGATAGGCATCTGCCCATCTGCCCAGCTCTTGTGCTGATTAAGGCTTGTTATGAATATAAAGGTTGTGTGTGTGTGTGTGTGTGTGTGTGTGTGTGTGTGTGTGTTTTATCCAAGAACTAAATGGTCAAAAGGAGGGGTAGAAACCCTGGATTGAGATTAAATAATATTACAATATTCCTATGCAGTCCAGGAAACCCTTAACTTGCAGAAGAATTAGGAGGTGTGGCCTTGTTAGGAGGTGTGTCATGGGGGGGGGAGCAGGGGGAGGTTTTAAAAGACTCACCCCATTCCCCCGGGTGCTTGCTCCCTGGCTCCCGTTAGAGGTGTGAGTCTCAGATGTCACATCTTCACTTCACCATCATGAGCTCTAACTCTCTAAAACTGTAAGGCCGGTTTAGTATTTTCCAAGTTGCCGGTCCATGGTTTCTCATCGCAGTAATAGAAAACAAAATAAGGCAGTTTTCCTAGGGCCACAAGTACACACAATGTCTCACCTCGCCTGACCCCAACCTTTAAAGTCTTCATTTTGTTCTGGCCAGTGAGATACCATCTTTGTATGTAGCCCAAGAAAGATCGATACAGAAGTACAGAATCTGGAGTGGAAGCAGATCGCCCTGCCGCTGTCTTTGACCTGCTTGCTCACCCAATGCGAGGATGGCTGGGCATGAGCACCCCAGTAATCCCAGCACTGGAGAGGCAAGGAGATCTCAGTGGGTTTGAGGCCAGTCTATTCAACATAGAAAAGCTATGGGCTGCATAGGGAGACCCTGTCTCAAAGTAACGAGAGGTTGATTGCTCTTCACTCAATTAATCTGCCTGTGATGATCCCAACTACTCTGTGATCATTGATGATAAACACCAAGGTGCCCAAGCTTCTTCATAAGAGGTGACAAGCCTGGGGGGCCACTCACGGCATTTCAGCACCGAACATTGATGCCCTCGAACTCATCAGGTCACACAGCATGGAAAATAACAACTTTAGAATTGTCACCCTATAAACATCAGCCTTCAAGGACATGGGGAGACAAAGTACTCAAGTATTTAAATAAATAGGTGTGACTCATTTTTCTTAATGAGAAGTCAGTGTCATGCCTGAACATTTGCTGGCCATCCACTGTGCTGGGAACCGTGAGAAATATATTCACCACGATCTTGATGGTCTGGTACCCTCTGGACACAAGGAAAACAATAACATATTTCTACATCGGGCTTTGGACACTTAAGCAGATCTGGGGGAAATCCCTTGGCATGTATAATTATTATCCAATCCGCTACTCAGGAACTGTCTTTGAAAAGACCCAGTAAGCTGACATCATACATAGCTAAGTGGAAAAACCCAGTCAAACAGCAGCTGAAGGGCAGGAACTGCCCAACTCACAGAAGGAGCAGGGCGCTCCGAAGACGAAGGCCAGGAGAGCCACCAGGTGAAGCAGGTCACAGATTCTGAACATGTCCTAACATCAAATTCTCACCCAACCCTAACTTCCATTCTTGTGTTCCCAGAATCATCTTGGCTCAAAAGCAAATGAAAGCACTAACAGGTTTTTCTAAAGGGCAACTAAAATCGTTTTTTGGAAGAAACAGTGTGACCTCCATTTTAAATAAATAAACAAACAAATAACTGAAGTAACAGCTTTCCTCAGGAGACAACATAGAATAGTTTAGCAAGTAAATTCTCACTGCCACTCCACAGGAAATGCAATTTTCAGACCATGTTAAATTTATAGGCCGCTCTGCGGCTGCCAGAGCATCTCCCTGGTGGTGGTGGTGGGGGGGGCTCATCCTTTGTCTTTATGCAGATCACATCCTCAGGATACAATGTTCTGTGATTACAGAAAGGCTTGATTTGTTTCTAGAGAAAACACCAACTACATTAAAAAAAAAAATATATATATATACATATATATTACCTTTCATAGATTGGAGAAATTTTCTTTGTTTCCAAAACCAAGTAGGGGCTCAGGGATAAAGCGCTTGCTGCTTACAAGCATGAAGCCCAGAGTTCACCTCCCCAGCACTACTGCAAGCCTGGCAGAAAGGCCTGGCTTGCCAAACTGGCTGAATCAGGAAGCCCTGGGTTCAGCAGAGAGGCCCTGCCTCGGCAGCGATTCAGGGAAACATCCAAAGTTAACTTTGGGCTCCACCAACATGCAAATGTGCACACACAGACACATGTGCAAAATAAACCAACAGGTAAATCATTTTAAATTTGAACAATTAAGCCAGGGGAATGATTCAGAAGGTGAAAGAGTTTACCACGAAGCCTGAGACCTACACACACAGACACACACACAAAATAAATAAGTAAATATATATATATTAGTTAAAAGAGCAAGCAGCTTGTGTTGCTAAAGAGGCTGAGGCAGAAATATTGCCATGAGTTTCGGGCTAGCCTGTGTTACACAGTGAGTTGTAAGGCAGCCTGGGCAACAATGTGTAAAAGACTGGTGTGGACATCATGCTGACCAAGTGTGACCCAGGATCAAACCCTAGCTCCGAGACCTCCAAGCCTACCATGGTACCACGCTGACAGTCTATCAAGGGGTAATAACAAACCCAATAAAACAAAACAAAACTGAGTAACTAAATACAAAGTATATTACAAACCTCTTTCCATGAGCCTTTTTATAAAGATCTATCTTGGCTGGAGAAACGGTTCAAGATTAGAGCACTGGCTGCTTGCCCATAGAACACAGGTTTGATTCCCGACACCCACAAGGCAGCTCACAACCATCTGTAAGCTCCAGTTTCAGGGAATCTGACGCCCTCTCCTGGCCACCATGGATAGGCACGACACAAAAGCGATCCACAGACATGCATGCAAGCAACACCCTCATATACATAAAACAATAATAAATCATAAGTTAGTCTTTAGAGAGGAAAAGCACTTCCTTTAGTTTTAGTCCTAAATAAGGACAAGTCTGATAAAGGACCATCCCTGGTAACCCAGTTACAAACATGCAATTCTCTCAGAAAGACTGTTCCACCTGATGACCATCTGAACAAGAAAAGGAAAACTCAAAAGCGAAGCTAAGTGTGCTGGCCGTGCTGATCACTACTGCAGAGCACACATCCCACAGCACCACAGCAGACACGCCCACCAGCGTGGCCCCGATCAGTATCTCCTGCCGGCCTCTCACAGGTGGAGAAACTGCAGCCCCGACTGCTCACGTTTAAACCCAGATCCATCTGCATCTAAAGTCTAGTCTGGATACGGAAGAGCTTCATGCAGAAGAAAGCTGTTCGACAAGACAGAAACTTGGTAACAAGGTCAAGTGACAAGTGATTGCCACCTGTCCCCTCCCGGCCCTGTGGAGCTCCAGGCTCAGGTGCAGGCCACCAGGAGGTTTGGACATGCTCAAAGGAGCTTCGGTCCTGGGAAAGTTAACTCCTCCCTCAGATTTTAACTGCTTCCCCCCCACCTTTTAAGTGTATAATTATATGGATTAAGCACATCCACACTGCTGGGTCATTGTCACCAGCATCCATCCTCCAAACGTCCCTTCCAAAGGAAAGCTTGGTCCCACGGAACACCAGTTTCCATCACCTGAGTAACCGCGTGTCACTTCTGCCTCTATGACCTAACTGTTCCGGGTTAGTAAAACCGTAGGCCCTCTGTGCTTGGCCCATTTCACTCAGCGCTTAGATTCCCAATTAGTCTCTGAGATATGGTCCAGAGAACATACCTTTCAGATGAAACGCACGATAGTAATTTTACGCCCTTTCTCTCAGAGCTCGGGAAGGGAGGAAGAGACAGAGGGGCTACAAAGTCATCCACTATCCTTCCCAGAGACAGAGCCTACTTCTGAGTCTGTTGGCTATCGCTGGCTGTATGCAAACAAACTGTTAACAGTTACATCACCTTGGAACATTCACAGGGGACATCACATCACATTCTTTAACATAAGCGTCTATCAAAATGGCATAAGGCCAGGCATTTCGAAATTAATCCCAAGGTCAACATGAAGGAAAAATAAGGTACTTTAATGAAAACCGGCACCCACCCAGTCTCCTATTACACACATGAAGGCTGCCTTACGTTTCCCTCTGATAGCAGGAAACTGTTCTTGGCAAGGCATCCTGGTATTGTTTAATAGCTAGCGCTGCAGAAGGAAGGCAATACATTCACAAATGTTCATCCAGGAACAAATGTTAAGCAAAACTTTATAAACTCTGAATGCACCCACTGCCCCCCCCCCCACCTTTTCTCTCTCGAAGGGAAACAGCACGGTCGCACTGACGCGGAAAGCCCGCTTTCTTACAGGAATAAAGATAATAATGCCACAGACCAATGAGCTCTAGGTCTTTTTATTGCTGTTGTTGTTTTAATTGTTTCTTTCTTGTAATTCCCTGGTCCTCAGAACCAAGGGAGAAAAAAATATTCAGTGAAATTCCACTCCTTATTAAAAAAACAGCAAGACCTAGGCCTGGTAAAGTGAGGTGATTTACACGGAAGTAAAACCAGACACAGCAGGAGATGACTTGGAGAGAGACAGGGAGACTCTTGTGGATGGAATGCAGGATTTCCTGTATTTATTTTAGTAGAATTAACCTCCAGTTCTGGGAGTCATTTTTAGGAACTGATGCTGACCCCCCCCCCCCCCGCCCGTGGTCATGCACAGTGGCGGTCTGTGTCCATCACACCATCGTTCATAGACTTTTCTGCCCAAATCAGTGTAATGCATTGACTATAAAGGCAACAGGATTTTCCTCAGAGCTTTGCAACATGGGGACCCTATCCCAGTCCCCAACACACACACACACCGTAACAGTCTCCAGCACCATCATCATCCCTGACAGAGTCCCTATCTCTTCAGGAGCACAAAACTAGAGACCCAAGAGTAGCCCACCCAAATCTAAAGCCATGAACTAAAGGAACCTCCCTGCCCTGCTCCTCCCTGCCCTGCTCCTCCCAGGCCTGCTCCTCCCAGGCCTGCTCCTCCCAGGCCTGCTCCTCCCAGGCCTGCTCCTCCCAGCCTGGCTCCCCCCTGCCCTGCTCCTCCCTGTTCTACTCCTCCCAGCCCTGCTACTCCCAACCCTGCTCCTCCCAGCCCTGCTCCTCCCAGCCCTGCTCCTCCTAGCCCTGCTCCTCCCAGCCCTGCTCCTTTCAGCCGTGCTCCCCACAGCTCTGTTCCTTCCTCCTGTCCTGCCCCTTCCTGCTCCTCCTTGCCCTGCTCCTCCCCACCCCCACCCCTGCCATGCTCCTTCCTCCCTGCTCCTCCCTCCCTGCCCTGCCCTGTCTCTGGTTGTTCCCTCCAGCTCCAGCTCTTTTCATTCTTTTCTAAGTAAACTCCCATTTCATCTTTCCAGAAACTTCTCTAAGCAGGAGAGCATGCAGCATGGATAGGGGCCTCTTCACTCGCCTAATAACATAACTGACTCAAATGTTCTTTTATTCTTACCGCGTAAGCCCAGGCTGTCCTGGGCTCTTGATCCTCCTGCTTCAGCCTCCCAAGTGCTGGGATTACTTATAGGTATCATCGGGCTCTATCTTAACTACAATATCTTAACATTCTTTCTTCTTAAGACTCACCCCAGGATCTTCGCAAATAGACATTTTTGGCAAGCTCACCCCTCCCTGACCCCTTCTGTGCTTCCTATGCCAAAGAACGGTAAGATTTCATAAAATAAGCCTCTTCAAAATGGCTGACCTAGATCACCTGTGCTCTAACTTCAAGAAAGACCAAAACTAAACATACCTCAGCTAAAAGTAAATCCAAACGCCAGTACTTGGAGCTGAGCATGATACACAATAGCCTGTAATTCTGCCACTCCGTAAGTTGAGGTCTGAAGAGCAAGAGTTTAACCCAGTTAAGTTGGAGCCAGCGTGGCTACGAAGCTCGCAGGAAGGGGGTTACAAGGTGCAGAGGAGGGAGAAAGAGAAGGAAAAGAAAAAAGGAAGGAGAGAAGTGTGGTGTAGGAAAGATAGATGGAGGATTGCTTCTCAGATTCAGTGCTCCCCTTGGAAACCCTCAGGTCAGTCACCTCCTCTCTGCCTTCTCCTTAGTCAGCTGACAGCAGAGCGGGGTCTGCATACCCAAAAGTTGCAGTGGCATCCGAATTTCCACAATTGACCGGGTGGTGGGGGCGCACACCTGTAATCCTAGCACTCTGGGAGGCAGAGGCAGGCGGATTTCTGAGTTCGAGGCTGGCCTGGTCTACAGAGTGAGTTCCAGGACAGCCAAGGGCTATACAGAGAAACCCTGTCTCGAAAAAACCAAATCCAAAAAGCCAAACAAAAAAAAAAAAAAAAGAATTTCCACAATTTAAGTCAAAACCTACAATCTGTTAAACCAAGAAAGGCAAAAGCATGTACGAAATGTTAATGGGTTTTTTTTTTCCTATCAAAGGTAGTTCTCCCAGCAAGGACTTGAATTTCCTGAACCTTTCTTCCCCTTTCCCTTGCCAATCTCATCAGCTGAGCTCCCACAGGTGGGGCACGGTTACCATGGACACCGGGGATAAAAGACAGAAACCATCTTGGCCAAGAATGCTTGCGAGCATACCTGAGTCCTGGCGACCCTTGTCACGGACAGAACTAACTGCCTTGCCCAGTTACTTTTTTGCTTTGCTCATGAGTTCCTTGGTGTGATACCAAGATTATCGTTTCATTTTTAACAAGCATGTGCTAAACAGTCTATTTTAGAAGTCTCGGAGGCAGTACCAAGCCCAGACCCAAACAAGGTGAGCACAATCGGTGTGCAAGGGACCGGCAACGGTTTGTAAGCGAGGCCCTTCTGAACCAATCCGCTGGCCTGAAAGGGCTCCTCCCCATGTCACGATGCTTCCTCATTTGGGTCTACTTGTGCTTTTTTTTTTTTTAATTTACACTATATTCATTATGTATTTGCTCGTGTGTTCTTTTAAATTTACACTGGGCATATTCATTACACATGGTAGGTATGCAGTGCATAAACATGCCAGGCTCTTGACATAGCCTTCATTTCCTGTCACTCAGGACCCAGAAGAATATCACCCAGTCACACCACCTGATCTAAGGTGGCCCTAGGCCCTAGGATCCCATCACCCCTCTCTTTCACAGCATTTCCTACCAAGATGTTAGATCAGAAAAAAACAGAATCTCTGCCTTGGATAGAGGCCTAACATCTCAAGTGGGCCAGAGATGTTAATCACGTTGGCTAAAGGATCTACGAGGGTGGGCTCACCTTAAGCCAGGCTAAAGAGGCAGGTGGAATTAGTTCTTTAATGAAATACTGTACTGTTCCTTGCCAAAATCCTCACCTCTAATGCAAAGGCTTAGAGACCACAGCCACATAGGGTCCTAAGTCAGCCCACCTTCTAAATCATTCAAAAAAAAGTGAATGTTTCCTTCTCTTCTTAAATCTGCTTTTCTTAATACTTTGGGCTTCTCCCCAAACATTCCTTACTTTCTCTGAAGCCTCCCCACAGGTGGTGCTACCTGTCAACCATGTCTGACCCACACGCCAGCTTACACGGCATGGCTTCTTCCCTTTCTCCTCCATTCCCCCTTCCAGGCAGCAGCTTGCCTTCTCTGGGTTTTCTTTTATACTCTAATAAAATGGCTCCTGGGCTGCTATTTGAGCTCACTTTTAAATCCGTTGATCAGTGAACCTATGAGCACTGAAAGGTGGCCCATTCTTCCCCTATATCAAAGAGAGCACAGTAGCTTACAACTCTCCCCAGCAGCTCAAAGGGTGGACTATCAGAAGACTATGGGCACAACAAACATATGTTCAATAAGCACATGGATACGTGAAGGAGACAGTTTAGTAGTCCTCCCTCTTGCCTGCACAAATGAAGACTTAAGCATTTGGTTATATGGTCTAAGTTAAATAGGGCTTCATTTCAATTCAGTGTGATCTGGTGGTTTTGTTTTTAAATATAAGGGCTATGTGTATGCAATCCTATTTGCTAAACTGAATGTCCTCTGCATTTCTTTTGGACACATTTTATTTCCACACTAGTCACACTGGAGAAGTACAAGAAAGCTGTGTTTTAGAAACAGTAATGGCTTCTCTCCAAACCATTCTAGAATTTAGAACAATAACCAAAAGAGACGACTTATATGTAAACTCATACTGACTTCCTTAAAATCACAGTATATTGCTTTTAAATTCAGAGTGTGGGGGGGGGGGGTTGAGGGGAAGGAGGAGGGAGAGAGGAAGAGGAAACAGAAACAACAGATGTAGAAAATGTGTTCTTTCCAACCCTGGAAACGCATACATAAAGGAGCTCAGAACCATCCCACAGGGATCCACAGACTATGGACACAAGCCAGGAAGAAATGCAGATGAAGATGAAGGGTTGAGGACTTAGGGTGTGAGAACCCCCAGTGGGAGCACGGAGAAGAAACCCCTGGCCCTGACCTGGGTGATTGTGTACACCAGGGACTCTGCAGGTGTGACTCCAGTCTAGCCACTCAGATGCTACCTGGTAAATCCTGACAAATGCAGACTTTCATCAAGTCACACCATAGACTGGGAAGGCAACTCTTGGGCTGGGACCAGTAAGATGTGTTTTCACAAGCCCAGGGGTGGCTCTGATGCACAGTGAGGTGGGCACCAAGTAAGCAACTTCCCGTAGGAGGGCTGACATCAGACAGATGAAAAACGGCCCACTAGGGATGGATGCAGCCAACAGAAGCCCTCTGTCCAATGCCAAAGAATGCATGGCACGTTGTACAAATGGTAGTGTGCAAGCCCAGGGCATGAGAGGCGAGTCAGATCACCAAGGGTGTTGGGTTCAATGCCAAGCAGCTGTACTTTGAGCCTGTGGGCAGCAAGGAGCCCCTGGCTGGGCAGAAGGGGCATGCCCACACCTGCAGAGGATTTTAGAAACAGCATGGAGAAGAAATGGGCAAGCGACCTGCAGAATGACTGCAAACTCTGCAGGGAGAGGCAATGGTGGTGGGAAGAACCTGGAGGCTGTGAGGAACGGTAGGGCTCCACACACAGGCTGGAGCCAAGTGGTGATTTAAACAGCAGAGATGTAGGTAGCAGGACAGCTGTGAAAGAGACTGAGCTGAGACTTGCCCGACACACTGGAAACTCAACCAAAAGTAGGTACGGAGCTGGGGAGCAGAGTGCTTCTCTGCTGGGGATACCATACTGTACTGGAGCCAGTTCCTGAGCTGTCAGCTTTGCTCTCTCAATGAGAGTTCCAAGCAGACAGAGTGGCCACCCTGGTCAGGCTCTCACCACAGGGCACTGGGATCAGCCCCCAGCTTCTGGGAAGCGAAACAGAGATGCAAACCAAGAGGTTATTACTCTCCTTCTGGAGAAGACAAGAGTTGTGGGGAAGGAATTAGAAATAACCTCAGTGTGATGATTTGAGTGAGAATGGCCCCCTGGGCTCATATATTTTAATATTTGGTTCCCAGTTGGTGGAACTATTTGGGAAGGATTAGAAAGCATGGCCTTGTTGGAGGAGGTGTGCACTGGGGGTGGGTGCTGAGACTTTAAAAGCCTACATCAGGCCCAGTGCCTGTCTATTTCTGTGTCTGTCTGTCTCTCTCTCTCTCTCTCTCTCCCCCTCCCTCCCCCTCCCCCTCTCTGTCTCCATCTTGCAGATAAGATATAAGCTCTTGCCCAAGGCTCCAGCGCCAGGCCTGCCTGCCCGCCGTGCTCCTCACCATGATGATAAAGGACTAACCCTCTAAACTGTAAGCAAGGCCCCAGCTAAATGCTTTCTTTTATAAGCTGCCTTGGTTATCACGTCTCTTCACGGCAATAGAACAGTAACTAAAACACTTGGTTTCTTACATTCTCTATAGTCTGTTGACAATATCCCAAACCCAAAATTCCTATTATGAAAATTTAACAGTAAATCTGATCCATAAAGGCTCATTCTCCCTGTAAGAGAGCTCCAAATACCTTTAACAAAAGTAGAAATAAGATATAGTTCCAGGCCACAACGAACAGCCACCTAACGGAGATGACAAGACAGCTTTCCTCTATTTCTATTTTTGGAATAACCGTAAAACAGAGGACAGAGATGTTTCAAATCTCACTGAGAGGAGTCTGCGTCTTTGCTTTGATTTCCAGAAATGATTCCTGGCAGGCAGATAATGTTGTGACCCAATTACTGGATTTTTTTTTTTTTTTTTTTTGGAAGTAGTAGGCACTTAGCTGGGGACGAGCTGGGGGGAGGGGTGCAGAGGGAGGAGTTAAGAGCAGGCACTACCACCTGCCTCCCGCCTCAGAACCTCAGGGTGGAAGGAGCACTGGCAGTCAGGAAGCGAAATAGCAGCTCCCCCTGACCTGCTTCCTGCTTCCTCGCCATTCCCGAAATAGACGGAGCTAAGGAAGATCATAAATATACTCCCAACCCTCTAGGGGAAGACTTGGCAAGGACATAAATTTGGGTCCCTGGGAAAAAGGGATGAAAGACAAAGCTACTGAAAGCCTTAGAATCAAGGGGGTCGGAACAGTGGGAAATACTGATAAAGGGAATAGGGGAAACCTCCAGACAGTTCTTACACCAAAGTACACACAGGGGGCAGTGCTACAATGGGTTCCCCCAAAGTTGAGCTCTTTGGGTCGAAAGGCAAACCTTGGTAAGCCAAGAGTAATGATAATGGTTAAGGCCTCACTGCCTGCCGAGTGGTGGCCTAAGTCCTTATCCCCTATCAGCTCCTGAAATCCTCAGAATCGTGTTACCTACACGCTTTCTCATTTGTAGGTGAGGCATTACATAATTATGGTGTTCAACTAGAATTCTGCCAATGGTGGACACATGGTGACCCCATGACAGGGCAATACCAGAACCCTAAGAGTGGGTGTTTTAACACCAAGCACCGACAATCTCTGCAGAGTAGGTTGCCCTGTGCATTCCCTGTGCACTGGCCAACAGCATCTCTAATCCCTATCTGCAAAAAGGCAAGAGTCAAGCTAAAATGTCTCCAGGTCAAATGTGGACATCTCTGCAGGGCACGTGTCCTCTCCCTCCCCCAACCCCCAAATGCAAAAGCAGATACTGCAGAGGTTTGAATGACCACGGTGCTATATCCAGGGCTCTCAGCAGGAGAGACAGGCTCTGAAAGTTCCAAGGAGCTGAGTGTGGGGCAGAGCCAGGAAAGGGTGGCCTTCTTCAGGGGAGACTTTCACAGGAGCCACTTGCCACGGCTGCTCTTCCATGCAGCACCCCACTTCTGAAAAGAAGGAACGGCCTCCTTTCTCACCACTCCTGCGAACCCCACACGGGCCTCTACAGGACACCCTACCACCGGTGCTCTGGCACGCTTTTCTCTCTTCCTGGACTTGGCCCAGTACCTGACACCAACTATGTACGCAATAAACATTTGCTGCACAAAGGAATGAGCGCGCGGAGCTGAGGTTTCTGGGAGTCACTGGATGCATGTCTCTCTTCACTAATGACCTAGAAAAACATATATGCAACTTGTTTCTTGGGGAGGATCTGAAAAGTTCTGCACTGACAGCAGGGAGAGAGTCTAGGGCTGAGCAGTGCTCCCCATGGTATCTAGGCCCCAGGACCTGAGCACGGCATCAGGCCTCAGCCATGGCTGGCTGCAAATTACACTGCAGTAGCGCACCAAAAACAAAGCAACCCAGGAAACCTAACTTGTGCTAGGTTTCTCCTTTTACCTACAGATGGTACTGCCCAGCCATACACGGTGCTTCCACCTATAGACAGTACTGCAGCCATACACAGTACTTCCACCTACAGACAGTACTGCCCAGCCATACATAGTACTTCCACTTACAGACAGTACCACCTATTTATACATAGTACTTCTACCTACAGACAGTACTGCCCAGCCATACACAGTACTTCCACCTATAGACAACACTGCCTAGACATACATAGTACTTCCACCTATAGAGAGTACCGCCCAGCCACACTCAATACTTTCACCATAGACCATACTGTCCATCTATACACAGTACTCACAGACAATACTGCAGCTATACATAGTACTTCTACCCAGAGACAATACTGCCCATCTATACACAGTACTTCTACCTACAGACAGCACTGCCCATCTATACACAGTACTTCTACCTACAGACAGCACTGCCCATCTATACACAGTACTTCTACCTACAGACAGCACTGCCCAGCCATACACAGTATTTTAACCTATAGACAGCACTTCAGCTATACACAGTATTTCCACTTACAGACAGCACTACCCAGCAATGTAAGACACTCAATGTTGAAGGTAGCCTGGCCTTTGCCTAGAACAAGTCTACTGAACAAACTAAACAAAGACGCTCAAGTTAAGAACACAGTCAGCAGCAAAGAACAAGCACAGTGCTCAGGGAAATGCACCATCTCCCATGGTTTCAGGCCAAGGCCCCAGCAGTCAGAACCTCAAACCAGCCTTGGGCCCGCTGGGGAGGCCCTGAAATCCTCATCCGGTGGCTCAACTTCCCAGTACCTGCATATGACAACTCATCAGCTTCCCCTTATTTTATACAAAAGCGATCTATCCTGGGAAATGCCCAGAGGGCCCACAGAGCAACTTCTAATCCCAATGTCTAAAAAATCATATGAGAAAATGCACCTGGGAGCTACAACCGAGAGAAACTAGCAGTAACTGCCAACAGGCAGATTCCAGTTAACCGTGTGCTTTGAAATCAAATGGGAGGTTAACATTTTTACCTTTTCCCCAAACGCTGAGCTGAAGGAAGTTTAATGGTCCACTGGCAAGAAAACAAGACTTGTGTGTAGGGCCCGGACCAGGCCTCTAACTTTCCTAAAGCACAACTAACTGTCAAATGGGAAATGAGGCTGTACCTCCAAAGAGTTAAATGAAATGCTTCCTGTAGAGCTGCAGGCACACAGCTGGTTCCTAATAAATAAACGTTATCGCTTCATCCTGTCACTTGGCAACCAGTGGTCCCTTCGCATTTACTGAGGGTCCAGGACAACAGGATGGCCACTATACCGCCTATTATAAAAGACCTTAGCTTTCTTATCTCTAAAATGGGAACAGGGCTTCCTGAGGTCTGGATGGCACAAAAGCCACGAGGTTCTGAGCTCAGAGAGCTTCGCAGTAAAGTCGATATTATGATATGATTGGTGAGCTGCCGATGATTAAGCACAGATTGTATAGCTATGTTTGCATGTGTGAGCATGTGTGAACATATATACAGACAGAGGTCAGAGGCCAACACTGTTCATCTTCCTCAAATTCTTCTCTCATTCTCTCTCTCCCCCTCTCGTTTTTTTTTTGAGACAGGGTTTCTCTGTGTGGCCCAGGCTGTCCTAAACTCACTCTGTGATACCACCACCCAGATCTCTTCCTTACTTTTAAAGACAGGGTCTCTGAAGTTCACCTGCTCAGCTAGATTGGCTGGCCTGCAAGCCCCAAGGATCCTCCTGCCTCTTCCTCTCCAGAGCTGGGGTCACAGGCACAATGCCTAGCTTTTTCATGGGTGCTGGGAAATGAACGTTGGTCCTCATGCTTGTATGGAAAGTGCTTTAGTGACTGACACATCTTCTCAGTCCACTAAGCTCAACAGACTTCTAAAGGGTTGCCTGAAACACATTATTTACTATGTTAAGCTATTATTTCAAACCAAAGTTTTTTTTTCCCCCTGTCCTTTCCACAGCCCAACAGTAACCCCACCACCACCAAAAAGGAAAAAAAAAAAGGTGAAAAATAGCCATTTCCGGGAGCCAACCATTCATAAGCTTCCCCTAAGCATCTCCGGCTCATCCTGGAGGGCACAAGAGCACGGGAGCCCACGTGAAGACTATTAAGCAATTCGTGATTCAATGGTCTTGCTTCCAACAGCAATTCCTAGAATCACCATCTCCAAATTGCAAAAGCATGTTGCTCTGCCAGAGAGAGATCTCCATGCAAAGAAACGAATGCCAAGATCCGTCTCCAGGCCTGCCTGCTGAATTCACATTGCCACCACTAGCCCAGTCTGCTCTCCCAGGGCCTCGTCCTTCAGCCTGGCATCCTGCTGGTCATTCTTGGGCTATAATTCAAATAGGGCTCACTAGTTCCCAGGGCACATTCAAGATGAATTCCTTCACAGCTCCTGAGACTCTGGGTGACGCTACATTCCTGGAAGGCCCAGGGGCCCTAGCAGCCCACCCACGAGCTCCATGTGTTGCTCTGGCTTCGCTACTAACTCAATCCCAAGGGCAGAACTGTGCATCTCAGGACCGGATTCCCAGACTTAGCAATTTCATGGACCATTAAGCTGCCAAATGAAAATATTCCCATCCCTTCACAGAAAATTTTTACCCCAAAATTGGAAGGGCATAATGTCAAAGAAAGGGGTAGCTCTCCTCATTTGAACACCAATAAAATCCTGGCTGTAACCTCACTGTTATCACAATGAAACATAAGGACAATGAAGATGCCATTGATAGGCTCTCAGCCCTCAGGGCCTGCACTGTGCTCTGCACAGACACAAACCGTTCACCCCTGCAGTGCCTCCGTGTGAAGAGCCGTTTTCTAGGGTGCTGGATTGGACACGCTACATCCCATTCCGTCGGCGATGCCAAGCCTTCCTTCCCCAGCAGAGGAACTCGCCCTTCCTCTTCAGAACTCTGCAAAGTCGGTCCAGTTGCATCCTCCAAATGCACACTCCTCCCAGCTCAGTTCAAAAGTCTGCATTTTTTTAGTCAACTAAAAATAACAAAACCACACTTCCTCCCACGCCAAGCATTCCTGAAGCAGGCTTGCCAATATAGCTCGAGTTTAGAAACTTCAGGTACTGCCCCACAAGGCAAAATCCTGCAGCGTCCACAGGAGGAAAAGAACACAATGGCTAACTTCCTAACATTCTCCTCGTTAACATAAAAAAAAAACATTTTGCACCCATTTCCATCCACCCTGTTATTTTGTTCTAAGTTCTCTCTTTGTCTCTGTGAACTCAAGCATTTTATATGTCCTATATACCAGGAAATTATACATTGTCATTTTTTTCCTTTAGTTCTTATTTTTTGTTTTGCTTTGTTCTGTCTGTATCTTTTGTTGTTAGTTGGTCAGTTAGTTAGTAAGTTGGTCAGCATGCTAACCTCCTATGCCTTTAACTACATCCAGGCTCCCTGGTTTTGACCTCATGGTGATGACTTACCTCCTCTCCACAGCTTTTCTGTTCTTACTGCCTGCCCTCTCCCCATGTTTGCAGTTCTAGCCTTGTTCCTTGCAGGCATTTGGAATCCTCCAGGCCAGAGGCCCTGATGTCACTGTCCTCTGTAACCACTGTTACTTAAGTGGTGCAGTAACTCTGGCTACCTTCTCCTGCCTCACTTAAAGATTAATGGACCTGAGTTTTGTAAGCATCCTGAAAGCAGCTCGTGCATACCCCAGAGTGTATGCACCCTGGGACAGGCACCCTGGGCCCGCAGGCCCATCACCATCTAGCTGGTACTTCTGCTACTGCAGCAGCCGACTGTAAACACCTGCACAGCCAGGGAAGATGCTCACATCAACGGACAGCGGCAACCAATTCCTAAGGCCAAGAGCGGCACCTCTCATTAAGGTCAGAAGGCGAAGGATAAAACATAGGAAAACTCTGCTAAAATTCTATGGGATAGATGCCAGCACCTGAGACACAGAAGGCCTCCTCTGCAACTGGTAGAGTCTTCTACATGAGCTGGGAGACTAAAAGCAGAAAGTCTCTCTTCAGGAGATGCAAAAAAAAAAAAAAAAATCCGCCGAAGTTTGATAGCCAAGCCTAATCCTGGCTCTACCGCCTACCCAGAAGAACATAGGTTCAGAGTTCATTGATAACAATTATCTTGTAGCAAAAGAAAAACTCAATAGGAGCCAGGAACTGACCAAGAAGGAAGGATGTTAAGACAAAACCAGGGCAGGACAGGCTCTGAGATGCAAAAACCAGCCTTACCTATGCGCTAAATGAATTCTTCCCTCCTTGAATGGCTGGATTATAGACATCACCAGAGGGCGTATCCTACTGCAAATCTCATTCTACGGATGGGGTAACTGGGATTCCAAGAGGTGAACTGACTTGTCCAGGTCACAGAGTGAGCTGGACTAACAGAGGAGCAGGGCACAGGAGCAAAGTCTTTGGAGTCGCTGACTGGTAAGCTTTCTACCAAATCCTACCAGACCCTTAATTACAGAGCCTACTGCTGGGCCTCGGACAAGCCATTACGGCTACAAAACACCCCATCAACACATGTTATCACACATTGTATGCACCAATGACACTTTAACATGGGTAGTTCTGGCTTATCATCTGTCTTAGTCAGGGTTTCTATTCCTGCACAAACATCATGACCAAGAAGCAAGTTGGGGAGGAAAGGGTTTATTCAGCTTACACTTCTGCATTGCTGTTCATCACAAAAGGAAGTCAGGACTGGAACTCAAGCAGGTCAGGAAGCAGGAACTGATGCTGAAGCCATGGAGAGATGTTCCTTACTGGCTTGCTTCCCCTGGCTTGCTCAGCCTGCTCTCTTATAGAACCCAAGAGCACCAGCCCAGGGATGGCACCACCCACAAGGGGCTCTCCCCCCTTGATCACTAATTGAAAAAATGCCCCACAGCTGGATCTCATGGAGGCACTTCCCCAACTGAAGCTCCTTTCTCTGTGATAACTCCAACCTGTGTCAAGTTGACACACAAAACCAGCCAGTACATCATCCCTACAGTTAATTCTATTTGCTAGTACTACACCACCATTGAAAATAAACAAACAAACACAAAGCAGGTTTTAAAACTCAAGACGGAGGCTTCTTACAAGCATCCCCGTTACTTGTAAGGCACGCTGTTCTACTCAGACCTAATCCTAAGCAACAAATCAAAGATGCATCAGAAGAGAATGCTTAGGGAATATCATTGAAACAGTCTTCTCCTGTGTGAGGAGACCTCACAGTGAGCTTGCTAATGGGGTCTGAGGTCTCCACCTCTTAAGGGGTTTTCTTGGATGGGTGGCATTTAAGTCAAGGTACCATCAGCTAGGAAGATGACTCCGTTGGCAAAGTACCTGCCCTGCAAAGGGTTAGGGTTAGGGTTAGGGTTAGGGTTAGGGTTAGGGTTAGGGTTAGGGTGAGGGCCTGATTTAACTCCCCAAGACCTCCATTAAAGCCAGGCATGATAATACAGTATTTCTTCTGCAAGATGAAAAGGTAAAGGCAGGCTTATCCTGCGTGGTTCTCAGGCCAGTTGACCTGGCATGCATAGCAGTCAACAACTAAGACGAAACTTGGTCTCAAAAGAGGTGAAGGTAGCAGGATCTATACCAAGGGATCCTCTGACCATCACATTATGTCATGTGCATATGACTGTACACTGTATAATGTATGTATATACACTGCATGTAAAGAGCAGAATATCAGTTTTGTCATGAAACAGCCATTGATCAAATCCTAGTTTTCTTAACCCAGGCAAGGAAAGCATCACCCACATGATCAGTAATAACTTATACAATATTTTTCTAAACCTCATCCTAAGAGCCTTGTTAGTATAGTGAGTAGCTGTGGTCTCTCAAAACACAAAACTGTGGAATACTTAAGGTATTATATCACAAAGGTATTGTCTATTTTAAAGGTGTGGATAGAAGGATAGTAAGATTCCATTTTCCTTAGATAAATTTAGATATGCACTAATCAGAGTAAGCAACAAAAAGAACACAATTCTAATAATCATCATGGGAAGGGTTTCAAGTGTTGATTCCTGCTCTAACAGAAAAAGAATCCAATATTTGTTTGCTGTTTTCTCCTCTGGCAGGAAAAGCCCTCAGAAAAAGAGAAACATGACATACAAAATAACTGTTCTAAAATATTGTTTGCACATGTGTTCTTGTAATACTGGTCTTTTCTGAGATAATGTTGAAGTCTGTGTTCACACTACTGAAACTAAATGTAAAGTCTTACTCTGCTACATTGTAACATTGTTACATTGTAGCTCCTCAAGCTTTTTGGGGGGGTTGGGGGGCAGGGATAAGTAACAGTGTCAAAAGACAGAAGCCTCACTTGCTCCAGAATAGGGTCCCAACCTGAGTCCTGTCCCTGAGGCTCTGAGCAAGTGTGGTACATGGAATTCTGTTTCTAAGAACTTTCTGAAGGTATCTAACTATCTAACACATCAAGTTCAAAGGGGCAGTAGGGAAGACTTCTTGCACCTGTGACATCCCCCCCGCCCCACCCCCACACTCCACAGATGGGACCACTCCTCTCTCCAGTCACCCTTGTTCCCACATTTCTACCTGTCTGGGGAGAGAGGGATCCCCATCCTGAGGACAAATACCATCTTCCCAAACAGATGCCTTTTCTAAGATTCTGCTAAGAGTCTCTGAATTGGGAAACCCAAATTCTACTTTCAAACTGAAACAAGACAAAGTCTATTGCTAACTTCATAAAGAAACGCCCTCTCGAGAGTCCTGTCTCCGAAAGGTCAGTCACAGGAATTCAGGTACTACTACCACGGATGGCCATTTCAGGGAAGGATCTGTAATATCATGACAAGAAAAAAAAAAACAAGATTTACGGTACCAAATCCTAAAACAACAGATCAGCTGTCATAATTTATTCTTAAGTTGGTAAAATGAAGAAACAAATAACAAAAAGGGCCTGCCTCACAAAGTTTCTTATTTCTTGATATCAAAATGATATTGCTGTTATCGCTTTATGGTGATGCCCCTTTATGACTTTCATTTAAGACATCGGGCACAAGGCAAAGCCAGTGACAGTACTTTTAAAACTGCCCCTTCTAAGGGCTCACTAGACTTTAGACACTGACCTAATTCTCTCCATATGAGCCCTCTCCAAACACTCAGTCCATCCCCAAACGCCTGGGACAGTCATGGCTGTGCAGAGTCTTGCTAGAAAACAGTCCCAATTCTCCATCTGTTATCTCCAGCTTTTTTTAAGCTACACACTCCCTTGGCCTTTGGAGCCTGACCTCCTATTTTCAGATCTCTTCATCAATGGAGAGACCACCAATCATTGTTTCTATGGGACTCCGCATCTTCCCTCCGCCCAGCTAGTTTTCGTCGCACAAATGTCATTTCTGGCGTCTGAGCCACCATTCCTTCCAGCGGGCAGCAGTGGGGCGTTCGGAACCCAGATGACCGGCTTCCCTGATCCGGCCCTCGACACACAGCCATTTTCTAGTTAAAACGCTCTCAACATTGCAGAGGGGACAGGAACTTTGCCCCCTCCTCTTCTCCCGGTAGCTGGGCTCTCTGCAACCCGGGAAACGCTAGCCAGGTCTCTGAGTCTCCAGCAAGAGCGCGCCGCCGAGCGGGCAGGCCGGCCCCAGGGCAAGGGGGCGTGCGCTACCGGTCGCCCGCGCCCACCCGCACTTTGCCCTCCGCAGTCTCCGCCCGGGCACAGCCCTGCGACCCGGTGTCCTCGCCGAGCCCCAGCTCCGGGTGGGAGTGAGGGAGCAATGGGAGTGACGGGGCGAGCCCGCAGCCTGAGCGCCGGCCCTACGGCGCGGGCGCGGAGCGAGCGGGACTCCGCAGCGGGCGGCCGCTGCAGATGCGACGGCAGCTGCTGCAGCTGGGGCTGCGGCTGGGCGACCGGCGGTGACCGCCAGAAATCGAGCGGCAGCCGCGAGGGCACAAGCAGCCAGGCTCGCCGGCTGCCCTGCTCCCGCGGCGCACTCCGGGCCATCCCTCGGATCCCCGGGCTGAAGGCATGGAAGGAAGCGGGGCTCACCTGCGCTGCGCGGCGTTCGATCGGCTCCGGACCCGGCTCCTAGGTCTCGCAGTCCGCTGATCGCCGGGATCAGCTGCGGGCTGCAGCACGCGAGCTTCCTACTTAGAGCAGCACTGGCTGCGGCAACTGAGCATGCCCAGTGCGGCTCCGCGAGGCCCGCGCAGGGAGCAACGGCAGCGAAATTCCACTTCTCCAGGCTTTGGAGGCGGCTGCGCGAGGAAAGGCTTGGAGGGGCCAGGCAGAGCCGGGCGAACCCAGCAAGGCGGGGCCGGAGGCGGAGGCCGCGGCGGAAGGGGGCGGGCCGCGCTGCCAGGGCGACCCCTGCAGGTGGAGGCGGCGGGCTGCGGCACAGCAGGGAGGCAGGGGGCGCCAGGGTGACACCTAGAGACCAGGGTGCGGGGCAGCCCGGGTATCCCCTCCAGGTGGCCTAGCGTCTGTCTGTACCAAAAGGCGGTTTGGGGAACTGTTCTCTTACACGTCTGCGTTCCTTTAGAATGGAACAATATCCCCAGATGAGAGCTGCCCACAGCCTTCTAGGCTGAATGTTAAAAGGTGAAACTTCTGCCTTCTGCCTCCTCATCCCCCCCCCCCACGCCTAGACATATGCCACACCCGAACATTCCTGCAGAAAATCACAGCGAGATAACGCCAGGCAAGAAATACACCTGCGAAAAAGGAAACGCATAATCTACTTGCTACCTGTTAGGCAGTAAGTGGATTTACTGCAGGCACCTGGAGGTCCTTGATTTGTTCTCCACCAAAGCCAAGGGGTGTTAAACTGATGCCTGGGTCAGACTCAGCTGGGAAGGTTGCAAAAGCAGCATGCTAGGCACATTTCCAGGGGATGGTGAGTGGTAGTGCCTTGCTACACAAGCGCCTGGAAGTAACAAATTCCCAGGTGCTGGTGCGGCTGCGATCCGAGGACTAGTCATGAGGACTCTGATATACACAGACGATGCTACCCTACCATCTCCTCTAGAAAGGTAATTCTGAAAATAATTTAACTACTAAGTAATGGCTCTTTTCTAACGCACTCCTCCCTCAGATAATAAACTCAGACTCATCCTCCCTACAGGGAAAATGGGCATTATTCTTTTTTTCTTCACATAGCATGAGTTGATTGAGGTTCCACAAGTTCCCCTTACCACACCTGGGAGTACAAGCAAATCCCAGCCCTGCTTTCATGATGTTTACAGCCCAACAGTGACTGGCATCCATTGACTAGTTTCTATGAAAAGCCGTTTCTGCCCTTTCCATACACAAAGTGTTGACATGTCAAAGAGTTGGGTTGTTGGGAATGGACAGAACGCCATGTGTTGGAGGAATCTTCCATCCTATAGCCTCTTCTATAATCAATATTTTCCTCAGACTCAGCGGAAAGCCAATAAGTACTGCTACATAAAATCATAAATCTATGCAAGTTCACTCTTGGAACTGAGCCTCTGCATCCCAAGGCTGGCCCAACGAGTCCTGCGAACCATGGACAGTCGAAAACCAGGGTTCAAATACCTACTTGGGAAAAACAAACTGTAGAGGGTATTGAGACACAGGCTACTGTGTCCTTCGGGCCCAGGCAGAGGAGGAAATGAGCCCAAGCCCACCCTGTGTGTCCTTCATCGCGGTGATCTCAGCAGGCTAGCACACCAAGTCCCCTTTCCACCTTGATCTCGCAGCCCGCCACCGTCCAGAGCCTACCCTACCACTCGATTCTCCCGGGCTCCCGGGTCGAACCGCGCCTGCCCCCTCCAGGCGGTCTACTCCAGGCAGACGTACAGGAAAACCCGCGCTGGAGTCGGCCGCGGCGGCGGGGCGGGGCGGGGCGCGGCGCGCAGGCGCGGTGGGCTCCAGGTTGGACGGAGGCGGCGCCCTACTCCACACCTGATGCAATCGCCCTTCCGGAAACCCGCAGGGTCTCCAGGATCACCGCGGAAACGCTTTCCCGCCTGCTCCCGCCTCTGCGTCCTAGCCGGGTCGCCTGCTTCCTAGGCTCATTCCCCTGGCGGCCTGCGGGAGGAGTCGGGAAGTCACCTCCCTGCCAGCTGAATACTTAGATGTCCTGATTGTGAGGGGCCGGCTACAGAGCATCCTGCAGCTGCTGAAGGAGGAAACTCCCTCAGTTATTTCCGCGGAGGACTGGCGGGACTGGAACGCTGGCTTGGAGCTCTCCCTTGCTTCCCTCCTGCATCCTACCCACAATTTCTTCTCTGTTCCTGAAAGGGACGTTTAAGGTGGAATGGATTGCCAGGAGCCCTGGCTAGCTAAATATGTAACCGCGCCTTAGCTGGGCTGGAGGATGCCTGCCACCGCACACTCAGGTTATAAATAAGTAATTGGCTTCTCTATACCTCATCGTTTGAGATCACAAAGAAAATCATTTCTCATTTTAGCACCTCATGCAATTTTGATAGCTATTGTGAGTGGGTTTTCCCCCTTTGTGCTGACGCACACATGAACTGTTTTCTTAGGAAATGAACTATTCCAAGAATATCCTGAACAGTTGTTTTTATTGAGTATGAAGTAAACACTGAGTACAGCACGTTAAAAATTACCTCCTGCAAACTCCCATAAGATCAAAAGCCCTACTAAGTGGAGGTGTGGGTGTTTCAAGGAATTTTGGTTGAAAGGACGCTTGCAAGAACGTTATAAAAACCAACACTACATCAAGTCTTTAGATTCCATAAGTATTTATTTCTTCATACCCCGGAGATGTCAATGGCTTCCTTAAAGAGGACAAATTGGTCTACTGTCCTGTCACAGACCAGCATTCCCACAGCACCACGGAGGCTGAACAAGCCTGAACTTCACTGTCAAAAAGCACAAAAGCAAACCTGGGTGACACTGGATAGGGAACTGCTGTCTCCACCAGGAGTGGATTCCCAATCCAGTCAAATCACTGCTGGTTTTGAATTCAAAAGTTAAAAAGTACAAACCAGTGGCAACGAAGAAGGCTCCGCTACTCGTTTCTTCTTAGGAAATCCATTAAGCTTTGAACATCCCTGACCAACAACCAAATGAACCACTTCTGAGAGAGCCAAACACTAGGCACGAAGTGTGTCAGTCAAATGGCAAAAGGGTTTTGTGTGACATCAAGAAGTGTTTGGGGTTGATATTGTTGTTCTTCCTATGGTGTTGCAAAACCCTTCAGCTCCTTCGGTCCTTGCCCTAACTCCTCCATTAGGGTCCCCGTGCTCTGTCAGATGGTTGTCTATGAGCATTCACATCTGGATTGGTCAGGCTCTGGCAGAGCCTCTCAGGGGACAGCTATACCAGGTTCCTGTCAGCAAGCACTTCTTGGCATCAGCAACAGTGTCTGGGTTTGGTGTCTGCAGATGGGATGGATCCCCAGGTGGGGCCGTCTCTGGATGGCCTTTCCTTCAGTCTCTGGTCCACTCTTTGTTTCTGCATTTCCTTTTGACAGAAGCAATTCTGGATTAATACTTTTGAAATGGGCGAGTGGCCCCATCCATCAACCAGGGGCTGTGCCTATTCACTGGATATGGTCTCTGCAGGTTCTCTCTCCCCTTTGTTGGGTCTTTCAGCTACTGCCATCCCTGTTGGGTCCTGGGAACCTCTTGCTTCCCTGGCATCTGGAACCCTTTAGTGGCTACCCTCAGTTCCCCATCCCCCACTGCTACACCTCTGTTCAAATTCCTGACCCTCTGTACTCCTCTCTCCCATCTCTTCCCACACCAATATTAACCAACCAGACCCCCCAAAGCTCCCAGACACTAAACCACCAACTAAAGAGTACACATGGCTCCAACTACAAGTGCAGCAGAGAATGGCCTCATCTGGCATCAGTGGGAGGGGAGGCCCTTGATCCTGTGGAGGCTCAGTGCCCCAGTGTAGGGTATGCTAGAGTGGTGAGGCAGGAGGGGGGGGAGCACCTTCATAGAAGCAGGGGGAAGAGGATGGGATAGGGAGTTTGTAGAGGGGAAACTGGGAAGGGGAATAACATTTGAAATATAAATAAAGAAAATATCCAATTAAAAAGAAAAAGAAAAACGAAGTATTTGGGGGGCTGGAGAGACTGCTTTTCCAGGGTTCAATTCCCAGCACCTGTAATGAGAGCCAATTCCCTCTTCTGGTGTGTTTGAAGAGAGAGACAGTGTATTCACATAAATAACCAACCAAACAAATAAATAAACAGACAAACGAATCTTTAAAAAAAACGGTGTTTGTGCTGACATTTAGGGCTAAAAGTACTTTTTTTTTATTTTTTTTTTCTAAAAGTACTTTTTGGTTATGTGTTGTAAGAGCAGTTTGAGGTGAAACCCAGAGAAATTTAATGATCACTACAAAATATCTGCATCCTCATTTGCTTTAGTAATGATTCCAAATACTTTCACAGTATGAAAACTAAAAATAAAGTTTGGTGTGCTTGTCATAACTTTAATCCCGGCACTGAGGAGGCAGAGGCAGGCAGATCTCTATGAGTTGGAGACTAGCCTTGTCTCTATAGTCAGTTTCAGACTAGCCAGGGCTACTTAGTAAGACCCTGTGTGTGTGTGTGTGTGTGTGTGTGTGTGTGTGAGAGAGAGAGAGAGAGAGAGAGAGAGAGAGAGAGAGAGAGAGAGAGAGAGGAGAGAGAACAAGAATGCAGGTTTGCAATAATATCTAGATAACTCTCCAGAATGCTACCTTTTTATCTTGATGGGTATGTATTTCTTCTGGGAATGATCTGACATTTAGAGATCTGAGAGAATACTTTCCTCATAAGCAAAAAAGAGTGGAGAAAATGTCAAAAGACAGAGGTGCCAAGTCAGAGGGCATCACAAGGTGCTGGGTACAAAGCAGCTAGCTAGCTGGTGAGAGGTTTGTTCATTTGGGGTTTTTGTTTTGAGAAAAGGTCTTATGTTGGCCAGGCTGACCTCAGACTCACAATGTAGCTGAGGCTAGCCTTAGACTCCAGGTTCTCCTTCCTCCAATTCTAGAGAGCTAGAATTACAGGTGTCTGCCACCTGATCCTTACGCTTGTGCTCTTAAACAGAAAAACACAAATATGGAGAAATCGCGTATGATGATTTGCTTTATATAAGACGGTAATCTCAGCACTGAGATGCTAAGACATGTAACTTTCATATTTTTATTCTTATCTATGTATTTATGATTGTTTGCTTGTGTGTGTGTTTGTTTGTTGAGGAAAAAGTCTCACTTTGAAGCCTGGACTGGCTCTAAACTCTTGGCAATCCTCTGGCTTCAGCTTCTTGAGTTCTGTGATCATAGATTTGTGTGTTACCACCTGCAGCTGTTAGGTTTTTTTCTTCTTCTTTTTGTTGTTGGTTGGTTGGTTTGCTTTGCTTTGGGGTTTTTGTTGTTGTTGTTGTTGTGTGTGCACAAAAGCACAGCTCTCAACTCAAATAGAATAAGAGGAGCTAATATATAAGTGAGTGTGTCCTAGGAACAAAAATTTGGGTAAAATGTCTCCTAGGAACATAGATTAGGGTATTTCTAAGCACAATATTCCAAGAAGAAAGCAACTCCATGGAGTTTTTTGTTAACAGAATAAAGAAAGTCATAAATCAAGATATTTTTAAGATCACATTAGCAGAAATATCTGAGAAGCAGTTATAGCAAGATGGGGGATCTGAGCTCTAGGCCTCAGATGCTACCTAATATCATGCACACCCCTTCCATCAGTGGAGGATGGGGTTTTGAAAAGTTACTACATTTCAAAGATTTTCATCTGTCTGTTGGGATGTTAGGTCTAGTACAGAGGCGGGCAAGGAATGAACATTTGGTTGGCTAGAGATTGATTGCCCAAGCGAAGTTATGACTGGGCTGTGGAACTATAACCTTCCAATCCTTCCTCAGTCGCTTAGGTTTTAATCAGTTGCCATCTGTTAATTATGGCCTTAAAGTCAGGCCTGGTCTGACCATCAGTCATGAAGCAGATGGTCCTTGTATCTACCAGTTTCTCAGGGACTCTAGTCAGGTCACTCCAGTGGCCACTCTGTGCCTAACTAGTGGCTCTAAACTGTTCAATAGGGCAATAGCCTGCCCCCACCTTTTTTAAAAGACCATGCTGCCCTCAAAGAGCTCTCCCTGCTTCTGCCTCCCAAATGTTGAGATGAGACTTGTGTGCCACTGTATATGTTAGTGCCATATTGGCTTTTACATCTCAACATCAGCCAGGCATGGTGATACATGGCTTGAATCCAGCACTAAAGGCATAGGCAGATCTTTCTGAGTTCAAAGCCAGCCTGGTCCACAGACTGAATTCCAGGACAGCCAAGGCTACACAGGGAAACCCTATCTCAAAATTCATTATAATTTATCATATCCCACATTTCAGTTCTTCGGTTTTACCAGCCCCACATCAAGTGCCAAGTAGCCTCATGAGGATTGTATTGGATAAGGGACACACAAAACATTACCACCGCCAGCAGAGCAGGAAATGCCACTGGCTACACTGGCTCCTCCTCCCACAGTGCAGGCCTTCCTCTCCTGCATTCCTAGGGGACCACGTCTGTGTGCTCCGCCTACCTCCTGAGGTTCACTCTTATTTTCTACATTAAGATTGTCATCAGAGGTCCTTGATCCATTTGGAGTTGAGCTTAGTACAAGGAGACAAGGATGGATCAATTTGCATTCTTCTGCATGCTGGCCTCCAGTTGAACCAGCACCATTTGTTGAAAAGGCTATCTTTTTTCCATTGGATGTTTTCAGCCTCTTTGTCAAGGATCAAGTGGCCATAGGTGTGTGGGTTCATTTCTGGATCTTCAATCCTGTTCCATTGATCCTCCTGCCTGTCACTGTACCAATACCATGCAGTTTTTAACACTATTGCTCTGTAGTATTGCTTGAGGTCAGGGATACTGATTCCCCCAGATTTTCTTTTGTTGCTGAGAATAGTTTTAGCTATCCTGGGTTTTTTGTTGTTCCAGATGAATTTAAAAATTGCTCTTTCTAACTCTGTGAAGAATTGAGTTGGGATTTTGATGGGTATTGCATTGAATCTGTATATTGCTTTTGGCAAAATGGCCATTTTAACTATATTGATTCTACCGATCCATGAGCATGGGAGGTTTTCCCATTTTTTGAGGTCTTCTTCCATTTCCTTCTTCAGAGTCTTGAAGTTCTTGTCATACAGATCTTTCACATGTTTGGTAAGAGTCACCCCAAGATACTTTATACTGTTTGTGGCTATTGTGAAGGGGGTCATTTCCCTAATTTCTTTCTCAGCCTGCTTATCCTTTGAGTATAGGAAGGCCACTGATTTGCTTGAGTTGATTTTATAACCTGCCACTTTGCTGAAGTTGTTTATCAGCTGTAGGAGCTCACTAGTGGAGTTTTTTGGGTCACTTAGGTAGACGATCATGTCGTCTGCAAATAATGATAGTTTGACTTCTTCCTTTCCAATTTGTATCCCTTTGACCTCCTTATGTTGTCAAATTGCCAGACACTCTGAAGCTACTAGAAAAGAAACTGGGGAAGACCCTTGAGGACATCGGTACAGGGAGAAAGTTTCTGAACAGAACACCAATAGCGTATGCTCTAAGAGCAAGAATTGACAAATGGGACCTCATAAAATTACAAAGTTTCTGTAAGGCAAAGGACACCATCAAGAGGACAAATCGGCAACCAACAAATTGGGAAAAGATCTTCACCAATCCTACATCAGATAGAGGGCTAATATCCAATATATATAAAGAACTCAAGAACTTAGACTCCAGAAATCCGAACAACCCTATTAAAAATGGGGTACAGAGTTAAACAAAGAATTCTCACCTGAAGAACTTCGGATGGCGGAGAAGCATCTTAAAAAATGCTCAACTCCATTAGTCATTAGAGAAATGCAAATCAAAACAACCCTAAGATTTCATCTTACACCAGTCAGAATGGCTAAGATTAAAAATTCAGGAGACAGCAAGTGTTGGAGAGGGTGTGGAAAAAGAGGAACACTCCTCCACTGCTGGTGGGGTTGCAAATTGGTACAACCACTCTGGAAAGCAGTCTGGCGGTTCCTCCGAAAACTGGGCACCTCACTTCCAGAAGATCCTGCTATACCACTCCTGGGCATATACCCAGAAGACTCCCCACCATGTAATAAGGATACATGCTCTACTATGTTCATAGCAGCCCTATTTATAATTGCCAGATGCTGGAAAGAACCCAGGTATCCCTCAACAGAAGAGTGGACGCAAAAAATGTGGTCTATCTACACAATGGAGTACTATTCAGCCATTAGAAACAATGAATTCATGAAATTCTTAGGCAAATGGATGGATCTAGAGAACATCATACTAAGTGAGGTAACCCAGACTCAAAAGGTGAATCATGGTATGCACTCACTAATAAGTGGATATTAACCTAGAAAACTGAAATACCCAAAACATAATCCACACATCAAATGAGGTACAAGAAGAAAGGAGGAGTGGCCCCTGGTTCTAGAAAGACTCAGTGAAACAGTATTCGGCAAAACCAGAACGGGGAAGTGGGAAGGGGTGGGTGGGAGGACAGGGGAAGAGAAGGGGGCTTACGGGACTTTCGGGGAGTGGGGGGGGGCTAGAAGAGGGGAAATCATTTGAAATGTAAATAAATTATATCGAATAAAAAATATTAAAAAAAAAAAAAGATTGTCATCAGAGGAGTTGGAGAAAAGGCTCGGAGGCTGAGAGCATGGACTGCTCTTCCAGAGGTCCTGAGTTCAACTCCCAGCAACCACATGGTGGCTCACAATCATCTGTAATGAGATCTGATGCCCTCTTCTGGTATACCTGAAGTTGGCGACAGTGTACTCACATATATAACATAAACAAATCTTTAAAAAAAAAATTGTCATCAGAGCACCGAGCAGTGTCCTGAAAAGATTAGACTTTGGAGGTAAGGCTTTATTTATTTATTTAAAGATAAAGATAAATTTATTTTAAAGCCTCACCCAATTGAGACCCTTCTCATGACTCTCAGATGGAAGCACCCAATAGGATCACTTTAAAATTATTGCTACTGTGACTTGTTATCCATCTTAGCCTTTCTCTAATCTCACCTTACATTTTAACTTAAAAATTATATTTCGGGGCTAGCAAGATGGATCAGCAAACAGGGGTGTTTGTGGCCAAGCCTGATGACCTTAGTTCAATCTCCTGGACCCCCATGGTGAAAGGGAAGAACGGATGCCCTCTGACCTTCATACATGAGCCATATGGCACACACATGCATTCACACACATAGTAAATTCACACACATTCACACATGCACATACACATAGTAAACACTATTTTTTAACATTCACATTTCATGAGATTTTCACATTAAATTAAGTGTCTTATAAAAAGAGTGTTTCTTTTCTGGTTTTTGTTTCTGTTTTGTTTTTTGTTTTTTCCTGAGACAGGGTTTCTCTGTGTAGCCCTGGCTGTCCTGGAACTCACTCTGTAGACCAGGCTGGCCTCAAACTCAGAAATCCGCCTGCCTCTGCCTCCCAAGTCCTGGGATTAAAGGCGTGCACCACCACTGCCCAGCTGGAGTGCTTCATTTTTATTGAACAAAATCTAGGACCCATAAATAACAAACTAATAAGACTGAATTCTCCATCGTGTGAGCCATCTCTTACATACGAGTGAAAGGAACTCACTGTCATTAGTGTACCCCAATAAAATGCATGGGAAGGCTAGTTGTCAGATAGTTCACCCTCAACACAGAGTGCTATAGGGTAATGCGTGCCTCCCTTCAGATTCTACACTGGTGGGTGGGGACATCTTCTCTTCAGAGCCCCACTATTCAGAACTCATCCATTCAATGGAAGTCTCAGCAAGGAGAAAGGAATGTCTCATCCCCTGTCCCACTCACTCACCCATGATGCTTTGCGGCTCTTGATCGCACGTGCAGGCATCCACAGGCCTCTCCTGTGCTATTCCCTGAGGTTGGGGAGCACTCCCTGCTTTGCCCAGGGCCCACTCCTACCTCCCGCACCTCATCCACCTTTCAAGGTCATTTTCCTCACAGGCCAGTTCTTCCCTGAACCTCCCAGCCGTCCATGCCGCACCATTCTCAGCTGCTCCGTAAACTCCTCCCTCAAGTTTCTTCGAATAAAAGATAATACACACCTGCTTCGATACCTGAGAGAGAGAAAGGGAGAAGCAGGGCAAGTGAACTGCTTCAGTTGGTAAGGCTGCTCACTGCCAAGGCGGACAACCTGAGTTTGACCCCTAAGACCCACACAGTAGAGAGAACCAGTCCTGCACGTTGTCCTCTGACCTCCATACGTGCCCCACGGCATGTGCAAGCATTTGTACACACACTTAAAAAAATAAAGAAAACAAACAGATACTTAATCCTTTTTAAAGGAAATTACATTCTGAAGTCCTATATATTGAACATTATACAAACACAAACTCAATTGAATCTCAGTTTCTAGTAGTGTTTCCTCACATAGGCAAATCACAATTTTATTTCAGAGGGGCTCCTGGGGACAGAAGAGTTTCTTCAAGGCTACCGCAGAGCATAAACCCTTTCTTCTTAAGACATTACTTCCTGTGAGAAATCTCATACAGCCCCTTTCCCAGGGAATCCCACCACACAGGGGTTTTGTTGTTGGTGGTGGTTTTTGGGATTTGGTTTTCTGGGTTTTTTTTTTTTTTTTTTGACCTTGTTGTTGCTTGGTTGTGTTTGTTTGATTTTACTTTTGTTTTAATCCCTGATCAACTCTGGTAAGAAGAGAAAATGAACCAACTGCTTCTGTAGAGTTTTACTATTGAAACACCACATTTAATGCTTGCTTCGGCAGCACATAAACTAAAATTGGAAACACACATTTAGTACATTTTATTAAAATCCCGTTTTCTCGACAATGGTAGTGGATGGCTCTATGCAAGAATTAGTAGAGATTCAATTAAATGTGCACAAAAGCATACAGCGGCACGAGCCAGTCTTACCCCAGGTCACCGGGCACTGTTAATGTAGGAGCTGGCATGTTAATGAACAGACTACGGCTGTGGAGAATTTACATTCTGCTCAGGGCAGTCTCTACCCTGGTTACATGCTATCTCCTTACCCTTCCGGATGCCCCCCACCTTCCCTTATCAACAGAAAGCAGGAAATTCAGCCCGGAGCACCAAGGTGCACATAGGCTCACCATTAATCCTCTATCCAGATAAGGGCAAGAATTTCAATCTTGTCAATGGTGGGAAAACATCTTTTTATTTAATGGGTACAATACAAATCATACCTGGGACCTAGAAAATTGTTTAGTTTTAAATGTATGCGAACATAATTTAAAAAGAAGGGGGGGAATCTGAGACAGAGAGTGTTGAAAGAGAGGGTATTTTAAAAAGAACTAAGAATGGACAGGAAATGCATTACCAGTTTGCTGAGGAACTGAGTCTTCTTGATCAAAGAAAGAACTGATAGTTCCCCTCTCTGTCTGTCCTGCGTTCTAAAGGGCCTCATTACAAAGTCTGGAAAAGCAAAGAAAAGGTGCAGAGATCTTGAATTTGTTTTATTGGGTTGTTTGTTATTTGTTTATAGGATGTTTTTTCATTTTGCCTTTATGGGGAGGGTGGGGTAATGACAGATTCTCTTTATATCTCCCACACGGGCAATCCTCCTGCTTCTGCGTCCTGAGTGTTAGAATTATAGTATGTGTCATCATACACAGCTCCTTTACTGTTTGTTTGTTTGTTAAGAAACTGGGGCTGAGGGCTCGAGAGATGGCTCAATGGTTAAGAACACTCACTGATCTTCCAACGATCCTGAGTTCAAATCCCAGTAACCACATGGGGGCTCACAACCATCTGTAATGAGATCTGATGCCCTCTTCTGGGGTGTCTCAAGACAGCTACGATGTATTCACATATAATTAATAAATAAATAAATAAATAAATAAATAAATAAAAATTTAGTCATTACTGTGCTGGGCAGTGGTGGTGCACACCTTTAATCCCAGCACTTGGGAGGCAGAGGTAGGTGAATTTCTGAGTTCGAGGCCAGCCTGGTCTACAGAGTGAGTTCCAGGACAGCCAGGGTTATACAGAGAAACCCTGTCTCAGGAAAAAACAAAAAAACAAAAAAAAACAAAAAAAAAAAAGAAAGAAAGAAAGAAAGAAAGAAAAGAAAAGAAAAAGAAAAAGAAAAGGAAAAAGAAAGAGAAAAAGAAAAAGAGAAAGAGAAAGAGAAAGAGAAAGAGAAAGAAAAAGAAAAAGAAAAAGAAAAAGAAAAAGAAAAAGAAAAAGAAAAAAACGAACCTGGGGCTGAAGAGCCGGCTCAGCGGCTAAGAACACTGGTTGCTCTTGCACAGGACCAGGCTTTGGACCTCAGCACCCACGTGGTGGCTCACAACTACCATGTGCTTACTGGATTACTCCTGGGGGATCCAATGCCCTTTTGATCTCCTCTAGCACTAGGCATGCAGGTAGTTCGCATGCATACATGCGGGTAGAACACAAATGCATAAAATACAAATATCAATAAATATTTTTTAAAAAGAGAAAAAGATCATTATAGATCTTGCTGTAATTCTAAGAAGCAATTGAGGAAAGCCATTCCAATATCAACCTCTGACCTCTACTCAGGCCTCTCTCTCTCTCTCTCTCACACACACACACACACACACACACAGAGAGAGAGAGAGAGAGAGAGAGAGAGAGAGAGAGAGAGAGAGAGAGAGAGAAATCATTAGTAGTAAGCATCCACTTCTGGGTTAAATGGAAGCCAGCTTCTGAAGACAGGGACCCACCTCATTGCTAGAGCACCTACCTAGCATGCATGAGGTTCAATCCCTGGCAGCCTGTAAACTGTAAGCAGTAGCTCACAGTGTAATCTCAATACTCAGGAGATGGATGCCAAATGATCACAAGGATCTCCTCACCTGCAGAGCCATGTGGACTATATGAGATGAGAGAGAGAGAGAAAGAGAGAGAGAAGCAGAGAGACAGAGAGAGAGAGACAGAGAGAGAGAATGAATATCAATTTTGTCAGAAATAACTGAGAATCTAAAAACTGAATAACTGAATTCAGGCAGAAAATGGTGTTAGCACAGGAAAATAAAGTGTGGTGAAAAGAAATAGTATATAAATGGTATCTAACATGAAGGTTCCATATTAGAAACATTCTTAGTGGCTTCAGACGGGTTAAAAAGAAGACTTCAAAGAGATGTAAAGAGTTCTCCATCCCATGAGACGTTTAAAATTAAGCAGGACAAAGAACAAGAATATATTTTGCAGAGCGCGGTCGTTCCTGACAAGCTGGCAGATTAGCTTGAATTGATTTTTTTCCACCTCTAATTCTTTTGACTATCAGAAATGCTGTCCTTAGGAGACAAATGAGTTTTCCTCTGAGTTTGAATCTTCTGTCTTTATTTTAATCAAATGAGATATGATTTCTCATGAAAAAAGTTTCCAAGTCAGTGACTCTTCAAGACATAATTCTAACTCTTATTTAGACTGTAAAATTTCAAATCCCAGTTAGAGCACCAGTAAACACTATGAATCAGAACCCATTGTCTTCCCCTGTGTACTAGGGAATGTCAGGGAGCGAAGTTCCCAAGAAATGAAAGAGAGGAGCACAAGATAAAACTGTGAGGGCGGAGCATTTGCTACTCTGCTGGTCTCCATGATCTTGTTCTAGGTGCATATGAGGTCTACAAAGTCATCAGAGAGAAAATGTCACTTTCCATTAAAATGATGTCAACAAGTACATTCTTGGATCAGGAAACAGCCTGGTTTTATGTTTCGGGGAGCTTTGTTTTGTTTTATATTTGAGTACCCTATCTGCATATTCACCTATCTGCCAGAAGAGGGCATCAGATCATACTATAGATGGTTGTGAGCCACCATATGGTTGCTGTGAATTGATCTTGGGACCTCTGGAAAAACAGACAGTGCTCTTAACCACTGAGTCCTCTCTCTGGCCCCTCAGTTTTGTTTTTTTGAGACAGGGTCTTAATGTGTAATCCAGGCTAACCTGATATTCATTTATAAAAATCCATGCTTGCTTAAAATTCATTATGTAGTTGAGGTTGGCTGAGAATTCAAGTTCACAGTAATCTTCTCACCTCCGCCTCTCTATCAGCTGCTGGAATCACAGGTGCGAGCTACCAAGCCCAGTCCAGATAGCACTTTTGAGGAGACAGAACATAGTATCATATGCACCTTTAACAGTGGTATGTTTTTATTTCATTTTCTTTATGTGTGCAGGTGTTTTGCCTGCATGTATATCTGTGTACCACATTCACACCTGATAGCCACAGAGGCCAGAAGAGGGCTTTGGAGCCTTTGAGATTGGAGTTACGAAGAATTAAGAGTTGCCATGTGGGGTCTGGAAATCAAACTTAGGTTCTCTGGAAGAACAAGCCATCTCTCTAGCCCAAAATCTTTTAGAATTATTTATTATTTTATGTCTATGAGTGTTTGCCGGAATGTATGTCCGTGCATCACGTGCATCCCTAGTGCCTTTGGACATCAGAAAAGAGCATCTGATGCCCTAGGACTCATAAGCTACCATGCCTAAGCTACGGTGGGTGCTGGGGCTGAACCAGGGTACTCTGGAAGAACAAGTGCTCTTAACAACCAAGCCAGCTCTCCAGCCCATGTGTATCTTATTTGTTGCAAGAAAAGAGTGAAGTTGAAAATGCCCTAGACAAAGCTTTTCTTGGTCTTTTAACCCTCTTAAGCAGCACTTTGCTTGGGATTTGAGAAGGAAACACAAAGGCAAACAGAAAGTGGTCTTTCTCCTTGTATACTTTAAGATTTTCAAAGCACTCTCTCCTTGATAAGGGCTATTGCTTTTCCATCAGGGAAAACCTGACCAGAGAAAAACTTCCCAGCAAGCCTCTTTTAGCCAGCAGCAGTGGTGCCTGCCTGTAACCCCTGTGCAGCGTTTTGCAAGAGAAGGAAGAAGAGTCAGGAGCTCAAGGATAGTTTCTGCAAACATGAGGCCCTGTCTCAAAACAAAACAAAACAAAACAAAAAAACCTCTAACAATCTAGCTAAATCTTTTATGCCTAAATCATATATTTTTCTTGTCCTCATAAATTGAAAGTCTTTTTTTTTTACTCTGTTTTGTCTGTATATTTAAATCTGTGGGGTTGATTTTTTTTGATTGTTTTAACTTAACTTTATATGCATTGGAATAAAGGTGTCAGATCCTCTGGAACTGGAGTTACAGACAGTTATGAACTGCCATGTGGGTGCTGGGAATTGAACCCTAGTCCTCTGGAAGAAGAGCCAGTGTTATTAGCCACTGAGCCATTTCTCCAAGCCTGGGTTGATTTCTTTAAATTGTATTTGCACAACGGTGTGTGGGTGGGCGCGCGCGCGCGCGCGCGCGCGCACGCGCACACACACACACACACAGAGGGGGTGTATTCATTAAGGACTTCATCTACTTTCCACTAGGAGGCATTAGTGGAGATTAAAGATTAAAACTATAGAAACCCAGAAACACCAAAGATTTCTAGTCATCAAGAGAGGATAAAAAATAGGCACAGGATGTATGTAGCTCAGCTGTAGATAAACTTTTGTCCAGCATGGTAAAGCCCCAAGTTTACTCCCCAACAACACAAGCACATGAACACATGCACAAACACGCATATGCATGTGTGTTCATGCACACACACACACACACACACACACACATGCGCACTTCTGAGAGAGGTACTGGACAGACTCCTCTTCAGAGCCCTCACAAATCAGCAACCTTGCTGACACCTTAATTTTAAACTTCTAATTTCCAGAACCATAAGGGAATACATTTCCGGTTTGAGCTATGCAGAACTGTATACTTCAGTGTGGCAGCGCTGAGAAACTCTATTCTTATCTGATAAAAAATATGAATAGATAAATTATCCAGCAATTTTTATTAGTATAAGTAAATATTACTAAACTTCAGAGACTTAAATGTTTCAAAAATAATATTAAATGGGACCTAGAAAAATTCTTTTCTGTGGTGACAATAAAAACCTCCCTAGATTCATGGAATTATTGTACATGCATTTCATTTTGGTGTCGAGTTTTGTAAGAGTCTGGAAACAACCTCCAATTCAGGTAAACAGCCTTCCAATGGGATTTTCAGGAGGGGCCACACAGTCAATGCCTCACAGTTTAATGTGTGATTTCCCCTAGGGATCGGCCTCACACTCTGCTGAATTTAAAATATAATTAACTCTGTTGCCAATGTTTGGGGAAAGTGAATTTAGGAAGCTGCTGTCTCATGGATACAGAATTACAACCTTGCAAGATGAAAAGGATTCTGGAGATAGACTTCAAAATGTTGCCCAATTAATGACACTGAACTATATACTTACAATGGTTCTGGTGGGAAACCTTGTCATGTGTAGCAGACAGTTCATATCCAAACCACAATTTAAAATAAAATCAGAGTTCTTCAAACTGGGTAGCAAATACCCCCGCGCTCACAGACAAGACTTTCCAACAAAGGCAGTAACTTGGATAATTCACTTATAGAGAGAATATCTTGTGTACTGTTGGATGCATCATCTGTCAATTAAAAAAAAACCTATGTCCTATAGGAAAGGGTAGAATAGAAGGTGGGTCATCTGGGAGGCAGAGAAAAGTCTGGGATAGAGTGAGGTATAGGAAGTTTCCCTTGGGGAGATGTGATGAGACAGTCACATGGTACCTAGCTACCTCTAGTCAGAGAAGAGCCGCGCTATTTAGCCGAGGTATGTGTAAATATACTTTGAGTCTGAGTCTTATTTCTGGGAGCAGGGCCTGGGAAGAAGAATCAGACATAACTTTTATAGGCACTTGTTTTTCTCTTTCAGAAAGATCTCACTATGCAGCCCTGACTGACTAGAAACTCATTATGTAGACCAGGCTGGCCACAAGCTCACAGGGACCCAGTTGGCTCTGCCTCAGGAGTGCTGGGATTGAAGGTATGTATCTCCATACCTGACCCAAGGTCACTATCTCCAAAGCCTCATTTTTCATAGTGGTCTTTCTTAAATGTCAGCCTGGGTAACTGCTGGTGTTAGACTGGTCTTGTTGGATGTTAGACACCCAGCTTAGGGGTAGACAGGGTAGGACCAGTCCCATGACAGAGCCACCTCCGGAGTTCCGTGCCTCCTTTTTATGAGCACAGGGGTTTCCATACCCTTCTACTTACAACGCTGAGAAACAGGCATCAAGCGAATGCCACCTGTCTCAACAGCAATAATAGTAAATCTTCTGGCAATACTAATACTTTTATTCGCCCACAAACACGTAAACTATAAAAAAAATCACAGCCTCATTCATCTCGTTAAGACAGTCACTTTCAATAAAATTTTACTTTTCATGTTATTCATAAAACGTGTAACATATTTATAGTATGTCGATTATGTCCTAGAGATGATAACTCACACAGGGTATTTTGAAATGCTTAAAGCCCAAGGACACAGGAAATAGAAACAAAATTTAATTCCAATCTCTATGTAGGGGGGTATTTATCACAGCAAATTGTGCTAGAATGGCCAATAAAAGACTATCAGGCATAAAAACGCATTATACTGAGAACAAATTTTCTAGGAGAAATGAGATGGAAATATGAAATAGTTAAAAGAAACTATACAATATCTTCAAACTGTTAATGGGGAGCAGGCAAAAACATCTTAACATGTGACCCTGGACAGCTGTGGCAATTAATTCAGTTGAACTCGTTTAAAAGGGACTTATTTTTGCTGTGTCTGCTGCACCAGAAGTTATAGCCTTTGCAATGATTTAAACTTATGATGGAAATTTTAGGTATCCAACTAAAATGTCTGAGCGGGAACATGATCTGTGCTACCTCTAAATTTTGGAAGAAAATTATGTTTACCTTTATACAA
This sequence comes from Apodemus sylvaticus, assembly GCF_947179515.1. Taxonomy (NCBI): domain Eukaryota; kingdom Metazoa; phylum Chordata; class Mammalia; order Rodentia; family Muridae; genus Apodemus; species Apodemus sylvaticus. The sequence continues at coordinate 43,674,082 of NC_067482.1, read as the reverse complement.
GCAATGCTAGGCGCCACCCAAAATTTAAAGGACCAACTAACCAAAAAATTTAAAAGATCAAAAGAAAAAAATAAGGTGGTACTTATTCTTCATTATTATTAGTATCATCAGTGTGTGTGTGTGTGTGTGTGTGTGTGTGCGTGTGTGTGTGAATGTATGCACAGTGTGTCAGGAAGTCAGAGGGCCACTTTTGGGAGCTGGTTCTCTCTTTCCATCATGGGATCTGGGGACAAAAACTCAGGTCATCAGGCCCACAAAGCCAGCACTCTTACCAACTGCTCTCACTGTCGCGACAAGATGGCACTTTGTTCTGTTTTGCTTTGACTCAAGTTCTCACTATGCAGCCCCAGATGGCCTGGAACTCACAGAGATCTCCCTGATTCTACCTCCAAAATGCTGGAATCAAAGATGGAGTAGGGAGGGATTCTGCAAGCTCTCAGCCCTTGGAGATGTCTGCTCTCTGCTGGGACAAGGGTCCTCGGAACCGTAACTACATGATGATGGAATGGATATCTGCGTTATAATCCAGTCCCAGTCCCATCGGCTGGGAACTGCAGGGCATGTAAACCTGAACCCTGAATCAAACCACACGCAGCACGTTAAAAGAGAAGAAAGGGCTTGGGGATATACTTCCGCTGGTAGTGGCTGCCTAGCTCGTGGGAAGTCCTGGATTTGATCCCAGGCACTGTGTAAACTGAGGTTGGTGACACTAGCACTCAGGAGGCAGAGAAGAAAAATTTGAAATTCAACATCAGCCTCTGCTACATAATGAGTTGAGGCCAAGCAGAGACATATGAAAACCTAAAAAGGCAATAATAATAATTACAATAATAATAATTATTATTATCACTACCACCACCACCATCATCATCAGAAATGTAAAACAGTAAGGCATGGCTGTTCCTCCAAGGGGAAGACCAGCAACTCCCTTTGAGTGGCTGGTCACAGAAAGCATAGGAAGAGTCAGAGTTGAGCTGACCGCCAAAATGGAGGTCAGCCACCACTCTCCAGCCCTGAAACAATCTAATCAGAACATTCTGGAAAGGTCCTGTTCATCCCAATCACATGTCATGAATGTGGAGTGTGACCTGGAGCCATCCGACGCATGAGGACACCATAGAAACCAAATTGAAACCAGGTCAATTGTCACCCAGCAGAATCTGAAAAGGGGCTGAGAACAGAGCAAGGCTGTGACAGCCACAGCCCCGGCAGCCACCACGGGTGTCTCAGGTAGAGTCAAATGTCCTGTGAACAGGGCGACTTCCTCTTCAAGGAGAGTCTGGCAGCTTTCAGGTCCTGTAGCTGCCTTGTCTCTGCTGGGGCAAGATTTCCCAGGACCATGACTAAATGATGATGTAATTAGTATTTATATTATAATTAAATAGCAGTCTCATCAGGGGTGAACTGCGGGGCACATAAAACTTCTGAATACCCCCACTTTTCAGTCACACATTTGCATGCAGCATCTTGGCTTTCTTCCAACTTAAGGTAGAATGCATCCATTTTACGAAGTTTTCCTAATTATCATGTAAATTTCATTTCCAGGTCCTCAGAGGATGGATGGATGGCAAGGATCTCACTCTCAAAGATTGACTATAAAACATGTGACAAATGCAACTATAAAATTAACATCGGGAAAGATAATTGAACTGTTAATTATTCAGAGTGAGAGTGAGTTAAGAACATTTATATGACCCTTTAAAGACGTCTGGCTAAAAAGGAAGCTAAGTTAATCCAGCTGACACCTATGGAGTACCACAGAATACATTAACCCAGGCCGAGATCCTGCTGAAGAAGCAAGGCAGATCCTTGCTGTGGAGACTTCAAACATAAGCAGGGGACCTAATATATGGAATAAACATACAGATGTCTTACTTATAGCTTTGTTGCTGCAGTAAAGCACCATGATCAAAAGCAACTTGGAAAGGCAAGGTTTATTTCATCTTACAGCTTGCCATCCATTTTCCCAAGAAGTCAGGGCAAGAACTCTATGACAGACCCTGGGGCAGGAGCTGATGCAGAGGCCATGAGGGTGGGGTGCTGCTCATTGACTTGCTCCCCATGGTTTGCTCTGCCTGCTTTCTCATAGAACCGACGACCACCAGCCCAGAGGTGGCCCCACCCACAATGGCCTGGGCTCTTTGCCCTGCAGACTTGCCCACAGGCTACTATGGCGGAGGGATCTCCTCAATTGAGATTCTTTCTTCCCGAATAACTAACTCTAGCTTGTGTCAAGTTAAACACACACACACACACACACACACACACACACCAAGTAGCCAGTACAGTAATGAAGGGCAGTTACAACAGAGCTAGAGAGATGGCTCATGAGTTCTCCCTGCGATTCTGGAGGACCTGCACTGGTCCTCAACACCCGTGTTGAGTTGCTCTCAAATGTCTATAACTCTACCTCCACAGGATCCAATGCCCCCTTCTGGCCTCTGTAGGCACCTACATTCATATGCGCAAATTTACATACAAACACACACAGACACATTAACTAAATAATAATAATAATAATGACAATTACAATAGTACAATTGAAAGACAGAGGAATGGGAAGTTATTTGATCTCCATCTTGACAAAAAGGAGGAGACATTTACTAGAAAGAGATAGGAGCTGGCCGTTCAATACTGAGAGAGATATACAGAGACCCACAAAGACTCTGTCTTTTTAGAGAATGTGCATTTAGTGCATCTAGAACATACAGCCCCACCCCACCCCTTTGGTGGAGGGGGGGGAATGGTAGAAGCTGGAGTTTTACCAATCTGCCATTGGACTCTATGTGTAAGACGTCATTCTGACTGGACCTGTGGGTGAGTGAGATGTAGTACCATCTAGACACTCCCGGAAGACCCAGTATGGGACAGAGATGAAGATATGAACATACAAACATAATGCAAGTGTACCAGTCCACTGAAACTGCAGGAGAGGCCGGAGCCATGCCAGGACTTCTCCTACAAGCTGAGAATACTGCTGTTCACCTCTAGCCCTAGCACCCAGGAGACTGAGGCAGAGGATCGTGGGGGCTATGTACGAGACTCTATCTCAAGAAAACAATTAACCCAGTAATTCAGATGAGAGACACTATTAACCTCCAGAGAATGTCAACAGTTCATAGAAGCAGGCTCAGGCTCGTATTTCTCACATGGATTTCCCTGTCCAGTTTGTAGGACTTCCTCTGACAGCATCATGGATAGCCCAGGATCGTAACAGCAAACTCATATGCCTACTTTACAACAAAGGAAACGGTTGAGCTGGAGACCAAAGACTCCATCAACTGTGTCCCAAATCTCACCACTTGTGCAGGCTCGCATTGCTGAGACATATTGCCTGAGAGAAACGGTTGAAGGAGGGCTTCTCTATTTCCGCTCACAGTTTCAGAGGGTCCCCTTCATAATCGGCTACTCCGGGATGGGCAGAACATCATGACAGCAAAAGCCTGTGTCTGAGCAAAGTTACTCACCTTGGTTGGTGACCAGGAGGCAGAGAGTGGGCAGATCTTTCCAAGCTGTCTGGTTCCATCCATGTCTCCTAGCCTACATGGCGTCACCCACATTCAGGACAAGTCTTGTCCCTTAATTCATCATCTCTGGAAGCCCTTTATAGACATAAGCTTAAGTGTGCTTTGTTACATTCCTAGGTATTTTTTTTTTTTTGGAGGTGGAGGGTGGGGTTCAAGACAGGGGGTTTCTCTGTGTAGCCCTGGCTGTCCTGGAACTCATTCTGTAGACCAGGCTGGCCTCGAACTCCTGACTCTGCCTCCAAGTGTTGGAATTAAAGGCAAGCACCACCATCGCACAGTATTTCTAGGTATTCTTAATCCAATCAAGAGTAACCTTTTTTTTTTTTTTAAACTGGGAGTTCTGAGTATGCTGGAGCAAAGAGTCCACCATGCCTCACAGACAACTGACTAACTGTGCTCCCCTTGTCTCAGAGAAGACAGTTGTGCAGCAAGCAACATGTCTGAGAGCCCTTCCCCAGTAGACACAGTCAAGGTCAGGCTCTGCATTTCCCCTGCCTTGCATTGCTTCCCTATCACCCTCTTTGAAAGGTGTTGCTTGGACTCTGCTCTATCAGTCCATCCAGGAACGCTGGATTCCAGCGCCCACATAACAAGGCAGGTGCCCAGTAGGCACCTGTAATTCCAGTTCCGAGAATCTGGCTCCCTCTTCTGACCTATAAGAGTACACACACACACACATACACACACACACACACACACACACACACACACAGAGAGAGAGAGAGAGAGAGAGAGAGACAGACAGACAGACAGAGACAGAGAGACAGACAGAGACAGACAGACAGAGACAGACAGACAGAAAGAACCAGTATAAGATGACAAACAGAAAGGAAATGCTGAAGAGAGGCAGCGTCTGGGAACCGCAGGTCCCCAGAGAGGCTAGATCCCTGCAGGAGACAGAGAATCTAACTTCAGTGACTCTAATCAACAGTTCCTAAAGCCTGAGTGTCAGTCTGTTTCTCACGATGAGTTCTTTATGCCTTGAGAACTTCCCAGCTCATTCCAGGAGTCACTGGAAATCATAGCATTGGGCCATATCCACCTGGAGTGACAGATAGGCTAGGAAATTCAGAGATAAATATGTTATATTACAACAAATGAGTATCTCTCATGCAATATCAAATGGGGGAAAGGCTACTCCTGAGGGCAGACAGCCAGAGATCTGCAGAATTCAGTGTTCTTCTGTATAAGGCCTCAGAGCGAAAGTTTCAGGAGTCTGGACAGAGCTGGTGATAACTGCTTTGAAGAAGTCAGAGAAACAAGTTCCACTTTAAAGATCAAGCAAGAGAAGGAGGAACTGGAACTGGAGAGATGGCTCAGCAGTTAAGAGTACCTGTTGCTCTTCCAGATGACCCAGGATCAGTTCCCAGAATCCTCGTGAAGGCTCACAACTGATTGTAACTCTAGGGCTGGAGGGTCAGATGCTGCCCTCTTCTGGCCTCTACGGGTACTGCACACAGGGTACACAGACCTATATGAAGGCAAAACACCTATACACATAAAATAAGAGTAAACATATCTTTTAAAAATATACATATACATACACATATACACACACATAAAATAAAGGGGTAGCTCTGGAGCAAGTGTGGGCTTTCTCTGTCCCATGAACACGACCTACGATGGCTTTGGGGACATCCCCTTCTCTGTGGTCATGAGTGAGGGCTTCCTGGTGGCTAAGCGCTACGACCTTCAGGAATCCCAGCAGGTCTCTAGGCGTCTCCACATTTTACACACGGGAAAAGTGAAACTGAGGGAGGCAGAGTGACATTACCAAGGTAATGAGAAAGCGTGTGCGTATCCTCAGCTGTTTCCACAGCCTGTGTCTTCCCCAGTCTGTGTCCCCAGAATGTAGGACGTTCAAAAATAGAGAGATCCAGGAACTCAGCATCTCTGGAATGAAATGTCACTGAAGTCAGAGAGAGCTGGGATCCTGCCTGAATTAGGACATTAACTCCCCACCTCTTCCCGCAATGTTAACAGCACACTTCTGTCCTCTTGCTTTCATGGCTTTTAGTCGAGTGCTCGAAACAGAAAACTCCGGCATCTTTCCCCCATGTGCTGAAGGGCGCTCTCTTGCTGTGCTGTGTGCATTTTGCCCCTGTCTAACCTCCACGGCTTGACATACTGCATAAAGGTAAAGCCAGCAACAAATAAAAATAACATCACAGACACTGAAAAGATCTCAAATGAGACTAAGCAGGTTTTACAGAGCGGGATTCAGAGAAAGTCTCCTTGCAAAGGTTACAGTTTGTTTATTTCTTTGTTAAAAATTTGCCAGGTTCCTTGTATGCAGCTCACTTACCTATAAAATAAAAAGAGTTAAGTGCTGTTTCAGCCTCATAAATACAATCTGAAATCTACAACCTGTGACTTTCTTGGAGAAGGATTGAGGCTGAGTTATCTCCCTATCACATCTCTAACTCTTAAAAAATTGTTTATTACTTTCTTCTTACTCGGCTGAGTTACTGGGCATAAATCTAAGACTCCGAGGTTTATACAGCTGTGATGATTTCTATTCCTCGCTGGCTTGGGTTTTCATAAATCTAGTTCATGTATCAATTAATGTTCACATTGACACATTTCCCCTGGAGTATAAGTTTGTCTCTTGTGATATGAGAGCTATCGTAATTTCTTTTAACTCCTTAAAATACTTTTCCCAGTGGAGATGAGTACCACTGCCAGGTTAGTTAGTAAACACCCTAGAAACTCCGCTGAAGCTCGTGGTCTGTGACATTAAACATGGCATACATGGAACAAAATAGTTGCAAATGGTTCAGATTGCTTTCTGAGACAAACGACGTGAAACGCAATGAGGCTGGGGTATGGCTCAGTGGGTAAAGCACTGCTGAACAAAGCATGAAGAACGGAGTTCTGAGTCCCATAAAAAGCAAATACAGTAATGTGTGTTTGCAATAATCCTAATTCTTCTACAGCCAGATGGGAGACAGGAAAATCTGCAGAAGCTTGTGGGTCAGCAAGCTCGGTGCACACAGTGGCGACTGAAAGACATGGAAGATGAGGACAAACACCTGAAGTTATCCTCTCTGACCACGAACATGGCATGCCACAGGAGTACTGCACACACATGAGCGCGCACACACACACACATCACACACTCACGCACATACAACATATCCCACATCACACCTGCACACACACAGATCCCACATCACACATGCACTCACAAACACACTCATACACTCAACATACACACATATGCACACATGCACACACATCCCACATCCCACATCCCACATGCATTCAGAAACACATACACATATCCTACATACAATGCACACACATACCACATCACATATGCACTCACAAATAGGTACACACATCCCATATCACACACATATTCACACACATGCACACACACACACACACACACACACACACACACACACCACTCAATAACCCCAATGCCATTTTCAGGCTGTCATTTTCTTATTCATTGTATACATTGTCTCCTAGCTTTTGGAACTTGTTTTTCAGTAAGTTAACAACCCTTAGCCCTCTGACCAAACTTTGCAGGTACTAAATGGGTTTACAAGGTAAAACACATGTGATCTCTCATTGATCAAGGTATCTGTGATTGTATCAACTCCATGTCAACTCAATGAGATTCCAAAGCACCATGGACACAAGATTTAGGCATGTCTGGGATTACCTAGCTTAGGTGAACTGAGTTGGGAAAACCCATTCTAAACTGTGGGCTGCACCATTCCATGGATTAGGGTCCTGGGTTGAATTAAAAAGAGAAAGCAAGCTGAGCTCTAGCCTTCATTACTCTTTGTTTCCTAACCATGGATGCAGGTCTGACCAGCTGCCTTCATGTTCCTGTCATTGTGTATTTCCTACCATTATGGACTGTATCCTTCCAACTGTAAGCCAAAATAAAACCTTCCTCCACAAAGTAGCTTCTTATTGGAAACTTGCTCACAGTAACAAGAAAAACAACTTTGACTGCCTGGAGCAGTGAGCCCCAAACTGAATGCCTTGGTCATGTTGTCTTACCACAGCAGCAGAAAAGAATGGAGACAGTCACAGAAAGAGCAGTGTATAAGCTGGTTTATATACTGATCAGAAATCGAGCTGTAACAACATGGCCACTTTACAGAGTCATAGACCAGATATTTTTGCTGCCATTTTACGTATTACTCTGATGGGTTAGGCCAACTAGACCATAAAGCAGGGCTAATGAGGGAGATGACAGGGATTAAGTGAGAACTCTTATGCTCTTTGGGCGAAGTAGGGGCTGGAGGGATGGCTTCGTGAGGAAGGGTGCCTACTGTTTACTGTTTCTGCAGAGGAACTCAGCACTTAACACTAAGTAGCTCACAACTGCCTGTTAACTCAAGTTCCAGGTGCTCTGACGCCCTCTGCTGGCCTCCATAAGCATCTGCACCCATATGCAACAGTCCCACAGAAACACATACATACGTAAAATTTTAAATAAAAAATAAAAGCCGGGCAGTGGTGGCGCACGCCTGTAATCTCAGCACTCTGGGAGGCAGAGGCAGGCAGATTTCTGAATTTGAGGCCAGCCTGGACTACAGAGTGAGTTCCAGGACAGTCAGGGCTATACAGAGAAACCCTGTCTCGAAAAAAACCAAATCCAAAATAAAATAAAATAAATCTTAAAAAAAGAAAATAGAACAATATAGAAATAGAAAAAGAAAGGAAGGCATGAAAATAAAATGGAGAGAGGAAAGCAGAGAGATGAGGACGGGAGAGGAAGACAAACTCAACCAAGCAATGGTTCTTTCTAAAAGGAGTCAAAAATGTGATGGAAATCAAACACAGTTTCTAGAGAAATTGATTTATTTGTTCTGAAGTTTGAAGCAAACTGTGTTGAAGGCAGCTTCTGCCAAACCTCCCACACTGGATTTTTCTATTTGAGAGCATCGGCAAGGTCAAGGTAGAGGCTGGGACTTCTGAAAACACAGTCTCAGTCAAATCTAAGATGAGTCACGTGCTCCTGCCAGGAGCCACATCAGTAACAAGAGGCGACTCGCACTTGTCTGAAAGCAAGCATTTAATCAGGGCTTGCTTGTAGTTCAGACAAAGTGGGGTTTGCCCTACTTCGGCCACTCACAGGTAAAGTAACGCTGAGTAGTTCATTTAGACCTCTGAGGCTTTCCTTTTAACAAACCCAGTAACAGGCAAAAGCCAGTTGGGATCCCAGGTCCACTCCTGTGGCTAAAGGATTTTAGGAAGTTATGTAACTTATGTAAACCTATTTTTCCGACCACACAATGTGAATAAGACATCAAAGAATTGTCTGGAAGAAGAAGAAGAAAAAAAAAGGTACAGAATGTCCAGCCCCGGTTATATAAAACTTTAGAACATGGGAACAGATCTATAAAAACAGGACCTGGATCTGGAAAGGAGGGGGAAATGGACAGAAAGGGTTCCGGGGCCGAGGGACCACACTGGAAATTTCTGAGGTGGTAAAGATATGGTAAAGATGTGGTCCTGATCAGAGAAGGGGCTTACACCCTTATAGCTCTCAAAACTTTGGCGAATGTCACGTGTTCACCAAACACTTACTGCATACAGTGATACCTTTAAAAAAAAAAGCTTTGTTATTTTCAAAATTATGTGTATATATGTGCATCTGTGGGTGTCCTGATTGCTCTTTTTATTGCTGTGAAGAGGCACCACAGCCATGGTAAGTTAACAAAAGAAAGCATTTAATCAGGGCTTGCTTGTTGTTTCAGACAATGAGTCCATGACCGTGGTGGGGAGCATAGCAGCAGACACGCAGGCATAGCACTGGAGCAGTAACTGAACTTACATCTTCATCCACAAGTTGGAGGCAGAGGGATGGACAGAGAGAGAGAGACACACAGACAGAGACAGAGACAGACAGATGAGACAGAGACAGAAAGACAGAGAAAGATCAGAGACAGAGAGAGAGAGACAAAGAGATAGGCAGAGGCAGAGACAGATTAGTTTTACTGTGGGTTTTTTGAATCCTCAAAGCCCAACCCCAGTACCATACTTCCTCTAACAAGGCCAGACCTCCTAATCCTTCCTCAAACAGTCCCACTAACTAGGGACTGAGCATTCAAACACATGAGTCTGTGAGAAGCAAGCTCAGACTACCCTCATGGGTATACTCACATCTGTGCTCCAGGGGCACATCTGCGCTCTGGTGCTCACGGAGTCCAAAAGAAGACGCCGATGCCCTGGAATCAGAGTTACAAGACCTTGTGAGTTGCTCAGCGTGGGTGCCAAAACTCAACTCAGACCCTTTGCAAGAGCAGTATAACAATTCTAACTGTGGAACCATCTCTCTTTAAGAGAAAAAAGAAGACAGAATTTACAAAATACACAAAATAATTACACAAAATGTGCCATAAACAAGCCTCCAGGAACACAGGTTCATTTCTTTCTCCTGCTCTATTTTAGTGAAGGACTACTTGAAATGGTTCTGTGTAACATAAAGTAATAATATAAACATTAAAATTTCATAGCAGCTTTATGGGACAATATTGCAAAGATTTCTATGGTTTAGTTAGGGTATCACCTTTATCAGCCATATCATTATATACAGGAAACCCCATTGTTTATCATAAAAATATGTATGTGGGGCTCCAGAGGTAGCTCAGTGGGTAAGAGTGTTTCCTGTGCAAACACGTGGATTTGAGTTCCCATCCCTACCATCCAGGTAAAAAGTCAGGCGTGGCTGGTTTTATGCCAACTTGACACCAGCTAGAGCCATCAGAGAGAAGGCAGCCTCAACTGAGAAAATACCTTCATATAATGTACTGTGACAACCATGCAGGGGATTTTCTTTATTCATGATTGATGTGGGAGGGTCCAACTTACTGTGGGTGGGGCCATTCCTGGGCTGGTGGTCCTGGGTTCTATAAGCAAGAAAGCTAAGCAAGCCAGTAGGCAGCAGTCTTCCACAGCCTCTGCATCATCAGCTCCGTCTCCAGGGTCCTGTCCTGACTTTCTTCCCTGATGAACAATGATGGAGAAGCTTAAGCCAAATGAACCCTGTCCTCCTGAGCTGCCTTGGTCATGGTGTTCCATCACAGCAACAGTGACGCTAAGACATTTCCTGTTCCTGTGACCCCAGCATTGGGGGGTAGGGCAGTGAAGCTCCTGGCCAGCCAGCCTAGATGAAATGATAAACTTCAGGTTCAATGAGAGAGCCTGCCTGGAGGCAGCAAGATGGCCATCAACACAGGCAGACAATGAAGCCTCCTCTGGCCTCTGCCTGCAAAGCGCAGGATACATGCGTGCGTGTGCGTGCGCGTGTGTGTGAACAGCGTCCGTGTTATTTTTCACAGCTACCTCATGATGTCTCAGAGGTAGGAATTCTGGCCATCATCTAAAAGCAGAAGTGCCAGGATTTCCTGAGGCAGAGATGTGAAAGAGGATCTCGGGATGACGGTGCAGCTTTTGTCCTGAGCCGTTCTGGAGTCTGGCGAGGCTGACATTTTCTGAGAGGGGAAAGATGAAGAAAGAGCAGCTTTGCAGGAGGAGCTGAGGAATTCAGTCTGGAGGACAGCTGTTCAATATCAAACGGGCAATGAGGAATAGGGGGTGGATGCTGGAACGGGGTGTGTGTTGTGGGGTCCAATGGGAGGTACGGACTTTAGGACATGCATGAACATTCAGCATGAACGTTGTGGTGGTTTGAATAGATACAGCCTCCATAGACTCATGTGTGTAAATGTTTGACGATAGGAAGTGGCACTGTTAGGAGGTGTGGCCCTGTTGGAGGAAGTGTGTCACTGTGGGGGTGGGCTTTGAGGTCTTCTATGCCCAAGCTCCACCCAATATGGAGTCCAGTCTCCTTCTTCCTGCTGATCAAGATATAGAACTCTTGACTACTCCAGCACCACGTCTGCCTGCACACTTCCATACTTCCTGCCATGATGAAGAATGGACTGAACTTCTGAAACTGTAAGCCAACCCCAATTAAATAGAGTTGCCTTGGTCATGGTGTCTCTTCACAGCAATGGAAACCCTAACTAAGATATATGTGATATTTAAAACCATGAGCAGCATGAGGTCAAGGACCATATATGAAAACATAACAGAAGAGGTTCCACCATTCAGCAAGATGAGGTGAAAGGGACCTTCTTGAAATAAGGGGTGGCTGCACCAAAGGATGCCACCAAAGAGTGACAGCAAACAGAAGACCCTAGGCATACAAGTGGCCAATAAGTATGGCAACCGATCCTTGACAGCATTGGCCATGACAGAAATACACATCAAAACCAAGACAATATAGGACTCCTCACCCCTCCTGCACCCTGCTCATGTATGTGAAATGGTGTGGCCTTGGGGAGAGAGTTTGATAGTGCCTTATAGGAAACAGAGAGAACAGACAGTCTTCATATGGAGCAGAAATGCAATGCCAGGAACAGCCAGGAACACGGCCAAGAGGCATGAAAGCAAGTGTCAGTTCAAAACTTATACATCAGCGTAAACAGAGAGATCATGCAGGATAGCTGAAAGCCAAGAAAAGAACAAATGTCCACTTTTTGGGTGGGCAGGTGAGACAGAGACAGGGAGAGACAGAGAGGAGAATATACCACTTACACATGGTAGGGGGGGAGAAAAAAATCTGCAGAGACTAAGGGGGAGTCTAGGTGTTGGAGTTAGTAGACATAGACTTCAAAATCAGGTGCTTTACAAATTGATGACGAACTGGGCGGTGGTGGCGCACGCCTTTAATCCCAGCACTTGGGAGGCAGAGGCAGGTGGATTTCTGAGTTTGAGGCCAACCTGGTCTACAGAGTGAGTTCCAGGACAGCCAGGGCTATACAGAGAAACCCTGTCTGGGGTGGGGGGTGGGGGGGGGGGGGGGGGGTGGGAGGTGGGGTGGGGGGTGGTGGTGGTGGTGGAGGGATTGATGAAGAACGGAAGGGCCCCCTTTCTAAAGCCGGCAAGCATGTGTGAGAGAGGAAGTGTCAGAGATCACGAAGTGGGGTTGAAACTCGTGGCTCCTGCAGCGAGGAGCTGTGACAGGCTCTCTTGCCCTCTCCAGGGATAGCAGTTGTTTGCTTAGTGACTTTTCCAGGCTAATTCACTGTTTCCTTTGTTGAGGACTCTAAAGTCCTTGCTTGATTAGTTTAGTGGCCAACAAATACTTGGATAAAGATTTTCGGAGTTGCCAAGAACCAATTAGTCTCCTAGTCTTTAAGTATATTTTGACGTATAGTAGAAACACTTCCCCCACCCCACCCCCAGCCTCGGTCTCCAGACATAGTTCAAACTATTCAAAACCTTGAAGTCCTCCTGCCTCAGGCTTTCAAGTGCTGGGATTACAGGTTTATTTCAATAATAATAATCTCTCCTGACTTTCTACTTATATAGAAGCTCGAGATCAGCTAGAGTCGAAAGCTTAGAGATGGTTTCTATTTTCTCAAGCAAGCATGCAGCTACACACACACATACACACACACACACACACACACACACACACACACACACACACACGGCTTCATAGATCCCAAGCGACACATTGAGATCATTAGAACGCTGCTTTTGCTCAGTTCATTTTCTTTCTCTTCTCTCTTCTCCCTTTAGAGTTTTATTCACGTTTTTTTCCCCTTGAGACCAACTCTCTATGAAGCCCTCTGTGTGGTTGGAATGAGAAACACTCAGTACAGTCTCGGGCATTTGAACCCTTGGTCCCTTGGTGCGATGTCGGGAGGCCTCGCTGGAGCAGCCTTGCTGGAGGAAGTACGTCACTGGGGCCAGCCTTTGAGAGTCGAAGTCTTATTACTTTCTGCTTCCTGCTTGTGGTTGGCGGTTCAGAAGCTCAGCCGCCTGCTCCTGCCACTGTGCTGACTGATACAGCCTTGGCTCGAGTACAAGATGGACTCCTAACTCTCCGGAACTATAAGCCGAAATAAACTCTCCCATAAGTCAGTTTTGGTAAAGATGTTTTACCAGAGTGACAGAAAAGTAAATAAAGACCTCAGTATGGCCTCCCCTTCACCGTGTGACTCCACCTCACAGCACTGGCACTGCAGGTCTATGCCACCATGCCCTCCCAACCTTTCTTCTCCTCCTCGTTCGTCCGTTATTTGTCCAACTGTTGCCCACAGTACCAGCCTGCCACGACTTTATTTCTTCTCATTCTTGGCTCTTGGGCTGAATCACTGAACACATTTCCAGTCAGGCAGCAGTAATGTCGGTTCGTTTGGGTTTTCTCTGAACACCCTCTCCTACACCTGTGAGAGAAGATTTACGCCCTGGGTGCTCTGTCAGTCAAAACAAAGAAAGGTGAGATCTTCCAGGAAACCAGCAATCAAGTTGCTCTTATGGTGAGGTAAATTTAGGGAGATTCTTAGGCAGCTGCCTCCCCGATGCCACCCATATCCCCTGCCTTTTGTGAGGATGGAAAGCCCCACTTGAATGTTTGAGAGACTTGTCGTGAGAACACCTAAACAGCTTTTCTTCACATCACATCTTTAATGGCCTCTTAATTAGCTCTTCCAGCACAGGCATTGATTGTTTTTTTCAAAAAATATTTATTTATTTTATATATGTGAGTACACTGTAGTGGTCTTCAGACACACCAGAAGAGGACATTGGATCTCATTACAGATGGTTGTGAGCCACCATGTGGTTGCTGGGACTTAAACTCAGGCGCTCTGAAAGAGCAGTCAGTGCTCTTAACCACTGGGCCATCTCTCCAGCCCTGATTTTTTTTTTTTCTATTTGAAAATTTTCTCTACATTTTCACTTGTTAGTATGCAAATTTTCATGATATTTGGCACAGTGGCACATGACTACAATCCCAGCATTTGAGAGTCTAAGGCAGGAGGATCATTAATTAGTTCAAGAGGCCATCTTGGCTACATAATGAGTTTGAAGCCAGTCTCCCTCTCCCTCCCTCCCTCTCCCTATCCCCCTTCTCTCTCTCTCTCTCTCTCTCTCTCTCTCTCTCTCTCACACACACACACACACACACACACACACACACACGCACGCACACACACACACACACACACGCACACACACACGCACACACACACACACACCACATGTAATTTTCCTCTATTGATCTCCAACTGGGTACCATTTGTCAACATTCCTCACTGTGTAAGACCACAGGAAAATATGTTTTAAAGCTCACATACTTCAACTACAGGGGTTGTGACTTTAGCTCAGTGGCAGACCCAAGGCCTGGGACTTACTCCTTCAAAAGCACCCCTCAAAAAATGCCAATTATGACCTCATCTATCACACTATTGGCATTTAGATTAAGTGCAGTGCAGTCAGAAGATGTCATCTGCATGGTACCAATTCCCGCAGATCTGTAATGGCAGAGTCAGGCTTTCTAGGCAGGCTCTCAATCGATGTTTGTAAATGTTTCATGTGCACACGAGAATAGTGCGCATCTGCATGGTGCTGAACACTTACTGCCCCATTCTCACCCCGTGGGTTTCCACCCCTTGAGACGGTCTCATGCATTCCAGGCTACCCTCAAGGACTCCAGGTCGCCACGAGTCTCATAGCCCCGCCTGCCTCTAGGTCCGAGTGCTGAAAGCCATGCTCGAGTTAGGGAGTGAAATGAAATCCAGGGCACTCTGCCAGCTAAGCTCCCTCATTTATTCTTTGGGAAAGGATCTCTCACTGGACCTAAACCTCACAATGGGCTAGGCTAGGTAGCCAGAAACCCGGTATTTTATTTTTCCAGTACTAGAATTATGGGCTTTAAAAAATATTATTGTAGCCGGACAGTGGTGGTGATGCATGCCTGTAATCCCAGCACTTGGGAGGCAGAGGCAGGCAGATTTCTGAGTTCAAGGCTAGCCAGGTCTACAGTGTGAGTTCCAGGCTATATAGAGAAACCCTAGAGAAACCCATACATATAAACATACACACAAAATTGTATGTGTGCACATTTATATATGCCTCAGGTAGGTGTGTGTGTGTGTGTGTGTGTGTGTGTGTGTGTGAAAGCTAGAGAACTAGTTTGTGCAGAGGGCCGTGCAGGAGGAATGACAAATGGCTTTAGAACTCTTGGAATGCAGCCCAGGGACTGCCACACCCACATGGGTGGGCTGCGGAGTGGCACTGCCCCAGGACCATGTGTCCTGAAGACTTAAGTTTTTATGGAGGAGCTCGCTGCCCTCGCATCCCTCTGAATCTAAGAACTGTATGAAAACTCTCAGGGAGCTTTACGTACCTCATTGGACAGCGTCTCCGACATTTACAATAATAACGCTGGGCCCCTTTCAGGCACTGCTGCTGGAGCAGATTATAATTCTCTCACTACCCTAGAGAAGAACTTAGAGACACAGATTGTAAGCAATGACCACCGCTCTTAGAAAACATTTGAAAACATGAAGTTGTTAGTGAAGCTAGGTTGAGATGTTTTTACTACTGACTCTGATGTAAAAAATCTTAGGGAACAATTTGAAGTTCAGAAAGGCACGCTCTTATCAGTTAAGCTAGGGACGTTTGATGGTCAGGGAACCAGGACAATAGCAGGCAGCACTGGTTGACGCGAATCTCACGGAGGCTGGACTGGTGATGGTTGGTTTCTTATGCCCATTTTTGCCCTCAGCTTCCTGATATGGTTTATTAAGAATTGCTGATGAGGTCTACATTCTGAGGATTTAAGGTAGGCATGACTGATCTTTATATGAAAGATCAGATTTGTAATTCTTTTAAGATTTTTTTTACAAGATTAGTTCTAAAGATAAATAATAAAATGATTACTTCTTTCTTTCTTTTTAACTGCAAATTGCCGTCTGCCAGTAAGAGAAACAGGCTGAGGAAACTACCTTGCTTACACTTTGTCACTCTATAACACGTTTCTTGGTTATGAATATGTGTGTGTTTTTTAGAATAATTTGTTTTCTTTACCTGTACTATGTAATGTTATTTCTTGTAAAGGCATTAGAAAACACATTGTTTTCCATAATAATTCACTAGAAGAAAACTAAAATGTAATCACATTGTACTTGTATACTGCTTGAAAGATTTTGCTGGAATATATAAGCAATGGAAGAAAAAATAAAGTAAGGAATGGTATGGTGTGGTGTGGTGTGGTGTGGTGTGGTATGGTATGCTATGCTATGCTGTAGTGTGGAGTGGTGTGGAGTGGTGTGGTATGGTGGTGTGGTATGCTATGCTATGCTATGCTGTGCTGTGGTGTGGTGTGCTGTGTTGTGCTATGCTATGCTGTGGTGTGGAGTGGTGTGGAGTGGTGTGGTGTGGTGTGGTGTGGTATGGTATGCTATGCTATGTTGTGGTGTAGAGTGGTGTGGAGTGGTGTGGTGTGGTGTGGTATGGCGTGGTATGCTATGCTATGCTATGGTGTGGTGGGGTGTGGCAGGAACATTGTCTCTTTCTTCCATCAACTATGTGTGTACATATTATGTTTGTGCGAATGGGGGTTGGAACATTGTTTCTTCCATCCACCAGTTGTGTGTGTTTATGTATGTTTGTGTGGAATACTTGGAGTCTGCTTGCTGGAACTTTGTCCTAACTATTCTATGTGTGAATATGTCTATAACTGTCTGTAGGTTCATATGCATATATGTATGTATGCATGCATGCACATATATTTGTGTGTATGAAGTTATTGGACTCTACCTTTTGTTTTCTCCATTCAGAATGTGTGTGTGTGTGTGTGTGTGTGTGTGTGTATTTTCTCTCTCCTTCTCTTTCTTGCCAGGCCCAAGGAGTTAATAGAATTCCTAGTTTTCCGCTGGCTACAGAGAACCCTGGCCGCAGTAAATTAGGCTTTGTTCCCTCAGGAAAATGTCTGCTGAGCAGCTTCTCTGAGCACCGACTGCCTTTGGCTGCAGCCCCTGGAGGTTTCTCAATCCACCCCAGTCAGCGACTCTCGGCACTGACCCCAACAGCTGCCAGTCTTGGTTTACTTACCTCATGGATGCCAAAGCCAGAGAGAGGCATTGGCAACTTGGTAGAGTTAGTTTTCTCTTCCTGCCTTTACCTGGGTCCATATTGAACTGACGTCCTCAGGTTTACAGGGCAAGCACTTTGACTCCCCCAGCCTTTTCCTGTTGGCCCAGTGTCTGGATTTTTCCATGCGTGCTTGAGATGAGAACTCAGGACCTCATCCCTCACTTTACAAGGTTTTTGTTTTGTTTTGTTTTGAGTCAGGGTTTCTCTGGTAGTTCTCATCTCCTGGCTCTTTAGACCAGGCTGACCTTGAACTCAGAGATCTTCCTGCCTCTGTCTCCCAAGTGCTGGGGTTAAAGGTGTGTGGCACCACCACCTGTCTCAGATTAATATTCTTTTTTCTTAAGAATAATATGTAATATATTTATTATTTTTAATATGTAATAATACATTGCATATTATATTTAATATGTAATATTTTCTTAAGAAAATATGTAATATATTTATTACATATACAATATTCTCCCTGTATGTATGTCTGCAGACCAGAAGAGGGCACCAGATCCCATTACAGGTGGTTATGAACCACCATGTGGTTGCTGGGAATTGAACTCAGGACCTCTGGAAGAACCTCTGAGCAATCTCTCCAGCCCCAGATTAATATTCTTAACTGTGGTCAGCATGCACACATATTCAATCATTCTCTCTCTCTCTCTCTCTCTCTCTCTCTCTCTCTCTCACACACACACACACACACACACACACACAATGATGTTTTAAAAACATCTGTGATGCTCACTTGCTCTTTTATAAGTCTGTTCACCTGAGCCGGGGAAGATTGTGCATGCCCACCAGGTGTCAAGAATGGCAGCAGATGGGGCTGGAGAAATGGCAGAGATGAGAGAGAGTCCTGGAAGCTTTTCCAGAAGACCTAGGTCTGGTTTCCAGCATCCATATGGTGATACCCCATCTGTAACTCCAATTCTGGGGGACCCAATGCCTCTCTGGCCTCTGCAGACGATATACACTTAAAAAAAAAATGGCAACAAACCACAAGAGCTTGTTAAACTTGTTAATCCTAACTGTGTGGTTCCAGCAAGAGGCTGAACTGGAGAGACACTCACCTTCCCGGTCCATTCGCCCTTGAAGCAGCACCTCATTACTTCAAGGAACAGATGTGTCATCTTGCAAATGACAGAACATCTTGCAAAAGGACAGAACCCCAAACGGGCTGCAGCACCTGGGATTGGGATGGGGACAGGGAAGAAGGGCTAGGTGTCAGGGAGAGCTGGGCCAGAGAAAGCACAAGGGGACACTGGGTCAGGTGGCTTATGGAGAGTGCTTTCCAAATCTCAGAGTGACCGGAAGAAGATGAAAGGTCTGGAAATGCAAGCGGCCAAGAGAGGCCTGAGCCCTGGACTGCACCTTACTTGAGGGCTGTTGGGGGATAGGGGGCCACGCCTGGGGTGTGAGAGGAAGTCAGCTCACACCAGCAGGGCCAGCCAGATAAACCGGGACTTCTCTGTGGTGTCTTTGTAAATAAATCAACAGGGCTTTCAAAACATTAAAAAATTATATTTATTTGTTTGTCTGTAATGTGGGAGCAGACCTGGCCTGCTATGGAGGAGGTCAGAGGCCGGCTTGTGGGAGTTTTCTTCTTCTACCCTATAGGTCCGGGGAATTGAATTCTGGTTGCCAGATTTGGTGGCAAGCACGTTGCCTGCAGAGCCATGTCACCAGCCCCAAATTCATACGCTTTCGACCAGGATTTGACCTGTATTATCTGTTAGACTCACAGGGTGGGGAGAGTTGATCTGTTTCACCCAGAAATCTCAATTTTTGGTCTATTTGATGCTTCTTTATTAGGAGCACACAGTATTTTTTAGTAAATTTTCTCTTCTACTTTTTTTTTAAGTCATATTTATTAATTATGTATACAGCTTTCTGCCTGTATGTATGCCTGAAGGCCAGAAGAGGGCACCAGATCCCATTACAGATGGTTGTGAGCCACCATGTGGTTGCTGGGAATTGAACTCAGGACCTCTGGAAGAGCAGTCAGTGCTCTTAACCTCTGAGCCATCTCCCCAGCCCCCTTCTTTTCTTTTCAATCTGGCCATATCCAAATGCTTGACGTAGGACCCAAAATAAGCACGTACCTCCATTTGGAAAATCTAACTGGACAAAACAAAACTAAAACTGTGTTTAGTTCATTTACATCTCGTTTGCTCCTCTGCATTTTGTTCTCTGACCATTTTACCTTTTGTCTCAACTTGTTCTGGACTTTTTTTTCTTTTTTTCCCACAAATCCTGATCTCTCTCTCTCTCTCTCTCTCTCTCTCTCTCTCTCTCTCTCTCTCTCTCTCCTTCCCTCCCTCCCTCCCTCCTCCTCTTCTCTCTTCTTCTTCCTCTTCCTCTTCCTCTTCTTATCTCTAATTGGTTGAATTTACAGAGGTTTTATTAACCTTCCTTGTAATGCTGATATGACCATTTCACCTACTTGGCTCTAATACTGAATTTCTTGGCCCTTGCCAGAACAATTAAGGACCTTTGAATATTTTTTTTTATTTTCAATATACTATGTTCCTATGCAGAACAGTATTTTAAATATTAGCTTCTTATTAACATCGTAAAATAAAAACTATTTCACACAACTAATATTTATTTGGAGTTCTATACATGCTTCTTATGAAAACATCACTTTAGCTGGGTGGTAGGGGGCACGCCTGTAATCCCAGCACTCCGAGAGGCAGAGGCAGGCAGATCTCTGTGGGTTTGAGACCAGCCTGGTCTACAGAGCAAGTTCCAGGACAGGCAAAGCTACACCTGTTTCAAAAAACAAACAAAAAGCATGCACACACACACACACACACACAAGCCACATTATTTTAATCACCTTTCCATAGATCATCTGTTGCATTATTCTCTTCCTTAATTCTAATTCACTGTAACTGATAGTAAATGTATTTCCTGTTTATATATACATCTTCCCCTTTGTTTTGAAAGGCAATTGGGATGAATATGGAATTCCAGGGTAGCAGTTACTTTCTCTAAGCAATTGTTTTTTTTTTTTTGAGACTGGATCTCATGCATCCTAGGTTGGCCTCTGGTATGCTGCTATGTACCAGAGAATGAACTTCTGATCGCCCTGCCTCTGCTCCTAGGTACTGGGATTGCAGGATGACATCACTATGCTCAGCTTTGTGCTAGGGACAGAACCAGGGCCTCGTGAGCGCTATGCAAGCACTCTGTGGAATGAGGCACATTTCTAGACTGCTCTCCACCTGTGGGAGATGCTGTCCCACCGGCTTCTGGTCCCTCGTTGCTGCTAAAGTCAGTGATGACGTTTTCATTCTGCTTTCTGCACGGCAGAGTCTAAAAATCTTTTGTTTATGGGGCCCTGCAGTTTCACTACTTCTAAGCAAGGATTCCTTCTTAGTTTCCCATTTTTAGATAGGATGTGGAGGGGTTTGGGTTGGTTGGTTCAGTTCTGTTTTGTGAGACAAGGTTTCTCTGTGTTGCCCTGGCTACCCTGGAAGTGGCTCTGTAGACCAGGCTGTCCTCAACACCAGACATGCCCCTGCCTCTGCTGGGATTAAAGGTATGCCACACCCTGCTATTTTTCCCCTTAATGTTTGTGTATTGATGTTTCACGTGCACATATGTCTGTGTGAGGATGTTGGATCCTTTGAGCTGGAAGTACAGACAGTTGTGAGCGACCATATGGGTGCTGGGAACTGAACCTGGGTCTTTTGGTAGAACAGCCAGTGCTCTTGACCACTGAGCCTTCTCTCCAGACCCCCACATGCTATTATGGTTTAGGTTGCTTCCTATGCTTAGAGCGCTAAATAACCAGACAGGAGCAAGACACTAGGTATCTATACATGGGCTTTCTTCACTGGAAAATGCTTTGTCAGGTCTTAGAACTCAACTACTCAAGGAAATAAAAATCTCTCCCTGTGCATTTATGGATTAAGAAAAACCACTTGCTTATCCTATTCTCACATACTAACCTTCTTATAAAAGAAAACTGACTACCTGGATCAGAAGCACACGTCAGAAACCAATTTTAACTGGCAATTCCCATCTGCCCCATACCAATGATATAAAAAGGGTCTAATGGCCAAAGCTGAGGAATTAAAAAGGACAGTGTTCTCTCTTTATTTGATTTTCTATACATGCAAATCTATGTGAAATTTTAATTCATAAATTAGGCAGAGCAGAAGATTTAATGGCAAAATGAATGATAAAAAGGAATTAATGATAAAAATAGCAATTATAATACACAGCATACAACAGATGTGAACGTACTTTTCTCAGAGTGTCTCATTAGACTTTATTGACCACACTTGGCCAATACCTCAGAAACAGAATGTGCATATCAGGGGAGACCATCACAGATTTAACTTAAATTTTATTTTTCGGTTTTTGTTATTGTTGTTATTGTTGTTGTTATTTGTTTTTTCGAGACAGGGTTTCTCTGTGTAGCCCTGGCTGTCCTGGAACTCACTTTGTAGACTAGGCTGTCCTCAAACTCAGAAATTCACCTGACTCTGCCTCCCAAGTGCTGGGATTAAAGGCGTGCGCCACCACTGCCCAGCACTAAGTTTTCTTTTTAAAAAGGGTTTTAATTTTTAAATTGTGGTGTGTGTGTGTGTGTGTGTATCTGTGTTTGGGCTCCTGTGTAATGCCCTGCCTATAAAGGCCAAAGGATGTCATTGGAGTCCCTGGAGCGGGGGTTGTGAGCTACCTTACATGGGTGCTGGAACTGAACTCAGGCCTTGCTCTTATCTACTGAGCCACCTCTGCAGCCTCATTAACTTAGGTTTTAATGTAAATGGGTCCAGACATTTCTAATCTTCCGCTGCTTGAGGTCCTAGGCATCCCAGAGCTGGAAGAAACCCAGAGGTCATGTGATCTTCATTTCACTTTAGAGGAAACTGAAAGAAGTCAGTTGACCTTATCTACATTCGAACCACTGAGGATAGCCATCTGTTTCCCAGGAAGAACCCAGGACCCACAGGACAGGATCAAGCTCCAATATGTGGCCTCAGAAGACAGATCAGAAGCCCAAGTGCTTGCCGTCCGTGCAAACATGAGGATCTACGTTCATATCCCAGTATCCACATAAGAGTTGGGCGTGGTCATACACTTTCAATTCTAGGAGGTAAAGACAGGACGGTGGTGAGAGTTGACTAACCAAGGAGTCTAGACAAAATAACAATGTTCAAAAAATAAAATGGGGAGTGACCAAGTAAGAAACCTGACATCAACCTTTGGTTCACACACACACACACACACACACACACACACATTCACAGACTCACACACATACACTCACACATGCAAATACACACACATTCACATACACAAACACACAAATACATATACAGAGAGCTTGTTTGTACCAAATATACCTCTTGTTACCTGCTATCAATGTCATTGTGTCTTCTCATGTCCTCAACTCTCACTTTAGGAACTTAAGTCATTTTCCTTCACTGTGGGCAATGCACACGGCCAGTGTACTGGCTGGTTTTGTGTGTCAACTTGACACAGGCTGGAGTTATCACAGAGAAAGGAGCTTCGGTTGGGGAAATGCCTCCATGAGAGCCAGCTGTGGGGCATTTTCTCAATTAGTGATCAAGGGTGGGAAGGCCCCTTGTGCGTGGTGCCATCCCTGGGCTGGTATTCGTGGGTTCTATAAGAGAGCAGGCTGAGCAAGCCAGGGGAAGCAACCCAGTAAGGAACATCCCTCCATGGCCTCTGCATCAGCTCCTGCTTCCTGACCTGCTTGAGTTCCAGTCCTGACTTCCTTTTGTGATGAACTGCAACGTGAAAGTGTAAGCTCAATAAACCCTTTCCTCCCCAACTTGCTTCTTGGTCATGATGTTTTGTGCAGGAATAGAAACCCTGACTAAGACAGCCAGCTACCCTGAACACAAGTAGACTGTGAAGAGCTGGTTAAAAAAAAAATGTTATGTTGTCTGGCTTCAAAAATACATACTTTTTTTTTGTTTAAACAATTGTAAAAAAAAAAAAAATTGAATGAAACTGCTTCGCCTGAAAAGTAGCTATGAAATTGATAGTTTATCTTAAAATTGATCAGATTGTAAGTGTAGAAGAATGTCTTGTCATTGGCCTTCTCCCCCCCCCCCCCCCCCCCGCCATCCTGCCTCACCCAACACGTCGCATGAAGATGAGCTGAGAGCCCGTGGTTGTGTTGAATTTCATCTCTTGCGTTCATCCCTTTCCTTGCTCCACACAGACCTCCGAAGGTAGGAAATTGGAGGCAAATTGACTTTACCATGGGAACTAAGTGCAGCAATTTCTTGGCGTTCTGCATCGTTTTAACTGTGCTATTTTTATTTCTAAAATATCTAGATGTCAGAACCTCACTTCTAAAGAGACATTATGGACTAAGGATGCCAAGCATGTGGTTTTTTTTAAAAAAAAATGCCAGAGAAGGACTTTCAATAATTAATGCCACGCTAATTATACATTCTAGCCAGACTCGGGAAATCTCAGGGTGAGTCCGGCAGATCAGCAAGCTGGTGACCTGCTGCGGCTAGGACACCGTGGGGGTCGCTCAGCATCCTCTCCTCTGCAGCGGAGCTTGGACTGCATCTTCGACAGAAATGACAAAGCCTGCAGTGGTGGGCTCCAGAAAGGAGGTAGGCAAGAGGCTGGAATACAGGAGCCTTGAAATCATATGACCTCTGATACAGACACTTCCACGTGTGACTTGTACAGTCTCTTCGAACCTCAGTTTGCTGATTTGTAAGATCAACGTAGAAATTCAGGTATCAGATGTCAGTACGAGGATTCAGTGGACATAACTGAAAAGATTTTGCTCCTGCATTCCTGCCTGCCTTCCTTGAGACACTTCTGACATCGCACAGAGCCACTCCGCAAATACTTGGGACCATCTGTTCTGTGCTTGAATATCCTTCCTTCTTAAATGCATTGTATAGTCTATGCCCATGCCACTCAACTGGTAAAGGCAAGAGTCCTTTGTCACCCCAGCAGAGCTGGCCTACACTCAGGACTTGTGAATGATTGGCCTAATTTTTGCCAGTTCTATAAACATTAATATCACTTATCCAGTCTTTCAGCTTGCTTTCTCTTGCTGTGATTAACACCATGGTAAAACGCAACTTGGGGAGGAATGGTTTACTTTATCTCCTGACACCCAGGTCATATTCAATTACTGAGGGAAGTCAGGGCAGGGGCCCACAGGCAGGAACTAGAGCGGAGACTGCAGAGAAATGCTGCCTATCGGCTCGCCCGCTCTGGCATGTTCAGCTGCCTTCCTTATACGGCCCTGCCTAGGGAAGGCACCGCCCACAGTGGACTGGACTCTCCTACGTCAAGTAGCAATCAAGCAAGTGTCCCGCGGACATGTTGTCTTAGTTAGAGTTCTATTGCTGGGATAAAGACTATAACCAAAACTTGGGGAGGAAGGGTTTATTTCACCTGAAGGCTTTTTAGTTCTTCATCAGGAGAAATTCAAGGCGAGAACCCAGAGGCAGGAACAGAAGCTGTGCCATGGAGGAACGGTGCTGATTGGCTTTCGCTGTAGGACTTGTTCCGTGATTGCTTTCTCACGCCACCCAGAACAATCTGCTCAAGGTGGCAGTGCTCCCAGGGAACTAGGTCCTCCCACATCAGTTACTCAAGAAAATGCCCTGCAGGCCTGTCTATAGACACCGTGATAAAGGTATTTCTCAACCGAGGTTCCTCCTGCCAGATAACTCTAGCTTGTGACAAGCTGACAAAATAGTGACCAGGATACAAGCTACAAGTCAGTCTAATGGAGCCAATTCCTTACTCTGAGGTTCCCTCTTCCTGGATGACCACTGGTTGTATTACGTTGATGGTGGACGTTAACTATAACACCTAGTATATTTGAGACAGCCAAAGACTAAATGCCCGGGAAGTCACTAATTTCACACACTAAATACACAGAGGTGCAATTTTTTATGATATGAACTATAACAAATGGCATACATGCAATGTGTTGGTACAGGGCTCCAAATTACTCATGCTGTATCAGCAGACATTGATATGCAGGAAATTAGGGATTTATAAAACGATTACAAGTGCCAGGGACTAGACCTGGGACTCGGTCCTCAGGATTGGCTCTCATAACACCGACCTTCCAAGGAAGCACACCTACTGAACAGAGAGCACATAACCATCTCTGCTGTCACCACCACAAAACTTGCAAATGGGCATTACAGATGCAGTTCAGCTTCTAGCTGTGTTCCAGATATTTCTTCTCAACATCTAGGGAAGTAAGGTCCAGACTTGGGATATCAGAAAATACTCCAAGGAGCAGAAGGACAGCCCCTCTCTTATGCACATCTATTGTTAAAATGTCCTCCCCAGGGGACAATGTCTACCCGTCCCTTCCAAAGGCCCAACAACAATTCGAGGTATGATACCAGCAAAGTTAACTCTGAGAACCAATGTGTGTTGGGCTTGCTTACAGAACACTGGGGTTACAGGCAGGGGGTGGACGGCCTTAAAGCAGCCACCATAGAATGTCTACACCCAGCACGGATAGTGGCCTCCCTGCTTCTTCCCTCCCTCTACACTTGCAGCTCCTCCCTTAGGCCACGTACACTTAGGGTAGCATTGGATGCACCTAGTCCAGAGGCGTGGCCGCAGCCTCCAGTGAGGCTGCCCTGAGCCTCCCTAGCCCTCCCCCTGTAAGGGATGTCAACAGTCAACACGTGCAGTTGTGGTAATTTGTAGGCAGGCCCAGCTGAACTCACGCAGATGGCGGCAGTTTGACTTAGGGACCAAGCCTGCACCCATTTCACAGGCTTGCACACAAATGGGAATTAAGGTAAACCAGGACGCTTAGCTGTAAGGAGTCTAAAAGGCATAGCTGTTAGCTCTCCAGCCTCTGCTATTTGAATAGTCACACTGGAGACACGGTTAAATGAAACAGCCTGATGTGTCCACTACAAACTACAGTGGAGCCCAGCAGCAAAAGCCTCGGGGACTCAGACTCCCTGAGGCGGGCCTTCTTCCACCGCCGTCTCTGCCCTGGATGCCTCGGGCGCAGCTGCAGCTGGCCCTTCTGTTTCTTGTGTCTTTTTCTCCCTGCCATGTATTCTTTCTCTCCACCATGCATCCCAGATCATCACTGCCCCAACTCGTTCATTCTCTCGCAAAACCAAAGCCAAACCGAAATGACAATTAAAAAAGAAAAAAAAAGAACTAAACAGACAAATTAAAAAATAAGCAAACAAAACCCCCACACAGCTGGGGAATGGGGACAGAGCCAGGTGGATCTCTGCCAGGCCAACCTAGTCTACAGAGTGAGTTCTAGGACAGCCAGGTCACACAGAGAAACCCTGTCTCAGAAACAAACTAGAACAACAACAATGACAACAACAAAACCCACCCCACTGGGGGGGAAAAAAACCCAAAACCAAAAAACAAACCCAAAACTTACAAACAAGAATTTCTGAGTTCGAGGCCAGCCTCGTCTATAGAATGAGTTCCAAGACAGCCAGGGCTACACTGAGAAACCCTGTCTCAAAAAAACAACCAAACAAACAAACAAACAAAGAAGAATGAAAAAGAAGGGAAGGAAGGAAGGAGAATGGGAGAGAGAAAACAAGTAAGACAGAAAATACCAAAACAAAACAAAAAGTGCGCCTAAAAAGCCTCGGAGCCTGTCTCGTGTTTGTCATCTGCCGGGCATGGGACCTGGAGCTCTACACCCAGGAGCTCTATTTGTGTTTGATATTGTATCTGGCCAGCTTTGATGGACTTCATTGTCCCTGTCCAGTTAGAGGATTAGAGGGAAGCCAGTTGATGTCAATGCTTAGACTCAGAAGGAGACAGTGAACACACGGGTGGCAACACACTGCATGGTGATCTCATTAAAATCTCACTGCGAAGTGCACCAGATGAACTCAGTCTTCAGTTCCTTGGTCCCACATGGAGGAAAGGCAATTGGCTCCTACAAAGTTGTCCTTTGATCTTTGACTTGTGTGTGCATGTGCGCGCGTGCACGCACATACACACACACACACACATATACACATACACACACACACACACACACACACACACACACACACGCATGCACTGCAGTCTCCCTTGACTCTTGCTTCTGGCTACTTCCTGGAATCTGGAGGCTGGTCCAGTCAGGGGAATGAACAGAATTATCTTTAAAACAACAGTGAGCCTGGTGGTGATGGTGGTGGTGGCGGCGGCAGCACACGCCTGTAATCCCAGCACTTGGGAGGCAGAGGCAGGCAGATTCCTGAGTTCGAGGCCAGCCTGGTCTACAGAGTGAGTTCCAGGACAGCCAGGGCTACACACAGAAACCCTGTCTCGGAAAAACCAATAAATAAATAAAAACAGTGAATACTGGATTTCAAACTCTTTTTAGGCCTTATAAATTGCCAGTCGTTTGAGTGACAGTTACAACTGCCACTTCTGCAGGAAGCATGAGGACTGGTGTTTTGTACCGAGTGACAGAAGACAAGAAGCAGCCTACCTAACCACTCTATGAGGGAAACGATGCTACCGGAGGCAGCTGACCCTTGAACACCAGGCCAGATGTGGGGAGGCAGGAACGTGGCATGCTGCTTAGGTGGACTCCTACGGTTAGTCAGCCGCTACATTTGAGTCAGGGAGCACCCTAAAGCATGGCGGCTCATTCCGCAGACCCCAGCTTTCCCATCCGTGATGCAGGGACCAGCCACGACCACCCTGCTGGGGCTGCTGTGGAATCAGCCATGCCTAGACACAGGAAATGGAGAAGAAAAGTGGCCAGGCCCTCTTCTACCTGTGGGCATCAACACTTTTCCAGAAAGCCACAACTCAGTGATATTGTCAAAGCTGTCATTTTTAGGGTTTGGGGAATTGAGAGCCATATAGCTCCTTATACGAAAACAAACAACAAACAAACACAAGCACACTGGCCTCTGGGTGGAGCCTGGGTGCCGGGTGCTGTGGCATTCCCTTGTGTTTCCTCTGGGGGTACCCTGGACCTTTACCTTGGCCTTTCCACTGTGGCCCTGACCTTGAAAACCTGCAGGAATCAAGGCAATGGGGGTGGATTTGGAGCTAGAGTGGGGGAGGGTTGAAAAAGTCTTTGCCCTTCCCCCCAGAAAGTCTCTGTCTAGTGGTAACCTGGACAGTTTTCTTTCATAGTAATGTTTATAATTAAAATGAAACACATTGAGAGAGAGAGAGAGAGAGAGAGAGAGAGAGAGAGAGAGAGAAGTCACTTTGGGCTTGGCAGCTTCTCAAATTACGAATACATTTCCCTAACTGAATACAAGCCCACAGCTTCAGGGTTTTGGCGCCGATTGACAGCACTAAATAATTTCTGTGCTCAGAGACATACAGCACGATCTTCGGGAAGCCAGGCAACAAAGAAGAAAAAAAATTATTTCAAACTAAAACCCAAATTACGACACACTGAGCAGCTGCACTCTGAAGAGAAAAATCCTGAAGATCCGACATCATCGATAACAAGGAACAAAAAGGCAGATTGTTAAGCTACGTTGTAGAAACACATAACTCTATTATATTTTATGGGCTAGCTATGAATGACCTGAAAATGAAATGAAGAGAAACAATTTTGTTAAAAATGATGTAAAGATAACAAAATACCTGAAATTGACAAACGAAACCCAACACTTGTACACTGAAAATGACAAAGTGGGGGGAGGGGTGGAGAGATGGCTCTGCAGGTAAAAGTGCTCATTCAGAGATCACACAAAATTCAGTTCCTAGCATCCATACTGGGCAGTTCACAAGCAATGGTAAGGGCAGGTCCAGGGAACGTGATGCTCTCATGGTGAAACCAGTTCTAGGGTCAGGAACTCTGAGGCTTCTGCACCTCTGCTGGTCCCAAGTAGAGACCTGTGAGAATGGACTGTACTTCAAAGGCACACCCTCTTGTACAGCAATGCCAACTACTGATTTGAAAGTGACAGGGCTTGGTAGGCCCTCTAGTGTGAAGACAAGGGCAGTGCAGCAACAACGGATTGGCGTCCAACCTCGAACTAGAGCGCCATCTACTGCTGAGGCCGCAGCAGTGACCACGGCCTCAAAGAAAAAGCCTTCTATCCCTAGAAGGATAGACCTGGAGTCAGGTGACAAAGAAGAGAAATAAATATCAACTCTTCGACACGCAGATGTCATTGGACATGCCAGCAAACACAAACTTTAAAGAAACCATGACCTCATCTAATGGACATCTGAAACTGACCACCAAGGAACTGATACTTGAAATCTCAGATGGATTTTTTTAAAGATCTATTTATTTTATGGATGTTTTGTCTTCACATACATCCAACACACCAAAAGAGGGCATCATATCCCATAGACCTACATTTCTAGATGGTTGTGAGCCACCATGTAGGTGCTGGGAATTGAACTCGGGACCTCTGGAAGAATGGTTAGTGTTCTTAAACATTGAGCCATCATCTCTGTAGCCTCCTCTGATGAAGAATTTAAAGTTGCTATTTTTAAGGAATCTCAATAGACTTCAAGAAAAACACCAAGGAACAGTTTTATTCTCCATCAATGCCACAAACAGGGAGATAGAAGAAACTTTAAAGCAATGAAGATCCTTGTTCTAAAAAAAAAAAAAAAAAGACAAATGTTCACAATAAAGTGAAAACCACAGCAGAAGCTGTCTTTAGCTTCTGTTTCTTCTTGTCAGGACAAAACAGCCTGGCAAAGCAACTTAACGGAAGAAGGTTTATTCTGTCTCTCAGCTCACGGTACAGTGCATCACGTGAGGAAGTCAAGGGGCTTGCAGCGATTGGTCAGGAAGCATCAACAGTCAGGAAGCAGAGAGAAATGAATGCCCGCTGCTGTTCAGCTGGATTTCTCCATTTTATGCCGTCCAGGATCCCCTGGGCGAGTCAAGCTATGCGGTTTTTCCGCATCAGTTAAGACAATCGAGACCGTCCTTCACAAGCACAGCTAGGCACCGTCTTCTCCGTGATTCCAGATTCTACTGAGTTGACAGTTAACACTGATCATCAAGAAGAAGAAGGTGTCTGAATAGAAAGTAAAAGATTTTTACTTTAATTTGAAAGTAGAGAAAGGCCCAAGGAAAGTCATTATTCAAGATAAGGGAGTCAATCAGCAATCAGTAATCAGGGATTACTATAAATGTATGTGCACCCAATAGCAGATCATAGGGATATGCAGGCGGAGCACTGATCAACAGAGGAGAGTTACAGTAGAAGATGTAGTGTGGGATGGTGTAACTCCATTCAGCAATGGACAGACTGCCCAGGCTGAAAACCAGCAAACGGCAAAGTTTCATTAAACTGTGTCCTAGACCAAATGGGCATAGCAACAGATCTCCACAGAACATTCCATCTGGTAGCTGCCAAAGACATATTCTTCCCATCAGTGCTTGCCACATCCTCCCAGCCAGATCATATAACAGACTGCTACACAGGTCTCCCCACAGTGCTCAGAAGTGAGATTACGCTGAATGTCTGCAAGGAAAGCTTTAGAAACCACACTGACGTACGCCAGGCATATAATACGCACCTAGACCACCAGCAGGTTAGTGAAGAAAAATAAGCCACAAAATATCCTCAAGCAGATCCGTAACACACCAATGCCTACGGACGGCAGCGGGAACCATGCAGAGACAGTAGAGTCACCACAGAGCCTCTGCCACATGAGCAGTGCGTGAGCTCAAATAAATAACCATCTAGCATCTTAAGGGCATGAAAAAAAATCAGATCCAAAATCAGAAGGAAGATAATTATATCAGAGTGAAAATAAATGAAACAGTAACTAAAAACAAAACAAAAACCCCCCAAAACTCAAAAAATAAAAAAATAAACCAAATCATTTTTTAAAAATACATAATAAATTCAGGCAGTGGTGGTGCACGCCTGTAATCCCAGCACTCTGGGAGGCAGAGGCAGGTGGATTACTGAGTTCAAGGCCAGCCTGGTCTACAGAGTGAGTTCCAGGACAGCCAGGGAAAAACCCTGTCTCGAAAAGACCAAATCCAAAAAACAAAACAAAACAAAAAACACATAATAAATTGACAAACTCACCTACATTAACAAAGGAAACAAAGACTACAAGTAAAATCAGAGATAAAATGGGAACATTATAACTGACATCACAGAAACATAAAGGATCATTAAATGATTATTTGCCAACAAATTTGATAACCTAGAAGAAATTGACAAGTTCTTTGGAAACGTTTGCCATAATTGATGTATCTTTCTTTCTCTCTTTTCTTTTCTTTTCTTTTTCTTTTCTTTCCCTTTCTTCCCTCCCTCCTTCCTCACCTCCCTTCTCTTTCTTTCTTTCTTTCTTTCTTTCTTTCTTTCTTTCTTTCTTTCTTTCTTTCTTTCTTTCTTTCTATCTATCTTCTTGTTTTGAGACAGTCTCTTTACATAGCTCTGGCCTGTTTTGGAACACACTATGTAAACAAGCTGGCCTTGAACTCAGAGATTCACTGCCTCTGCCTCTCAAGTGCTAGGGTTAAAGGCATGCACCCAGTCGCAACTGAATCATGAAGAAACAGAAAACTAGGACAGGCAGATCCACTATGATTAAGCAAGACTGAATAAACAATGGATAATAAAAATGTCTCTCAATTAAATAAACCTAGAACTACATGCTATCTGCTGCTGCGTCTCTGTGACATGGCATGAAGTGCCTGACCTGGGCTACTTACAAAGGAGAGGTTCATTTAGCTCACACTTGCGAAGGCTCAGTCTCTAAAATGGCATAGTGCAGCCATATGCCGATGGTTCGTCCTTCTGCCGCACCATCTCATGACACAGCAACAACAGAAGCACGTGTGGGCAGATGCGACTGGCAGCATCTCCAAGCTGGAGCAGAGGAGCAAAGTGTGTCTCTGTTCTGTCCTCTCACAAGACCTATGGAAGGGGTCCTATGGTCTTCATGTGGGTCCTGAACAGCTGGAGTGGGGGCTGTCCCAAAAGCAGTTGCCTGAACATATTCTTCTTGCTGGGGTGCCTTGTCTGGCCTCAGTGGGGGAGGATGTACCTAGACCCCCCAGGGGTGTCCCCCACTTGCTCAGAGAAGGGGAGAGGGGTTGGAAGACAGGATTGTGGGAGGGAGAGACTAGGAGTGGGACAGTGATGTAAAGAGAATAAGTTAAAAAAAAAAGAGTATGTGTGTGGGCCTATGAAAAATGTTATATCCCCAGTTACCCCAGAGCCTCCCTTGGGGCTACTCCCAGAGGTTCTATGATAGAACCTCTGATAGAAGAAATCTCCTGATAGAAGAATCCAGAAGACAAGCCTTCAGCATCTAACTAACAGCAGCTTTACTGATGAATTCTGTATTTGAAAATTCCAAATATTTTCAAAACTGATACCCATTCTTCATTTGGTTAAAAAAATATGACAGTGGGCATGGTGGGGCACATCTTTGATCCCAGCACATGTGAGGCAGAGGCAGGCAGTTCCTGTGTATCTGAGGCTAGCCTGGTCTACACAGTTAGCTCCAGGCCAGCCAGGGCTATGTAGTAAGACCCTGTCTAAAATTAAAAGGGGTAAGGATAAGAGGAGGAGGAAGAAAAGGAAGAGGAAGAGGAGAAAAGTGTTCCCAAGCTCATTTTATGAGGCCAGCATTATTTTTTTAATTAAGATTTACTTTTATTATCTTTAATTTTGTATATATGGTGTAGAGAGCCAGAGGCATTGGGTCTTTGTGGAGCTGGAGTTACAGGAGTCACCTGGTGTGTGGGTGCTGGGTACTGAACTCAGGTTGTCTATGTAAGAACAGCACATCTTCTTGTAACCACTGAGCCATTTCGCTAGTTCCAGGCTAGCACTATCTTGACCAAAAGACAGCTACAGGCCAGAATTCCTAATGAACACAGATGCAAAACTCTCCAACACATATGAACAAGAAAAACCCAACATCATCTTAGAATTATTCACTGCAATCCCATGCAATCCACTCCGAGGAGGGATGGATGAATTAACATAGTAAACCAAGAAATGTCATCAATTAGCAGGCCTGGTTAGAGCTACTATCTCTATGATAAAACACCATGACCAAAACAACCTGGGGAGGGAAGAAAGGGTTTATCTGGCTTGTGTGTCCACATCCTTAGTCTATCACTGAAGGAAGTCAGGATAGGAATGCCAACAGGGCAAGAATCTGGAGGCAGAAGCTGGTTCAGAGGCCATGGAGGGGTCCTGTTCACTGGCTTGCTTGGTGTGGCCTGCTCAGCCTGCGTTCCTAGAGAACCCGGGACCACTAGCTCAGGGGTGGCACCACCACCCAGGGTGGGTCCTCTCCCACTGATGGCTAATTAAGAAATGACCTACAGCTGGGTCTTAGAGAGGCATTTTTATAAAGTGAGCTTTCCTCCTCTCGGGGACTCTGGCTTGTATCAAGTTGACATAAAACCAGGCCAGAACACACCCCAATAAAATGAAGCACAGAACCGAAGAGTCCTTGACGACATTCAGATCCCTTCATGATAAAAGGCCAGATAGAGTTAGCATCATCCTGAATGGGAGGGGATGGAAAGCCTCATCTTTAGGTATCGAGCACGACCAGGATGCCGACGTAGGCTACTTTTATTCTACATGCTGCTGGGAATCCTGGTCGGTAATAAGGCCACGGAAAATAAATAAATGAATAAATAGCATCCAGAATGGAACGCATAAGGGAAATCATTAGTACTTGAGAATACCACAGTGAATTCATCAAAGAGACAGGTCACAAAATCAGCGTAAAAAATCAGTTGCCTAGCAATATGTCAATAGATAATAAAAAAGGAATGCTGTTTGAGAAAGAGAGAGTGAGAGAGAGACAGAGACAGAGACAGAGAGACAGAGAGAGAGAGAACAGAGACAGACAGACAGGTAGACAGACGGACACAGAGATAGATACAGACCTGGAAATAAATTTAACCAAAGAGAAAACTGAATGAAAGTAATTGACAGGACATAAAGAAATAACATACCACACGTGGGATCAGATAAATCAATATTGTTAAGATAGCCACACCACCTGAAGGAGCTAGAGATTTCACGTAATCCCTATTAAAATAACAACATGGCTCTCCACAGAACTGAGAAACACAGTCCCCACCAGGTGAGGAAGAGTTAAATCAACCGTGATTGGAGAAAGCCAAGTGGGAGTCATTAGACCACCGACTTCCAAACCCGCACAAGCACCACGCCGCATCTCTGCCCCGAGCTCCACAGGTGTGGCTCTTCCCTTTAGTCTGTTATACACTTGGAGTTGATTTTACACACGGTGAGAGACTGAGGTCTAGGTTCAACCTTCTGCATGTGGACATCTGGTTTCCCTAGTGTCTTTACTGACGAGACAGGCCTTTCCACAGGAAGTGTTCTAGTGTCCGTGTGAGTCAGCTTTCCGCTCCTGTAAAACATACCTGAGATACAACAGGTTTTGTTTTTTTTTTAAGTAGAGGTCTATTTTGGAGGCATCTGTCCATGACCCTTTGGTCCTATTCCTTGAGCCTGGGACAGCATGCTACACTATGGTAAGGATGTGTGGCATTGAAGGTCATTTCAGATACAAACGGATGAAATAGGAAAGGGCCAGGAACCAGAATTTTACATCAATGATATTCCCTAGCCACCAGAGAATCTCCCAACGGGCTCCATTTCTTGATGTTTTTAGTCCCTCCCCATAGCACCCTGGGCCGGGAATGGAGCCTTAGCACATGGGCTCTGGGAGGTTCGCCCAAGCCACAGTGGTGCCCTGTGTGCTGTTCTGCGTCCCTTTGCATTTATTTGTCTTATTTCTGGTGTTGTCGGGTTTGCTAGTGTCATGTCGATTTGGTTACAACGTCTTTCAAGCATTTTTTGAAAAAGTATTCTCACACTGTGCACCTGATACAGACGAGTTCCTAGACCATGGAAGGACTTACATGACTTTGTAGCAGACAGTCTAACTCAAGGACAGGCAATAGATCTAAACCAACATTTCTCAAAAGAATACACAAATTGCCAAGAAAAATCTGAAAAAAATGCACAACTTCACTAATCATTGGGGAAAAGAAAACCAAAATTACAATAGAATGTCACCTCCTTCCCATTTCCTACTTATCTAGGAATATCATGAATTTTGGTCATTTTCACATCCCCTCCCTCTCCTCTCTCATCCCCCTCATCCCTCTCCTACTCCTCAGAGCCCTCCTTCCTCCCAAATCCTCCTCCCACTTTATATCTGTGTTTTGTTTTCAAGACCTACTGAGTTTAGAGTTGCCTGCTTGAGCAATTCCCTCCAAATTAATACATTGATTTAAATTAATGCCTATCAATAAAGCCCAAAAGGTTTTAAGTAATAAATGATTTTTAAATCTATATGAAAGCCGGGCAGTGGTGGCGTATGCCTTTAATCCCAGCACTTGGGAGGCAGAGGCAGGCGGATTTCTGAGTTCGAGGCCAGCCTGGTCTACTGAGTGAGTTCCAGGACAGCCAGGGCTACACAGAGAAACTGGGTCTCGTGGAAGAGAGAGAGAGAGAGAGAGAGAGAGAGAGAGAGAGAGAGAGACTGACTGACTCAGCAGTTAAGAGCACTGGCTGCTTTTCCAGTTTAATTCCCAGCAACCATATGGTGGCTCACAACCATCTGTAAAGAGATCTGATGCCCTCTTCTGGAGCGTCTGAAGACAGCTACAGTGTACTTACATATACTAAATAAATAAGTTTCAAAAAAAGAATGTCTTTTAAAAAAAGAAAAAAAGAAAAGAAAGAAAAGAAAAAATCTATATGAAAATGTAAATCAAAGTTAGCCTCACTGACACAGGCCTGTAATCCTAGCTAAGCAAGAAGCTGAGGCAGGAGCATCATAAATTCAAGGCCTGTCTGGGCTACAGGAGGAGTTCAAGGCCAGTCAGGAAAATTCATGATATTCCTTTGTAACCTCCTGCCTCAAGAGAACAAGTAAAAAGAAGACTGGGGATACTGGCCAATGGAAGAGCATTGCCTAGCATGTGTGAGGACTTGGTTTAATTCACAGTGGGTGGGGCCTGGGGAAGGCATAGCGCTAGACCAGCCCAATCAGGTTAAAAAAAAAAAGGCCATGTATTTATAACATTGACTTAAAAACCTCCTATAAGACTCTGAAGTCAAGATAGACTGATAACCCAGTAGGGTAGAGTTAACAGTTCAGAGTAAACTGTTGAATTTGTAGTCAAACTACAAAAGGGATCCCTGTTCCCACCCTGTGTGCTAGGGATCAAACTCAGGGCTTCAGACAATCTGGGCAGCTACCCCCCCCCCCCCAGCCCTTATCAATTGTAAACTGAGTTGCCAAGGTAACTAAGGTAGTTAACTAGGTAAGGTAACTAACTAGGTAAGGTAACTTTCAATAGTCTGGGACAACTGAAAATGCACATGCAAAAAAGAAAACAAACCCTTGCTTCACTTGGTCAACAAAAATCAATCTAAAATGCATCAAAGACTGAAATGTAAAATTGAGAACTTCTTAAGGAAAATGCAGAAGGAAATCCCAGTCACCTCAGATTAAGCAAAGATTTCTTTGATGATCCTTAAATGAATACAAACTTCATCAAAGGGAAATCTTAAAAATCGGTGCATAGACAGTTGAAATAAATTCACAGGCCAGAAGAAAAATATTTGCAAGTTTTGGGTCTGATATAAACAGTATCCAGAATAAAGAAAGAGCTTTTACAAAGCAATAATAAGATCTTTTAAAATCCTACTTAAAAGCCAGGTGGTGGTGATGCACACCTTTGATCCCAGTACTCAAGAGGCAGAGGCAGAGGCAGAAGATCTCTGTGAGTTTGAGACTAGCCCGGTCTACAGAGTGAGTTCCAAGACAGCCCGGGCTACACAAAGAAGCCTTGTCCCGAAAAACTAAAAACCAAACCAAAACACCCCCACCATACACACAAAAACAAAAATCAGCAAACAAACAAACAAACAAACAAACAAAAAACCCAAAGCTCATTTAAAAAGTGGACACAGATTTGAGTAGACATTTCACCAAAGATTCTTAAGAGACTCATATACAGTGTGAAGAGCGCCACCTTAGTCCCCAGGGAACTGTATAGAATGACAGAGGTTTCACTCCATATGTGCCATAAAGGTTGCGGACGACTGGCTACAGTAGCTGGAAATGTATGGCCACGTGGGAAAACAATTTGGGTTTCCCCATGCAGCCCAGGCTAGCCTTGAACACACGATCCTCTTGTTTCAGCATCCTAAGTACTCGTACTACAGGCACGCAACACCAAATCCAGCTAGAGTATCTTGAAAGGTTACTAATAATGCAAACGATAAAATAGATCAAACATTGAAAAAGTTAAACAGTAACTATTCAATCAAACATTTTCACTTCTAGAAGTGAGTGAGAAATGAAAATATTTTCCCACACAATGATTCCTACAGAGATGTGCAAAGTCATGTTAGACCTGGTAGGCCAAACTTGCCAGCAAAGCAAGCATCCACCAGACAATGAGTGGAAAAGAGGCAGGGTGCATCTGCAGAATGAGATACTACTCAGCAATTATAAAAAAAAAAATGACTTCTGGGGCATACCAACAAACAAAACTCAGAAACAAGCTAGGTAGGAGAAGCTGGACACTAAAATTATTTAATACATGATTCCATGGATATGAACTATCTACAGAGCCAGAAAACATCAGTGGCAGGCTCACTGGAAGAGGAGATTAACTGCAAACACTTAACTGATGACATTTGCAGTAAACTATTTTAGTATTAGACCATGGTGTAAGATGCACAAAGGTGAAATTCCACTAGAAATTGCTGTGCCCCAATACACTGTCAAAGATTGATCATGAATATTATATTATATCCTGGAGGCAGGAGCTGATGCAGAGAGTTGCTTGTCATGGCTTGCTTATTTAGTCTTTCTTGTAGAATCCAGGACCTCCAGCCCCGAGTGGCCCCACCCACAATGGGCTGGGCCCTCCCCCATCAACCACTAATTAAGAAAAATGCCCTTCAGGCTTGCCTACAGCCAGGCCTCCCTCCTCTCTGATTAGCCTAGCTTGTGTCAAGTTAACACAGCAGACATCACCAATCAATCACAGCATCCCCCCCCCCCCCAACCAGGGAACTTGGAAACCTCCTGAAGGCACTGAGCTGGGAACTCATGATGATGAAAATTAAATTAAACGTCTTGCTTCCGCTAGAGACAACGATTGCATTAACTTTACATTCAAATTATGACACCTAAAATATTTGAAGCTGGGCATGGTGCCACCTTATCTTTAATCCCACACTTGGAAGGCAGAGACAGTGCATCTCGGCAAGTTCAAGGCCAGATTTGTCTACATAGTGTATTCCAGGCCAAGCACAGCTACATGGCGAGACCATGTCTCCAAACATTTTTTTTTTATTTTTAACTCTTTTTCTCACATACTACTCAAAAAGTCAGGCACTATTATCATTAATTCATATTTAATTGATTTAGAGTTTTTCCTTATTTTTTTTTTTATGTATTAATCAACTTGTGCCATGGGTATGCAATAGGATCTTGCTAAGTTTCCCAGTCTGGCCTAAAACATGCTATGCAGCCCAGGATAGCCCTAAATTTATGATTCTCCTGTCTCAGTCTCGTAAGTGCTAGCTAGTATTACCATGTTCATCTTGTATATTTCATTTTAAATAGTTATCAAACTGTTGTGATTTTCTTCCCAGTTGTCATTTTTCCAAATTCACAATGTTGTAATTGCAGAATTACTGGGGAGAAAGAAATTATTCTACCGACCAACTGTACTGTAATTGACATGTATGTAGTCGACATGTATGTGATCAACATGTATGTGATTGACATGTAGAGCTCCATACACATCCCTAGTATGTATGCTGATATGTCTCACCAAGCTGCGTGCCCATCACTACACTCCCTACCCACCTCATCTCTTACTCTAAGTTTGTACCTTTAAATAATCCCGATGTTTGGATTGCTGGGACTCAGTCGCAGACTAACTCAGCTCTAACATAGTACAAAACCAGCCGTAACATAGTACAAAACCAGCCGTAATCGACCACCACCTCAGATGCAGATCCCGCCTGCCCAGCTGGCTTCTCCGCCAAAAGAGAAGCTAAGTCCCAGCTGGCAAAGCCCACTTTAAGCACATCCTTTTTTTTTTTTCTACGAGTTATAAGCCCTAGAATCTGGCTAAGGTCTGTATGACGCTTCTTGCCCTGCATATATATATATATATATATATATATATATATATATATATATACACACACACACACACACACACACGTATATATGGTTATATATGTGTGTGTATATCTGTATCTACACACACACACACACACACACACACACACACACTTGCACATTGTTGAATGAATAACTACGTATCTTCCACAAAGGCTTCTGGTCATGATTTCATACTGCCCTTCCTAGCTATTCTTGTAATACCTGTCCACTGCTCACTTCTGCCTGTCCATCAGCCTTAGCTTAAATGCAACTTCCTTTCAGGTCTTTTTAATTCCCTCCACTGAGTTAGGTTTTCCTTCCACACTATAAGAGGAAGGAAGTTTCAATATTCATTTCTGGATTCACTGCATTTCCAAGCTCAGTGACCAGTGGTAGTAAACGCTTAATGCAGTATTTGTAATGAACGGATAAATGAAGAAAACTGGAAATGTAGTCAGTCTCTGCCAAAAGACAGAAATGCGCCCAGTCTAACCAGGTGTACTGGGTTAAGGGTCTACCTGTCTTGGATCTTTTTTTTATTAACTGCATTGGAATGTAATTTACCCCTTCTTGCGTCTCACATTTGTAAGTGAAGGTCATTTTTTTTTTTTCTGATGGTGAAACTGGGAAGAAAATCTAAGTAGCACATTGTTGAGTCTAAACCAGAAAATGGAGCCTTCCGGCTTTAGTTACCAGGGCTTGTTTTCCTGCCTCACTTTCCAGCTGTGGCCCCAAGCAAATTAACATCCCCAAGCCCCGGATCCTAATGCATAAAATGTCACAAATACAATATTGGACCCTCTCAGGGTGAAATAAGATGGCCTGGGTAAAGGATCCAACCAGAGAGGGAGCGCTTAAAAACAAGGTTGGTCCCCTCCATCCTATGCCTTGCTAACCTCGGCTCTCAAACAGCAAGTCTTGTTTTTCACCATTTATACTGAGCATATTTTTTTAAAATACTCAACCTGCCTGCATCCTTAGCCACCTCCTTCTGTGATTTAGCATGCCTGATCTGGTCCCTCCTTCAGCACAAGCGGTTGCTTTCTATCTCTTGAATGTGTCTGTTAGAAAGAACACCCCCGCCCCCATCGCTGGAGAACCGTGAGCTCTCCTCAGTTGCTAGTCCATTTCTTCTGTGGACCAAAATCTTATTATCTGTTCTTTGAAAAAGGCTTTCCCCATTTTTTTAAAAATGCTTTTTCCCTAGACCACCTATCTTTTCTTTGATCTGTTTCTCAAGTCCCCCGGGCGCCTGCATTCTGTGTCTTGTATGCGCGACTTCCCAGAGACCCACCGCTTCTTCCCCTAGAGTCACATTACATCAGCTTCACTAATGCACTACCTATCAGATGTTTTATTCTAGGCAGTCCATTAAAAACCGAGCCTGGACACAGGTTCAATTTAACATGGAGGACAGATTGTCTAAGGTTAAGTGCAAAGTGTTCCGAGATGGGGGCGGGGGCGAGGATGGAGCACCGACAAATATTTATATTCATATTAAACGTATATATACCTGTTGATTTTGTGCTTTTTTTTTTCTCAATGTTTCAGAGACCCTCGAGCTTTGGATTGATTGAGACGACAGCGGAGGGTTTCCAGAAATTTCGCCCCAAATTAAAAGCGTCTCCATCAAAAAGGCTGCTCCATGCGCTCAAGGAACACCCACCAACAAAACCCATCTCCACAACCACCAGATTAGCTCACCGGCTAGTGAGACTGCAAGGTTTGGGGGCTCGGCTGTACCATTCTGTGCGGTGCATAGGGGGGTTCTAGCCCTCTTGGCTTTCCTCCTCGGCTTGATTCTGCTCCTGCCTCCCCTGCTCAGGCTTTCCCAGTGAGTGAGGCCGGCGCTTTATAGCTGCAGCCTGGGCGGCTCCACCGGCTGTTTTTTCGGCGTCTCCGGCTTGTGTTTGCAAGTGAGATCCGCGAAGATGCAGCTGAAGCCGATGGAGATAAACCCCGAGGTAAGCAGAGCTGCTGGGTCGCCTTGGGAGAACTAAGCTGCAGCGAGGTAGCTGAATCAGATAGTTTTATTATCATTTTCCTCTTTGCTTTTGCCTTTCAGATGCTGAACAAAGTGAGTGGCGTGGCGCGCAGTCTCTGTCCCTCTCCTCCGGGAGCATCGTTGGAGACGCCCAGCCGGCCGCGCCCTGTTCAGTGGAGGTGGCTGGGCTGGGGCGGCCAGCTGAGTGTCGTCTCTGCCCTGAGTTATTTAGGGGTTTTAGGGGTGACTGAGAAATCAATCATGGGGAGGTGGCGGAGGATGGACTCGGACGGGAACTAGCGCGGGGAACAGCTCTCGAGGGTGTGGCGGCGGCCAGCGGACTATAGTCCGAGGGCTTCGCGCGAGCCACGTGTGGGCTGAGCTTTGTGCTGTGTCACTGCGCGGCACGGAGGGTGGGACGGCGCGGAGGCTCCTCCCAGACTCGGGTGGGGACCGGTGTGTGTGTGTGTGTGTCTGTCTGGTGGGAGCGGGGGAGGGAGTGGGAGGGCGGCACGAGGGATGCTCGTGCTGACCCCGCCCCCTAGCAGGTGCCCATCATTTGTCTGGCTTTTTCCGGTCTGGCTACCCTGTCTTTTCTTTGCAGGTGTTGGCCAAGCTGGGGGTCGCTGGCCAGTGGCGCTTTGCCGATGTGCTAGGGCTGGAGGAGGAGACTCTGGGCTCAGTGCCCTCCCCTGCCTGTGCCCTGCTGCTGCTGTTCCCCCTTACTGCCCAGGTAGGGAGAGGTCTGTGATGGGCGGATCTCAGTGGATGCAGAGTGCTAAGGAATGAGTTCCCACCTCCTGCTTTCCTCTTTTCCCATAGGGTAGGGGATAAGGACCCCACCTCTTAGGGTGGGAGGTGTCTGTATTTTTATAATACCTATTCGTTGGGGCTCTGTTGTAATGGTCATTATTGCCTCAATTTGGAGGAGAAAGGAGCCCATGGATTCCAAGTCTGCGTTTTCAGGTATCCAGAGAAAGAATCCAACTTGCTGGCTTAATTGTTTAGGATGGCTGTTGGTTTCCTTTTAAGGGCTGTGAGTAGGTGGGCCAGGTCCCTGTGTGGTTCTGAGACTCGCACCTAGCTGTAAACTGACAGAGACCTGGCTTGCCTCTTAATTGTTCTCTTAATTTGCCACCTCCATCTGCCTTTCTGGTAGATTCGCCATTCCCCTCCCCCTCCCAGCAGGCACACTGTTGAACGTTCCTTTTAGAAAGCTGAATCACTGGTGCACAGAGCCGCGGTCTCTACCTCTCTGACCTTGTGGCTGGATGACGAAGGGTTCCTCCAGCACAGTCATGGAGACACCTTTCCATTTTCTGAAATGGTCTTCCATCTTCCACTGTGCAGGGTTGCGTGAGCTTCAAAGATGGAGCATCAGATAAAGACAAAACAGTGGGGAATGGGTTGTCTTGCAGTGTGGGGAGTCCCAGTAAATCAGGCATGTGGCACTCAGCTGCCTGATGATTTAAGAGGGGATGACATTGGTAAAACTTGGAGGCATTTGCATCTCTGCCTCGGCTCCAAATAGGATGAGGTTAATTAAATACCATCCTGAAGGGCGGGTGCTCTAGAAGTATCCTTGACCGGAACTAAGCTGTCTGGGAAGGTCTAGGCCTTCCTCCTAGCAGAAGATATCTAGTGAGTTCAAACATGGAGT
Source organism: Apodemus sylvaticus (assembly GCF_947179515.1). Taxonomy (NCBI): domain Eukaryota; kingdom Metazoa; phylum Chordata; class Mammalia; order Rodentia; family Muridae; genus Apodemus; species Apodemus sylvaticus. Next base: position 43,630,854 of record NC_067482.1, on the reverse strand, counting down.
TTGGACAATCTCAGTGACATGTTTTGTAGTCGGAGCTTTTCTTGCTACCACCCCATGTCCGATTGGCTTCCTTGACTGAACCAAAGTGGCCTCTGCTGCTCCTGTAGCAGTCTCTGGAGCTGCTCTCTAGAGGAGCCATGATGACTTGGAGGTTTTGAGCAGCGCCCAGGCAAAGCCTCTGGGGGGCAGTGGTGAGCCCGCTCGCTCGGAATTGCTTGCTCTGGTCTCATTTTGCAGGCTCCAGTAGATCTTTTTAGAGAACATTCCAGTTTGGTTGGGCTACTGTTCTGTGCTTTAGCTGATGTCTACTCTGCCCCATATATTGAGTACTTATTCTGCATATGTAATGGGTAAAACACAGAAAAAAAATTTAATAGAAAAATAAGCTTATAGTTTAAGAAGCATCTCATCCTTACTAAGGTTATGTTGGGAAATCCTAACTGAACATCTTAATTCGCTTTTGTGATGATGAGATCCAGGAGTTCTGCTTATACAAGAGCTCAGTGGTAGTCTGTTTTATGGTGATAGCTGATTAGCATTAAGAGGTGTGAAAATCCTTAACAGTTAAATGGGAAGCAAGAACATCTGAGTTTCAGTTCGTCTTGTAGGCCAGTCTTATTCCTCTCCTATAGCCACAGAGTAAATGCACATTTTATTTCCAGGTAGGGAAACATAAGGCAGGCTACTAGAATCAGAACCGAACTGGCTGATGTGCTGTGTGGATTCTGCTGGCTGTGGGCAATAGGTGTTTCCATGACAGTAGCACCTGCTTTTGATTGACAAGTCTTGATTTTTCATGTCTCCCAAACACACCAGTGAGAGGACTAGACAGTTCTCCTGAGTCACTGTACAAGAAACTGGCAGTGCTTGGAGGAAATCTCCCATTCACATAGCAGCCTTCCCAAATAATTGTAATCTGTCTTCCAGTTAGAACATCCCCAGTATTGCTGGCAAGGATAAACTAGTACCCTGCCTTTTGCAAAATGAAAGTTTGGGGTTTTTGTTTGTTTGTTTTTTAAATCGTAGTCCAGTCCATGCGCCAGTTGGCATTACCTTTCCAAAACAAACCAGGAAGGGAAGCTCTTGTATCTGCTTACCCCTCCCAACAGTCAAACCTTGCTCAAAGATGTTGGCTTGCACACAAATGGAATCGTTGAAGAATAGCGAAACAGACACCAGCTGGTGTTAACACTGGGTACTGATCAGAGCTTGATTAGAAGCCTGTATGAAATACAGTCTTTATTCTCATCGAAGGGAGAAAACCCTGAGTGCAGCTCTGTTTGCAGATTTCAGGACACCCCGCCTCCAGCTTAAGGTTGCCGTGGTGTCTAGACAGGCTTGGGCAGCATCCAAGGCAGTGCCTGCACTGCAGCGTCAGGGTGGAGCCTCAGGGCCTGCTTGGGTGTGGGAGGAAGACTGTCCTCTGGGCATTTAACAGCATCTAGAACCATGCACTTGTTCATGGGCACACATCCCGCTCTATGTGTGCCTCTTTAGAACTGACTGGACTCACCACCTGCTTACTTTAAATTTTCATTTTGAGATAAAAAAAACTTTTTTTCTCCCCATTTATAGCATGAAAACTTCAGGAAAAAACAAATCGAGGAACTGAAGGGACAAGAAGTTAGCCCTAAAGTTTATTTCATGAAACAGACCATTGGGAACTCCTGCGGTACCATCGGGCTGATCCATGCTGTGGCCAATAACCAAGACAAGCTGGAATTTGGTACTTGGGTGGCTTAATAATTGGGTCATTTGTTATTTTTTTTAATGATTAGTGTGGGCACGTGCCATGGCATGCCTATGGGGGTTTTAGAGTAGAGGTTTGTAGGTACTCTACTTCCACTTGACAGGTTTGGCGGGACCACTTACCATCTAAGTCACCTGCTGTTTAAACATGAGACACGGGGTTCAAAGAGTTCAGTTTTACAGTGACCAGTTATTTCAGCAATATATAAACACATCCACTCAGGTGGGACAGGACAGGCCCTCACTCTGTGACTCTGTAATTTTGGCTAGCCTGTCTGTCTTTGAACTTAAGGCAATCCTCCTGCCTCAGCTTCCTACTGGGACTAAGAGGCGTGAGCCTCCACACCCATCTTTAAAGTTGTTTGAAGCCTATTAAGTCATATCCACCACTTACCCAGCAGATATAGTGCCACGAAGGAAGTTTTGCTGTTCGTTTTGAGGAAAACTAATTCTCTTAAGTGTTGGGCCATTTTTTTTTATTTCTCTTTTCTTACAGCTTTATGGGGCTGTCTTAGTTGGGGTTTCTATTCCTGCCCTAACATCATGACCAAGAAGCAAGTTGGGGAGGAAAGGGTTTATTCAGCTTACACTTCTGCATTTGCTGTTCATTACAAAAGGAAGTCAGGACTGGAACTCAGGCAGGTCAGGAAGCAAGAGCTGATGCAGAGGCCATGGAGAGATGTTCCTTACTGGCTTGCTCAGCCTGCTCTCTTATAGAACCCAAGACTAACAGCCCAGAGATGGCACCACCCACAAGGGCCCCTCCCCACTTGATCACTAATTGAGAAAATGCCCTGTAGCTGGATCTCATGGAGGCATTTCCCCAACTGAAACTCCTTTCTCTGTGATAACTCCAACCTGTGTCAAGTTGACACACAAAACCAGCCAGTACAGGGGCATAGGTGAAAGAGAAGGAATACTTGAGGGCCAGCTGATGTAAAGATTCTCATATTCATATATATAAATTTATATGTAGAATATATATGCTGATGTAAATATTCTCATATATATTCAAATATATATTTGGATATATATTTATTTGAATATATATATATTTGAATATATATATATATATATATATATATATTCAAAATTCTAAGGAATTAATGGTGACATCCAGAAAATAGGGATCCTGTCTACAGCTGTTCTGTGTCTCATAATTGACAGAAGGGCCAGCAGAGCTGCCAGCTGCCGATGCAGAAAGGCACACAGCAGATTGAATCCCTAAAGGCAGCCACTGAGAGCAAAAGCAGGTGGAGAGCCTCATCCCTCCTCCACTGGAGGCGGGACGGGATGTGTAGGGAAGAGCTCTGAGCCCTTACACTCCTGAAGGCACAGAGCCAACAAGGAAGGTTCCACTTACACAGCAGTTACGTGCAATTCAGGCCACGAATCAGCAACGTGTCTTAAAAGGCCAGAGTGTAAACCTTTAGGCTTGGCTCTGACACTGTAGCTGAAAGCTGGCCGTAGCTCTGCTGGAGGCCAAAGAAAGAATAGTCCTTGCCATCTTCTGATTTGGAACGGCTGCAAATGGCCACAGACTGAGTATCCCCAGCACCGTTGTCCCTGCAGCTCAAAGGCAGGCCTGTCTACTCAGGACCTAGACCGGATCATTCGAGCCTAGGCAAGGCCACGGAGGGACTTGTGTCCAAGAAACACCTAGCTCAGTCGTAGAGTATTTGTCTTAACAGTTCAAGGCCCTGAGGTTGATTGCACACACGTGTACACAAACACACACCATATGTACAAAATTATTTTATACTAAGATGCTTATACTTAAAAAGTATCCCTTGTGTACTTTTAAAATATGTTTGTAAGTACCTAGGTCTCTTCTTTTTCAAGTGTGGATGTGGCGAAGCTGTATTGGACCTTTCCTTCTGGGAAGTCTTAGGTCCTAGGGTCAGGGCGATGGAATGGTAGAACCATGGTAGAGCCAGGGTTCAAACGTAGATTCAGTCCTTCTCATGGAGTTAAGAGGATCCCCGTCAGTTCCAGGTTTTGGTTTGTTTTCTTCTCAGTGACAAGGGTCAAGTTCAGGGCTGGACAAGTACTATACCGTGGAGCCTGCCCTCGGCCTTCAAGATTTTGAAGTGATGCCCAGTAACTGAATTTGTTACATCTAGAGCTGACTGTTTACACCGAGGTCATCTGAAATCAGTTATTTTTATGATAGCTGGCTCTCTTGCCTCCCCACACATACCATCATTGAGCAGGAGCAGTGTCTACCACAAAAGCAGCTGGCACCTGGCTCTAAACCAGACAGCACAGGTTTTCATATTTCCATCTGAGACCTTTATGCTAATGCATTCTGCATTCCATTTGCCACTCTGAAATAAAAACCTGGATTTGGGAGCTGTTACTAGATTAGAATGTTCTTGTGGCACCATATATATAGTAGATACTGTGCTGGGTAGGTGGTGGGGCATGCCTTTAATCCCTGCACTCAGGAAGCAGAGGCAGTCAGATCTCTTGAGTTTGAGGCCAGCCTGATCTACAGAGCAAGTTCCAGGACAGTCAGGACTATGCAGAGAAATCGTATCTCTTAAAATACAAAAAAAAAAAAAAAATTTCCTTGAGTTAGGAAGTGCACAGAGTCAGCCACAGGCACGGTAGGCTCTGCTTTTAGGGGACTACATAGGCTCTCACAAGCACATGATTTAACTATATAAGTGCTGTAAGGAAGTGAAAGGGTTTGAGAAGCGAGTAGGACAAGGATTGGGGTGTCGAGGACCCCCATGTACGCTGAGGAGTGGACCAGCCTGTCTGGCCTAATTGCAGCGGCAGGGAGCGGTTGGGAAGCTAGCCTGTGGAAAGGGACACCGCATCCATGTCCCTGGAGGCTGTGTACAGACTGAGGCGGTTCATAGGACCAACTGTGCAAAGGCCTGGGTGGCGCAGTCCTCGTCTATGCTGATCGATGCGTACATTTTCTTTTTCAAAGAGGATGGATCCGTCCTGAAACAGTTTCTGTCTGAAACGGAGAAGCTGTCCCCTGAAGATAGAGCCAAGTGTTTCGAGAAGAACGAGGTAGAGTGTGCTTGCTTCTATGGCAACGCTTCTAAATGACTCTGCATGGCTGTGTGCTAACGGCTTCCTCTCTCCTGCAGGCGATTCAGGCAGCCCATGACTCTGTGGCCCAGGAGGGCCAGTGCCGGGTAAGTACAAACGCACATACAGACCTGAGGCGGGCGCCCTCTTGTTTCCTGTGAGGTATTTATAGGAATCTTGACAGCAATGCTGTGCCCAGCAAAGTGTTGCCCACCAAGGCCCGCTGACACTAGAAACCTCTCTTCTTAAAGCATTCAGACCTGATCAGTTCCCTCCAGTAGTTTCAGGAATCTACTTGGGCATTAGATTAAGTCAGTGGTTTGTCCTATGTTTAGCTTGTAAGAGCCTGTGGGTTCAACTCCAGCACCAAAAGAGAAGTAGGCCATTGTGTGAACAGACCATCCAAAGCAATGGTTCTCAACCTGTGGGTCATGACCTTGGAGGCTTGAATGACCTTTGGATGAGAGTGTTGCATATCAGATATTTATGATTCATAACAGTACAGAATTACAGTTCAATGTAGAAACAAAATAATTTTATGGTTGGGGGTCAGCACCACATGAGGAACTTCATTAAAGGGTCACAAGCATCAGGAAGTGTGAGAACCATTTAGACTTTAAAGTCCAATGCAAATTTTAACTTAAAAGTCAGGGGCTGTGTTACTGCACTTTCTTCTGCTTTCTGGACCTAACAGGTCAGACCCTTCCTGTTCTCCTGATCTCCCTCCCATTAAAAAGTATACAGTTCATAGGCCTGCAGAGCTGGCCCAGACATTCCAGCATTTCTGCCTTAGTAGGTTTAAATGCAAGCTGTTTGGAATATATTCCACTTGGATAGAAAGAGAATTTAGTTTTAAAAAGATTCATTGATTTTTATTGTATGCCTTATTGGTGTTTTTCCTGCAAGTATGTATTTGTATGAGTGTATATGCACCACATGTGTGCCTGGTGCCTCTTGGGACCAGAATAGGGCAGGAAATCCGCTGGAACTAGAGTTAAGGTGATTGTGAGCCACCACCCACTGCTGGGATCTGAACCCAGGTCCTGTGCAAGAATAACGAGCCACCTTTAACTACTGAGCCATCTCTCCAGCCCGAGAATGTGTTTTTAATAAGTACATCTGCTACCATATTGATTTTTTTTCTTCTTCTTGACTCTTCAGGTAGATGACAAAGTGAATTTCCATTTTATTCTCTTCAGCAACGTGGACGGCCACCTCTACGAGCTGGGTATGCACTGCTCCGCTTTGGAACCCAGTATGATTTCATGTGTTTGTTCAGACTTAGTCTCTCTTACAGCGTTATGTGACTGTCTGGCAGTAGGTATGCGGTGATTTATGAATCCAGAAAGGTGAATTCCAATGAGAACATTGGGCCGGCTCTCTGTCGCACCTAGTTGATCTTCCCCAGGCAATTTTAGTGACAAGCCAATGACAGATTGGCGTCAGTTGTGTAGGGGTTCACGGCACTCCTCACCTGCCTCCTAATACCCATCTCACACAAGGATCAGTACCTGAATATTAACTTGTTTCTGTAAAGTGAATTTAAGATTTTTGTTTATTTGTTTGAGACAGGGTCTCTGCCTAGCCCCCAATGTCCTCTAATTTATCTAGACCAGGTCGGCCTCGAACTCACAGTGATCAGCCTGCCTCTGCCATCCAAATGCTGGAATTAAAGGCATGCATCACCATGCCCAAGTTGTAAAGTGAGTTTAGATCTGTTGAATATCATTTCTATTTGAAGCAATACAAAGGGATATCCATCTTAGGAAATTCATCCATTTTCTTTTATTGGAGAAGGGATGCAGCTGCATCACCGCAGACTTAAAGGTTCCCAAGGGCAAAAGAGATGGGGAAAAAAAAATCAGCAGTCACTAAAAGGCAGTTGGAAACTAGAGCAGTCTTTTCAGTTCCCTAGAGGCTGCCTGACTTTTGCAGTGTTTTTTTCCTCCAAAACATAAGGGCTACAATTAATTCCTCCTGTTAGGGTGGCTGGGTGAGGTCTGTGTGATCTCCTCAGCTGTAGACTAGAATTATCAGTGACCATCCAGGAGTGCTGGATTCTCATTACATGCTGTCGCTCTGAGATCCAGCTCCCCTTGTGGAAGTGGCAGTAGCGTTTGGAGGAATCTCAGAATCCTGGGTTGGGCAGCTACCATCTTCTGAACATGTGTAGGAAAGCTGACATGCCTGGCTTCTTTGTTCTAGATGGGCGAATGCCCTTTCCGGTGAACCATGGCGCCAGCTCAGAGGACTCTGTGCTGCAGGTAATTCCCGGAGTGCCTCTCTCCACGGCACACACCCTTCTTCCGGCTGCTTTTGTGTAGTGTGCAGACGTCCAGGAACACCGGCAACAGTCGTGTAGGCTAATAACATTGTTCAGGGCTTAAAGATCGATCGCTTTAGTCAGTCTGTCGGCTCAGGTGGTTTTAAACAGGATCCTTAAACAAAAAAAAAAGCTCTGAGTAATCTTTTACGTGCTGTCTTTAGTTAGAATTGGCTCAAAACCATTGCATGGTTTTGGTTTGGGATTAAGGTAGCCATTGCTGCCTTGTCAGGTTATACCCTCACTAAATAGTGGAATATCAGTTCTTTCTACCTTCCCTAATCCTTCCAGGTATAGGTCAGCCTTGTTGGGTATATATTACAAATTTTGGCTAGGTAAATTATGTATTTGTTTTCTTTCCATGTAACGTTACTGAGAATTCAGGATCACTTGGCTAGAGAGACGGCTCCACTATTAAAAGTGTGTGTGTGTGCTGCTTATGCGGAAAACCCAAGCTCGGCCCTCAGGACCCACATCCAGACAGCTCACAACTCTAGGGCACCCACAGACATGCACAAACCCCACACAGACATAACTCACAACTAAAATAAGGGGCTTAGCCAATGCACTTGCAGAAGCTCTGGGTTTGATTCCTAGCACCAAGTGAATCCTGTATAAGTCCATTTCTCAGGAACCCCAGGCCCTTTCTTGCCTCCTCAGATACCAGGGATACAAGTGGTGCCTCGACAGGCATGCAGCAAAAGACCTGTACACACACAACATGTGTTAAAAGAATTAAATCTTTGTAAAATTTTCTTCTAAAGATTTTTGTAAATGTGAGTACACTGTTGCACTCTTCAGACACACCAGAAGAGGACATCAGATCCCATTACAGCTGGTTGTGAGCCACCATGTGGTTGCTGGGCATTGAACTCAGGACCTCTGGAAGAGCAGTCAGTGCTCTTAACCGCAGAGCCATCTCTCCAGCCCCAAGAATTAAATCTTTAAGATTCGTGACGACCATGTGTTTACCCTGCTAGAAAAGTGACTTCTGCCAACTTAGTTCTGAACTGCTGCAGGCCCCTTTAACCTAAAACTGCTTCTTTCGAGTGGAATCATCTTGCGGTTACAGAGGATATTGCTTAGGATAAAATGTAAGGTGTTGAGGTGTGACTTGACTTGTAGTAGCAACCACAGCTAGCCTTTCGTCAGTGCCTGGTGTGCACACAGTGGGGGTCAGCAGAGGTTGCCTGTGAGGAGCCAGCCAGGTAGGAAGTGTTGTCTCTGTGTGGTGTGCGGCTCTGGCAAGTGTCCAGGGCTGCTCCTGTAGCTCTAAACTCTGCTAGACAGTCCCTCAATGAACACACCTACCTGTGTCTGCCAAAGGTTTGTTCACCACACTGGCAAGAGGCTGAGTTTGCCTCATAGGCTGCAGTTTACTGACTCCTGGGCTGGGTGATTCTCTGAGTTCTACCAGTCCTCTTAATGACACAGGAAGTGAGACTCCTTGCCACCTTCTCTAAGACAAGGACTTCTCTAATGTCCAAGGTCACTGTGAATTCAATGGTGGAGCTGTGGTTCTTGGCCAGTGTATAAAGGACATGGCTTTGGGACATCAGAGATCTGGTCACCTCATAGCACTCGGTAATACCAACCCACACACATGGCACAGAAACATTCAATAGTACAGTCATTGTAGCAAGGGAGTCCAGGTTAAAGTTGAGCCTGAGGTATAGCATCTCAGGTTTTTTCCCTTGCCAACCTCTATTCTAAAGTCAGGGTAAACTGGAACTGTTTTCCTTTTGGAATTTCTCTCTCTATACAGGTTGTGTTTAGATATTAATACCATCTCTCCTTTTCAGGATGCTGCCAAGGTCTGCAGAGAATTCACTGAGCGTGAGCAGGGAGAGGTCCGCTTCTCCGCGGTGGCTCTCTGCAAGGCAGCCTAAGCCTGGGGAGAGAGAACCAGCGCCCCCCCTCCCCTTCCCTGGGCAGGTGTGCGCAGCCCGCCCTTGGTTTGCAGCTTTAGCACTTAGAACCACAGCTGTCTTCTTGCGTTCCACACACCCCCCCCCCCCACCCTTCCAGGCCACCAGGGAGCTCTGTCACAGCCACGCCAGGCTAAGCGCTTCCCCTCCTATGTCTCGTACCTTGCTCTCTACGGTCTCTTTGGTTTCTGTGTGTAAGTTACGGCCTTGGATGTGGTTTGTCTAGACCTTAAGAGGAGGAATAAAACTTTTCTGCTGGTGAGAGTATCTGCTGGTTTTTATTTTCTCTCTCCCCGCCCCCATCCAGACAAATGTCTTCCATCTAATGCAGGTAAGAAGATGACCATAAAATAGTATTGGTTCAGCATTTAATCCAGACTTTATTTCCATATAGTGTACTGGCTGGTTTGATGTCACATTGACACAAGCCCGAGTCACTTGTGAAGAAGGAAATTCAAGCAGTTTCCATTTGGGAAAATTCCCCAACGAGATAAGCCTGTGGGATTCATTTTCTTGATTGGTGATAGATATGGGGGCCCAGTTTCTTGTGGGTGTGACCCCAGGGCTGATGTGTTATATAAATAGTAGGCAGAGCAAGCCAGTCAGCAGCACTGCTAGCATGGCTTCTGTAGCCGTTCCTGCCTGAGGATTCCTACTCCGATGTATTGAGATAATGGACTGCGAGCGTAAGACAAACCCTTTCTTCTTCAAGTCACATTTGGTAACTTGTATTATCACAGCTATAGAAACCCTACTCAGGTGGTTCTGGAGACCCCCGTGCTTGAGTGGCAAAACACCTTATCCACCGAGCCATCTCACCCCTGTTATATCTTGAGACGGGGTCTCCTGGTCCTCCTCCAGGACTGAGATTGCAGGCGTGCACTACCACACTGTGAATGCTGTGCTGAGGGTCACATCCCGAGATCTGTCCACGCAGGGCAAGCATCCTGACACCTGAGTTGCATCTGTAGCCCTTTGGCTTTCAGCTTCTGTGATGATAGCACTGTGATGTTGTTGTTGAGGCCAGCCAGGTGGCTGAGCAGGTAACTGCCAGGGACAACCTGAGTTTAAGTCTCGTGATCCACATGGTGGAAGGAGGGTTTTAGACCATCTCCACAAGTCCATTGACATGCGTGTGTACACACATGAAAATAAAATATAAAAGGAATTCCTTAGTTTAGGTCTAAACCTTTTCAGGGGATAATGTGACAATTAAGTCTATAATGTGAAATCATCAAATCGGAGCAGCGAGTTTTTCCATCCTAAACATTTATTATCTCTTGGTCTTAAACTTTCAGAACTTTCAGATCCCTTCATAAAAATATGTAAGGTGTGAACTGTAGTCACCCTACCTACTAAGAACACTAGAATTTCTTCCCCCTGTGTAGCTTTCACCAGTTTACCTCTTCCTCCTCAACTAGTGGTCACTCTGATTCTCAGTTTCAGTGAGATCAACTTTGGGGTTTTTGTTTGTTTAGCTTCCATCAAGAACATGTAATATGTCTGTCTGTCCCTGGCTTATCAAAAAAATTGTTTAGCCTCTTTTTAGCCTCTGCTCTCAGAATGACTCTAGATAATGCCTCTAAGATAATACTTTATTAATAAATGCCTTGGCCATAAATTATTTAACTCATTCAAACTATGTCTCCCACATGGTTAGTTATATACCTCTCCTTGGCTTCATGTGACCAAGTCCTTCATTCTATCCTGAGTTCAGCCATCTGCTGGTTTAGGTTCCTCTCCTCAGCCTTCCTACCTAAACCTCACACCACTCCCTATTTCTCAGAATCCTCTCTTCCTACCAGTGTCCCACCTCCTATTTCCTGCCTCAGCTCACTGGCCATAGCCTTTTTAATTGACAGGCATTGCTTAGATTCTCTCCACACTGCTTGCTTCATTTAGCACAGTGGGGTTCACTCCTCCTCAGGTTGCTATAGGTGATAGGATTCTATTCATTCTTCCGGTCAGGTGTGCAGGCTCACTCTCTGTTCCTCAGAAGGAAGTAACCACACCTACGAGCCTCCTATTAATGTAAAAACTAAACATCTAGTTGTCTTAGTTTCCTTTCCTGTTGCTGTGATAAAATGCCCTGTCAGAAATGTCTTAAGGGAAAATGGGGTTGTTCTGGCTTACAGATCAGGGTACATCCCGTCCATCACACCGGGAAAAGCAAGGCCGCTGGAGCTTGACACAGAGGTTCACATCACATCCATAGTCTAGAGTCAGAAGGATGAGGGTAGATGAGGGATTGCTGGGACTCGGCTGGCTTCCTCCACTTAACACCTTTCTCTGGTCAGAGAATTGACCTGCTCGTGGTTGGTCTTCCCACATCTCCCACAGGCACGCCCAGAGGCCCATCTCTTAGGTGCTTCTAGATTCTGCAGAGCTGACAATGCTAATCCTCAAGGACAGCGATTCACATGATTCTAGCTGTACACAGCAGAAGCTAGAGGGATGCACTTTAAATCCTCAAGTTAGGAGTGAAACAGTTGCTATTCAAGTTGATTGAACGTGTCCTTGGCTTGTTTGTCTCAACAGAGAAATGATCCTCTCCTACATCCTCCTCATTTCCTGTTAAAAACGGCCCTGAGAGATCTGTACCAGGCTGGGAAGCAGCTCAAAACCTTGGGTTTAATCTTTAGCACCAAAATAATAACTAAACGAAACATACTTAAAAGCCAGTGATGTCTAAAAAGATCCTGTCTAGGAAGGGTGTGGCCTCTAGAAGTTTCCATCTAGGGACACCAGTTTCCCTCCAGTCAGATATGCGGTTCTGTCCACGTTGAAGTCCACGGGAAGGCAGATCCCTCTGGGATGAGGTGACTCAGGACCTGGATTCTCCAACAGACCCTCCGATTGGCATCTTAGATTTGTCAAAGATTTAAACATCAGCTGATTCCCTTAATTCGTTTCTCTGTAACGTGGCACTACTGCTCTCTTGGGTGGTAGAGGGGGTTTCATGTTTTTCAGCCCACAGAGGTATCTGATGCTAAAATCTCTCTTTTTAAACAAATGCCCCTAATGTCTAATTGGGTCCCTTGAGATCATAGACTATTCAGATAATACCTTGGCTGCCTAAATACCCACATACATAGAGAAATGTTCACAAAGGAACCCCGGGAGACAGCTGGCTAAACTGCACGTGTGCATCCTTAGAACCAGGCGTAGCGTTGGCGCTACTCTAGGTGCGCTTCATAGTTGACTACGTTGTATGGCCTTGGTATTGTCCCTGTATTTAAGATGGCAGACGGTCACGTGGTAAAGGGCAAGCTTCCTGCCCAAGGTTCCTTGCTTAGTAAGTGTTGTATCCGATACTCAAACCTAAGCAAATGGATTTTTCCTGGGCATACATGGGCCTAGCAAAGATACATTTAAGTTTCATGGCCTCACGCTTAGATGGAGCCTTCCAACACTCTGGCTTGGATATCCCAGTAAAATTCACATTTTTTTGTATCTTTATTCTTTTTTTAAAATTCATTTATTTCCTTTTTGTATCTTTATTCTTTTTAAAATTCATTTACTTCCATTATTTCCATTTATTCCATTAGTATTCAATATCCATTTGTCCTTCCTTCCTCCCTCCCTCCCTCCCTCCCTCCCTCCCTCCCTCCCTCCCTCCCTCCCTTCCTCCCTTCCTCCCTTCCTCCCTTCCTCCCTTCCTCCCTCCCCTTTCTAAATAGGCTTTCACTATGCGGTCCTGACTGGCCTAGAACCTTCTATTTAGAGTGGACCAGCCCCAAACTCACAGAGATCCACTTGCCCCCCACCCCCACCCCATGTTGAGATTAAGACATATGTCACCATAACTACCCTTGTATCTTTATTGTCTTTCTCTATTATTGGTTTTTAGATTGATGTATTTAGCCTTATGTGTGAATTCTTTCTCTCAGCATTCGTGTATGTGTGTATTAGATCTCCTAGAATGAGTTAGCAGTGGCCACGAGCCACCTTATAGGTGCTGGGAATCGAATCTAGGAACTCTGCAAGAATGGCGAGTGCTCTTATCCACGGAGCCGTCTCCCCAACACACCCTTATCTTTATTCTTAAAACCACAGTTCTCTGCTTCTAGCCACTGAGCTTATAATTGCTCTAACTTTATATTCTCCCTTCCCAAGCTTTCCAAGAATGACTACATTATCTTTATAATAAAAATTTTAAGTTCTTGCCCTAGGATCGAGACCCCTTCTCTGAATTCCTGGTTCTTAGTTCTAGCATACTTTTAATTTTCTTCAATTTGAAGGTGAAACCAGTACCACTTATTTAGTCTCCAATGTCCTAAAGGTCCTCTGGGTGTATGTGTGGTAGCGTGCATAGGTGCACGTGTGCATGTGTAAGTGCATGCATGTGTGTGTAGGCCAGAAGATAACTTCAGATGTCCTTGAGTACTCCACGTACTCTGAGAGAGGCCTCTCCGTGGGACCCGGGGTTGTTTGGTTACAGGTACACTGGCTGGTCAGTGAGTGTAAGCAGCTGACCGTGGCTTCCAGCACTGGGATCCTACACTTGCCTCTTTACACGATGTAGGAATCAGGCTTACATGTCATGGTGACTCCTAGCCCCTGTCCTCAACAGGGCCTGTTATAGAACGACTTTATTTGTATGTTCTCCAGGACCTCAGCGTATCCGGATCACGCTCAGTTTCCTGACCACTCTGTTGTGTTAGGTAATGACTCGACTGCTAATTTGACGGAGTTACTTTCTTTTCCTCTTTGAATGGTGTGATTTTTTTTTTTTTTTCAAATCATTGCCGTGTTTACCTGATTGATTTTTCAACCAGGGTTAGCATTCTCGGGGAGATAGGTGTGGTTTCACCACCGTGAAATCCTTGTGTAGTATGATTGCCCGGTGTCAAGTGTGTATGTCCCCCCAAGTTCTACAGGAAGGGGATGGATGTCGGGGCCTCCCCTTCCCCACAGGATTATGCAAGAAGAACATGTGTAGGACTTAGTGCATGTGGCCATGTCTTGAGTAACTGTCTCGATGGCTGAGCATGGTGCACACATTGGTGATCTGAGGAAGAGTGCCCTTCAGCCGAGGAGTTTGGGACTAGCCTGAGCAACATAGCTACATTCTGCCTAAAAAAAGAAAAAAAAAAGTGTGTGTGTGTGTGTGTGTGTGTGTGTCTGTGTGTCTGTGTGTGGTGTGTGGTGTGTTCACCATGGCATGTCTTTGGAGAACATAGGGCAAACTTTTGAGAGTCAGCTCTCTCCTTTCGCTCTGTGGGTTTTGGGAATTGAACTCAGGTCTTTGGGCTAGACAGCAAGCACCTTTACTTGCTGAGCCCTCTTGCTGACCCCAAACCAGACCAGGATCCTTACTTCCAGAACACCTTAAAAAAAATTCTCAAAGTTCCTAACTCATAGCTCCCTGCCCACGATGGAGTTCTTTATGGTGCATTCGGTCTCCTAGAAGATGATGACCCTCACACTCTGGAGGGTAGAGATTTTTTAATTTCTTTTTTAAAAACAATTTATTTTTTATTTATGTGTGAGTGTGTGTGTCTGTGTAGAGAGATGTGTATGCATGAGTGCCCATGGAGACTAGAACATCATGGACTCTGGGAAGTGATCTCAGGTTCTCTCAAGAGCAGTACATGCTTTTAAACCTGAGTGCGCTCTCCAGCCCTGTCTTGGGTTTGCTTTTGTTCTTTGTTTTGTGCTTTAGGTTATAGACAAAAGAAGATTGCCTGGGCCCACAGTTCTGGTTCAAGGTTGAGGTAGCGTGTCCCTGGTGATCTCTCAGGAGAACTCAGAGGTTACTCAGGGTATTACTTGGTGAGCCTGGCCAGTGGTCTGGTCCCGAGTGTTAACAAGGGAATCATTTAACTACAAATCTTAAGGATGGGGACAAAAGTATTTTAAAAATGGGCTCCTGGCTTTGTTTGCTTTTGACTGAAATGAAAATATCTGTAATACTTCTCAGCCATGCTCCTGGAAGCTAACCCAACTAAACTCTTTAGATCACAGAAAAGACAGAGAAGGAAGTGGTGGGGACTGGGTGTCAAGAGAGAGGGGTCTGCGGGAGAGGGGAGTGGTCTAGAGGGCAGTAGGACCAAATTACACTTCATAAGCATATGGAAATATAATGAAACATATAACTAATAGAACAAAAATATCTCTAAGAGTTTAGGCAAAACTCAAATATCTAGCATTTGGATGTTTAAATCCAAATTTAGGGTCTTTTTTTTTTTTATTGAAAACAGATTCTGGGTCTGGAGAGACGGCTCAGCAGTTAGGAGCACTGGCTGCTCTTCCAGAGGATGGGGTTCAAATCCCAGCACCTACATGTCAACTCACGGACTGTCTGTAATCCTAGTTTCAGGGGATTCTGACATCCTCACACAGACATACATGGGACTCTTTCCTGTTGGCAGCCCAACAGGAGGACAAGACTCCCAAGAGCAGGCACATTTTCACAGAATTCTCACATCCTCAGAGGCCCACTCATTCTCACAGTCGGGAGTCCCGTTAGCTATCAGATGCTGAGCTGATAGCTAACACAGACCAGTGTGGGACTGTCTGCGCTTGCTGCTTCTGGCAATGAGCCCACATGTGCCTTGCTTATGATTCAAAGGGCTTTGTCCTCCTGGTGTCTTCCATCCCCTCTGGCCCTTGCCATCTTTCCTCCTCCTCATCTCCAGGGTTCCCTGAGCTCTGAGAGGAGGGGTTTGATGGAGACACCCAAGCTTAGGTGGTCTGATGAGGGAGAGTACAGCGTTTCAACCGGCCATCTCTTGTACTCAGTAAGGTTTCCAGTGGCAGGACCAGGCTGTATTCAGCTGAACTGTTGGCCAAGGTCCATGGAAATTCCCAAACAACCCACGCTGATGCTGAGACAAAAGGTTGCTCTCTGAAAACTGACAACAGGTGTTGGTACCAGAACCTCTGAAACCTAGGACATCACATAGGCGACAGTGCAACCTGTACACCTGTTGCCAAGGCAACAGCCACCATATTCCAATAATCCATTGGGCTCACCTTTACCTGTGACCACGTCCGTGTCACAGTATATCCGTGTGTGTGTGTGTGTGTGTGTGTGTGTGTGTGTGTGTGTATAAGAGAAAATGCCCCCTCTTCCCCTATTCTCTTTCCACCGCCACCTTTTCCCTTTCCTCCCTCAATGAACCTCACATGGACCTGTTTGGCCTGGTGTGGTCTTTTTGGAACTGCTGCTGTCCACTGATCCAAACAACAGGGCCACATTGCCAAGGAAAATACCCACACAGCTCATCGAACATGGAGAAGCCAAGCTGTGCCTACATGGAGTCTTAGCCCCTACCTTCTAGTCTCTTTGGTGAAGGAAGGTACTCTGCAGGCTACCTAAAGAGAAATGAGACCACCACCCCAGCCACAAAACCTTTGACCTACAATCTGTCTTGCCTGCAGAAAATGGTAGGGCAATGGGGGCAAAGGACTTGTGGGCATAGCCAACCAGTGTCTGATTGGACCTAAGGCCCACTCCACGAGAGGAAACCCACACATGACACTGCTTGGGTAACCAAGAACCAGAGACTAGATAATCTAGAATAAAATCAAACAACTACTGCTCACAAACCAACCAACCAACCAACCAACCAACCAACCAACCAACCAATAAAACAATTCCTAGTGATAATCTGCTACAATCATAAATCGGAGCCTTATCCAAGGCTTATCAGAAAGGATTCTGGAGGGAGAGAGGGAGAAGAAGAGAGGAAGGAGGGAGGGAGGAAGGGAGAAAGGGAGGGAGGGAGGGAGAGAATGAACCTTAAACCTAAATTCCTTGTTTACATCCAAAGCACATTGAGTGACTTATTCAAAGCTATGCTCGTTATGGCCACTAGGTGTCAGTACAGGAAAACCGATGGCATTTTTGTAGCCAAGAGGAAGCACCCAGAAAGTGTATGTGTATATACCACCCTCATTTTGCTCAGTGTTTTGGGCCTAGATAATCTTGTCTGGACATATTTTATCCAACACAAATCCTGTGGGTTGGGGATTTTTTTCCGGGCCATTCATAGTTCTGCCAGGTTTTATTATTTTATGGTAAGATTGAAATGAACAATAATGAATTCAGATTAGAAGCCCATTATACAGAGGGAATGAGGGAGAGGGTTGGGAGAGGAGGAGCAACAGAAACTAAGAATATATGAAATCACTGTGACAAGATGCATGGTTCTGTATGCTGTTCAAACAGCTAGTATAATAATAAATTAACTTTTTCCTCTGTTGACACTGAATTAGATTTTTATCCCCCAGATGATGGGTTTTACATAATCAACTTTATGAACTAGTAAGGTAGTATATTCAGATCTGTCTTATGGGAAACACTGATATTAACTGTAGTGTAGTAAGGTGTAGGAGCCTTGAAGAGCTGTGTGTGGTCACACAAGCCTCTAATCCCAGGGCTCGGGAGGCAGAGCTAAGATCCGCTGTGTGAAGCCAGACTGAGCTACACAATGAGACCCCATCTCAAAAAAATAAATTAATTAAAAACTAGGTCTTCAGGGAAGTCTCTGTTAATGTTCCCCGCTTTCTCCCTTCCTTCAGCTTTGGCTTTGACTTAAGACTCAGAAACTGAAAGCATTCTGAGGTTTTAAATCTCGTGTCTTATGCCCCCACCCCACACAGGGATGTGAGTGTTCTAGGCTGACTTTGACTAGGACTGCAGGCGTGTACCACCGCAGCCTGTTGGTACAGGACGTCCATGGTGCTGGGAGTTGAACCCAGAGCTTCGTGCACGTGAGGCAGGTCCTCTGTCAATGGAGCTACATCCTCAGATTCTCCTCTTCCATTTGTGTGTGTATGTGTACTTCTACTTCTGTGTAGTGTGTGTCTAGCATATGTATATGTGTAGAGTGTGTGTGTGTCGTGTTTACAGTGTGTTTATGTGTGTATATATGTGTGTATGTGTGTGAATTGTGCCTGTGTGTAGTGTGTGTATACTTCTATTTGTGTGTAGTGTGTATAGTGTTCACATAGTGTGTTTATGTGCGTGGATACTTGTGCATATGTGTATGTAGTGTGTGTATAGTGTATGTATATGTGTGTGAGTATGTATACTGTGTGTATAGTCTATGTCTGTATATATGTGTATGTGTGCATATAGTGTATGTGTGCATGTGTGTATGTGTGCTTATGTGTATGTGCACATGTGTATATTTGTATAGTATGTCTCTGTGTATTGTGTGTATGTGTATAGTGTATGTATATGTGTGTATAGTGTGTTTATGTGTGTATATATGCATGTATATATGTGTGTATATGTGTGTATAGTGTGCCTGTGTGTAGTATGTGTTTAGTGTATATTGTGTGTGAGTATGTATGTAGTGTATGGATATATGTGTGTGCACATGCATGTGTGTGTCTGTGCAGAGGCTGTGTCATGTGTCTTCCTCACTTTGCATTTTATTTCCGAGGAAGAATCTTACACTGAACTGACAGCTCCCTAATTTGACAAGACTCACTGGCCAGGAAGCTCCAGGAATCCTCCTGCCTCCACCTCCCCAGTGCTGGGATTGTAAGCCTGTCCATCACGACAGATGCTAGGGAACAAACTCGGCTCATGATCATGCTCAGGCAAACATGTTGCTGGCTGAGCCGCCTGTCCAGCCACTCTGGTTTTATTTTAAATTTGCACTGAGGCATAATCGTACACATGGGCATAATATAATAGTTTAATATATGTGTATATTTTGTAGTGGGTCAATGAGAGTCATGGGAATTTAAAACAAGCAAACAAGACGTTCGTACCTGGAGACTCAAAAGATTGTGTACAGGGTTTTGATCTACAGAACGTCTCAGAGGGATTTGGGGAAGCTAGATCTAATGTGGCAGTCAAGGTGCATCATGGGAGGCTGTCTTCTAGCTAGCCTGCCTCTGAACACCAAATGCTAGCAAGGCCTGCCTCTTGCTACCATAGTAAAGAACTTACTACCAATTTCCATTGCTGTGGACTACTTAATTAGACCAGCGAATCATTCCTAAGAAATCTGTGGGAAGCAGAGTCCCACAGTGGTCACCTCCCTTCTCAGCCCTGGGTGTACAGACCTGCTGTTCTCCCCGGAACTCAACACTCACATAGACACTACTTTGAAGGGATCCTTATATGGATAACTGGGTCCCAAATGAGTTGAGCTGAGGGTGTAAAGGGTCTGGCTGGTCTGACATACTCCTTGAGAAGGATTAAGCCTTTCCCGGGTGAGGAATGTGGGCAGTGTCCTGGAGCAAGGCTGGCCCACAGAGGATGGGAGCCAGCAAGGAGCAGGCATGGTCTCCAGCCACAAGAAACTGAATTTGGCCAATAGCACTATTTGAGCCTGTTCTACCCCAGAATCACCAGAAAGGGACCCAGTCCAGCCAACTCCTTCATTTCAGCTTGCAAGAAGACCCTGAGCAGACCACCGGCTGCACCACACTGGACTCCTGACTGACATTAGGTGATAGAACGTGGTTGTTGGTTCTCTGCTTTCTTTTGAGGGTCATCTAGGATGTGGCAACCTAAAACTCGGGTATAAGATGATGCTGCCCGTCATGGAAGTATGGAGAGGCTCCCCATGGCCCCCCCTAAACCACCCCTTGCTTCCCTTGTCACTCAGGGCTGGACCAGGGAGAGGGCCTGCGGCTGGTCTAACCCCTCCCATTAGCCCCCCAAGTGTGAGGTGCGCGGGTGTGCTGCAGTGACACCCGCTGACCGCTGCAGCTTCTTGCAGACGTCTGAGGTCACTGAGGTCCGCTGGCCCAGCCTGGAGCCTTTGCCTGCATATGTTTTTCATCACGAGACACCAAGCTGGCGAGACATAAACAGGAAAGGTGACATGGGAACGCGGTTATTTACTCAAATCTGACCTGCAGGGCTCACCCATTGCTGTGGAGGGTTACAGAAATCCCATTCGTCTGAACACAGTTGTGTTAAATGTTCTTGGGGTTCATGGGAATGAAATATTTCACATTTTGTATGTGGTGAGGAATTCCAGACCCTTGTGTCTGGCCTGCTGCCTGCTTCTCTCAGGAAACATTTTTTTCTCTTTCTCTGTTTTCTCCTCCATAGCTGCTAAAATGCCACCAATCAGTTATTTCAGTTGTAGGGTTTCCTTCATTTTTCTCTTTCTTTCTTCTCCCCCCCCTTCATTTTTTTTTTTTTTAGACAAGTTTTCATTACATAGTCCTGGCGGGTCTGAAATTCTTTATGTAAACTAGGCTGGCCTTGAACTTAGAGATCTGCCTGTCTCTGCCTCTTAAATGCTGGATTAAATGTGTGACCTCCACACCTGAGTTCTTTCTAATATATATGTACATATATACATATATGACATTTATATATGTATTTGAAAATATGAAATCCACATTGAGAGATTTATGACAATAATCATTTTAACACTAAAATTGTCCATTAAAATTGTCTTTGAAGCCAGGTGGTGGTGGCACACGCCTTTAATCCTAGCACTCAGGAGGCAGAGGCAGGCAGATCTTTTGAGTTCAAGGCTAGCCTAGATCTATAGAGGAGTTCTAGGCCAGTCAGGGTTATACAATGAGACCTCGCTTCAAAATAAGTAAATAAATGAATAATTCAAATCCTAACCCAAAACAACAAAAACAAACCATGTTCTGTTTCCAGCCATGGAGATGAAGCACCTCTGTTCCAGAGATCTAAGGGAACTGTGATCATGGCCTTGAAAAGGCCATTTTCTATTAAGTAGGTCTGATACACTATCTTCCCTTGGTATCTGCAGGGATTGGTTCCAGGGTCTCTATGGAAACCAGGCTCTAGGGAACACGCATCTCTTATTTGAAACAACACAGCATGATACCATGTTATCTAAATAGTTTTATATTGACAAGAAATATGTCCATACACGGTACCGATAATTTTCTTTTCTTTTTTGAGACAGAGTTTAAATATGGGACACACCAAGCTTTGAACTCAGACATTCCCAAGTACTGGGGGTCCCAGGTAGGTTGAGTCCATGGATATGGAATTCATGCCTACAAAACACTGAGTTTACATTCAGAAAACATCTGCATTCACAGGTTCCTCATTTGAAGGTGTGATCTGAAGAAATTTCAAACTGGGACTCCATGTTTTTAGGGACGTTCCTGGAGTATACCCCAAGTATGGTGGAGTATCTATGGTGCTCTTTCCTGCTGGTTGGAAGCCTTACTTCCTCTCCAGGGCTGACCTAGGTGTTCGTTTTGTTCCATCCATTTCATAGAGAAAGTGAAAAAGATGTTCAGTACTGATACCGGTTTCCTCTGGCCAAAGGCAGCATCTTGACCTGTGAGCCTGCTTCCAAACTGACCTGAGTCTCTTGGTTACGGTTGTTGCTATACGGAGAAAGCCCACTGACAAGAAACAGAGCTCGGTAGAGAGAGGGAGGGGCCCAGAGGCGAGATCAGGGGGGTAGCGCTTGGTGTGGTGTTGGACCATGGTTCCAGTGTTCCTTGAGCATAGCCACACCCTTGCCTGCTGTGGCTAGTCTCAAACTCTGTGTGTGTTTACTGCAAGCCAGGAGATTCTGTGCTCCACCTGTGTCCTGAGACGTTTTTTTATCACTCAAAACGAAGCACACACACCTGCTATGGTAAATTATAGCTACCTCCAGGCGTGATTCTTTCTCTGGAACGGACTTGAATGATTTGTATCTCTGTATTCTATTTGGTTGCCAGAAACCCCAAAACATGCTCTTCATCAGAATTTACTGCAGGAGATGAAGGACAGCTGAGTTCAAGAAAGACTTAGTCCTATGACCCTTGACCTCTCTCCCCAATCCGCCATTTTCTGGCTCACAATAGGATGGTTTAAAATAATACCTCTGACACTGACAATTAACTTAAACGTTCTAATTTTTTAAAGGACACTGAACACCTACTATGTGCGAGGCCTGGGCCAGAGAGTCAGAAAGGCCCAGTGCATTCTGGTAGAGAGCAGTGGAGCTCAAAGTGTCTGCGTAGGCTGCTGCAGTAGCTTCTGGGAAGCCACTAAAGATGCGATCAGAAACGGGACGGGTACGGCTCACAATCTGTGTTTAAACAAGCCGTCTGGGTGAGGCTGGGTAATAAACTTGGGGACTGAAGACTACACACACACACACACACACACACACACACACACTGACCCAGCCCCCCTCACCCCCCACTCATGGCACAGCTTGGGAATAAGGCACAATCTTAGCTTCACTCCTGATATAAGAGATTGGAAGTGGAAATTGTTCTGAATTTCCTGAACAAAACCAGCAAGTCTGAGAGTCTTGGGGCAGTCACTCCCAGCCCCGCCCTTGGGCCAGCAGCAATGCTAGGTGTGCTCATGCCTTGCCCTGGTTTATCATACAGATAAAAAGACGCATGGAAATAACTTGGAAGGGTTAGTTCCTGTGGGTCTGGATTCTGTCTTGGCAAGGCCTCACTCAAACCCAGGCTCCGGGCCTGAGCTGCTGTAGGTGGTGTCTGAGAAACCCCGCGCGCTATCAGTCCTCTAACCACATCAGAAGAAAATTTCTCTTCGTCCTCAGATAACACTTACCCCTTGTCATGGAAAGAGAGATAGCGGAGTAGGCGAGGAGCAGGCTGAGAGCTAACAAATCTAAAAGTGTTTAGCGATCCCCAGAAGAGCTGACTGTCACCAAGTTAACCCTTTTAGCTGTATATGGAACCTAATATGTGGATATATAATAATAAATTATATATCACATATATACCATTAATATAATTATACATTATATATAATTATTTATTATATAAATTATATGATATATAATTTAGTTTATGTGTATGTTTTATGTATGTGTGCCACATGCATGTCTGGTGTTCAAGGAGGCCAGAAGATGGCATTGAATCCTCTAGAACTGAAGCACAGTTGTAAGCTGTGTGGGTGTTGGGAACCAAACTGAGTCCTGTGTAAGAACAGCCAGTTCCTGGGTTCTTTCCAGCATCTGGCAATTATAAATAGGGCTGCTATGAACATAGTGGAACATGTGTCCTTATTACATGCTGGGGAATCTTCTGGGTATATGCCCAGGAGTGGTATAGCAGGATCTTCTGGAAGTGAGAAGATTTTATTTATTTTACGTATATGATGAGTACTCTGTACTCTGTAGCTGTCTTCAGACACACCAGAAGAGGGCGTTAGATCTCATTAGGGATGGTTGTGAGCCACCATGTGGTTGCTGGGATTTGAACTCAGAACCTTTGGAAGAGCAGTCAGTGCTCTTAACCACTGAGCCCTCAACAGAAGAGTGGATGCAAAAAAAATGTGGTATATATACACAATGGAGTACTATTCAGCCATTAGAAACAATGAATTCATGAAATTCTTAGGCAAATGGATGGAGCTAGAGAACATCATACTAAGTGAGGTAACCCAGACTAAAAAGAATAATCATAGTATGTACTCACTAATAAGTGGATATTAACCTAGAAAACTGGAATACCCAAAACATAATCCACACATCAAATGATGTCCAAGAAGAACGGAGGAGTGGCCCCTTGTTCTGGAAAGACTCAGTGAAGCAGTATAGGGCAAAACCAGAACAGGGAAGTGGGAAGGGTTGGGTGGGAAAACAGGGGGAGGGAAGAGGGCTGATGGGACTTTCGGGGAGTTGGGGGTCTAGAAAAGGGGAAATCATTTGAAATGTAAATAAAAATATATCGAATAATAATAAAAAAACCCAGCTGGTTCTCTTAGCCACTGAGCCATCTCTACAGCCCGCTTGCGGAATTTTAAATGTGTTCCCTTCTATCCTTCACTCCCTGCCCTTTGCAATTTCCACGTCCCTTCACTGAATCCGATTCAACACTTAGTAAGTCCCTGCCACAGAACTAGACCAAGGACCTCACCAAGAAACACAGCCTAACTCACGGAAGTTAGGGTATAGAGACAGACAAACCTAGCATGGTGTGGGCGGCAAAGGAGGGAAGGAGGAGTTCATAGAGCAGAGGGCGGGTGACCCACGGGAGCCTGAGCCCCAGCACCAGAAAGGAAACCAGAGAAGAATGAGTGGGGGAAGAGGAAGGGAGGGAAACGGCCATACACGATACAGATATTTGTCTGAAAATGATGGCATATCTTGAAGGTCCCACATACCTGGCAGGGGGATCGTTTGATATGAGGTGTTTCCTCTACTGTATGTGAAATCTTGCCTCAGAATAAATTAGAACCAACAAAAGGGCCAGGCATAGTGGCAGATATTTTGAATGCAGCACTCAGGAAACTGAGGATTGCCCATTGAAGCCAGCCTGGGTTATTTAATGGGATGGAGGCTAGCAGGACCCCTGACAGAGTCTTACAATCGTGCTCATCTATTTATTGTTGCTCACGGTTTTGTCAAGAGGGTGGTTCTCCTGCGGGGTTGCCGGAGCCCACTTGCATGGTATCTTTTCTGCATTCTTCCGCTGGAGGAGAGGCTGCAGGCTGCCAGGCTGCGGGCTGCACTCGGCTGCGGCCCTCAGCGGGTCGGCCCGGTTATCCGGTTATCCGTGTGCCCTCAAATCCTTTCTTTCCCTGCCGCTGTTCAGCATTCATAAAGACACCGTGTTTGTGTTTTCGTACACAGTGGCGGGGACATCCCTAGAAGGCCTGACGTTGAATGCAGCAAGCTCGCACAGCAGTCTATACACAGTGCTGGAGAGAGCAGGTTGCAGGTACAGCTGATGGATGCGCCTGCGCTCCCCGCCCCCATCTCCTCAACTGCACATCTCCCCCAGCTGCTGTGAGTGCTGTTTGAGAACAACTCACCGCTGTTCCTTTCCAGCAGGCAATTGCTGCAGACAGTTGCCCTCTGCTAAACAATACCCCACCCCGGGTCTGGTTGGTACAGATGCAAGGGCGGCTCCTTGCAACTGGGATTGACTCTGCTGGTGTTTGTGCTCCAGGGCCTCCTTGCTTGCTTAGCTACCTCTGTTCGTCCGGTCCCTGCCCCCTCCCCGCCCCCACTCCCCGTGGCAAAGCATCCTTCAGCCTGGTTGCTAAGAAACGGCTTAATAAGCCGGAAAGGAAATTTTAAGACGGTGCTAGTGTGTAAGACCGGCTTCCGGTGTTGCTCCTTCAGCGTCTCTTGCCCTTTCTCTGCCTGTTTTCAGTTCTTTTTCTCTATAATCTTTCTCTCTTTTCCATATACACTAGTTTTTTTGGTTTTTTTCCCCCCACAACTTGACAGATTCGTCAGATGTGGTGGTACACACCTTCCGTATCAGCACTCAGGTGGAAGAAGCGGGACTTTGCCGACCGTCTGAAGCCAGCCTAGCCTACGTACCGAATTCTAATTCAGCACTGGGAAGGCAGAGACAGGTGGATGTCTGAGTTCAAGGCCAGCCTGGTCTACAGATTGAGTTCTAGGACAGCCAGAGCTATACAGAGAAAACCTGTCTCAAAAACAAAACAAAACAAAACAAAAACAAAACCACAAAACAAACAAAAAACTAAAATATAAACTGCTCTGGGCATGGTGACACGCACCTTTGATCCCAGCACTCAGAAGGCAGAGGCAGGTGGATCTAGGGAAGTTCCAGGCCATCTAGGGCTACATAGTGAGACCCTGTTTCAAAAAAAAGAAAAATAAAAACAACAAACAAACAAAAATGAAAAAGCAGGGCTGGTGAAGTGGCTCAGCAGGGAAGGGGGCTTGCCTCCAATCCTAATTGCCCGAGTTCGAGCCCTGAAGACCACATGGTGAAGAGAGAAAAGCGACTCCTGAAGATTGTTGTGTGACTTCCGGGGCATGTGCTCATACATATTTGTAAGGCACATGCTCATCATACATAGTTGTAAGCATACAATAAATAAGTAAATGAGAAACAAAAGGTTTTGGGGCCTTAGACCCTTCAGCAGTTATAAGGGCCCGTAGCAGAAGAGCCCAGTTTGGTTCCTCAGCGCTCTCGGCTGGCGGCTCACAGCAGCCTGTCACTCCAGTTCCAGGGGACCCAGCTCTTTCTTTTGGCCGCCACATGTATCTTCAGTCACATACACATACATACCCATACACAGACACACATTTAATTTTTAAAAAATCTTGAAAACTTTTGCACTTAAAAACAACCAAAAATCTCAAACCCAACCAAATAAACAAGCAAAAAAGCAAAGCCCTGGCGGGGCATGTAGCTGTGTGGGCAGGATGTCCTAGCACGCGTGAAGCCGTGAGTCGGACCCCCAGCACCCGTGGTCGGACCACTTGAGAGGTAAATGCAGGAGGATCCGAAGTTTAAAGCCAACCTCGGTTACACAGTGAATTAGGGGCCAGCCTGGGCTCCCTGATACCCTCTCTCAAAGCAAACAAACCTTAACCAATCAACCAAACAAAAACCTGGGCCAGAGAGATGGCTCAGCTGCTAAAAGGTACATGACTGCCAAGCTCAACAATGTGACTTTAATTCCCAGGCTCCTTGTGACTGAAGAAAACCAAGCCCTGTGAGTTGTCCTTTGACTTTTATATATGCATATATATTGACACAGACACATTCTCAGACAGACAGACACACACACACACACATACACACACACAGGACAAAACCCCCAAACTAGGCAGACTTACTGAAGAATGCTTTTTTTCTTTTTTTGAAACATCTAAAATCTTCAGATGCATCAACTTTATTATAATTCACATTTAACTATGATTAATCAAGAAATAAAGTTTAGAAATATGTATTCATTTGTTGACTGCTGCCAAAGTTACCCATTCTTTAGGATTATCACATTTACCACGAAGCACATTTTTAAAGGTAAAAAGCCAGACAATTAGGAACTACATAATTAAAAATAAGTGATTTTCTATGAAGTATGCAAAAACAAAAAACCAACCCCTCACCTTCAATAGTGTACACATATATTAAAGATTATGCTTTTGAACTGTTTCCAGCATTGACATTTCTGTTGTAACTACGCTATGGAATGCAAAAAAAGTTCTTAAAATTGAATAACAAAGTACATAAAAGTATAAGCATGCCTTCTAGAGTTGTAAAATTATTTTAGCCAGAGTCCATCCCTACAAATAATAATAATCCATACATAATAATGCATGTATCCCCGGTGCCTCTGTCCTGGCTTTCAGCATTGCTTCCCTGCCTTTGCATGGGTCAGGGGAATGCTGTAGATGCTCTTTGTCTGAGCCTGAATAGCTCTGTCTACATCAGATGGGGCCTTTACAGATGGGGCACCAACAAGACAGCCTCAATCCCCAAGACTCTGCTCTCAGCCTAACAAGCTGATCCCTGTCTCATGGATGAAAGACACGGACCCAGAGCTCAAAGTTCCAGCCCAGTTGTCCTGTCATGTCTGCCCTTCTGCGTTCACTGCCTCTACCATGCGGGCTAGGTTTCTGTGGAATGAGCTTTATCTGCTCTCTCCTTCGGGCAGGCCTGCTTTGCTGACTCGTTGGAGAGCCTGTGACTACATACAGAGTCATCAGACATGATGGGACCTGCAGCAGCCAGTGCTGGGCTTTGTCGGGCGTCTTCGACCAGGCCAGGGAGAGACGATCGGACCGACTATTCTCCAAGAAGGTGATTTTGCCTTTAAGATCCTTTTGGTGTGAATCAAGATAGACTTTGAGCAGAACCAGGTCTGAAATGTAATTCAGAGGAAGAACAAGGGCCTGCTTCATTCCCAGTATTACCAAGGGTGGGTGACAATCACCAGTCAAGGCTAGCCTGGGCTGCACATAGTGAGTTCCGGGCTATCTTGGGCTACTTAGCAAGATCTATTTCAAGAACTGGATCCTGGTGTCATATCGAGGCCCTTGAGATTAGCTTGAGCCATTTTTCTTGTACTCTACAGTAACTAAAAGACACCCAGCTCAAATACATAGACTTTCATTTTATTTTACCACGAAGCACTTGCTTTATTACACTTAGACATCTGCTTTCTCTTTGCCAACTGTACGCAATGGGAATGAAGTCGACTCTTAATTGGGGCTGCAGTCTCTTGATTAGAAAGACTGTGGGCTAAAGGGAGATAGCATTTGCTGCAATGAAGGGGAACTAGCCAGCACCTCCACACACGGATGCCCTGCTGCATCCTGTTTCTCCGCAGTCTTTAGGTATTTCACTCTCCTTTCTTCCCTTTAAAATTTGTATTTATTTGTGTTTGACTAGGGCCATGTGGAGGTCAGAGGTCAACTTGAAGGTGCTGATTGACTCCTTTCTTTCTTTCTTTCTTTCTTTCTTTCTTTCTTTCTTTCTTTCTTTCTTTCTTTCTTTCTTTCTTTCTTTCTTTCTTTCTTTCCTTCCTTCCTTCCTTCCTTCTTTCTTTCGTTCTTTCTTTCTTTCTTTTTTTGGATTTTTGAATTTGGTTTTTTTCGAGACAGGGTTTCTCTGTGTAGCCCTGACTGTCCTGGAACTCACTCTGTAGACCAGGCTGGCCTCAAACTCAGAAATCTGCCTGCCTCTGCCTGATTGACTCCTTTCACCATGCAAGGCCCCTGGGATGGAACTCAGGTCATCATGCTTGGCAGCAAGCACCTTTCCCCAATGAACCATCTTGTCAGCCTCCTTCTTCCCTTTTATCTCTATTTAAGAGATATTGTTACATGTTTAAGGCTTCTTATTTAAAAAGCAAAGTCCTTTGAAAGATGAACCCCCTGACTTCCATGTCTGTGGCCTTCCCACCCTCCTTATGCCACAGCCATGCACAGCCTGATCTACCAGATGCTTAACTCTCACCTTTGGGTTTTGCTAGTTTGTTTGTTTATTGAAAAAGAATCTTACAGTAAGCCCTAGATTGGCCTTGAACTCAATTCAATCCAGTTGCTTGAGCCTCCCAAGTGTGGAGCACCCCACCCGGCTCACCACACAGATACATACAGATAGTCTCAGTTCTCAAAGGGTCCCTCCACAGTCCCACCTCCACCTTATAGGCAAGCATAGTCCATCGCAAAATAATTTACCCAGCCTCTGAAAGCTGATAGACAAGAGCCGATAGTCAGCGAGTCCTGATTCCATGGACGATGTGCCCCCAAGTTCTCTTCAGGCAAACACTTTGATCTCTCCAACTGGCTTAAGGAAGATGAAAACTTTTGCCTCAGGCTCGACCTAAAATCAAAAGGGCTTGTGAAGGTTCTCCGTGAAATCAAAGCTGCAGATTATTTTAGTAAATACATATATATGTAATATATAAATAAATAAATAAGTATAATAAACACACCCACCATATATATATATATATATATATATATATATATATCACAACTATCATCTCAGTATTTGGAAGGCAGAAGTTAGAGGCCATAAGTTCAAGGCCAGCCTGGGACACAGAGGTCCAGTCTAGTCTGTTACTTAGTGAGACCCTGACATGACATCAAACAACATTGAAATTAAAAATTTAAAAACACCAAATGCTTGCGGCATGTTGAGCACAGCTGTATACGCTGAGGCTATCACAGAGGACAAGAAAGAGATGAGTCCCCTGAGAGGATAGAAGGCGAATGTGAGGTCTGCCAGACATGATGAGTTCTGTGGTTGGGGGGGGGGGGAAGCTGTGAAAGGGCTGAAGTGGGGGGAGTGCTGTTAGATCTGTGGTTCTCAACCTGTGGGCTGCGACCCCTTTGAAGGCTGCATATCAGATATCCTGGATACCATATATCCACATATCAGATATGGACATTAAGATTCATAACAATAGCAGAATTACAGTTACAAAGTAGCAATGGAAATTATGTTACGGTTGGGGGGGTCACCACGACAGGAGGACCTGTATTAAAGGGTCACAGCGTTAGAAAGGTTGGGGACCGCTGCTCTAGATGGAACGACTACAGAAAGCCTCTTAGAACCTTGAAAAGGACTTTTGGACAGAGATCCAAACAAAGGAGACACTGAGGCATCGGATTTCCTGGAGGTGGAGTGTTTGTGTCCCCTGCTGTGGAAGGGATGATCTTCAAAGATGATTTCTGATTTATTCCACTAGCCTCCTCTAGATGGACTTCCTAAATGTGGGGAAGCAGAAACTCTGCTGGTGAAGCGGAATGCCCCAGAGAGCCAGGAAGATGCTGGCCACCAATGAGAATTTGTTTTCTTAAAGATGCAAATCATCCAGGGGGTATATGGATCCCAAAAGAGAAGGGGTATTAGTAGAGTAACTGGCAGAATCTGAATCCAGTCTTATTTAATAGTGACCAAGGCCAATTTCCCTAGTTTACATATATTTAAGCGATGCTAAGAGATGTTCACATGAGGCCAGGCTGAGTGACTGGTAGGCGGAAGCTCTATAGTGTGGCTTTTCAGTAAAGCTACGGTTCTTTCAAACACTAGCCACTCGATGCTAGTTATCTGACATTCATTTTGTCAAAACCATCAAGACCTAACTGAATGGAGACATTTGTATTGTTGTTGGGTGTTACTAAGGATATACAGAATTGATGTAATCCTCAAAAAAAATCTAAGGTTTTATGACCGTTGAGAAATGGATCGTTTCAACGCATATGAAGATTCAAAAGAGCCATGTAGGCTGAAGTCTTTAAGAACATATTAGCCGTCAAGACCCAAGGTGCTATTGCTGAAAGACAGTAAAGGTGGGCAGAGTCCAGGACGCAATAGACAGCTCAGAAATCAAGCACGTGTAACTACATTTCTGACATGGGTAAAAAAACACAAAGAAAGGGATTTCTTCCCGGGGAAGAGGAATTCTAACGTTTAAGCTGTATAGTCCACACGCACATCAATTCCATATGTAATTTATAAAAACAAAGCCTCTAAGAGGAAGCAAGAATATCTTTATGACATTGGTGGAGATAATAATTTCTCCAACAGGACACAAAACCCCAGACCACAAAGAAAATAATAAATTAGACTCCATGGAGACGGGGTACTTTATTCATTATTCATTGGAAGAGCCCACAGAGAGAATGAAAAGCCCACAACACGGGAGAAAAGTGTGTGTCGTGGAGCTGATAAAGGTAACCAGAACACGCAACTAACTCCTACAATTAAGAAGATAATTCAATGGCTAACACAAGCGCCCTCTCTAAGCTATAGTCTGAGCTAAAATATCCTCACAGGGTACTTGTCATACACGAAGCAGAGTGGCTAGATCTTACCCACAAGATGAGGTCAAGAAACCAAATAGTGTCGTCATCCATTCATATAAAGTCCAGGAGCACCAAGGCTATTTTTATGACTATAGTAATTGCCTTTCACAAGGACGTGGTTCAGTGGTGGGAAAGGGGCAAGAGGGTGCTTCTCAGCTCCTTTTAATATTGCATTTCTTGATCTGGGTGTGATCTATAGAAATGTAATAATTCAAATGTATGTTTGTGACTCCAGCACTCAGGATTCAGTGGCAGGAAGATTCTTGTAAATTCGAGACCAGGCAGGGCTACACAGCAGGAAGCTGTAGCCTGGGAGGGAGGAATGGAGGAAGGAAGGGAGCGCGAGAGAGATTGAGATTTACTAAAACACTCAATGATTGAGATACTCGGAAGAGTCTAGGTTGGGAGTCGCCATTTGTGTTATCTATCGCCGCCTGCCTCAGAATCCTTCCAAAACACAGCAGCCGAGAACAACAAATACTGATTACCTCACAGTTTCTGTGGGCCAGGAATTTGAGGGAAGCTCAGGGTGTAGCTCCACTCGAGTCTCTCTTGAGGTTGCAGCTAGCCCATTAGCCAGGGCTGCAGTTATCTGGAGGCTTGACCAGGGCTGGAAGGCCCACACCCACAGGCCTGGGTTGTCGGCAAGCTTGGGCTCCCATGCCAGCTGAGGCCCCTCCCCCCCTCCCCCCCCACTCCCCACCCCTCCCACTCCCCCATTCCCCCCCTCTCCCCGCTCTGGTTCTTCCTTGAAGAGGGGCTCCCCAGGGCTGCTGAGTGTTCTCACAGCAGGCCAGCTAGGCCTGGGGAGTGAGCAGAAGCGGAACAAGAGAGCCCTGGATGGAAGCCACGGGGGTTTCTCATGGCCAGCTTTGGATGTGCAGAATGTTAGCCCAACGCTTCTTCTCCACTGTGGGAGCACAGGGAAGAAACACCAGCAGTCAGTGACGGGGAGCCAGCTTGCTGACTGGCACCCAGAGAAAGGTTTCTTGTCTCATCTCTGTGACTAAATGCCTGACAGATGCAACCTGAGGAAGGCCCTCCCTCCTTCTGTGGGTGTGCAGAAATGTGTGCCTGGTCCAGCCAATTCTGGTGTCATCCCAGAGGAGACCAAGAGAGGGCATCATATCCCCTGGCACTGGAGTTACAGGCAGTTGTGACCCTCAGAAGAGGCTGCTGGGAGCTGAATCCAGTTCCTGTTGGAAAGCAGCACTCCAGCCCCCCCCCCCCCCCCGAAGTGATTTTTTTTTTTGATTCAGGGATTCAGTCTGCCATGGTGGTCGGGTCGGGTGCGGGGCATCTGGGGTGGCTCAGCTGATGGGGTCCAGGTTGCACTGTGTGGTTTCTTATGCTAAGTAGATAAGGAAGCGAGAGCCAAGGCTGCTGGTAGGGCTGGGCTATTATCCCGCTGCCTCTCCGCTGCCAACCATGACTTCTATCACAAAGACTCCAAAGGCTACACGCTGGGAACCCGGCAGTCCAACACCCAAGCCTGTGGGAAGACATTTTTAATACAAACCATAATACTGCCACACCCATTTTTATTTTCCTCTGAAATTACTAGAGTATCTTTAGAAATTCTTAGATCCTTAAACTTCCTGCCTCTCTTGTCTGCTAATGGGCTCAGCTCTCCGACTGTTTTCCTGATCGTCCTTAGGCAGACTTGCTGGGAGGTTGGGGGCTGGAGGGGGTCGTTATGGAATGTCTGGAAGAGGAACAAATTCTCCTAAAGGGTATCTGCGCTGTGAAGATGCACTTTCTGACCTGCAATTTCAGAAATTCTTTAGCTATATTCACTGTGCCTGGTGCCTTATCTTAACTTGATCACCTGAAATGCCACCGGGACAGACATACGTGCTGTTACTGAAAGAAGTTTTTCTGCTCAAACACAGGCACATTATCTGGACACTACCAAGGTTCACACTCTTGGCTGCTCATTAGAATCTCCCGGGAAGCAGTTAAAGGTACAAATCCCCTAGGTAGGGTGTGTCTCTGTGCTCAGGACAAGCAGACAGGCAAACAGGCAGAGCTCTGAGGGTTTGAGGCTAGCCTGGTCGACCCAGCAGGTGGGACACAACAAGCCCCTATCTCAAAACAGAAACAAAAACATCCAGCCACCAAACAGAAAAGACAGAACAAAGCCCAGCCAGTTTCCAGGTTTGGCAGATGACCTAGGGTTCAGAGCTGTTCAGCTCTTGCAGAAAGTGGAATCTGGTTTCTAGCACTCACGACTGGTGGCTCATAGCTACCTGGAACTCTAGTTGGAGGGGAGCTGACACCTCCTTGGACACCGCACACACATATGCACACAATTGGACACCCCTCATGGCAACGTATACACACAATTAACTGGGAAAAAAAACAATTTAAAACACTAATTCCTGATCCACTGATTCAGATCATGTAGAGACAGGCTAGCCAAATCTGCGTTTTGAACATACGAAGAGCCGAGGAGAGGGCTCAGCGAGCTGAAGTGTGTGCTGAGCAACCGCGTGGACCTGAGTTCTGACTTTTGTATATGCATAGTGATGATGGTAATGCTGATTGCAATGATGCTGCTGCTGATGCTGATGACTGATGATGGTGATGACTGATGATGGTGATGATGGTGATGATGGTGATGATGGTGATGATGGTGATGATGGTGATGACTGATGATGGTGATGATGGTGATGATGGTGATGATGGTGATGATGGTGATGATGGTGATGACTGATGATGGTGATGATGGTGATGATGGTGATGATGGTGATAACTGATGATGGTGATGATGGTGATGATGGTGATGACTGATGATGGTGATGATGGTGATGATGGTGATGATGGTGATAACTGATGATGGTGATGATGGTGGTGATGATGATGGTGGTGATGGTGGTGATGGTGATGGTGATTTAGCCAGGTGTAGTAACTCCATGTGTCTGTGACCCCACTGCTGCGTGGGTGGATTGCTAAGGTTTGTTGGCCAGCTAGCCCAGGTGAAAAGGCTAGATCCAGGTTCAGTGAGAGACATTGTCTAAAGGAAAGAGCAGTGTGACAGAGAAGGAAACTGGCAGTCTTCCTTTGGTTAAAATGATGTACATGCCCACAACACACACACACACACACACACACTCCAGAAAAGAGGGACTGAGAGGGTGGCCCTATCTATATCTATATCTAGCAGTAGGTCCCATGGCGGTGTCTGGAAACTGTGGACACACATTGTTAGTGTGTAGCTTTTAACGCTTCAGTCTCAATGCAGGGGGAAGCCACTCGCTCACGAGAGTCCGTTTCCTCTCCACTGCCGTCCGATGGCGTGCTGAGTGAGACAGGCTCCTGCACCTCTTTACCGCCGCTGCCTTCTGATGCCCCTGCTCTTTGGCTCCCGCCGTGTCAGCCGTGAATATGGAGTGACCTGTCAGCAGCACGGGCTTGTGGTCGGAGCTGCAGAACTGATTTTCTCTCCTGGGCCCCAGACTCCACTAAGGGGCCCAGTGACTCCTGGATAAGGGGACATGGCCATCTTTTGACACAGCCAGGAAATCTCCCCACTCCCATGGGCAATGAAATGACACAATACCTTGTAGAGTTGCCTCTTGAGCATTCCGAGATTACAATGGATTGTGCGAGCCAGGAGACTCCTCGCCTATGGGAAAACATTCAAGGCATGCGAAAGCTCTTAAAAGCAAAATTTAAAAACAAGTATTTGTTTTTTTTTCCCCATACACTCCTGGGGCAAATATGTATTGGACATCTCTGATCATAGGTATTTCCACTTTCCTGCCCACTTCAGCCACGGTGACTCCAGCGGTTCTGCTAACAGGGCACCCTTCCTGTGCTAAGGAATCTGTAACTACCTGCTCTTTCTGCCTAGAACATTCTCACCCAGGTATTTGCTTGGCCAATTTCCTCAGCTCCTTCGTGTCTCTAGGGCAACAGGACCGATACAGTGAATACTGCATATTCTATGAATGTGAACACTGCACATCTCATCAGAGTGACTTACTGTGGGCTGGGCAGTCCCACAATGGTGGGAGGGTCTAAAGGACCCAACCACTGCTCAGCTCATGAGGCTGGACGACTCAGAATCCCACGCTGGTGCTGAAGGCCTAGAGGATTCCCAGAGAGCTGTTGGTCTCCATTCCACATTGGATGTAAAAGAAGCTTGGTTGGAACAGACTGTAGCCCTGTGGGAGAGACACAATCATCAGCCAAAAGGAAAGGCAGCCAATCAAGTAGCTGCTGTTTCTCCTGGACCTTTTCATACCTGGGTGGTTTCTGAGAAAAGATTTTCCCTCTTTAGTTAATTCTTCCCTGAAATGTGCTCCCAGGCCTGCCCAGAGGCATGTCTTTAGTTAACTCCAGATCCAATCAAGTTCACAGTCAAGATTAACTCTCTTACCCAGCAACCAGCTTCCCTTGCTGAGCCTGCCAACCATTTTTTTTCCAGAACCCTTTTTACCTTTTAAGACCTCCCAAATAACTGACCTTTAATTTCAATTTTATTTTAACTTGCTACATAGTAAGGATACATATTCTCAGGATACATTGTGACTGACTTTTCAGTCTGCACATGTGCAATGGTGG
This sequence comes from Apodemus sylvaticus, assembly GCF_947179515.1. NCBI lineage: Eukaryota > Metazoa > Chordata > Mammalia > Rodentia > Muridae > Apodemus > Apodemus sylvaticus. The sequence continues at coordinate 43,595,251 of NC_067482.1, read as the reverse complement.
GGCAGTTGGTACCTCTGTCACCTCACTCACCATTTGTTTTGAGAACACAGAAAATCTCTCTTGAAGCTGGAGGGATGGCTCAGTAGGTAGAGGACTTCCTGTGCAAACATAGAGTTTGAATCCCCAGCAACCAAATACATGCTGGGTGGGCATGGTGGCCTGGCTGTGACCTCAGATCATTTGGGAACACTTGTTCCCCAATGGACAGTGCTATTTGGGGGAAGTTCTAGAAACTTTATACTGTAGAGCCCAGCTAGAGCATCAGGTCACTGGGAAGGGCCTTTGAGGGTTATATCTGGTCCGCCGCCCTTTTCATAGTTGGCTCTGCTCCCTGTCCACTATGATATATGTAGTGGCTCCTGCCACAGTGGTGCTCTGCCTCTGCTTGGACCCAGGCTCAGTGAAGGCAGAAACTTAACAGTCTGAAACCGTGAGCCAAAATCAATCTCTCTCCCTTTAAATTGCTTACTTCGGACAGAGCATTGAAAAGAAACTAAAACAGACTGGACCCAGACTTAGAGGTCAAAGGTATTTTCACAGCAGCTGTACTACCTTGAGACAAGAGTGCTGGGTAGGGTGTCTCAGGTAAAACAAGCAGAGAAGGGGGAAGAAAGACTCGGGATGTATTGTCGTAGGTAATTCCATCAGAGAACACAGGGACACTCTTAAAGCTGAATAGAAAACATGTATTGCCTACCATCTGCAGCCTCCAACTAGATTCTACAGTATAAAGTTTCCAGGATCTTCCCAAATCATGTAGCTCCAAGCCTTATTGTACTTTGTCTTTTATGCACAAAATCACATCCTTGGCAGAAGCAGTGAGTGAGAAGAAAAACTAGAGAAGCCAAAAATCAAGGTTAGTACATTTACAGACTTTCCCGGATCCTGGGACTACAGTCCAGGTCTTTGATGGCTTAGGCCTTTGTTCCCGTTTTGCAGGTGTTGAGGCCTGCTTGCTAGGTCCGAAGGTCAGAATGGGACCTCCAACAGTATCCGATATGTTTCCAGGAGTCTGGTGTGCTGGTGTTGGTTTTTTGATTATTTGACAAAAACCTTGACATAGGAAAGAGGAAACCTCAGATGAGGAACTGCCTCCGTCAGATGGGCCTGTAGGCATGTCTCTGGGGCCATTTTCTTGACTGACAATGTAGGAGAACCCCGCCCACTGTGGGTAGTGCCCACCCAGGAAGGTGGATCCAGACTGTGTAAGAAAGAAAGCTGAGCAAGCCAGGGGCCACGAGACAGCGAGGCAGGAAGCGGCTTTCCTGGGGGGGAGGGGATCTTTGCTTTAGCTCCTGCCTTTAGGTTCTTATTTCGAATCACTGCTGTGGCATTCCTTCGATGGACTCTAAGCAGTAAGACAAAATTAACCCTTTCACCCCCAACTTTCCTTTTGGCCACGCCATTTACCATACCAGCAGAAACCAATCTAGGACCCCCTAGCTTCTTTCAAGCACAGAGATTGTATATGGCTTCACTCAGAGTCACCCTTCTATTCTTCTATCCAAAAGATTTGTGTGTCAGCCTCAGAGCCTGCGTGTTATTACAGATGTGTAATAGTTGGTGAATAACATTCTTTATCTTCTGAACACCTACCCCCTTAGTCAGATGCCAACCGTTTCCCACCTCAGAGATCAGTCTACCGATAAAGCTTAAAAATAGGCATGTCAGCAGGAGTTTAAGAAACATGTGACTGTCCCAGAAACAAAGGTACAAAAAGGCTGAAAGAAAGGGACTTGGTACAGAGAGGAAATCGTAGTTGTTGAGATGAGTGATCCTCAAGCATTTAAGTAAAGTCCTTTCCACCAGGCAGTGAAAGAAGTGTTAGTGGGGACTGAAAGGTCAAAGTCTTAACAGTGAGTCCTTGGCTGGAGCTCGCCTGGCTGCAGCAGACGGGTTTCTACCTTTTCATCTTCCAGAGGAAAATGGGCGGGCCTGGGGTAACGAACCAGCAAAACTGTAAAAAAAAAAAAAAAAAAGGATTTCAAAGAGTACAGAGCTTGAAAACTTCCCTTGACAACTCACCTTTGGAATCGCTCACTTTCTCTGTGTCTCCTCCCCTTCTACCCCACACCCCGCCCCCCGTTACACAGCTAGGCACAGGAGTGGAGGAGGAAAATGCCAATCTCTCTGGAGCCCTGTGTTCCCAGCTTCACAGCCCTCCACAGTTTACTGGAAGAGAACCCAGGGGCGGGTGGGGCACCGTCATCTGAGGTCGCAGCAGCATGTCCATTAACACGGCCTCTGTGCAGTCTGGGTTCTTGTTGCTTTGTTATACTTCTGTTTTTGCTGAGTTAGCCAGGTTATGGAGGGGCGACATCACTTCTCGCAGTGGCTGTGATGGTTGTTATAGATGTGTACTATTGCAAAGGAGGCAGTGACTGGCATGAACATTGGCTGTAGAGCATCTTGCGCGCCTGTTCTCAAATTTTTCTGTAAACGATACACCTCTGTGCTAACTTTTGACAGCCTGTACTTTTCCTCTCTGAATGTTTTAAATTCTAAGTTAGATTGATACAAAGTACCCTCCCTTCACTCATTCAACCCCTCAGAACATCAGCCCGGTCTTGGGGAAGTACTGGGTCTGGATTGGTAGGGCTGGCGTTCTCAAGTAAGAACTGCTGATCAGGAACTAGTTGGGGAGAAAAGCTGGACAGTATAGTAAGTAGCCGTTGAATTCTCGAGGTATGATTTTTTAAATCTTAATTTATAAGTGACTTTGAGATTACCTGGAGGTATGGTTTTCCCAGCATGTAGCATAAATAACATTGCAAAATCTTATCTTTGGGACACACCCATGCAAAGCTCTCTAGGACATCTAAGGAGACAATTGCTGGCTTGGTGCGTCACCAGCAGTGGAAGCTGTAATTCAGCGTCACTGCAGGGCAGCCTGCAGAATCCGCAGAGGCCTGTGCTCGGGAGGAGCTTCTTCACTTCTGCTGCACAAAAGAATTTCAGGATGAGTGGGTAGGAAGCAGAGATGGGGTTTTTAAAGAGGGGCATTGCTGGGGTTTGGGATACCGGGGTTTATGGGCAAAGTTTAACAGAGGGAGGAAGTATGGGTCTGTTTCTGTCCTTATGTGGGGTTTCCAGGGTGTATGATGCATCTAATGCATGATGGGTACAGGTGCACCTGATGCATGATGAGTGCAAGCGATCTTGCAAAACTAATTGTTAGCATTCTGTCTAAACTCCACCCCACAGTTACCTGGCAACAGCCAGGCATGCTCCGCCCCACAGCTGCCTGTCAACAGCCAGGTAGGCCTGAGCCACTATTGAAGGGACTGCTTGCCCCTCCCTGCTCCCTTTCCTCCCCTCCCCTCCCTCCCTCCCCTCCCCTCTCTCCCCTCCCCTCCTCCCCTCCTCTTCCTTCCTCTCCCCTCCCCTCCCCTCCTCCCCTTTATAAAGAGGGGCATTGCTGGGGTTTGGGATCTCCTCTCCTCCCCTCCCCTCCTCTCTTCCCCAACCTGGCAACAGCCAGGTAGGCCTGAGCCACTAAGGGACTGCTTGCCCCTCCCTGTTCCCTTCCCTCCCCTCCCCTCCCTCCCTCCCCTCTCTCCCTTCCCCTCTCCTCTCTCCTCTCCTCCCCTCTCTCTCCTCCCCTCTCTCTCCTCCCCTCCCCTCCCTCTTCTCCCCTCCCCTCCTCTCTCTCCTCCCCTCCCTCTCCTCCCCTCCCCTCTCCTCTCTCTCCTCTCCTTCCCTTCCCTCCTCTCCCCTCTCCTCCTCCCCTCCCCTTCCCTCCTCTCCCCTCTCCTCCTCCCCTCCCCTTCCCTCCTCTCCCCTCCCCTCCCCTCCTCTCCTCCCCTCCTCCCTTCCCCTCTCCTCCCCTCCCCCCCTCCCTTCCTCTCTTCTCCTCCCCTCCTCTCCTCCCCTCTTCTCCCCTCCCCTTTCCTCTCCTCTCCTCCCCTCCCCTCTTCTCCCCTCCCCTTCCCTCTAGCCTCCTCCCCTCCCCTCCTCTCCTTCCCTCCCCTCTCCTCCCCTCCCCTCCCCTCCCCTTCCCTCTCCCCTCCCTTCCATTCCCCTCCCCTTCCCTCCTCTCCCCTCTCCTCCTCTCTCCTCCCCTCCCTTCCACTCCCCTCCCCTTCTCTCCCCTCCCCTCCTCTCTTCTTTCTCCTCCTCTTCTTCTTCCTCTTTCTCTCTCTTTCTCTCTCTCTCTCTCTCTCTCTCTCTCTGCCTCTACTACCCTCTTAACTCCCCTTACCATACCCTGAGTAAATTCTATTCTATACTATACTGTGCTGTGACTGGTCCCTCAGGGTGAAGGCATACCCTAGCATGGCCCACTAAGACATTCCCTTCCCCATGCCTGACTTCACATCCATAGAACATATCTCTCTTCTCTTTATCTTTTTATAAACACATCACTAATGATGTGAAGCAAAAGAGAGTTGGTGGTCAGCCATCTTGTTTGGCCACGTGGGTCCTCTCAGTTTTCAGTGTCCTTCCAGTGATACAGCTCTAGTTGACTGGAAGTTGCCCCTCTCTTTCCGTACCCATCTGTCTTAGGACACATAGGGGTTCAGTTTTACCAAGTGCTGGTAACCTTTGCTCCACAGAGGCTGTTTCCCAGTGACCATTCTAGAGAATTCTAGAATTCTCTTTATGCTGGCCACACACCATGATCTTTTTGTCAGGCCGATGTACCTTTTGATAAATTTACTTGATATTTGATTTTTTTTATAGTCTTTAAAACTGTCTTTATATAGTGGCTACTGATCTTTATGCATACCTCAAATTCATGATTTCTGACTTTCTTCATTTTTCCAGAATACAATTATGTTTTGTTATGCTTTTAAAATGTATGTAGGACAGATGTTGATTTGGTATCTTCCTCTGTTGCCTACTACCTTAGTTTTTATATATACATACACATATAGCATACATATATACATATATATACATATACACACACACAGTGTGTGTGTGTGTGTGTCTGTGTGTGTAGGTGCCCCTTGCCCTTGCATACCAGAACAGAGAGTTAGATTTCTTAGAACTAGAGTTACAGGTAATTAGCTGTTAGCTGCTAACAGTGTTAGCTGCTCAGTGTGTCTGCTGAGAACTGCATTGGGTCCTCTGAAGATCTAAACCACAGAGGCCATCTCTCTAGCTCCCACCTTAGCTTTGGAAACAGGGTCTTCTCTCACTGGAAGTGGAGCTTGCTATTTCAGATAGATTGTCTGCCCAGAGGGCCCCTGGGGTCCACCTGGCTCTACACCTTCAATGCTAGTGCCTGCTGGGGCTGGGACTGTGGCCGCGGCTGGGGAGTAGTGGATTCTGAACTCAGGTGCCCACACTTCAGCAGCAGGCACTTCACCCAAGGACCTTCCCAGCCCCAGAAGACAGTTTTAAATGCAAATTTATAATTTGGTAGACTGACAGATAATTGATTTTAATCAGCTTGGCGTTAACACACCAGCTCTTCTCTCTCAAAGTAAATCTAAATTATAAAAGGCAGTATAGTTCCCAGGAATTAAGGGGCAGATCTCCCAGGCCCTTCTGTCTGTAGCTGTCACTGACTTCTCCCTATGGCTGCCAACCTGGCCTTCTGTGTCATACTTTACTTGATCGATACATGAATATCCTAATTACCTAATTTAGTCATTATACCCGATGTACCTAATTCTGTGTCATCTTTGATGGCAAACCAGCGGCTCCTTTTTGCCATGTGGGGATGAGGATGAGCTACAGAATGGATTCCTAACTTAGCAGTTTCTGAAAACAGCTGCCTCCCAGCAAGCGCACAGCTGTTTCCCATGCTCATCTCCGGCCTCTTATTCTCTTTCCAGCCCTAGAGGGAACTTGGGTTTGTATGGTGGATCAGGGTGGGGCGGAGGGGGGGCAGCTCCCTTAATCCCCTTTGTTGTGTGAGTCTTCACTGGTCCCCCTAAGGCTTTTGAACTTGAAAGTCGGATTGCTTCTTTGTTTCTCCTTTCAGCAGGCCACATCCTCCCCTTGAGGCAAATAGAAATAAAGACCTGATGCTTCGGAGAAAGAAATGGGGAGAGGAGGGGAGACTGGGCATGGAAAAAGCCGTGTCCAAGTCGGAAGAACAGGCAGTCCCACTCTCGAAAGGTTAAAAGTAAAGCTACCTGGAGACTTGGCAATCCTGCCCTTGCATTATATCCTAGGGAGAAGAGCAAGCCGTGTTTCCAACAACCAAGACTGGAGAGAGCCCAGATGTCCATCAGCCGGTGAACGAGTAAACGAAGCTACTTTCTACCCCTCCAGTTAAATATTATTTGGCCGTGAAATGAATGAAGTGGTGGTATATGAAACAGAGACGGATTAACCTTGAAAATATTATGGAAAATGAAAGACTTCAGTGCATAGGACCTCATTTTGCATGACTCTGTCTAGATGAATGTCTAAAATGGGCAAATCCAAAGAACCCTAAAATAGTGTTTGCCTGGGCCTTGTGGGGAACTGGGAGGAACAGGAGTGAGTAATAACAGGGGCAGAACTCCTTCTAGGGTAATGGGGTACTCTGAAATTGGTCCCAGTGATGGCATAGGACTAAATATATTGAAGCCGCGCAGTTGTACACTTTACATGGGTGGATTGTATGGTATGTGATTGATAATTCAACCAAGCTGCTTTAAAGGAGCGGATCATTGAAAAAAAATACTACTTACTCCCTCAAACTCTCTTCCAGTTACATGCACATCATATATATTACAGATATTTTAAAAATTGGAAGCAGACCCTAGAGAGAGATTAGCCTACTTTTCCTCCTAAATATGTATTATGTGTCTACTCTGATCAAAGCACAGTGGTAGAATCCCATGGAAATTCAAAGCTGAGCAGGGCTTGCCTCTCTCTTTGAGAAACTCACAAAATGACTGCTGCCAGTCATTAGACTTCTAGCTGCTGTGGTCTGCAGATGGTACCGATTAGGAACTTCACCTGTCCAAATTATCGTCCCAAACCCGAGTGTGCCAGGGTCGGCAGTTAAAAGAATCAGGAGGATGGAACTACGTTGTAAGAAGCCAAACTAAAACAATTTAGATGTCTTTGTCAGATAGGTGGAGAGGGGTCCAGATGGCTTGAACTGAGGAGGAGTTGTGGGGAGAAGAAAAAAGAAGGGGAAAGGATATAATTATATCTTAATTAAAATAAAAAAAATTATCAAGAAGAAAAAAAGGTATGTCTGGAAGGTTGGGCCAAGTGGCCCGTGTGACCTGAATGACTGAGGTGTTTTGTGCAAATCTGAAATATTGCTTGTGATAAAGGTCTGTGAGAGTATCCCCACCAAGGCAGGGAATAGTGGTTAGGAATCAGGAAGGGCAGGCATCAGTGTGTTTGAATAGAAAAGCCAGCAAGATGGTTCAGCAGGAAAAAGCCCTTGTCACCATGCCTGGTGATCTGAGTTTCATACTCAGGACCTACTTGGTAGAAAGAGAGAAATAGTTTCCACAAGTTTACCTCTAATGTGTGTGCGCGCGCGTGCGCGCAAACACACACACACACACACACACACACACACACACACGTTAAAAAAATAAGGAGAATGTAGTTAATGGGAGTCAGTGTGTGTCTGGCTGATTTATAGCAGAAGTGTTGTGAGACGGTGTTAAGCTGGGACTGGGAGTTTTATTGGCGTGCAACTGAGAATCTTTGGGGTTCATCCTCTGCCATTCAGGCTTTAAAATATCATGAAGGGCAACCACGTAATTCCCTGAAACTTCCTTTAGTCTCCCTGAATCAGAGCAGAGGGCAACTGGATTGTCCTCTCCTTTGGCTCAGAGGTTCGGATTGATTCCTACTATCTTGTATGTTATCTTGTATGTATTTTTCTTTTAAAGGAATGATTTGCTTGTCCAAAATGGGAAGAGAGTCATGACCGGCAGTCTTTGTCCGCCACACGATACAATCTGGGACAAAGGTTTCTGTGTTTGCTCAGTGTTCAACAGGATGTACTTTAGACATGATTTTTTTTTCCTTCAAAGCCTTATTCCTCCAGTAGCCGAGGAACTGTACACAGAACATCGGGCCCCATATGACTGGGATCTGGCCCTGGGGTTTACAGTCTTGGCAGTAAGGAGCTATTTCCTGGTACAGGAACCTAGAAGAACTGCTTTCCTGTTGTGTCAACTGTCCAACTCTGTTATCTCCTCCTCTAGGGATCCAGTGAATCAGACTATTTTTGTGGTGGTGGTGAGGGGGTGGGGGTGGTGGTGGTGGTGGGGTGGTGGGGATTGAATACCATCCAGGCTTCAAGACTGGGAGGCAAGATTTCTTATTGTACAAATGCTGATGCAAAGTGGGAATTAAAATGCTTGGCAAGGGTTTGTGAGTGCTGCAGACATGCATTTGTTAACCCCAGGAGCATGTGGACGAAGATCGGCACAGATTATACCAAGCATCTGAAATACGCTGAGGATTTGAGGCAATCTTATGAGGAGCCATTTGTGCTTATGTGTGTTTCCCAGAATGGCTTGCTAATAGCTCTCCGCCTTCCATCCTCTGGCCTCAGCCTTCAGTGCTGGGATTACAAGAGAATGCTACCCCTGCAGGTTCTACTACATTTGAAGGTACATTTTTTTTAAAAAATGCAAATTCCAGCTATTTATAGGATTGAGTTTTTAGTACTTCCAAGAAGTCAGGTGCTTTGAGTTTTTAAAACCCATGTGTCAAGTGTCCTAGAGTGCTTTGGTCTGCTGACCCTGTCTCCAAGCAAGATCACATCACGGCCTTTGCAAAAGAAAATGGGGTGTTGGTGGGCTTTGGTTTCATTTTGATGTAAGCATTGATTCTTGAGATTGGAGTCAGAGAAGGCGGAGGCTTTGATCCAGAAGATGCTGTAGCTGCATTATCTCAATGTAATCTTTCCTTATTTGACTACTGGTCAGACATTTGATGTGGAAAAACAGCATTGCTTGAGGGCTGGAGTTGTCTCAACTCTGTTTTTGAGTTTATAGGTTGACTCTGTTTGAAGGCTTGCACACTCCGTTTATTTTCTTAACTTTTGTTATAAAAGAAGCCTGAGTTCTGTGGATTTGTAAATAAATTATATCTTACTGTATGGAACCTGGCTTACATTCTTGGTGGATCATATCAACATTGGCAGAATGTTTAAATAAACACGTGCCAGAAGGTGAGACAGAGGTTAGACAGTTTTTATTCCCTTTCCTACAAAGTTCCTTTGGCTTTCTGAATTCACTCTTAAAATTTTCATTTGATTTAACAAAAGTTAAAAATGAAAGACTTTTTAATAAGGGATCTGAGGAAAAAAATTCAGCTATTAATATTCCTTGCTGTGTGAGTAATAATCTCTTATCAATCATTCAATCTAAACAAATTCTTAAGTAAAAAAATCATAGCCTTTAAGTCAGTGGTTCTCAACCTTCCTAATGCTGTGACCCTTTAATACAGTTCCTCATGTTGTGGTGACCCTCAACCATAAAATTATTTCATTGCTACTTCATAACTGTAATTTTACTACTCTTATGAATTGTAAATTTCTGAACTGCAGCCCCAAAGGGGTTGTAACCCACAGTTTAATAACCACTGCTTTGAAGTGTTGCAATATAAAAATACTATCTGCAAGAGATATTGTCTATTTGTAATATCAATAAGATGAACTTTTTTCTATAAGAGATGGATATAAATGAGTTATAACATTGAATTTCCTTTGTGGAGCTGGTGAGGCCCAGTACCCTTAACTTGCTGCCATGCTAGGGTTTATCTCTTGAACACAGTTGACACATGACCTTCATCAGGCCTGTCACTGTCCCTTGAGCTTCAGTGACTGGTCCCAAAGAGCTATGCGATCCAATGCTAGCCTTTTACTGTAATTTTTAGCTATGAGTTAGAAATAAATCTTTCTTTTTTAAAAAATTTTTAAAAAAGAAACCTCCTGTTTTTTTTCTAGGTTTACTCATTTATTATATGTAAGTACACTGTAGCTGTCTTCAGACACCCCAGAAGAGGGCCCCAGATCTCATTACAGATGGTTATGAGCCACCATGTGGTTGCTGGGAATTGAACTCAGGACCTCCAGAAGAGCAGTCAGTGCTCTTAACCGCTGAGCCATCTCTCCAGCCCCTTTCTTCTTTTGATCAAGAAGTTATTGGAATATCGGTCCTGTAAACTATCCTATGCTTCTTTGGAGGAAAGAATACAGGTGATGGGCAAAGAAAACCAGAGATGGATACAGACACAGGTTATGAAAGATGCAGACCCTAGACTCATCCAGTGGGTGAGTGTGGCTGGATCCCAATGCTGGAATGGCCACCTGTCACATCATCCAGTGTAGCGTTGTCAAGGAACACATTCTCCACCCTTCCAGCCTCCTTGTGGAGACCAGTGCTTCCTGCCATACTCCTAACCACTCTGCTACTTCTGTCTGTGGTGAACAACGTACCTGCTTTAATTAGCAGGTGGAAAGCCATGCTAGTGGGCATGCTCACTAGCCTCCCTTCTCCTTAGAGTTCAGGTGTCTATCTGCCTGCCTCTAGAGAGCCTGGGAGGAAGGCGTGGTGGGTAGAACTTCTGCTTCAGCAGGAGGACTGGCATTTTGATCCTAGCACCTTTAAAGAAGGCTGAGCTTTGGCACACATGACTGTAATCCCAGTGCGGAGAGGGCAGAGGCGGGAGGATGGCTTCAGCTTGTCCTAGGCCTAGTGTCAGATCCAGTGAAAGAACCTGTGTCGTCGAGAGAATAAGGCAGAGAACGATAGAGTGGGCCACGCGACGTCCCCCTCTGGCTTCTGCATGTAGGCACACAGGTGCGCACATCTGTATATACCTGTGTGCACACCACACAGGGCCTGGGTTCTGTGCTGGTGCAAAGATGCACACACTGACGTGAGAGAGCATAGAGCAGATTCATGGCTGGTAAGAGAGGAATCCGCAGAGACAGAATAGAGCTGAGGCAGAGTGGTCATGTAGAACTCAAGGGGTGGGGATTTGAGCATTGTTAAATTCTTTCTTCTTCTTCTTCTTGCTCCTCCTCCTCTTCTTCTTCTTGCTCCTCCTCCTCCTCCTCCTCCTCCTCCTCCTCCTCCTCCTCCTCCTCCTCCTCTTCTTCTTCTTCTTCTTCTTCTTCTTCTTCTTCTTCTTCTTCTTCTTCTTCTTCTTCTTTTTGTTTTTTTTTTAGATTTGGTTTTTTTCAAGACAGGGTTTCTCTGTGTAGCCCTGGCTGTCCTGGAACTCACTCTGTAGACCAGGCTGGCCTCGAACTCAGAAACCTGCCTGCCTCTGCCTCCCAGAGTGCTGGGATTACAGGCATGCACCACCACCGCCCGGCTTCTTTCATTTTTTTTTTTTTTTTAAGATTTATTTATTGTTATATGTAAGTACACTGTAGCTGTCTTCAGATGTACCAGAAGAGGGCATCAGATCTCATTACGGATGGTTGTGAGCCACCATGTGGTTGCTGGGATTTGAACTCAGGACCTTCAGAAGAGCAGTCAGTGCTTTTAATCACTGAGCCATCTCTCCAGCCCAAATTCTTTCAATTCTGTAGTCTGAACAAGCCTTCATAAGAAAGTTGGGAGGAAAAAAAAAGATCGTATGGTGGTAGTCCATCTTGATAGAATCTGGGAAATAGCAGAGACTGTATTTCTTTTGCCTTTTTATTTATTTTTAAAACTTTGTGTGAAGGCTGGCTGATTTATTTAACGTATCCCAGACCATAGAAAAAGAGACAGAAGTTTCAAATTCTGTTTGTGAAGAAAGAATACCTGTGTAAAATTAGCAAAAAATGGCGAAGTCCATGCCCATCACTGACTGAGCTTCAAGATTGCGTCTCAGAAGGAGCCTGGCCTCAGGCAGGCACTGAATTCTGCAGAGCACATCAGTACTACAACGAGGGTAAGCCTAGCTGTGCAGTTTGAAAAAGCAGCCAAACAGGTCATACTGGGGACTGTCTAGAAGCCACAGTTCTTCCTCTCAGAGAAAGCCACCACCGCTTAGTCACTGGCAGGAATTTTAAAATGCTGCTCTCTTTTAGCAGAAGACAACATGATGGAACCTGGATATTGGGGTGGCTGAGGAGTGGAGCTTCACAGAATGGAAGATTTCATTTCCATATTGAGATGGGGCTTATAAATGCTTACTTAGCATGATGGCTGAATCAATTGTAAGTAAATGTGAGCTGTGATTAAGGCTAGCATCTAGCCTAAAAAGAAACACATATATTCATTGTAGTGGGGTCAGTTAGAGCCCTAAGAGAGACATGCAAGTCTTAACCCACAGTAGCCAAAAATATGACCTTATTTTGAAATAGTGTTTTGCTCTCTCTCTCTCTCTCTCTCTCTCTCTCTCTCTCCTCCATCTTTCTTTTCCTTTGTTTCTTTCTTTGAGACAGGGTTGTACTAAAATAGTCTAGACTGACCCTAAACTTGCCATCCTCCTATTCCAGAAATACTATTTTTTTAAAAAAATGTATGTGTTCATTTTAGTCTTTGGGTGGTTTCTAATCACCTAGTGATTAGTGTCTAAAAAGGATAAAGATGGAGAGGCAGAGGTGCACATGGATGAGGTCATAGGAAACTGGAAGCCTAGCTGGGGGGACTGGGGTGATGTCCCCTGGAATATTGTAATCCTCAAGGGGCTGAAAGTGTCAGGGAAGGGTTTACCCTTCAGAGCCAAGAGAAAATAGAATTTTAAGTCCCCAAATTGTGATTATTCATTACAGGAATCCTGGGGCACAAATCTATTAAAGTGAGGTCAAAGCTGTCATGAGCGACTTGTATGATTGCGTCGTTATTTATCTTGCCCATATGAAGTCCATATGCACTGTGGAGACATTAGTGTCACCTGGAGGTTTCAAGCCTCAGTCCCTCCCCGTGAGGACCACTCTCTCTGCTCTGAGATCACCAGCTTGCTGTGGGAGCACATTGGTCTTGACTGGATGCAGACAGAGGCAGGGAAGGCCATGCTGTAGATAAACATGGGATGTTGGGGAGAAAACAGCTAATAGTCACTTCAGTGATATGTCACTCTAGATTTTGTTGCTTAGGCGACACCAGCATAGGAAAATAAGATTGCATTGTAGCCATTTACATGGGAATAAAAATGTGAAGTCCTAGTGGTAATTATCAAGGTCTCTTCTTGATGTGTGATTTGTGATTTTTATGGTAGATTATTTCCTGGAATGATGGAGGAAATGCTGATGCAGTACATGCCGTGCCGACAAGTGTTAACCTTGAACTTGTGACCTTGATCCTCTATTACATGCCCTTCTCATTTGAGATTGGTCATGATTCATCAACTGGGTTTTTTATTTTTTAATACTGGTTTATATATATATATATATGATGTTATATATATATATATGATGTTTCAGAGACCCGGAATTTGGAGACGCCCCAGACAGTCAGTCTATGGGGTGACTCTAGCTGAGACTCCCAGCAGTGGGGGATATGGATCCTGAAGTGGCCACCTCCTGTAGGCAGGCAGGGTTCCCAGTGGAGGGATAAGGACAGCAAACCACTCATAAAACCTTCAGCCCAAAATGTGTCCTGCCTACAAGATGTCCAGGGACAAAGACAGAGCAGAGGCTGAGGGAACCAATGACTATTCCAAATTGAGACCCATCCCACAGGCGAGCAGTAATCCCTGACACTATTATGAAACTCTATTACACTTGCAGACAGGAGCCTTGAATAACTGTGCTCTGGGAAGCTCCACCCAGCAGCCGATTGAAACAGACGCAGAGACCCATAGCCAAACTTTAGATGGAGCTCTGGGAATCTTACAGAAAAACTGGGAGAAGAATTGAGGCACCTTAAGAGGACAAGGACTCTACAAGACCAACAGAGTCAACTAACTTGGACCCTTGGGGGCTCCCAGAGCCTAAATCAATAACCAAAGAGTGAGCATGGGCTAGACTTGTGGGTGGGTGGGTGAGGGTATGGGGGTGTGAGGATGAAGGGGTGTGAGGGTGTAGGGGTGTGGGGGTGTGGGGTGTTGTATTAGTGGGGAGCTGTGACACCCAGAGGGCTTCCCCTCCTAAGAGAAAGGGAGAGGACTTGCGTGAGGGGCTACTGAGAGGAGAGAAAGATATTGGGTTGTAAAGTGAATGAACAAATACATTCATTTTATATTTTATATATAAGATATATGTATAGTATATATTTATTCATAATATATTTTATAAAAATAATTTTATTATGAATACATTTATAAATAAATATTTATAATATGTATATATAATTATATATTATACAAATTGTATAATACATACTTATTATATATAAAATACCCCATATATAATATTATATAATTATACAATATTAATGTTAAATGTAATACAGTAATATAATAAACTACATATATTAAACCCAACATAAATTGAAAATACATATTTTTAAAATTTTGGACCAGGATTTTCTATGGCCTAGGTTGGTCTTGTACTTACTTCATAGCCTAGGAAGACCTTGAATTGATGATATTCCTGCCTCCACCTCTGTCTTAGTCAGGGTTTCTATTCCTGTACAAACATCATGACCAAGGAGCAAGTTAGGGAGGAAAGGGTTTATTCAGCTTACACTTCCCCACTGCTGTTCATCACCAAAGAAAATCAGGACTGGAACTCAAGCAGGTCAGGAAGCAGGAAGGATGTTACTTACAGTCTTGCTTCTCCTGGCATGCTCAGTCTGCTCTCTTATAGAACCCAAGACTACCAGCCCAGAGGTGGTACCACCCACAAGGGGCCCTCCCACTTTGATCACTAATTGAGAAAATGCCCCACAGCTGGATCTCATGGAGGCTTTTAATCACCTGAAGCTTCTTTCTCTGTCATAACTCTAGCTTGTGTCAAGTTGACACACAAAGCCAGCCAGTACAATTGGCCCCTTGTCAACTTGACACACAAACATATCACTATTAATCCTCAACCCTTACTGTCTTATTCATCCCCAAGATCTAAATAACTTTAAAAGTCCCACAGTCTTTACATATTAAAAATCCAATCCCTTTAAAATATCCAATATCTTTTAAAATTCAAAGTCTTTTAAAAATTCAAAGGCTCTTTCTTAATCATGCACTCCACCAAAATACCTTCTTACTTCAAGAGGAAAAAATATCAGGGCACAGTCACAATCAAAAGCAAAATCAAACTCCAACCATTCAATGTCTAGGATTCACTCACGATCTTCCGGGCTCCTCCAAGGGCTTGGGGCACTTCTCCAGCTCTGCCCTTTGTGGCATACAGCTTGTCTTCTAGGTTCCAGCTGCCTGTGCTCCACTGCTACTGCTGTTTTTGGTGGACATCTCATGGTACTGGCAACTCCAAAACACTGCTGTCTTCTGCTGTAACTAGGCTTTACCAATAGCCTCTCATAGGCTCTCTTCATGGTGCCAAGCCTCAACTCCTTTGCATGACCCCTTAAGTCCTGGGTCATCAATTGCAACTGAGACTGCACCTTCACCAATGGCCTTCCATGGCCTCTCACAGTGCCAAGCCTCAGTTGCTCTTCAGGACCCTTTCATGCCTTCAAAATCAGTACCATCTGGGTGACTCTTACACAGTACCAAGTCCAGCCACAGCACAAGGTACAACCCTGGCTATCTCTGGAATATAGCCTCTGTGCTCTCAGAAAATACTTCCCAGAAGATTTCATCTCAGTGATGCTGGTATCTTCTCAATCACTGCTAATTTCTTAGCTTCAGCTAACCAGCATCAATAGTCCCAGTAATGCAAAGGTTTTGCTTAAGTAGTTCTGGTATCTTGTTAATCACAGCTGATTCTTCAGTCCCACTTAACCAAAACCACAGAATCATTACAATCAAAATAGCAATGGCCCTGATAAGAGTCTTTAATCTTCCTTCTGAAATTTCACAAGCCAGGCCTCCATCTTCTGTACTGTTCTCAACATTATCTTCCAAGCTCCTACACAACATCCCACAGAGCCCTTAACAACCAATGGCTCTTCTAGCTCAAAGTTCCAAAGTCCTTCCACAGTCCTCCCCAAAACATGTTCAAGTTGTCACAGAAATACCCCTCTATGCTGGTACCAATTTATTTTAGTCAGGGTTTCTATTCCTGCACAAATATCATGACCAAGAAGCAAGTTGGGGAGGAAAGGGTTTATTCAGCTTATACTTCCACACTGCTGTTCATCACCAAAGAAAGCTGGTCAGGAAGCAGGAACTGATGCAGAGATCATGGAGGGATGTTCCTTACTGACTTGTTTCCCCTGGCTTGCTCAGCCTGCTTTCTTATAGAACCCAGGAATACCAGCCTAGAGATGGCACCACCCACAATGGGCCCTTCCCCTTTGATCACTAATTGAGAAAATGCCTTACAGCTGGATCTCATGGAAGCATTTCCTTACCTGGAGCTCCTTTCTTTGTGATAACTCCAGCTTGTGCCAAGTTGACACAAAACCATCTAGTAGAACCTCCCAAGTGCTAGAATTACAGGTCACTTTGGGCCAACTATCTCCTTATACTCTTTTCTCTTAATTAAAAAAAAAGTAATAACAAAGTAATCTGAGTTCATTGTAAAGTATTAGAAAACACAGATGTCAAGTGGAAACAATTCAAGTTATCCACACACATCAGTCAGCAAAACATGGGTGTAGAGCACCAAAGGAGTTCCCATCAAAGTTTAGCTACGGAGTTACAAGAGCTTCATCATAATGTGATTATCATTCAGAAACTTGCATGCCTCTCTTTTAACTATTTATCATAACCACTGTACATCTTAGTAAGCATAGAATGGCCTTAAGTGATGATCATACCTTAATAATTTGTTTGATGAATCCCTTGCTGCGGAGATGCCTCTGTATCATGGGGCTCACTATTGCAAACTACTCTAGTGAGCCTTCTTCCTGGATTAATTTTGAGTCCAAGCCTCCTGGTTTCCTTATACATGATGGAATGTGAGGGGCTGGCAACTTGTAAGTTTTGGCTTCTGAACTTGTAATGCCTGAAAATCAATTCAGAACCAAATGTATAAGGAATCTGCTGTGGTCCCAGGCCGTACTCTCCTGTGTCCCACTGTGCGACTTCTCTGCAGCCCGGGTTCTGAACATACACTGTGCACTTGTGACCGTGAAAGCCATCGAAGCACACATGCCAACAGCTGCCTCTCAGAATACCTCGTCCAAGAATCAAGACTATAGGAGGCTTGAATGGCAAATTTCTTACTAGATCAATCAGATAAAACAAGGACCATTTCATTGTCATTATTCCTCAGCATGTAAGTATCAAGCCAGCCCCTCTTTGTGCTACAATGTGTCAGAGTGTTGGATTTTGCACATTGCAGCTTGAGTTCACGATGAGTTTCATTTAAAAGAAATCATTAAAAGAATTTGGTCTGGGATTTCAGAATTTCCAACAGTTTCTGAAATGGTTGTAAAAATACCCTGGGCCATCTGTGCTGCATGTTTATGAGAAAGGACATTCTCACTATTAATCACAAAATCAAAATGCAGCAAGGAATGAAAAATGCCATACAGTTTACAGTGTCGGGTGTTCAACAGTTTTCTTTTTCTTTAGACTAGGTCTCATGTATCCCGGCGTTCTTGGGACTTGCTAAGAAATTGAGAACAGCCTTGGGCTTCTGATCTTCCTGCCCTAAGGTGTGACCCAACTCTAGCTACTGAGTTGTGCTGAACCAAACTGCCTTCTTACCTCTTGTGGCTTGTTAATCTGCTGGCCACAATGGTCACAGAGACCCCCACATATATGGAACATGTACAGATTCCCCCCATTGTGATTAGTCCCTAAACAATGCAGAAAACTCATTTATATAGCATTTCCACAGTGTTAGACACAAACAATCAAAAGATGTCTTGTAAGTACCCAGGAGGACATATGTAGGTTATGTGAACACCATGTCATTTTCGGTAAGGATTTGAGTGACCTCGGTTTGATTTCTTCCAAGGGACAAGGGATGAGTCTTTTCTGTGAGATTGTATGTGTTCTGTGTTTGGGTTTTCCTTTCTGTATTACCTTTTGAGAAATGGGCATGACACAAATTTAAGGCAAATATTGTGGGTACCAATGGTGCAGACACTTGCATCAAAGTGTAGAAACAAACAAATGTAAATCACAGGGCCTGACCATCTTTCCTCCCCCTCCCCCTCCCTCTCCTTCTCCTCCCTCTCTCCCACTCCTCCTCTTCTTCCTCCTCTTCCAAGTTTCTAGAGAGGGTAGAAATCAGTGGTTGCTACTATAAGTTTTTCTGATTTCTAGATGCTGGGGCCTCTTTTAAGCATCGTTTGAAGATGCTGTACAGGTCTGTACCCTAGAGCTGAATCATGGGTCATTCTTTAGTTTATGACCTTTGATGGAAGATATCACTAATATTTTCAAGAAGCATATAGAAAGCTGGTCAATTTTTGGGTTTAAAAAATAAAACACACCATGTAGGCTTTGTCCAACATAAGCTGTGTCTTGCTTGCATATGTATGAGTGATGTCTATGTGTTCCCTTGTGTGTGGGCACCCATGTATGTGGGGACTAGAGGTTGATGTTGGCTGTGCCCCTTGTTTGCTCTTCACTTCAGTGAGGCAGTGTCTCTGGATAAAACTGTAGATATTTGAATCAGCTAGTCTAGCTAGTTAGCTCGCTCTGGCGACCCTCTGCGTCTGCCTGGCCAATGCTGCAGTGACGGCAGGGTTGCCATGCCCATATGGGTATGAGTGTCTTGCCTGCATGTGTGTCTCTGCACCTGTGTGTATGCCCGGTGTCCGAGAAGTGAGACAGAGTCCCCAGAACTGTAGATGGGATCCGTGAGCTCTGTCCTAGGGGGCTGGGACTCAAACCTTCCCCTCCCCCACCCCTGCCATCATTTGTAAGAACAAGTGCTCTTAGCCACTGAATCTCTTCACCTCTACCTACTCATTTTGGTTTTTGTTGTTTGTTGTTTTGTCTTGTAGGCTGGGATGTTGACAATCGATCTGAACTCTGCACAGCAAGCTCCTTATTCACTAAGCCATCTGCCCAGCCTCTAGTCTGAACTGTTTTAAACATTTGTGTTGACTATTGCTTCATTTGAAAATAAACTTCTATTGATAATTTTACTTGATAATGTCATATGTGTATAAAGTCCACTCTCATTTCTCTCCCACTCCTATTGCCCCCCCCCCCTTCAATTTTCCACATTCAGGTCTTTGTTGTTGTTTGGGGGACCCCCTGGGTTTACTCAGGACCATCCAAATCTGGGTTTGGAGCTACCAGTTGGAGCCTGATGGACTCCTCAGTGGGCACAAAACCACTGAAGACCATGGCTGCCCCTCCCGCAGAATCCATCAGTAGCTGACAGTTCAGCCTGGAGTGGGTAGGGCTCTGTAAGCCCCGCCCCCGTCCATGATGGACTGTAGACATGCGCTATCTGGTGCAGGCCCTCATTTTTATTAAAAGCACTCATGTACTACATGTTCACTCTTTTCATCCTTCCACTCACTGGTTCCTATTGAGGTCCAGCTGGATTTGCTTTGCTTCTTGACCTCCCTGGGAAACAGCCCAGGAAGCTTCCAAGTTAACTTCATTCTCTGCATGTTGTTAGCGGGGAGAAAGCCTTGTAAGTCTACAGGCAGATGGCGGTAAGAAATTAACTTGAACTTCAGCAAGGCTGAGGTTTCCATGGGAACGGAGGAAGCAGCCATACTGCCTCGCATTTGAAAGGAACAGGAAACAGGCTTGCAGCCTGCATACCAATAGAAACGGCTACACTATCCCAGGACTCTTCCCACATGCCTTTAGTCTTCCCGGCTTAAAACTCTTTGACTTTAGGTAATAAGAGGAAAACCAATGATGGCTGGTCACGTGTTTAAGTAGGTTCACGAGAGAATATCAGGAGACAGAAACGCTAAACATTTTTTTCATTGCTAAAATCTGCAAATAATGAATAAGCTTTAGTTGTCTTCAGCATGAAAGCTACATTCTTTACTAATAAGCTGTGATATATATTTAAAGAATCATTGATTTAGTTATGCTTGCTACAAAGAATATTCAAATAAGCTTGAGTTTTCTCCTCCCCCACTTCCAATGTAGTTTTCTGTCTTTCTTTGTGTCTGCACATGTATGTGTTACGTGTTTGTGTGTGAGAGTATAGGATTACTCTTGTGCAAGTCATAGGAAAATATTTTTTATTTGTTTATTTATTTATTTATTCAAAACAGGGTAGCCCTGACTGTCCTGGAACTTACTTTGTAGACATGCCTGGCTTCGAACTCACAGACATACACCTGCCTCTGCACTACCACTGCCCAGACCTGAAGAATCTTGAATCTTTGGTGTCAGCCCTCAACTGCTAACTTGAGACAGGGTCTCTCTCTCTCTCTCTCTCTCTCTCTCTCTCTCTCTCTCTCTCTCCACTTCCCCCTCCCTTGCCCCCCCCCCACCTCCCCATTTGCTGCTGTGTATGCTAGGTTAGCTGGTATGAAGACTTCCGGCTGTGTTCCAGTCTCCATCTCCCATTTCCCTAGAGGAATGCTGGAATTGCATGTGGACACGTGACAATGTCTGGCTCTTACGTGGATTCTGAGGCTCTGAACTCAGCCCATCAAGCTTGTGTGGCAAGAGCTTGGCCCACTGAGCCGTCTCTCTAGCCCCCAACATGGTTTTCTTTTAGGAATAAAATACATTACTATTATTTTGTCTACATTTCCAGGTACTCAGTTGAAGGGTAAGGACTAAGCCACTCTGGAGAGCTGTGCTGTCTTCTGAATTAGAGGTGGGGAGGCTCAAGGGCTCTGGTTTAGTGATGAGACATTGGCTTAGTGTGTGTGAAGCCTTGAGTTTGAGCCCTAGAACCACAAGAAATGAACAAAAATATAGAATACAATCTGAGTTCACCTATGTCTGTCATCCAGACATAGATTAACCAAACTTCTGTTTCCTCTCTATCAGAGCTGCCTTTCTCTAAGGCCCTGGGGCAGTGAGCTGTCAGAATGTCCCAATAGCTGATTGTCTCTAAGAGATATTTACTGCTGTCTTTTGTTTCTTAGACATTCCTTTAACCGTGATTTCCCTTGTGCCTCATGGTGATGAATTGGCTGTGGGTATTTTGGGAATCTGGGTGAGGGGAAATTGAATTTGGGCTACATAAAGTACGGATGTATTTATGTGGTCACGGTTTAGCAGATTGGGTGTGCTATTGCCAACGGGTCTGGCTTAGGAATAACTTCCAGGGATATCTGCACCATTTACTGTGTCTGTCACTGGGAGCTGTGACACAGAAGACCAGGCTCTGGGAGGAGCTATGCCCGTGCCCTTCCGTGCCTGCAGCCAGGACTGGCAGGGTTGGGGTCCGGGAGAGAAGAGATGCAAGGCTGAAGAGAAACAAGGAGCTCGTCTTGGGGAAATGCTTTTCATCAGTAGACTTGAGAAACCAGAAATGGAGGATTTGCTTCGCATGACTCAATATGGAAACTCTTGCCTACAAGAACAGCTGTAGAGTTGGTATGGTGCTGCAGGCTTGCAAACACAGCTACTCAGAAGGTCAGGGCAGGCGTGCCTTGAGTTCAAAACCTGTGACTGAGTTCAGGGCCAACCTGGGCAACTTAGCAAGACCCTGCTTCAAAATAAAAAGTAAAGAAAACAAGAGTGAAAGTAGAGTTCTGTGGTTAAGATATTGCCCAACTCATGCAAGGCCGTTGGCTCAGTCCTCATAACTGCATAGTGAATGAATGAATGAATGAATGAACTAATGAACAAAACTATCTTGGCAATGCAGTGTATTACACTTCAAAAAATAATTGTTTATTTTTGTGTGTATGTGTGCTCAGTCTTCATACTTGCAATATGAATGAATGAATGAACTAATGAATAAAATTATCTTGGGAATGCAGTATACTACACTTTACCAATAGTTGTTTATTTTATTTTTATGTGTGTGTGTATTTGTGTGTATGTATATGCACCTTGTGAATACCTGATGCCCGGGAGGATAGAAAAGTTCCTTGTATCTCCTGAAGGGTTACAGGTGGTTGCAAGTCGTCCTGTGGGGACTAGGAACTGAACACGGCTCCCTTTCAAGAGGAACCAGTGGTCTTAACTGCTGATGCACGCTTTAGTTCTGATGAGGAACCTTTTCAGTGGGAGCTGTGTGGCACAGGATCTCTCAGACCCTATGGCTGGATTTACAACCCAATCAGCACTCATGGTGAGGAAAGCAGCATAAAACTCAGCACAGAACAACCACAGGGACATCAGTAACTAAGTGTTCAGGGAGCACTGCTGATCTAGAGAGCCTTTAAGATGGGAAACTCAGGCTGGAGAGATGGCTCAGTGGGTTAAGATCACTGGATGCTATTCTAGAGGTCCTGAGTTCAATTCACAGCAACCACGTGGTGGCTCACAACAATCTGTGATGGGATCTGGTGTCCTCCCATCTGTCATGCAGGCATATATGCAAATAGAACACTCAGATAAATAAATAAATAAATCTTTTTAAAAAAAGATGCAAAACCCACAGTGACTAAACACAGGAAACTGGACAGTTTCCTGAATCAAGTAGCCGGCATGGTGCTGCATACCTGTAATCCCTGAACTCCAGAGGTGGCAACCAAAGGGCCAGATGTTCAGGAACAGCTTTGCAGCTGGCTAAGATGTGAGGGGTTTTTGGCACCTAGTTCTACAGCCTTGAAGTATATCATGCCTTCTCAAACAATGAACTGAAGCCACGAGCCAGAATAAATTCTTCCTCCCCAAGGTGGCTTCAGTCAGGCGCTTGTCACATATATAAGAAAACCCAAGTATTACATACATAAAATGCAGACACACGTTGCGTGTAGGACATGTATTTGGCCTTCAGTGTTGAGTGGATTTTGTGGTCCACCTGTCCACCCACCCATGCACTAAGCAGTTATTAACTGCTAGGATGTGAGTGCCGATCTCACTACCACATCTTGAACAACAGCACAGTGTTATACATACACTGCAGTGATAAGAAGAATAGGTATATATCAGGGGCTGGAGAGATAGCCCAGCACTTAAAAGCATGTTCTTTGAGAAGATCTGAGAATAGTTCTGAAAAGCCACATCACTGGCTTTGAACTTGCTATCCTCCGGCTTCAGCCTTCCAGGTTCTGGGATTATAGGCATATGCTGAAGAACCTGGTTTCAGGCTACATTTTAAATGAATTTCTTAGCTTGGTGTGGGGAGTTGCTTGGGCCGTGATCACATATATTCTGTCTATAAACAGGATTGGACTAACTTTTACTTATGGTCAAAGAAGGTTCATTGCTACCTCTTGCCTCACGAACCCAGAACTCAGGTCAAGACAAGGACACTTCCTGCTTATTTCTTGTTTGGTGATGATAGAATATTTTCTGATCCATTCTCTTTTTGAAAGAGAGATAGATAGCTATAGACAGATAGGTAGATAGATAGATAGAGTAAGATAGAGTGAGATAGATAGAGTGCTTCATTTTGAATGCCCCACATGGCATAGGCTCAGAGCATCACATTAGCTAAGCCAGGGTGAGGCCTTTGAACCATGACACCTGCACAGATCTGTCAAATGGTAGTCTGCTCACTGCTCTGTCTCCATGTTTTCTTATTTTGTCTCTTGAGGATTTCTGCTCCCCTCTTCACAGATCAGCTGTAAATATTATTTACATTTTGTGGAGAAACAGGATTTACAGGAGTTTCATAGAAGGAAAATTATTCAGTCTGTTATAGTCTATGAAAGTAAAATTGCTGTCCTCATATTTTATTATAAAATTATCATCATCATCATCATCATCATCATCATCATCATCGGTTTTTGGAGACAGGGTTTCTCTGTGTAGCCCTGGCTGTCCTGGAACTCACCAGGCTGGTCTTGACTCAAAGATCTCCCTGCCTCTGCCTCCTGAGTGCTAGCATTAAAGACATGTGTCACCACTGCCTGGCTTAAAAAAAATATGTTTAAATATGAAAATTAAAGCAATGACAGGTCGTAGGTCTTGTGTCCTACGTGGTAATCAGCACTTGGTAATCAGGACTCCCCGCCACCATCTTCTCTCCCTGACTGAGCAGAGGGGCATCACCAGGTACTGAGATATTCTGAGTTTAAGATCTCTGGGGGTGCAAACCACTGGGGGTCTGCCTGAGCCCAGGACCTGCGCAGATCAGTGGTTCGTCTGTGTGCTAGCTGGTCATGGGTCCTGTGCCCTACATGGTGATCAGCATTTGGAGTGACTCTCTGCTGCCATCTTCGCTCCATGAGAGTAGACAGGGAGCACCAGGTTCACTGACACAACCCAAGTATAACATTGCTTGGGGCAAGACACAGCAAGGCTCCAACAGCACACAAGAGGAGGACAGCACATCAGCAATCTGTGCCAGGAGAAACCCAGTCATCCAGTATTGTGGAAATAGCCTTACAGGTTCATAGGAGGTTGAAGCACCAGTCAGTGACAACAAGACCAACTAACACCAGTGAGAACTAGATGGCAAAAGGCAAATGTAGGAACATTACTAACAGAAATCAAGGCAATATGGCAGCATCTGAACCCAATTCTCCAACAACAGCAAGTCCTGAATACCCCAACACACCAGAAAAACAAGATTTGGATTTAAAATTACTGGTCATGATGCTGTTAGAGGAACACATGAAAGACATAAATAAATCTCTTAAAGAAATTCAGGTGAAAGTGGAACAAAAGTTAGAAGCCCTTACAAGAGAAACACAAAAATCATTTAAAGAAATTCAGGAGCATATGGGTCAAAAGATAGAAGCCAATAAAGAGGAAATGCAAAAATCACTTAAAGAAATACAGGAGAACTTTGGGCAACAGGTTGAAGTCATGAGAGAGGAAACACAAAATCTCTTAAACAATTACAGGAAAACACAAACAAGCAAGTGAAGGAACTGAACAAAACTGTCCAGGATCTAAAAATAGAAGAAGAAATAACTAAGAAATCACAAAGGGAGACAACTTTGGAGATAGAAAACCTTGGGAAGAAATCAGGGGCCATAGATGCAAATATCAACAACAGAATACAAGAGATAGAAGAAAGAATCTCAGATGCTGAAGATACCATAGAAACCACGGACTCAACAGTCAAAGAAAATGCAAAATGCAAAAAGCTTGTAACCCAAAACATCCAGGAAATCCAGGACACAATGAGAAGACCAAACCCGAGGATTATAGGCATAGATGAGAGTGAAGATTTACAACTTAAAGGGCCAGCAAATATCTTCAATAAAATTATGGAAGAAAACTTCCCTAACCTAAAGAGAGAGATGCCCATGAATATACAAGAAGCCTACAGAACTCCAAATAGACTGGACCAGAACAGAAATACCTCCCGTCACATAATAATCAAAACCCCAAATGTACTAAACAAAGAAAGAATATTAAAGTCAGTAAGAGAAAAAGGGCAAGTAACATATAAAGGAAGACCTATCAGAATCACACCAGACTTCTCACCAGAGACCATGAAAGCCAGAAGATCCTGGGCAGATCTCATGCAGACTATAAGAGAAAACAAATGCCAGCCAGGACTACTATAGCCAGCAAAACTCTCAATCACCATAGATGGAGAAACCAAGATATTCCATGACAAAACCAAATTTACACAATATCTTTCCACAAACCCAGCTCTGCAAAGAATAATAGGGGGGGAAAACACCAATACAAGGAGAGAAACTATACCCTGGAAAAAGCAAGATAGTAACCTTCTTTCATCAAACCCAAAAGAAGATAACCACTCAAATATAAAATTGACATCAAAAATGACAGGAAGCAATAATCACTATTCCTTAATATCTCTTAACATCAATGGACTCAATTCCCCAATAAAAAGACATAGACGAATAGACTGGATACATAAACAGGACCCTACATTTTGCTGCATACAGGAAACACACCTCAGTGTCAAAGATAAAAACTACCTTAGAGTAAAAGGCTGGAAGACAATTCTACAAGCAAATGGTCTCAGGAAACAAGCTGGAGTAGCCATTCTAATATCAGATAAAATTGACTTTCAACCTAAAGTCATCAAAAGAGACACAGAAGGATACTTCTTGCTGGTCAAAGGAAAAATCCACCAAGAAGAACTCTCAATCCTGAACATCTATGCTCCAAATGCAAGGGCACCATCATTCATAAAAGAAACTTTACTAAAGCTCAAAGCACACATTGCACCTAACACAATAATTGTGGGTGACTTCAACACTCCACTCTCCTCAATGGACCAATCAGGAAACCAGAAACTAAGCAGGGACATAGTGAAACTAATTGAAGCTTTGGACCAATTGGATTTTATATATATATAAAACATTTCATCCTAAAGCAAAAGAATATACCTTTTTCTCAGCACCTCATGGTACCTTCTCCAAAATCGATCATATAATTTGTCACAAGACAGACCTCAACAAATTTAAGAAGATCGAAATAATCCCATGCCTCCTATCAGATCACTATGGAGTAAAAGTGGTCTTCAATAGCAACAAAAACAACAGAAAACCCACATACACATGGAAACTGACAATACTCTACTCAATGATACCTTGGTCAAGGAAGAAATTAAGAAAGAAATCAAAGACTTTTTAGAATTTAATGAAAATGTAGGCATAAAGCAGTGCTAAGAGGAAAACTCATAGCCCCGTGAGTGCCTCCAAAATGAAACTTGAGAGAGCATACACTAGAAGCTTAACAGCACAACTGAAAGCCCTGGAACAAAGAGAAGCTAATTCACCTAGGAGGAGAAGAAAACAGGAAATCATCAAACTCAGGGCTGAAATCAATCAAGTAGAAACAAAGAGACCCATACAAAGAATCAACAAAACCAGGAACTGGTTCTTTGAAAAAATCAAGATAGATAAACTCTTAACCAGACTGACCAAAGGGCACAGACAGTATCCAAATTAACAAAACTAGGAATGAAAAGAAAGATATAACAACAAGAGGAAATTCAAAAAATTTTCAGATCCTACTACAAAAGCCTGTACTCAACACAATTGGAGAATCTGGAGGAAATGGACAATTTCTTAGACAGATACCAAATACCAAAATTAAATCAGGATCAAATAGATCATCTAAACAGTCCCATAACCCCTAAAGAAATAGAAAAGGTCATAGAAAGCCTTCCAACCAAAAAAAAGCACAGGACCAGATGGTTTTAGTGTAGAATTCTATCAGACCTTCAAAGAAGACTTAACACCAATACTCTTCAAACTATTCCACAAAATAGAAACAGAAGGAACACTACTTGTTCTACGAAGCCACAATTATGCTGATACCAAAGCTACACAAAGATCCAACAAAGAAAGAGAACTTCAGGCCAATTTCCCTTATGAATATCGATGCAAAAATACTCAATAAAATTCTTGACAACCGAATCCAAGAACACATCAAAATGATCATCCATCGTGATCAAGTAGGCTTCATCCCAGAGATGCAGGGATGGTTCAATATACAGAAATCCATAAATGCTATCCACTAAATAAACAAACTCAGAGAAAAAAACATTTCATTAGATGCTGAAAAAGCATTTGATAAAATTCAGCATTCTTTCATGCCAAAAGTCTTGGAAAGAACAAGAATTCAAGGCCCATAGTAAAAGCAATATACAGCAAACTGGTAGCCAACATCAAACTAACTGGAGAGAAACTTGAGGCAATCCCACTAAAATCAGGGTCTAGAAAAGGCTGCCCCCGTCTCCATATCTTTTCAATATAGTTCTTGAAGTCTTAGCTAGAGCAATTAGACAACATAAGGAGGTCAAAGGGATAAAAATTGGAAAGGAAGAAGTCAAACTATCACTGTTTGCAGATGGTATGATAGTATACTTAAGTGACCCAAAAAATTCTACCAGAGAACTCCTACAGCTGATAAACAACTTCTGCAAAGTGGCTGGTTACAAAATCAACTCAAGCAAATCAGTAGCCTTCCTATACTCAAAGGATAAGCAGACTGAGAAAGAAATTAGGGAAATGACACCCTTCACAATAGCTACAAACAACATAAAGTATCTTGGTGTGACTCTAACCAAACAAGTGAAAGATCTATACGACAAGAACTTTAGGTCTCTGAAGAAGGAAATCGAAGAAGACCTCAGAAAATGGAAAAATTTTCCATGCTCATGGATTGGCAGGATCAATATAGTTAAAGTGGCCATCTGGCCAAAAGCTATCTACAGATTCAACGCAATCCCCATCAAAATTCCAACTCAGTTCTTCATAGAGTTAGAAAGAGCAATTCTCAAATTCATCTGGAATAACAAAAAACCCAGGATAGCTAAAACTATTCTCAACAGTAAAAGAACTTCTGGGGGAATAAGTATCCCAGACCTCAAACATTACTACAGAGCAATAGTGTTAAAAACTGCATGGTATTGGTACAATGACAAGCAAGTGGATCAATGGAATAGGATTGAAGACCCAGAAATGAACCCACACACCTATGGTCACTTGATCTTTGACAAAGGAGCTGAAAGCATCCAGTGGAAAAAAGATAGCCTTTTCAACAAATGGTGCTGGTTCAATTGGAGGTCAGTATGCAGAAGAATTCGAATTGATCCATTCTTATCTCCTTGTACTAAGCTCAACTTCAAGTGGATCAAGGACCACCACATAAAACCAGACACACTGAAACTAATAGAAAAGAAACTGGGGAAGACCCTTGAGGACATGGGCACAGGGGAAAAGTTCCTGAACAGAACACCAATAGCTTACATTCTAAGATCAAGAATTGACAAATGGGACCTCATAAAACTACAAAGTTCCTGTAAGGCAAAGGACACTGTCAAAAGGACAAAACAGTAACCAACAGATTGGGAAAGGATCTTCACCAACCCTAAATCCAACAGAAGGCTAATATCCAATATATACAAAGAACTCAAGAAGTTAGACCCCAGGGAACCAAATAACCCTATTAAAATTGGGGTACAGAACTAAACAAAGAATTTTTACCTGAAGAACTTCAGGATGACTGAGAAGCACCTTAAATGTTCAACATCATTACTCATTAGGGAAATGCAAATCAAAACAACCCTGAGACTTCACCTCACACCAGTCAGAATGGCTAAGGTTAAAAACTCAGGAGACAGCAGGTGTTGGTGAGGATGTGGAGAAAGAGGAGCACTCTTCCACTGCTGGTGGGATTGCAAGATGGTACACCCACTTTGGAAATCAGTCTGGCGGTTCCTCAGAAAACTAGACATGACACTTCCGGAGGACCCTGCTATACCTTTCCTGGGCATATACCCAGAGGTTTCCCCAGCATGCAATAAGGACACATGCTTCACTATGTTCATAGCAGCCTTATTTATAATAGCCAGAAGCTAGAAAGAACCCAGATGTCCCCCAGTGGAGGAATGGATACAGAAAATGTGGTATATTTACACAATGGAATACTACTCAGCAATTAAAAACAATGAATTAATGAAATTCTTAGGCAAATGGTTGGAACTGGAAAATATCATCCTAAGTGAGATAACCCAATCACAAAAGAATACACATGGAATGCAGTCACTGATAAGTGGATATTAATTAGCCCAGAAGCTCTGAATTCTCAAGACACAATTAGCATATCAAATGATACCCAAGAAGAGGGAAAGAGAGGGCCCTGGTTCTGAAAAAGACTTGATCCAGCATTGTAGAGGAGTACCAGGACGGAGAAATAGGAGGGGGTGATTGGGAAATGGGCAGAGAGAAGAGGGCTTATGAGACCAATGGGGAGGGGGGAACCAGGAAAGGGGAAAGCAGAAAGCATTCGGCATGTAAACAAAGAATATAGAAAATAAAGCAAATGAAAAAATTAATAAAAAGAGATATTAAGGAAAAAATAAAGCAATGGCAATTCAAAGTTTTTCTTAGAAAATCCCTTAAAGGTATTAGATCTATTTTTTCAATATATGTCAATATCTTTTTTCACTTTAATTAAAAAATATTTCTTCTCCCATAATATACCCTGATTACTGTTTTCCCTCAATCTCCTCCTTACAGTACCGTCCCACCTCCCCTCCCATCCAGATCCATGCCCTTTCTGTTTCTCATCAGAAAACAAACAGGATTCTAAGGGATAATAATAAAATAAAATAAAATGCAATATAAGATAAAACAAAAGCTTACATGTATGAATAAGATGGAAAAAACAGAAGGGAGATAGCATGTGAAACAGAGACCTACTCATTCACACACCGAGGAATCCCATAAAAACGCTAAACTAGACGGCAGTACACACCCAACGAAGCCATGCGTGCTGTGAGCATGCTGCCTCGGTCTCTGTGAGTTCATGTGTGCATGGATCCTGCTGGCTTAGAGGGCCTTGTGCTCTTGCTGTCCCCTCCCCCCACTCAGGCTCTTACAGCCTTTCTGCTTCCTCTACCACAGTGTTCTCTGAGCCCGGAGGGGAAGGATTTAATGGAGACATCCCATTTAGGGCCGAGTGTCCTGAGGTCTCTCACTCCCTGTAGGTTGTCTGGCTGTGGGCTCTGCCTTCGTTCCGGTCTACTGCAGGAGGAAGCTTCTCTGATGGTAGATGCGCAGGAAACTGACCTATGAGTATAGTATACTGTCATCTAATGGCTACATTCTTTTAGTAGAACAGAAACGTTTAGTTTTATCGTAGGTCCCTCGGCTATCTAGTCTCTGGTTTTTAGTCACCCAAACAGTGTTGGGTCTGCCATCTTGTGGAGTGGGCCTTAAGTGAAGTCAGATATTGCTTTGTGCCACCATTAGACTAGCATATTTGCAGGCAGGACACTGCTGGAGATCAAAGGGTTGTAGCTGGGTTGGTGTTTACCCTTCTGCTTTGAAGTATGCTGAGTATCTTCCTGTATCAAAGATGCTAGTACATAGGTGTGAGTCTCTAGGTAGGCACCAGGCTTCTCTGTTTAATGAGTCACATAGGTGTTGTCTTCAGCAATAGGGTAGTACTGTCAGTTTGTGGAGAGCAAACTATAGTCTTGTCAACAGCCTGGGTTGTTTGGGGGTTCCCATGGAAGCTCTCTGACCTACTTGGTTATAGTGTAAATTATATTGTTACCATAAAGGTAACATTTAAGTCAGTCGTTGGTGAACAAGAAGTTTAGTAAATACTCATTGACATCCAACCATAGATCTTCCAAATATTGAACATGCTGGAATTTAGAGTTGGTTAGTGACAACCAATTTATTTGCCTCATATTATGTACTAGTGGGTGTTCTGGCTTTATTTCCATTACTGTGATAAAACATCTTTGCCAAAAGCAACTTAGGGAGAAGATGGTTTATTTGGCTTACAATTCCATGTTACAGCTCATCACCGAAGGGAAATCAAGGTAGGAACTCAAGGGGCTGGTCATTTATCCTCAGTCAAGAGCAGAGTGAAATGGATGGACCCGCACTGCTTGCTCTCAGTGCTTTCCTCTGGCTCTCTCCTGTCTTACATAGTTCAAGTGCTCCTGCCTAGGGAATGGTTTACCCCACAGTGGGCATGGTCATCCTGTATCAATTAACAATCAACACAACAACTCACAGACATGCCCCAAAGTCAACTTGATCTACGCAATTCCTCCACTGGATGGTGATTCCAGGTTGTGACAAGTTTGTAATTAAAAACTATTATTGTCATTATACCTATCTTTATATATAATGCCATTTATTAATGTATTGTTATTAATCACTTATTACTGAGTGACATCTTAGAACATAGACGCTTTATGAATAAAATTGAGACTCTAAGGCTAGAGATGCAGCCTAAGCATTCAATCCCAAGCACTATGTACACTGGCCTGGTGGTACACGCCTTTAATTCTGGTACTTGGAAGATGGAGGCAGGAGGATCAGGAGTTCAAAGTTCATCTCAACTACATAAT
Organism: Apodemus sylvaticus; assembly: GCF_947179515.1. NCBI lineage: Eukaryota > Metazoa > Chordata > Mammalia > Rodentia > Muridae > Apodemus > Apodemus sylvaticus. The sequence goes on along the minus strand of NC_067482.1, from coordinate 43,563,555 downwards.
GAATTGGAATCCAGCTGGACCACATAAAACCCTGTTTCAAAATCAAGATGAGGGGTTGAGGCTATAGTTCAATTTGTAGAGCACAGGTTCCATCCTCTGCATTGCATAAACCAGGTGTAGTGGCACACACCATTAATTCCAGCTCTGGGGACATGGATGCAGACAGATGAGAAGTTGAAGGTTATCTTTGGCTATATTCTGGGCCATCCTAGGTTACTTGAGACCTTGCAAGACAGATATGGGGTGGGAGGAAGACTCAGAGAGATTACATAATGGTGTAGTTAATGTTTTGTAGTGAAGGACAGGGCTAGATTTAGACTCAAATGTGGTTGTCATGAAATGTATCCCTCAGCAAATACCACAGACCAAGGGCTGCAGCTTTTCTGCTTTGAAATTACTGCCACACGGCATTGAGACCCCACAATGTTTCTAGCCCATTGCTGAAACTGGCAGGGACACTAAGGATCGGCCATTCTTGGAATATCAGGGATCCTTGGCCAGGTGGCTCAAGGCATGCGACAGGCTTTGTTCCTGATAGGCTCTGCCTCCTGGGGTGAGGCAGAGTTTCATGTAGCTTATGTTGCCTTCAAACTTTCTAGATATCTAAGAGTGGCCTTGAATTTATAATTCTCCCATTTCTACTCCCTGAGTTCTGGGATTATAGGTGTGCAATACTGTGTTGGCTCCTCTCTGTTCCAAGTCAGCTGGCACTTACCGACTCCCTCCATATCTTTGCTTGAAGACCTTTTTCCTAATAAGGTCCTCACACCTGAAAATGCTCCTCAAAAGACCCAGACTATCGCACTGACTTTGTCGGACCTTGAAATCTGTGATTTAACAAGAACTAAGGATGTATCAAAAGTAAAACTCTTGGAAAGATACATCAACTTTTGCCAGCTTGCATTAACATGTTATATTTCAGTTACGACACCAAAACTCTGAGCAACAAAGTTTAAAATGGATATTTTAGACTGTCAAGATGAAAAACATCTGTTCTTCAAAGGATGCCATGAAGAAAGCGAAAATTAAGGCTACAGATGGGTCTGCAGTTAGGAGCTCTTACTGTTCTATCAGAGGACCAATTTGGATGCCAGCATCCATCCTGGACAAATGAGAAACACTTGCAACTCTAGTTCCAAGGGATCTGACATCCCCTTCTGGGCCCCATAGGCCCCCATGCATATACACATGAAAAAAATAAATATTTTTAAAGTGAAAATTCAACACAGAGAATGGGAGAAAATATTTGCAAATTATATATTTGATAAGGGATTTGTATCCAGAATATGTTAAGAATGTACATCTCTCAAGAATAAGAGAAAAATAATTCAATTAATAAGTGCTTTTAAAAACCCAGGCATCCTATTGCAGACCTGTAAATTCCAATATTTGAGACGCCAAGGCAGGAGGTTCACCATGCATTTCAGGGCAAATTGAATTATATAATGATCCATTAAAAAATGTAAAGAGAAAGAAAGGAAGAAAGTAAAGAAAGAAACAGAATAGGAACGTCTCCCAAGGAGATGTATAACTGGCCAATATTCATAGGAAAAGATACTCATTGTCATTCATTCCTAGGGAAATGCAAGTTAAAATCCATCATTAAAGGCCGAGGGTGTAGTTCAATTGGCAGCAAGTTTGCCTAGCACTTGAGAAGCCCTCAGTTTGATTCCTAGCAAGGCAGGGGGTTTCACAGGCCTGCCATCTAAGTGCCCAGGAGGTAGAGGCAGGGCGCCCTTGCCTTGACAGGGAGGCAGATGCCACTGTGGAGTACAGGAGAGTCTGTCTCCTAAACAAAAGAAAATGTTACATTCCATTTCATATATACTGGCATGGTTACAGTAAAAGTCTGGGTGCAACATGTTTTTAATCCTAACACCCAGGAAGCAGATGCAGGTGGATCTCCGACTTTGAGGCTAGTCTGGCCTACACAGTGAGTTCCAGGCCTATAAAGGGTTACTTGGTGATACTCTGTCTCAAAAATTAAAAGAAAAAAAAAATCTCTGCATGATAAGGACATGGAGACACTGGAACCTTCCTGTGGTGCTGGTAAGAATGTAGACTCGTGTGGATGTAAAGAACTGTCTGGTAGTTTGTTAACAAGCTGAGCATAAAGTCATCTTGGCAAATACACAAGAGAAAACATATTTCCATACAAACATGTACACATGAATATTTATAATAGCATTGTCCTCAGCAAACCCAAAATGAAAACAATCTGAATGTCCAAGTCATGAATGGATATGCAGAATGAATGCTAACACAGAGTCAAAGTTTTTGGTACTAAAAAGGAAAGGACTGTGGCTGTGAGGGTCTGCACCATCCCTAGTCCCAGTTACTAAGCAGACTGGAGTAGTAGCATCTCTAGGAATCTGGAGGATGTAGTGAGGTCATATCTCTTGATTAATTAAAAGAAGACATAAAATGGACAATAATACTGTTATTTATACATGCTGTAACACTACATGGATGAATCTTTAAAATATTCCAAGATGCCACATATGAGAGACTATGTAATATGTGATTTTATTTGTTTGTTTGTTTGTGTTTTCTAGGTAGTGTAGTCCTCACTCTGTACTCTGTAGACCAGGCTGGACTTGAACTCAGAGATCTGCCTGTCTAAAGGTGTGCACCACTACTACCCAGTTTGCTTATTTATTTATTTGTTTGTTTATTTATTTATTTGTTTATTTATTTGTGCTGGGATTGACCTGGGTATAGGCATAATGTTTTTTGGTTTTTTTTTTTTTTTTTTTTTGTACACCATGTAGTTTAGACCTGTGTTATTTAAATGCTGATTTCTCTGCCCTCATGTCTTATTTCAATTTAGACAGGGCATTGTAACTTATATCAAGAATCTCCTGTCTCATTTGTGTAAACAATTCTTACCATTTATTCTTTGTCTTGTCAATAAATGCTGATTACCCAATAGCTGGGCAGAAGAGAGAGTAGGGCGGGACTTCCACCAGGGGAGGGGAGGGAGGGAGAAAGAGAGACAGAGAGAGACAGAGACAGAGAGAGACACAGAGACACAGAGACAGAGAGAAAGAGAGACACAGAGACAGAGACACACACAGATGAGAGAGATAGAGAGAGAGGTCAGCCAGGTGGATGGAGGAGAGAGAGAGAGAGAGAGAGAGAGAGAGAGAGAGAGAGAGAGAGGTCAGGTGGATGGAGGAGGATTTGGAGCCATGAGGAAGGGGTCTGAAGAGCCATCAGGGAAACACATCTGAAACCCAAATATCCAGACCATAATAATATGCAAGTATTATGGGATGGGGCTGGGAGGTGGCCATATTAGCAGAGGAGGTTAAGGAGATCAGTTAACTGTCCAGCTATTGAGGTGTAGCTTGAAATAAATCTTGGTTTCTCCGTGTGTTTATTGGGAACGAGCACAAGGTGAAGACGTACAGCCACTGGGTTGGTCCACTGCTCACATTTACATTGAAGATAATTCCTCTCCACCTGGCACCCTGTGCATGCTGAACACATGCTCTATTACTGAGCAGCACCGACACTTTGTGGGTTGCTATGTAGTCCAGGCTTGCCTCAATATGTATCCCAGGCTGTTCCCAAACTTGCAGTCCCTGTGACTTAGCCTTCTGGTGCTGGGATTATGGAAGGGCACTCTTATGCTGACTTGGTCAAGAGTCTGCATACTCATTCAGATGTGCCATCTAGGCCACGGGCCTCCCTTCCCTCTCCTTTAGTTACAGCCCATGCTGACAGTTTGATGTCAGTGCACTGGAGTTGTTTTATGAGCTCTTGTGTTTACATCGGTGTCTTTCTCCCTGCAGACAAGGTCCCCTCTTTGGACTGCATTCCCTTAACCCTTTGCCTCTAGTGGCTCTCCCGAGATCTGTGTTTACATATCTTCCCTTCCCCTGTTTTGGATGGCAGGAAGCAGGGGTCAGCTGGCCTGTATTTAGCACTAACCATGGACTAAACAGTTCCTACCTTTTTGTCTTTAGTCACCATAACGCTGCTGGGTGACTCCTCACTTGACAGGAAGAAACTGAGGCACAAGAGTAAGGCAGTCTGAACAGGAGTGGGGAGGAAGGCAGGCACACTGTGATAACAGGCCTAGAGAAAGGCTGGCCTATGTCCTAGCTTCCTCATGTCCCGGCTTCCTCACATCAATGGTGCCAGAACTAGAATAAAGTTTGGGTTGGCCACCTATTTGGATTGCAGTAAGAACAGTGCTTGGCTCCATTCAAACACCATATCAGTGCTTTTCAAAGTTTATACACAATAAGTCACCTGGCTCCCAAACAGAGAACTGTGCAATTTCAAGCCTGTTTTGGGTTCTATCTCTGTGTTGTAGTGACAGAATTGGACCCAAACTAAATTCAGACTATCAACAGATGACAGATTTAGCTGTGGTAAACACCTGCTTATCTCCAGCCACCCTCAGTGACCCCTTACCAGCAGCCAATCAGAGAGATAGATTCACTGGCTTTGTGTCAATCAAGAGCATAAACTATATTGTATAAGAGTTTCCTTTGGAATGGAAACCGAAAATGTGGTACATTTACATAATGGAGTACTACTCAGCCATTAAAAACAACGACTTCATGAACTTCTCAGGCAAATGGATGGAACTTGAGAATATCATCCTGAGTGAGGTGACTCAGTCACAAAGGGACAAACATGGTATGTACTCACTGATAAGTGGATATTAGCAGTTCGGAATACTCAAGATTTAAGTCACAGACCATATGAAGGCTAAGAAGAAGGAAGACCAAAAAAAAAAAAGTTTCCTCTGAGATTGAAATATTATATCCTGCAGGGAAGATCTTTAAGCAGGTAGGTAAACAACTCAAAGTTAGCTTCAGGAAGTCCCTGAAACTGACCAGATTCACCAGGCCCTGCCCTGCCAGAGTAAACAATAAAGGCTGCCCACCCCCCCCCCCCCAAGAACAGAGCCAAGCAACAACCATGATTCTCAGACAAGCTATGCTGCAGAGAAGAATCAGACCAGACCAGCTGCCTAGAAGAAGCAGGGACCTGGAAGAGATTTAGAACAACCGAGGCACCTGGGAAGGGCACTCTCTAACCCGTTGAACTGCCTGCATGCTGCACAGTGTGCTCCAGGTTTCCAGTTTTGTGAGCTGTCACCATCCCGTGGCGGGCTTTAGTGATACAGTTGTCTCTGAGTCCTTTCTGCAACTGTGTGTAACCTCTCACTCATATTCCTGTAAGTAATGCCAATAAAACTCATTGTTCACCGAGTTGGACTTGGGTCGTAGCTCATCTGCCATGGGATCCGTCCTTGGGTAAGTAGACATGTGGGCTGAGTCTTCACGGGAAAGGTTTTGTCACCACACACTAAGCTTGCTGAGCCACAGTTGAGGTGACTGATCAAAACTAAGGGGTGATTGAAGGAAGGGTGGGGGACCAGACAGTACCAGGGGTTTTACCATTACTGGGCCTGTAGGGAGGGTGGGTCTAGAGGAGGCAGGACCCAAGGAGAGATGTATGCTGCTTCTGAGTGGTGGTGCCAATCAATCCTCATGGCCTCAGGGAGACACCAGCATAAACAGGCCGTTTCCTGTTTGCCTCCCACAGACAGCACCAGGGCACTGGCGCGGCCATTTCTGGAGCAACACGAACAGCTTATTAAAAATCAACTGGTCCCTTCTCTCCTCAACACAGGCCACCTCTCGCCAGATAGCACATTCTACAACATCTTTTGACTCTGATGTTTATTCTTTGCTTCTCAATGTGACTATCTATATTGGGAATACATAGGGGAAAGACAAAAGGGAGGGGTGTCTCCTATAGCTCAAGCTGGCTTGTGCAGTGGATGGCTGGGGATTTCTGATCTTCTGCTTATACCTGGTGGCTGCTGGGATTGTAAGCTTGTACTTCCATGACATGGCGCTGGGGACAGAGAACAGGGTCACCTGCGTGCTGGGTAAGCGATCAACCTACTGAGCTAAATCCTAGTCTAAACGTGCATATCCTGGGGGCAAGATCTTAGAATTGTGGCTTGGCTAGGGTTCCTATTGCTGTGATGAAACACCATGATCAAAGCAACGCGGGGAGGAAAGGGTTAATTTGGCTTACACTCCCCCTGTCATCATCAAAGGACATTAGGACAGGAACTCAAGCAGGGCTGGAGCTGATGCAGAGGCCATGGAAGGGTGCTGCTTGCTAGCTTGCTCATCTCATCGTAGCTTGCGCAGCCTACTTTCTTACAGACCACCAGCCCCCGGATGGCACCACCCACAATGGGCTAGGCTCTCTCTCATTAATCACTAAGAACGAGCCTTACTGATGAATCTTATGGAGGCATTTTCTCAGTTGGGGTTCCCTCGTTTTTAGATAACTCAAACATGTGTCAAGCTGACATAAAACTAGCCAGCACACATTTTAGGAGTTTTTTTGTTTATCCCTCCCTGCCCCCACCCCACTCCCACCCTCAAGCTGTCAGTCTTAGGATTCCAGCTTGGTGGCCAGAAAATAATCGGAGCTGAATAAATAAATCCCTTCAATGAGTCAACAGGCTAAGGCCCAGGTAGCTTGCTAGGAGTCCCCTCTCCTGGTAACACAAAGATCTGGCGGTTGCCTTCTGAACCCTTAAAGGTGCTGGGTCCCGAGCTGTAGCTCTAGGCCTCAGGTCTGTGGCTGGGAGGGACAGCAGGTGCCAGTCAGTCCTCCAGTTCTGCTGCAGTAGTGCTGTTTCCCCGCCCAGCTTTACCCAAGGTGCAGCCCGACCTGCCACCCTAGGTAGCCGGCCTGAGGCAGGACGAGCTGGGTGACCGGCCGTGCCCCTCCCGCGGTCCTTGCGTGAGCCCGGAGCTCCTGGCAGATTATTTTTAGCTGGGGGAAGGGACGGAGCGGCGGGCCCGGGCGCCACTGGCTGAGGTGGCTACGGTGTCCTCCGGCAGTGCGCGCCTCTGTCCTCGGGGACCTGTGCTCGGTGGGGGCGGGGAAGGCGGCTGGAGAGCGCGGCGGGCGGGAAGGGGCGGAGAGCGCGCTCCTGCGGAGGAGGCTGTGCTCATCCCGGTGGCCAAGCGCTCCAGTACTCGCCGGGCTTCGCAGATGGCTTGCCCCGCTCTCGGTCTGGAAGTCCTTCAACCCCTGCAGCCCGAACCACCTCCGGAGCCTGCCTTCGCCGAGGCACAGAAGTGGATCGAGGTAGGTGCCTCCACCGGCGGGCGGCCTTGCAGGGGCGCTCAGAGCTGCTGCTGCCCGGGAGAGCAGCGGCCGCAGGTCTAGCCTTCCCCCACTTTCGTGGCCAGCTTCCCTAGGTCACCCTCCGCGGCCTTCGGAAGACTGAGATCCTCTGGCGTTAGGGCTCTAGGATGGTGGGCGTGAACCGGGGGACGCTGCGGTCTAGCTGTGCGCCCAGGGGCAAGAGGCGGTCCCCTGCGCCTTCATCCTTGCTGCAAGGGAAGTTCGCAATCTCGGCTCGGTTTGCAAGTGCTGCCGCGGGAAGCGCAGTGCGAGCCGTAGCGCTGCAAAGGCGCCGGGGGCTTGAGCCTCCAGAACCCTTGTGGGAGCCGCATTTCGGGGTGTCCTGCTCTCTGCTCCACATTCCCTTGGCCTCTCTCTTCGCCCTTCCGGAGCAGAGTTGGCAGTGTCCACCGAGGCTCATACCCACCCGAGCCTCTTGCCTGGGTTCTGGCACCGGTTCAGGTGCAAGGCTAGCGCAGAGCACAGCGTGGGGGGGGGGGGGGACCTGCAAGACCTAGTTGCAAGTGCACTATCCGCAGACACGCTGCCCAGCTATTGGTTGTCCCAGAGACCGCAAGGTGGGCTCCTGCAGGCCGCGTACCGGGCCAGGTTGGCACATTTCACTTCTTAAATGGCTCGGTGGAAGGCCAAGGAAATCACTGGAGCCCTCAGCTCAGTCCAGGAAGCTCTCGCTGGGTGATCCTGATTCATGATGTCTATCTGCAGGTGCAGCTCAGTAGCCCCGCTATTCGGAAACAACTCGGTCTTTGGGTTCAGGACCTGTGGAGAGCGAGAGTCGGGGAGGTGATTTGTGATCCACTCCTGAAACTCTTATTTCAATGGACCACCTTTTTTATGCCGAATAGAAGGTGAATTTGGCCAAATGGCGCGCAACCCCCTTGGCCTGATAGTTCAAAGGAGGATGTGGGCAGATAAGTCGTGACTAAGCAATAATCAGCTTCATAGTACTCAGATGGTCACTTAGCGACCCTATCCCCACCCTCGGGACAGCCCAGGTCTCCATTGTTGTTAAGGTGATAGAGCTATGGGGCTGCAGATTTAAACCTGCTGAGTTGCCTTCAGTGGCCATTGCTGGAAGTCTCAGTTACAGGCCGCCACCTTTCAGGGTCAACCAGCTTCATGCATGCAAAAAGCTCCTCAGGGTTTGGAGCCATCTATTTAACAACAACAACAACAACAACAAAAACCGGAATTAAGGAAACAGAGTATATACCAGGCACCATTACTAAAAGCCAGGGCTGGTGTGTCTCTTGTGACTACCAGATGTAACTCACTACCAGATGAGAAAAAGACATTATTAGCCTCTTATTTTTGATGTGTGGCTGGAAGGCTTGGAGTGTGACAGGTGTTCTCTTTGCATTTGGGGCTCACAGGCTCACCGGAGACAGAGACATCTGTAGATGCTGCCGGTAGTGGGGAATTAGTTGTACGATTAGTTGTACGATTGTCTCTTTCAACTTCTTGAGTTTTCTTTGGGGGGAAAATTAGCCTGTTTTCTCATAGGCACATGATTTATTCCCAGATTCTTTAATTGATAGCAATATTGCCATACACGCTCAGCCTTTAAAGGTGTATTGTGGTATAAACTCCATACAGGATAGCATGCAAATCTGAATCGCCCATCTCTGTGAATTTTGGAATATGTACACATTATGTCTCCCCATAGATCAAGATATGTGAAGCTGTCTCCCCCCCCCCACCACACACACACACCATGGTATTTCAGGCTAAACATTATACAGTGTTAGAACATCAGCTTTTATATCAGTTTGAGGAAAGAAAGAGACAGTCTAAGAAAGCAGAGGCAGGTTAAGCTCTAAACACAGTCTAGAATGATTCTTGATACTTTGTCCTTTAAACCAGTCAAAGAGGGAAAACCCAAATGCTGTGCTTTAGGACCAGGCTGCCAGGCACGCTGCCTGTGCATAATTGAAGTGGCCTATCTCCTTACAGAGTGGAGTTGGATTTCATCAAAAGGGGAGTTTCCTCTCCTAAGCCCAGGCTGGGTAAAAAGGTGTGTGTGTGTGTGTGTGTGTGTGTCTGTGTGTGTATTAGGAGAGTACTCAATGCCACACCCCCCCCCCCACACCACACTTTTTTCCCCTTCACTTTCTTGAAATGTAAATGCCACATTTGTAAACTGGGAGCCAGGGGCCATAACAGATGGTTTTGCACAAGGTTGCCCAGTGAACAAAGATTCCTGGGCTAATACAGCAATAATGTGTTTCTTAGTGTGAGCCACTTCCTGTGGGGATTCTTATCAGGAGACAATCGCATCTCCCCTTAGGGGCCCATTGTCTCTGGCAACATCCTCATTGGGAGGACTTTGTTTTTCGGTTTTGTTCCATTGGTGATTAAATTTCCCACCGGCCTTTTTCATTTTTCTTTTTTGTGAAGTCAGGCATTTTACCTTTTCAGAAAAAATGTTCCCTTGGGTGCAGCAGGTTAATAAACACGCTTTGCTACTGCTCTGCATCCTTACTTCTGGGCTTCCCCGAGGAGTTGGTCTGTCTAGAGAATTTACATTCTTAATAAGGGGGTCAGGGAGCGAGTTTCCGGACACAGGTTCTCAGCAAGGAATTTCTCAGCCTGCGCAGCCTTGACTGAAGACCGGCTTACTGGGCAGGAAAAATGGCTTAGAAGCCAGGCTCCTGCCTCCCCCAACACCAGCTTCTGCTTTAACTGCTAAAGGTGAACTCGATAATAAAGACTGGGTAGGGACAGCTGGGTCATATTTCCAGAGACTTTTCATAGTTGAAGGAGCAGGCTGAGTCACCTTAAGTGAGTTTGGAGAGGGTCCTAAGGCGAGACAGCAGAGTTCCAGGGTTAATTCACTGTCAGCAGGCAGAGGCAAGGCTAACTTCCTATGGAATTGCCTTTCTAGCTTATTTTCCTAGGGCAGTAAGCTCCACCGTGGGCCAAAAGGCCCAGCTTCCTAGCTGGAAGTCCTTGGGCGGGGACCAGGTCTGTCACTTCTAGCTGAGCGACCTTGGGCAAGCTGCGTTTCCTGTCCTTATGTTTCCAGATATTTTCTTTGAAAGATACCTCAAATTAACAACAAAACAACAAAGGGGTATTGTTGAAACATCTGTAAAACAGGACATTGAACAACACCTCACTTCGGAGGAGTGCTGCAGGATTTAATACGTGAATATATTTAAAAATGCTTAGAATAGGCACAGTGGTTAAAGCATTTGCCCGGTGAGTGCGAGGATTGGTATTTGGATCCTTAGAGCCCACCATGGCCGGTCTGTAATTCCAGCATGGGGATCCCCATGCTAGCTGGCTTGTTAGACTAGCCATGGCAGGGGATTCTAGGTTGTTTTGAGACATTGCCTCGAAGCACAATATGGGGAATGATCAACAAAGACCCCTAATGTCAATGTTGGGGGTTCATATATACAAACACATGCACACATGCACTAGTACCTGCACACACACACACACACACACACACACACACACACACAAACAACAAATCCACAGGACATGTTAAGAAAGTACTTAGAATAGCACCTGGTACTGTTTGAGTGACGGTTATCATAGTTATTATTTATACTACTGTTGCTATTATTAAGATAATAGCTATTATTCTTACTATTATCATCATTGTTACCACTGTTGGTGCTATTGCTAATAGCAACTGAATTTTATATTGTTCTGTTTCGGTTTCACTCTTTTATTATCTTATTTTATTAATTATTTATTTATGTTTCAGTACCAAGAATTGGGCAAGTGCTCTCTTACTGACCTAACATCCCTAGTCTTATATTGATGTTTTGAGACTGAGGCTTGCTAAGTAGCCCAGGCTGACCTTGAACTCTGGGCCCTCCTGGGATTATAAGCATATACCATAACTGCCTGGCACTGAGCCGCAGTTTGAAAGAAATTCTTCAGAACTATAAGTTTCTAGTGTACACACTATAATTCAGTTACCTACTTATTTCACTTCATCATATTTTACTTTACTTAATGCTTGGTCAAATCTAACTCTAGGCAGGAGTTGACACTATCTCAATTAATTCTGGACACTTGGCCTAGTGATTACGTTGATATTGCATGCTACTCTTGTTTGCTTTTAGGGACAGAGGAGAGCCTGTGAGATGACCTCACAGTCTACTAGGGCTTAGAAAATTACCCCTTGATATTAGGTTCGAACTAATAACTGTAGTTTCTTTACTGAACTCCAAGAAAAATCTTCAGTACCTGTCCCCTTATAGACAGTCCAATACATTGAACTGTACACTGGCAAGGTGGTGGCTTATTTTTGACATCCTATACCCCTTTCTTCTATGCTAGCATTGATATTTGTTTGCAGGTAGGTGATTCTAATATGTCTGGTTCTCCTCTTCCATTTAATCTCTCCACCCACAACAATATTAATCCGTTCCAACCTTAATTTCTCTCTTAAGCGCCAGACACTTTCTGGAGGACCAGATGTCCCTTCAGTCGGGTTCCACTTGATTTGGGTTGGGAACAGGTTGCCAAGCCTTTAAAAGGGAGGGGCAGAAGATTTCAGGCCAGCTCAGTGATCTCAATTTGAAAACTTTCTGGATGCTGTTCGCTGAGTCATAGCATGCCCCTGGGTTGGGGATGAGCATGGTTTTATTTGTAACCTAAACCATGTTTCACATGAGTGGGAACCTCACTTTCCTAGGTCCACAGGGGATTCCTTTTTTTCATTCCACTTTTATTCAGAACTTGATTCTGAAGATTAAATACTCAGAGGGTATCTTAGCACTCTGATATTGGAAGGTGCCATATAGCTTGGCAATAGGGGAAATTTATGAGTAACCTTTGAGTTAATTTAGCATTTGGTGGCCAGTGACTATGACATTGGTGATATCACATTGTAAGCTGTATAGTCATAGGTATTCAAGTTCTCTGCCACTGTAAGGTCTCTTAATTTTTTTTTAATTGCAGTGAAGTTTAGGTTTGCAAATGTTTCTCCAGCCTTGCTTGTGAGAGATGAGGTAGAGAAAGAAAACCCTTCTTAGCTAGATAGAGAAAGCTGATGTGCATACCAGAGCAAGCAACAGCTTTCTCATAGTGACATTTAAGTAGTCTGTCTTGTTTGTACACAAGGGCTGCTGTGACACCAAGCTGTCACATGGTCGGAGAACAGTGAAGGCCCAGAGATTTGGGGAAAGGGGAAGTGGACAGGGAGGGGAAGCTGACTCCTCTTGCTTCAGCGTCTCCCTGGAAACTGATTGTATCAAACAAACTCTAAATGGGCAGACAGAGCTTCGGCCACCGCGAAGGGGGGAAGGGAGGACATTAGCTTCCAGCAGCTAGAGCTCTGAGCACCCTGCCCCTCACTGACAGATGACAAAGGACCCATGATGTCCACATCTGGCTTTGACTTCATGGGTGGCAGTCAGTGCTAGGTGGGACAAGGCAGCTCTGGAAGGACTGGAAATTGTGAGTTTCTTCTTCTTTTTTCATTCATTAGATGACCCTCAGACAGGAGGCAGCGTGCTAAGTATGCCAGTACTGCTTGGGATGTGAAGTTATGGCTATGGGATGTTTACTATGCATTGGCATTGGTAAATTCTCTCTCTCTCTCTCTCTCTCTCTGTCTCTCTCAGACAGAGACTTTCTGTGTAGCTCTAGCTAGCTTGGAACTTGCTATGTAGACTAGACTGGTCTCAAACTCACAGAGATCTGCCTGCTTTTTGATTCCCACCTCATCTGACAGAACATAAATTCTGGGTTTATGTAAGTAAGTGCTGTTGTTAGCCCCATTTATAGATGAGGGAGTCGAGGCTATGACAGATTAAGTGTCTTGTCCAAGAAGTAAATGGTAAATGTCAGAGGTAGGACAGTAACCTATAGGATCCTTTCTTAGATTTTGCAAATATATGTCTGTATTATATATTATAGACATGAATTAATACATTAATACATTAGTATGTATTAATACATGCTATAAATCTATATATTAGTATATGTTATAAAGAATATGTTGTGTGTGTATATATACAAGGAGACTGGGCTTCTAAGAGTCAGAAAAGGCTCTCCTAATCATCTTAATTCCACAGCCCTTGCCATCATATTCCTTGTAGTTCCCTTTCTTAGGACCATGTGTCTCCTGTCCGCTGTGCTCGACCGTGCTGGGGTCCACGTCTCCTGTTGGGAGGAGCATGTGGATTCAGGAACTGCAGCTGCTCAGACGAGCCTGTTCCCTGCAGCTTACAGTTTTCTTCTTCAGGACTCAGGGTTGCTCTCATGGGGACAGGCTGCCCCACTGGTCCCTGGTAGGCGGTGCTACTGAGACACAGGCTAGAGGGCCCAAGCTGCTCTCCTGGCTTGCTTGCCTTCAGACCTTACCTTTCAAAGGCACGAAGACAGAGTCCGAAGTGCTTCATGTCTGCTAGTGGAGGTCATGGCTCTCCTTACACTTTTATCTTCAGTGCTGGCTGTCGTGGGCATGGGGTGTACAATCTGCAAGTGCTTGTGGCACTTGCGAATGGAGAAGATACAGTCTTCACTCACATCCCCTAGCGAATTCAACTGGAGAAACAGTGCCTGTGTGGTCTGTCTGGTTTGTTCTTCAAATGGGATTGTATAGGGTTTGGGGGTAGGGAAACATCTTTGGTTAGTCCTGGCATGTTCCAGCACTGGTGACACACTGCCTCTTTCATCTTTGCCGTCCCACAATATATATGCCACAATATAAGTGTGTGTGTATATGTATATGTAATATGCATTACAAGAGTTTTCTCATCTGGGCAGGACTTTATCTTTGAATACTGAAAAGGTTGAAATCAACCAAGAGGCAGATCCTTTGGAGAGAGGCATGGAAGCCTCTCTGTCAGCCATCAGGGTCTCATTATACGCAGCTGTTGACATCCCTGTCATCTGCTTAAGTGGGACTTCATCACTGAATTGTGATCCCAATCTTCATGGATTTGTTGTTGTTTATTTGTTTGTATGTATGTTTATTTTTTAGGTAGGTCCGTGTAACCCAAAGCTGGCTTTGAATTCGTGTCCTTGGGTCTCACCTTCGGAAGGGCTGCTTAGCACTACGGGCATGCAGCTCCCTGCCCAGCTGAGTTTTGACTAAGATGCTCTCACGGGAACTGTTTGTGCTTTTTAAGCATAGTTCACTGCTTTAAGAATTAAAAAAAAAAAAAAGAATAGGCAAGGCAATGTTTGTAATTCATTTCCTCCCCTGTTCTTAAGGCCATGTGTGTGCTTATATTACAAGCAAAGGAAGGTATCTGTGTGTACTTCATGTAGAGAAGTGTCCGTTGGGAAAAGGATAACTTCACTGCAACTAAATGAGAAAATGAGGAATGACTGGAACCTTACTGTAAAGTGACTGATAATTATAGCAGTAGCTGGACCGGAAGGGCTGCCAGATAATATAGAGGAAATAATAGTTCTTTTAAAGAAGAATGACATAATATTGGCAAGGCGTCCACCAGGACATGAGATGTTTTATCTATCTCTCTGCGCATGGTGGAATGACGTAATGGAATTCAGGTCTGCTGTGGAAAAAGTCCATGGTTGCAGTGTTGCGAACAACACATCCAAAGCGATGTTCTTGTGCACTGGACCCCGACGGGTTACCTGTAGGAGCCCAAGGAGCCCCCTTTGACATCAGTGAAAAGGCAGGGTGACTTGATCTTATGCCATACACCTACGCAATCACTTGGCAGATACCTTTTTCTACACTTACCTTGCCAGCAAATGGCTATGTTTGTATCTACACTGAGCTGTAAAGAATGAACTGGTAAGCTAACAGGGAAGGCTAGCCAACACTACAGGCTGCTCCATAGTTACTGTGGTGAACTACTATAAGATGTAGTTTGTCCTTCTGGTCAACCTGACATATAAGGGACAGATTTCAGCATGATCTCACTACCTTTATATAGCTACGTCATAGAAGACCAAGTTAGAACCGCTTTCACTTCCTCACTTGCTTTTTGAGTAGAGGTCCAGGGTTAGAAGGAATGTGGCTTTTTTGTTGCCATGACTCAACACTTTAGAAAAATAAAACCCCCAGGCTCATTTGTGGTTACGTGGTGTGCACCAAGTGAGGAACTGAAGGTCTATTTATTTCAGTGAGTATATTGCTCTTTTCCTCCCTTACAAAACACTTCTAGCAAATTATACTCCATTGTTTTTTCAGATATTTTATTAATCAACACATTAAGCACTCAACTGGTTTTAAATATGAAATTAGCTGGGATGCCCAGCAGTACTCATTTATGAGTCTTCTTTACTATTAAATCATTGTTAAAAAAAAAACCATCAGTGTGAGCATGTGAAATGTGATTTAAAAATTCCTTTCCTGAGAGAAATGTACTGAGTTGCAATGGTAATGCCAGGCCCAGTGCCAGGACCCAGTGCCAGGATGCAAAATGTACATAGTTCCTTCCTTTAGGAAAATCACACTGAGAGAAATTAGAATAAGCGCCTAATTACAAGATATATAGTCTATATATTCTAAGGATGAAGAGTAGGTTGGATGTGGTGGTGCATTCCTATAAGCCTATAATGTTAACCTTTGGGAGGCTGAGGCAGGAGGATTGGAAGTTTGGAACCAAGGTGGCTTATATGGTAAGATCGAGTTTCAAAATGAATGGATGAATGAATGAATGAATGCTGTGTGGGACTGTTCAAGGTGAAAGAATTCCATCTATAGATGACAGTTCTTAGTGGAGGTAAAATTTAAGCCAACAACATTGGAAGATTCTAAGCAGGAGTGTTAGAATGCTGCTGACTTGTGGCTTTTATTATGATTTTTAAATCTGGGGCTGTAGCTAAGTGATAGAGTACTTGTCTAGATGTGAAGGAGGTCCTGGGTTAAACTTCCAGTACTAACACACACACCACACACACACACACACACACACACACACACACACACACACACACCACACACCACACCACACACACACACACACACACACACACACAAGGACAATCTTTAAAGTTCTACAAGTTGGGTGAAGGTCTGTGTATGGTGAGGGACAAGGAGCAAGGTGTTGTTGAATGTGCCTGTATGTTTCCTTCCCCTTCCCTTCCTTTTGACTGTGTACTGAACTAGACTTGCTAGTCTAGACAAGGGCTCTGCCACTGAGCTGTAGCCGTGGCCTCCGCAAGTGCAGAGAGTCATTGGCATCAGCAAAACCCTTTTATCCAAGTCACGGAAAAAGTTTTATCTAAGTCACACAAAAGTTCCAGGAGAATTGTCAGAGAAGACCTAAAATTTATATTTTAGGATTCAGGGATTAAAACTCCCAGGTAAAATGGAGTTTGTAGAGCCTTCCCTATACTCAGATGTAAGATGGATCTGGAAGTAATCTGCTTGCTTTTCCAAGTGCAAGCAGAGTCTATAAGATCTTAGGTGGCAACTCACAGATACTCTCTGATTTGGCATACTCTTTGGAAGCCCCATCAATTGTCAATGATCTTCTCGTGGTCTAATATGGATGCCGGACTGCATCACCACATAACCTCTCCAGGAAGTGGAATGGAGGAATGGGAACCGGAGACAATTGTCCATTGAAAGATGCTTTCTGGAAAAACTCTTTCCAATGCATCTGCTTCATCGCTATTGCTCAGAACTTAAGTATCATAGCTGTTGCTGGAGAGGGGGCTTTTTTTCTCCTCTTTTTATCTTCCTCCTCCTCCTCTCCCTCTTCCTCATCCTCTTCCTCATCAGTATCATCATCAACAGTATCATCCATCATGTACAAAGAATCTATGTCCCAATCCTCAGAAGAAAGGAGAGAATGACCCCTGTTAGTCCTTTCCTTGCTTCTCCAGGGACAAAGCCTTTAGGACTTACTTTCAACATGACTGCATGGGTGACATTCTCTGCAGTTGGCTGAGCTCACAAATCCCTTCCTTCCCAGTGCACATTATACCCAGAGCATTCATCTCTCAGAAAAATTGTCCTACCGTACCATAATGAGTGTGTGTAGTATGGGAGCTGCCTCATTTGGTAATCCCCAGAGCGCCCATGGCCAACGATCAGTTCTTCCCATAGTCCTAGTACCCCCTCATTCATTCATTCATTCAGCTAGGTAGGTTGGCCACAATACCCATGCCACAGGGTCTGTGCCCAGACACTTGATTCACACTTGGACTCTGCAGAGACAGAGAAAACAGAAGCTGTTGCTGCTCTAACAGGAAGCAGTGTTTTCCAGTTTTTGTTGTTTTTAAAGCATGATTTTAAAAAAGCAGCTCACCTAATTGTGACCTGGAGACAGTCAGCGATTAGACTCTTGGGCTGTAATTCCACCTCTGGCCCTTTGGTAGGTGATACCCGTTGGAGGAGTGATTTAAAGAGTAGCCTTCCCTGTAGTTTGGCCTCTGGTAGCACTCAGAACTGAGTTTTTGGCTAGATCTGATTTAACCATAAGCAGGCATGCCCCAGGATGTCTGTTCTTCTGGTTCCTTACCTCCAAGAGACATTCCGGACCCTTTCCTCTCCTGCTCCAGATTTCCAGCTAGTTCTTACTCCTTAATAGGAGAGAAAGATGGGAGTATTCCTGGTTGCAAGTTATTTAGCACAAAAATTCATGGGAGTGTGCTTGTGTGTGTGTGTGTGTATGTGTGCTCATGCATGCGCTTGCACATGCATGTGTTTAGTAGGTGGGTATTCATGGCTGCGACCATTGTCACAGTCTAGTGTGACCTCAGAGAAGCAGCCCCCTCTCATCTTTCCTATGGGAAGTGGAAAAACAGATGACTGTGGAGCTGAAGTTGTCATTGGCAGACAGATGTGGTTATTGCCAGTTTCCCAAGGGACCTTGTAAGTTGTCATAAATGGGAGGGGTGGGTGTCGAGCGAAAGCCTGACTCATCCTGTGGCAAAAGTCCCTGGAATGTGATAAGGTACTGTGACCCAGCTAGCCCAGAGCCAGAATAAATAGTAACAGTAATGATAACGAAACCTGGCCATTTCTCATAGGCTGGTGACATTGTAAAGATGCTTGAGCTAACGAGATGATAAATATAAATCTGTAACATCTGGTGCGATGTTTCTCAACCAAGCAGTTTTATGCATATTTTACAGATGGGGAAATTGGAGCACAGAAGTGTTAACTGATTTGTCTGAAACCACATAGCTAGCAAGTTGCAGACTCGAGATTTAAACCCCAGGCAATCTAGTTCCAGAGTTTGGGCGGTGGCAGTTTTGTTCTATAAGGAGACCCCAGCCACAGTCATCAATGGCTGACCTGCCCTTCCCCCCTCCAGCTCAGCCTCTTCAGGAGATGCTGTTTACTGAGCATCTCTGCAAAGCAGTGTCGTTGCTAGGAAACAGTTCCATCTATGTGGTACCCAGGCACATTCTTTTCGACTGAAGCCCTTTCAACATTTTTTTTTTTGAAAGATAAAATTTGTCAGGAGAGTGGTTAGGACTTGAAAAATTCCTTACAGGAGTAGACTGGACCAAGTCAATGGGTGGAGTCCTTCCTACCCTCTTTGGATGTGGATAGTCCTGGATACAACCTAGAAATGAAATGATTATTAGCAAGACAAAGAAAAGGTCACTGATTCAGTGCACTGTTAAGCTTTCTGTTTGTGGCATCCTGCTTCAACCTGGATCCCACATGCATCCACTACCCCACCCTCCGCCCCCCCACCATCCGGCTTCAAGGCTCTTTATTGGTCCTGTCTCCATAAGTTTTAGTCCCATTGAATTGGTTGGGCAGGTTAGTCAGGATCCTGTGTGGCTCCTGACCTCCTACCTGGTGCCTTGCAAGCAGCCCCTTTCCTGGTTTGCCCATGGCACCCCCCGGACTGTAGCTCTTCTCTTTACCTGCCTGGTTTCACCCCCGGTGTTCGAACAAATAGACTCACTTCATCTTGATTTCTGTTTGGAATGTGCATAGTGTGCATGCACAGTTTCCCAGGGTCTTACACACGGGAGATAAGTGTTCTACCACTGAGGTCTTCCCTTCCTGTGAGCACTTCATATTTATTACTTTTCCCATCCCCAGGGGAATCAAATGTGAATCAAATCCCCAGGGGAATCACTTAAAGGAGGAAGGATTTACTCTGGCTCAGAAATTGGATGGGGACACTCCATGATGGCGGGGAAAGCACGGCTCCTGAGTGTGGGATGCCTCGCGGTTGGTCAAGAGGCAGACAGATGACGTGGGAAGAGTTGGGGACTCTTCTATGGCCTATGGCTAAGCCATAGGCCCGCCCCCAGTGACTTGCAGTCACTCAGGCCCCTCCTCCTTAAGCTCCTCCAGCCTATCAACACAGCTCCACCAGCTGGAGACCGGAGGCTATGGGAAACAGTTAAAACATTAAAACTACATTACACACGAACAGTTCTGCGACAGTAACAGTAGTGAGAAGCTGAACAGGCAGAGGAGAAAGACACCCCAGGCAGAGAGGCCATCACTCTGTGTTCTAGACACCGTTAGGCATTGGGGGTCAATATTTCCCCAGATCTGCAGCTTTTAAACCTTTGTTTCCATAATGGACCACCTTATCATTTCGTCTTTATCTCTCTTAGTCACATTGTTTTGTAGTAAAATTCTGCATTCATCAGTATTAGGAAATAACATCCTTTCTTCAATTCTGGCCATTGCCAGTCTCGTGTTTTGGCTTCTGTGTTGTCCACAAAACTGGATCTTCCTGTGCATATGTGGGGTCTGTTTTCCCCGTGACCCGAGGAACCCTAATAGTGATCTGATGTAATGGAACACTGACATTTTCCCTTGCTGTTTTAATAGAGTTTTATGTTGTATGATAGAGGTATCTGCAACTTAACATCTTATTTGCGTTTCTATTGCATCATAAGTATATTTAGTAAAATCCCCTTGAATTTGTGTGTGTGTGAGTCTGTTGGTATTTTTATGGTTATACGGGAACAGTTCCACTGGGATTGGCTTTAGAGAAATAGCCTCTTTTGCTTGCTCCAGGCCAGGCTGACTCAGCTGTATCAGGGACACTGGAGAGGACCTGGACTCTTCCAGCTCTTCCACTGGGCTGTGCTTTATTCTAGCTTTCTGTAATGGCATTTGCCTGCCCTGCTGCAGCCCAAGAGGTCTAGTGAGTTCTGGCTTAGACAGGGGCAGTCCTGTCTTCACATTCTCCTTACATGCCCCAGGTAGAGAAAGGGGTCACAGCCTCATTCATGATGTCCAGCGGAGTGCAGTTGATGAGCCAATCAGACTCTAGCCTGGTCCATCCCTATCAAAGGGCTTGGCTTCTATGCAACTAAGAAGCAGAGAGTCCCTTAAAGGAAAACCTGGGACCTTGTGGTGGAAGAATACAAGGAATAGACAGGAAGAGGCCAAGAAGACCTATTATTAGCATTTTAATTCAAACGCAACAACAGGCTCCGAGACAGACCAATCAGTAGAGTGCTCACTGTGGAAGATGGGGACCTGAGCCTGACTCCCTGAACCTAAGAAAAAAGTCAGGCTTGGAGGTGATTGTAAGCCCAAAGCCAAAGAGATGGAGACAGAAGGACCCTGCAGCGCATGGACCAGCCCCACTTATTTAAGACGAGCTCCTTGTTAACCAGAGACCCTACCTCAAGAAACAAGTTGGATGACATCAGAGGTTATTCTCTGGGTTCCACACATATGCACGCGTATGTGCATATGCGTTGTTATGTGCAGGTATACACACAATATGGGTACACACAAACACCACAAAAATAATAATGCTATAATATATAGGAATGTATCTTGTGGGTGGTAAGAAAGGAAGAAAATATGACACAAAAAACCCATGACTACTTCCTTAAGAAGAGCCTAGGATTATGAACCTCGAGTGATTTTTTTAAAAAAAGCTATTAGTAAATTGTTTTATTCCTTTTTGGACAGTTCAAGCCAGCCTGGAACCTGCAATGTTCCTACCTCAGCCTCCCAGGTGCTGGGATTCCATGTGTGTCTCCCTGCTTAGCTTTATTTCTTATTGTGAGACTTGAAAAAAAATGTCAGTTTTGGAGGCGGCATCATTGAGAGCCATGTTTGCAACCCCTCAACCCAAATACACCAGATTGGTTCCATTAGTTGTCAAAAGTAGATCCAGTGTAGCACATTGATGTTTAAGGGTTGAATGAAGAAAACAAAAGGTTTCTACCTTTACAGCTTGACTCTTTTCTTCTTAATATTTATGAGAATATATTTCCTACTGAATTATAAGCTGGTTGGGTTTTTAGAGCCAACTCCAGTGGCTGGTTTCTGTGTCTCTTGTCTCACGTTCTCCAGAAACCTAGGAAGAGCAGAAAGTGTTCAGTCCATCCTCCCTGGACCCTCGGATCCAGAGCATGCCAGCTCTGCCCAAGCACTCCCCAAGCATGCAGCCTGCTAAAAGTGGACACAGCGGCTGTCGCCCACTGATCCTCTGCGTTGAGTGACCCAGATTGGCAGAGCGCAGCTGGGGCCTGACGCAGAGAGAGTCCGGGAAAGAGAGGGTAAAAATAAAACTGGACACACAGCTTAGCTGGAGTCGGGATCTGCGGAAGCTTCCTGGGTGCTTGGCTAGCCCTTGATTAGAATTCTCCTTCGATTTGAGGGGAAAATAGCGGTGATGATTAGAAATTATTATTTTCTAGGTTTCTTAGAATTACAGAATAGATTTATTCATCACAGTAGAGTGATTGCGCATTGGTGGGGGTAGAGTTTTGAAAGGTGAACAGTTTCCCTTCCTGAGTTTCTTATTTATCCAACTGGTATGCTGTCAGGTTATCCACAAACTAATATTTTAGACCCCCACACTCTGCCATTTTGACATTTATATTTTTTAAAGTGTTTATTTGCTCAGTTTGAGGTGCCTGTTATTGAAATGCTGAGATTTTATTTTTTTGGACTTGAACCAACTTTTTTTTTTTTAAGAAGAAAGTAGACTCCATGCCATGTTCTCCCCTCAGACACCGATGACAGCTCTGAAGCATAGGAGATCCCTGCCCAGTGGTTTTTGATGTAATCATGTCTCTGTGATCTGTAGATTGAAAATTAAATCTCCAAATAGGCTTTGCTTTGCAACAGCAATTAAAAGGTATATGACATATTTATATTCCATAATATATGGGAAATGCAGATATAACATTTGAAAAACAAAATAAAATATTCTAGGGATATAATACTTCTGGTAAAAGCTTTTATGTGTTGTGTGTATGAGTATGCTAAATTTGCAATAAGTAGTTTTTAAGTACTTTATTCCAATTGTTATTTATAAAAATTGTCAGAGGACTTCTGGTCACTATGCATTTCTTTTTAGTTGCAGAAATGTTGTGGATTAGATAATGATGATTGCCGGATCTTTATTTATAGCATTTAGAGAACAATACCCAATATTGAATTGTGGACGTTACATGTCCTTGACAGTATAAGAATTATTTTTGCTAAAAATCTGCTAAGAGCTCTTAGTGCTCCAGGCACCATTCTGAAACACATTCAACTACGAGGTCTAGGCATACATTAGACAACTCTGGCTACAACAGCACAGTGGACCGGCTCCCCAGAGCTGTTTGGCAGAGGGCAAGAGCATCCTTTATGTGCAGGGTCAGCTGTGGTGGCTTTGTCCAAGCACTAGGCTGGCCACACTTGGTTCCAGGCTATGGGCTGGCTTCAAATTGGCTTCATGAGTCCGCTCTCCCTGGACAGAGGCAAGCTGGGAGCTGTGTTCTCATTAGGCAAACAGATGACAGGTGCAGCAGAGCCCAGCCAGACACATGCAGTGAATACTGTTAAAGTCCTCCCTTGCATCCCAGCGACTTATATTCCACTGCCAGAGCAAGTGGTGTGGCCACGCCCCAGTTGGTGGGGCAGGCGAGGACATTCTGCTCGCAGTGGTAGAGGAGGCAGCAGCAGACATTTCACCAACTAACATATTCTTTTTATTTTTTCACTTTGCTAACATTTCATTTTTCCATTTATTGCTTTGCAATGGCAATTAAACAGCCTTGTTCATTCGTTCATTCATTCATTCATTCATTCATTCATTCATTCATTTTACATCCTGGTTGCAGCTCCTTCTCTCTCTCTCTCCTCTCAGTCCCACCCTTACAAATCCCCCCCCCCACTACCCTCTTCCCTTCTCCTCAGAGAAGGCGAATCCACACTTTAGGACCACCCAGTCCCGGGACATCCAGTCAAAGCAGGATTAGGCACATCCTCTCCTACTGAAGCCCAACCAGATGGTCCAGTTAGCATAAGAGGATCCAGTGGCAGGCCACAGAGTCAGAGACAACCCCTACTCCATTTGTTAGGGAACCCACATGGAGACTGAGCTGCACATCTGTGACAAATGTATAAGGGCCCTAGGTCCAGCCCCTGTATGCTCTTTGACTGGTGGTTCAGTCTCTGAGCTCCCAGGGCCCAGGTTAGTTGACTCTGCAGGTCTTCTTGTGATGGCCTCCACCTCTCTGGCTTGCTTGGTCCTATCCCATCCCCCACTCTTCCCCGAGACTCCCCGAGCTCCACCTCATGCTTGGGTGGGTCTGCATCTGTTTGCATCAGCTGCTGGATGAAGCCTCTCAGGAGACATCGAGTCACCGCAGGACAGCCTCTCCTAGTTAGGGGAACAGGATCCACAGGCAGGCGACAGAGTCAGAGACAGCCCCGGCTCCCAGCTGACCTTCTAACAGACATATTAGGAAACAATCTGTTCAGTCGTCCTGGAGGCTACGGGGAGATGAGAAGATGCTTCCGTGTTGTGAGAGCCACGGAGGACAAGGCACGAGTGGAATCTTAACTAAGTAGGGGTTGTCTACTGGGAGGGGAGGGAAGTGAGGAGGGATGAGGGTGAGGACTGGAGACAGTGAGAGAGACTTCAGGGGAAGTGTGACAGTGTGCTGTGGGAGCAGGGGTCATTGGGAAGCTTTGGTACTAGAGCATTAACAAAGGCCATGCTGTCATGTCTGAGGGCCTGATGCTGGGGAAAAATAGAATTCCATTTAATGATGTTGATGGTGGTAGTGATGATGATGATGATGATGCTGTTGGTGGTGGTGATGATGATGATGGAGTGAAAATGTGGTGTTTTGAAATCTGATAGCCTGAGTTCAAAACTTAGTTCCATCATCTCATAACCCTGCGACCACGTGCACATTTCATTCTATCTTGTGCTTTATTTCTCATTGTTAAAGAGGAGGACTTCTCAATATCTGATTTGGGAATTTTTGATTATTGCTTCATTGTGGGGCTGTAGATTGAACCCAGGGCCTTGTACATAGGCAAGTGCTGTATCTCTGAGCTGGTCATAAATGCACCTGAGGTCCTTAAATAAATACTTGATAGACAGTCACATGCTCAGGGGAGGCTGACTATATTAGTATTACTTACCGGATCTTGGATATTATCTCGAGGCAACGAGTTATACCTCAGAAATAAATAGGACAGGTTCATGCTGTTTGAGGAATGTGGCCTTGGTGGTAGTGAGGGGAAGGATGTATTGACCTGTAATTATGAGCTACTGAAACTAGGGACCAAAATGTTATTGCCGTGATGGAGACAGAGGTGATGTTGGGACCCCAGTGGGGACAAATGGGAGGGC
This sequence comes from Apodemus sylvaticus, assembly GCF_947179515.1. Lineage (NCBI taxonomy): Eukaryota > Metazoa > Chordata > Mammalia > Rodentia > Muridae > Apodemus > Apodemus sylvaticus. The sequence goes on along the minus strand of NC_067482.1, from coordinate 43,538,866 downwards.
TGTGGAACACAGAAAGCAGACAAGATTTAGTGTCTGCATGGACAGAAGGGGAGACATGGAGACATCAGGGGACCCCAGATGTCTGGCTTAGGTCATGTGATTTCCTCAGTTGGGGACCATAGGCGAGAGACTCGTGTAGGGAGAAAGCGCGTGCTCAGGCTTGGAAGCTTTAGCTTAGGGCCTGTGAGATCCCAAGGAAGGCTTAAGAAGAAGCAGGGCCCACGGATGCGAGTCAGGCGAGCAGTGTGAGCTGCTTCCAATTATCACAGGAGCAGCAGTAGCTCCCTGCGAGGTGGGAGGCCGGGAGCGGAGTAAGCGAGTATAGATTATTTCACAGTGCTCCCCACAGAAGAAAGAAGGCGGTTAACAGCAGGGAGCAGAGAACTTACCACGGAGATAGGAGTTGTTTTGTTCTGTCTTGTAAGGCTGGGAGAGATTCCTGTGCATAGGTTTTGAGGCAGGAGTGGGAAGAGCCACCTAGGTTATAGGATGGTGAGAAGGAATGATAGGTAAATTGTACTGGGCACAAGGGGAGCCAATGCAGAGCAGATACAATGTTTCAGATTTCATGGAGGAAGCCTGGAAGCTTTGTGCAGATGCCTTGGTCATCTGTGACTGTGTAATAAATCACCCCCAACCACAACATCTGAAAGCAGCCAACCAGTTGAGCAACCTATTGTAAGTTGAGACTCCCTCACCTGAAATGCTTGGGACCAGAAATGTGACCTCTTTTTCTGTTTTTTAACCTGGGACTATTTGCATATAAGATGAACTTTATGTTTCACATTATCTTCTACATGTGAAGGTAATATCATACAGTTTTTAGTATGTCTGAGTCTTGACTTCAGTATGAGGCCAGGTATGGGATTTCTCTTTTTTTGATGTCAGGTTGGTATTCAGAAAGTATTAGATTTTGGAGCATTTTGGATTTCAGATTTTCAAATTAAGGATGCCTAACTTGTGTTTTGAGGTTTCTGTGAGTCAGAAATTTAGGGATGATAATCTTGGTAGTTCTGGTTCAGGTTTTTTTCTCAGGGTTGTGAATAAGACATTGGCTGGGGCCGAGGTAGAATAGGGTTGCAAGACCCATTTCTAAGATGATACACCCATGTGGTTGTAGGCGGGAGGCCTGAGCCACTAGGCAGGCCCTGGGCCTCTCTGGCTAGGCTTTCTGTAGCCCTCTCATTGTGTGTTGTCTTTTTTTTTTTTTTTTTTAATAATTGACATAACTTGAACAACTGATTAAACAGAGCAAGGGGGAAGCCAGTGTCTTCTAAGCCCAGCCTCAGTCTTCTGGAACCTCCGTGTTAGCTGCACAGTTTTCTGTAACTCTAAGCACAGACCGCCCTCAACAGATAGGAAAGTGGGTCCCAGATCTCATGAGGAGGACCAAAAGACTTTGTGGACCTGTTCTGAAACTACCACCAGAAAAACCAGAACCAACATGCAATTGTAACTGTAACTATTCATATAGCATGTTTTATATATGAAGGATACAATAATAAACATAAACTCATTTTTTTTTTAACAGAGAGGAATGTGAAGTGTTTCCCCTAGAATACATTTTACGAAACAGGCTAGTGACGTCACTGCAGAGTCATGAAGAGTGATGACAGCAAACAACAACAAAGCTAATACAGGAATATAAGTACCTGTGTCCCCTCATGCCACCTGCTTCAGTAGCAGGACACACTGGCAACATGCACCGTTCACATTTGAACCCATGTTGCTCAGAATTTCCGTTGGCTTCTGTAACTTTTGTTTAAACAGCATCTTGCAGGGCCTTGGGTCTCTTGGATTTTATTTTTGAAATGCTCTTATGTAGTCATGCTGGTTTCCCCACTAGGCAGGCTCTAGCCAGTTCTCTCTCCCGGCTGCATGTTAGAATCCCTTTGGGAGCTCCCTGCTGAAGCGAGTGGGATCAGGGAGTGGCCATTGCTGTTTCCTGAGAGCCTTCTCTGACTGATTCCAGTGTGCAGTCAGGGTGGGGGCCGACAGATGACTAAACAGGCCAGTGGACTACACTGGGGGATGTTGGCAGATGCAAGATGTAAAGTTCATTTTTAATTATGATTTCTGTGGGTGTGTGTGAAGAGGTGTGTATCCAGGGAATACAGTCATGCTTTCTGTTAGCAACTTCATCCCTAGGTCATATGATGGAGCAACGTAATCAGTGTTTTATGGTGGACGATGATGGAATTCCAGACACATGACCAAATTTGGAAATGAGGGAGGGGGATTAAGGGACTTGTCAATAGAGAGGGGAGGTCTACTTCCATTCCCTTGGAGATGGGCAGGACTTGTGGCAATAGATTGTAGCAGAAACTATAACATACCATTTCCAAGTCAGGCTACAGAATCTTTTTAATTTTTTAAAGGAGTTTATCTATTTATTTATTTATTTATTTATTTATTTTAAAGGAGTTTATTTATTTATTTATTTATTTATTTATTTATTTATTTATTATTTAAGGTATAGAAGAGGGTATTGGATCCCATTACAGATGGTTGTGAGCCATCATGTGGCTGCTTGGAATTGAACTCAGGACCTCTGGAAGAATAGTCAGCTTTCAACAGCTGACTATTGCCCCGCCCCCCCACCCCCAGGCTATAGCATCTTGTGTCATTCCATGCTTATCTTTGTTCTTTGCCTGTCACTTTCCCAAGCCTCAGATAGCTCTCCACATCCTTACAGGTTAGGGTCAGAGCCTGGTTACTTTAGATGTAGCCATTTTAGAGCAACCAAAGCCAACTAATACTTGTCGCATGATTTCTCAACAATAACACTGCTGACCAACCCTGGATACGTCACTATTCTCCAGGTTCACCTGGGTTTTACTCAGTGATTCAGCTGTCTGCTCCACATGGCTGGCTTAGTGATTTGCTAGTGGAAGGGAGCTGTTCACTTTAAGATGCTTAGTGTTGGGGGAGGGGGAGTAAAAAGTACTCTGGCTGATTTTCAATTAGTGCTACAAATGAGAACTGCCTTCGGGAACTTTTCATACATATAAATGGACTCCTTCAAGCCTATAGAATCCCCACAACCAGGTATGTCTTTTAGATTATGTTTGTATATGGACAGTCAGTTCATATCCAGGGGATCTGTGTCCATGGGTTCTCTCAGTTGCAGACTAAAATTACTGGAAAACAAAAGTCGTGTCTTTAGTAAACATGTACATCTTGCTAAATAATATAGTATAAGATGCATGTATAAATATAGTATAGCATTTATACATGCATTGAGTATGGTAGGGATGATTTAAAATATGTGGCAGGGTGTGTAGGATGTGTGTGTGTGTGTCCTTTGTGATAAGATCTCTTCTCTCAGTCTGACCTGGCATTTGATAAATAGATGAGGCTACTCTTTTGGTAATCCCTCTGCCTAAATACTGCGATTTTAGGAATGTTGCCATTCTATCAATCCATCCATCTATCTATCTATCTATCTATCTATCTATCTATCTATCTATCTATCTATCTATTGGCAGGATCTGATGTATTCCAGGCTGGCCTTGAACTCACTTTGTAGCTGTGATGACCTTGAACGTCTGGCCCTCCTATCCTTATCTCCTAAGTGCTGGTTTACAGGCATATACCACGGTACCCAAAGGAGGCATACACCCAGGGTACCCAAAGGCTGAGGAGGCCATTGAAGCCCGCTTTGTGTAGGCTTGTCAAGCGCTGTCCAACTGAGCTGTATCCTCAGCCCCTCTAGTTAAAAGGAAAATAGATAAAGGAGTAGAAATGGGGAACCGGGACAGGAAAGGGTTAGGGGGATAGAGAATGTTTAGTCTGGCTATAGGCACATGGCTGAAGCGGGTAGAGTAGTTGGACTGAATTTGGTCTTGGATTGGGATGGGTTCAGTTTGACGGCCCTTTTTCTTGATTATCTCATAACATTATTGATTATCTCATAGCATTATTGTTAAAGCCAGCAAACGTTACTGGGAATTGTTCAAAGTCAGAGTTTCCCCTTAACTTTGTAAGCTTGAAAGTGTGATCGAAGTTGGAGATGAGTAGGGGATGTAAGAGACAGCACACTCACGGGTGTGTAGCACATGATGGTAATGCTAACCCTTGGGAGTCGGAGACAGGGGGATTGTGAGTTTGAGGTCAGCCTGGTTTACATAATGAAAACCAAAAGTAAAAATCAATATATAAAAGCTGTTCAAAGCATCACTCTGGATTTATGTGATCAGGAACTGTTGAAAGGGAGGTTTCTTCCAATGAGGACATTGGATTGGCTCTCCAGAGCTCTGTTACATTTTCTTCAAGTTTTCTCTTGAATACTTCAGTTTCTTTTGCTTATTATCCCTTTGAAAATTGGAAGAGTTCAGTTGTCCTCTGAAGCAGTGGATAACTGTGTGAGCTGGCTGTCTTCCAGTCTGGCAGGCTTTTATTTCTTTAATGAATTCATTTCCTTCATCTGTTAATGATAAGCAGTAGAGTGAAGAATTCTTATCTGGATATACGGGTTGAACATCTGTTTCTAGTCCACTGGTGGTTTGTTGTTGTTGTTGGTTTTTTTTTTTTGTTTTGTTTTGCTTTTTTGAAACAAGTTCTTTCTATATAGCCCTGGATGTCCTGGAACTTACTCTGTAGATCAGGATAACCTTGAACTCACTTAAATCTACTTGCTTCTGCCTCCCAAAGGCATGTGCCACAACACCCAGCAAGATTTCCTTGCTAAGAAACCCACGTGAACAAGTTTTCTCTTGTGCCAAGCCAGTTTTGATTAAGAATGTTATTTGAATACAGATTAAATATGAATGAGTACAGATTAAATTGATAACTCAGATTTTCTGAGTATCTTGGATAATGCAAAGATTATAGTGAGTTTCCTTCTATCCTAAATATTTGTGACAATATTCCCTTCCCCTCTCCTCCCTTTCCTCCCCCTCCCCTTCTCTCTCCTCCCCTCCCCTCTCATGCCCCCTCCTCCCATGCCCTCTCCTCCCGTGCCCTCTCCTCCTCTCCTCCACTTTCCTCTTCTCTTTTGTTTTCTTCTTTTGACAAAGTTTCATTAGGCAGCCCAGGCTGGCCTTCAATTTGTAATCCTCCTGCCCCAGTCCCTCAGATGCTGGGTTATAGGTGAGAGTGATCAATTTGGTAACATGGTTTTTAAAAGACGTATAGTTTTGTGCCTAAGGATCATTAGAGAGTTGCTGAGCTTACCCTTTTATTCTACAAACTCAAGTTCTAGAAAGGAAAGCCAAGACTCTTTATGGGATCCCATGGAATGTCCTCCTTCTCTCCCCTCCTCCCCCTCCTCCCCCTCCTCCTCCTCCTCCCCCTTCCTCTCCTTCATCTTTTCTGAGGGAAAACTGTAGGCTGGGTAATAGATACAAAAAGCAGTGCTGTTGGTGTACCTGGCTTTCAGGACAAGACTGGATCTGTTCCCTGTGTGACTCAGGGCGGATAGTCCCCCATTTCCCTTTTCTCACAGGGAAGGGCTATAAAAAGGAGCCTTATATATTAGTACTTCAAAAAAGAGATCCGCCAAACAGCCTGAAGGAATTTCCTCTGTGACAAAGCCTTTTTGGAGCCACCTGCAAACACCAGACCCCAAGATAGATGGAAGGTGGCAGGGAGAGAGGATGAGGGTCCTTAGGCCTCACCCTCGATTCCTGGCTCCTTTCAGAGAGAAGCTAATGCTCCCTGCAAACTTGATTAGGATGAGCCTGAGAGAGTGGAGAGAAAGATCAAAAATGAAGTCCTCATTATCAGTGAGTTAGTGTGAGCTCAGCAAGAACTAAAAAGTAGAGAGAAACCAAGCAGCATCTTTGTAGAGACTGATAGACATGTCAATATGACATCCACTGTAGCATCAGATTCGCTGTCTAGGACCCAGGGCTGAGAGGGAGAGAAGGGAACGCTTTACCCTTTAGCATGGAGAACACTGGGTTGCAGTATGACATCATCACACATGAATATCATTGTATTTGTCATGTTCACGCCCACTATTAGCCTCCCTTGTCCTCCCTGCCTCTTGTCCCCCTACTGTCCCCAAGCTGTAGTATTCATATGTATGTGTTTACATGTATGTGTGTGTGTATGTGTAAGTGCATGTGTGTACATGTATATGTATGTGTGTATGTTGTGTGTATGTATATATGTGTGTGCATGTGTGTATGTGAATATGTATTTACATGTGTGTATGAGCATATGTGTGCATATGTGTATATGTGTGTATACATGTGTATGTGTGCATATGTGTGTATGTGTGTATACATTTGTATGTGTATATATGTGTGTGTGTATATGTATACGTGCACATGTGTAAGTTTCTATGTGTATGTATGTATGTGTGTACATGTGTGTGTATCTATGTGTGCGTACACAGGTGTATGTATGTGTGGTTATGGGTGTGTATTTATCTATATTCTACATGTGCAAAATATGATATTTACCCTTAATTCCTCCATACCCTCTTTTATTCCTTCCTCTTAGCTTAGATTCTGTTCTCTTGTCACAGACTCCTGTTACTTTCATATCATATGTGTGTATGTATGAGATGTATTACACACACATTCCATACATGGGATGGAATATAGACATTTCTCTTCCTACATCTGCCTTATTTTGTTTAGCATGACATCCATTTCCATCCATTTCTCTGCAAATGACTTTGTTCTTTGCAACTAGATACAATCCCCTATGTTTTAAATGACCTTGCCAGCTGGATACTGGCTCAGAGACTCTCCTCAGTTTCAACTTGTCTGCTGCTAATTTGGGGTAGGTATGGATTTGGGGGAGAATAACATGAGGTTGAAGGACCTTTCGGAGTATATGACATCCAAGTAGCACACAATTTAGGACTGGTCATGTCAGCCTTGAATACTTAATAAAGATGGTGTCTGCCAGTCTTCTCCGTAGTCTCATACACACTGTGTGTGCATGTGTGCGCGCGGGAGCACGTGAGTGTGTGTGGGCATAGCTCTCAGGTGCATGTGGGAAGCAAGAGGTGGAGGTCTAGTATCTCCCTCTCTCACTCCCCACTTTAATTTTTGCTCCAGAACCAATCACTGAACTGGAAGCTGGCTGTTTCCACTAGCCTATCTGACCAACAGCTAACCAACAAGCTCTGGAGATCCGTCTGTCTCTGTCTTCCAGAACTGGGGTTACAGGCATACAGCCACAATTGCTTTGTTTTATTTTTTTGATGTGGAATACAAATTCCGGTCCTCACACAAGCCAGTTCCTCAGCCCTCTCTCAGGCCCAGTATGCTTCACAACATGTGGTTGCTTATGTGCTGACTTCAAGCCTAACAACTCCAAAACAGGGCTTCCATTTAACCCATCCCCCAAGGGAGGAAAGGCATCTACAATGAGATGCTGAAAATCACCAAAACTTGGAACATCTGACCAGTCATAGATTTCTGTAGTCTGAGGTAATAAATGTTATTTTTCATGGACCATAACAGTAGAGTATTTGAGGGTTCAAATGGCTAACGTAACAAGACAAATCAGCAGGTGAGGTGGATCTAAGAGGAATCCCCTGGTCTGTGTGCTGATAAGCCAGGCATTCCCCAGTCACTGTAACCGGCTAATGAGCTTGGCTCTACTAACTGCATTTAGCCAACTTATCTAACAGTGTTACAGGTAAGGAACAAACAGAACACACACCCAAAACTGTTCATTGTCCTGGAGGTTTTCCCCTACCGTGGAGGCTCAGTCAGTTGCTTAGGCACACACACGACAGCTGTCTTATTGTTCTGCTGCTGTGAAGAGATGCCATGACCATTGCAACTCTTAACAAAAGAAAGCATTTAACTGGGGGACTTGCTTACAGTTTCACAGGGTTAGTCCATTGTCACCCTGGTGGGCAGCATGGCAGCATGCAGGTAGAGATGTGGCTGGAGAAGTAGCTGAGAGTTCTATATCCTGGTTCACATGTAGCAGAGGGGACCTGAGCCTGTCATCGGCTTTTGAGTGCCCGCCCCATGATGCATTTCCTCTAACAAGGCCACACCTACTCCAACAAGTAGGAGGTCCTACTCCACACCTCCTAATTCTTCTAATCCTATCAAAGAGTTAGTTCCACTCCCTGGTTACTAAGCATTCAAATATATGAGCCTATGGGAGCCATTTTTATTCAAGTCATCCCAACAGCCCAGAGCTGAACTCTGCAGCAAACAAGCTGAACTCTGGTGCTCTGATCATCTTCCTTTTATGGCAAACAATGTTATATCTGAGTTCAGATATTCATATTTACCATAAGAATCTTTTGATTCACTTGCAATCCAAACCCAACTGAGAATCTTGTCTCATCTCCTGTATCTGTGAGAGCCTTCCACGCCTGCCCCTCAGGGCTGGACTCCAGAGCCTAGACTTTGGATCCTATCTGAAAAAACATTGCATGGCAGACGTCACACACAGTACGTGGCAGACTTCCTGTGCAGGACCCTCACCCTGGAATTATTTAATGATTAGCTTAAACTAAATGGGACACATACACAAGCATGAAGAACCCATAACAATGGTCCAACAAGACGGGACCCCCAGTGCAGAAGAGAGGCTGCCTCATGACGAGGTTTTCTCTCTTTCTTTCTCCTTTTTCCTCTCTCTTTCTTTTTACTTTTCTTCCTACTCTCTTGCCACACGAAAGAGCCATGATGATGAAATCCAATATGGACATTATTGGAAATCTGGAAACCTAATAAATGGTGTCATTAGCTAGTAGTATTGGGACAGCACCATTCTGTTTTGTTTCTGAGGTGGGAGTAGAAGAGAGTGAATTTATATGGTGGGCTCTGATAGCAAGCACCATCTAAGTCTTCACAAGTGACAGGGGGGATCTTGTCACTGCCATCCGTGTGTGTGTGTGTGTGTGTGTGTGTGTGTGTGAGTGAGTGAGAGAGAGAGAGAGACAGAGAGAGAGTATATATGTGTATGTATGTGAGTGTCTGTGTGTATGTATGTGAGTGTCTGTGTGTGAGGGTATATGTGTGTAGATGTGTGTAGGTGGGTATATGTATGTGTGTATATGTGAGTGTCTGTGTGTGTGTCTGTGTGTCTGTGTGTGTAAGGGAATATGCGTGTAAATGTGTATGTATGTGTGAGTGTGAGAGTGTGTGTATGTGTGTATATGTATGTGTGTATATGTGAGTGTGTGTCTGTGTTTGAGGGTATATGTCTGTAAATATGTGTGTCTGTGTATGTGTGTATGAGTGTGTGTATATGTGTGTGTATGTGTGCATGGGAGTGTCTGTGTGTGAGTGTGTGTGTATGTGTGTGAGTGTATGTGTGTGTGAGTGTGTATATGTGTGTGTGAGTGAGTGTGTGTATGTGTGAGTGAGTGTGTGTGAGTGGTGTGTGAGTGTGTGTGCATATCTGTGAGTGTGTATGTGCATGTTTGTGCTTATGTGAGTATGTGCGTATGTGCATGTGTGAGTGTGTGTGTGTGTGAGTATATGTGTGTATATATGTGTGTGTGTGTGTATGTGTGTGTATGTATGTGTGTGTAGTTTTGTCATCACACAGCATGGTGCAGTGCCTATGCAGTGAGATGTTTGTGAAGCCGAGTCTAGCAGAGGGGCCACCTTCTCTCTTGCTTTCTGTGCTCATCCAGGAAAGTGCAGTTGCTAGGAGGTTGCCCTGCTCACACTCTCTAAAATGCTTCTCTCTTTTCTGTTTTGGTCAGCCATAGGTAGGTTATGATATGCTACATAGTCCATTTGTAATGAAGACACAGAGGGTTGTTGAGAAGGGCAGCCCACTTCTGTTAGTGTCTGACTTTCCTGACTTCCCTCTATGAGGGCCCACTTCCCTCCCTGCTTGGGAGGGGTATGGCCAGGAGAGTTCACTGTATCTTTATTACCTTCGGGAGAAAGAGCAAGAATTTGGCTACTGCTGTTGCTGCTGGTGCTGGTGCTGCTGGTGCTGCTGGTGCTGCTGGTGCTGCTGGTGCTGCTGGTGCTGCTGGTGTTGCTGCTGGTGCTGCTGTTGCTGCTGCTGCTATTGCTGGTGCTGCTGGTGCTGCTGGTGTTGCTGCTGCTGCTGCTGCTGTTGGGAGTAAATGATCATTGTCCCAGTCTACCTTCCACGCACGAACTTCACTCTCACTGGCCATAAAGTGTGCATTCGTACAGTCAGTGGGATCCTAAAACCTGCCTTCGACATGGCCTTTGATAAAGGATTCCTTAAAGTTAGGATCTTAACAGGCAGGCTCTTTCAACACAGCAGGCCTGGGCTGGGCCAGTTATACCAAGGGATGCACCATCTCTCATGTACTACGTTAGTCCCGGGTGGGAGGCACAGGGGTGGAAAGCTTGGTTAGACATAAAAGAAAAAAATTCTCGATAGAATAGGCAGACGTTTCCATCCGGAGCCTTTATACCTCATAACGTGGCTTTAAAGCCCTGTAACAGAAGAAATACTTTCATTCCTACTGCTCTGACTTATAAAATGGAATCCCCTTTCAGAACTGTATATATGGAAGAGCGTTGTAAAACTGCAAGGGCCCTAAAGATACTTAGACAAAAGCAAATAAACCTTTCTTTTATCAAAGTGCATTTTTACCGTCTGGCTCAGCCTTCTTTCATTCGAAGGCATACGAAATGGAACCCTTCCAGCTGAATTATCTCCGAACCAGTTTTACAGTATCGTTTGAGAAAATAAAAAATGGTTCTGGAGGAATGTAAGTGTTTGTAGTGTTTGTAGTGTGTAAGTAGGAGTTTATGTCAGAGGCCAGCTTTCTCTCTTTGCTTTTGGGATTAAGTTGCTGTCTGTTATCATAGCTCTCATGGTTTTAAAGAATCCACCTCTGTTTCCATCATGTACCATGTCAACTTGGTCCTGTCTTACGTATTCTTGGCAATTTGTGACTGAGCCTCACACCCCTGTGAGTGAAGACTGTTCAATCTGTTGCTTTGATTCGTTAAGGGACAAGCATTCAATGGGGCTGGTTTGTGGTCTGTGATAGAATCAGAAGGTGGGTTCTTGGGTTACATTTAAACTCTCCCAATGAAAAGGACTTTTTATTATACTGTGAAACGGGAATGAAATATTCATTTGCTTGGAACCTGTTAAATTCTTAGATTTCATATAGGGTGTGCAGAAGAAAGGCCTTCTGTTGACTGGCCCTAATCTGAAAATCTCTGTCATACTTCTCTGTGGACTGTGAGAGCTCTGTGCTTGGGTTCTGGGCCTGGAAGGTAAAGCTTGTGGATTTCTTGCACTTGCCAGTGAAGAGAAAGGCGCGGCAAGATGCCAAAGGAACGATGCTATTCTCGATCTGTGATTGAAGCTGCTTCTGACCTTTAATTTGGGTTTCTTCATGACTCACCTCACTGTCCCAGCAATCACGTGTTGGGGAGCATCTAAATAACTGTCTGGGGTCTATAATTGGCAAGTATTTTGGGCAGGCCATGTGATGCCCTAAGGCATCTTGTGTAGCTGTAAGAATCCAGGGGTTTGGAAGCCTCCCGGCAAGTGGGGCATTTGCATATGGGTCCTCAGAGCAACTGGCAAGACCTAAATCCAAATCCTGCAAAGGGCTTGTGTCTACCATGGCTTCTCAGAATGTATATAGACTGAGTTGTGCAACTGAAGCCCCACAGTTTGATTTGTGTAGAAGATAATACAAGCTGAACTGCAAGGACATTTTTGTAGCCAGTATACCCTACCTCTTTTCTTTTTGTGGGGATTGAACCTAAGATCTCGTAGATGCTAGACATTTACTCTACCTTGGAGCTATTTCCCCAACCAGTTGCTTTACTTTTAATTTTGAGATAAAGTCCCACTGAGCTGCCCAGGCCCTCCTTGAATGAGTTCAGTAGTACAGGTCAGCCTTGAACTTGATATTTTTCCTGACTCAGCCTCTCAGGGAGATTACATAATTGAGATTATAATTGAGATATATAATCGAGATTATAGATATGCCCCCAGGCTAGGCTGCAGGACTTTCTTATGGAGCTGGACTGATGGGAGTTAACATTTGGGAATGAAGATACTCTGTTCCATATACAGCTTACCACCAGGGTCAATATGGTTGTCTCTCTATGTCCAATCCCTCCTATTAGACCAACCATGGCGTCGTGCCTTACTAGAAACTTGCTAAGAAACAAAACAGTGTCTCAGTCAGGACTCTATGAAGTCTTGTTGCTTCTAAGCAAGAGAAGGTTGTCCTTCTTCGTCCAGCCATCATTGTGTCTCTGGTGATGCCCAGCCCTCATGCTCCAGTCTGAGAATGAAGAACCTCTATGCTGTGGAATTCCTGGGCCCCAGAGCTCACAGCGTTGGGCTTTTTACCCTGTTAGATAACATCATTGTTTAAGGCAGGGTTTGTTTGCTTCACTGGCAGCTGGAATCATCCGGGCTGGTAGAGAATTGTCAGTTGTTTTCCTGCATATCACCAACAGTGTCCACGAGCACTTTCTGGTGATTTTTATTTAGCCCCGCAAACTTTCAAATTGCTGCAATCATTTTCGAGGTTAAAATGAAGTGGGACAGAATTGCTATTCTTACCCAGTCTCTGAAGTGTTTCCCACGTGAAGGGGCTAAAGTCATTTTGTGTTTTTAAAGAGACAAAGGGACTTGTAGTTTAGTTTAATTTACTCTGAGGATCCTGCCCTTTAAGTTAGGAACATCTTACAGGAAAAGAAGAGAAAAAGCACATTTTAACATACAAACTGGTGTGTGCATGCTGGACTCATGGGGTGGGGTGGGGGAAGCGTTTCTTGAGTGAGTCCAGATTCTTTGACTTAAGAAAAAATTTCCAGGAACTTTGACCCTTTATCCCATTTATTAGGAATATGGGTAAGTGCAGTTAATACTTATAGATAGAGGACTGGAGAGATGGCTCAGAGGTTTAGAGCACTGACTGCTCTTCTAAAGGTCCTGAGTTCAAATTCCAGCAACCACATGGTGGCTCATCTGTAATAGGATCCGAAGCCCTCTTCTGGTGTGTCTAAAGACAGCTACAGTGTACTTACATATAATAATAAATAATCTTAAAACAAAATACTTGCAAACAGAGACAGACACTTATGAGGCTGGTCAGGGTTTCAGACTGTATGCACATCAGTGTCTGTGTTTCTCTATAGTTCACACTAGTTAGGCTACGGGAATTGTTGCTTTATTCTCTGTAAACGATATTTTGGCAATTTTGTCCTGACTTATTTATCTCTGTTAGCTCTTACTAAGCAGTGGCATAGAACTCTGCCCTTTGGTGGCGAGTGATGAGGTAAAATGAAAGGTTTGGCTGAGACCCTAGAGAAACAGATGTAGCCAGGGTCCTTTGGGGTCTGGCACGCAGAAACCAGAGAAGTCCCAGGGTCAGCACAAGGTGGCTTTGTGCCTTTTTCTTCATGTGTGGAGTGTGGAGACAAGAGCCTGTCTGTCTCTGCAGCTCATTTCCTGCACTCCCTCCTTTGGAGGCTCGTAGGGGAAGGCGGACAAAGTGCAGGAGATGAGTTCTCTCCCTCTGGGTCTGCCACCCCACCTTCGCCTTGTTGTGGGATACAGAACTTACAGTCTGTAGTCCATCTCCCCAACAGTGGTCAACAGCAGCTGTGAATAGAAGCCTAAGGATCTAGCAGTTGCTCAGTCCCACAAGGCAAGCAGGCGAAGAGGGTGTCTTCCTTCTTCCAATGTCCTTATGTAGGTCTCCAGCAGAAGGTGTGGCCCGGATTAACGGTGTGTACCACCACATCTGTATCTAAAAATACCCATCCTTCTTCACTCTTCCCTTCCTGCCCTCCTGCATAGAATAGGATGTGCACAGCCCTGGCTGTCTAGCTGGAAGGTGGATCCTTGTTAATTCTGAAATACAGGACTTCTTTGTGTTGTGTCCAGAAACATGAAAAGAAATATAAGAATGCTAAGAAGAGATTCCAGGTAATTAATATTTACAGGGTTCTCACTGCTCTATGCCCCTGTGATGTGCTGTCTAAGCTTTGCAGCAAAAGATTCAAATTTGCTTTTTGTCTGTTGTTACCTGTTTTTAAAGGGGCGGGCAGGAACAGAAGTTTTTAGAATGTAAGGAGGTAGAGTTTCATGGGAGCCGGATGCAAACTAGCCCATCATGCATTCTGAAATGGCATGGTTTCTCACACACCGCAGATGCCTTTTTGATTAGCTTATTTCTTATATAGCTCAGTGGAGTCAGGTGTGGGTGCATGCTTCAATTTTAGCACTGGGGAGGCTGAGATAGGAGGATGGAGGTTCAAGGATAACCTGAGCTACATGGTGAGGTCCTTTCTGACGTCAGAACAAACTGAGCAACCCCAAAACCTGATTATATAGAAAATAAAATATAAAAATGAAAATAGAAGAATGAGAAAGACCGCCGTCGCCCAAGGAGGCAGGGAGAGGGGGAGACCTTAGAAGAACTTTCCTGAAGGGTGTGCAAAATTATGGCAAGAGGGCAATGAGAGATTTGTTCGGTTACAGTAAATGAATACAGTTGTGGGTAGGGAGAAGAATCTTTAAGATCATAAATGTAGCTGTGAGATCAAGCACGCTAAATTCTACATGGTATGCAGACTGGTCCAAAGTTAACCGAGTGCTTGCCTGCTGGTGCTGAGCTGCTGAGAAAAGTTTATATACTTTATATTTGCCACTAATTTTACTCTTAACATTTTTTCATTTCCATTTCATTTTGTTTCTTTTTTGTCTTTCCTTCCTTCCTTCCTTCCTTCCTTCCTTCCTCCCTCCCTCCCTCCCTCCCCCCCCCCCCTCCCTCCCTCCCTCCCTCCCTCCCTCCCTCCCTCCCTCCCTCCCTCCCTCCCTCCCTCCCTCCCTCCCTCCCTCCCTCCCTCCCTTCCTTCTTTCTTTCTTTCTTTCTTTCTTTCTTTCTTTCTTTCTTTCTTTCTTTCTTTCTTTCTTTCTTTCTTTCTTTCTTTCCTTCCTTCCTTCCTTCCTTCCTTCTCTCTCTTTCTCTCTTTTAAGGCAGGAAGTAAATGAAGCTTAGAGAAATTAAATTCCTAAGTCTCAGACTGCAAGAAATAAAACTAGGGTTTAGACCAAGACGATGGCCCCAGTGGCTGCTCTTTTCTGCATTTGGTCACCTGCAAAAACAAAATATATGCTTGAAATCACTTTGCATATCAAACAAACAAACTAATAGCAATAGAATACACACACATACACACACACACACACACCCAACACATCTATAAAACTAAAGACTCTAAGGGAGAGTATCCACAGTTCTTAAACTCTATCCTGTGGTAGCTTGAAAAGCCTCTGCTTTTTATTTTAAATTTCCAGAAAGGGCCAGGTTGTTTCCCAACTTCTCGCTCATTACAAATGTCAAGGCAGGTATTTGTTTTAGATTGGACTATCTCATGAGTAATGCTTGAAGAATTATGTATTCTTGGCAGCTGCTACTGCAGTTAAAACTGGGTTCTCTCTCTCTCTCTCTCTGTCTCTGTCTCTCTGTTTCTCTCTCTTACTTTCCCTCCCTCACTCTCTCTTTCCATCTCTAACTCCCCCTTCTTCCCCCTTCCATCTCTATTCACTCTCCTCCCACCCCTGAATATACAAACACTAATTAAAATTATTGTCGTGCTGTAATATCAAGGCTCTAGACTATAGTGAATACTTGGTGCTTTCTAGCTAGATTTTAACATGAACATCAGTAGGAGACAAAATGGAAGGTACAGAGAATTAATCCTGGCATGTTAACCTTGACTGTTTTTTTTGTGGGAACGTGAGAAAGTAGCCATACAGTACACACTCTACCTCGAAACTTGCTAGGGAAAAGTCAAAGCTAGAGATGCTTAAATGTCCTCTGGACCTACTCTCCAGAGGGCGGAGAGGAAGCAAGCGGGGATTTCACATGGATGGACTGGCTCATGCTGGGGGTTTTACAGGGCTGTCACAAGTTAAATGTTTTCCCAGAGATTCAAATCTAGGAACACAGACGAAATGCTGTAAAGAATGTCTCGACTATTCATTAAGTTTTTTTTATTAGTTAATTTAGTCTTGGGATAGGAGCGCAAGATGGAATTTCCCACTTGGTGTACAACATGAATTTAGACCTTAAGAATTTTCTTTGCATTTTAGGTTTGGCCTTCAGAACCTTTTGTCTGGATCCTTTCCAATAGCTATGATAATGTCTACCTACTTCTTGCATTAATTCTCTATAGTTCCTCCTCCTCCTCCTCCTTCTCCTCCTCTTCCTCCTTCTTCTTCCTCTTCCCCCTCCTCCTCTTCTCCTCCTCCTCTTTCTTCTTCTCCTTATCCTTCCCCTTCCCCTCCTCCTCCTGCTCCTCCTCCTCCTGCTCAATGTGGAGTGCTTGTGTGTGTATGCATGTTTGAATGTGAGTGGGCACGTGTCTGATGTGCAGGTGCCTGTGGTGTGTGTTGGGGGCCTTTCTCAGTTGTTCTTTATTTACTGAGGCAGGTCTCTAGTTGAACCACTGATTTGACTGGCCTAGCTTGCTCCTGGGATCCCCTGTCTTCACCTTCTAATTACAGGGACATCAGACAGCTACCATTCCCACCCAGCCTTTTGTATAGGGTCTGGGAAGGCAAACTCTAGTTCATGCTTGTAAGGCATGTGCTTTATCCATTGAGTCATCTCTCCAGCCCAGGTCCTATTTATTTCCAATATAGTACACTCTAGTTGACCTGCTTCTCCACAGAGTGCCTATGGCAAGTCTGGTCAATCTCATGGATGCTATAGGCCCATACCTTGGCTTGCTGAGAAGACAAGTAGGAATTGCAGGTGGATTCTGTTACACAAAACTATGGGGTATCGGTGACTTGCACCCGTACAATACGGTTCCTGCCGAAACGCATCACTTTACAGGAGTGTAATAAAAACAATTTGATTTCAGGGTTTTTGTTTGTTGAGATAAGGACTCACTGTGGAGCCTAGTTGGCCTAGATCTTGTCAAGATTCTCCTTCCTCATCCTCCTGCACTAGCAAGCTGAGTTTCATTTTAGATATTTGAAGGACTGCATCTTTGAGCTCCAATTTGTTGGCACAACTAAGGGGTGTTTAATAGGTTGTTATGATCTACATGGGCTGAGAGTAACGAGAAGGAAATATATTCATCTGCATAATCATGCATGTCAGATCCGGGGAAGGTTGCATTGTATTTCTTGGACAAACAAGGCCTTCACCTTAGTGGCCCAGGCAGTGATGCTGCGTATCCAACACTGCATACAGACGATAGTCAGAGAAAATGATTCTAATGACCTTTCCTTTATCTTATTAATAAAAAATATTGTTATATCATATATATCAATCATATAATGTAAGTGCCCATTCATCTTGTTGATTGTTATTGTTTAACCTTTGGTTTTTAAGCAATTTGAAAATTTTTAAATTTTATAATAGTCACATTCAAGCACAACTCTTTAAAAAATTATTACTCAAGCACGACTTTTGCGTGTGTTTTATTTTGAATCTTTATCTGTGAACTTTGTGACCTCTGTTCTCCTTTTCTTAAGGTTTATTTCTTTTTTATTTTATGCGTATGGGTGTTTTGCTTGCGTGAAAGTCTGTGCGCTCTTCTTGGGCAGAACCTGTGGAGGCCAGGAGAGGGTGACGGATGCCCTGGTCCTGGAATCAAACCCTGGTGTTCTGGAAGAGCGCCAAGTGCTCTTAACCTATGACCCATCATCTCTCTATCCCCCAAACACTTGCCAAAGGTCCACCATTTCTGAGCATTCCTCCATTGTGGGATGGAATTTCAACCTGAACTTCAGAGGGGGCAAACTATGTTCAAGCACAGCAGTTCCTTATTGTATGGTCTGGCTTGTCATGTGACTCTAATTTTATTTACTGAGTGAGCACAGGAAGCATCCCACTTGTTTGCACAGCCTATCACCTCTCCCTTCCCTCGAAGGCTTTACATAGAGTCCTGTTGACAAAAGCTTGTTGGGCGGATTAGATCTTCATTGAGCACAAGGGTTGAATGTTTGAGATGATGTGGTGCTAAGATAAAAACTGTAATTATTTAATAGAGAGTTTAGCATGTTTAGAAAGTCTTGACTTGTTTCAAGAGGGCAATTTGTTTTACTTTGCTTATATAAGATTAATGTTCTTGAGGTTTATTTTATTTTATTTTTTACCTCTCTGACGTCACACACCTCTATCAATCACTTTTACTTTCTTCTTAATAACGTCAATGTCTTTCTTTCAGGAGGGCAGTGAAGCAAACTCCCCTGGGACCAAATCCAATGTTTCTGGCTCAGAGAAACATAATTAACTGACATTTCCAAAGCTACTTTATAGTTCTGCTCTGACTCTGGGCAAAGCACATTTCTTGATTTATATTTATGAAAAGCCTACTTTCAGACTTTAGTGTTTTATGGGAGCTCTCTGGGCTGATTACTTGTATTTTGTTCAGTAAGTTATCTAGAGTGGCTGTAGTGATGGCCCCTCCCCCCAGCTTGGCATGCACCTCAGGGTCCCTGGAAGGCCGAATGAAGGTCAGCAGAGTGAATGGGGAGAAGGTAACAGCTTGACCCTCCCCTCACTCTTCAAGGAGTGAATGGTGGCTCTTACTAACTCATTTTTCCCTTACCATCGAAACCAAAATGTTAGCTATTAACTGGAGAATATTACTGAAATATTATGACTTTGGTTTTGTGGGCTAGAGTCCCCAAGGACTTAATTTAAGAGTCCAGCAGTTAATTATAGTGTCACACTGACAATATTTTTGTCGTTAAGGTAACAAAATGGCTGAATCTCTAGACCTTTTTTTGTTGTATGTGGTCAAGATTCAAGTGAGCTGATGCGGTCATGTATTCATTACAATGATTCTAACAACGGCATGGGTTCAGGTTCCAAAGGCATTGTCCCAGAGTTACAGTTCTTCAGAAAGAATGATTAAGAGTTGGCTCTTCTTCTTCCTCCTCCTCTTATTTCCTCTCCTTCTCTCTCTCTCATTCTCTCTCTCTCATTCTCTCTCTCTCATTCTCTCTCTCTCATTCTCTCTCTCTCTCTCTCTCTCTCTCTCTCTCTCTCTCTCTCTCTTCTCTCCTCTCTCCCCATGTATTCCTGACCACCTCTTTCTCTCATTCTGTCCCCCTCTGCCCCCCTTTCTCTGTACCTACCCCCCTTTCCAGGTCCCAGCTCCCCTCTTTTCCCACAATAAACCTCCTTTTGTACTAAAAAAAAAGTTGGTGACATTTGTTCAACAACAAATAAGCAAGGTACATTCTTGACAGAAAGCACGGCTGTGTGTGATCTCCGTGCTTCTGTGCTGCCATGACTACCATTTCTGGTTCTTCTCAGGATCTCAAATACTGAAGCAGCGTCAGGTACCTGGTGGCTTCAGCCTCACTTTGGTGGGAATGTGTCTCCTTCCAACATCCTAATTATTAATAAACTGTGATGGGTCCTGGTCTTCCTGCTTCTCATGATGGTATTGCTAACAAAGGAGGACTGGCTGGCCGAGAAGGTCAGACTATTTGAAGCTGACTCCTCCTACCCTCCCAGGTTCACAATCTTAAACTCTGTCTTACAGTATTTCGGCTTTGGAAAGTTAGTCACTCAATGGTTCTACTAAGTGAATCCAACTGGGCTTAATTTTGCATTTTTGTTTTGTTCTAAGACAGCTCTGCGTAGTCCTGGCTGTTCTGGAGCTCTCTATTTAGACCAGGATGGCCTTCGACTCACAGAGATCCTCCTGCCTCTGCCTCCTGACTGCTGAGATTAAAGAAGTGGGTCATTGCATCTGGCCAATTTTGTATCATTTTATAAAATGTCCCATAAACTAGTAGGTATTTTCAAAGTTCTTGGTATTTTGCTAGTTTAGTTACATATAAAAACTGGTCTTCTAGCTTTTTTTCCAAATGTGTGTTTTTATGTGTGAGAATGTGTGTGTATGTAGCTATGTGTGTGTATGGAGGCCAAGCACTTCAGGTATCAGCCTCGGGAACACTGTCCTCCTCCTTTGAGACTGGGTCTCTTTGTTCTGGAACTCACTAATAGGAGAGACTGGCTGGTCGTTGAACCCTTGAGATCCTCTCCTGCCTCTGCAGTACCAGGATTACAAGTCTGTGCTACCACATCCTGTACTTTTCTGTGGGGTCTATTGATTAATTTCAGGCCTTATGCTTATAAAGGCAAGTGTTTTTCCAACTGAACCAGCTCCCGGATGCTTATTTCACATATCTCATCTTCCTCAACACCTTGCCCATAGTCAGAGGTCAAATATCTGATTGAATGAATGACAGAGTATCTGACATTCTTCTTCTTCTTCTTCTTCTTCTTCTTCTTCTTCTTCTTCTTCTTCTTCTTCTTCTTCTTCCAATTTTATTTTCTTTTTTTTTTTTTAAGATTCATTTTTGTTTTATGTATATGAGTACACTGTGGCTATCTTCAGACACACCAGAGGAGGGCATCAGATCTCATTACAGATGGTTGTGAGCCACCATGTGGTTACTGGGAATTGAACTCAGGACCTCTGGAAGAACAGTCAGTGCTCTTAACCACTGAGCCATCTCTCCAGCCCCTGACATAGTTCTTAAGGAAGGCATTGAAGTACTCAAGAGCATGCTGGGAAAGTAGAGAGGACCAGTGGTGGAGGAGATACACAGGTAAGTAAAGGTTTCAGGAGCTAGTGAGACAGAAGGGTGAACAGAGGTGCCTGGCTCTGAGCAACTCTCTGCTTAAGGCCCATCTCTACATCTCTTTTAGTACAGCAGGCAACTCCCTCAGCAGAATCTGTGTAGGTGGATTTCTCTGACTATGAAAGTATGGCACGCCTCACTGAGAATGTGTCTTACAAGTCACCCAGCCTTCATCATGATCCCATTTTAAAGACAAGAAGATGGAGACTACAAGAATTCAGAAACATGTTCAAAGTTTCTCTGATAACTATAGAAACATGGATGTTCCTATGTTTAAAATACCAGGTTTCCAGCATTCCTCCAGGGCAAAAAAAAAAAATAGGGAGATGATGCTTAAAAGTCAGCTGAATTAGTTGGGGTTTCTATTGCTGTGACAAAACACCATGACTGTGGCAAATTTTGCAAGAAAGTATTTAAATGGACTTCCAGTTCCAGAGGGCTAGAGTCCATGATGGTGGAGCAAAGGAAGGAGTATCTGAGAGCTCACATCCTGATGTCCCAGCAGGAGGCAGAGAGAGCTAACCGTGAAAGGTCTACGCCTTTAAAATCTCAGAGCCCGCCCCCCAGGAACACACTTCTCATCCTTTGCAAAAATCCCATCAGCTGGGAACCTAAGTTTTCAAGTATGGAAGCCATGCTCATTCAAACCATGTGGATTGATTGTTGAGTGATTTTAAGGAATCGGAGAGAGCAGTCGCTTTCTTCTTCTGAGACAGAAACAGCTTCATTTTGCTTGGCTCTTTAGAAAATGTTAGCAGCAGGCTGGACATTTAAGTAGAAGTGGATTCGTCCAAGGGTAAAGTTACAGGCAGAAGGTTACTGGCTCCTAGTAACTATTGCCACAAAACCTCTTAAATCAGTCCTGAGGTTTCCTTCCCATGAGTACTGGGGAAAAACAGCAATTTGCTTTGGAAATTAAGGCAATTTACTTTAGTTGTTGGAGTCAGTGACCCAGAATAATTTGTCTGCATTTCCATCTTGATTAAAAGTATCTTAGAAAACTTGTTAGTGGTCCTGGTTCAGTTATTACATGGGTTATAGGTAGAGCAGTACAGCAGACAGTGTATTTGAATTTTTGAGTTATTATTAATTAAAATATATTTAGAAACTTGACTTGAAATTCTAGTGAGCTCTTTAATAATGAAGTGATGCTACAGTTTTGCTTATTTTTCCATGCCAAATTTTAAAACATGTAGGTAATTATATTTGACCATGTGCAACTTGATTTGTTGTTGACTTAATATTACCCATGGGCAGTGAAGTCTGGGACTTTCAGTTTTTGAGTCAGTTCATTAGCCAAATATTCAGCCATAAACATTTCTTGGGTCTGTGCAGACCCCAGAGTATCAGGCTGTTAGGGTGGCCAGGAATGAAGTATCTCCATTGTGCCATTCAAACTTGAATGAAGTATTATTTCAGCGAGTCAGACAATGACAGTCAGTGTGATGGTTAACCTTCATTGTTAACTTGACAGGCTTTAGATGCACCATGGGTACACAGGTTAGACATGTCTATGAAGGTATTTCTGAGCAAGGAAAACTCTCCCTGAGTATAGGCAACACTATCACACGAGGAAGAAAAGTAACCATATATGATCAATGATAACTTGATACCAGGCAGAATGATTGATTTGGTTAATCCTTAAAACATTTGGACATCCTTGCCATAATGAAAATGTTGTCATTTGGGGCTGGAGAGATGGGTTGGTGATTAAGAGTAATCACTACTCTTGGAGAGGATAATAGGTTTAATTCTAGATCCCACCCTGGGCAGCTCCCAACTGTCTATGACTCCAGCTCCATGGAATCTGGTATCCCCTCCTGGATGCCTCAGGAGTCAGCACATACATGCGTATATTCCCTCTGCCACATATACACAAAATAGAAAATAAACAATATTTTAAAGAAGTTGTCACTTATACCTAAGTCTATCTATATTGAAGAAAAAAGAACAATTTAATGGCCATGAGATAGTTGGGTGCTTATTCTGAATTTACAAGATGAACACGCGGGTGGGTCCCACAAATGAGGTCATGATACAGTAACACTGTGTTCAACTTTTGGGAGTCCACTCTTTTTTTTTTTTTTTTGTTTAACAAAATAAATTAAATATACGAGGCTTCAGCTCAAACTCTATATGGGAGTCCACTCTAAACCCTTTTGCTCCAACCCTGCCTTACAGCTGCAGGGCAATTTGGAACAATGTGAAAATTGCCTGATATCCCCATTCCAAGTGGGAAAAACCTCAACCACTATATTAGTTTTCATCTCACAAACCAGTTGAGTTGAATAACGGGGAACTTCCTTCATCTTCTCTCTCACCCCCCTGGCCCCCATTTTATTAGTCTTTCTTCCAGATCCAAAAAGTTTAAATTCTTTAAAAGCAAAAGAGATTGCTTTTTCTTCTTCTTCTTACTTTATTTGACTTTGAATAGCAAAGCAAGATTATTGATTTAGAAGTTTAGGAAATGAGGTGCTAGAAGGACTTTCTATCTTATGATACCAAAAATCCTCTTATGGAAAGGGACTAGCCCATGAGATTAAAAGAAAGCACAGGGGAGTCAGGCCTGTGTTTCAGTGAGTAGCTCTAGAGGGCAAATACATTTCCATGCTATTGCCTTCTAGAAACAAGGGAGGCAGTGTCTCAAGACCTGGTTGATATAGGAGCTGGGTGCAGGCCTATAGATTGCATCTTACATTACATTGGATTCCTCACATTCTTCAGGATGGCTTTGTTTGGTGCCATTAGGATTTCTACTCATCTCATGTTACCTCTGCTCTTCCATTAAGGCCTGAGTTGCTGGTCTCATAGGAAAGCAAGGTTTCCTCCTGCAACCCCCCCCCCCCACTGCTGTTGGTTTCATCAATGGTCTTTCTTTGTCTGTTCTTCAAGGATCTGCCCCTCCGACCCCTTTACATCCTGACCTGGATGCGATATCTCTGCTCAGCCGCACCTCAGTAAAACAAGGTGGGAAAGAGAACTTATGGTGTCACTGACTAAAGTCTCTCCCCTACTTGGGGTCCAGTGGCAAGTGTGAGCCCTGGATATTTAGGGGTTAATTTTGTGCCCCTGTTTCTGCTATGGATGGGTTCATCGTATTTCTGAATCTGTAAGCTAGCCCCAGTGAAATGTTGTCCTTTTATAAGAGTTCACTTGATCACGGTGTCTCTTCACAGCAATGAAACCCTAAGTAAGACAATCAGCGATGGACCAGGAGACCTAGGCACTTGGAATGTGGTAGAGAAATGCTATGTGACTGTGCAGCATGAGGACCCACTCTTATCTAACTGTAGGAAAACTTGGAACTAAGATGTATAAAATCTAGTAAAAGATGTATAGGAGTGAGGAAATAGGGAGAATGTTCCGGGCAAAGAAAGTAAAGATGATGATGATGATGATGATGATGATGATGATGATAATGATGATGTCATGAAGTGGTAAAAGTTGATATTCATCAAGTCTTTCCTGTGCATCAGCTGCTCTTCTATGTACTTTAGATTTATTTACTGAATCCTTAGAGCACCTCTTTAAGATGGTGACTATTATTGAAGAACATAGGAGATAACCATGTGTCTTATTATATAATTTTGTAACGTGATATTCCCTGAACTAAAAGTTTTATCTAAATGAAGTCAGGCTGGGTTTTAACCCAAGCAGTCTGGCTCCAGAGCTGATGTTCTTAAATTACTGGATTTTATACTTGGAATAATAGAGAGAGAATGTGCACAAAACTTTTAATATCGAACTGCCCTTTGGTTGTATAGCATTCTAACTTTCCATTGCCAAAATTACTGTTAAGACTTATCAAAGACGGGATCTCTGAGTTCAAGGCCAGCCTGCCTGGTCTACAGAACAAGTTCCTGGACAGCCAGGGTTACACAGAGAAACCCTGTTTTGAAAAACCAAAAGAAGAAAGAAAGGAAGGAAGGAAGGAAGGAAGGAAAGAAGGAAGGAAGGAAGGAAGGAAGGAAGGAAGGAAGGAAGGAAGGAAGGAAGGAAGGAAGGAAGGAAGGAAGGAGATTTATTAGCCAAATACTGTTTTGCATTTATCAGCAAATTCCCTTCCTGTTGAAAGAGAACTTCAAACTTGCTTGCCCCGTCTCCCTGATTGGCTGAGATTCACTCTGTGTTTCTGATTGACAGCTGTACTGCCCACTCCTGTGCTCTACCTCAGGTCACAGCCTCCAGCTTGGAAAAAATACCAACCCTGTGGGCTTGTGGGTGTTTATTGTTGTCACTGCTAACTATCATTCCCTGCAATCTGTTTTTAGGGATTGATCTATTCAGGGGTTTTGATCCATTCCAGTGCTTCTGCGCTTTCTTTCTGTGGGCCGAGCTTATGACCCCCGCCCCTCCCCCAGCCCTCACATTGTTATGCATTGGCATTGGACTAGAGCAGTGATTTATTGGGTACTACTTGCAGATTTCATATGGAGGTTGCTTTTCAACCCAATGATTTTAAGCGTGTCCAAGAAAGAGACCAGTCGAAAATCCAAGGATACTAAGAAATGAAATCTAATTACGTTCTGAAGATAGACAGCAGCTGTGGTCCTAGGTGTTGAATTGCGTTATCTCAATCCTCACTCGTCATGTTTGAGGATTTTTAAATAGTTCAGTAGTTAAGAAGGTTACTTGAGGATATTAAGAGCCATGAGATTTTGTAACCAGAAGGGGAAATAGAGGTAAAATGGCAAACTCTAAAATTTTTATTTTTAGGGCAGTATTTAAAAAAGAATGTGGTAATTGGGTCAGCTTACATATGTTAGCCTTTGTGTGTGTGGTGTGTGTGGTATGTGGTGTGTGGTGTGTATGGTGTGTGTGTGTGTTGGTGTGTGTGTATGGTGTGTGTGTATTGTGTGTGTGTTGGTGTGTGTGTATAGTGTGTGTGTTGGTGCGTGTGTATGTGTGTGTATGGTGTGTATGTGTTGGTGTATGTGTATGTGAGTGTGTATGTATGTTGGTGTGTGTATGTATGTGTGTGGTGTGTATGGTGTGTGTGGTGTGTATGGTGTGTGTGTGTATGGTGTGTATTATGTGTGTGTGTGGTGTATATGGTGTGTGTGTGGTGTATATGGTGCATATGTGTGGTGTGTATGGTGTGTGTGTGGTGTGTATGGTATGTGTGTGTGGTGTGTATGGTGTGTGTGTGGTGTGTATGGTATGTGTGTGTGGTGTGTATGGTGTGTGTGTGGTGTGTATGGTGTGTGTGTGTATGGTGTGTATGATGTGTGTGTGTGGTGTATATGGTGTGTGTGTGGTGTGTATAGTGCATATGTGTGGTGTGTATGGTGTGTGTGTGGTATGTATGGTGTGTGTGTGTGTGGTGTGTATGGTGTGTATGGTGTATATGTGTGGTGTGTATGATGTGTGTGTGATATGCTTTCTATGTGCTGTTAGGATAATGAGATTAAAAGAGGGGGAGATGAGCCTTAGGAAGAGTGAGCAGAGGATGGACACGATGAGCTACATCCTTCTAGATTCAGGTATGCCTGATCTTTGCCCTTTGGTCAAGTTAGTGGCCAGAGTTAGTCTTTGCCAAGAGCAAAATTGTAAAGCTTTTAAAGTGATGATGCGGGGCAGAGTGACCTTTAGTTTGTTTGTTTGTTCATGTAGCACAATGCTGGGGTCTATTTTGTAATTAATTCACTGGACTTGAACCCGGAACTTGCTAACCCAACCCAAAAGGTGCTCTGGGAGGTGAGTTTGCTCAAGGCCTTTGGAGCCTCAGATCATGAAAATATCCAGGTTCTGATAAATGCTAAATTCTATTCTTCCTTGGCATGTTAGTACTATTCTTTTCTTCCTCTTAGAGCCTGGTTTAAATTATAAAGCCATAAAGATAAGTATTTTACTAAATGCAACATGCAAACTTAATAAGCAGAGAGGGGTGGGGAAAATCTGGCCAAGTGGTTTGAAGCCTTGTGGACCTTGAAGAATCATCTACAATATTAGTTTTTCTGAAAAAATATCAGTGGTGTAGCAGAAAAAAAAGAGAGAAATGTAAAGATACTAACACTTCATAGATCATTTATCCTGGCCTAGGGCTGAAGGTATAGCTCCGTGGGGTGACATTTGCGTAGCCTATACAAACTCCTGGGTTCTGTCCCTGGTACCTAAAACAAAAGTCCTGAGGAGCTGTGAATGTTTATTTGTCTTGTTGTGGGGTGGCTGAGACCCAGGTTGCTTCCACAGATGGGGAAAGGATAAATAAGGTTTTAAAAAAAAGTCTAGGAGAGGTTCCTGTGTTTTATCAGGAGGAAGCGCTTGAGGAAGGAGATTGATGGCGGAGGATTAATAGACCACGGATCGCTGGTGCTGGGTTTCGATGCAGACCCCCTCAGAGCTGGATGGGGCCCTGTCTCCCTCCTTCCTGATAGAATGGGAAATATCATTAGAGGGTAATAAATACATTTTGTTTAAACTTCAGCTCCTTCTGTTTATATGAGAGAAAAATAGATTACAGATTTATAGTAACTCATTCCTCCATGTATCTGGGAGTGACTGAAAGACTAATAACCCTTTATTATTCATTTTAACAGGATGGGGGGGGCAGGAAGAGGATGTGTGTGGACCACAGAGAACTACAAATAGTATAAAATCACAACGGCTGAGAGGCATCTACAGAATCTTCCTTTTGTCTTTTGCCTGACTTTGACTTAGCAACATTGACTATAACTGGGTCCTTCACCACCAGAGCAGGCACAGGAGGAGGGGCAACTCACATGCCACGGAGAGAAGATGATGTTGAATTAAAAGCACATTATCCATGTCCCCCTTCAAAACCCAACTTCCTGTTAACTTCTCATGCTCAGTGAAACAGACTTATAAGCCCCTAATGCCTATTTTCAGTGCAGTGATTAGAGTCAGATGTTCAGATATATTCAGCTAATGTGCCTTGACTTGGCCTTGGCCAAGACCATAAATCCTTATGTCAGAGACTGGGCGATTGCCATTTTTGTTATGAATATAAATTATGCTGGATATGGAGTTCGATGTAAAGTTATGCATTATGTTCCCATGTCAACTAGTCATCACGGCAGCTTTTGTTTGATGCCAACCCTGGTTATCTAATTTCGGGACTATGAAACACAATCTAGGGTGCCAAAGTAAAATTCTCATCAGCCTCAAAGATACAAGTGTTAGAATCTTATGCTTTAAAACAATTTAAACCATACAGTTGGTTCTCATAAAGAATAAAATGGTTCAAAGATTTTTTATAGAAGACGGTATACCTTTTGCAAACATCATATAAAAAAGTTATTGATAAAATGGCAGATGTAATTGGGTGATTAGGAACATGGATTTGGGGTCTATAAGATACATTCTACTTTTATTTGTTGTTGTGATAAAATATCTTGACAAAAAAAAGTAGCTTAGAAGAGAAAGGGGTTTATTTTAGCTCACAGTTCCAGGTTAGAGTTTGTCACTGGGGAGAATGTCACAGCTGTAATAGGTTGAAACAGCTGTTATATCAAATCTGTGGGTAAGAGCAGAGAGAAATGAATGTGCTTAGCTCAGTTTCTCTGGTGTTATAAAGTTAAGAGCCCCCTGCCTAGGGGATGCTGCTGCCCACAGTGGGCTGAATCCTCTCATATCAAATAACTTATGATTTCTTTTTTTTTCTTTTTTTCTGATATATTATTTATTTACATGATTTCAAATGATTTCCACTTTCCTGGATTCCTCCTCCCAGAAAGTCCCATAAGCCCTCTTCCCAGGAGTGGCCCCTGTTCCCCAATCCACTCCTTCCCACTTCCCTGTCCTGGTATTCCCCTACACTGCTACACTGAGCCTTTCCAGGACTAGGGGCTGTTCCTTCCTTCTTCTTGGGCATCACTTGATCACATCAATTAACTTAAGACATTGCTCCACAGACCAACCCAATGCAGATAGTCCCTTATTGGCAGACTCATTTCCAAGGTGACTGTAGATTGTGTCAAGTTGACAGCCACAGCTAACTATGCCTTAGTTTGAATCTTGGCCTTACCACTTGTAAGATACTTACCTTCTCTTAGTTTCCTCTCTCACTTTTGTATAAAATGGGCATCATACAATAATGAAATTTTGTTTTCATCAAGATTTATAATAATAATCGTAGTAACAACAGCAGATGTAATAAGGGAACTGCTTAAACATCTAGAATTTATAATCCTTTCCTGGAAATGCAGAGGAATTATTTCTGGTGACTGCTGTTAATGTTATATGACATATTTGTCTTGACCCTTGACCCTTAAAAGCAGTGTGGAGCATACCAGTAGTGTGCTAGGAGGTGTATTTCTAGAGGGTGATTGGATGTTAATTAAAAATCTAACTGAAGTAAAATGTCATTTAAATTTACCCTCCTCTCTCTTGCCCTTTTGCCTATATCAAGAGTATGATAGATGTCCATGAATATGATAAAAAACTTGTTATATACATATATGAAAAATTATAGTAGAATCTATTGTTTTGTATAGTTAATGTACACTAAAGGGGAAATATGGTATATGAAAATTTGAATTTTTTCCACTAGGCATATGTTATTTTATAATTAGTAAAAGAACCTAAGGCTTGATTTTTTTTTTTCATTTTGGATTTATGCACATTGACCAAAAGAAGTAGTGGAGAAGAGGCTACATATCAGCACAACTAAACTATGACTTTAATTCTCCTTGAGGCATTAATAGTCACTCAGTCACTGCTTAAACCTGCACATTTGACACAGACGATGGAAGTATTTCTTCTTTTATGCCTCCCCACCCTTCATCTTCTTTTGCACGTCTCAGTCGCTCACTTAACTTTTGCCAAATATGTGAGGCTACGTGATACTTTAGCTGGTAAGTGATGCAGTATCTGATCTTATCAAGGGTTAGGACTATAGCTGTCTAGTCAGCCAATGTTTTTTTCAGTTGAGAACCTCCTTATCATTCAGATGCTTCAGTTGTAGGTCATGTAGAAGTTAGGAAATTTAATTACATTTTGTAATTGTAATTGTAAATTTCTGTCACCTTCATTCACCTGGACTGAGAAGGAAGGGACTTGACCTGGGGAGCAGCCAGTATCTGGCCTGGGCCAATGGCAAGCTGCCACCACATGCAGCACTGTGAGCAAGTCTGGGGTTGCTTTAGGATTGCTCACTGAGAGTTGGTATGCAGGTGAAGGCACTGATGTTCACAGTAGCAACCAAATATCCTGCCCAGAGCAAGTGGCTATTGTTTAAGCCATCTGGTCGACCTGGCTCCCTGGCCTGTTGAGGTACCTCCCCTTGTTACCCATAGGATTCCAATCCCATCCTCACAGAAAGCTTTGCTTTTGTTACCACAGAATGTTCTCACAGTCACTGGTCCAGATGTTTGCTGGTGTGTGTGGCCAGCCAGCCAAATTCCAGCTTTAAAATGATGTTTGTGACAATGGGACTTTGTCAACTCAGGCTTTTAAAGTGCTGTGCGGTGGGGGTGGAGTGTAGAGAGAAGCACACTGTGGAGGGATGATATAAGTGCAGCAAAAAGTGATTTCCAACCGGAGAGAAAACACACACTTTCATTTCAGAGAGTTCTGAGTGCCATCTGGGACAGAACAAGATGGTGTAGCTCCAAGTTTCAGGTCATTCCTGGTTCACAAAGGATTGCATCAAGATAGTTTCCAAAAGCAGTAGGGCTTTAGCCTGGGAATTAATGGATGCTTTATGGCCTTTCTCAGAGAGGAGTCTCAGCATTTGACTTGATTTTAAGTCACAAAATTCCAATATTTTATATAAGTGTTTCTCCTGAAAGTAATGGAGGACTCTGCATTTTCCCCTTCCCCCCTCTCTTCCTTTCTCCCTCCCTCCTTCTCTCCTTCTGTCTTTCCATCCTTCCTTCCCTCCTGTCCCCTCTCCCTCTCTTCTCCCTGCCCGCCTATTTTCTATCTTCCCCATTCCTTTTCCCTTTCCTTGTATAGCTTTTGCTTTCTTACCAGCTGTGACCCCATCCCCTCTCCTCTCTTCTTTCCTTCCTTCCCACCTCCCCGGCATACTTAAATGCCATTCTTTGATACTGTTATTATTAACATCAATTGTAAAGCTTTGACCTAGTTCTAGACCTGAAAAATTCCCTTGGCCTAAAGAATCTTACATTATAGTGGAGAAGTCTGATAATTAATTAACACACTTAAAAAGAACTTCAGATACCATCAAGGTGGCTCAGTAGGTAAAAAGATTTGCTGCATTCAGTTCTTTGTGGCCCATGTGAAAAAGGCAGATGTGGTGGTGAGAACTAGTAAAGCCAGTACTAATACAACCAGATGGAGTCAGCGATAGGAGAATCACCTGGAAGCTCAAGGGCCAGTCAGCCAGTAAGTGGCAAGGTCTCAAGAAGTTGGAAGGAGAGAACAAACTCCCAAAACTTGTCCTCTGACCTCCATAGTTGCACTGTGGCTTACATGTTCCTGCACTCTCACAGGTACACCCTCAGGAATTCACTCACACATGGGAGATGGCTCCCTGGTTAAAAATACTTACTGATTTTGCAGAGGACCTAAGTTCAGTTCCCAGTGCCCACAGCTGGCTTACAAACATCTGTATCTCCGATCCCAGGAGATCTGAATCTCTCTTGGCCTCCGTGGGCTTCTGCATATTTGTGGTATACGTGAATTCACACACACACCGACACGTACAAATTGATGTTGAAAAAGAAATCAATAAAAATTTAAAAGGACTTCAGATAATGTTAAATGCTATGGATAAAACTAAGCAAGACCATGTGGTGGTGGAGGAGAGGACAGGCTGAGGAGTGCAGACGCATAGGTCACTGCTTTCCCTTGCGTGGTCCCTTGAAGGCTGTCTGGGGAACTGAACTTTTTTAGTCCAGACCTGAATGAAGAGAGACTATGTAATTTCTGGCAACTAGATCTGGGAAAGTGCACTTTGCAGTGTGTGGAAAAGTCAGGGGGATAAGTGATTCCTTTCTCAGGGATGCTGGAGGCAATGGAGGTATCAGGGAGGAATGCCTAGAACCCCTTAGGTGCCCAGTAGCCTTACGTCACGGTGGAACATCACAAATGCACCTCTCTTCACCGTTCTTGTTTGCTTTTGTTATTGTTGTTAGAAGTTGTTGTGTCATCAATACAAAAGTCTGCTGGCTATGGAGGATAAACTAAAATGTCTGTGAGAGCTGTATTTGGATTTTAGGGCATAGGACTAACAAGATAAGGACAGAATCCACCCTTGCCTCTGGAGACAGACGACCAATGACGTTAATTATATTGCTTTCCTCGCCAGCTCTGCTTTACTAGTTGGCTAGAACTTGTTTGATGGACGAGTTTCAGACAGGGTTCCACTAGGAACCGTGCCTCAGGTTAACTCAGCCCCTCCCCTCCCAAAGCAAGATTTAGGCAGCGTTAAGGTAAGGCCAATGCGCATGCCACAGGAGGCTCTTGAGACATGACACGCACACACCTGGCAGGTCCTTTGCTGAATTCCCCAGTTCTGCAGTGTGCAGAAGAAATGACCTTGGCCTGCAAAAAGATTTGACAGCAGGTGTTAGCCTGTGGCTGCCAAGTCCTGTAGGATAGAGATTCCTCATGGCAAGAATGCTGTACAAAGCACGTCTTTGCTGTGTGTGAGCCAGTTGGAATTTATTCTTACTGGTTGATAATTATTACAGACTTCATTTTGAAACCACACTCAAGATCTACCCTAGAAATATGACAATGACTGATCTCCTGTTTTGTACTATTTATGCCTTGATCTGGATCTCCAGGACTTACAATAACTTTAGAGATTGCAAGTGCTAGCCCAGGAATAGTATTGACAATTAAGGTGGCTATTTCTTAAGAGTTATTGATACTCTGATGTTAGACTTCCAGGCAACTGCCTTTGGAATTCAAAGACTCCACAGTTTCCTAGTTTGAAGTAATCTTCCTTCCTTCCTTCCTTCCTTCCTTCCTTCCTTCCTTCCTTCCTTCCTTCCTTCCTTCCTTCATCCCTCCATCTCCATCCCTTCCTCCGTCCGTCCGTCCGTCCGTCCATCCCTCCCTCCTTCCTTCCCTTCCTTCCTTTCTTTTTGTTTTATTTTTCAAGACAGGGTTTCTCTGTGTAGCCCTGGCTGTCCTGCCTGGAACTAGCTCTGTAGGCCAGGCTGACCTCAAACTCAGAGAAAACCACCTGGTTCTGCATCCTGTGTGCTGAGAGTAAAGCCATGCATGCACTACCACCACCCAGCCTAATCTTTCTATTTTTATTTACTATCTAGTAGCACATACTGTAAAATAGCATGTGAAGGATACTTTTGCCCTTGGTAGGAAAGCCACATGCCATTACTTTTAATGATACTGTTTCCCTGCTATCAGATATTATTAAATTATGCTACATGCAGTTATTTGGGCATTTGTTTTTGTTATGTTACTGATCTTCTCAAGGCCAATTTTATAAAGAGCTTTAAAAAAGCACAAGACTGAAAATATATTTCCAATATAATAATGAAGTAATCTTTTTATGACCACATATAAATGATATATGATCACCCAATAAACTAATGTCGCAGACATCACAATGAACCCCCCCTTTTTTTTTGTCTGTGACAAAGTTACAAACTGTTCTTAGT
Source organism: Apodemus sylvaticus (assembly GCF_947179515.1). Lineage (NCBI taxonomy): Eukaryota > Metazoa > Chordata > Mammalia > Rodentia > Muridae > Apodemus > Apodemus sylvaticus. Next base: position 43,505,768 of record NC_067482.1, on the reverse strand, counting down.
GGCACTTTCATTCAACATATGAAACTTTTCTCTGCAAATTACCTGAACTGTTGGCTTTATTTTATTTTTCCAATTAGCTCCTAAGGTCAGTATTATTTTTAAAAATTACTTAAGGCCTTTAAAAAATGAAGACATAATGTCATACTAATATTAACCCTATGGGGATGGATTAATAATCTTTAAAGGAACCTTTAAAGATTAAAAAAGGAAATGCTGGAGAACTGGTTTGGGACATGGTCGTGGTTGTCCTGTGTGGTTCTGGTGAAGAGTGGGAAGGGTGCACACAGGGTCTGCTACTCAATGTCAGCCTAACTGGAGCAAGTGGGGACAATTGTAGAGGCCAGAATCTGTGGGGTACTTGATAAACATCAGTGATAGGCACCTTCTGTAGGGTTGGGGACATGAAGAGTTGCAGAGAAACTTAGGAACTGGCTTGAAGCTATAGCTCCCTTCAGAAGTAATCTCTTCAGTGGAAATCTTAATATTGGTGGCAGCCATCGACAGCTGGAAAGACTGGAGTCTCGTGGATGCAGGGAGGGAGACTTCTGGTTGGACACGCAACCAGTACAATCCATCAAGAGACTGTTAAAACCAAATTTACAAATAAGCCAATTATTGTTTTGCATTAAATGCAAGTATCTTGGGTATGAGAGATGACTCCCCCGAGCCCCCAGAACAGCACTAGCATCTCGATTCAGAGTAGAGATCGGGAAGCCTGACTGTGCTGTGCTGGGGGGATGGAGAAGAATGGGTAGTCTGCAGGCTTCTAGAGCATTCCCTGAAGCAAGTGGGAAGGAAGGAGTGCTTACCGAGGACAACGCACCGGAAAGTGCCCAGAGCAGCCCCGTGCAGCCACCCCAGTGGTCTGCAGACTTCTCATGAGCATGCCCATAAAGCGGGTGGTGTCTGCTCGCAGTTAGCGCTGGGAACATAGGAAAGCCAACCGCTCACTCCCTTGCTTCTATAAAACCTATACAAAACCGTGGACTCCCATCAACCATTCGGGGCTGAACATTAGGGCTCCGCCCCAGGCAGCCTACTCTCTGTGGATGTTCCAAATGTCTTGGAATGTGATACTTGGGTTTTCCCCTAAAATCTTTATATTAGACATATAAAAGGCAGCCATTTCTTATATAGCTGGTTTAATAAGGTGTCTTCCATTATGGCCAAGGCAAAGACCATTGCTTGTATTTTAAATTGAGTCCAAGTTTTCTGAAAGTCGAGTGAGTGAGTGTTCAGCAAACACGCTTTGGGGGTTGATTTTGACTTGGTTTGAGATGGGAATAAGCTGCTGCTTCGCAGTGGGGATAGCTGTGAGCAAACCAGTCGGGAACGATCCACATGCAGAGAATGAAGGGAAACCCTGCACACACTTGTCTTGCGGGAAGGGCATGATAACCTAGAGTCACCTACAGTGGGCCACCATCTTTAAATGACAAAGGAAGAGAAAATGCTCTATGACCTTGAATGTGAGCCTGACAGCTGGATCTCATGGAGGCATTTTCTCAACTGAGGCTCCTTCCACTCTGATGACTAACTTGTGTCAAGGTGACACAAAACCAGATAGCACACCTACCTTGCTCCCCTTTTCCCCCACCCACCCTGCTTCTACATGTCATCAGAATCGAAAGTGACTGAGTGTAAAACTGGTCAGCGTATTTTTACTTACATAACACAGTTTATATGGACTAGTTTTTTATATGGAGTAGATTAGCTTTTTAAAATCTCGAAAATTGTGGAACATGAGGCATGTCTGCACCAAGTTGAAGTCCTCTGGGTCTGCATGTGATAGAAGTAATTTGAACAGCCAAAGAAAAATGAAATAAAATAAAACAAATAAAAATCTTAAATCAGACACAGCACATTTTGTGTTTGATACATTGTTATATTCCACATAAAGTAAGAACAGTATAGTATCTGAACTGTTAAGCAAGTGCATGGAAACATTGTATCTTCTTTTACTCAAGTTCTTCACTTTAGCATGTTTTACTGCCATTTCCGTGCCAGAGACTGTTAGGTGAATGGTTCCCACTTTCTTTACAGCCCAACAGTGTGAGGCAGGAGCATGAGTGAGAGTCCTATAGCTAAGACTTGTTTCTACTAGGTGCTGTGATTAGCCCAATCTGGGGCAGTTTCGTGTGATGACAGAGAATGGGGAAACCCATTTAGAAGCTGAAGTGCTGTCCATGTGTGGCCTGGGGAAGCTGTGTTTGTATGAGGGGTACTGGAGGGGCTTGGTGGAGAGGAGTTAGAAGTAGTGATGTAGCACAGGCATCTGGGTGGCTGATTGGTCATGATGCCCAGTGAGTGGTGATCTGAGCCTCAGAATAGTCAGAAGGGGATGCAGCTATTAGGGAGGTCTCCTCCCTCCTGTCCCCTCTTCCTGTCACTCTGATAGAATTATCTAAGATACCTCTTATATAGTTAAAAAGCACTTTCACAAATTTAACCCAGTGCATTGCATGTAAAATCAGGAATCCTTGTTGCTTTCTGTTTGTTTGTTTTCCCTTTTCTCTCCTGATATGAGACCATGCTGATGATCTAAGCAATTATGGTGATCCTTATTCTTCACCTTGCTTTGCATATAAATCAAAGATCAAGTGCAGGCCCTTTGCATGTATGCCAAATACCTAGCCCAATACTAGGCATGTAACAAGTGCTTTGAAATGCCAGGGGAGACAGTGTGGCAACCCATGCCTACAATTTCAGCACTCAGCAGGGGAAGGGATCATGAGTATACAACCGGCTTGGGCTACGTTGTGAGTTTTAGGCCAGCCCACAATGACCGTGGGATCCTATCTCAGGAAACTGGACGTTTGGGGAAAGATCAGTTGAATGAAAGAACCTAGGTATAAGTTCAAAGCTGGCTTTCTAGATTCTAATTGGCTGTTTAAGGAAACTTTCTAAAGGATCCACGAGTCCTTATCTGAAATGCACCATATATTTTGGAATTCATTAGACTTAAAAGAATTGGTGCAGAACATATAACATATCATATAACCTCTTCAATAGCAGTTATCTCATATTTAAACACACTGGGTATTTTGGGAAATGAAATATATGAATGCAGACATTGAATTATTAAGACAACACACACAGTCTTGGTCTTTGGTGCAGGTCAGGTTTTCAGAGGTGTCAGAATGATTTTATCATTTATTTCATAGGGCTTCACTGTGTAACCTTGTCTGGCCTAGAGCTTTCTCAGACTTACAGAAATTCACCTGCCTTTGCCTCCCAAGTGATGAGATTACAAGTGTGCATCGCTACTTCTGGTTTTTGAATTGTGGGTAAGGAATCATAAGCTGTAGTAGAGCTTTGGAGCTTCTGCTGGCTGGTGCTGCTGTTAGGTACCCAGTTTGCCAAAAAACAAACAAAACCCCTGGCTTTGTCTGTGTGAGATGGAGGGGCAGACTGCCGGTGGCCTCGTTCATCTTCTGTTTCCTGCAGGAAATCTGCACTTCTTGTGCCACAGGCAAGGAAGGAAACAGAGGAAAATCCATCTTAGCTTTGCCTCTGGGTGTCTGTGTTGGATCCTGATTAGGTCTCTCGACTGTAAAAAATAACTCTTCTTGGCCACCAGATTTCTCAGCCACCTTCCTGGTCCCCTTCCTTAATCTCTCTCTGCTCAGAGAATGTGACATTGCTCATTGCTTGGCACAAAGGGATCTTTAAATTGAGAAAAACACATCTATATATTTTTTTCTGAACATAAAAGTATAACAGTAACACAGCGTGAAGAGTAGATTGTTTTAATATGCAGAGATAATGACTTCAGACGGCTTTGTGTCTCCAAAGGGACCTTGATCTCATGAGCTGTTTGATTCTTGTCTGTTTCTTATTCCTCTTTAGTCCCCACCCCTGCTCTTCTCCAGTGCACACAGAGAGTCTCTCTCTTACCACCCATCTCTGTTGTCTGACATGTCTCAGAGTGGGAGAAGCCAAAGATAACCTAGAATGTCCTCAAACCAGTGGCAATCCCCCTGCCTCCTGAGTGCTGGGATTACAGATATATGCCCAGGGCCCTGTCTGGCTACTACGTTTTCTCAATTATACATGCTTTTAGGTGCTATTTCGTACAGCTTTGAATGTCTGTGGGTGTTAACCTGGATACTTAGTTGCCATTCCTAAAAATAGTCTCTACCCCAAATCCATGGCTTTGACCTTCACTGTTTAGGCTGCACGTTTTTCTGTTTGGAGTCTGCTCACATAGGCAGGCACTTAGATTTCTAGTTTCATTGCTGTCTGGAGCCCCTGGGTTGCTGGGCTGCTAAATACTGGATGCACTAGATGCTGTGGCTGAGACAGAATATATTAATGCATGTGAATGCTTTTGATCTGAGGCCAAGGTTGCTGTGAAATCTGAGAGAGTGCAAAGATTCCTCTAACTTTGTGTGACTCTTAGTTCTTTCTTCTTGTGTACATATACATAGTCATGTAGCTGTATCATAGGAAACATTAGTGAAATTTAGTAAGAGCTTGAACCTGGCAGTTTCCCATTATGAATATTATGTGTTTAGAGCAATTCACTTAGCATAATCTTTTGAAGGTCCCATGCATTGTAGAGGAACTATCTGGAAATGATTGTTTTCTGACTGGAGCTAAACAGCTAGCCACCTCTGTCATTTCCTCCCAGGGACTCTCCCTCTTAGACTTTTGGTTGGCACAGAAACACTAGTGTTCAGAAGAGCCACCCCATTCCTGAGTTCACTTTGACAGGTCTTTGTAAACAAATGTCCTCAGCTTTGTTGAAATTAGTGGAAAAATCTAGGTCATTCTGTTTACAGTTCCCGGCTATTGAGCAATTGATGTTGCCTTTCATCTGAAATATTTATTAGAGGTGAGATACGAAGTAAGGAACACATCTATCGGTACACCTGGTACACAGAGGAGCACCTGCTGGAAGTTTCTGGTGAAACTCCAGTTAACTCTTAACTCCCCATGGCTGGAGATGATGGATGTGGTGTCAGAGGCTAGGTGCTCTTCTCCGAAACATTTAGGACTACAGTTATTTCAGATTTCAACTTTTGGTTATGGCTGCATCCACATAGATATCTTGTTGGCATGTTTACATGTTTATGTGGGTATGTGCACATGTGGGCACATGTATGTAGAATCCAGAGGTTGACATTTGGTGTTACTCTCTACCTTATTTTTCAAAGACAGGTCTCTCACGGAACCTGGATCTCATCAGTTCAGCTAGCCTGATGGGTCAGTGAGCAACAGGGCTGGTCCTCTTCCCTCCTAAATAGGGAAGTTACAGATGGGCACTGCTTTGCCAGCCTTCTCACATGGGTACCTGGGGCACCCATGAACTTGGATAAGTTCAGGTTCTCACACTTGTCCCATAAGAAGTCAGTCTATTGTTTCCTCAGCCCTTTCACATGAGGATAAGACCCAGGCCTGAACTCTCTCTCTCTCTCTCTCTCTCTCTCTCTCTCTCTCTCTCTCTCTCTCTCTCCCCCCCTCCCCTCTCTCTCTTTTACATATAGGCAAAAGATAATTTTATGTATCTTAAATCATTCTGTACAAAAGACAAATTTTATTTATCACAGATGACAGAGCCCCCTTTCATTTGGTGACAATAAGTTGTATGCTGTCCTTCTGATGCCTGAATGTGGCCTTTGTAGGTGTGGCCAGGAGTGAAGTTCTCCTCTAGTGTTGTGGATATACTCGGAAAGTGTCCGGTCTAAAATATTTTGGATATTTTCATGGAGGGCATTTGACCTCAGTTTTTAATCCCTCTAGTCTGAGACAGTTCAGGGGCAGCACAATTAAAGTCGGGAGAATTGATAAATGCGTGAGCATTTAGTGATCAGAGATGGTGCCTAGAGGGCAGGCATCTTATATCCAAGTGTTTCTTGGAAAGGTTGGAGGGGGAGCTGCTTAATCGTTTCTGCCCCTTGCACCCTTCTTTCACAAACCCTCGAGGGTCTGCCTGTCTGCCTGTTTTGCTTCTTCTCACTTACAGGAAGGTGGTATCCCATGTACATTTGAGAACCACATAGTTTGTCTCCAAGCACACCAAGAATGGCTTTTGCTTTCTTTTGGCCCCAAGGGTCTAGAGAATGGGCAGTTTTATGTTTATCTGTCTGAAAGACTGTTCCTCCCTCCTACCCTACTGACCTCTGCCCGGCCCAGGCAAGAACTCAATGGCCCCATGCAGTGACCACCCCTTCGGTCAGACAGCTCTGGAAGTCTGTGTGTGTTTGTCTCCTGGAAGGAGAGAGCAGCCTGGGTCTGTCCCGGAGCACTAGTCTCGTATTTATTTTTCTTCATCTGCACAGAAGAGCTTTTGCTGGGAGACCTTGCACCCCTGCAGTGGCAGACCCTGAATTACAAAAATACATAACAAAAAAAAAACCAAAACGGAAGCCAGACTGAAGGTTATCTCACCCAAACAGGACTTCTTCCTTCTTTAGATTGTACAAACAAACTCAGTCCCTAGTTGGGGTGTAATCAATCATTCCCTGAGAATCCAGCTTGCTTCTGCTTTGTCTTTAATTTGTACCTCATTGTCTAGTCCTGGGGGGTGGGAAGGGGGCTCTGCTCCTTCTCCTGTTTGTTCACCGAATGGCGAGTCTGCAGGAAAGAAAAGAGCAGCGCCTGGCATCCTTTCCCTTCCGGGTATTCAGCTATTGTAGGGGGCAGAGGTCATCTCTAAAATGTGTTGTGGGGAATAATAAACAGTTTTCCTTGGGTGGTCTCAGCCGTTGAGATTGTCAAAAGTGACTTTTGAAATGCAGGGAATATGATCTGATTTTTGGAAGAGAAGGGAGATACAGTAGTAGAGAGAGGCACATTGGACCCAGGAGTGAAGAGTGGGCACGAGGGAGGGGCTTTGTGTAAATCACTTACCTGCCTTGTGTGTCCTTTGTGTGATGGCCTCAGTTGTGACCTGTCCTGGGTTACTGTGACTGAGTTACTCTCTCTGAAGGACTTAGGATGGTGCCTGGTATATAGTAGGCATTGTAAAAGTTGTTGGTTGAACATATGAATGAGAAATAGAAGTGGGAACACGTCAGGAGGGATTAATGTCAAGAAGTTCAAAAGAAGCACCGGGCAGTGGGCGTGGCTCCGTGAATACAGCCTTTGTCCACACAAGTGTGAGTCTGGGTTTCCGGCCTCCATGGAAAAGCCAGACAGGTGCAGTGGCTGCCTGTTATCCCAGCACTTTGGAGGCAGAGGTAGGCGGTGCCCAGGACAAGCTGGCCTCGTAGACTAACTGGAATAAGTGGGCTCTCACGGCGGGACCTTGCTTCAACTAAGAGTTGATTTCGACTTGGAGCTTCTCCATGTGGGCACGTGCATACATGTACAGGAATGCGTATATCTGCATCCCTTACCCACAAACACATATGTGCACATAGAAGAGAGGAGACCAATTTGACAGGGCCCAGCCTTAACCAGCAGGCCACCAAGGAGCATCAAGGAGAGAAGACCAATTCGAAATAGAAGCTGCTAATTGGTGGTGACAGAAGAAGCAGAGAAACCAGCAGGTTTAAGATCAAAGGCTGGACAATAAATTTGCCCCTTTGAAGATATTCAGAGTGTGAATATCAGTCAGCCACTTAATGCTCTGTCTGTAAAGGGAGATTGACTCAGTGCTTTTACTCTCTCTCCCTTTGTGTATCGATGTGTGTGTATAAATGTTTGTGTATAAATATCTTCATGTGTGTATGTACATATATGGAAATCAGAAACCGATATGGCATCTTAAAACATTTTCTCTCTTCTCTAGCTTATCTTTTAAGGCAGAATCCCTCACTGACTCCAGTGCTAACCACTGATTCCAGGAAAGTCCAGGAATCCCCATGTGTCTGCCTCACTGGTGCTGCTGAGGCCTTTCCCGGATGTTGGGAATCTGAACTCAGGTCCTCTTGCCTGTGGCTTGTGCAGTAAGCACGTGACTGGCCATGGCTTAGTATCTCCGAAGTGTGTTTCACTCCAGAAATCCACAGACTGTTAGCTTCCATTTTTACTGGAATGCTGGTAACAGAAGCTGCATGGATGATGGGTTTAGGTGGGGTGGGGGGCTAGGGAGTAGGGGAGTGTTGGGGGGACTGAGGACAGAGGGAAGAGCCACACCCACTTCTCCTGTCATCTCCTGACTGTGAGAGGGGAGAGCTTCACTGCCCCAGCGGAGACTGGGGAGGTACTGAGTGGAGTTGCTTCATGAAGAGAGGACATCAGAACTTGTCTAAGGCTTGCTGCTGTGTCTCAACTCTGGGTTCTCTCCCTTCCCAGGCATTTGGTTCTGTCTCCCACTCCCCCCTGCCCCCAACCTTCTCCCTTTCCAAGCTGCACCTCAAAGGGCCTCATTGTTTTAAATCCCACTTTCATTCTCGGTGAAATAAAGACCACTAGAATGATTCCAAATGCTTCCCGTGGAAGGTCTGTGCACAGCTCCTATCAGATGCCATCTGTGGCTGACGTACGGCAAGGGTGCAGCAAGCATCCTACTGGCATTTAAAGAACTTTGTCACGTATCATCTGATGGGAACACACCCTGCAGGTGAGAGTGCTGACGTGCTGTTTTTTTAGCTTCCCCCAAAAGCAGAACTCCCAGATCAAAAAGACAGAGTCTGAACTGCAGTTGGCCGTTGACTTACACCCCACCTGTTTTCTCATATGTCATCTTGGTGAGAGTGGGTGGGTGGAGTTCTCTGCAATGGAGTCATTAGTGAGGAGTGATTAAGGAGGGGAAGCGGGGGGGGGGGGGAAGAAGTGTGTGAACTCTAGGGGGAAGGAAACAAAAATTAATCATTTTAATTGTAGTCAATGACAGTAATCGAATAACATGCCCATTAGCCATCATTCCGTCACTGTAAAACGATGCCTGAGTGAGTGGACTCACAGACAATGGTTTTATTTTGCCCACAGTTTTGGAAGTTCTAGTCTGTGAGACTGCTCAGCCCCACTGCTCTGGGTATATGGAGAAGTGGAGTATCATGGTGGCCATTCATAGCAGAGTATACTCACATCATGAGTGACCGAGAGAAAGGATCCCTCAGTCCCCTGTAGAGGGATACTTCCAGTGATCCAAGACCGCCCCCCTCCTCTCCAAGGCTTGGCCTCTCAAGACTTCCGTGGTTGTTAGCTGTGCTATTTTGGAGACCAAGTCTTTTAACACAAGGGCCTTAGGCAGAGATTCAAAATGCAGACTGTGATAGCAGTAGTAAGATGTATCTAGTTCCTAGTTGACATTTTTGTTTTCATATGAAATAATAGCTAATCTTCCTTAAGCTCAGTTATTATTTATTCCTTAAAGATGAAGAAATCAATAAATACTGTTCCCCAGGCAACATACTTAGTACTGCTGCTGTCAGAATTGAACCCAGCACTCAGAATTCAAAGTAACTTCATTTCCCCTACTCACCTCTATTGTGCAGACATATTTGAGTTCCAGATCCAGGGTGATGGATTTCCCTGGCTGACAGAAGCTATCGAATGCAGTGCTGTGATTAGGTTATCGTGGCAGCGAAAAGGAACAGGGTGTGTTGTTGGCATTTTGTGCCATCTAAATTTGTCCCGGGGACTTTAAAATATGTGTGTTGCTGCTCTTGCCATCTGCCTAGACATGAGGACTCAGGAACCTGCTCTTTGTCACTCTACTTGTGACTTTTGACTTTATGCATCTCCAGGCCCTACCATGGAATTTGCCATGGATGTGTCAACAGGGAGAAGGAAGGAAGGGTGGTAAAGACTAGAACAACAAGGACTTGGTGTGGGCCTGCCTGAACTGCTCCTTCAGTTTCTCCCTTGTAGCAACATGGACAGATCGGCTGAGTAGCCACCCCAGGCTCTTCAGCCCTTGTTGCTTTGGTCGTGATGGTGTGGATGGTCTGGATGCCCTTTTGCCTTGTTTTCCATTAAAACATTTCCAAAGATAAGCAGCAAGGCCTGGGCGACATACACGAGACTTGATGAGACACCATTCTGTGTGTGTGTGTGTATGTTTATGTATGTATGCATGCATGCATGTGTGCATGTATGTTTATGTATGTATATATGTGTATGTATGTATGTATATACATGTGTAGGTGGACTTGTCCATGAGAATGGGTATGGAGGACAGATGTCAACTGTCTTTGTTCTCCACTCTATTCTTTGAGTCAGGATTCTTGCTCAGCCTGGATCTCAGTGTTTCAGTTAGACTGGCAGGCCACTGACACCCCTCCCCCCCACAGGCCTGTCTCTAATCCACTGTTGGGGGTTATAGACTTATGCTGCTGCTGGGTCTCTGAACTCCAGGTCTAGCGCTTGCTCAATGGGCTCTTTACCTACTAAGCCATCTCCATGGCCATGGGTCAGTCACCATTCTTAACCTGTAGTGATGCTCATTTCTTAAAACCTGTCTGCTAAATAGAGGGCATTTGGGAGATATTAAAAGGATCAAGTTCCATATCTTTTTTTTTTTTTTAGACAATTGAGTCTGATACGTAGTGTTCCAATCTAGTTTCATGGTCTGTTTGATCAAAGAAAATAAAACTGATGCAGACAGCACCTCTCAAAGGGTCAATGCTCTGGAATTCCACACTTCACAATCTGCATTATGGCCTTAGCATTCGTGAGGCATTTTCTCATTGATGTCAAAAGACTTGGGCTATTATACAGGACAGTGGCTCATTGGCTTTGCATATCACATTCTCTTCACCAGGAGGGAAATCTCTGTGCTAGCTGGGAAAAGAAAAAAACACACTAGACTGAGTAGGCCCTTGGTTACGGATGAATTCAATGAGCGCATTTAGTTTGAAAGCAAAGAAGACAGAACAGTTGCAAGTGAGTGGGCATTGTGAAGTGCCTGCACTCAATCATTTTGCCTGTGCCTTGGTGCCTTGTTACCTTGTCACCGCGGTCCATTTTAGGGGTAAGGGAGGTGGGAGAGAGAGAGCTAGAGAGAACGACTCAGGGTGAAAATGAACGAGACTGTGTACATATGCTTATCTGACTGTGCCGGTTGTGACCACAGGAGTGAACAGGCGGCCGGTAGGGAGATGAAGTGATAGGCCAGGTGTGTTTTGAAGGTGGAAGAGGCCATGAACCCAAGGAATGCTGGTCAACTCTGATAGCTAGAGAAGGGAGGGAGAACTCTCTCAAAGTTTCTCGAAGTAGCGCTATGACGCCTGACCATGCACTCTGACCTCCAGAGCTGGGTGCATAGCTTTGTGTTGGTTTAAGATACCAAACTTTAAAGCCACAACTTGTTATATCAGCAGTGTTCCTTCCACCCCAAGCCAAAGTCACCAGAGACACCTTTGCTCATTTACATAGTAAAACTAGAATTAGCTCTCCTACTGCCCATCACCCGCATCTATTCTCCAGTAATGTATTAGCTTGCTTCCTTCCTTCCTTCCTTCCTTCCTTCCTTCCTTCCTTCCTTCCTCCCTCCCTCCCTCCCTCCCTCCAGTAATGTATTAGCTTCCTTCCTTCCTTCCTTCCTTCCTTCCTTCCTTCCTTCCTTCCTTCCTTCCTTCCTTCCTACCTTCCTTCCTTCCTTCCTTCCTTCCTCCCTCCCTCCCTCCCTCCCCCTTTTCTTTCTTTCTTTCTTTCTTTCTTTCTTTCTTTCTTTCTTTCTTTCTTTCTTTCTTTCTTTCTTTCTTTCTTTCTTTCTTTCTTTCTCTTTCTTTCTTCCTTCCTTCCTTCCTTCCTTCCTTCCTTCCTTCCTTCCTTCCTTCCTTTCTTTCTTTCTTTCTTCCTTCCTTTCTTTCTTTCTTTCTTTCTTATAGGAAGGCTAGGGAGTGAAGTTTGGTGACTTAGCTAGCTAGATTGAATGATTAATGAGTGAGCCTCGATTAGAGCCACCAAACTCTGGGATAGCATGCAAGAGGTGGACTTCTGTCAAGTCAGTCAGGGGGGTTGTGTCAACGAGGAGTCTGTAGTGAGTAAGCTTCAGGGGCTTGCAAGCCATGTCTTTCCAGGCCTATACTGTAGCGCTGTGTAGACACGAGGCTTTCTGGAATTCTGTGAAAAGACCCTACACAGTGCGTAGTAGCCACTCCTCCTGATTTTGAACATTTGATTTTACTCATTAAGAAATCACCACTGTCGTGTATTTGTTGACTGTTTAGTGGCATAGGCAGTTTTTAATGCATTTGTAACTTAAAAAAAAAAAGATTTATTTATTTATTATATGTAAGTACACTGTAGCTGTCTTTAGACACACCAGAAGAGGGCGTCAGATCTCATTACAGATGGTTGTGAGCCACCATGTGGTTGCTGGGATTTGAACTCAGGACCTTTGGAAGAGCAGTCGGTGCTTTTAACTGCTGAGCCATCGCTCCAGCCCAACATTTGTAATTTTTTTTTAACATATTTTCTTTTTGTTTTGTTTTGTTTTGTTTTGTTGTTTGTTTTTTGTTTTTCGAGACAGGGTTTCTCTGTGTAGCCCTGACTGTCCTGTACTCACTCTGTAGACCAGGCTGGCCTCAAACTCAGAAATCCACCTGCTTCTGCCTCCCAAGTGCTGGCATTAAAGGCATGCACCACCACTGCCTGGCATGTTTTCATTTTCATTTTTTTCTAGTTTTTATATTCATATTATTTCTTAAACATTTTTGGGAATGTCATACTTGAGTACTGTATTTATATCATTTCTATCCTTCCCTCTCCCTACTCCTCCAAGGTCTCCCGTGGCCCTTAACTCCCTTTCAGATTCCTTTTCAATTATTCGTTTACACACATACACAAACACACGTACGCACGTACGCACGCACGTACGTACACACGCACGCAGGTGCACATGCACACACAAACAATTTTCTGAGTCCATTTAGTGTTGCTTGTATGTACAGGTATTTAGGGATGGCCACTTGGGATTTGATAACCTATCAGTAGAAGATGGATTGCCCTGAGTTCAGATCCCCTGGAACAGGAGTTGCAGACAGTGGCAAAGCTTCCATGTGGCTTCTGGGAACAGAACCAACGTCCTTTGCAAGAGAAACAAATGCTCCTCACTGCTGAGCCATCTCTCCAGACCCACATTAAAACTCTTTATGAAGTTCAGTTTTAATAAAGTTTATAGAACCACAAGAAAACCTTTTCCAAATTTGCGTTTCCAGTAAAAGAATTTCTTCTTCTTCTTTTCTATTTTACTAGAATGCCAGAAATCTTCATCCCATCATGGGAGGTGGTACTAGTTTGATTTTTGAAAGATTGTAATGTAGAATTTATTTTCATTTTTGTGGTGTTGAGTAGTAAGCTCAAGGCCTGGGTTATGTTAAACAAGTACTCTACCACTGAGCCACATCTGCAGCCCGTTAGTTTGAACCTTTCTCCTCCTCGTTCATATCTAGGTGTTTAGATACCAGGACTGTTTATTTTTTAACGGCTGGGTAGAGATGTTACCTGTGGACTGTCTGCATGTGGGGGCCCTTCGAGGCCTTTCTGCTGGAGCTTTTCTGACTTAGACCTGGAGGGTGGGTCCATGTTCAAGGATTGGGGTCGCAGGCTTACCCAGGGTCTGGTCATGAGTCTGGGTCACTCAGAAATAATGCCCATATGTTAGAACAGCTTGTATTAAGAATAATCTTTGTGAGCCAGTTAATACTGTGAGGGATTTTTTCCTAGTGCTGTCATTGTGCTATTTGCAGCTCAAGTTCTAACAAAACAGCTTTGCCATTTGTCATTGGGACTGTGGGGACAGCATGTAAAATAATTATAATATTGGCACCAATCAGTCCACGCGAGAACACCAGAATGACAAGGGGGACTCCTAAACTTCTGAATATTTGTGTGTAAGCTGGGTCATGTCTGTGGAAATTTGATAGCTTTGCATGTCTTGGAGAATGGGAAACCAGGATTTGGTCACTGTCTAGGTATATGGAGCCAGCAGGAAAAAAATCGATTAAGTAGATATATTAAGGTGGGAATTAGGATGAAAATATGACTCTGGTTTGTCCTTTTTACTTCTTGTCCAGTTGAGGGCCTGCTGTACAAACGTGAGGCCTTGACTTCTAGCCCAAGAACTCACATAATGAAGTGGTGGTAAACTCTTGACATCCCACGGGAGGCACAGGTGGGTCCCTGGGGTTTTCTGTATGACCAGCCTAGCCTGATCTGCAAGAGAACTCCTCTCAAAACCCCAAATAGACAGTGACTGAAGAATAAGACCAGAGCCTGACCCTTGGTCTTCCATATGTGCACTCATAGGAACATGTGTGCCTATACACACAGACAGCTATAGACACACACATACAAGACAGACAGACAGACAGACAGACAGACACACACACACACACACACACAGACACACACACAGCCACACACAGTCACACAGATACACACAGACCACACATAGACACACAGATTATACAGACACAGAGACACACAGCCACACACACAGACATAGACAGACAGACACACAGAGTCTCCAAGGCAGAGTTGTTGCATATGTTGCTGAGCTCATATTGTGTTGGATCTTCTGTTTCTTCTGCATGTAAGCTTGACATAAAGTCTTCTCAGAAGAAAGATTTCTGTTAAGATTTGGTGCTCGTTTTAAAGTAAAAGTTAATTTTCTTCTCATTCAAAAAAAAAGTATCCCCAAGAAATACCTTTGAATGTTGGGCAGTGGGGGTGACCAGCTGCCTCTTGGAAAAGGGTTGATCTCCTCAGAAATCTTGTAAAGTCCTGCGCTACCCAACCTTGTAGAAACACAGGAACAAGAAGAGTGCAGGGACCTGGGCCTAAGCCCGGCAGCCAATGCCCTGCACTTCTGCCATTGTCCTGTTTTTAGGTAGCAGCTGCTTGAGGGCCAGGGCTGACTGTGGAGCAGTGTCCTGACAGAGCATTAGGCTCTGGTGCCCCACTGTCACTGGTGACAAACAGAAAGGGAACTATAATCAAGGCAGAAAGAATTAGCACATCAATTCACAGGCAAAAACAGCCTAGGAAGGATCAGAGGGGCTTGATGGGGCCATCTGCTTTTGTTGGTTCTGTGCTCAGGGTGTGGCACGTGGGCTCTACAACCGTGAGAAAGGCTTTGGCTCTTGTTTTTCATTTGTGAGGTGGCCAGTCTGGCCAGCCCTATGCGGGCTAGCTGAAGTGATCTGTGTGTTTCCCCGCTATCTGTCACAAAAATGCATTTCCTGTCTTGTCCTACCAGACATTTTCCACATAATGACTGTAATCATTCAACCAGCTTGTTTGTTCTTTTTTGGGGGACTGGTGGTGGTGGTGTTTTTTGGTTATTGTTGGATGGAGTTGAGGTTTTGTTTTGTTTTTTTCTTTCACAATGGTCTTTCACACATGGTGAAGCCCGGACCCTTCGGTGGCCACAGGATTATCATATGGGCATCCAGCCTGTTGCTGGCATTAAATGTGTTGCCAGAATAGCTTTTACCTGGGCTAGGAGAAGAGGCTGGGCACTCGGTGGTTCACGGCAGGAGAGTTGTTGCCCAAAGCATGGCACATTTGCAGAACGGAGCCTTCCCCAAGAGTATTCAAGTCCGTTAGCCACTGTCAAGTTGCACAAAACTGAAATGGTGCTTTTGCCAACATGGAGAGGCGACTGCTCACTCAACAAGCCTGTGGCCCCTTTCATCTGTGGCTTTCTCTTCTCCCCCATTTATTTTATATATATTAGAGTTTTCCTGAATGTGTGTCTGTGTACCATGCACATCTCTCAGGCCTGCAGTGGCCAGAAAAGGGCATAGAATAAATCCCCTGAAATTGCAGTTTGCGGAGCTTTAAGTCTCCATGTGGGTGTTGGGAACTGAACCCAGGTCTTCTGAGCAGATCACAGCCTCCAGCTCAGGAGCACGGGGAGCGTCTAATGGTCACAGCCAAGCTTACATGGGAGGGAAGTTCCAAATGCGGAGGGCGGCAGAACACGTATTCTAAACATTCTTACCCATCCACCTGCAGTTTGTTGACCTTATTAATGAGTGTCACCCAGGTGGGGTCTTTCTTTACCTGCTCCCTGATGAAGCAGTTGTTTTTATATTTTAGAGTTGATGGGTGGGAGGAAAAAAAGTAGAAAGACATTACAATTATTTTTCAACTTACCTCAATCCCAATAGATACTGTCTTAGTCAGGATTTGTATTCCTGCACAAAACATCATGACTAAGAAGTAAGTTGGGGAGGAAAGGGTTTATTCAGCTTACACTTCCCCATTGCTGTTCATCACCAAAGGAATTCACACAGGGCAGGAACTTGGAGGCGGGAGCTGATGCAGAGGTCATGGAGGAGGGCTGCTTACTGGATTGCTTCCTCTGACTTGCTCAGCTTGCTTTCACATAGAACTCAGGACTACCAGCCCAGCGATGGCACCACCCACAATGGGCTGGACCTTCCACCCCTTGATCACTAATTGAGAAAATGCCTTACAGCTGGATGATGTCATGGAGGCCTTTCCTCAAGGGCGGCTCCTTTCTCTGCGATAACTCCAGCATGTGTCAATTTGACACACAAAACCAGCAGTGAAACCCCCACTCCTAAGGCTAAAGGGAAATCATGGAGGAGGGGAGAGTGTGAGAGGCAGAAACCCAGGATGCCTCTTGCTAGATAGTGTTCCCTAGGCAAAACAGAGAAGACACATCCATGAAATCTCAATAATGTGGTTGCCTGAGCAAGATTAAATAGCATTTGACATGCCAGTGTGGACAAGGGAAATTCCACAAGTCCCATCCCTAGATGGAGAGCTACAGGTGCTCTATAGCTGCTGGAAGAGGGAGATTCAGTCTCCTTCAGTGAGCTATGCATAGGCTGTCCAGCCTCAGGTAGCTAGCTCTGGACATGCGTACATACGAGCAAAATTAAGTGGCCTCAGCGGGTTGTGTATACATGTCTAAACATAAGAATTAAAGAAGAGACCATGGATTAGGGAGGGAGGACATGGGAGGAGCTTGGGAAAGGAGGAGAGAGGGGAGGGAGTTATGCAGATATGGTGTTCATGAATGAAGTTCTCAAAGAAAGAAATGAGTAAAAACCAAACTAAGCCCAAAACAACTTTGCCAGGCATGGTGGAGCACCCCTGTGATCCCAGCACTTGGCAGATCAGGGGTTCAAGGTCAACCTCAGCTGTGCAAGTGAGTTGAAGGTTAACTTGGACTACAGGAAATCATTAAGCTTCAGCGTTAATTTTTCGTGAGTCATCTTAATCCCCTTTCTGTTCTAGAACAAGCTATATTGAAGTGGGTAATTTGTAATGGATAGAAATATGTTTGACTCATGTTCCAGGGGCTGGGATGCCTCTAAGTGTGGTTCAGGCATCTGCTCAGTGTCAGCTGAGGACCCTCTTGGTATTTAGTAAGGTCGTAGAGGGCATGGCATAGGAGACAGAGTAAAGGTTCTAATTGTGGTCTTTCTTCATACAAAGCCTTCCCTCCCACCATTGGGGCCCTATTCTGAGGACCTCATCTAACCTTAATTACCTCCCAAATGCCTCACCTTTCAATTCCACTGCCACGTGGATCTGGAGAGCAACTTTCCAACCTCTGAGCTGGGTAAGAGTGCATGTACCCCACGGCAACAATGGACTGTTTCAAGACAACGCTGTTTAATGCTTAGTTATATCCTTAATAAAATAGGGCTTCTGTGGCAGATTTGTTTTTCAGTGTTCTAATCAGAAAGCTAGTATCTAATTAGAACAGTGTTGCTGTGAGAAAAACTACATTTTCCTGAGCTATTTTTTCACTTTCTACCTCCCTCAAGAACAAACCCTGTTGGCAGAGTACCACCCGTGCTCTGTCGAACAGTTTGGCGGCAGCTGCGGTGGTGGCCCCAGAACCAGTGGAATGGCATATAGTGTTTAGTTTCTCTAGAGTAAGGTACCATACACCGTCTGTTGGAATTTTAGGTTCTGCAGAATTAGGAAGATGATGTCTCCTGCCTTCCTTGGTAGTATGGGAGGCTCAGTTCTGTTTTGACAAGGCATAAAGGAAGTGGGGTTCTCCAAAAGGCTTACAACCATGCTGTGTGTGACTATAGGCATCACACAACTTGGATTTAGCTTCTAGTGACGACTGTCATTGTTGACAGAGTTCTTCCTTTTATACTAGATTCATGCTGGAGTCTCTTTCTGTCATGTGTGGAGGAGTGAGTTATTAGACTGTACATTCACACTAAATTGCCTTGGACATTCAAAAACATGGTGGATTGCCAGATATTCTTTTCGGAACTGTCTCCATAGACCAGGCTGGCCTTGAACTCGGAGACTAGCCTTCCTCTGCCTCCCCAGTGCTGGGACTAAAGTCATGTACCATCATCACTCTTGGCTTGCAATGGATTCTTAATACAACTGATCTCTTGGAAGGAAGTTAGTATGCTAGGGGAAGATGAGCATACCGAGTTAGTATAGACATTACTAAAAACTAATTGAGGCTGGTAGTTCCCAGGACTCAGGAGGCTGAGTCAGAGGGATTACTGCTGGTTTGAGGTTAGCTTGGGAGAAGAAATCAGTGAAAACTGAAATTTGATGATAAGAGAAATGCAAACCCCCTCATCAAGGAAATCCAGCAGTATTATGTAAAGTAAAAATCTAATTAAAGCTATTTTTGTTTGTGTCAGTTTGCCCAGTTTCTCATTATCTTTCATGGGTGAATTTCTATAAAGAAATACTTAAAAATTTGGGGCACACTCAAATTTGTCATACACACACAAACACACACACCACACACACATACACACACACACACACACATACACACACACCCTCAGTTAGGACATCATTGTGTCTTGCTTTTAATATGAGGGACAATGAAGGTGGGGGTGGAATTTGTATTAAATATTTGGAATTTTTCCCCCTACCTACCCTCAATATCTAGAATATGCATGAGATTTGGGAAACAAATTGGAAACAGGATCTTCCCCAGATATTTGAAACATGCGCATGGGAATGGTAGGGTGTCTCGATTTCAGAATGATGCTCCTTCATTTAGGAGCTCGGGTTGCCAGGTTGTGCGTAATTGCCTTCTTCAGTTTTATTTTGACTTCCGCAAGAATGAAAGCCATTTTAAAAATAATATCAAGTTTTCTGGTACTAATAACTAATAATAGTGTGCCAGCTGGTGTTGTGTTAATATAATGTTCTAGTGTTGAAGTTTCTTGGGTGTGGTGTGAGATCTAAGGGAATGGAGAACAATGTGAATTAGATGTAGTTTTGTTTATCTCTCGCTATTCTAAAACTTTGGAATTAACCGGGGATGTGGAGTTTCTGTGCATGAAGCAAGAGACAATTATTCTCTCAGATGTTATTGTTCTTTAGAAGAATACAACAGACAGGCCAGTGTAATCCACCAAAACTATTTTTTAAAAATTGCAGATTTAACCATTCAATAGAGTCTTAAATTTTACTCACTTTTGTATGTAAGCTTAGCATATTTTCTGGCATACACATGGATCTAATGTGTATTGCTGGAGCAAATGAATGAAAGAAGAAATCAGGAAAATATAACCAGATAGTTAATTGACGAATTTCAGAGATAGCTGGGAACATGACATACAGACTTGCGTGTGTCCCTATTATGGCTTGAAATCACCTGTAAGTTTCCAGACAGACTCCTTCTGTCGCCCTTTTCACCGAGAGAGCAATACCCAGAGAAACCCAATATCCCAAAAGCACACATGTCCTAGTGATGTGGTATGGAAATGAGTCCAGAGCGGATTTTAATCATATACGCAGTCTGAGCAGTCTGCTCCTCCTCTCTACATTCTGTCCGATGCAATTACCTCATTATTTATCAGTCATTTAAGCAGGGTAAACAATAATTGCTTGGAAAACTAAGATTTTCAACAAGAAGAAAAGAATTGTTATGCAAATGGAAGAGGAAGGCAAGAGTATGTTTGAGGATTCCTTTTGTTTGCTCAGCAATTCAGGAAGTAACTTAAATTCAGGCTGCCAATGTTTGAAGCCTAGATTTGTATCAAAGGATGGGTCCTATCGTTTTTCATGTGTGTTCAGTTAAAAGATTTGTTTAAAAAGAAACATAAACCAGCAAGCAATAGTCTCCCTTTGAGGGAACGAGTTGCCTCATAAAAAGCTTGGCATTTCATGCCCTAATGTAAAGAAAAAATTATGTAAGGTTTCCCCCCTCTTAGGAGGAAACCAATGTTGCGCATTCAGACCACCTGTGAGAGTCTAAATTACTTTTCCGGAGTCTATGTTAGTTAAATAACAACATTTGATTATAGTGTTTAAGAGCAAATCAAGGAATATGCAGACGAATCAAATCAGCAGATAAACATATTTAATAGTAGCATGGACTTCGCCCGCCCTTCTGCAGATGGATCATTATCCAGTGAAACCATTCTTCTTTCATGTCTAAAGTCTTCCAGATCTCAGGAAGCTAGGGCAGCTGTATTTTTTTAAACTCCCCACTTTTGACCCCCCACCCCCAGCATCATTTCCTAGGAGAAATGGAGATCCGTTAATCCAAAGTGTTTGTAAGCAATGGCTAAACTCTGGCCTGAAAATATCACAAATGCACATGGGGAAGGACAACTCTTCCTGTTGGAGAGGATGGAATGCTCACCATCTGTCAAGGGAGCAGCTTGCGTGGATCTCATGGAGGTGCAGGTGCTTTGGAGCCTTTGGGTCCCAGCATTTGGAAGACAGAGGGACTTTGTCTGGACTCGGCAGAGGGACTGTCAGAAGCGATGCAGCATCTTCTAGATTGCTTTGTCCTGACAGGCAAAACTAGCAGGAAACTCAAGACTCCGGGAATGTCTGTGTGGATAGCTTGCCTGGCAGTGGGCTGTAAGAATGTCAAAATGTATGTAGAGATGGAGCAGGAATGGAGAACTTGCAGTTTCTGTTAGTCTGAGCAGTCCCCCAAATTATGCACCTGTGTGTTTTAAGTTCTGGTGCTTTCTTTACACACCTTTCTGTTTGTGATAGTCCCTACACAGACATTTGGTGACTTTCAGGTATACAGATGGTTTTTTTTTTTTTTCCTTCCTTCCTACTACTATAGAGGGGACAGCAAGAGTTTGTTCTTGCAGTCTCATTGAGAAGTGGTAAAAACCACATTCACTTTTAGATACTTGGTGGAAATTAAAGTTAGCATGTAGCATGGCCCTAAGGGGGAGTCACAGAACCTGGAACTATTTGATTGCTGTGGGCTGGCTTGTAGTTAGTGGTTGCGGTGACATTCCTTTGTCTCAACATGCCAGAATCTTTTCCTGGTCGTTTCTATCCATCATTAGAACGAGCAGTCTATTCCTTTAGTCGCTGAAAGTAACCCTGAGGAGAGAGGCGGCAACATGCCACCTGCTCTGGCCAAGTTCAACAGTTACAGTCCCAAGAGCCTGGAAGGAATCATCCCGAGAGCTCCAGTGTCCTCATGCTGACCGCCACAGGAAATGGACTTCCAGTCTTGCTCAATAATGGTGATTTGAGTATCATTTATGATCATGGCTCCTCCTTAGTGGGTAGGGTTATAGTGTTTATAAAAGAAACCTTGTGGACAGCAGTTTGCCCAGATCCTACCGTTCACTGTCTCTGTGGTGACCAGCCCACCAGACTGCAGTTATGAGTTGGGTTATTTAATGGCAATGTTGCTGACGCCTTCCAGCCCAGTGTCCTGTTCTGTCAGCACCATGTACTCAACTAATGAAGAGGACCTTCAACATTTCCCGATTTTTGGTATATTCCAGCAGCCTTTCTGTCTCCACCTTCACAACCCTAGGGTTATAAGCATGCATCATCAATTTTTTTAAAAAGTGGGTTCTGGGACTCGAACTCAGGTCCTCATGCTTGTAAGGCAAACCCCTTTTACTGACTGAACTATCTCCCTAGCCCTGCTAAATCTCTATTAAATTCCTTGGAGGCCTGTTTGCATGAAAAGCCTCTGATTAATACTAGAGTGGTTGATTGATTGCCCCTGAAAGGTGGGATCATGCCATTGTATGACCCCAGTGGAGACCAGGCAATGGTGGCCATCTGAAATGAGAGGCCCTGACATTTAACTATAAAGGAGGACGCTTCAGAGACATTGATGGATTTTTTTTGTCCACATGTCTGTGTGTGGTGTGTGTGTGTGTGTGTTTTATCTTGGCAATAAAAGTTTCAACTGAAGTACCATCATCTCTATTTTAAAGAAAAATAACAAAAGTGGATTGCTACAATTAGTTCCTCCATCATGGAAATATGAAGGTTTCTTTTTCTGCTCCACCACTGGACTGTATCTTTTCTCCATACTTTCAAATGGAATTTAGGTAGCCTAAAAATGGAAATTAATTTTGCACTGACTTTCCTATCTTCCTTTGCTATCTGTTACTGTTGGCGGTGCCTGCTTCTTCCTGGATGTAGTCTGAGCCTGGCTCTGTGGAACAAGTGCTGTCTTTGGAGGACTCTGGCTCTTCATGGTTGAGATAAATATGTATCAACATACATTGGGTTTTAATTCCCTCTGTGAGTAGATTCTCGAGAATTGCAATTCTGGAAAGAATTAAAAGTTCAAATAAGACAATGAATTTCCCTAAAGGATTGTTGTTTGAAGCCTCAGTGTGTTGAGTAATTGTTCTAAAAAGGGCTTTCTCATACGAGGGGTTGAAGCTTGGCTGTTTTCAAGACTGAAGATGAAAAGAACTGTATTGAACTTCAAGTTCAACTGGACCATGGTGGGGGCACTGTCTTCAGACTGCCACATTTGACATCTGTACAATTGGATAGATGGTGAGGGCAGTGGTCGGGGACAGCAAGAAGGGGATCTAGACTTCCTGGGAGACTTGGCTCAAACCCAAGACTGTGCGTGTGCAAGGCAACCCCTCCAGCTCTGCCTCCAGCCCCTGGCATGAGCTTTGCAAGCCGATTGCTTTATTTTCACACTAGCTAATGAGTTAATGCACCGTACACCCCCCCCCCCAGTCTTTCTGGAATGGTCTACAAATGGGGAGGTGTTGAGTAAGTTTTGGAAGGCAACAACTCAGGCAATTAGCAGGAATTTAAAGAAATAAACCATGTGTGTGTGATGAAACAAACACACAAAAAACTTGCATAAAAACTCAGTTACTAACACTTTACATAAGGACATGAGATGATGACCTCGCTAATACGTTTCTTGATCTTGCAAAGTTTCTTTAAAAGGGGCAAGTGGTTGCCGGATATGGTGACACACACCTGTAACTTCAGCACTAGGAAGGCAGAAGCAAGAAGATTGCCAGCTTAAGGCTAGCCTTGGCTACCTAGAGATCTGATCTTAAAAACAAAACAGAACTTGGAAGTGGCTTTAGGAATTGAATTATGAGGGACTGGAGAGATAGCTCAGCTGTTAAAAGCACTGACTGCTCTTCCAGAGGTCCTGAGTTCATTTCCTAGCACCTGTATGGGGTGCTAGGAACCATCTGTAATGGGTTCTGATTCCTTCTTCTGGTGTGTCTGAAGACAGTGTACTTTCATACATAAAATAGATAGATAGACAGGTAAATAGATAAGTAAATTTTAAAAAGAAAAAGAAATTGAATCACGAGGGGATCGAGCAATGGCCAAGTGCTCACCACACAAACAGGAAGAGTTGAGTTCTAGCCCAGCACCCAGGTAAAAGCCAAGACACGGGAGATCCCTGGGACTTGCTGGAGGAATCCTGGTTCAGTGGGGGTGAAAATTAATTAAAAATAAAACCAAAAAAATTGTTTTTCCCCCTGAGACAGGGTTTCTTTGTGTAGCCTAAGATGTCCTGGAACTAGCTTTGTAGACCAGGCTGGCCTCAAACTCACAAAGATCTACTTGTCTCTGCCTCCTGAGTGCTGGGATTAAGGGTGTGTGCAACCAGCACATGGCTAAACACTGAATTATCATAAGAGGAGAGGGAATTGTTCCTTCCATATGTGTGTATCTGTGTGTGTCTGTGTGGACATATTCTCTCTCTCTCTCTCTCTCTCTCTCTCTCTCTCTCTCTCTCTCTCTCTCTGATCGTATGTATGTGTGTGATTCTGTGTTATAAATTCAATGTGGATCAATATAGTAGAAAATCAGTAACAAATATGAAGGTTAAATGTATTTACTGCATTTCAGGGGGTACTAATACTTGAAAGAACGCTGAGGGACTTGGGGTGAGGCGGGTTAAATGCCGGGGTCTACCTCTTTAGCAGGTTGGCCATCCCTGTCTGAGTCTGGGAATGCAGGAGATCTCATGGGCTGTGTTCATTATTAAGGCAATGAAGTCTATCCAAAGGAGATGACTGTGATTCACGAAATCTTCAAGGAAAACCAAATATCCTTTTTTTTTTTTTTTTAAAAATAAAGTAACAGAGTTGGGAATTGCACATCTGTTCTTAAAAGTCTGGTTTTCATAATAAGGAACATATGTTAATCACCACATCTTTTATGAAAGTGAGGGGAAATTCTTCTTGAGCCAATGGAGGCTTGATTCTGGAAGGTGGGGCTGTGCAGATGAACGTCCGGAGGTGAGCGGCGTGCATTTTACCTTCTTAGCCACGGAATGGTGAATTCCAACCTGCTGGTTGTCACCCTGATCAGGGTAATAAAGTCAAACCAGTGGGTTGGGACTAGCATTTGACACAATTGAAATGTGTCAGGGGGGAAAAGGCAGAGTATATTTATATAGTAAGAAGTCTGTTTTGTAACCTTTATTTCACTTTCTTTGGGTATACACACACTGGTGTGTACACACTTACATATAAGATATACCTTTCTTGCACTCCTTCCATTTTTCGGGCATCAAATATAGAGGTGATCTTAGTCTTCAACTGAACCAGAAAAATCTCAACCCTAATTGGAAGGATTAGGTTGATGCTCTGAGCTGGGGATACATCAAATTCAGAGAGTGTGAAGACTGACCATGACACCTAGGACCCATGAGTGACTGTGACCCATGACTGACCCATGACACCCATGACCCATTAGTGACTGTGACCCATGACTGACCCATGACACCTAGGACCCATCAGTGACCGTAACCCATGAATGACCCATGACACCTATGACCCATGAGTGAACATGACCCATGAGTGAACATGACCCATGACACCTATGACCCATCAGTGACCATGACCCATGACTGACCCATGACTGACCCATGACACTTATGACCCAATAGTCTCCTATTCTGAAGTCACATTGCACTTGTGATACAGTTGCCCACGCTGGCCCATTATCCTGTCACAGAGCAGGAAGTCTCACTTGTCCAGGTGTTTCTAGTATCTCCTGCAACACAATTAGGGATAGAGTGTCGCACTTAGCCAATAGTTGATGGTCCATAAGTATCTGTGGGACAAACGATCTGGCTTTCCTTCCCTTTCCTCTTCCATAACACCGTCAGCTAGACCCTCCCTGCCCCGTTCTCCTACCCGACCCCCACCCTGCCCTTATCCAGCATCAGTGTACCGAGCCTCCCCTGGTGAGGGCTCATTTCTCAGAAAGGCTAGCTGGACACTTTACCCCTCATAAGCATTAGGACAAGCTGTCTGGATGGACTCTTTATTTCATCTGAGGGCCAGACACTGCAGTCTCTGTGCAGCGATTCCTGTAGGCTCAGGTTGTTCTCCACACACCTTCTACTCTCTCCTTCCCTTATGGAGCAGACTAAAAGGCAAAGGCACGCTTTTTAATCACCATAGCAACTGCTGCCTGCCACTTCTTTGCTCTTTTTGAAGTTACTTTGTGGTTGAGAAGGTTATTTGCATAAAGCTATCGCTATCCGCCTAGCAGGCTGAATTCAGCTAACCACCTTTTGAAGGTTTGGTTTTATTTCCTTTTGCAAGCCCTCAGTGTGGCTGCTTGCTGCATGGTATCTCCACTGTGGGCACCTCAGGCATTCCTGCTGCCTACGGACCCTAGAGCGGTTCCCTCTCCCTTGACCTCCAGATCCTTTTGTGTGAGGTGGAATATCGCCTAGATACACGGAAAAAGTTCTTGACAGAATCATGGGAGACAAAACCCTGTGACACTAACCCACTGTGGTGACCAATAGGTGACAGGTCACTTGGGGGTGCTGTGAAAGTGACAGTTCTCACCTCCTCACGGGTGGTCACCAGGAAGAGCCCTAAGGGTCTGTTTTCATGTCTACCATTGTTGTTACAGTAGTTACTACTTTGCGTATCGCTTTGTTAAAATTCTGGTTCAAACCAATGTGATGGAGGAAAGCTTAGTTTTAACTGTTGTTCTAGAAGGTTGAAGCCATAGCGTCTTATCCCCTTGGTTTGAGTAACTGGCAGAGGATAGCTGTTTACATCAAGGGCAACCAGGAAGCAGCTAGTGGGACAGGAACCAGGAGTTACATTCAGCCTTTAAAGTTAGTTCCCCACTAACCTACTCCCTGCTAGTGAGACCTCACCTCCTGAAGGCTCTCCAGCCTCTCCAGATAGTGCCACCGACTGGGGGAACAATCACTAGGATGGGTCCACTAAGAACCATAACGAGCACTGACAGGGGCTGGAGAGATGGCTCAGTGGTTAAGAACATTGGCTGCTCTTCCACAGGTCCAGAGTTCAGTTCCTAGCAACTTCATGGTGGCTTACAACCATCGATGATGTGATGTGATACCCTCTTCTGGCATGTAGGTATACATGCAGATAGAGCACTCATATACATTAAATAAACAAATAAATCTAAAAAAATAACTAAGCATGGTTAGAAATGTCTAAAAGATTATGGACAGACAAGGCACCCTGTCCAGTGAGGGAACACACAAGGAGGTGGCATTTCATGATGCAGTCAGGGAATTGGAAGTCACCTCTTGTCCACAGCCCCTCCCGGGAAAGCGGAATTAGCATCAATATACAAATAGCACCAGGACTATCTACAACCTGTGTGTGTGTGTGTGAGAGAGAGATCACGCATGCTCACACACGTGCATGCTCATGTGAAGGTCAGAGGAGATGACAGCTGTCTTCTTTACTTGCCCCAACCTTACTTTTTTGAAAGTCTCCCACTGTGTGTGTGCTTATGCATACATGTATACATGTAGATGCACGGGCCTGTGTGTAGAAACCAAAGGTTCCTTTTGAATGTCTTTCTCATTACTTTCTCAACTTCTTTCCCATCTTACTTTCTTGAGACAGGGCTTCTCACTGAACCCAGAAGCTCCGTGATCTGGCTAGGCTGGCTGGCCAGCCAGGGATGGACCCCCTTCCCACCTCCCCAGCACTGATGGGTTATAGCCCACGCTGCCACGCCCAGCTTTTCACACTAGTGCTGGAGACCTGAACTCAGATCTTCATGCTTGCGTAGGAAGCATTTCACCGACTGAGTCATTTTGTTGATAAAAAATATTTCCTTTCAGATATTTTTATTACTTTCTGAACTCTTGTCTTTTTTATCTTGCTTGAAGACCTTGACAGACCAAAGACTTCAGTAGGCAGGGACATTGCCGATGTTCAGAGGCCAAATCTTCCATCGTTTCCTCCAGACCTCAAACCAGATGGGTCTTCCTTTGTGGTTGCAATAGCACTTTATCTGCCTTCACCTCTTTCATATTTACTACGGGCTGCTTGGTCTCACTCCTCTGTTTCCCTCCATGGATTGATGTATCCCTCCATCTTTAAGAGTGGAAAAGGTGTTAGCCATCTTTGTGGCACCCACAGCATCCATGCCTTGCATGTGTGAAGTGGTTGAGGAATGCTGTGGGAATACCTGGTGTGCCCTGGGACATTTTGTGGTTTGGAGTTGGAGTCACATAAATGTGTTCTTATTGTAGGCTGTTGGTTAGAGGCCACGTGGCACTCTGGAAGAATCCTAGAACTCCAGAAAACAAGGGGCCTCAGTGGTGAAACAATCAGCCCTGCTCACCTTTGTGAGAGAGAGAGGGAAAGGGAAGGAGAGGGGAAGGAGGAGGAGTGAGAGGGTGAGGGAGAGGGGAGGAAGGAAATCTTACATTGTATGAGTATTTATCTTACACAAAAAGCTTAACATCACTGTTTTGAGGGGTCTGCCCAGTCCCCGGTCCTCACCTCATAAACTTGCCTGCTTCCTACTGTCACCTTCAGACACAGCCCCATCATTCTCTTCCCTTTGTGGCTCTTACCACTACTTGTAATTCTATGCACATATCCACCACTACAGTGTGAAACCCCTCGGAGCCTGGGGTAGACTATTCAGTCAATAATGGAATGAGTCAATTAGTCGACCATCACTATTTTGTTAAGTAAAACTAAAATTCATTCTCCCTTTCATCAGTAGGTGGAGAAATTATTCTGAAGAACATCTATGTGTTTGCTAATGGAGATTAGTGAAAACAATGGAGCTTTTTCAAAAGGTTGGCAGCAGGGAGGAGATGGGGGGGAGAGTAGGAATGAAGACATGTGAGGTGGTGTCTCAGGTGGTGCATGCTTTCTGGTTGTTTTTGAAAGACAAGGGGGGGATGTAAGATGTGTGGGGCGTACCAGCATCCACAGCGGGCTATAGTTCACAGGGGTGAACGTGTGAACCTGATCTGATCTGATCATAACTCACTTCCCATACATGGTGGGCATCCTTCCCCGGCAATCCCACGCTTAGCTGTGAGACAAAGGGAAGTAGATAGCCTGACCTCTAATTCTGCAGCAAAGGCTTTGAGAGCTCAGAGGAATGATTAGCTGTGGGGTTTACCCCTCCCCCCTCCAGCATGTACGCGGCTCTCATAGTTTATGAAAAGATCCCTTGTTGACTGATGGCTTGTGGTTATTGACATGTGTACGGTAGATTCAGCCGTAAAACACACTGTGTTTTTCTATAGGTGTGACTGCTCTAAATATTTATGTGGAGTTAATTCTCCAGAATGAGGCTCTCTCAAATTAGAAAGAAAACAATGACTGAGCATTCTACATGAGGAAGAAAAAGAGGCTGTTATCAATTACGGTGTTTAAACGTGTGGCTTCAGATAAAAGGATGACTTGTTATTCAATATGTCAGTCAGTGTTGGGAGCAAACTCTGCTCGATCACATCTGGGTGTGTTTCCTTAATCCTAAAAGGAAAGAGGTGATCCAGGCTTGGAGGCAGAATTGGATGAAAGAGAGAGGGGGAAACATTGTTTGAGATGCTTCATGTAACTGAGGATGGGGGCTGGGAAAGACATGGCCGTGGTCCTGAGGTGAACAAGGCTGGTGGAAGAGGCTCTGTCACTGTTGCATGTTCTCTTGAGTTATTTAAGTCCTAAATTGTTCCTACAGTCTTCTGTAATGACAGGAGTCTTGTAAATCTTTGTCTCTGTCTCTGTCTCTCTCTTTCGCGCTCTCTCTGTTATATGGATATGTTCACACGACTGTGTGTCCAAGTAACGAAGTCCTGTGCTTGTTGCTGGAGGGCGCAGAGCAGAAGCCAGCAGCCTGCATATGCATTGTGCTTGTCACAGGCGGGAACATGGGGAGGGAGAAAGGGGACTTCTGCGGGAAAGCGTAGAAGCCAACTGTCTGTACCTACACACTCAAGTCTCTTGGGTGAGGCGTCCAAGAACCAGAATATGTGACAGCAGAAAGTTGGCATCAGCAAATCAAGGGCTACAACACGGTGTATGTACACACACATTGTGTGTGTAGAGGCCAGAGATCAGAGTTGGGCGTCTTCTTTAATCATTCTCCCCCCACCCCCACCTCATTCTTTGAGATGGTTTCTTACTGAATCTAGAGCTCACCCAATTGGGCTTGGCTGGCTGACCAGTTAGCACCACAGATTTCCCGTGTCTGCCTCCCCAGTGCTGGAGATACTGCTGTACTGTGCTGTGTGTGTATAGGGGGTGCTAGGGACCCAGTCAGGTCCTCATATTTGTGCAGTAAAGTTTTAACCTGTTGCTAAGGGAGGAGCACTTGATAGAAAAAAAAAAATCCTTCTGATCAGATGGTAGGAAAACCAGAGCAATGACTTATCCATTTAGTGAGTTTCTATCTCAACATTCTGTCATTTCTGGCCTTATTTAGTTCCTGGAACTGAGATAGACTTTATCATCATCATCATCATCATCATCATCATCATCATTAATTATTTACTATACAGGTTCTAAAAAATACCAGTGAAACAGCTAGATTAATATCTTTTATATGGTCTATCAGAGTTCATAAAATTTATGACTAAAAAGTAATGTGTGCTTTAATGGTCTTTTTGGGGGGAAGTGGGGCCCAAGGCTGGGTTTATATTTCCCACAGGGCTTGTGCTCTTAGTTTCTGTTAACATTTGTTTTAGGGTTTCAGGACTCATATAGATTTATTAAGAGAGAATGGGGATTCATCCAGTTCTTTTCAGAAATCTGTATGCCTGGTGGATGCTAGTTTTCTCAGCTCTCTTGTGATGTTTTAATTATTTTTTTTGATGATATTTTCTTATCCCAAAACACTCTGCAAAATTCCTCAGGTACAGCATGTTTTTGTCTTGTTGTAGCAATTAATTAAATAGCACTTTTTTAATTATCATAGTAATCTAGATGTAAAACTCTACAGGATGCCCTTGATAGCTGTCTTAGACCAATGCTCTTATTTTCAAAGAAGACACAGAGAGGCAGAAATGGTAAACGCTTTCACCAGTTACCTCTTGCTGTATATCAAACTGCCTGCCCTGGCTACTAGTCCTACATTGTCAAGTTACCCCAAAATGCCACGGCTGAAAACTTACAGAACTGATTTCCCTCGCAAACCTGCGTCTTGATCAGAGCTCTGCAGGGATAGTGTGCCTCTGTTTCTCATGCTCATCACCTGTGCCAGCCTAGATGGACGCTGCATCTGACATTGGCTTGCCCACTGCAGTGGTGGACGCTAGAGGTGAGCGTTGCCCTGAGAGGGACTGTTATGCCTCCTACATGTTCTACATAGTTCGGGCTTCCTCACAAAATGGAGGCTGGCTTTCAAGGGTGTAAGATGAGAACTAGCAGCTTCTCTTATGGAAGCCCTGGCTGTCTGAGCTGGAGAGCTCAAAGGGTCAAAGGGAAGGTTCTATTTGGAGACAGTCAATCCACGTTTAGAAATTCAGAGTTCATGTATTGGATAGATACAGAAAAAAAATCTGTATACTGTCTACCATAGGCATAAACTATTGGGCTCACTGGACACACATTCCAGGTTAGTCAAGATTTCTGAAACAGTTTAACTTCTGAATCGTCAAATTTATCTTACTTTCACAATCTTCTCTATGTTATTCTACTTATAATAAATTGGACCATCTTGCTTTATTAGCTCATACTGTGTGTTTTGTGGAGACAGGAAAGAAACCCTGAGGGAGATTATGGATCTGAGACAGTTACCCCCTGACCTAGGGAGAACAATCAAGCTTTGGATGAAGAGTGATGTCATATTAATAAGAACTTATAAGGTTTATTGGGAACTTTGGAGCTCCCCAGTGGCAATGTAGAACAGGTAGTTTTATTAGTTTGACTTTATGGTGAAGAAAACCTGGCCCAGGGCCCCGAGTCCTATAGTGAAGTATAACAGTTAACACAGCAGTGAGACAGTTTGGCTCAAGTGTCCCATCCCTCACCCTGGGGAAGGTAGAGAATTTGGACCAAGTCCAGGTCTTGCCTCCATTGCTTCCATGTCACATGCCCAAGCATCTGTGAAGAGTTATAGAAATGGATTTAATGAGTGTCTTAGTCAGGGTTTCTATCCCTGCACAAACATCATGACCAAGAAGCAAGTTGGGGAGGAAAGGGTTATTCATCTTATACTTTCCACATTGCCATTCATCACTAAAGGAAGTCAGAACTGGAACTCAAGCAGGTCAGGAAGCAGGAGCTGATGCAGAGGCCATGGAGGGATGTTTCTTACTGGCTTGCTTCCCCTGGCTTGCTCATCTTGCTCTCTTATAGAACCCAAGACCACCAGCCCAGGGGTGGCACCACCCACAAGGGGCCATCCCACCTTGATCCCTAATTGAGAAAATGCCTTACAGCTGGATCTCATGGAGGCATTTCTTCACCTGAAGGTCCTTTCTCTGTGATAACTCCAGCTTGTGTCAAGTTGGCACACAAAACCAGCCAGTACAATGACTATCTGCAAATCATCTAAGTGATTTGTAAAAGTCACTCAGATCCTGATAGGAGGTTTACAATCCAAACTATTGAAAATACCAACTTTGCTCCCAAGGACCATGTAATTTAACAAAAGTATTAAAATACCACAACTAGAATATAATGAAAACAATGGGTAAAGTGAACAAGAACTTCTGAAACGGGGAGGTCCAAAGAAAGGAGTGAGAACTACATGTTAGAAGTTCTAGGTAACCGATTAGCAGTTGAGTGTGTGGAAACTAAGTCTGGCTTTGAAGTGGCACTCACCAGTAGGCGTGGGACAATAGCCATCACATATGTAAATGGAGCATCTGGTAGTTTATTTGGAATATGGGCAAGGAGAAAGGAGCCAATGCTGAAAAGAAAACTGAAGTTGAGTCTAGAGACCGTTGAGAGTGATTGGCAGCCTGGGATAGTGTCAGGGGTGGAGGGGGTTTGCAGGACCTTTCTTGAACTTCTGAGACTAAGTCTCTGAGTTTCCGTTTAACCAGATCTCTAAGTCTCATGAATTCTAGTTACTATGATGTGTGCTATGCCAAATAATAATGAATGATATACGTCATAGGATTCTTTATATTCTCTCCAGATAGTAATGTATGACAGAAAGTATATTCTACACCTGGGCTATGTGTGTGTGTGTGTGTGGGGGGTATATATATATGTATATATATATATACCTTCTATAATATATTATTACTATAAATAGATGAAGTATATGACATAATTTATATCATACATTATTATTAACATTTATTGATTGAATTTAAACGTAGATATGTGTGTATGTGTATATGCCTGGGTGCATGCCTCATTGTTTGTGTGTAGGTCAGAGGACAACTTGTGGGAGTTGGTCCTTGCTTTCCATTGTATAGGTTCTGATGATCTAATACAGCTTGCTACGTTTGGTAGCAAGCAGCCTAGAAGCTGAAAAGAGAGTTCTAATTGAGAAATTGTCAAGATCAGATTGGCCTGTGGCATGTCCGTGGGGGTTGTCTTGATTGTCAGTTGATGTACTGAGAGGGCCCCAGCCCACTTTGGGTGATGTCATCCTAGGTCGGTGGTCCTTTGGTATTCAACTAAACATGAAGCTTGTGGGTGAGCCAGCAAGTTGTGTCCCTCCATAGTTCCTCCTTGTAGGTTTTGCTTGAATCCCTTGCTCTGACTTCCGCCAGTGATGGACTGTGACTTGGAAGTGGAAGCCAAATCAAGCCTTTCCTCCCGTATGTTGTTTCTGATTAGAGCATTTTATCACAAAGGTGGGATGGAAACTGGAAAAACTACCGAGAGAGCTTGCCTGCAGCACACATCAAAAAGCCAATGACAATGACGAGTATGCTGTGTGGCAGCAGTCACAGGTAGTGGTGTTGGAAAATAAGTAGATCAGCATTAAGGTGGAGCATGTAGGATGCGGCATCGGTGTTTAGTCAGGAAAGCACAGTCATGTGAAGGCCGGATGCAATGCCACGTGTCCGTAACCTTATCCCTTGGGAGGCTGAGGCAGAAGGATCATGAACTTGAGACTCAAGAGAGTTTCAGACCTGCTTGGCTGCATGTCTGCCTTGCCCATAGGGTGCTTAGGGGAGGCAGAAGGCAGAAGGTAGTCAGCAGTCTGTAATGGTGGTCCCCAGTCTGGGATGATTGCTGTGGTTCCCAGTCTCCTGTGTATCCAGGCGCCTCTGGCATCCTCCTGGGAGTTAGGAACGGAGGTCTCTGGTCTGTACTTCCCTTCCCGGCTCGTTGTCCCCACACGAGGCAGGAAGGGAAAGGTAGAGTCTGGGATTGGGTAGAGTCCAGTTTGGTTCTGAGTGCCAAGGCCTGTGATCTTGATGAAGAGAGATGGTCCTTGCTTGTTCAAAATGCTTTGATGGTGGATGTGAATACATATATCTTACTCAGGGTGAACCAGGGATTAAATGCTTTTTGTGGGAAGGAATGCCCTGGAAGAGAGGCTTATTGGCTAAATACTTAGGGCCTATCTAGACACCTCATTAGCATGGAGAACTCTGGATTTTTATGCTTTGTGGCTGACTGCCATAGTTCTCTCAGTGGGGTGTCCTGGTTACCTGTGTTCCAGAGCAGGAAGAGGCAGGCAGGGAGTGGCCCCACTCCTACTGTTCTCGATTCTGAGATTCTTGGGTTTGTGCTCACCCGCCTTACTAATTCTTCTGTCTGGTGGCATGGTTCCACTCGCCCCACACAGCCCCTCTAGGGCTGAGGGAGATTAACAGAGGAAGTGATTGTGGGTGGAATAAGAACCAAATAGCACAGAGAGACACACTCTGTAAGTTAGCACAAGCTAGAAGCTAGCTACGCAAACCCACTCTTAGGGCTAAGAAGTCAGAGGGAAGAGATGGTGTTGGTGAAGCCAGGAGGCCTGGGCTTGGTGGGAACTGGTTGGCCAACGGAGGAGATCAGGGAGGAGAAAGATGGCAGAACTAAGAGCAGAAGAGTTTCTTGTTTTGGGGGGAGGACTGGCTGACCTAAGCCCACATGGTAAAGATGCTTCTTAAGAAAGCTGGAGAGGTAGGCTCTTTCTTGGTGGTAAGCATGTTGCCTGGCCACTCTTTGTTTCTACTTGTTAGCTCTAAAAATATATGAATAATTTTCCTACCAGTATCTTTAAGGTAAAACTTAATCAAGTTAAATATTTCGAATTGTAAAGATAAAGTTAAGGTAATTTTAATGGTGACATCTAGAAACGTCTATGGGTATGACCTCAGAATGGTTAGGAAGCCACAGTTGCTGCTAGCAAGCTTCTGCCCTCATCTTTCAGGGGATAGTTTAATGCTCCCTGAGAGTCTGGGACTGTGGGAGCACCTTGCTCCCATGTCAATCTTCAGTCAGAGCAGTCAGCTTTGGTCCCTGGTTTCCCGGGTATCCTTAGACATCTCTTGGATGATTATTTTAGTCTCTTGTGAGTAGGGGAGTATGTGTACTCTTTTGCCTTTCCCTTGTAGGATGTGCTGTGACTGGTGTTCAACGCCACAGTGGTATGTACAGTGGCAAGAAGATACAGGGAGGTGGCTTCGCACTGTCTTCAGACAAATCGGAAATGGATTCAACTGGAAATTTCTGTTGGTCCTTTCCTTTTAAATCAGCAAACCGTCTCAGTGTAACTGACTTGTTTCTAGTTTCCTTACACCGATTTGCTTTATACTTTTGTGGAAATAGTAATGGTGACCTTGTATGTTGTGGCTTCTCTATGTCACCCCCCTCTCCTAAGCACCAGTGTTTTCTGAGCACCTATGAATCTGATGAGTTGTCAGGAAATCAGTGACTAGGCTCCATTGTTGTCTCCGGCTTGCAAATGGGGAAACTGAGGCTCAGTGTTTCAATAGACTGGTCTTCAGCTAGGACAGTTGTCAATTCAGCTTTCTTGCTCCAAATCTGTTGACCACATCTCTCTTCTTCCAGTCCTGGTGATTTGGGGAGCAATCAATTTCTTTGATTGGTTGAAACAACTAAAGAGATTTTGGCTTGTTTGATGTCTGGTTCATTGCGTGTTACACGGCTTTGGCTATCTTTGGCTTTGGCTATCTTTTACTTAAAAACTGAAAAAGACAAAACTTACAAATGAACGTTAATGTTAGTTTTTGAGAAGCTGAGACCTGTGATTTCCTTAACACACAAGGTCTGTGGCTTCATGTCTTTGGGTTCAACCAGACACAGATGGAAAACATTTGGGGAGAGGAGATGCACCTTAATTGAATATGTGAAAATTTATGTGTGTGTGTTTTAAAGATTTCTTTATCTATTTTATGTATGTGAGTACACTGTTGCTTTCTTCAGACACACCAGAAGAGGACATCGGATTCCCATTACAGATGGTTGTGAGCCACCATGTGGTTGCTGGGAACTGAACTCAGGACTTTTGGAAGAGCAGTCAGGGCTCTTAACTGCTGAGCCATCTCTCCAGCCTGACTTTTGTGCTTTGACATTACTTAAACAACACAGTATAATGAGTATACTTAGCATGTATCTGTTAGGTATTGTTAGTAACCCAGAGATGATGGAGGAAACAAGGAAGGGTACGTGTCGGCTCTATGCAAACCCATGAGAAAATGCCACACCATTTCCTGCAAGGGACAGGAATACCCCTGGAATTTTGATATTTAAGGGACCCTGGAACCAATCCTTCATGGCTATTAAGAGAACCCTGCCTGTACCCGGTACACAGTAACTGCCTCAGGTCACATGAACAGAGGAGTCCAGTCTCAGCTGATTGCTGCATCCTTAGACTATCCTGTCTGTGATAGGCTTCCACAGAGAAGACAGAGAACAGAGACAAAGCTTCATGGGGCTGTTTTGAGAGTTGCCTCTAAATCCAAAAGAATCAGCTGGGTTCTTAAAAACCTGGCAGGGTTTTAAACTAGAAAGCCTGCAGTTGATTCTAGATTAATATATATATATATATATATATATATATATTATATATATATATATACACACACACACATACATACATACATACATACATATACATATATATATATATATATATATATATATATATATGACTTAGAATTTTGTTGAGAAAGCCATTAGCCTAGTAGCATGTCTCACTCACATGCTATCTCAACAAATGCTTGTCCCAGTTGTGTGTTTGTGTGTGTGCAGAGAGAGAGAGAGAGAGAGAGGGAGGAGAGAGAGAGAGAGAGAGAGAGAGAGAGAGAGCAAGAGAGAGAGAGAGAGAGAGAGAGAGAGAGAGAGAGAGCATCTGTGTGTTTTGAGATAGGCTCATTACATAGCCTTAGCTGGCCTGGAACTCATGGAGATCCTCTAGCTGCTGTCTCCTGAGTGCTGGGAGTAAAGGCATACACCACCACAACCACCACATCCAGCTGACTGCCTCAGTGTAAAAACAGAAAGAAGAAAAGTGTTCAGCCGGGCAGTGGTGGTGCACCCTTTAATCCCAGCACTTGGGAGGCAGAGGCAGGCAGATTTCTGAGTTCAAGGCCAGCCTGGTCTACAGAGTGAGTTGCAGGACAGCTGGGGCCTATACAGAGAAATCCTGTCTCAAAAAAACAAAAAAAGGGGGGGGGGGGTCCACTCTTAAGTGAGAGACTAATGAATTGAGCATGTGCATCACAGGGCCCTTCACCAGGATCTAGCCCATGATGGATTGTGCTGTGAGGTTGTCTAAATCAGTAGCATGCTTTTGGACAGCTTAAAAGAAGTCAGTCTCTAACATTTTGGCCAGTATAGTGAAGGTGGCTGCCACTTCAGGTCTGTGAAGTTCTCTCTGTGTGATAAATAATCATAAAGGGGACCATGGGCTGGAACATCTGGGCGGTGGAAAGGCTGCTTGGAAAGAATGCTGAACTTTGTGCACAGCCCCAACATCTGGTGTGGGGACTTGGTGGGTTTGGGAAGGGGCTGCGTGTTTGACATCTGCGCATTAAGGTTTAGAACGATCTTTTCAAGTTGTTTATGTTGGTCCCAGTTGACTTGTTTCCTTTAAGAAATAAAAAGGAGCTGCGAAGAAGGATTAATTAGATTCCATCTCTCTGGAAAACCTCCACCAGTGACTGATAGTCTGAGATGAGAGTTTTCCTGAGTTCTCAAGTATGACTTTTCTTCTCAAGTAGCTGGCAGTGTAGGGGGATGTCTCAAGAAGAAGATGAAGAGAAGAAGGAAAAAATGTTTTACCCCCATGAAGGTCAAGTGATGGAAGAAGAGAGAGAGAAAAATCTCACAGGAATCCGGAGACATTTGTCCTGGCAGAGCAGAAGGAGTTCAAACATAAGTTGAAAAAATTGGCTTTGAATCTCACAGGAAGACATACATACGTAAGCCATCGATCAGTGTTGGATGCGACTTGAGATTTTGAACTTTCATACATAACATAAACCAAAAAGACCACAAGTTTTATACCAATGACCCCAAACCACAGAGTAATTTACTTTTATTAACATTGGAGTAAATACCAATGTTTGCTGGCGTGTGGTTTGGAGATGAAACATGAAAGAAAAAAAAGTCTGTTTGGCTTTTGTTTCCCCCAAAGCTAAAACAGCTGGCAAAAGGCATGGCTTTGCCTCCCTTGTAATTGTCTGGAAATCTAACATAGACTTTATACTCTTCTGGAGTTTATATTGCAATTCTGTCTTTCATGGAATCGGTAAGCATAAATTTAAGAGCAGGCGTCCGTCTCTCGTGGGTAACTGTGTTATGGGAAAGGCAGCTTTAGACACCAACATGGCACCAGTCTTAATGACCTTGGGATCTGGATCCTGGGTAGCATCCAGGACCTTGTATCATCTGAAACTGAACCATGACAACTGTGCTTCAACACCACTTACTTCCCAGAGGTCTCAAAGGGAGTAATATGAAGAGAATACATTCGGGGGAGTTTACTCTCTGTCTGACTTTCTGTCTTCTGTCTTTGTCTCTGTCTCTGTCTGTCTCTGTCTCCGTCTCTCTCTGGGTCTCATTCTCTCTCTGTGTGTGTGTGTGTTTGTGTGTTTCTCTCTGTCTCTGTCTCTCTCTCTGTCTCTTTGTCTGTGTGTGTCTGTCTGTCTCTCTCTCTCTCACTATGAGGTTCTTTCCCCAAACTCTATTGAATATTTGAAGATCTGAACAAGGTAACTAAATGTTAATTGGATAAGTTCCAGCCATGACAGTGATCCCTGAAAACTCCGTTTACATGGCACACCCGTGTTCATAGATCAGCCTCAGCCTGTGGCAGAGACTGTATGACCTGTGTTAGGGTTCAAAACGAGAAGATGAACGAGAGCAGTTGTACGGCCTTTCTCTCTGCCAGTTAGTCAATGGTCAACGGCTAGAATCCAGAATGAGAACGTTCACAAGTCCAGGTGGGGGAAACCTGCTTCTGAGAGTGGCCTTGGGTGTAGCAGGCGTCTCCCAGGAGGCGTGCTACTGACTTCGCCACACAGGAGGACTTGCCTAGACCAGCCTTCCGCCTTTCTTTACTGCACCATCTTTTGGATGCGCACAGGGATGCTGTTGCCTCCTGCCCAGCACTGCTGAAGCCATCCCATTTCTTTCCCTTGGCCATGCGTTTGCCTGTCTCCTCTGGGTGCCACTGAGCGCTTGCTTTCGTAGCTCCGCCTCCTTCCTTCCTCGCTGCAGACATTTCCTCCACTGGCCTTTCATGGAGCCACATTCCCATGCTTCCTCCTTTCCCCCTAATTCTTTATGTCTCATCTCCAGCATGGATCAAGTCTGATTATTCTATTCTCTTTCCACACAGGACACTCCCTGGAACCTAACAACACTGGCAATATCACAGTTTTGTACTAATCCACTCTCTTCTTGCCTTGTGCCCCTCTTCTTGTGTTAGAGCACAATCTCCCTTCTTTGTAAGGCCACATGAACTGGTTTATTGAATCGGTGAATATCCTGGATTGTAAATATACCTTCCTAGGTCACAGTGGAAGAGCAGGAACATCACCACCATCTGGCAGGAACTTGAAATTTGTGGCGGCAGTGCTTCTCATCTTGTCCATGTCTACCTCTTAGGGCATTCAAATCCTCAAACTTGTAGACTGTTTCTGTAGACAACTATACTCCTGGTTAGCAACTCCAAAGCAAAGAATTATCCAAGCTACATTTTCCCACTGTTTCTGCTAGGGTCATTAAAAACCTAATTCTTGGCAGAGTAAGCTCTCTCTCTCTTTCTCTTTCTCTCTCTCTCTCTCTCTCTCTCTCTCTCTCTCTCTGTGTGTGTGTGTGTGTGTGTGTGTGTGTAAGCTAAAGCTCAATCTTGGGCATCATGCACCTTGCTTTTTATGTAGTGTGTGTGTGTGTGTGTGTGTGTGTGAGAGAGAGAGAGAGAGAGAGAGAGAGAGCGTGAGAGCGTGCACGCATGTGTGCCCGTGTCTCTGTGTGTGTGCATGTGCCCGTGTCTGTGTGTGTGTCTGTGTGTGCATGTGTCTGTGTGTCCGCCCGCATCTGTGTGTCCATGTCTGTGTGTGTGCGCATGCACATGTCTGTGTGTGTGCACGTGTGCCCGTGTCTGTGTATGCGTGTGTGTGTGTGTGTCCATGTCTGTGTGTAGAGGCCAGAAGGGGATGTTGGCTGTCCTGACTTACCACTCTCCACCTTACCACTCTCCACCTTACTCTTTTGAGATAGACTTTCTCATAGAACTTGGAACCAGCAGGATGGCTAGGAAGCAAGAGTGATTAGCTGACTTGTGAGCCCCAGAGGTCACGGCCTCCTTCACCAGCACTGACATCACAACTTTAGGTCCTCGGGCTTTCCCAGCATGGATGTGCCCAATTTAGCTGTTTTCTCTAACAAAGGTCATGAAATCTTCTTACCTGTGGGCAGTCGCCTGTGAACCGCTCTCCTGGCTGCCTCACACTTGCTCCCAGATGAGAAGCCTCTTGATGGTCTATGACTGATGGTGCCCTTGGTCTCTACTGCTGGCATGCCACTGAGGTCCAGAATGCTCCTGTCCGGATGACCATCCTCAAAAACATACCTCTTCTTAGGATCCCGGCCTTTTGTGAAGACCAACCCCCTTCTGCAATCCTCTCTCCTGCCCCTTCTGCAGCTTGCACCATAGTCTATATGTTTCCGACGTTCCTTGGCTCTTTATCCATCGTTTCCCTCTTCCTTTTAAAGAAGTTAGCTTGAGACATAGACAACCCACCTACCTTGCTCTTTGCATCTGTTGCATGAAGAACTGGATTGGAAGTGTTTTCTCTCTGCATAGCTTTTGATTTTAATTTTATATTATTTCTAAGCTCCTTTGATTTGAGGTTCTCTGTTTGTATTAGACATGATCTTCATTCCTGGGATAGTACACCTGAAAAAAGAAACCTGAGGGAGTAGTCATTGCTGGTGGGGAAGGCGTGACCACTGAAGTGGCTGTGCTGCCAGGGCGGGAGCTAGCGACATGGCTGCTTCAGATCTTGGTAGATCAGAAAGCAAAGAGTTTTAAGTAAAAAGTGGGCGGGTCTAGAGCCCTCAAAGGCTACCCCCAGTGACCCATCCTATGACATCCTTGTCTTTCTCTCCAAAGTTTCCACAACCTCCCAGCAATTCCACCAACTGTGTGTTTAAATGTCTGAGGCTGGGGTGGGAGTTTGGTGCTTTGACATTTCATATGCAAACTGTAGATTTCCAAAGTGTTAGTAACACTTCTTTATCCACTTAGAAAATCTGCAGCCTTCTTTCTCTATACAGTAGCAGTAGCAAACCATGACCCATTGCCTGTTAGTACAAATAAAGTTTTATTAGCTTAGCCACACACATCCATTTCTTTACTGTCTCTGGCTATTCTCACACTTTAGTGGCAGTCCTCAGTAGCTGTGAGAGTAACAGGATAGCTAGCAAAGCCTAAAGGGTTTGTTGTCTGGTGGCATATAGTCCAGGATAGCTCACTGTCTTGCACTGAAATCATACATATGCCTTTGCAACCTGCACAATGAGGCTTGGACACTTGTGGGTCCAATATGGTCTGCAGGAAAAAAAAAGTGTGTACTCCTGTGAGGTCTAGCTGATTTGTGCTCTAGGTCAAGTTCTTTTCTCAGTGGTTAGTGTCACTTTCTGGTCTATCACTATTCCTTGTGCATTAAACTACTTGGTAAGTTTTGAAGGCAAATGCCAGTGGCCAGTCCTCTCCCAGAACAATTAAATTCAAGTCTCTAGTTGAGGCTATCTCTCAGGTGATTGTGGAGGTGTAGTTGGGTTGAGAAGTATGATTACTAGGTCTTCTTTCCCTTGACTAATTGATAATCTTTTCTCCCTGAGCTTTCCAAATTTATGACCTTTACCAAGGCTTTGCAGCAGACCCTTAGCCTCAGCATGGACTGGGAGTTTCCTGGGCTGTGTGCATGTCAGAAATTATCAGCCTGCTGCAAACGTGCAGTAAATCTCCGAAGATATCAGTCACTTGTAGCTTAACAGTCCTGTCTTCTTTACTTCTTAGTTGTCAGTGTAGCTTTCTGGTCCATCACTGTTTGCTTTTCCTTATAATTACTTTGGGTTCTCTGTGTTGTGAGTATTTGTGGGGGGGGGGGTGTGCTTGTCTGCAAATTCCAGTGTGGGTGCTAGAGTTTAGTATTGTAATGCCTTCATCAGTTGCTCACTGAATTACTTTTTTGAGACAGAACCTGGAGTGTGTGATTCCAGCTAGGCTGGGAGGTTAATGAGCCCTGTGGACTCACCTAGGTTCACCGCCAGCACAGAGGTTATAGTTGCATGGTCTCCCAGTGGATACTGGGGATCTAGGCTCAAGTCCTTCTGCCTACAGCGCCATCACTGCAATCTTCTGATTTCAGAATCCTTTGCTGTTATCTGTAGAGTGCCTGGGTCAACCTTGATGCTGCCCACTAGGTATTTCCAGAGGGTGACTTCTTAAACTGTAAAGTTCCTTTTAAACTATTATTAATTTTAGTTGTGATAATACACCCATAAAATTTGCTCCCTTATTTGTAAGCGCGTAGTTCAGTGGCATCCAGAATGCTGTGCACCCTTCCGCGTGAGCCATCCACGGGAACCTGGATCTCATAGGAGAACCCTCTCCTATCCCTGTTGAAACTGTGTGCTCATAACAATGAGCCCTCCATTCTTTGTCCTCAGTTCCCAGTAGCTACCATTCCACCTTCTGTCTCTATGAATTAGATTAATCTAGATGTCTCCTGTGCATGGGGTCACACACTATTTGTCCTCTTACTGGTCTATTCCACTCAATGTAGTAACCTCCTCACTCAGGCCCATTGGATCATACATCAGAATCCCCTTCCCTTTTAAGGCTGATTAATATCAGTTGTATAAATACATTCATTTAAAAATATCCATATCCAGTCCCTTGGCTATGGGGAACACGAATGGATAATTGTCTCATTGAGCCCAGTGTATTATTCCCTTTTCATTTGATATATCTCTTGTCCTGTCCAAGGGAAGCCAGATCCAGCACCTGGTCCTTACTATTCTCATGTTAGACATGATGTTTGCAAGAGGTCAGTGATTAATAGCCATTGTCTAACTTTTGTCTATACCAGAAAACAGAATAGTTGGCATCACAAGTGTGGGTACCATTTTGAACTGAGAAGCCAAAGAATATTCACCTTTGCCCATATTGATTGGCACCATTGATTTCTAGTGGGCTCCCTGTATAGTGTGTCATAAGGCACACTCCAAAATATTGCACTTCTTGATGCTTGTCAGTGGTTTAAAACCTTCATGTTTTTCATCTGCTTCTCATAGAGTCAAATGTCAGCTCTGTGGTATGGTAGTACAATAGAGGAAGCTTAACTCCCAAACTTACATGGTTTTATTTTATGGGTCTGGAATTATATTAGGTTCAATTGCATAATGTGGAGCTGGGGATGCAGTTTAGTTGGAATGTGCTCACCTAGCCTGTGTGAGGAGCTGGCTTCAGTCTCCAGTACCACAAAAGCAAAATGAAACGAAACCAAACAACCCCCCCCCACTTTCCCAAACAAACAAAACCAGCCAGAAAACAAAACACATTTTTAAAATCCAAGAAGCTCTGAGAAGTGAAAAATGTCTCCTAAGTTTGTTTTTTACCTTCTTTTCCCTTTTGCTTCAGTAGCTCATTTAGTAGTAAAATATTAAAATATTGACCTGGTCCAAAGTTGCTTGAAGCCATCTGCCACCTTCATTTGCTCCTTTGAGTGTGACCATTCGACGATTGCATCATAAAGATACCGTGTCTGCTTCTGCAGCATCTCCCTCGGCCATCTGGAGGGGTTCTAGAACGTGGTACTTGGGTCACAAGACCACTATATAATCGGAGATATTATTAATCCAAATTTAGAGTGAGGTTGGCAGCCTTGTCTTATCAGGTATCTAGCTTTCTCTCTTCTTCATGACTCTTTTAAAAACATGGCATTTGACAGGATGTCACAGATATTGGTGACCTAAAGGTCATCCCCTCCATCTTTAGGGGGTGACAAACATAAGTTTTATGAGGTAGAAAGCCAGGAGGCTGTATTTCGTAGAACCTGGACACTATCTTATTAACTAACTAACTAACTAACTAACTAATTAATTAAATGTATATGAGTACACAGTCGATGTCTTCAGACACACCAGAAGAGGGCATCAGATCCTATTACAGATGGTTGTGAGCCAACATTTGGTTCCTGGAAATTGAACTCAGGACCTCTGGAAGAGCAGTCAGTGCTCTTACGTGCTGTGCATCTCCCCAGTGCTGACACTAATATATTTAAACCACTACCCCACCCTGGCAACAAAAGCACACATTTGGGCAACTGACTCTATTCTACACTGCTCCTTCATAAGAACATGGGCTCTTGCGTCTCTTCAGAATGCATAGCTGCACTACTGACTCCAGTCGGCCACTCTATTTTCTGCCTCCCTCTTTAATCCCATAATAGATTTGCAAAGCCTTTGAAGTGTTCTTCATCTGGAATGTCCCATCCATCAGTGCTCCCATGTCCTTGTCAAAATGAGAAGTGAAGGTGACTCTGAATGTGGGCTGCCAGCCATACTTGCAGCCATGGGCACACTACATGGTGTCCAAGGCCTGG
The DNA here is from genome assembly GCF_947179515.1 of Apodemus sylvaticus. NCBI lineage: Eukaryota > Metazoa > Chordata > Mammalia > Rodentia > Muridae > Apodemus > Apodemus sylvaticus. The sequence continues at coordinate 43,461,415 of NC_067482.1, read as the reverse complement.
TTGGGGACACATTCCCCGAGGGCTTTCCTTTCCTTTGAACAACCCTCTTTCATGATTGTATTATCGCTAGCTTTGCAGAACATGTAACTAGTCTACTCTTTGAGCACAGTTTCAGGATTTGGGGCTAGTGGATAACAGCCACCAAGCTGTTGAGGTTCTTAAAAGGGAGTTGAGGGGTGGAAGGGAGAACAGACCATCATGGGAGCGGCCCATTGGTGTCCCCAGCATGGGAGCGGCCCATTGGTGTCCTCTGCTCACATTCCAGTGCACGCCTCTCACTCCATCTTCCCTTGAGCTACCAACTCAGTTCTGTTTCTCTCAGCTGATGAGTGTGCAATTCATCTTCCCAGCACACAAGAGGCCCTTGTCCTCCATCTTACCTTCCCTTTTATTCTTCTGTGAACCATGCCAGTTCAGTAGAACAACAGCTTGCCTTTCTGTGTGTCATTCCTTTAGCACGCTTCCTAGTCCAGCTTGCTGTCTTTTCTGTCAAACTGACCATCCATGCCTTCCCTCCATTATCTCTCATCCCCATGTTCTGTAGAATTTTCTCAGGTCAAAACTGCTTGTATATTTTATCCTAGCACAGCCACCCAACACAGCTTTTCCACCTCATCAGAGTGTGAACATCTTCCTCTTTTCAAGTAGTTCCCCACCCCCACTCTCTTGGCTTCCACAACATTTCATCTCACTATGGCCTCTTAACTCATGAAGAACTCTTTTTCTCCTTTGCTGGACCATTTCCCCTCACTGACTGAGTTACTACTTGCTCCCCAGTGTTCAGTCCATGGATGCTTTGTAAGTGGTTTCACCTCGTGGCCTCTGTTCGCATTTAGGGGTGCATGCTCCCCAATGTGGAGTCCTTGTATGCTACATGAGTGGTTCCACCTAGTGGCCTTTGACCACATTTAGGAGTGCATGTTCAGCGTCACCCATCCCTGTGTTCTCTGATGCATCCAGATGCCTCCTAGTGTTGCCTTAGAGACATATATGTCTGAGGCATTTTCAGCCTTGATAGGAGGAAATATGGCTAAGTTTTTCCTTCCAATGTTGCTCCTCTTCCTCTTGAAGCCTTCTCCATTAACAGATTATGCAAACACGTACCCGTTCCTCAAAGTGCTTCTCCTTACTAATATCTCACATCAGGTCTTTCCACATATAAATACTTTAGTCTCCAGTTTCAGAATAAAGCAGTATATCTATCCACGTCCCATTGACCATCCATTTCTCCTCCCGTCCAAGTCACCGTCTCTCTCCCTAATCAACACTCTGTTTGCTCCCTCATTGGTTTGCTCTCTCTAGTTTCTCTCTCCTCCTTCCTGTAAGTCAGAGGAGATTCAAGCTTTCAGGTGGTCAACGAGGTGCAAAGACTGGGAAAGACACAGACTGGGGCTCCCAGAGAATTGCATTTATCTGAGGGTGCCAAGTGTTCCAAAGTGACATATGAAGATAGAGGCAGAAAAGAATTAAGTCTGGGGGTTAAGCTGCTAAAACTATTGAATATTCATTGTGTGAGAAACAGCAGAAATTATGCAAGAGTGATAGATCTTAATTCTGACTAGTAAATGCACTTTTCTCTATCATGCATTAACTCTACCTTCTTTACTTTTTGGGAAGACTCAAACTCACATTCTTACATGTGCCAGAGAACTGTGCTAACAGAAGTAAGTAAATAGGTGTTCAATTTATGCCTGTAAATATAGAATTTTACTTCTATATTTGCAATATTTATAGTTACACATAACTATGTGTAGTTTTACTTATGTACTATTTATTATTTTTGCAATGCTGGTATAGAACCCAGTACTTTTTTTTCTGAGACAGGGTTTCTTTGTGTAGCCCTGGCTGTCCTGGAACTCACTCTGTAGACTAGGCTGGCCTCAAACTCAGAAATCCACCTGCCTCTGTTTCCCAAGTACTAGGACTAAAGGCGTGCGCCACCACTGCCCAGGTAGTACCCAGTACTTAATGCATGCCAGGCAAGCACTCCCCTACTGAGCTATCCTCCCAGCCTAGGCAGTGTACCTTGTGTGTGTTGAGTGCGAGTCTATGGATGTGAGTGTGCAGCTGTACTCCCGTGTGTATGTGAAGGGCAGAAGTGGATGCCTTCTAACTCCCTCAACTGTTGTCCACTGTATTTACTGAGATGGGGTCTCTCAGGGAATCTGGAGCTGTCATTTCAGCTAGAGGGGCTGGCCAGCGAGCTCTTGGGGGCCCTGCTTGTTTCTGTCCCAGCACTTGGCTATGGATGTGCACCACCAACCCCAGTTTTATGTGGGTGCCCAGGATCATAACTCGGCCCCTTCCGCTAATGCAGCAAGCCCTCTCATCACTGAGCCATTTCCCCAGTCCAATGCTTCCTTCATCAACACTTGAGTATACTTTAAAAAGTTATCACCAGTAAAAAAGTTATCATCATAGCTATGCCTACGCCATGGTTCGGGAAGCAAGGCCATCCTGCATCCACTGTGAAGCTCTCTTTTAGAAGCTGACTCACCCTGCACTGGTTTTTAATAAATGCTCCAAGATAGTGGAAAAAGCTGGATGGAACAATGCTGGTTATTTCGAAGTGAGCACTTGAAAATCTATTTCTGCCTCTTAGTAATAGGATCTCTGAAGATCCAGAATTATTTTTGAATTAGATTGCTGGCTCCGGGAGGCCCCACTACCCCAGCTCTGTCCGCTGGTAAGGAGGAGACTGCTGAATGGCTTTTGATGTAAATTGTTTAAGGAATCATTGAGTCAAATACCAAAGAAATACCTTGTGCTCATCCTCCCTGAGGTTGACCAGATAGATTTGACTTTACCTACCCGTGTCTAATATCAACATTCTCATAGCTGGGTTTTTAGATTTCTTTTCTAATGAAAAAGTCAAATGTATGACTCTGTTTGCATTGTTAGGCCACCTGTGACCCGAATTTCACACATTCAGTCCTGTGCTTTTACCCCGGGAGTGTTCCTTGGCTCTGTGTGTGTTCCCTTCTTTCCTCACCTGTCACAAATCCCACAAATACAGAGCTAGAGAAGATCTCTGTACTGCCCCACGCTCACTCGCCTGTTTGACTCCTTTGAGCATCTCATTGTTTTCTTTCTTTAACTTTGCTATAAACTGCATATCTTCCATGGGGTGTATGTATTTGAAGTTTGCGTTTTTATTTATTGTGGGTGTATGTTGATGGGTATGCATGGGATGGCTGGTGAGGTAGTCAAAGAAAGTGTGGGAAGACAGTTCTTTCCCTTTCACCATGTAGGTACCCAGGGATTGAACTCAGATCATAAGGCTTGGTGGCAAGTGCCTTTACTCGCCAAGCTGTCACACCTACCCACAGTGTTGTTTTCCAGTGTCCATTATGTCTTGAGATAGTTTGCTCAGGGCCATGAGAGTCTGTTGAGTCTGTATTTCAAAACCTTTGTTTTCGATATCAGCTCTTTGATTTTTAAGTCAGTGGTTATCTTAGTCTGTTCTCTGTTTTAATGATGGAATGCTAGACTGAGAAAGATCATGGACTGGGGAAATGATAAAGAACAGAATTTTATTTCTCATGGTTCTGGAGGTTGGAAAGTCCCAAATGTGTGGTCCAGTGGGGTTCTCTCTCTCTCTCTCTTGGTTTTTTGGATTTGTTTTTTTTTTTTTGAGACAGGGCTTCTCTGTGTAGCCCTGGCTGTCCTGGAACTCACTCTGTAGACCAGGCTGGCCTCGAACTCAGAAATCTGCCTGCCTCTGCCTCCCAGAGTGCTGGGATTACAGGCATGCACCACCACTGCCCGGCCAGTGGGGTTCTCTTGCTGTGTGTGTAACTACATTACCTACGGGCAAGTTGAGTATGCTGAGAAGCTCCTAACAAGTCCACTCTTATGTAACTAACAGACTTGAGGAGACTTCCACATCTGATTACTTCTTAGAGATCTTCCTTACACCCAAATATTCTCAAAGTATCAATTCAACTTCAACTTGACCTTCGGAGGGGGCATTCAAACCTGAGCAATGGTATGTTCACATTTAATGGAAAGAGCCTGTGTGCCCAAGATAACAGGGGTCCCACAGATATTATAAGGTTGGGAGACTCTTCAGCCATTGTGCTGTGAGTTCATCAGCAGTGCAGAAAACCAGAAGTTCCAATCTACAGAGCACCGGCCTCTTCCATCCAGAAGACTGGTCTTGAAAAGAGGTCTTGGGTCCACAGGCTGGGAAACGTTGCTTTTCACGCCATCGGAAGATCTCATGAGCATGCTGTCAGCACGGAGTTGAAAAAGTAAACAGAGCATTCCCCAAACTTATTTGGCCATGGATCCTTTTTCCACATCAAATCGCTCTCAGTCCCATGGAGCCTGGGATCCTGTAAAACACGCATTGAGAAATGCTGCCGCAAGCAATTTTTCCCTTAGGCAGGCAGTCGTCACGAAACAATAATTTAATCTCTCCAACGTTGTGATGGGATGGATAGCATTAGCCTTGCACTTGCACCCTTGGCCTGTCCTGGGGCAAAAGGACAGCCCTGACTGTGTATCACTAAGGGTTTGCTAGTGCCAGGCATGAGAGGAGGAGACAAAAGTTTGTGTGTGCTGTGAACCTCACATTCATTTCAGGCATCGTGCCTGTTTCTTTGTCTTGCTTTAGGCAAGGCATTAGGCATTGTGTACTACGGCATATCCAGAGACAGGCAGCAGTGATGGTTTACAAAAGAGAAAACAAGCCCCTCTCTTTCCTCCTTCTTCTCTTGTCATGTGTCACCCAGTAGCACATGGTCAGCCTTACTAGTTTTCCTTCTTGTCTACTTAGCAGTGGAATAAGTTTGGGTAGTATTCACCTTATCTTGGAAGTAGGATACCAGTCTCCCTTTTCTTGAAATGTTCATTTATTTAATTGCCTGCAATTAAACCATCTGGTTAACTGCCTTCAAATTACTCAGTTCAAACCCATGCCAGTCTACCTTAGAATGGATTGGGGACAATTATTAGCTTTGCTGCCTCTCTCATATAATGGAGACAGAAGAATCTAGATGTTTATATAGTCATACACTCCTTTTAGTCATTATCTGTATAAACTCCAGTGTCATGGTTATCCAGAGATTATCAAACAGAACATTACTTACAAGTGATCTCTTTGTCCCACAATATAAAAAACACAGAGGTGAGTTCACTGTTGTTCTGGGGTCAGCTCACAGGGCTGGAAAAAGACTGTGCCTATTTTTTTTTTTCCTGCTTTGTACTCAGTGACATCATGCGGAGGCTAAATTCAGCCGTGGTAGAAATGTTGTTTACACCATAGGAGTTGACAACTGCTATACACTAAGGCACTAGCTGCCATCTTTCTCTATCCACCATGAAAGGTGGCAGATGTTTAGTGGAGCACCATGGGACCTGGGCTCACTCTCAGGCTGACTTGATTACAGTTGTGCATCCTTGCCTAAAATGCTTGGGCCAGAAGTGCTTCCAATGTCTCTTTCTTTCTTGTTTGCTTGCCTGCCTGCCTGCCTGCTTCCCTCCCTCCCTCCTTTCATCCTTCCCTCCCTCCTTCCCTCCCTCCTTCCCTTCCTACTTTCCTTCCTTCCTTCTTTTTTTCTTTCTTTCTCTCCAAATTCAGAATATCTGAATATACCTAGTGGGCTATCTTGGGTGTGAGATCCCACTAAACATGAGATGTATTTGTTCCATGCCCACCTACACATAACTTTAAGGCAATTTTGTGCACTAGTTTTAGTGTGCCTACATTTTGGGTATGACCAATGACATGATATCAAGTGGGAAGCTCTCTCATTGTGCCTCTGGGCACACTGAAAAGTGGGGCTTGGGATCATTTAAGACGATGGATGCTTCAGCCAAGTGCCCCCTAGGCTCCCATAACTGTAACTAAGAGGCCTTTTAGACACCTTACCCTTTAACTCTTTAAGAAGATTTTACCCTCTAGTGAGATGTAAGAGTGCAAGGTCTTAGTGCAGCGGTTCCCAACGTTCCCAATTCTTCGACCCTTTGTTACAGTTCCTCACGTTGTGGTGACCCCCAGCTATAACATTATTTTCATTGTTACTTCATAACTGTAACTTTGCTATGGTTATGAATCATAATGTAAATATTTTTGGAGATAGAGGTTTGCCAATGAGGTTATGAACCACACACACGTTGAATATCGTGCTGTTCTAGTATCTGATAGACCTCACCAATTGGGTTCATAAAGCATGGTCTGCTTGTGTCTTCTTTAATTTCATTGGCATGGCATAATGCTATGACATGATCAAACAGTTCTTTGTAACTTGAGATGAGCCTTCTTTCTCCTTGGAATGCACATTATTTAGACATGGAGGTAAGGGGAGCCACCTGGTATCTTCGTCACAAAGTAACTATGGGAATAGATTTCCTATACTAATGCATTATTTGTAAGTTGAAGAGCCAGTGGAATGCAGGGTGGTGTTGCACACCTTTGATCCCAGCCCTCAAGAGGCAGAGGCAGAGGCAGAGGCAGAGGCAGAGGCAGAGGCAGAGGCAGAGGCAGAGGCAGAGGCAGAGGCAGAGGCAGAGGCAGAGGCAGAGGCAGAGGCAGAGGCAGAGGAGGCAGAGGCAGAGGCAGAGGAGGCAGAGGCAGAGGAGGCAGAGGCAGAGGAGGCAGAGGCAGAGGCAGAGGCAGAGACAGATTTCTGAATATGAGAGCATCCTGGTCTACAGATCAAGTTCCAGGACAGCCAGAGCTACACAGAGAAACCCTGTCTTGACCAATAACAACAGAACCATTGAAAGATGAATCGATACCCTGTATTGTAAATGGTACAGGCCGTAGATAAAGCATCTTGCCTTCCTTGTCTCTGTTTGTACTCTCCATAAATGCTTATTTCTTTCTTCTCATTACACAGAGGATCAAGAGTATTTAAGATGGATTACTGGATACCTTTTATGATTTTTAAAAGGCAGAGATAAAAATCTAGCAGAATCACAAAGCCTTTTATTGTTTCATTACTATGGTATTGAGGAAATTCTTGTTACATGCCCCTATATTTTAGTAGTTTTCTGAATTTAGGGATTTGTTTTCTTACTCCCCACTTAGAGGAAAAGGCATTGTGAGGGGGGAAAGGTTGACACAGACAGCAGAGAATCAGGTTTTCATGTCTAACTTAGCAGCATTGCCTACTGGCTAGGAGCATGGATCAGGAGTCAGAGCACCCTGCCTGTTATCCTCTGCTGCCTGCTGGCTCTAGGAGACTGGACCAATTGTTTAATGGTCTGTAGTTCAGCATCTCCAGCCTGCAGTGGGGATAATGATAACCCTTGCATTGGGGCTCTTTATGACCCACTGAGTACTTAGGGAGTATCTGAAAGGTCTCTCCATGAACAGACTGCATGGGCCCACACAACAGTTCAGTAAGCCACAGGGAAGCAGGACCTTCAAAAGAGTTTGCATGGGTAGACAAAGGTGGGTGAAGCTAATTAGGCTCTCCTGTCTCTTCCCTGGCCACCTTCGTCCCTGATCTCATTTGTATAACCAGCCAGTGTGGTTGTGACCACAGCACGTGGTGCTACAGAACTGGAGAGTTAGCTCAGCAGAAGATACTATTGGTCATTGCTGTCATTTCAAGGCAAGAGGCAGAGGCGGCAGTGGGCTCAGAAAAATCTGTGATGTATACACAGGAATCTTAGAGAAATGGAACTGTGGGTAGAGCCCCATTTTCTTGACTTTGGGCCTTTCTTTCCCAATGCTGACTAGGTATTAGTGGGCAATTGTATGATTCAAACAAACAAGTAATAGAATACTAGATTAAGGGGCTCTAGGTTTTCAACAACCTAAATGCCCAGCTGGAGCACAAATTATAGATTCTCCAAAACAAAAACAAAACAAAAGACCAGTGTGATTTGTTTATTTCACAAGCTAAAAAGTACAATAGTATCTTTTCCTAGTATTCAGATGTTCATTTTAAAATACATTGTGGGGAAGGCTTGGGTGGGTCACAGCCACTGACAGCGATTGATACTGTGGTTGAATGTGGCTTGTCACCCTGCGTTGCCTCAGGGCTCTGCCAACAGGAAGGGCTAAAGCAGATTCAGCCCCTTAGAGCCAAAATAAACCACTTTCCTTCACAACGTGTTCTGCCTCATGAAGCTCATTGTTATCACACAAAACAAATGAATACGCGGTGTAGCAAAATCACACACACACAGAAACAGATACACAGCTTGGTTAATGATTTAATGTGCATAGCCTTGCAATGACTACGTCAAATCAAGAAATAGAATCTTTGTACCCTAGAAAGAATCTTCTGTGATTTTTCCCCTCTTTTCTCAAAACCAATCTCCTCATGTTTATGAGTATGCATGCACACGCAAATGTGTTTGCGTGTGATGTGGGTGTGTATGGATGTGTACAAGTTCCCGTCTGTGGAGAGCAGAGGCGAACTTTTGAGTGTTAAGTCCCAGGAGCCTGTCTACCTTGTTTTCTGAGACAGAATCTCTCACCAGGACCTAGGGCTCACTGATCAAGTTAGGCTGGTCAGGTGGTGAGCTCCGGGGACCCACCTTTCTTAACCTCTGCAGGACTGCGACTATGGGCACGTGCCCCCATGCCAGGCTTTACACCCAGGAGTGCCAGGTATCAAAGCCAGGCCCCTCATGCTTGCGTATTTTCTCTACTGTGCTGTCTCTCTGGCCTCACTCATTTCTGGCTGGTCACTTCTGGTGCTGTCCCTAGCACCAGAAGTTACACGAGTCCATTCTACAATTAAAAAAGGCTACTTACATTGCTCTGCTGTTATTCTGAGTACTTCACCATGCTTTATTTTCATTTGGTAATCTAATAACTTGTTTGGGTGGATTTCTAGTTTGGCTTTGGTGCCATTTTCCATGCCGCGCATTGGTCATGTCCAGCAGCTTTGTGGTCGCTTTGGATTCTTAGCTAAAAATTATTCCATTATTAGAATCTCAAATAGTGAAATCGATCACTTCTTCAGCCATCTCTTCCGTGGCTACGGGACTGTGTGTACTTGGCAGAGCCTCCAGTCTAGCTCTTTGCCCAGCATCAGGAAGCCAAGGGGTTGACCCCTGCTTCCTCTCCATCATCACCGTTAGCGTCATGTCCAGGGCTGGCCGCTGGGCCGCTTCTGGGTTGTGAGTGAGAGAGTGTGTGAGTTGACACAACTCTGGTGACTGACGATGAGCTGGCAAATGCCTGTCCTCGAATAGGAAAATCACGCCTAGAAAGGAACAAGAAGGCCCCGGATGGGTTGTTGATGATCACTTGCTCTGGGCTGCTTAAGTACATTTCAGCCCTAGAACCCAAACAGCATTTTATTATCAATGTTCTAAAACATATGGGAGAGATGGAAGGAGGGGAAAGAAAGGGAGGCAGGGAGAAGAAAGAAAGGGTTCAGAAGGGAGGGAGGCAAGGAGGAAAGGTAGGAGAAAGAGAAAGGGAGGCAGGAGGGGCAGGAGGAAGGGAGGGAGGTAGGAAAGAATTCCACAACGCAGGATCCAAGAAACCCATGTGCCCTCGATCAGGTTTCTCTTGGCACTTTCTGTATTTAGTTCGTACACATACGTATATACTCCTAGTATGTTTTTCAACAGTTTCCAAAGAAAGTACAGGAATCAGCTGCCCGTTCCCTCTAAGTACCTGGGCATACACCTGAAGAAGAGCCTCCCCCTGCCAGGTTAACCATCATCATTCCAGGAGTGAACGGTGGTGACTGACATCGTAAGTGACCAGTATAGATGCAGGATAGCCCAGCTGTGTCCCAGATGTCAACCATGGGGTATTGTTATTTTTCAATCATAATCTTACAAAGACATACACATTACATGTTGTCATGATGCTTTTTGGTCTCTTATTTAGGAATATCAGCCTTTCCTTTTTCCTTCATGACAAAGACTTTTTTTTTCTTTGAGAAGTCTGGTTTTCTTATAAATGTATCAGGTTTTGGGGTTCAGGGTTTGCATGGCTGTCTTCTTATGGTCTCCTTCAGTTCTGTCAGTGTGCTTAGAGACTCTCATTGGCTTCCTAGCCTGATACTGTGCCCAGCACCCATCTTTCCCAGGGCAGAGTTGCATTTCTGAATACAAATGGAAGCCCCCTGGCCTTAGGCACTCTGCTTGTGGACTTCCTTTCTTTTAGATGTGAGCCCTGAGAAACAAAACCAGGAGCAAGAAATAGCATTTTCCCCATTTCACAAGCATGAAATGCCCCACCCCCACCACTCTGCTTTCTGACTTCCCACAACCAAGTCAAACAGGCTCCTATAAGCACCTTTTTAAGGACCACGAAGCGGGTTCGAAGGAGTGAAGCCTCCTGCTTACGGCTCCAGAGCCTCAAACCTGGAGTCCAAACCCAGACCTGCCTAACCCAGTGGTTTTCTGCTTCACTGTGACAGTTTTGCCAGATTTAGCCCAGAACTGCAATGTTTATTGAAGAAACAACACAATAGCCAGGCACAAATAACCATGGCTTCGTAGGAGTCAACACACTTAGCTCACAACACCCTCCAGGCCCATTTTTTCCTGAACTCTTCTTTCTCTCCAATCTGTCACTAAAGCTTTCAGTTTGGGTGGAGCTCCTTGTGTGTGTGTGTGTGTGTGTGTTGTCTGTCTTTTTCTGCAGCTTCTGTCGCCTTGCTGTAAGGGACAGCTTGAGAACGTGCAAACACAGTCAGCTGAACCCACCCACACGTGTCTGCACTGATCCATTTTCTGTGTCCGGATCATACGACGCTTAGATCGGAGGACCAAATGCTCCCAGGGTACTTTTAAGCATCAGCCGTATTCTTAATTAGATTTTTTTTTTTTTGTAGGCGCTGTCAATCTGTGGCTATAAACAGCGCCTTCTGGTTTTCTGATGACACGATGAAAATATAAATGGCTCTTGCAGATTGCATTTTATTATCGTCCATATTAAGCACTCAGAGCTGCTGCTAGCAGGAATCGTGGTCTGGTAATGCTGATTAAATAACTTCAGCCCTGGGCTTCCGTGCTGCTTCACTGCCAAGCCAAACCGAATCGATACAAGGAGCTATATTATCATTGAACAAAGTGACTGGGGAGGCCTCGGGGATTTGAACACAGTTCGATGCGACCTAGCTGAAAGGGGAGCTGTCGTGTGTCACTTTTGCTGCTGACTTGTCCACATAATCTTGGATGAGTCCCTTAGTTTGTAGGGCCTTGTTTTACCCGCCTGTCATGTAAAAAGATAGTTTCTACAATGGGCTTTAATCTAGGGTGAAGTGGGGGTATAGGTGGGAATTTGGAATGCTCTCCGGATGCTGTGCGGGTGTTGATTTGAGCCGGGCCTCACGGGTGGACACTGCAGTTGTATCGCTTTCAAACAAGCTTCAGCAGCTTGCCTCCCTGTGTAGAGACAGAAAAGGCAGGCCTGGAATCTGTTTCAGAAAGAGATTTACTTTTCCCGGTGGCTTGAATTCACCTCTGTGTTATTGGATGTGGTAATGCCATTCATTGATGTGAAGACCAGAGATGGATCTAGTTGGGGTGGGGGACAAACATTAAGATTTTGTCAGCCTCATTCGTGTGTGTGTGTGTGTGTGTGTGTGTGTGTGTGGGTATGGTACTCAAGAGGAGATGTTTAATGAGAAACTGGAGATTCGATTTGGGACTTGAAGGCCCAGAGCCATGTATAAAAATGCATAAATTCCCCTCATACATAGAACATAAAAAGATAGGACTTACCTGGGGAGGGGAGGGGAGGATGTAGAAAGAGAAGAAAGGGAAAGGCTCTGTTATACTTTCCAGCTAACGAGGTAGAAATCCTTAATGCAGTGGAAAGGCTAGTTTATTTAATGAGGCAGAAAGAAACCCAGGAGCATGTTGTCGTGGGGAAGCCCAGGAAAGGCAATGGATCTCAGAGGGATGGAGTCGTTTCTCAAGCTGCTAAGACATTGATTGAGTTCGTAAGAGAGCGTCTTTCACTTAGGCAGTGTGGCAGTACCTGCACCTCAGTGGAGAGCTGGTGAGCACCACCTTACTTAAGATAAGGGAAGGAAAATAACTGCAGAGGGCTAGAAGAAAAAACAAAAGCTATAGCAATAAGGTGAAGGCGGACATTGCTGTTGTGTTACCCTGGGCCCATGGTGAGAAGCATTGAGGTCTTAATTGGGTCAGGCTTTTGTGTGCTGCTTTGATTCATCTTCATGCAAACCATGGCACTAGGTACTGTTGCCATGTCTTCAGAGGGGAAAGTGAGGGAGGATAGAAGTTCATGAGCTTGCCTAAGGGGACTGAGTTTAAGTTGCCTCCATTCTAACTCTTCACTTTTTAAAGAATTTTTATCAAATTAAATAAAGAGAGTTTGCAAATTTTCAACTCTAGAGACAGGGTGTCACCTAGACTCTGGACCCAGGGAAAGAAAATCAAGATGGTGGCTGAAGGATAGCATTGAATCAGGGATTTTAGGAAAAGCGAGAGTTCATCGTGGTAACAGCAGGGAAAAGCTGGAAGCTGTGGACAAGGCCTTAAGATGGAGGCGTGGAAGGGGAGGGAGGCGATTCTGAACATTGGGTGGAGCCTTTGGGGTTGATCAGAAAAAAAACAACAACAAAGGATAAAGGCAGCCATGCTCTACTGAAGGGTAGAGGGGCTGAAGTGGTTCCCTTTGAGGCTGATTGCTAATTCTTCCTTAAGTGACAGTGATTTATCTCTGTTTATAATGTACACCCTTAAAATTTTGGTTTGTCTTCTAACAATCTCATCAGGGGTTTATTTCTGAGAAAAAAAAACAAAAAGTAAGAAGAATTTTATTCTGTTTTATTTTACAATTTCAGCATGAAATATGCATAGATGCTCTAGATAATTAAGTCAGAATCAAGAGAGAGGGAATGCATAGTGAGTTGCAGTTACACCTCTTCATGAATGAAGGGGCGGTTTTTTTTTATTATTATTATTAACGGTATGAGAGGAAATCATACTCCTTTGAAAGGTATCTTCCATTATAGAGCTTAAGGAAAATCCTTGTGTCTATTCACAGTTAAGTGAACATCTACTCAATATTGTGTGTGTGTTTTGTCAACAAACCAAATCTCTTCTTTAGAAGGTGGGGAGTGAGGCTCACTCTGGTAACCCCCAGAATTTGGAAGGTAGAATCTTTGAAGGTTGGAGGACAACCTAGGCTACATAGTGAGTTCCTGGCTAGCCAGAGATGTGTGATAAAAACCATGTCTTTAAATCAATCAATCAATCAATCAATCAATCAATCAGTCAGTCAGTCAGTCAGTCAGTCAATCAGGGACTAGAGAGGTGACTCAATCCTCAGCACACTTGCAGAGTTGCTCTTGCAGAGGACCTGGGATGGGTTCCCAACATTCACAGGGTGCCTCGCATGGTGGAGAAACATCTGTCACTCCAGTTCTAGGGGCTCCAACACCTTCTTCTGACCTTCGTAGGCACCAGGCACACACATGGCTCACGTGCATAAATGGGGGCAACACACTCATACACATTTCTACTTAAAACTTCAAACAAAAAAAATAACACATAAAAGTCTCCTCTTTATATCATTGTGCTAGGAATTGTGAATATTCATTTTAAATGCTCTTTAGACCTGTAATCTGTTTGTGGTTTTTTTCTTTTAAAAATCTACAAAAGATTCATGAAAATATTTCTGAAATACTATTTGCATACATGGTAATGGCTGGGCTGGACGACCAGTTCTTGGCAGTCTTTGGCTGCTCGTTGCAATTACATAATAAAAATAGTAACAAAACAATTAGCGGCCTGTAGGGCTATGATATAAAGAGTGTTACATTATAAACACGTCGTAAAAATGTTGCCATGGAGCTGCGTGGTTTTTCTTTTTGAGTTTGTTGTCTCCATATTTCAGAATTTGAATGATGCAGAGCATAGCCAGGGATGGAGATACATTCAGAATTACCTTTGAGCTCTGTGGAAAGGAAATCGGATACAGATGAGCTTCCTCAATAACGGCTCGCATTAAACAGTGCGATGTTGCTGTAATGCCCCTGCCTTCTGCTTTTGTTTAATTATGGAGGCAGATGAAGTCTTTTTCTTTGCCTGGAAAACCAGGTTTTGATAAATTAGTCATTCGGTGACTTTTACTCTGCATGGTCCTGCAACAAATATTGTGGTTAGTAATTAAAGTGGATTAACCCTGCACACGAAGCAGGGAGAATCTGATACAAATCAATATGGCTTCTTGAAGGATGGCAAAGAAGAGCTGATGATTTATTGCCCTCAGAGGGATTTCTAAAGATTCCCTTGATGAAGAGATGTGTTGGACTCATCTCTGAGATGATAGTGATGGTTGGTGGGTTTTGTCCATGAATTATAGGATTCCAGTGTATTGTCATCTATATTCTCTGCCCCATGCATTCGTGTGTGTGTGTGTGTGTGTGTGTGTGTGTGTGTGTAACACCACCATTAGGGAACTATGGGAACTTGGCTTCTACCATGATGAATGAGGTTCAGAGTCGTTTTTTGGAAACAATGAAAGGCATGCTGGTTTGATGATCCTTTAGAGATTAAGGGCTCCCTGCTCGAGAATAGATGGGAAGCAGGTAAACGTAGTTGTGCTGGCGTCTGAACAGTCTATCAGATGTCTTTAGTCCATGACCTGTGGGCCACCTAGGATAGCTACCATCATGACCCCACACAAAATTGCAACTTAAAATCTAAGATTTTATATTAAGATCTTTCTTTTCTGTATCTAGTGTGAACTTTATTGGTGACAGCACCACGTCACTGTGTCAAAGACTAGATCTGCCTGATGGATGGAAGATGACAGTGGCGTGCATAAAGGTGGTGGAATGGAGGAAGTAAGGAACATGTCCAAAGAGTTGTTGATGGGTGTGCTTGATATGGAAGAAAGGGTTTGGCGTCGCTTTGACAGGTAGGGCTGGACAACTGTGAGGATGGAGTTTTGATGATCAGATCAAATGATGAGGAGAAGTAGGGGCAGGAACGGGGTAGAGTGCTCTTGACCACATACTCCTCAACTTGGCTCTGAAGTCTTCTGAGTCTGAGGTTTCTTTACAAACACCCTGTAACCTAAGGTACACACACACACACACACACACACACACACACACACACACGCAAGCACTCACACATGCACAAACACATATTATTAGACAGGGTCTCACTACATAGCCTGGTTAACCCGGAGCTCATTATGTAGACTAGCCTGGCCTTGAGATCCACTTGCCTCTGTTTCCTGAGGGCTAGGATTAAAAGTGTGTGCCACCACACTACCTCAGATCCTCTTAATTGCCCTGCTGAGCTTCCCATCAGACCCTTGTGTCTTTGGAATGTGGTCATGGAATGATGCCAAGGCCAGGGCCTTGTTGGGAAAATTGCTAAGAATCCTCAATTGGCTGGGATCCAGGGAGAGGGTAGAAGGGTCTGAGCTATGCCTCTTAGTTCCCTGCAAATGGACCGTTGGTAGAGGCAGTTAATCTTAATATCGATGACTGGCATTGACATGAAGGGAATGTTAATTAGAAGTCTTTAGTCAGAGTGCAAACTGTGAGCCACCACAGCACATCAGTAAGATCTTAAAATCGCCTGCATGAATGTGTACTGAATTAGGTTGTTTCTCTGTAACTGGTAGGTGCAGCTTAGCAGTGAGCCTTTGAGCTCTGCTATTTTCTTTGTGAGAGGGTGATTTGTTTCCCTGTTGTGTGAATTGTGCTTACGTCAAGGAATTTATCAGAGTCATCTAAGTTGCTTAATTTATTGGTACAAATTTGTTTACAATAGTCCCTTGTTGTGCTTTTGATATTTTTATACTCTGCAGTGATGTCATTTGCCATTCCTGAGTCTCTGGTCATCTATATCCTGCTTCTCTTTTGGCTCTTTCTACTCCTCCCCCATTCTGCTTCAGTATTTTCTGGACACTTTTGGTTTATGCTGCTATTTTATCTACAAATGCATTATAATGTTTAATTTTTTTATTATTTGGAATTGGTTTATTTAGTTTAAAAACATTTGGGAATAGTCCACTGATAATTTTGATGTTTATTTAGGATTGAATTCTGTTGTGGTCAGAACACCTACTTTGGATAGATTGTTTTTAAGTATATTGAGACTTGTTTTATGACCTAGAATTTGGTCTGACTTAGTAAATGTTGTTTGGTGGAATATTCTAGAAATGTCAATGAGGCCATTTGGGTTCATAGTGTTCACATGCGTTCTATATCATTGTTAACTTTGTGTTTTTGTGTTTTGTCTATTATTAAAGAGAAATATTTAAATCTCTGACTCTACTTGTGATCCATCTCCCTCGCTCTTAGTAATCCTATCTGTTTTGATTTGTGTAGTTTGAAGGGCTTTTAAAAATATGATGAATGGTGAAATACATTAATGTTCATGATACAGTATCTTGTCAGTGAACTAACTGACCCCTTGTTATGAAAGAGCTTTCTCCATCCATGCTGTTACATGCTGTTATTCTGAGATTTCTTCCTCTGATGTTAGTATAACTGGCCCAGGTTTTTTCCAGTTTATCCAGCACATCTGTAGGCAGCTCAAGGCTGACTCAGTGTCTGTGTCAGTCTCACACTGTCTGTGTTTCATTGCGGGTTCTGCAGCCACTCACACGGAATGTGGTTGTTGACATGGTTAGTAAGTACTAACTCTTCAAATTTCTGT
The DNA here is from genome assembly GCF_947179515.1 of Apodemus sylvaticus. Lineage (NCBI taxonomy): Eukaryota > Metazoa > Chordata > Mammalia > Rodentia > Muridae > Apodemus > Apodemus sylvaticus. Next base: position 43,444,828 of record NC_067482.1, on the reverse strand, counting down.
GTGTTCTGTTTTCTGCCACTTCCCCTCCCCTTTCCTCTCCCCCTCCCCTTCTTCTCCCTCCCCTTCTCTCCCCCCTTCTCTCCTCCCCCTCCCCCTCTCTTCTTCCCTCCCCCTTCCCTCCTCCCCCCTCCCCTTCCCTCCTCATCCCCTTCCCTCCTCATCCTTTCCCTTCTTTCCTTTCCCTTCCATCTTCTCCTTCCCTTCTTCCTCCCATTTCTCCCATTTCCCTTCCTTTCTCCCCTTCCCTTTCTCCTCCTCTTCCCTCCTTCCCTTCTCCTTCCATCTTCTTCCTCCCTTTCTCTCCTCCCCCTTTTCTTTTTCCTCCCTCTTCCCTTCTTCCTTCCTTCCTAACTTCCTCCTGCTTCCCTTGCCTCCCCTCTCCCCTCCTTTTCCCTCCTCCTCCCTCCTCCTCCCCTTCCCTCCTCCCCCTGCCCTTCATTTCTCTTTTCCACCTCCTCTTTTTGCTCTTTTCATTGTTGGAGTATTTTTATGGCTCCCCTTTCTTTCTTCCTTGTGACTCATTAGACATGACTTCTATTTTTGTGTATTAAGGTTTCTTTAGGGCATGTGTACAGACATGTCTACCTGGTATATTTCAGGTCAGGCATTTGTATTTAGAGAATGGACAAATAAAACTCTGAGTACTTTGTTCCCCAGCCAATGGTTGCCAGCAGCCAGAGGCACCATCAATGCCCCTCAGTCCCGTTCTGTCATTTATGCAGGTTGGCTCTAGTCTCCAGTCATAGTATTAATCTCCTGACATTAGACAGAATCTCCTTCCCTGACCACCGAGGCTTTAATATGCAGGGTCTTTGCCCTTGGACGATTCCTTCTATGTGTTGTTGTTATTTGTTTTTTTTATGTTGAGAGATTGTGCATCCTCCATGGCAGAGACACACCATGACCTTGACTCACTGAGGTTGAAGCTGGAAAGTAGCAAACAGAGTCTTATCAGGAAGAACGACACTTCAGGGTCTAAGTTTATTTCACCTAATCCATGCAAAGCCACAGACCAGAAGGGAATTCAAGGTTAATATTCTCTCATTCAAGGAGATAAGAATGGATCAACTCGCATTCTCCTGCATGCTGACCTCCAGTTGAGCCAGCACCATTTTTTGAAAAGGCTATCTTTTTTCCACTGGATGTTTTCAGCTCCTTTGTCGAAGATCAAGTGACCATAGATGTGTGGATTCATTTCTGGGTCTTCAATTCTATTCCATTGGTCCACTTGCCTGTCCCTGTGCCAATACCATGCAGTTTTTAACACTATTGTTCTGTAGTATTGCTTGAGGTCTGGGATACTAATACCCCTAGAAGTTCTTTTACTGTTGAGAATAGTTTTAGCTATCCTGGGTTTTTTGTTATTCCAGATAAATTTGAGAATTGCTTTCTCTAATTCGGTGAAGAACTGAGTTGGGATTTTGATGAGGATTGCATTGAATCTGTATATTGCTTTTGGCAAGATGGCCATTTTAACTATATTAATCCTGCCAATACACAAGCATGGCAGATTTTTCTATTTTCTGAGGTCTTTTTTGATTTCCTTCTTCAGAGACCTGAAGTTCTTGTCATAAAGATCTTTCACTTGTTTGGTTAGAGTCACAGCAAGATACTTTATATTGTTTGTGGCTATTGTGAAGGGTGTCATTTCCCTAACTTCTTTCTCAGCCTGCTTATCCTTTGAGTATAGGAAGGCAAGTGATTTGCTTGAGTTGATTTTATAACATGCCACTTTGCTGAAGTTGTTTATCAGCTGTAGGAGTTCTCTGGTGGAGTTTTTTGGGTCACTTAAGTAGACTATCATGTCATCTGCAAATAGTGATAATTTTCCTTCTTCCTTACCAATTTGTATACCTTTGACCTCCTTATGTTGTCTAATTGCTCTAGCTAAGACTTCAAGTACTATATTGAAAAGATATGGAGAGAGAGGGCAGCCTTGTCTAGTCCCTGATTTTAGTGGGATTGCTTCAAGTTTCTCTCCATTTAGTTTGATGTTGTCTACCGGTTTGCTGTATATTGCTTTAATTATGTTTAGGTATGGGCCTTGAATTCCTGTTCTTTCCAAGACTTTTAGCATGAAAGGATGCTGAATTTTGTCAAATGCCTTAGTGGATCAAGGACCTCCACATAAAACCAGACACACTGAAACTAATAGAAAAGAAACTGGGGAAAACCCTTGAGGACATAGGCACAGGGGAAAAGTTCCTGAACAGAACAGCAATAGCTTATGCTCTAAGATCAAGAATTGACAAATGGGATCTCTTAAAATTACAAAGTTTCTGTAAGGCAAAGGACACCGTCAAAAGGACAAAATGGCAACCAACAAATTGGGAAAAGATCTTCATCAACCCTACATCCAAAAGAGGGCTAATATCCAATATATACAAAGAACTCAAAAAGTTAGACCCCAGGGAACCAAATAACCCTATTAAAAATGGGGTACAGACCTAAACAAAGAATTTTCACCTAAAGAAATTCGGATGGCCGAGAAGCACCTTAAGGAATGCTTAACATCATTAGCCATTAGGGAAATGCAAATCAAAACAACCCTGAGATTTCACCTCACACCAGTCAGAATGGCTAAGGTTAAAAACTCAGGTGACAGCAGGTGTTGGCGAGGATATAGAAAAAGAGGAACACTCCTTCACTGCTGGTGGGATTGTAAGATGGTACAACCACTATGGAAATCAGTCTGGCGATTCCTAAGAAAACTGGGCCCTGCTATACCTCTCCTGGGAATATACCCAGAGGATTCTCCAGCGTGCAGTAAGGACACATGCTCCACTATGGTCATAGCAGCCTTATTTATAATAGCCAGAAGCTGGAAAGAACCCAGATATCCCTCAATGGAGGAATGGATACAGAAAATGTGGTACATATACACAATGGAGTACTATTCAGCTATTAAAAACAATAAATTCATGAATTTTTTAGGCAAATGGATGGAACTGGAAAATATCATCCTAAGCGAGGTAACGCAATCACAAAAGAATACACATGGAATGCAATCATTGATAAGTGGATATTAATTAGCCCTGGAGCTCTGAACACTGAAGATAAAATTAGCATATCAAATGATTCCCATGAAGAAGGAAGAAGAGGGCCCTAATCCTGGAAAGGCTTGATCCAGCATAGTAGGGAATTATCAGGACAGAGAAAAGAGAGGGGGGAAAGACAGGAGAATGGATGGAGAGAAGAGGACTTATGGAACATATGGGGGGGGGGACTGGGAAAGGGGAAGGCTTCTAGAATGTAAACAAAGAATATAGAAAATAAATTTAAAAAAAATTAAAAAAATATCTCTCGTTCTTGGAGTGTCATGAGTTTTTCAGGACTTTTTTTTTTTTTTTTTTTTTTTTAAATACTAAACTTCCTGGTCATAAAAGGAAAAAAAAAAAAAACCTCATGTTCTCTTTTCCTTTTTTTCTTTTACAGCAAGTCACTGGCCGAAGTTTTGGTGACAAAGACTTCCGGACAGGACTAGAAAATGGAATCCTTCTTTGCGAGTAAGTAATACTTACATTGCTTGGTTTTATTGTATGGCTGTACTTCATATATTAGTCTGTTTGTCATAAATTTTCCACTGTAGTATGATTTTTTTCTTTTTCTTTTATTTATTTACTTTTTTTTTTTGAGACAGGGTCTCTGCATGGCTGGCCTAACACTCACGCTATAGACAGGGATGCCCTTGTCCTCACAGAGATCTGCTTGCCTCTGCCTCCTAAATCTGGCCTCCAGTATTTTACTTTTGATTGACTCACAGTTTGAATCTTACGAGAAACCACAGGGATAGGCGGGGAATGTATGTGAAAAGTGACTGTTTATATGCAAGGGGAAGAGTGGGGATCATAGTCATTGCAAATTAGAGAAAGAAATGGAACCCACTGGTGTTCTGCGCCCAGTAATTTGACCACTTGGGAACTTGTGTCCCAGGAATTATAAGGTTGTGGGTCTTACTGTGCTTGCTACAAGTAATGGGCTTTCTATCCTTGGAAATCTCAACCCAAAGCATCTTGCCACGAGTGAACACAGTGTTTCTGTAAATTCAGGGCATCTAAAAAGCAGGATGTGTTCGTCACTGGTTCTGCTTTGTGCGGGTGTTGGGTACATTTAACTTGGGCTGCTGACTGAGTCTAGAATTGATAGTGATGGCAGTGTCTGTTGTGTTTTAGAGCAAGGCTCTGTCATCATGTGTCGTAAGTATTTAATCTCAATCCGGGGTTTCTATCCTGCCTTTAATCATCCCAGATAAAAGACACACAACTTTCATGTTTATAATAAGTCTCAAAGCACTAGAGCTGGGCAGATATCCACACTCTAAGCTATTTTGCCTACTTCCCTCCAAATAACCCCAAGTTATATCTTTCCGTGGTCCATTGGGTTGCTCTCAACTCCAATTGGCCAGCCCTCATGGCCATGTTTTCCTGACTCCCCTATCCCATGGCGTCTCCTCCTCTCCCCTTCTTTTTCTTCTTTCTCCTCCTCCTCCTCCTCCTCCTCCTCCTCCTCCTCCTCCTCCTCCTCCTCCTCCTCCTCCTCCTCCTCTTCCTCTTCCTCTTCCTTCTTCTGCTCCTGCCTAAGACCCCAAGCCTGGGAACCAAAAGTCTGCCTATCTCTTTTCTGCCCCGCTATCAGCTATAGGCATCTTTATTCATCAATCAGGGACAACTTGGGGGGTGGTGGTAAGGCTACACAGCATCCCTTGGGTCCCTGGGGGCAACCAGTACCAGTATTTAGCATTACAATACATAGCACCAGAGCAAACTTCAACAACAGAGCAGTTCTATGACAGTAGAATTAGAGCTTTCTAGAAAATGGCTTTAGACACTAAATAATCCAGAACATTAATATTTATAAATGTATATGGACATAAACTTTAAACCAAGACTTCAAAAATTGAACCTGTGTATTTAATGGCCTGCGTAATGTTGACGCTGATTTCTATTTTAATGAAAGATGATGGACATAGACCAAAACAGGCTCCTCCTAAACGAGGCTCTGAGGGACATGTGCAAGACAGTTCTATACCTCAATGGAGCTATAAAAGAGAAACTTCTCTCATGTTCTTTCCTGCTGAATCTCAGTATTCCAGAGTCTGCACTGTTCTGATCTCCCCTTCACCCTAGCATGCTTTGGCCTCTTTTTGAAGCATCAGGTAAATGAAATCACATAGGGTGGACTCTTATTTTGGCACCTTTCAGAATATCATTTGATGAGGTTGAAAATTACGGAGATTTTAGAGCCTAAAAATGGAGAGTTCAAGTCCCCACCCTTCTTCCTTGAATCGCTTACTCTCTCACAGTCAACTTTCTCTGAATGTCGAGGCACATTGCCGCTCTACTGCCACGTACACACTCACTGTGAGCAAGGCTTTCTGAAGGACTGTAGTGCATCACAGACAAAAGTCACTTAATGTGTAGACTTCTTTTCTACATAGCTCATGTTAGCGTGTTCTTCTGCCTCCTCACTGCCTGTTTGTTTAAAGAAAACTTGGGGACCCCAGATTGCTGTTTCTATTTCCTCCTTCCCTTTGGGGGGGGCTCTTCTTGGGTGTTCCTTCCCTCAGCACCTCTCCTCTGTGTTTTATAGCTGAACCAGAGCGCCTCTGTAGGTAAGCTGTAATTAGTTGGTATAGTGCCTCCCCGAGCTGAGCTGAACAGACAGGCTCTAAGGTGCCCTTCTGGGATAGCACTGGCATTGAATCTGGGCTCACATCCTTTTCTTGGATCAACAGCCTGCTGAGAGCAGTCAGGGTGCAGCATACTTTCTGTTGAAACAGTGTCAGTGTTGATTATTATTATTATTATTAATATTGTCAACTTAATACATGGTAGAGTCATATGAACAGAGAGAGCCTCAACTGAGAAAAATGCCCCATCAGATGACCTGTCGGCAAGCCTGCGGGGGCATTTCCTTTTTTCTTTTTTTATTAGATATATTCTTTATTTACATTTCAAATGTTGTCCCCTTTCCTGGTCCCCCACCCTACCCCGCAAAAATCCCATAAGCCATCTCCCCTCCTGTTGTTCCCTAATCAACCCTCTCCTGCTTCCCAGTCCTGGTATTCCCCTACAATGCTGCATAGAGCCTACCCAGGACCAGGGCCCTCTCTTCTCTTTGATGTCCAACAAGGTCATCCTCTGCTGCCTATGCATCTGGAGCCATGGGTAGCTCTGTGTGTACTCTTTGGTTGATGGTTTTGTCCCTGGGAGCTCTGGGAGTGCTAGGTGACTCATAGTGTTGTTCCTCTGGTGGCGCTGCAAACCCATACAGCTCCTTGGGTCCTTTTCTCTAGCTCCCTCATTGGGGACCCTGTGCTCAGTTCAATGGCTGGCTGAAAGTGTCCCCCTCTGTATTTGTCATGCACTTGCAGAGCCTCCTAGGTGACAGCTACATCCAGCTCCAGTCAGCAAACACTTGTAGGCATCGATAATAGTGTCTGGGTTTTGTAACTGTATATGGGATAGATTCCTAGGTGGTCTTTCCCTTAGACTCTGCTCCACCCTTTGTCTCTGTATCTCCTTCTGTGGGTATCTTGTTCGCCTTTCTAAGAAGGACCAGAGTATCCATACTTAGTTCTTCCTCCTTCTTGGGCATCATTTGATAAGTGAAATGTGTCTTGGGTATTCCAAGTTTCTGGGCTAATATCCACTTTAAATGAGTGCATACCACATGTGTTCTTTTGTAATTGGGTTACCTCACTCAGGATGATATTTTCCAGTTCCATCCATTTGTCTAAGAATTTCATAAATTCATTGTTTTTTAATAGCTGCATAGTATTCCATTGTGTAAATATACCAGATTTTCTGTATCCATTCCCCTGTTGAGGGACATCTGGGTTCTTTCCAGCTTCTGACTATTATAAATAGGGATGCTATGAACATAGTGGAGCATATGTCCTTATTACATGTTGGAGAATCCTTTGGGTATATGTCCAGGAGTGGTATAACAGGGTCCTATGGTAGTATCATGTCCAGTTTTCTGAGGAACCGCCAGACTGATTTCCAGAGTGGTTGTACCAGCTTTCAATCCCACCAGCAGTGGAGGAGTGTTCCTCTTTCTCCACATCCTTGCCAGTACCTGCTGTCTCCTGAGTTTTTGATCTTAGCCATTCTGATTGGTGTGAGGTGAAATCTCAGTGTTGTTTTGATTTGAATTTCTCTGATGATTAAGAATGTTGAACATTTCTTTAGGTTCTTCTCAGCCATTCAATATTCCTCAGGTGAAAATTCTTTGTTTAGCTCTGTACCCCATTTTTTAATAGGGTTATTTGGTTCTCTGGAGTTTAACTTCTTGAGTTCTTTGTATATATTGGATATTAGCCCTCTATCAGATGTAGGATTGGTAAAGAGCTTTTCCCAATTTGTTGGTTTCCATTTTGTCCTATTGACAGTATCATTTGCCTTACAGAAACTTCGTAATTTTATGAGGTCCCATTTGTCAATTCTTGATCCTAGAGTGTAGGCTATTGGTATTCTGTTCAGGAAATTTTCCCCTGTGCCCATGTGCTCAAGGCTCTTCCTCAGTTTCTTGTTTATTAGTTTCAGTGTGTCTGGCATTTCTTGGTCTGTGATTGCTGTGGAAAGACCCAGATCACTGAGTGTGGCAACATGCCTAGGCAGGTGTGCTATAAGAAAGCACGCTGAGCCATGCAGTGGTGGCGCACCTTTAATCCCAGCACTTGGGAGGCAGAGGCAGGCAGATTTCTGAGTTCGAGGCCAGCCTGGTCTACAGAGTGAGTTCCAGGACAGCCAGAGCTATACAGAGAAACCCTGTCTCGAAAAACCATAATAATAATAATAATAATAATAATAATAATAATAATAAAAGAAAGCACACTGAATGAGTCATGGGCAGCAAGTCAGTAAGCAGTGTTCTTGTATAGCCTCTGCTTTAGTTCCTGCCTCTGGGTTCCTGCCTTGAGTTCCTGCCCTGACTTCCCTCAGTGATGGTGTATGACCTGAGAATTGTTAGATGAAATAAATACTTTCCTCATCTCCACTGCTTCTGCTCATGGTGTTTATCACAGCAATAAAAATCTAACTAGGTCAGGGTCATTGGCACCCATTTTTGTTCATTCAATATTGAGTCCAGAGAATCCTATAGCCATTCATCTTTCTGCTGCGTTGCCAGGGATGACTCCGTCAGGTTGCTGTACTACCTGCCTGCCTGTGGGTTCAGAGTGGGGTCCTCTGAAGACGAGCTCAGGATTTAGAGACATTTACACGTAGAATTTTCTTCCAAACAAAAGGATGGAGTCTCTGCGTGCATGCAAACGTACCGTCCTTGGGGCTTTTGCACAATGCTGTGATGAGCAGCAGAGTGCTAAGGTGAGGCGTCGAGTCGGGCCATGGCTAGGAAAGGCGTGAGCGGGACCACACAGAGCACCCTGGCCAGCTTCTCTCAATAACTGAAGAGCAGAGACTGCTGGTGGGGAATGCACTGCTTTTGGTGGCCCTAAGCAAGCGCCACCTGGGCCACATTTCTCCATGACGGCCTCAGGGGAAAACCTGAGTCAGGAGCCGGAGAAATAAGACAAGAGGACACTTCCAAGTTTAGGACCTACAGAGCCATAGAAAAGTCAGTGTCCAAACAGGACTCTCACCTAAGAGTATATGAGAGAGACTTTACCCTTGAGTCAAATATGAGTGGCCGTGGCCCAGGAATGTGAGTTTAGGATAAGCCAAAGTCCATGGCCCAATGTGGTAACAGTTTGATGAAGTTTTTATAGAAAGATAACAAAGAAAAGTCAAGGAATCTCTCACATCTATCAGGGTTTTCTGTTGCTGTGATAAAACACCCTGACCAAGGTGGTTCACCTGACCAAGAAATAGTTTATTTGGGGTTCTGGTTGCAGGGGGTTGAGCAAATAAATCCTGATGTGGAAGCAGCAGATCCAGCAGCAGCTGGAAGAGGGAGCTGAGAGCTCTCATCTTGAACACCAAGCACAAAACAGAGACACCTGGAAAAGGCTGGAGTCCTTAAACCGTCAAAGCCCAACCTGAGTGACATAATTCTATCAGAGCTGCACTCCTGAAACCTCCTCCATGCAGTGTCACCAACTGGGGACCAAGTGCTCAAATGCATGAGCCTACGAGGGGCCATTCTCCTCCAGTCCATAAGCGGGTGAGGACAAACTGGGGGAGGGGGGACTCTGCTATAGGCCCCAGATGCCCTGAAGGCATTCTTAGTTCTTGGTAGGTTGGAAACCAGGGATCTGTCCCTACATCCCAGAGGATAGATCCACATGCTTTAGTTCATAGAAACCACACTCACTGCCCTGATGCTGACAGCGGGGAAGTCTGGGGACAGTAGAGAGAGCTTTTTCACCTCTCACCCTGTGCTTCGGCTGGCTAGAACTTGGGTCCTGAAGCCTGTCTACCCATAAGCCTGATGTAGGGGGAGCAGGTTGCCATGGCTACCTTTGAAGAGTGAACAAAGATGCTGATCGTGTGCCACCACCTAGACCTGGAGAGGTTTTCGGATGATGGTGAAGGTCTCACTCAGTGCTACCATTTCTGTGGTGCCCCTTAAAAATACAAAAGCTCTACAGTTTCAGCCTTTGAAATTCTAAGCAGGTCATTTTTCTTTAGAGTGGGCATTTCGTACTATATTTTCTTTGTTATGTTTTGAATATCGGATGCCCCCACACCCCAGAGGCCCGTGAGTTTGAATGCTTCGTCTTCCCCTGGCGCTGCTGTTTCAGGAGACTGTAGAATCCTTGCAGCCTAGCTGGAGGAGGTGGGTTACAGTGCAGGAGGTAGCCCTGATGTTTAGCCTGGCTCCACCTCCCATCCCATCTATGCTTCTGCACCTACAGGAATGAGGGAGTAGCCTCACACTCCGACCATCACGAACGAACGAAAGCTAGCCTCCAACTCTCCCTGGCATGCTGGACAGTACCTTCAAACTTTGGAGTCAAAATAATCCCCTTTCCCTTAAGTTACTTCTTGTCAGTTCACAACAATAAGGAAAGAAAAGAAAAGAATGTAGATTTAAATATAGTGTATAAAACTACTTGGGACCTTTAAACATTTTGTTATTTAAGCTTGGTTAGGGTCTTCCACTTATGTTAAGACCTTAGGTAGAAAATGCATACACTTCTCAAGTTAGATCAGTTCTCGGTATTAGGTGAAACTATATAGAGACTTCTGTGATCTTTGTTTGCCAAAAAATGCCCTGGGTTGTTCATGAGTCAAATAATAAATAAATAAATAAATAAATAAATAAATAAATAAATGAATGAATGAATGAATGAATGAATAGATTCTGGTTCTCTATTAGGCACCTGGTTGGTCATGAGTCAAATAATAAATAAATAAAATAAATAAATAAATAAATAAATAAATAAATAAATGAGTGAATGAATGAATAAATAATTTCTGGTTCTCTATTAGGCACCTGGTGGCAAACTAACATGTGGATTCAAAAGTACTATTACTAAACCCATTTTACAGAAGAAATAGCTGAGGCATGGAAGAGGAGCAAATAACTTGGCAAGCTCACTTGCACCGATAGACTTCAGTTGAGGAAGTTTGATTTATCTGCTCTGCTCCTGAAAACTTGGTTGAACTAGGGTTTTAGGGGAGAGAAATGTAAGAGGTGGAAGGGTGGGTCTGGGGTCAAAGGTTGGGAGAAGCGGAGCTGGAGTGTAGGCATAAGGGCAGTATGGACGTTGGACTGTGCATCTCAGCTGGGCGAAGGAGGGGCACGCCGGATGGCTCGATGGCCTTAGGACGGTAGAAGCAGCGGGAGTGTGACGGAGCTGTTGGGAGGAAGAGTCAGGACTGTAGGACATGGGGGTGCAAGGCCGAAAGAGCAAGAGCCTGGATGACGAAAGAGTTCAGTGGATGACGTCAGGGCTTTAGTGTCTCTGAGCAACCAGATGGAGACAATGAGAACGGTAGACCAGCAAAGATGAGAGACAGGAGAGAGAAAAGATGGACACCTGCCCGAAGCGTGCAGAACAAGAAGTGAGCAGTCTGAAAATCCCCTCAGCTTTGCACTGGAACCCTGCAGAGTGACCCTTGTGGAGCTAGGCATATATAGTTTACAGGCAGGAAGAGCAAGACGAGAGCACCTGCATTCCTTCTAATGCCAACTGACGTGATTTTCGTCTCAGCAGCTCACCGTCCTCTGTTGTTTTGGCTAAGAGTGTAAATGGCCAAGGGATGTGAACTCTTTGTGGGGAGTTTCATAAAAGGTCTGGGATCAAAGTGTGATCAAAGTGTGAGTATCTGATAGTGATCCACGTCATACTCTTGGAGATATGAGCCAGATACTATACTGTTTCTTGGGCATGTAAGGCTGATTCAGTCCATGAAGAAGCTGCCCTGGGATGGCGTGAGGACTATGGCTGTCCAGATTGCCTGCAGGGAGATGTTTTTGGCCCCAGCTTCTGCCATGACTTCAACATTTAAACAGACCTCTGTGGCATTTCACACACATAGGAGATTGGCAAATTATGGCCATCTACATATTTTTGTACTGACCACTTTGATCAGATAGTTTTTATGTATTTCAGTGTATTTTCAGAGAAACCTGATGAGCCCCAAAAGAACTATGGGATTGCTGTGGCTGTGAACTGCTTATTCTCATCAAGTGACCTCATTAAGTGGTTGAGTTAATGCGGGAGACTATTTTGGTAAATCAAATAATATCCCCCCCCCTTTAAAACCTGAGTCACTCAGGAATTTCTTTCAAATCTCTCCTTTAACTTCTCATCTTGAAGGATTTCAAATGTATGAGAAAGCTGTAATAATATGAACATACCTATCTATGGTGCACCAAGGCATATTGGTTTTTCTCATTTTGCCACACTTACATCATTCCTTCATGTCGACATGCCGACAGTAACCATTTGAAAGGGTGATATGGACATCATGAAATTCAGCCGCTAAATTGTCAAGTGTGCATCATGGAAGGAAGGACAAGGTCATTGTCCTGTAAGATGTCTAGCCGTGCCCTACGCTGTGTGAGAGAACTCAGTAAACACTCAGTGCAGTCCGCTGCTCGCCCCGAGTTCTACTGCTCGATGTTCCTGTTACTGTCTGTGGAACTAGGCCAAGAGCCAATTATGATGATGACATGGTCGACGCCCCTCTGTGTCACTGTGCACTGGCTGCTCTCTCCTGGGGACTGCCAGCTAGCAGCAGGGTGAAGGAATTTGCATTTTTACTTTCTAGCTTCTCTTATCCAGTTTGTGAGCAAAAGCTGGGCAAGACGTATTGAGTCCCTTACAAACTTGATCATCTGTGAGTAATGAACTTTGGCTGGCAGAGCTTGGGAACTAGAATATTGCTTATTTTGCAAACAATAACCTCGACTACTGTACTGATGTCATTTCCTCCTGCGGCTCCAGTTTGCAGTGTCGCTTTCCTCTGGCGGCCTGTTTAGGACTCTCCAGGCAGAAACAGTGCGTTTCTCTGTGGCTTCTAAGGACTGGTTTTAACCTGACTCTAATAGTATCACAGAACTCCTTCCCTGCTGTGTAACTACATCTGTTGGTTACACTGGACCCTAGCTTCTTGAAAACGCTTTGATATAGAGCCTCGTATTTCCCTCACTGGGTACTGGCTTGGCATGCAACATTTTCTCTAAGCACTTGTTAAAACTGAGACCCAGTAGTAAAATCCTAGGGCATCAACAACCCTTGTCACTTCCCTCCCTCTTGCCTCACACACACAAATTTTATACAAAAAACATATTCCTGAATATCAGTACAGTGTAGGACGGAAGCATCCCTCTCTTAGAGTATCAGGTTCTTTGTCGGGACCTTCGTCTTTCTAGGAGGCAAAGAGCTACATGGGTGAGTTTTACTTTGCTAACACATTCCCATGGAATGCCAAGTTTGAATATGTGAGTCTACAAATAAGTGACCGATAAAGAATGTCTCAGTGGATTTTTGCCTCTGTTCTTCTGTTGCCGAAATAATCTTCTGAAGATAAGAAATCTGCTGGCCCACCCTTGTTTATGCTGTCCCTGATAAGTGAGCTGCTTGCTCTAAGAAGGAGGACTTGCCTTGGATTCCTCTCATGATTTCAGCATGCGACATGGTGTGCACAGACGTGACTGGTCCTCTAGGGCAGATGGGAGTTCTTTGTGGAGGATTTCTTATCATTTGGGGGCCTTGTGAGATACTGTCCATGCACAGCACAGCACAGCACTGAGTTTAAGCACTGAGGGCCATAAGCAGGGACTGTGAGACATAATCTTCAAAGACTTTATGATGTGCTTATAGAGTGATCTCCAACCTCCCCTCACACACACATACACACACACACACACACACACACACACACACACACACACACACACACCACAATGTAGTGAGGTTCAAGTGCAAATAAGTGTCTCAATAAATGTAGACATGAACAAAATTTAATCCCCAGGATTTAATAAAAGGGTAGAAAGGGGTATATTGTCGTGGTTTGATAAACAGTTATTAAATAGATGATCTATCAGTTGGATTTTACTTCATAGAGGCTAAGAGAAATGACAATCATTTTTATATCATCTGGTTTTGTTTGTTTTGTTTTCTTCTTTCTTTATATTTTCACAATATTTCTGATCACAAAAACAGCCAATTTTCTAACACCAGCCAGGCCAGGTGTCCCATAGCTTAACTTATTCTTAAATATAGTTTTTCCTTTTTTTTAATTTCATGTGTATGATTTTTTTTTGCCTTCATATGTGTATATGTGCACGTGTGTGCCACTGGAGGTTGTAAGAAGGCATTTGGATGTACTGGAATTGAAGTTACAGATAGTTGTGAGCCGCCATGTGAGTGCCAAGAACGGACTTTCTATTCTCTGCAAGAACGATAAAGACTCTTTATCACTGGGCCATATCTCCAGTCCCTACTTACTCTTGACACTTGCTAGAGTCATTGCAGGGCACAAGAGTTAGGGGCTCAGTGCCTCAAGACCATACCCTAGTGAGTCTCACAGGTTATCCAAAGCAGCTGTCTCACTCAGCTACAAGTTGGAGGCACTCATGGTCTTCTTTCTTAGGCCTTTTTGTTTTGTTTTATTTCTGGTTTTTGGATTTTGGTTTTTGGCTTTTGGTTTTTGGTTTTTCAACACAGGGTTTCTCTGCATAGCCCTGGCTGTCCTGGAACTCACTCTGTAGACCAGGCTGGCCTCAAACTCAGAAATGTGCATGCCTCTGCCTCCCAAGTGCTGGGATTACAGGCATGCGCCACCACTGCCAGGCATGTGGTATCATTCTTAATGACAGCCCACTAAACAGTGAAGTCAGCCAATCAGTGAGGGAGACAATCAGATCCAGTCTCTGAATCATGTGGGATATAAGCCTCAGGTTGCCTTGAGGATGCAACATTTAGACTGGGAGTTTAAGGAAGTCTGGAAACTATTACTGCCAGAGGAGATGAAGTGGAAAAGAAACATGCTCTAGATGACAGAATGCCATACCTCCAATGGGAAGAAGAGTGTGCATTCAAAAAACTGTGGATAGACACGTTGGGCTCAAACATGGGAGGCAAGACATGGCATCAGAGTGGGGGAAGGGAGGCAGAGAGACTAAGATTTGCAGGACCTCATGAATCACAGAAATATTTGGAAGTTTGACTTCCAGAGCAGAAGTGAGACTATTGATGGCATGATCAGGATCGAGTATATTGATAAATACAAAGACTTTTTTTAAAAAGAAAAAAAAAGCCAATGTATCTGTTGCGAATGACAAACCACAAGGCTGAACTCTCGATACAGCTGCTCAGGGTCCTCTGTGGGGAAGGGTTTTGATTTCAGTTTGGTCAAGTCAAGCTTTGAAATATAGATACACCACCCACAGGGGAGAACTGTGGGCCTTAGGCAATGAGGAACTGGAGATTAGGAAGGTGACAGTGGATCTGACCTACTCAAATCAGACTGTAGAGCCTTGGTTAGATGTCGTGGGTAAGCTGCGAGCTTGGTAGGGTCTTAGAGGAAGAACACATGCAGAGAAAGGAGCAGAACATGTCTCAGTTTGGAGGAGTTTCTCTCTTGCTCAAGGGAAAGGAGAGAGATGCAAACAAAAGAGCTATCGGAGAACTGTGACGCCTTGGAAACAAAGGTTGCTAAGGAGACTCTTAGGAAGTTAGAGCAGTCTCCTCTGTTCCCAAGAACCTGCACAAATCAGGCTGAAGTAGCCATGCCCCAGTAGCAGAGGAGATGCTGGAGGCCTCTACCAAGAGACGACATCATCACGTTCCCACCTGGCCAGGATAGGTTTGCCCCGTGTGTTTCATCTTCTCAGCAGGCTACTGTGACAGATCTTATGTAATATGAACAACACATGTAAGGCTTTCCTGAGCCCCTGAAAAGGAAGTGGGGACACTGTGACCTGATGGCTTGTGAATGGACTGACCCTATGGTTACAAACCAAGATGGCACTCCCAGAGGATGGGTAGTAGATGAGACACAGAAACACGTGGCATTGAGCAGGTGAACAGCCCAGACTTCCCAAGCCCTCTGTCCAGTTGGCCACATGGACGATGGTGGAGCTCACTGTATCCAGTGACTTTGCCTGAAGCTTTTTTTTTTTCACCAACCCAGATTCTCAGTCAAATCTCGGCGCACTTGGGCCCCTCTGCTGTTATTCACGCTGGCCTTAGCCGGCTGGTAAGAACTCGATAGGCCTTCTGTGTAGGTTTTCCTCTTGTTTCCCTGCCAAATCACAGTTAGCCCCACTGACTTGGCCTGTCTCCAGCTTTGGGGCACCAAGACTCATTAAGCCTTTGAGTTCAAGTGAGGACAGTTTGAGCCGCTCTCTCCCCTCCCCCTAAGAGCTCTAGTGAAAAACCGCTTTTTGTTTGAAGATTGGCCTCGCTTAGGTGGGGACTAAAGCAAAGGCTGAGTGTCCCAGTGGCCTTCTGTGGGAAAAAAAAAAGCCCACACATGGAAACACTGCCATGCCAGGGCACAGGACTTCTGTGATGAGCAGAACGGACCCCTGGTTCTCCAGAAATCAATAGCCTCTTGGCACAGTTGATCCTTTCAAACTGTTCTTTCAGCATCGATTACAAAGTCTTCTTGGCGAGCTCGTTTGAGCATGCCAGCGTCTTGCATCTGAAACACACTCCCCTCATCCATCTTTGTAACGTTTGTCCCCATTTAGAGCAATGCTCCCCTTGTCCCAACCGCTCTTGTCCTCACTGAGACTTTGAAATAACACAGATCTTGGATCTTGAAGCTTTTCACAACTGTGTTTGAAATTTATTTTAGGATAATTATCATTCAATAACTATTTACAGTATGGGGCAGTTTCTCCCACCTTGTCAATCCTATACCTTGAGAGAAGCGAGCCTTCTGTGGACTTAAAACAGTGTAATCTCTTGATTTCTGAAGATATTTCATATACACGGATGAGGAAGATCATTTGATTCAATTAGAAACGTACAGGGAACTGCGGGTTTAAAGACAGATCACGGTACAGCAGGAGACTGGTCGACTGCTTTGCCTCCTGGGGGAGGCCCATGCTAGATTAGGCTTTGCTAGCATTTAAGATTTAGTAGCTCCCTAATTGAAGTTCCTTAATAATTCACTTTTTTATGATGGCCTCTCACAGGCTGTCAAGTTGGGTGGGCTGACTTCCCATGACCAAGTGTGGAAATGTCCTGTCTCCCCCATTTTTTCTCTCAGTGTTTTCTTTGGTTACCCACAGGAGAGGGCCCTTTCTTAAATAGCCTACCAAGGGTCTGCCTTATGAATGATTTCTTTTTAAAGTGAACTGTAAAAGTAGACGTCCTTCTTTTTATTAGAGCAAACAAAGAGTGAAGGAGATGGGAAAAAATTGAGGCCAGTGGGTGTGGTTAGCACTGGTGCCCACTTTTCCTTAAGTTCTTGTAGATTGTTCCGGAAGGCGACTTTTATGGTGGAAAGAGCTTGTTTATCTCATCCCAGGTGGGAAGGGAAATGTGAATTCATCGGTCTTCATCCTTCCTGCGGGACATGATTGTGCTTCCATTGATTGGATTCGCCGACTATCTGCTAGGTTTCCACACAGTTTGCCAGAGCTGTCCCTGTGCACAGGGCCCAGACTATGAACTGTGGCCTCTGCTATTGGCTCTGTGACTCCCTGTTCTGCACTTGCTATGCTTCATTCCAGCCCCTGGAGTGCTCCCCTTTCTGGCTAAATTTGTCTAAGTCCTAAACACACAACCACATTGGGCACCCTCTCTCCACTAACCACATGATTGCTATATTCTGCATCCAGTGCTTTGTGTGAACATGGCTGTAGCCACCTTCAGTATACATGGAAATGCTCATTTCAAGTGTTCTCTCCCACGTTTTAGTTTAAAAAGGATTTTGGCTGTGCTTAGATTTCCTAATTAGTCTCACACATGACAGTACACGTGATAATTATATATTTTTAAATTATATATTCCTCAAAGTAATGACAGTGATTGTTGGCCAGCCCTCTATTACTATAAAAAAATATCTAAGACAATATACTCTTTAAAAATAATAAAGGTTTCAGCTCACAGTTTCAGGGGTTTCTGTCCATGGTTGGTTTTCTATTGTTTTTGAGCCTATGTCAAGATTCAAAAGCAATCTTTTCAAAAGTTGTGAAATGGACATTACAGGAATTGTGCAAGGTGGAAGGAGCCTGCTTATCCCAAGGGAAATAGTGGATCAGGGGACATGGGAGAGGCTAGAATGCCAGTACTCTTTAGGGCACACCCACAATGCCCACAAGTCTCTCTGTAACCTCTACTTCTTAGGTTTCACCAGCAGCAAATAGTGTCAGGCTGAGGACTAAGCATTTAGTACCAGGCCTTTGGGGGACATTTTAGACCCATCTTTGTTTGCCAGTGGTTCTAGTACAGGACAGGCATATCATATGCTTTTCAAGGGATCATGTACAGAGGGAAGGTTATGCCAAAGTTAGTATATTTATAGATAACATAATATACTAATATAACTAATGGTAAATGAATAGTAAATCTTATCCATCTTATTCCAAAATAAATTTTAGAGCTAAATTTAAGACCTAAACTATGAAACTCTCAGAAAACAGGATTAACTGGGTTAGATGATAAGTGTTTTGTTTGTTTGTTTTTCTGGTTTTTTGTTTTTGTTTTGTTTTATTTTTTTTTACATATAACATCACAATTGCAGTCATAAAAGAAAAAAATGGATGAACTGGACTCTACCAAAATTAGTTTTTGTTGTTATTTTGAGATATGGGCTTGTCATATAGCTTAGTCTGGCCTTGAACACATTTTAACCTACCCAGTAGGAAAATAAATGAAAGGATAAGAGACCTATCTCTAGAATATATAAAGAACCCTTATGACTCAATGACAAAAAGATGAGCAACCAAATCTGAAAATGGACAAAAGATATAAATAGACATTTCTCCTAAATAGCTCTACACATGGGCAATTAGCTCATGAGAAGAGTCTTGCTATCCTTAGCAGTTATCCCCCTGAGGACATGTCCAAGGGACATGAAAGGCAGATCCAAAAAGTCATTCACAAATGTTCCTAACAGCATTATTCAAAATAGCCCAATGGGGAAGACACCCAACGCCCAACAGAGGCGGGTGTTCTATCCACACACTGCTCGATGGTCTGACTTCATGACCCGTGCCACAGTGCGGATGAGCCAAGTGAGGAGCAGTAGCACCAGGACCACATCCTATGAGGCCCTTTAGATGAAATACCCAGAAGAGGAAAATCTATAGAGGCAGAGAGTAGATTAGTGCTTTTCTAGGGCACGGGGTTGTGGGTGGGTAAGAGAAGAAGCAAATGGGCTTGGGGTTTCTTTTTCATGGAAAGAAGATTAAAATTAGTTTTAATGTAGGGACGGCTACATTATCTTAACAGCTGTACAAGAAGTTTAATTTTAGATTTTTAATGGTTTGACTATATATGAATTCTGCTTCATTAATAACGCATGCCCATTTCAATTTATTTTATTTCA
Source organism: Apodemus sylvaticus (assembly GCF_947179515.1). Lineage (NCBI taxonomy): Eukaryota > Metazoa > Chordata > Mammalia > Rodentia > Muridae > Apodemus > Apodemus sylvaticus. Next base: position 43,425,902 of record NC_067482.1, on the reverse strand, counting down.
AGAAGTCTAAAAAATCATCTAGATGTAGTTTTGATGCCATTCTATTCCTTTCTGGGTGTTCTATGTATGGACTTGGTATATGATATGCTAATGTTCCATTAATATTATATAGCTTTATTGATGACATTGTACTGTAGTTTGATTATATTATATTATTCTTATTGTAAGAAGTTCTTGTTCAGATATAGTATAGACTCTTAGACTTGTGTAATCTGGCATATATAGCACAAGTGACAAGGACTCAAGACATTTGATGTCCACTGCTTTCCTACCAGAGCTCCTGGCTTCAGGAACATAGCCTGTCTACTTTTGGGGCACAGCCCATAAGGCAGAAGGACAAGTTCTGTGTAACGGGAGCTGCTCACCCTTATCCCATTGATTTGCTTCAAGACATAACAAAGGGAGAACCTAGGGACGTTGCTTCCCCCTTTGTGGACAGCCAAACTCTGACTGTCCTTTGGGGAAATCGGGATGGACACTGCTCTTCCCACCCCTCTCCCACAAATCAACAGCCACATCATAACACAATAGCTGCTAAGAATGACCTGAGGGTCTAGCAGATGATCCTGTTATAATGTGATTGCCTGGACCCAATTTTAATCTTGGTCCTCAGAGCACGATTTAACTATGGTCACCACTGCAAAGTTAATGAATGGAGAGCCACTGTAGTCTACTGTAGTTTCCAAACTGATGTTTAGGGCTTTCCTGACACTTGACAATTATTTATCAATTCACCAAGCAAAAAAATCACTAAGGCCCTATCAGGGACTAGCCTTTATACACCAGCTAAGATTGCAGAGAAAATGGAGAAATTAGATCTGCTGTGATTTGGGATAAGTATGGAGGCCAAAAGAATACCTATAAATATTGGGATCTGGTAATGGAGGGTGATAGTCTCTACCTAGAGAATGTGTCAATGAAGAGGAAAAATTTAAGCTGTATTGTAAAGCGAAAGTTGGAAATTCTTAGTCTGCAAAGGACTTGGGGGTGCAGCTCTGATGAAGATATGTTAGAACACTTCAGGTCTATGAACGTTCTGAGTCACAGGAAGGGTCTTTGCATGCTGTAGGCCAGAGACTGTTGCGTGTACAGGGTGGGGCAGACTGGAGATGTAAGATCGGGGCTTGAGAGGAGACTGAGGGGATTTCAGTTCAAGCCAAGGCTGGACCTCAAGCATCCAGTGAGCGGCTGGCAGCTAGGGTTGTGTCTGTCCAGGAGAGTGGTGGTTTGGGACGTGGACTCTGTGTGGGTCGAGGTTTTCATTCTTTTTCTTCAGTGCTCTGACAGGAATATGTGTAATGTGATGTTCCCCTCCCACAGCCAGGGACACATGCAGGCTTCCTACACCTGCCCCTTCTGTTCACTCACAGTTCAAGTTCCTGCTCTGTATTTCCCATCTCACACATTCTCAGCTTTGTTAGTCATTTTAAATGTGGGTGATGTCCCCAAAGAGTTAAGTGTTCTCTTGTGGCCCTCCCACCATCCGAGTCTGTGGCAGCTCTGCAGTAGAACCCATGGGTGTGTCAGGGCTTAGTAGGGGGTGTGTATGGAAATAATATGCGGAATGAATAGGAAGTAGGTTCACAAATTCTAACTGGTCACAATACAGCAGCATCTCTCCTTTCCAAAATGGAAAGGTTCTCTGCAGCCCTGATCCCCTCCCCCAGCTTTCCCCTCCCCCAGCTTTCCCCTCCCCCAGCTTTCCCCCCCCCCTCAGAAAACCAAGTAAGGTGAGGCTATGAAACCTTGAAGAGTTAAATCTCTGCTAGCCTTTGGCAGAAAGCAGGACCGGTGCCTTGGATGGAGCCCCAACCTAGCTGTATTTGTCCTCAGAGCCCTTACTGCCTTCCCTTGTGGGCATCCTCCCTTCCTTCCTCCCTTCCCCAGCTTTTCTGTTGCCTTCCGCCCTGTCCAGAGACAACACCCATGGTAGAGAACTCATATGAGCTCATTTGCTCTCTCTCTGTGTTCTTTATCTCTCCAGTCTATTGCTCGCCTAGGCAGGGTGCCTAGCAGGAGAACGGAGCCAATGGCTGACGATCAGACTTCCACCTGAGGGAGGCAGGGTGGAAACAGGCTTGGAGGAAATTATAATGCTGGGTACACTCTGAGGGTGTGTGTATGTGTGTGTGTGTGTGTGTGTGTGTGTGTGTGTATGTATATAATGTCTATATCTATCTATCTATTTCTATCTCTATTTCTATCTATATCCCATGCCAACTATGCTGCTTCATTTCACACTTTTCTTGCATTGTGACTATGACTAGTTGGTGATTTTTGTCCCCATTTTCAGAGAGGGAAATGTCGGCTCCTGGATGTTGATTACTTAAATAACCTTAATTGTGAGTTAGAGTTGGGATTTGATTGCAGGCCTTTTGTTTCTGGTGAGTCCTATTACTCTTGGGATCTTGAGAGCTTTTGGTTCTGAGGACCCCTTATGGGAAGAAGAGTACTGGGGGCCTAGAGATGGTCGCTTACCCACCTTGGGCTGGGCACGGAAGCCTTTTGAGTTGGAGCACAGTGTTTTCACTCTTTGAGATCTTTCTCCACCTTCCTGACAGTGAGCATAGTAAGAACTGAGCTTCTTGCTTTGCGAAAGAAACACTAATTGCAGTCATTAATGCATAATTATCACATAGCACAACACTGATTACAAGTATCATTGCCTGTGCTGGCGGAACTTTAATACTCACTGTGTTTAAGCTACCCTGAGGTCTGTTCTTGCCTTGCCAGTTTTCACAGTTCATTGACCATGTGTGCCATCTCAAATTGGTAGCTTATAAAAGCAGAAGAGACCTTGAGAAGAAGAAGTCTTGGTGGCAAAGGCAGTTTTGGGGGACGAAGGTTTGATTACTAGGTAAAGGCATTTGGGTAGGGTATTAGTTTGGTTCTCTGTTGCTGTGGTAAAACACTGACCAACAGTAACCTCAGGAAAAAGGAGTCTATTTGGCTTATAGGTCATCGTCTATCATTGAGGGAAGCCAAGGCTGGAACTCAAGCAAGAACCCAGAGGAAGGAACAAGAGCAGGTACCATGAAGGGATGCTGCTTCCTTACTAAGCTTGCATATTTATATGACTCACCTGCCCAGGGGAGTGGCACTCGCCTCAGATCTGTGCTCTTTCACATGAATCATTAATCAAGAAAGTAAAGCACCTCCCCCCCACACACACACACACATGCCTGCAGGCCAATCTGATGGAGGCCCTGCAGGCCAATCTGATGGAGGCCGTTCTTAATTGAGGTTTCTTCTTCTCAGATGACTCCAGTTTTTGTCAAGTTTACAGAAAATGCAGCTCAGAGAGAAGGTATCCTATAACACAGGAAAAGCAAGAAGTCATTTAGAAGAAGGGATGATCAGGACTAAAGCTGGAGTTTTAGGAGCATGGGTTTCATGGGCTTATTAGTGTGGGGGCTGGAAATTATTTGTTGGAGTGCAAAAAAAAAATGGAAGTAAGTGGAGTACTATAAATGAGACATCTGTGTCATTACCCCTTCACCCAAGGCCAGCATGGAACAGGGGATGGAAAGATTGTAAGAGCTAGAGGCCAGGGTGGATTGGCGTTCTGGACATGACAGAGTTCTCTACATGATAGGACTGCTGTACTTGTGAACTCAGAGCAGGTATGGTTGCCTGCACTAGACCAAACCAGTCAACATTCTCACATGAAGTGGGAGGGGCTCATGAAACTCCACCCCTTTCTGAGGAGCTGCTGAAAGCTGATGGCTTCTCAAGAAGGAAGAGTCACTTTACTTTAAGGGTGTGGCCCCAGTAGGTTATCATGTCCAGTGGACCGTCCTACACCTGTGAGTATTTGGAAGTACAAATTGGACCAGGTGGATTACTTTTAAAATAAAAAATTTAAGGAAAACATAAAGTTGGGGGGGAGGCAGGAAGGTGGGGGTAGATCTGAGAAGAGTTAGGATGTGGAGCGCTGTTGTGTTAATGTGATCACGACCCATTGTATGGAATGCTCAAAGAATTAGTAAAGTATTTATTAAATAAAGGATGAAGCCTGACTGGATTTAAGAAGCAGAGCTTGTGGGATCCCAACTCTGTCAGTGTGAGCTCTGACCTCAGACTTGTGCCCTCACCTTGAAGAGGGATTTCCTTATCTGGATCATTTTATGTGGGTCCTCTCATCCCCAGATTCCGTAACTTCCAGATAGCGAGAATGCCCTTGTGAAGGATATATGGCAAAAACTTGAAGATGAATCAAATCAGAGCTGCAGAAAGATGCTTTCTACTCCTTTCTGTGATTGTAGATTATATGATATAAAGATCCAAGAGAAGCTTGTGGTGGTTTCATGTATGAGGACAAGATTTTTCTCGGGTGTAATTTGCCATATAGGTCTCATTTTCATCAGGCGAGTTCCTCCTAGAGAGAGTTAACGTGGGGTTGACTGTTATAGGTAATAAGTACTACACCATCATGGCTTAAGGTTATGGAAATGTGATTCCAGTTGTGCAACTTGAGTTCAGTGTTAGAGAAGGGCAGAGGTGAAGTAGTGGATGGAGAGGAGAGAGAGAGTAAAGTTTTGGCCCAGAGCTGGGTGGGCTATATTACTTCTGCCCAAACTCCAATGTCCAAAAGTCCATTCCATTCCTGTAGTTAATAAAAAGGCGGCTGGAGAATGTGGCTTAGTCTAACTGGAAGAAAAAGAAGGCAAGTTTGGAGAGTCAGTGGAGAGACTCTAGCATAGGAGTTCTGTCAGAATAAGAGCTTCAGGGGCCCAGATCCAACTTCTTGGTTTCCAAGCTGATGGAAACCTTTCAAAAGCTCCTGGGTTGTTCTTGGGTGTATTCAAGTCAGGTAGCTTAAGTGTGGCTTACCTATCACCCATTTTGGACAAAACACAGCACCCTAAAAACATTATGTTGGTATTAATGATGGCAGCTTGTATTCTAACAGTATTCTGCTCACCTCCTTGGTCCAGGTTTTCCTTTTCCCCTCTTTTTTAGACTTTTTTTTTTTCAAATCTCAAGAGCTTGTAAATGTTCCTGGTTCTGCCAAGACAACTCTGAAAAGAAAACTTTATGCGACATCTGTAATGGGTTTATGGTCAAGGTTGCATTGATCACGTGCTTAGGTTTGAAACCAGATGCCATGGTGGATTAAATAGAAACACCTTCATTCAGGGTTCACAGTCAAACCTAGAAAACTGTCAAGGAAACCATGTAGAAAAACACTCTTGAGCCAAATGAAAGGGGACACAAAAATGGGCCATTTTGTCATCAGAGTTCCTTGTCGCAGCTGTACAAACCAAGCTAATGAGGCGATGACATAATCTATTGTTGGAACAGAAAAAGTGACTTCCCATGAGATGACGCATGGACTTCCCAACCTGGTGTTGTCTATAGCTGCTCTCTCCCAAGGTCTAGGATAATTACAAAAACTACATCTCTGAAATGAATGAACTGTAAAGTTCAATACTCCTGAAATTGTCAGTCTTTTACATCTCACGTTTCTATTACTGTCTAATAGCAATCTGTCTGGTGGCCTCATTCACCATGTCTAGACACAATCTTTATAGCACTACACAGTTCTGTGCTCTCCCAGAGCTCATGTACAAAAAACAAAACAAAACAACCCAAAAACCAGAAGTTTTTTCTCCAAGGACTGGAGACAGGTTTTTGTTGCTGTTGTTGTTTGTTTGTTTGTTTGTTTTGTGGCAGATGTAAAAAATGACTTGCTATTTATAAATACAAAGCAATGCTTAAGCAACGGGTGTGAGGTCACCACATACTGCACACGAGGAGGCAGAATATTATTAAAGGCAGTCTGTGGTTGAGTCCAAACATTGCTATCATTCCTGATTATTCTTTTAAAGGAGCCCAATGGTTTGTTATTCTTTATGAATTGTATTTCCTGAACTACATGCCACACATGTTTTTAACACACGGTGGCTGTGCATAGGCAGTGTGACAGTGAAGTGTATGTGAGTACAGTTCCTGACTGAGTAACTCTTCAGGCTACCAGTGAACACACTTGGGTCTTCCCTAATTGCCTTTGTGTCCCATACCCCACCTCACAGCCAACACCATGGATGCTCAACAGGTTGAGTGCATAAACAGTGGAAAGGCCCTCTCGACATATGTGTGTCTTATTTAGGGTTCTTATCATTGTGATGAAATACCACGACCAAAAGCCATTTGGGGAGGAAAGGCTTATTTTGCTTTCTCCTATGTATCATAGTTTCTCACCAAAGGCAGTCAGGGCGTGAACTCAAACAGGGCAGGAACATGGAGTCGGGAGCTGGTGCGGAGGCTGTGGGCAGTGCTGCTTACTGCTGCTCCTCCTGCCTTGCTCACTCTGCTTTCTTATAGCATATATATATGCTATATATGCATATACACACACACACACACACACACACACACACATATATATATATATATATATATATATATATATGCTATATTTCATCACAGCAATAAGAACCCTAAATAAGACACACATATGTCGAGAAGGCCTTTCCACTCTTTATGCACTATATATATATATATATATATATATATACCACCATCTCAGAGGTGGCATCACTCACAACTGGCTGGGTTCTCCCATTTCAGTCACTAGTTAAGAATTTGCAAGCTTGCTTACAGCCTGATCTATCATATGGTGGCACTTTTCTCAAATGAGGCTCCTTCCCCTTAGATCTCTTTAGCTTGTGTCACATCTACATAAAACTGTCAGTTTAGAATCTGAGTCTAGGTGAGGAGGCTGAAGTTACGAAGCACGTTTGTTTTTACTTCTGTGCTTTTTTTTTTTCCCCAAAATTGAGGATTGTCCAAAATGGCAGGTTTTCTTACTCATACTTTCTTTTCCAGACACACACTAGAAGGCAGGCAGTGTATATTTGTTGATATGACTTGTGTCTCCGAGGTTTTTATCCAAAGGTGGCTGATGAGAGAAAATAAGTAAGACTCATTTTTAGGCTTTGGCATCTGGTTAATGGGAAATCGAAGTTAAGCAACTCATTTACCACAGAGGGACACACTCAGTTACGGAGCCAAAAAGCAGGCCGCCTGCATTTGTCACAGCCTCATGAGACATATTAGCTGGAAGCTCAGGGTTGTCCTAGGAGGAGGGGAGGGCTTTTCCATCCCCATTTTTATTAAGGGGAAACTATAAGCCTTGTTGAGTGGCTTCCCAGTAACTCATAGTCGAATGTGGGATTTTCCTGTCAAGACCCAGACTGCTGACTGCCAAGGTCACTGCCACCCATGCTCTTCATGGGCTGCTATAACTCATATGTATGATTTAGAATTATTTTTCTCATTTCTATAATACACATCACTTTATATGTATGGTTGTGGAGTTATTTTTTATAGTTATTCACAGATGTTTTAAAAAATATAAAGTGGGTAACCTCAATCTCAAATTTAAAGTGCTTCGTTTTGAATTTTTTAAAAAAAAAAGTCTTGATTCGTCACCTGGATCTGGATCATACATTTTGGTTCTTGAGTGGTGGGTCAATCCTCTCCTCATTGTGCTAGTTTCTGAGATCGCCCTGAATGTACCAACCTGACTCTTCCATCAAGGCCTCTCTGTTAGCTACTCAATCTGCTTGGAGCTGTTGTCTGCAGCTCTCTCAGTGGCTACGACCTTTGTATCATTCCACTGTTTTTTTTCTTAAATGTTACCTTTTAAAAGGGTAGCCTGATGACCATCAATGAAGCATCAGGCACACGACAGGTCACATGACTGGTCACTGGGCTGTTCTTCTAATGCTCATGATTATCTGAAGATTCTTCTTGTTTGATTACTTATTTTTCCTGAGCCCACTGTCTCCACTCTCTCATGTGTACCCCGATTATTAATTCCAAGGGACAAAGCCTTTTCCCACCTTGATTGTCGTGTGCCTGGAACAGCATACGCAGCAAACAGGGATTGTTGGATAAGTAACTATAAGAAAGCAGTTCCTTCTAGTTGGTTCTTTATCTTCATTATTTTTTGTGTTTGTGGTTTTATAATATAGATATATTTAGCCTAGACAACATGGGATGAAATAATGCTTTCATATTTTTATTGTGTAAAATTATACCAATTTGTAAGAAAGGTAAAATTGAGACAAGATTTCAGTTTATAGACCTAGACTAGTCTGGTCTATAGTTATCCTGCCTCGGCCTTGAAAGCACTGAAATTACAAGTGGCATTCCCCCCATGCCCGGCCTAGAATGTGTTTTGATAAGTACCAGACCCAGAGAGCAAACTACCTGCAAGGCTGTCTAGCTGAAAGCTTTGGGAAGTATAGCCCACAAGTGGAACACTGGTACAGTACTCCCCAGGGAGAAGACATTCTACCATGTCTGGAATTCCTGCACATGATGTCATAGACTACCCACAGCAGAGCAAGAATGTGATATGTCTTTCACCCCTTCCACAGAGAGTTGCTTCTAGTTCTGTTCAGCCTTACAGATGTTACATATACGTGTGTGTGTGTGTGTGTGTGTGTGGTGTATGTGTATTTATATATATATATGGGTATATGTGTGTGTGTATGTGTGTATGTGTGTGTGTGTGTATATATATATATATATATATATATATATGGGTATATGTATATATATACACACACATACATGCGCTCACACACACACACACACACACAACCCCAAAGCTAGAATTAAAGGTATGTGCCACCATGACCAGTCCTTAAAACACATTTTGACACTGTTCTTTGTTGTGCTTTCAAGTATATCTAATATATCAAACTGTAGCATAAACAAGATTCCCAAAGAGTGAAGGCTGTCCTGGCCATGTCTCTTGGGATGTCTTCACATTAGTGTTTCACCCTACAGATGTGGTAGAATATACTTGTTACCTCTGGCTTGGATTTTGGGTAATAATGCCCCTTGGGAGGGACATGAACAAAATATCACCATGGTCTTCTTTTAAGAGTATGTTCTACATGCTGTTAAGTTTATATAGGAGGGCAATCATGGCTTAAAGTATAGATGAATATTCTTCCTCATAGCGGCTGTGTGTCTCATTTGTTTGATAATACACAGAAAAAATTTCCTCAATTAAGGAAAGGCAAAATACAAGATAAAACCCAGGTGCTGCACATTTTAATATTGTGATTTCAATGCTATCTTTTGTTGCTGTGTACTGTAAATTCTGTACAGAACCAGGAGACTGTTTACATGGAAAATCACAGCTGCACAACCTTGAAAATATCCTAAATGTGGGAGAGAGCAAGCAATAAGCCATTCTTTGTATTTTTAGTAAAATCTTTTTAGAATGGTTGTAGCTTTCTGTCATTCATGTGATTAAAGTATAGCCACATAGTTTGCATTGTCCTTTTACCTTGTTGACATCTTTATGGAATAGGGAAGTATCTATAGTCAGAAGAGTCTATGAAGACTAAATGTAATGATGAGTTTATAAAAGATGCATGAGTAGAGCCAGCATTACTACAAATTTCAATGAAACCCTTAGATACAGAAGACAAAAGATACTTTAAAAAAAAAATTATGTATGAGTGCTCTACCTGCATGTACACCTGCATGACAGAAGAGGGCGCCAGATCCCATTACAGATGGTTGTGAGCCACTGTGTGGTTGCTGGGAATTGAACTCAGGGCCTCTGGAAGAGCAGCTGGTGCTCTTAACCACTAAGCCATCTCTCCAGTCCCAAAAGGTGCCTTTTGAAAAGAATTTTTGCCAATCTATTATAAAGAAGAGTTTTCCCTTCTACTTTCATTAGTCAGCAATGGGGCTTAAAACCTAATAGCAATACTATTTCATTTGATTTTTTTTTCAACAACTAAAGCTATTAAACAAATAAAATGCTGTCAGTCCACTTAAAATAGATATAAACTTATACAAAACGTAGAGGAGTATTTGCAGGGAGCATTACGTTAAAGCCACGCTGACACTACAGCCATAAACGATGTCATTATATCTGGGTGTTACAACTGATGTCATCATGAGTCGGTATTACAGCTGATAAAACAAAGAGTGCTGTTGTTGGTAATGCCAGTAGCAATGGACCCAGCTGTGTGTGGTATTCAGGTAATCCTCAGACCAAATGCTCCCCCAACCCCTCATCAGCTCTCCAGTCTCCTCTGTGTTGATTAAGAAGGATAGAGCTTCCATATGTATTGGTAAGACATGCTCTCCAAGGTGGATTGCCCACTCTCCACAACAGTCAGTCCTCTATTCATAGGCTCTTCAGCCATGGATTCAGCCAACCGCAGTCAAAAATATTTAGGGAAAAGTCACATCTCTATCGAACAGGCAGAGGCTCTTTTCTCTTGTCATTAGTCCCTCATTGAACTAAATGTCTGTCACTTGCCCACTCTGACCTTTATGTATTTAATCAGTGAGTGGGATTTGTGATGAAGTATCTTGAGATCTGCGGGTCGCACTTTCTTTGGGTACAACACCAGTTGCACTGTTGTAGGCTGTCTTCTATATGTCTATGTGCAGTGGTGTCAGACTACTTCAAAGCATCTCTGTCTGTGACCTGGAGAAGCTCTCAGGTGTGTGGCCTTGACTATTTGCTATGATCTTGGATTGTAGGAAGTAGAACAGAAGTCAGCAAGTCTTTTCTACAGAGGGCCACAAACAGAAAGTCGGCACACTTTGTAGATCATATGTTCTGCGTCCGACAGCTGCCGCTGTAGCTGTAGGACAGGGGACCTGCAGGTAGTCATAAACGAATGGGCGTGGTTGCAGCTGTGTGTCAGGAAAATTCTGTTTACAAAACAGATGTTGAACATCCTTGGCCCACGGGTTTATTGCCTGTTGATCCTTAAATTATAAATAACTTCTAGTTTCTGTTTACGTGAGTCAAATACTACTGTAAACCATCTAGCTGTCTAATTCTTGAAAAAGTGCTAATATTCTAAGACCCCTTACTTCTAACTATTCCTTATAAGCATACTCCTCTGCAAATACCGCACTCTCCCTTCCTGATGCAAGCTATATTTCCATTTTACAGCTTGTTTGCCCTTCTTACTGGTCTTCCCTCTCAACTTCTATTTCCTGCAGACCACATCTGGGCTTGCATTCCCTTGCCTATATTTCCAGTTTTACATGTGTTTAAGCTTGCCCTGAAAAATCGTTTGCTCAAGTAATTTTTTTGGTACCTAGGGAATCGTGGCCAACCTTGTTTCAGATCTTCAGGATGTGATTGGTTAACCTCTTACAAAATACACTCTTCCATTTTTCAATGAAGCTCAACCACATTTGACAAGCGACTCTCCTCAAAGGGCAAAGAGGGTCTGGAGACAGAATTTGTCTTGGCAAGTCATTTGCAAAGATCAGTGTTGGTCTCTGAACCTAGTCCATCCTGGGAGAGCTCTTTGCCGTAGCCAGGAGAACTGGAAACAAGCCTTACCTGTCCTGGGTTGCAATACATGTCTCTGATTCTAGACCATCTTCTCCTAGCCTACACACACACACACACACACACACACACACACACACACACACACACACTCCAGTCTACCTTACATCTTTGTCCGTTCCCATGAAGTGCCTCTCAGTCTCTCTCCCTTTCTCCTCTCCAGACTCTAAGACTCCACTTGCAGTCAGTCAACAAAGTCAATGTTGGCAAAGTTTGTTACTCACACCACACACACACACACACACAAAACACACACAGACACACAGACACACACACACACACACACACAGAGGCTGATAGATGTTTTGGATTTACGGCAAGAAGGGCAAGCTCTTTTTCCTCTCCGGCGATTCCACCCCAGCCCTGGATGCAGGTGATTTGTGTGATCCATCTTCCTTTACGTCTCACTTGACATTCTGCCTTTTTCATGACAGGTTGCTGAATGCTATAAAGCCAGGACTTGTTAAAAAGATCAATAGATTGCCTACCCCCATTGCAGGATTGGTGAGTATCCATAATTGAGATTTATTTTCCAATGTTCCTTTGCTCTAACCTAAGGGTCACGGCAGGGAAATTTATCATAGTTCTCTCTGGCAATATGTATTCTCCTGGAATGAGAAAGCACCGACTCCACTAAACTGAGAGGTTCCTTGAACATGAGAAATTCCAGCCATGTCCAAATAGCACCTTAATCATTGTTTGTATTGTTCCCAAGAGTGATAAAGTCCTCCAGTCTTAAAGAGGTAAATTTGCTTTGGGGTAAGAGGCTGATAATTCAGTTGACCCCAGGAAGGAATGTGATTTTAATTACATTTTCCCTTCTCAGGGCTTCACTGGCCCCTTCAGTAGAGGAGGGGGAGCCAGAGAGCTATCAAGAGGAAACATCACCTTCATAATAAGTTGCTCCTCTCAGTGTTAATCTCTGTGTTGGTTTAAATATTCCAACATTGTCTAGTTGTAAAGCAACCCTTCTCAGGACTTACGGCACACCAAAGTTATCCAGTGTTATCTGGGGGAACTCTCTAAGTATGACCCCAGCCCTTCCAAGTCCAAATTGTGGGATCTGTAGAACTCAAGTGTTCACATCAGGCAAATATTTTTTTCATGTATTGATATATTTTATAATTCTTGGCAATTAATAGTAGCCACTTAGTGCTACCTTTTTGCAAAAATAAATACATAAATAAAAAAGAAGGGAGAGGGATATAGAACAGAAAAATGACCAAATCCAAATCTTTATTCTCAAAGAAGCCACACACACACACACACACACACACACACACACACACACACACACACACGGATGTGTGGGGCCTGGTAATGATTTGCTGACTGTTTCCTTGATTATGCCTTCTCTGCCTGTGTTTTTGCACGAAAACAATGAAAAAAATGTCAAGAATTTAGGCCGGCTCCTGCACAGGCCTTGCTGATTGTTTTAAAGTTTCTTAGTTATATCATGATGACTGGTTAAAATCAGATGTGACAAGAAGCTATTGTGCTTGAAGCCTCTGGGGGGTCCTGGTAGGAAGGCATAGTATCAGCAAGTTGGATAAACTGGATTCTTTCGTTAGGAATTGCTATTTCGGTGGATGCATTTTCTTTCCTACATCAATTGATACAGAGTTGGAGATTAGACATTAAAATTCCATCTAATATTGTTTGTCAAAAATCAGGTAGCCAGTTAAGTTAATAAATAAGGAACGGGTAGACAGAGACACTTAGAGTGGTTTTAAATAATTCTGTGAAGCAAATAATATATGGGTTATGATTAATGTATCACATATGTTAGTATGTATGTACATCTATTATTTTAGAACTTTTTATTAAAGCCATCTCTTCCAGATGTTGAAGCTATGGTTTTTATGACTGTTCTGTTCTATGTCTGTTTGTCCTTGAGCCTGGGGCAGCCTCTGACCTTGCTGGCCTTGCAGCTTTGGGGTTTAGTGTCCCAGGAACAAGTTAAAGCACCAAGGCCCCAGGCAAAGCTCATGAGCTGCACCAGTTCTGCATACAGCGTGTGCACACACAGTAGCTAAAGGCACTGGGAATGAGATACCTTCATTGCAAATGAGTCATTTTAGCAAGATTACAGGTTTGAGTACATGCATTTATTTTGATATTTCCTCTTTCTTGGGGTGGTTAGTGGTATGTGTAGTGTGTGCTATATGGCACATGCTTATGATTATCTATGTGTATACATCCACATAAGGAGGCCAGAATAGGACTTTGGGTGTCTTTTTTTATTCCTCTTTGTATTTATTATTGCATGGAAGCAGGGTGTCTACTGAACCTGGAGCATGCCGGTGTTTGCAGGTGTATGCAGACCATGCTTGGGTTTTTATGTGAGTGCTACAGATTTGAACTCAGGTGTTCATGCTGCGGAGCAAACACTCTGATTCTTTGACCCATCTTCCCGTCCCATTTTGCTATCATTTACCACAGATCAAGTGCCATCCTTTGCATGTCAATTTGATGGAAGCAAAGGGACTTTAGCCGTGCTCCTACCTATGTATTTGGTTTCTATTTTTCTTCCTCTTTTCCCCCCATGTTCTGGATATTTTTTAGCTGACATTTCCCTGCTTGTTTTTTATTCTTTCTCATATCTTTTTTAAACTAAATTATTATCTTATAACCATATTTAATATTTTAATGTGAAGTATTAAGTAAATTATCTTGTGGGTAGTTTAGCATTTATAAAATGCTTTCCTAAGTACACTCACTGCACCATTGGTTAATGATTTCCTAGTCTATAAATGTGGTCAAATCTTTCTCTCCAATTCCCTTCAGATTAGCATTTCCAAATGCTCAGGTAAAACTGAAGTCCTGACAGGAAAAAGAACTACAACTTCCTCTTTACTCAATATGTTAGTATGCATTGAAGTGCTCTCCTCATACTGGTTCATAGGCTACTTTCTTTCTATGCTCACATGCTAGACTGACTTTCTGACCTCAGCTCCCCATATCATTCCTTACCAGGTGCTCCCTTCTTCACTGAACCTGCACATCTGTCTAGGTCTGTTCCACCAGGATGGGATGTTCATCTGTCTGTTGGACAGCTCCACCCAAGTGTCTTCTATTCATCTGAGGGACCCCTGTCTGAAAGCACCCTGGTCCCTCCTGACTTGGAACTGTGTGGCAGTTGCAGACACCATAGCTATGCTGGGAAGTCATTTGGCAACTTTGTCCCATCTATTTGTCTGCTTGTCTGCATTTCCTTGGCCACTGCCCTAGAGAAAGCTGTCCTTGTCTCTTGCCTGGATAATTACCATCAACTGCATGTTCCTCAAGCATTGTTCATGACCAGATAGCACGCCATTTCTCAAAATACTACTTGGGTGTATATGCTGTCCTTCTACTCTTTGACAAAATCCTGTTTATCAAGGTTTAGCATAAAACTACCCGTGTGAAGCCAGCTGTTGCAAATGTTTAATCCCAGCACTTAGGAGGCAGCGGTGGATATCTGTGAATTCTTATTATTAAATAAATAAAGCCATCCCCACAGAAGATGCACTAAACTCACCCAAGGTTTTGTGCACACCAAGCATTTAGAGCCAAGCATGCCTACCATTTAAAGCTCCTCAATCCACCAGAAAGGAATTTTACAATTGAGTCCGCAATCACAACAAAAACAGAACTACCTGTGTGAAGCCTGGAGTAGTCTGTTTATTTCGTTCTTTGTAAAATATGTATAACGGCCCCCCAACATAGGAGAAAATAGGTTAAAGTCTGAGAAAAACAAGCATCAACTTTGTTTAAATATTCCCTGGAGAGTAAGATGTTGGTAACAGTTTGAGATGGAAGGCCTGTAAGTGGTTTGGTATTCATGATAAGACAGTGTGGCTTTAAGTGTTATTTAGCTGTGATCAAACTTACTGATAATGGCATCAGTTGTTACAGTTTTGCATTAGAAATCACCACTTAGAAGAGATAATGAGCCAGTCCAAATGTAGGCACAAAATACACTAAATACACAGATGTTATGGTAGTATTGTAACTGTTTGGGTAGGTTTGCAAGTTTTCTTATTGACACAAAGATGGAGATTCAAAGGATATTCTGTTTTGTAGAAGGTTCCAAATAAGCAATATCTTCTAGGTTGTTGCTCTTATGTTAAATATTTTTTTCAAAAAAACCATTTTCTTCCTCTTCATATTCATTATTTTGGGGACTCCCTCCAGAGATGACCACCTGGATACAGTTTATGACCAACTGAAAGTCTTTATTCTAGCTGACTCTGACTACATTCAGGTATTTGGGGCCCAAGTGCAGTATCTAGTGTTTAGAGTAAGGGGCTTTTAAAAGCAAAATCCACAACCTGGTATTTTTCTTAGCAGCTGCAGGAGTTTTATGCAAGCAAGCAGTTTAACAGAAACTAAGACAAGCAGATGGCTGAAGAGAGATTTATACAAGCAGGCGGTTTAAGAAAAGCTAAGTTAGCTGGGCATCTTGGCCTCAGTGTCCTAGAATATAGCTGGGTAACTTTCAATGGAATTCTCCATCATGGAGATTAAATTCTAGCCTGAAATGACCTCAGGAAGAATACAAGATGGAGGAACCTTAGTCATGACACTAAGGAAAATGCAGGGAATGCTTCAATTGTTCCTGAAGACTTCCAGGTTGGTGTGTATGTTGCCAGGGGGCTGGCAGACCACCAGCCAACTATTGATCAAAAAATCTCAGATTTCTTGAGAAGTATGGCTGGAGAGAGAGAGAGAGAGAGAGAGAGAGAGAGAGAGAGAGAGAGAGAGAGAGAGGAACAGAGACTGTGTGTCTATGTATTATATGTGTGTGTGTCTTTGTGTGCTTATATATATTATGTATGGTTGTTTGTGTATTTGTGTGTATATATGTCCTAATGACTTGGTGTTGAGAAATCAGTCCAGTAAGATGGCCCAGCTGTTCAACCTGAAGATAAATAGCAAAATGTGTTTTCACATACCAATCCAGAATTATAAACACATGCAGATTTACAGAGGCATGAATAGGTGTATTTTACCTCCTGTGCTGTGGTTTTCAGCAGGGAGAATTCAGGGGTGAAGGTGTTAAAACAAAGTAGTTGAAAACCATTTCCTGGCAAGAACTCACCCAGACTGTGGATCCAGGTCTGGGTTCCTTCTGTAACGATCCTTGACATCTGAAGCTGCGTGGTGACTGCCTACAGAAGCTTGCATTCTTCTGTAGGTGTTAGTGAGACTGTTTGCTGCTGCCAGAGGGAAAGGCCTCAAATTCAGGACTTGGCCTACCAAGATTTTTTTTTTAAGTGTCCCCTCAGTCTGCCAGCTTGACTGTATTGTGCAATCTAGTTATCTCCTGAAGTTCAAGTTAGTGGTCATTAGAAAGGATATTGAAAGTCATTTCGCCACAAAGACTTGTTCACTGTGGGAATTTACAGCTTCATCTTTGGTCACTGAGATTTATATGTTGACAGCCATTCACATATGCACATGAGAAAAGTACCTAGAAAATGATGCTGCTTGGGGGATGCTGCCCCAGCTCCCGAGCCTTCTTCTAACAGCTATCTGAAAGTATTCATTTGGCTTGGCATCTGAGACCACGAGGATGAAATTGGTCTGAGAGAAAAAGCTAACAGGTGGAAAGACATTGTAGTTATACATGTTTTACGGATAAAGACATGGGGTGTAATGGGGGGCTTACATGGTTAGTTGCCCCAGAGTAGACAAACAGTAAACACTGAGATAGTTGCTGAGTTTTAGCCTGTCTTCTGTTGTCTACCCAATTATTCCCCGTTGAAGACATGGCAGATGAGTGATAAGTTATTTTAATACTTTGAGCAAGAGGAAGCAAGGACTGCCATCTAGTCACCTTAGACCTACTCAGAAATGATTATTTTTCATAAAGGATCTGTTTTTTGTCTAACCAAAGATATTATTTTAAATATGGTTAGAGCTGAGATTCCTGGAGCAAATGAAATGTAAGTTTCCAGAAACTCTGCAGACTTCTGGAAACTTTCAGAAGGCATCTGTGGAGTCGTTGAAGTTTTTTGCTTGAGGGAGGTCAGAGCAGGGCACATGATGAAAGAGCTGAAGAGGTTTCCAGGCTGTGAGAAGATTAAACACATTGTTTTAGACGAAAGGTAGGTTTGTGAAGCTGTTGAAAACAGTTATTCAAACTTCATCTCTTGGAAGAGGGAAAGGTGGTAAATTTGAACCCCCAAGTGTTGGGGTGTCCACCAGTCAATGAGAAGATTCCCATACAACCTACCTGGAGGTGAGCTCCCATGTACCCAGAACATTCTTATGAATGCCTTGTGTTGGAGGTGAATATCCTATCACTTCTCACAGTTTCTAGAATGTTCACTCTCCTCCAGCAAGTTATCTTATAGGCTCGTTTGAGCAAGGTCTTTGCTTCTGACTCTATTCCAATTAAAGTCATTATTTTTGGCTACAAGGGAGGGAGATCAGACAGTGAGAAAACCAGGGGTGTGGCTATCAGAGAGCTCACATTCATGTATTAAATGTCCATTCTGTGCCAGGGGCAGCTGTGGACTGGCCTCTTAATCTGTACATTCACCCTGAGATGTCATCATTGTCACCCTGACTGGACCTCAGGAAACCACAATTCACACAGTCTTATGTACTCTTGCTCTCCAGTCAGTAAGAGGCAGGGTTAAAATTAAACCTGGGTTAACCCAACTTCAGGCACTTGCTTTTCTACCATGTCACACTGACTCTTCCAGGTCTCATCATGTAGACCTGAATACAATACTCTAAACATTTGTTTGGAAGCCTTGACCTCCAAGGAGCCCTCATTGGTTTTAGAAGAGCAGCACCTTTCTCCTATCAGATGCGTTCTCTGAATGAATTCAAGGCAGGGAATTATGGATTGTAAATGAAATGTTCTTGTCAGCTCTATTAAGTCAAGCACCATGTGGTCACATCTCAGGAATCATAGTCAGCAAAGTATTTGCTGACAAGTCATAATAAGATGAAAGCATTAAGAATCTTTGCTGGGGCTGGGGAAGTGCCTAGTGGTTAAGAACACTTGCTGATTTTTATAGAGAATCTTGTTTAGCTCCCAGCACCCACATAGTGGTGGCTTACAACTGCCTGTAGCTCTAGTTCCAGGGAATCTGGCCTCTCTTCTGGCCTCTATGCACACTAGGCTCACACACTGTGCACATTCATATATGCAGGGAAATACTCATATACATAAAATGATTATTTTAAATATCAGCAAGTTTTGCTAAAGACTTTATTTTTTTAAAAAAATCATATTTTTTCATTCATAGCATGCAACAGAACTCTCTAAAATTCAATCTTTCTTTTCCTTTCCATTTGCACATACATGCACATTTCATGCAGGTATATGTACATGCATGCATTTACACACACACACACACACACACACACACACACACACACACACACACACACAGTATGACTACCAGCAACCAGAACTATACAGACTCATATTCTAGCTATTGCTTTTTCTTCTGTCTTACCTTTTTTGCTGCAATGGCTAATGGTTAGCCTTTCCTAGGTCATCCTGGCCAGACACAGCTGTCCTTAATTGAGGATTCTGATTTGGAGCAACAAAGACATAGGGACATGAAAACCTAGTATCTCCACTCTAGATGGGGAAGGAGAGTTGGCTTGGAACCCCGTCCTGCTGTCTTGTGCCTGCAGCCCTGCTCTGGATGGTCACTGCGTGATGCAATCAGGCAACTCTGATGGCCAGGCTCTTTGTGGGGGAGACAAGTGAGAACCAGTTAGCTGACGGTTCTTTGCGAAGGCAGTATGTTTCACTGAGGGAAATGAATAGATCTTGTGGAGTAGCTCAGCCAGAACTGGATTTCATGACACATCTTCTTTTATCCTCATCCCTGGCACGGTATGAGAAGCCTTGCTTGTGTTCCCACATGGTACACAGAAGGAATGCTCAATGTGCTGCTGTCAAGATTGGTGCCAAAGCTATGCCGCAGTCGGATGGTTGTTAGCATTTTACTAGCTTTTATACATAAAGGAGTACAGGCCGTAGAGGGAAAAAAAATCAACAACAAAAACGTGAGTTTGGATTTTTGTTGCTGTTGTTGTTTTGTTGTTGTTTTGGTCCATTCAACCTTGTGCTAACTTGAATGATAGAACATTAATTGGGGAGTGGGATAGTTTATTTTATGTCTCCCAGGTCATTTCTGGCTGTGTGCTGCCTGTAACATCTCCACAATTAGCTCATAAAAGTGCAGACCATTCTGGGCCTCGTCTTTTCCTGTACTTTTACAAAGCTCTCAGATGCATATGGAATGGAATCCAAGCACGTGATAATAGAGGCTTTTTCAGGCTCTTCCTGGCCTATGTTAGAGTCTGAATTTTATCTCTCTCATCTATGTTTCTTCAGGAACCAGATTATGGTTTAAGTCATGACCCAACCCAAAAGCTATGGCTACATAATGAATATGGTGTGTCAAATGATGACAGCTTTTTTCCACAGTGAGTTAGATAGGATAGAGGAGCAGCTAATGGCCAGCGCAGCAGAGGTGGCTCTCAGAATCTGCCCGTCACCAGGGGTAACAGAGTTGTACATACAGTTGAGGACTGGTTTGGCTCACTTTTTTTTTTAACTTGGTATAAAAGTGATGCTTGCTCAGTAGACTCTATACTTTGATATTTTTTTTTTCTGGGATGGGGATATGCAGTATGGCATTCTACATCTTGACAGTGACAGAATCCACAGCTTCCAGTTAGCCAAAAATAAGAGCAAACAACATTCACTGTCATGTGCTATGTGTATGCAACTTTTAGCTGCTATTCGATAATATTCCTGGATAAGACTAACACACACTTGTCTCCTTGTCCAATTTTCAGCAGAAGACTTGATAAGTGTATTAGTTATTCACTGCTGTGTAACAAATTGCTCACCCAACTTAGTAGCTTAAAACCACATTGGTTATCACATATTTCCCATGGGTTAGGAACCTGAGTAAGGCTTACAGCAGGTGCCAGTTCAGGGTCTCTTTCGTGGGGAAGGGGATGGAGAGTGGGAAGGAAAGAGAGAGAGTGGGAAGGAGAGAGGGAAGAAAGGAGAGAGAGGAAGAAGGAAAGAAGGAAGGAAGGAACAAAGGAAGGAAGGAAGGAAAGAAGGAAGGAAGGACGGAAAGAAGGAAGGAAGGAAAGAAGGGAGGAAGGGAGGGAGGAAGGAAGCAAGAAAGGAGGGAGGGGGAGGGAGAGGGAAGGAAGGTGAGAGAGATGGGGAGGGAGAGGGAGAGGAGGAAGGAGTGAGGAGAGGATGAGAGAGCACGAATGCTGAAGGTGGAAGTTCTTGTCTTTTATACCTTGATCTCTGAAGGGGCAGTCCATCACTTTAGCCATACATGTAATTAAAATCAAAACACTGCGTCAGCCCCATACTCCAGGGAAGGAGAGTATGTAAGGACTTGAATACCAGGAGTGATCCTGGGGAGTTGCCAGACTCTACCAGCTACAGGGGCTGAAATCATTGTGCATACATTCTCCGCCTGACTTGGCTTGCAATCTCTTGACTTTACTATGATGTGAAAGTGATGCCCTTTCTGTAGAATCTATTCCTTGATATTTTCCTGGGCTGGTGATAGACAATATGACTTTCTAAGTCCTGACAGCAGCAAGAGTCACAGCTTCCAGTCAGCTACACAGAAGTAAACATCATATGCACACACTCCTGTGTGCCGTGTCCCTGGGTATGCTGTTTGGTGAGGTAGATGTGCTAATTGGATTTTCAACTTATGATGTGTTTGTCAGGACTTATTCCATTTGTAAGCTGAGGAGCATTTCTTCCAACCTGAAAATATTCTTATTCTTCTAAAGACAGAGGTTTGAGGTTGAGGTTTGAGTTGTTGCTATGTATGTTTTGAGTGAATTCTCAAGTAGCTTTTGTTGTGCAAACTTTGCTCCTTAATTTAAAACCATTGGTTGAAAAACAAGACAGCCAATTACTGGAGGGAATGGAGGTAGGTGGGTTTTCAGTTACCTGGTTGGGGAATCACAGGTAGGGGGTGGGGAGAGACAATGGGGAGAGAAAAGGAGAAGGAGGAAGGCCCCATGGGGTAGGCGAATTATGAGCACCTAGCCATGAGGGCCAGCCATTTGGAGTAGGATCAGCCCAGGAGTAACATGGCAAGTGATATCTTGAGATTATTGATAGAGAAATAGACAAAATAGCATAGACAGCTGATATCTGCCCCAGCTCTAATGTTTTAAGGCTTATTATAAATATAAAAGTTTTATATCTTTTATTTGGGAACTAAATGATCTAAGGTTGGATAGAAACCCCTAAATAATATTTACCTCAAGAGACATGACCATAGGGTCATAGGACTTTAAAGATTACAGTTTCCTGGGACAGCCTCCTGTATGAGATCCAACTTAGTTCCTTGTTTTGTTTCTTTTGATATTCTTTCCTTGGCATTGTGTGTGTGTGTGTGTGTGTGTGTGTGTGTGTGTGTGTAGGGGTGTTTCGCATGCACCAAAAAGAGATGGTTTGTTCTCTTTTACCTTCCAAGTACACATCTGCTTTTATAAGGCATAACCTGTAAGTTTCTCCTAGGGGGCGAAGAAACAAGTCTAACTGAGTAAGCTGTAGAGTGCTAATGAAGTCTAATATGCAAGGATGACGAAGGAAGGTGTGTGGACTTGAGAGCAAGACCTGCTTTGAAAAGGTGAGGTGTCACCAGTGCTCCCATAAACACTAGACACAGTGGAGTTGTAGAAAGAATCTTCTTGTTGGGAATGCATAAGGTCGAATCAGAAGACCTTAGATGCTGTCTGGGAGTGGCCAGTGTTCCCATATGACTTATCTGGAGCTAAGGGTCTCTGAAAGAAGTCAGTGTTTTGGAAAGTGAACCAGAATGAGCATATTGAGGCCAGAAATCCCATCTAGGTGGAGTTGGTCTCCTTTCCATGCACTGAGACCTACTGAAAGCAAAAGACTTTTGTGTTGCAGATAACTCTGCAGCTATGTGTGGCAAGCTAGCTTTCCATCACTGTGAATAAATACCAGAGACAGAAAACCTACAGAGGAAAAGGGTTTTATTGTGGTTCAGTTTCATAGACTTCAGTCCGAGGTCGGCTGGATCCATTGCTTGGTTCTTGATGGGGCACAGTTACGGAAGTAGGGATATGTGGCACAGGAGACACCTATGTTCATGGCAGCCAAGAAGCAAACAGATAAAGAAGAGACTGGAGAAAACATTTCATTTAATGGCACATCTATAGTAACCTGTCTTCACCTACTAGGCCTCAATTCCTAATAACCCATTCAGTGATGACTTCATCAATGTATAAGATAGCATACTCATGATCCAATCATCTCTCAGGGTTCACCTCTTAATACTTCTTTACTGGGGACCAAGCTTTGAACACACGAACTCTGGGAAGACATTTTAGATTTAAGCACAAGTGTGTCAAGCCAGCTATGGGAAGAAACCAAGCATCAGTTGATTAGGAGACAAGAAATCCCAATGAGAGTTGCACACCTAAGCCTAGATAAAGGGCCAACGTGAACGGACATGGGAAGATAGAATTTGTCTCCAAACATAATAAGCCATCATTTTATGAGACATACCATTTGTAAGAGTCTAGCTAATAAAAACCACCTGCCAATTCAATTATGACACAATGGTAAGGCACCAGCATTGGAAAGATGCAACTTTATTTCAGATGTTAAAAATATGTACATGTTGGACTTGGTAAAACACAATAAATAATGCTAGGAAGATGACATTCATGTTTTGGACCTGAACAACTTGGAGGATGCTAATGTTCTTAATAGGAATCATGGGAACAGGGGAATGAGAAATGGGTTCCAAGGACAAAGATCAATTCTGTTTGGACATACCGACTTGTCTGTCTCTAAGAGACGGTCATGTGCAGATGTCTGGCAGGGTAAAGGACATGTTAGATTGGAACTCAGGGGAACATGAGAAAATTTGGATTCCCTTAATAAATGAAAAATTCTGACATTAAATCTTTATGCTTAAGTCTGCACAAAACCAAATTAACTTCCTTTCCTATAACCACAAACTTTGAATCCCTCCTCCTAATTGTAGTTTTATGTTTGGGTGTGTTTGACCAGTCCTGAAGGGATGCAAGAAAAAGGAGAGACAAAAGGGACTTGAAGCCACAGGAGAAGCCATTATGTGTTGGACTTAGCTTTGAAAGCATGCATGCCAGATGGAGACTTTGAAAGTCCTTCACCTATTTGATTGACAACTTGTTAGGTAGTACCCAGCAGGCTCATGGTCTCCGTGCTGCTCTCCCTTTTACTGTCAGTGGAAGGTGAGTGTGTTGGTTTGTTCTACTTAGACTACAGGTACCACACATTGGGTAACTTGAACAACAGAAATGCATTTTCTCACCATTCTGAAGGAGCATAAATATTCAAGATCCAAGCTGAGATGAGGCCTAGTTTCTTCTGAGTGGCCATCTTTTGTGTTTTTGTTTGTTTGTTTGTTTTTGTATGCTTGTCTGTGTCTGAGTTTCCACTTTTTAGGAGGACACCATCATAGCTTGGCTTAGGGTCCACATAGATGATCTCCTATAATGTAATGACCTCTTTAAAGTCAAATACTGTCACATTCTGAGTTACCAGGAGTTGGTTAGGAAGACATTATGGAGGATACAATTTAACCCATAACCGTGGTTAAGTCGGCCAAGCACATAAATTCTTACTTATGTGTGTTAAGTGACTAGAGTCACTAGCTGACATCTGATAGCCCCTCTGTGCACTATAGATTATTTTCCTAACAACTTTCCATGATCATTTTATGTCTCCACAAAGACAGGAGTTATATATAGAAGTTCTGTAAGGTGTCTTTTGTTTTTGTTTTTGTTTTTTGTATTTGGGTTTTTTTTTTTAATCTTCCCTTAGGTTTTTTTCTTCTTCCTGTTTCTGGGGTGGATTCAAACCTTTCTTTGAAGAAAGAGCTCAGTTGTTTTCCCTTATCTTTCCCTGGACAGAGTTCAGCAGCCTGTGACATTACATCACTTCCTTGCTCTTCCCCCCTTGGGAGTAAAAGCTTCAATTAAGATCTGTGAGGAAAAATATACAAGAACCGAGACACATGTCTTGGTCTTTGTCTTACCTGCTTTTCATAGTCACGGCTTCCATAAAGAAATTTCTGTGGAACTAATTCTTATAATGGACTTTCCACTCGACTTCATGGGTTTCTACAGTTTGACAAGAACAAAAGCATGTCCCTGCCCACTTGAAGGCACCATAGGAGCGGCAGGCCATGCTTGGCTGGGATAACATTGTCCTTCCAGTGCGTCTTCCTCTGAGACTGTTTTCTCAGGAAGTTTGTCTTGGCCAGAGTTTCAAAAGAATTGCTAGACACCTATCTGATCATTAAGTTGCTTCCTGCTAGAAGCTTGGTTCTATGTTGATCTAAAAATGGATGTGAACATTAATTTCTCTCATTTTCACCCTCTCAACAGTGTAAAATACACATTAACTGAGTAAAGGTCTTGATAATTAACTTGCTTTTCCGGAGTTCAGTTGCCTACCTTAAAGCAGTGGTTCTCAGCCTTTCTAATGTTGTGATTCTGATACACATTCTCATGTTGTAATGACCCCCAAACCGTAAAATTATTTTTGTTGCTACTTTATAATTTTATACTGTTATGGATTGTAATGTAAATGTCTAGATGTAAGGATATCTGATATGTGACCTCTGTGAAAGAGTTGTTTGACCCTTAGATGGATTTTGGCCCACAGCTTGAGAACCGCTGCCTTAAGGCTTCTGTTTGACTTAAGTATAAGATTTTTAAAAACTATGATGACCGGTAGGCACGGAGGCACAGCCCTGTAGTCCTAGACACCCAAGGAGAGGAGGCAGGAGGATCACTTGAGGCCAGGAATTCTAGACCATCCTGGCAAGCATAGTCAGACAGCCTTCCCCACCCCCATGTGAAGAAAAAATATTTAAACAAAAGCAGTGTGAGGGATTCAATGTTGTAAAAATAGGATGTAACCTTAATGGTCCTCCTCACGTGGCTAAGCATGAGGAGGAAAAATAGCAAAGTCAAGTGGAAAACCATTCTACAAGATTCCTGACAGTGCGCTTCACGGCTGCCAAGGTCATTTAAAAAAAAAAAAAAAGCAAGTTTCAGAAACAAGGTATAAGTCCTGACCCGCTGACAATGTAATGCTATCCTTGATGGTATCAAGAGCTGAAACCCAGATGCTGGCTTCCAGCACTCGGCCAGCATCTCTTGCCAGTTGCTACAGTGATCCTAGGCCTTGAGATGTGAGGTCGTAGATATACTGAACCTTTTTTTCTTTTTTGCAAGTCTTCTGTAGATTAAAAAAAAAAACTCTCTAAAATAAATATTTTATTTAAAAGGTAGGGTAAATGACAATAACCCTGAAAATGATAAAGGAAGGCGTAATGCAAGGAAACAATGAAAACACAGAAGTTATTAATAAGTGCTAAACGCCAGCCTACCATAGGATATATTGGTGTCAATAAATGGCAGGATACCAGAGAGTCCGCCAGCCTATCAATCTAATAAACTTTTATAAGTGATAGATTGGTCGTAAACACTGTGTTTTATGGCACCTGAAAATTCCAAACAGTAAATCCACACACAGAATTTCAGCTCACATATTTCAGGACCCTGTTTTTAGACTCTGCAAAAAGAAATATTTCATGGCCTTTATGGAGTTTTAATAAAAAACAACAGGTGGAAAATGGATTCTGCAGTAGCGCGAGCGACTATAACCATAAATACTGGTATCTCAGAGTTACACCAGCAGAGACTGTAAACACATTAGTCACCCAACACGGCTGGATTCCATTCTCAGATGTCATCTCAATTTCAGGCACAGAGATTAAATGCCACCATTTAAATTCAAAACACTGAGTGGATATGATGATCTTTTATGTTCACGGGGATTCACGGAGAGCATGTGATAGTTTCCTTGTCTATAAGATAAAGCAAATAAATCTCATCTCAGCATTGTGGGACCAAGCAAGCTGACACACATTAAATGTCTAAGATAATGGTGGACAGTATGTAATATGGTTTCAGTAAATCCTAACAGTGCTTATTATGTCTTAAACTTGTGTTTATTTTCATGGTTGCAGGATTAAAAGCCCTCTACCTGTTTAACAGCACTATCATTTTGTAAATGAGGAAACTGAGGCTCAGAAGGTCATAACTGGCCTGGGACCAGAAAAACTCTGGTTTGTCTCAGAGTTGGAACTTGAAGCCTTATGCCCAATCACACTTTTTTTCAGCCAAGTTCCAGAATGGCTGACAGTATTGCAAGCCTACTGTGTGCTACAGGCTGTCGCCGTGTTCTCTTTTTAGGATCATATGTGGGTTTCTGGAGCTTTGGGGATGTTGCCTCTTCTTCCTCGGGAGGGATCAGAATCCCCACCTCCCCTCCCAATAGATGTGGCAATCAGCTCTCTTGCACTTCATTCTCTTTCTCCACATCAGCATTCCAGCTGTTGCAGCCCTGCCTGCTCTGTTCCAAGCTCAGTGGTAGAGAGGCTCTTGCTGGGCAAGAGAATGTAGGAGCATCTGGGCTGCAGTGAGGGGCTCGCAGGAGGGGAGTCGCACCTCCCACCTCCCTGTGTGGGTCTGCTGGAGCTCAGTACAGAGGGTGAGGCCCTGCTGGGGTGAGTAAATCTGTGATTGGAATGTACTTATGATTGATGTCCAGGGGAGAAGGAAGGAGGCGATGCAGATTTTTACGTTTGGATTCAGATATTACTTTTGATGAGTTCGTGATATGGCTAAAGTAATTTCAAAATCGATTTCCCCCCACTTAGCCCTTGATATGGGTATTTACTATCCACACTTCTCCCAGCCTCCAGTCACTGTAAATAGGCTTTATCTGTTAAGCAGAATATGGCCTTTTTCTTTACGGGGGGTATGTAGTTAAAACACAGATGTATTAATTTGCCTAACTCAAGAGGAAGCCAAGGATTTTGTGAGAGAGGAGCAGCCCTGCTGTGTTTTAAAGAACGACCCCGACACTGCAGTCCTTGGTGTCATGAGAGGATGTAACTACATATTTAGGAGGTATCTCTCACCTGAGACCTCTCTCAGGCTCTTCCCTTGTCTCTGCTGCCTCACTATGCATTGTACAAATCTCCTTTTCTGGCAACAAAAAGAATCAAGGAGAAAAACTGGCCAGGGAGGAAAACGCAGTGGTTCTGGACTCAAGGGCTACCTCCCCTGCTGGTCCTTGCCCGTCACAATCTATGTATTTATAGCAGGCATAGAAAGGATTGGAGGGTAACCCTGAGAGGTTTTCAAATAAAACCCTGTCAAAGCTGTCTGAGCACTGAACACTTCATGGCACTGGTTATCGAGGGAAGGAAATTTCTCTTCGTCAAATTTATGGGGCTGGATCGAAAACCAAATCGAAACAGCTTCACGAATCCCCGTGGCAAAATGATTCATCTTCGTGGAGTTGGAAAATCTATTTTTATCACCTTTATTCTGCCAACTCCTCATTTTTATTCTCTCCCTGAACTACTGTTATTTCCTTTGTGGTGCCAAGTTAAACCAAATATCTCCAGAGTCTATAACTGTCCTCATTGGAGCCTTCCAGCCTGGCTGATTCAGCGGACGGGGAAGAAGGGGCTGTTGGTTCTGCACCGCATGGGTGGGGCTACCTGAAGTTGCTTCCTTGGAACCTAGGGAGTCTGCCTCCCGGTGTGAGCCGAGCAGGACTCCACAACTTGCTTTCTTCGAGGGTGTGTTGAGTGTTAGGGATGGCCATAACTCTTCCAGCTTACCCAGGTAAAGAAGGGACAAGAGGATATAGACCGCTCTTTCAGCCCCCCTTTTCTGACAGGGAAGAAAGATATGCAAAGGTCACCTTTCCTGATATTAGGACAGAAACAGACCCTCTGACTTCATGCTGTGTGTTCCTTCTTGTCCCCAGCCACCCAGTCCTCTAGCCTCTTGCATGTCCCCAAGTCCTAGGAAATGCTAAAGGGAAGTGGGATCATTTCCCCTAAAGACATTAAAAAGAACCTGCTTTCCAGGTTGCCTTGAGTTGAATATTAATCAGCCTCGTCTTTTGATGATAAGACTTAGTCACTAGAGAAACAACAGGAACAGAGCTATGTAGGTTCAAAGCTTGTGCTAGCTGAAAGATTTTCAGCACCTGGTACATAGATATTCAGTAGATATTTGTGGAATGAATGTAATGCAATTCTTTATAAGCCCCCTGCTGTTTCTTAAAATCTATGTTTCATAAGGTAGTGATACGTTTTGTTGGTAGCTGACATTCTTCTATACAGTTAGCAGGCCTAATCTGAACTCCTGAAGTTTCAGAATGCAAACTTAGCTGTGTATCCTGGAAGATTCCTTAAAATCATTTGAGGCTCATGTTTATTTGCCTGTAAAATGGGCTTAGTAACTGTCTTCTTGGATTTCATAAAGAAGAGATGCAAGAGCAGGAAAAGAAGAAGGAAGGGTAAACAGAGGAAAAGGAACAATAAGAGAGAGAGAGAGAGAGAGAGAGAGAGAGAGAGAGAGAGAGAGAGAGAGGGAATAGGAGGTGGAAGAGGAGGAAGAAGAGGAGAAAGAGGAGGAAGAGGAAGAAGATTGATTGTTGAAACGAATTTGGAATCCTTTGAGGGTTTAGCTCTGAATGTAAAGTCCAAAATTCTGCTAATAAAACTTTCTCCAGGAGAAAGGACAATTTGAGAATGAACAAGTAAAGGGGATTGGTGTGTGTATGTGTGTGTGTGTGTGTGTGTGTGTGTGTGTGTGTGTATTCCTCTTGAAGTTCCATGAATACTGACTGTACTACTTCTGTACCTAGATATTAAACCAAATGTCAGGTGGTCAGTGTTGGAACCAGCCACCTCAGGTTTTACTCTGATGTATCCTGCTGTCTAAATCCTGCAAGGCATAGCAGACAGGAGGGTGCCAACAACTAATCAGACCAAGGAATTATGTCTAACTATCTCCATGACCCTTTTCCCTTGGCTTTAGAAAGGGATGTCCAGTAGACTGAGAAGGAGAGTGTTTCTGTGCGTTCCTAAGCAACTGGAAGGGGAATCAGGGTGGTCTGTGTGTATGGAGTGGCGTACCAAATTGTTCTGGGAAACAATGTAAAGGAGAGATAAGGATGACACCTAGGTAATTGGTTCCAAGGGTCCCAAGGCTCCCAAGGGTCCCAAGGCCCGGCTTTGAGTAGGTGTGTTGATGAAGGCCAGCTTCCATGTATTCTGCTACTACCTTGGCAACTGAGCTTGTATTTGGTTCCTTCCAGAACCCAGATCCTCACATCTCTTGGGTATGTGAGATGTACTAATTTCTATCTGACTTCTCCAGTCTGTAGAGCTCTACTTTAATATAGTGTGTTCCTTTCGACATTGAATGCCTTCCCCAATGACCTATACCTTCCCCTGACCCCATTCCCTCTTCTCTGTGAAGGTTTTATTCCTAGACACTGTAGAGCCCAGTCTCAAAGCAAGGCATTGCTGTGAGTTTCAGAGCACAGTGAATAATTTTCACTCTGCCCTCTTTCTGGTGGCTGGATGGGTTCCTGGGCTCTGTTTCTGTAAGCAGTCATTTCTTCCACAGCAGCCATCTGCAAGGAGTTGGAGGTTACAAAATGACTGGGGCATGTTTTACATGGCTACACTCAGACTCTTCTCTTTGCTTCTCGTGTGAGTTTTGGCAGGGGTTTCTACAGTCGCTTCTGAAGGAGGTGCTGGAAGACACTGTCGGTAAACAGCCCCCTAGCTGATGTTGGCTGTGTCCCCACAAAGACCATAAAGAGTACAACTTGAAAAGTTGCTGTGGTTTCCTTGCCTCTCCAAGGGCCAAACCCAGGACTGACCTCGGAGTCCCTGACCTCAGTCATACTTGAGGGATGAGCAGTGATCTGGAATTGTTCTGCCTTCACTGGCTGCTTCCTGACTCCTGTGGGCCTGAGCACAGCTCTGGTTGAATCAATTTACCGTCTGTGTATGTCTTGGGACTTTCACTCCAGCACTGGTTCTGCTAGAAGCGTTTCTGACAGAATCATATTTCACCTTCCTTGTTCAGCTTGAATTTTGTACTCCCCGAAAAACTGAAGTTTCCAAGGTATGGATTTTTATCCACACTGCTGCTTCTAGATTTTCACTTAGAAGTGTAGGAAAATTTAGGATATTCTTGGACATGTGATTACATGTAACTAGATGGTGCTGATGGTAGGAGGTTTCTGTGCTCAAAATATTCAATCAAGGCAAAGTCCTAAACAATTTTATAGATTTACATCTGTTCACCTACCCACCTACCTACCTACTTAGCTAGTAAAGACTTTTAGAGAGAAAAAATACCTAGGAAAAAAGAGATCTGAGTAGACTGGTAAGAAAGAAAGTTAATAAATAGTAAGGAGGGGAGGGAGAAAGAAGGAAGGGAGGGAAGAAGGAAGGAAGGAAAGGCGGGCGGTAAGTAGGAAGGAGAAAGGAAGGGCTGACTGACCCTTTCCCTCATTTCCCCTTAAATACTCCTCTTGTTTTCTGACATTGACTCAGTTCTAATCCCTTAAAGTTAATTCCTCTCTTAAACACACACAGGGACACTCTCCCCCTGCCCCCAATCGTGTTGTAGACATCCCTCCATCCTGTTGTTCACATTGGGTCTCACTGTGAGGGAGACCATTCTGCGTGTTTCCATAAGCCCTAGAGTGTCCCCTTTACACCAGTGTGAGTATTAACAGCCAGAAAGGAAAACCTCCTAGAAATGAATCCTCACACTGTGAAAAAAATTGCTAAAGAAGCTAAGAGCTACTTCTTGCAATTGTCCTGAAGAATTACCTACTACCAATTATTACATATAAGGGCCAAGGGATCCATTGACTCTCAAAAAATAATGAGCATTTGTTATTATCAGTATGGGGTGTGTGTGTGTGTGTGTGTGTGTGGTTAATATCTTGGTTTGATGAAAACTAATTGTGTCAAATGTGTGAAGAAGAAAGTCCCACATGGAGCCATGCCTAAGAGATTTGGATGTCAATTCCTTCCATGGATCTAGCACTTTCTTCTCTAGTGAGTGTTCCCTAAGACAGCTGGTCGACCTCAAGGCTCAGAATGTCTGATTGTATTTTGTTTTGATTGTTAACATCCATTGTTATCTTTTAAAAGAAATATGCTGATCTATGATTGTACATGTAAACATATAGATACAAAATACATGAATTATGGTCCTCTTTTTCAATATCCCAGGAAAAGTGCTCATAAACCAGGATCTGGGTCTCCTGACTTTCAGGATCCAGTTTCTGTCATGTATATGATTTGAAGTCTACTTGCCAATATAAACTTAGAGAAGAGGCAAGAGTTTGGTTTCCGTAGATCTAAACACACACACAAAAATGGATCTGCTCTTTTGGGTTCCAAAGAGGATTACACCAGAGAAGACATTCTTCTCCAGTTTGTCCAATCTCTGGAACATAAGGTTTAGCTCATAAGGTCTAAGGGAGCTCTTCAGGGAATTTGGAACTCAGCAGACCACAGGGATCAGCCATCCCTGTCAAAGTGCTCCCAAAAATATGTCCTGCAGAGAGGGTGACATCATTAGAGTACTTATGCCTAAACTCATCCAACACAGAGGGCAGGTAGGCGAAGGGGCAGGGGCAGCCAGCTCCTGCTCACATGCATCCATCTTTTTGTCAAGAACTGTGGCAGCTGCCTTATTTATTCTTTCCCCTCTGCCTGGGGCTTCTTTTCTTCATGAACACTCATCTCTCCTTGGGGTACCCTTTTGAGACTGGCTCTCTGAAAACTTCTTCACATTAAACTGGACCGTTTTTTTCACACAGCTTTTCCTCCCCTGTGATAATCATGAACTAGGCCTGGTAAATGTAGGTGAGGAACTGGTCTTTGGTATTGAGGCAGGTCTAGCAAAAAGAAGTCTCGAAGGCCTGTTTATAGAGCCCTCAGTGTGTAGACAACAGGAATATCTGCCAGTATCCACTCATGACCACCAGAAACATCCTCATCTTTATGTGTGTGTCCATCAGCCCCAGAATTCACCTTACCTCCTCCTTTGCATTTTCAGTGGTGTGTTAGTTGTGGTGCCTGATGCCGGAGGTGGGGAATGCCCAGGTGCTGGCTGGAGGAGTGATGTCACTATTGGCAAATCCTGCCCACTGTACCACATGAGTTGCCTCCTCCAACCTTGTTGAGGGGAAATTTGTGGAGAAACTCAAAAGGTGCAGTTGGTTTGGCCAAAGCAGAAGTAGGGAGCTGTGGAGAGTGTGTGGACCTGATTCCTACCACAGCAATGAGGGCCCGTCCCAACCCCCAGTTCAGGATATGACTACAAGGTCCCAGCCACCAGGGTGGTCCTTCAGGGAAAGGGTGAATTAAGTTTGACTGTGCTACGGTTTTCTTTGTATTCCTGTAGAGATGATGTTTTGTATCTGAACTAGAAATTTGGGTTCATGTTTTCATGAACTCGAGAGGCTCAATACACGTGGCAACTAAAGTTCAGGTCTACGTTACCCACCCTGAATTGAAAAAATTCTACTCTTTTCCTTGAACACTGAGATAAAGGCTAGGGTGAGGTCCATCACACTGACGTGTTCCTGCATAGCCGCCACATCTTCTTTATGAACATGATTGAATGAACAACAGGTGAAGAGCTGTTGTCACCGTCATTATTGTCCCATGCAGACCTTAGATCCTTCCTTAGGCCCCTCAGCCTCAGCAGTGCTGCCGTTTGGGATCTTGGGATCTTGGCTATCAGTGTGTGATGATGATGATGATGATGATGATGATGATGATGAAGAAGAAGAACACAATGAATAATGATGATGATACAAAAATATCTCTATCAGCCCCTTCCTAGGAAGTGTGTGGCTTGCATTTATTTTGTGTTTAATTTTTATCATTTTTGACATTCCATAAGTCCTAGTTAGGTTTTCTCCCACCCCTTTCTTTTACATGCATGGGTAACAGATTTGTGGGGCACGTCAACGAACTCACCACCATGGAAATCATCTTTCTGCAGATAGTCACATTTTTATTTCTGCCCGGAATTCAACCTCTTCTCCCATGGGGACACATTTGTGCTGCCAGGAACACAGTGAATTAGTGTGCCGGACTGCCCACCCATGTCCCCTCAAGCCTGGTCAGCCACAGACCTGTGATTATCCTGGTGGCTTTATGTGCTGTACTTTGGGTTGTAATTGGCCAACTGAATGATGAACTGCTTGGAAATAAATCTATGGCCCGTTGGAGAACAGAAGCAGCTGGTGACAGAGCTTAAGAACATAGCAACTCCTTGATAGACTGTGAACATTCTTGAACCCTTTGAATAAAAGCAATCTTTCCCTGTGTGTATATGTGCCCAGGAAACGTATAAAAAAATAAAAACCAAAGAGTATGATATTTTAAGTTGTGTGTATGTGTGTGTAAGAGAGAGAGAGAGAGTGTGTGTGTGTGAGAGAGAGTGTGTGTGAAAGAGAGAGAGAGAGAGAGTGTGTGTGTGTGTGTGTGTGTGTGTGTGAGAGAGAGAGAGAGAGAGAGAGAGAGAGAGAGTATGTGTGTGTGTGTGTGTGTTTGTGTTTTCTTAACCCTGCAGTTTTTCTTGGCAGGACTTGAAACAGACTTAGCTGTCATCTACCTTGCTCTGGTTGAGGAGAGGAATTGGGCCCAGGAGATTGCTATGGCAAGAAGAAGCCATTAAGGAAGGTGGCCAGGAGGAACCTCTGCTTCCCTGCAGTGCCCTAGCATTCTGTTACCAAGGTCACCCTCCTCTCTAAAGCCCTGCTGCCATTGTATCTGCCTCTGCCTGTCCATATCTTTTCTTTACTGGAGCTGTGTTGTCGTAGCCCACCCTAGACACCAAACACCTCTGCTGGCTGTCCTTCATCTCCAAATGAGAGGTCAGCCCACACTGTCATCCACAAGGTTAAGCTTCCCAAACAAAGGGCCTCATTTATCTGTGCTAGAGCAGCTGACAGAAGACATTTTGCTGTCATAGGCTTAGTCTTCAGGGACTCCCAAGCTTGCCTAAGTTACCTCCAGGGTCTTTGATCTAAACTCTGGTTGCCAGGTAATGAGGATGCAGTCATTTGCATTATTCCTTTCCTTCTCCCATCTGTCCTGTTTCCCTCCTGAAAACAACCCTCTGGCCTGACACACACCCACAGGGACTTTGGTCCCACAGGAGCTCTCCAGAGCTACCTCCTTTGTGATGACTTCAGAGCTTCCTTCCACTACAAAAGAGTGAAACAGATTAATCACCTTGAAGTTCAATGCTGTGAGGAAAAACTTGAGCTAAGAAAAACTTGGAGATATTTTTAGCGAAATGGAATATTTTGATGAGTATCTCTCACCTGAAACATTCCCCAAATCTTCTATTTCTAGGTTTGTGTTTTTTTTTTCTTTTAGCAGCTTCACAGGGGGTATTATATTTGAGTTGGAAAAGAATTTGTTTTTTTTTTTTTTTTTTTTACTTCCTGTCATTAACATTGAGTGGCATTGATAAAAACATCAAGGCCCTTTGAGTTCTGGTTTTCATGGGGGGGGGGCATGGATTATATAAGAAGTTAAGTGGTATTGTGTTTTGTTTTATTTTTCCTGTTTGTCAGCGTGAGGAGAGAGTAGCTGAGGAGAACTATCATCAGGGACAGGGAAACAAAGAGAACTCTGAGAGAGGTTCACAGCCAGCGTGATGGGCAGCTTCCGCTATCCCGCTATCCCGCTATCCCGCTATCCCACTATCCCGCTATCCCGCTATCCCGTCTGTACTCTCAATCTTTGCCCTGGCCAGTGGCACTTGCACATGTACTGTCTTAAGACAAAACTGTTCCATCTTGATGTGTAGGTGTCAGTTTCTTCACCAGTCTATTTAATGACCATTCAGTCACAAATCTAGCAAGTGATAATCTCTCATGCCTGGGGTCAGGAAAGAATTCACTACAGTAAGGCACAGGTTTGACTTTCCAAAGTTAGGAAAACAGAGAGCTCATACTTTAAAATGATTGTAGGAAAAAAAATAATATGTTCAGAAATGTTTATTTATCGCACTTTATCCTTATTTGATGTTTTAAGTGTGTGGGGCCATAGTTCAGATTTTTCAGTTGGCTGAGTTTGGAAACATGAAACATTAACAATTAACAAAATAATTGTTCCTGCCTGGTGGCCCTGTTTATCCATCAAAAATGGTCCAGACTCTACCACAGACTTCCAGCAGACGTTCACTAACTATTCACAAATAAAAGACTGCCGTCCAGGTAGAAAGATAGCCTCAGACATCTAGTGTGTGTGCACGCGCATGTGATTCATGCTGATGCACTTGGGCGTGTGTGGTGTGGGGGCACAGGTTGACAGTGAATGTATTTCTCAGTTGTTCTCTACCTTTTTTTTATGTTTTGTTTATTTTTTTTTTAAGACAGTATCTCTAACTGAGCCTAGAGCCCAACAAATGATCTAGGCTTGCTAGCTCGAAAGCCCTAGGAAACCTCCCGTCTCTGCTTCTCCAATGGAGGGATTATAGACATATGCTATAGTACACACACACACACACACACACATACACACACGTACGCATGGAACACTGGTCCTCATGCACATACATCATTTTCTAACAGCGACAGTCCCTATGAGCCTGGTTATATTGCATTACACCTGTCTGTCTGGAAGGGAATTGATGTAATTCTCTTTGCTTATCTCCACTTTCTTCTTCTCTTTAACCTGTTCATTCATTCCCTGCCCCCGAGTCTTTCAGGTACACAATCCTCCCCTGGTTTACTGTTCCACTTAGCATGCTGTTCCAGGCAATGTACATATTTTTTTCTGCTGTGATAAACGACCGCCCTATATCTGAGTGAACTGCACACAACACAGCAAATGTGACCCTTCAGAGTCAAGTCTGGGCTACCTCTAGCTTAACTTCATGTTTGGTCCCCCAGCAGTTGCCAAGGCAACTCCTTCCCTACTCCCTACCCAGTAATCTTCACTACTAAAGAGCCACGGGTTTGCAAATGGGGACTTTCTTTACCCTTGCTGTTTTGTGCCTCCCTACCTCAAATTTGTTTATCTGACAAACAACTGTAGCTACTTGTGGGGTGCAGTAAGATGTTACAGTCTATGGTGACTGGCCAGGTCCTGCCCACCATCTCACGCTCGTCCTGCTTTTTGAGGTAGGAACATTTGAAACTGGCTCATCACCATGCCTTGTGGGAACTCACTTGCTCCCGCCTTCTTTTTTTATTTTTTTATTTTTATTTTGTTATTTTCTATATTCTTTGTTTACATTTCAAACGATTTTCCCTTTCCCAGTTCCCCCCTCCCCATAAGTCCTATAAGTCCTCTTCCCTCCTGCCGTAACCCCAATCAACCCCCTCCCGTTTTCCTGTCCTGGTATTCCCCTACATTGCTGCATCAAGCCTTTCCAGGACCAGAGCCCTCTCCTTCCTTCTTTTTGGGAATCATTTGATATGTGAGTTGTGTCTTGGGTATTCAGAGCTTCTGGGCTAATTAATATCCACTTATCAGTGGCTGTATTCCATGTGTATTCTTTTATGTTTGGGTCACCTCACTTAGGATGATATTTTTCAGTTCCAACCATTTGCCTAAGAATTTCATGAATTCATTGTTTCTAATTGCTGAGTAGTATTCCATTGTGTAAATATACCACAGTTTCTGTATCCATTCCTCCACTGAGGGACATCTGGGTTCTTTCCAGCTTCTGGCTATTATAAATAGGGTTGCTATGAACATAGTGGAGCATGAGTCCTTATTGTATGCCGGCGAATCCCCTGGGTATATGCCCAGGAGTGGTATAGCAGGGTCCTCAAGTGTCCCATCAAGTGTCATGCCCAGTTTTCTGAGGAACCGCCAGACTGATTTCCAGAGTGGGTTGCTCCCTCCTAATTGAGACCTCGTGTGCCCTGACCAGCGCTGTCCCTGTCACGTCCTGTCCTCCTCACCGGTCTGTGGTTACTGTCATGCTGCTCTGTGCTCTGTGAGTTTGTCTTTCTTAGATTCCACATACAAGGAGATGGCGCGACGCTTGCCTTCCAGTGCTTCTGTGTCGTTGGTGTAGACGGTGGAGCCTCGGCACTCTGCTGAGCCTGCTTTCTGCCACCGGTCTTGGGCCGACTTGTTCAACTTTATCTAAGAAAGTATGGAGTAACTTTAGCAGGAACACCATGAGGCTGTGGCCAGGTTTAACAGAGCTATGTGAGCAGTGTAATTCAGTTTCTGCCTAGAGTCTAGTGTCTGTGTGCTCCCAAGCAGTTGACAACGGTCACCGTTGTGATGCTGGGGTTGATGTCACTCACATCCTTCCCTGGACTCCCTCATCTGTGGGATGGCACAGTATTAGCATCTAACCACTTGATTAATGAGGAACAAAGGCCATGGATCAACCCCTAACGAACTCTCAATTCATAGTGACGTGGAAGACCATTACATTTCCCCTCTGCATGACTTCTCTCTGTTCCAGGTTCATGCTACAGACCATAAACTCTCACCAGGCTTGGGACCTGAACTGTCCCCAATGCAGTGTGGTTTCCAGACAAAAACATAGGATAGAAGCCAGAAGTCCTGTGTTGCAGAACAAGCTTTGTCTCCAAAGCAGAAGAGCATGAATTTTCTCATAAACTCTCACCAGGCTTGGGACCTGAACTGTCCCACTCTGTGATGAACCACTTGCTTTCTTGGTTTCTATTTTGCATTTGAAGTGTGTTTTGAGCTAAACTCTTAGAATGATCTTTCCCTTTAAAATATTTTAGCAATGATCACAATACTCATTTTTTAAATAAATCATGTTCATGAGAATCTTGTTTGAGAACTTCCTTGTCCCTACCCCAAAAAATCCTCTAAGGACCCTAGTGAATTTTCTCCATGTTAAAAAGAAAATTTTCATTTGATTAATGACACAATACCCTGGCCCTATCCCAAAGTATAATTGAACAAGCTTTAACTGCCCCCAAAGTCATTCTGATTTTCTATAGTTATATTTTTAATTTATAGGCCTTTGGCCAGTTTCATAAACCATTAAATACTGATGCCCTGCAGACACACACTCTACAGATCATAAACAGTGCTGTGCTGTGCCGCTCACCATGGGCAGCGGCCTCTACCTGGCCCAGTTCTTACATCTCCACCCAGTTTTTTTCCCCTATTGGAGCATAGTCATGGGGAACTGGTTTCCATAAAGGCAGAGGAACCAAGAATGCAGTGTGGTTTCCAGACAAAAACATAGGATAGAAGCCGGAAGTCCTGTGTTGCAGGACAGACTTTGTCTCCAAATCAGAAGAGCATGGATTTTTCTATTTGTAAAAGGAAAGACTACAGCATGCTTTCAAATAGTGTTACACCTGTAAGACTTAGGGCCAGACTCCTCACTGGGCTCCCTGGGGTGATGGCAAACATCAGCTGAATGCTTTCTGCATGTCAGATGTTGTTAAGGACAGTTACCATTCCTCTGGTGTTTAAAAATCTATTTCCTGGGTTGGGGGGACAGTAAAGTGGGTAAGCATCTGCTGTGCAAGCATGAGACCCTGAGTTCGAATCCCCAACACCCATATAAAAAAACTAGACACGGTGATATGGCCATGTGCTTTGATGGGTAGATCCTTGGAACTTACTGGCTGGCATGTCTAGCCAAAATGGGAAGCTTTTGATTCAGTAAGAAACCCTTGTCTCAAGGCAATAAGTCAAAAGGCAACAGAGGAAGACACCCCAATGTCCTCTTCTAGTCTCTACACACCTGTCTATAGTGGCTTGGGTAGGGGTGGGCACACACATGTACATAGCATATACACACATTATATAACATACACACACACACACACACACACACACACACACACCTCTAAAAAGATATTTTAAAGATATGTTTCCCATTTACAAGAAGGTAAGAGTTAAAATGTTATCTGCAATCTGGTTATCATATCATATCATATCATATCATATCATATTTATTACATGCACTAATAATACCAGCTGGCTAAATGGATAAGAAGAATCACCTGATATTGCTAGCTTATTCCACTCTTCTGGACATTTAAAAAACTGAAGTCTCCCAGCTTCAAAATGCAGACTAAATGGCTTGGCCTTATCTTGCCTCACCATCTCTGGTGTACAGGGTTGGACTCTCAAGCACTTGGCCTGAAATTCTAATAGCTGTCAGGAAGTGGGCAGAAATTCTTCCCTTGCTTCTTGTTTGTGTAAATAACGAGTGCCATGGCAACAAGATGCTAACAGCCAGATGAAGAGGAGAAGCATATGGAGAGACGTGGAAGACTCAAGAAAGCACGTTTGCAAGGCAGCCTTCATTTGGCTCACCTTGGCATGACCATGTTGCTAACATGGCTTTTGTGTATTTTATGGACAAAAAGACTAGGTTATTAAGATTAGTGAGTTAATTAATTGATAGCTCATTTTTCTTCTACCACTAGCTTATAAATAATATGATTGGAAAATAAAAGCTTTGACCATGGAAAATATAAATATAATCAAAAGATAAATATGTAGTTTTAAAATTTGAAAATAAAAGCTTTTTTGACCATGGAAAATATAAATATAATCAAAAGATAAATATGTAGTTTCTGTAACTGGCATAGGAACTTGACTTTAGTTTCCTAGTGCCACAGCAAGTTAGAAGTGTAAGCATTTGCAACGTGGAAAATATGATTAATTATGTAAGTTTCAATGCCCATGATAGTCACACACACCAATTTTTCATTAAAAAAGATATATGTATATATATATTATAGATACATATATAAGATGAACTCTGATTCCAGTGTATCACCTACGTCTCTGCCTCCATGATAGAGACCAATGCCGTTCAAGATGGAAAGCTTTGAAAGTCATTGTCAGGACAGCTGCTCAATTCGATAGGAGAAGAGATGGCTCCTGAGACCTGACGTGTTCCTTTCACTCCTCCAGCCCTATCTATAGACTCCATGAGTCTCACTGACTTCCTATAATCATGGGCATTTGTTACAGCCATGGCTTATATTGCCAAACTATTTAGAGACCATTCAAAATGGTACTCAGCACTCAACATTCCCATAGAAAATGGCTAAAAGGAAAATAAGCCTTGTGAGATACACTTTCCTTTATGAAATAAAAGTTAAGTTTACCAACTCAATAGGGAGAAATACTGAGAATCTTCCAGTAACTGGGTGATTTTTCTGGCACTTGGCTGTAGAAAACCAGAGATGTGAGTTCAAACAGGAGCATTTACATAGAGCAGAAGCGGGAATGGGGGTGGGTGGGTGGCGGGAGCTATGACCCACTCCCTTTTCCAGGCCTGGGTTAGCGCTGGTTCTTATGTCTTTAAAGGACTGACGAAATGTCAGGAGAAGAGTACTGTGAGGCATGTGGAAATGAGGTGAAATTCTAATTTTTAATCTGTAAACACTGGACTTGGCCATGCTCCTACATTTGTGCAACATCTTGGTTACATTCCTTCCTTAATGGTGGAGCTGAGCAGTTACAACAGAAACCATGAGGCCCTCAAGGCTGAAACAATGTGCTATTTGGTCTCCTAAGAAAATTTGCCAAGTTCCATAGTAGTGTGTTAGTGATCGAGGTGGAGCCTCAGTGACTCACTCCAGCCCTTGTGGCTCATCCTTATGTCCCCACATAGTGATCTCTAAAACTTGGCACCTGATAAACCTGCATCAGGTTCTACATGAGAAGAAGAGAAGATGTTCTAGAAACCTGGAACCATTGGCCCAGCACCCAGGAGTTTATAATTAATACCGTTTTGCTCGTGCAGCAGAGGGCTCTTGTTCTAGAATCTGATTTTTCTTTGCCCCTTGCTGTTTTTGCTCTCTGAGGCCACCCCTCACTAACCTATCTAATATTAGAATCATAAGCATTTGCAAGTTTTGTATCACCAAATGCTCAAATCCCGCCCCTTCTTGTCATCCTAGACTCCGATCCCACACTTTATTGCCGCCATCTTTTCTCAGGCGCCTGGATAAAATGGCTTCTTAAAATGTTTATTTAGTATGTTTGCTCTCTGTAAGGCTTTGCATCTGATGTCACTAATTATAATCATTGAGAAGCTTGATATAAACAGAGGCGGGGCCAGCTTGAAGAATTAAGAGAGGAGACTTCAGACTTCAGGGCTCACGGGAGTGAGTTATATAAAAATTATCCACTTAGGAAATTACATTAGCACTCAGAGAGGAGTTATCATTATGATTATTTTTAATCGAAGTATTCTAGTTTTCCAAGTCTGAAAGGAGATTTAGGTGATTATTATGGCGGCTACAAAGTAGTCATTGGTGCCACTTATCATCTGGGTTCACACATCTTAGGGATCTCCTTCCTTTTATGGAAGTGTGACCCCCTGATGCCTGGGCACTCCTCAGTCCAGGGCAGCTGACTTCCCCTGCCATTTCACACCATGTGAACATCTAAGGTGCCCATTGCCATGAATTCAGGGTTCTGGCCATGAAAGGCAGGGTGCTGATTACCTGTTGGAGGAGGCAGACATTTCAACTTAGGATAGTGGGTATTCAGAAGGATGTGGCCCCCAGGTGCTGTGGGAATACAAAGAAGGACATTAATCAACCCACTTGGAAAGTTGGAGAAAGCTATTTGGGGTAGATAAAAGGAGAGTTTTGAAATTTTGTTGCAATGCTTTAAATTTGCCAGGCATGCATGGTCCAGGCAGATGGAAGAACATGAAAGGTTGTGTAGACAGAGCAACTGTACAGGAGATCTAAGCCTCAAAGCAGAGTAGACTCTAGTGGGGGAAACAAGAGGTTAGGCAGAAAGGGACCAAGAACTAAGACGCCCTGGGTACCAGGTCTCAGGGCTTGGGATCCCTTCTGATGAGAATCTAAAGAAATTGTGCTAACTATGCATGATCAGGTTGCAAACAGAGCAGTAGGCTGGCCTAGTATCCCAGTGTGGACCTGAAGTCCTGGCACCCTGATGATGACCTCCCACTGATGGTTCTAGAACCAATTGCTGTAACAGTCTCTCTTGAATCTAGCCACTGGTGAACAACTTTAGCATCTTTCAGTTTTTAAAAATTTACCAACCATTTATTACATACCGACTGTGTGCTACATCTTGTGCTGTTGTTGTAATGTGTGGTAATGTAAAAACAAATTGCATACTGTCCCTGCTTCAAGTGCTCAGGGGAGCAACTTCAGAGCAAGGCAGGGGTAGAGCCATGCCAGTGCTTAGTTTCCAAGCTCAAAATCAGCAAAGCCTAGGGCTCCAGTCCCCATAAAACCAAGGGTGTTTTCTTCAGAGCCACTAAAGCTTAGAACCAACTCTAAGAAAAAAGAACTAGTTTTTGCTTTTTTGGTTTTTTAACAAGGGTAAGATTTCCCACCATCTCTGTTTCCTTTGTTTATGATTGCTCTTGGACTATGTAATGATTGCCGGGTCTCAAGAACAGTAAGCAAGTGTCAATCGTCATACATCAGATAGACAGAACAAGCATTACTACAAGTGGCTCTCCTGCTGGCAAAACTCCCCAGCCTGCCCTTCGATTCCTCAGTTCTTCCATTAATATCCATGCAACATCAGTCCTGGACACTCACCGCTATGCCAAGATCTAATTTTCTGACATGTGTTCCTAGACCACCTCTTTTCTAGATATGATCCCTTGAGTTGATTTTTCTAAATGCAGGAAAACCATTTTTTTTCTTATGCTCTGGTTATATGGTTTTTCTTTATTTTTTTTTTTAGATTTTTACTTGTCTCATTTTATACATATGAATATTTTCCTCATATTCATGTCCATATAGCACATGTGTGCCTGATGCCTGAAGAAATCAGAAAAAGGTACCAAATCCCCTGAAACTAGAGATCATGGTTTAGAGCTCTGGTCCTCTGCAAGAACAAGTGCTTTTAACCGCTGAACCATTTATCCAAACCCTATATTGTTTATTCTTTATTGTTAATTCGGGCCAAGATGGCATTAGTTCATTTAACAGTTGAATTACACATTTGGGTTTCTATCTCATGTCAAGCTAAAAGTAAAAATGAGAACAAAATGTGTGTATGCGTGTGTGTCATGTTTGATTTTCATCTGTTCCTGTTGAATTGTCTGTCGTCAATGTCTCACCCTTAAAGCATTTACATTGGATTTTATAAAAGATTTTTGAAATACACATCGAATTAACTTAATTAATCATTCATTCATTCATTCATTCATTCAGCAAGTGTTTATCATGTACCCACAAACACCAAATACTATGCCCAGATTCAGGTCTGATGGCATCCGTTCTCTCCTGGCGCTCACGATAGGCTGCGATAGACCTTAAAGGGTTGGCGATCAGCTTCAAGGGGTTGTCAGTGTTGCCGCACCTTTCATAATGGGGGCCTCTCTGTTCTATTTAGGCGCTCCTGTGTTTGATTAAAATTCTAATCATTGCCCTTTGATTGATAGTTGGGGGTTTGGTAAGATGTTCACACAGCTGTGTGAACAAGGCAAGCACAGTCAGCGGAGGTGGAAACTGTTCACAGATTTCAAAAGCAGGTTTCTGGTGAGTGTTAGGAACTTGATTAACCTCGCAGATCTGTTCATCTAGGAGGGGTTTCCTTCTACTTCCACAGATGTTCAAACATTTCCCCTGTGCTGTCTAGTGGGCATAAGCTGTGGAGCATATCAGATGTGGGAGCGCATGATAAGTACTTAACCCAGTCAACGGGTGCTCTCTGTCCCTGACACCTATGGCGTGCCTTGGATGAGAGCCAGCCGAAATTCTCCTGCTGGCTTTCGGCACCCCATTAGTATTGCTTGGGGTGACGTCCTTTTTCACTCGCTGATACCAGAAGATGTTGAAGATGCCTCACCCTGGCTGACCCACATTTAAAATGCAAAGTCCGCTCAGTTCTTCATTTATTTTCATCAAATATCAAGACTCCACCAAGGCCTAGCAAGGCATCAGTGGATAAAACACTTGGTCTCGAGGAGCCCACAGTCCAGTGTGAGGAGGTGTGGCCATTACTAATGGGTGGGAAGGTCAGGATATATGCTAGGCAATGAATTCAACAAGCAGGAACATGAAATGTTGGGATAAAAGGAAGAACGGCTGTTGTTGTTGTTGTTGTTGTTGTTGTTGTTGTTGTTGTTAAAAAATTCAGGTTGGGTTAATTTGAGCAGAGATCTGAGAAAAGTAAGAAGGTAACCAGATAGCTATTGAAAACTATCAACCATGTAGATATAGCAACTGGGCACCAAGGCCACTGGGCCCATCAGATGATGCCACCAGCCTCCGGACGATATTAGCGTCTAGTTTCTAAGTGCTGGAGACTAGACCATTGGATACTTTGCATATATTGCTTAGAAATTGCTGCCAGATGAATTTTCTTATCCATACCCACTTATGGCTGAGGAATTGAAAACCCGGATTAAGTACCAAGCAGCAGCTGAGACGGAATTTGAATCAGGCTTTGAACTTTGACACCAAAAGCCCCAAGCATTTCTCCCTTTGCCATGTGGCTTCTCTTGCACTTGGAACCTTAGTGGGAATGAGCCTACGCTAAATCAGGAATCGGAGGGGTGTTGTTTAACTG
The DNA here is from genome assembly GCF_947179515.1 of Apodemus sylvaticus. Taxonomy (NCBI): domain Eukaryota; kingdom Metazoa; phylum Chordata; class Mammalia; order Rodentia; family Muridae; genus Apodemus; species Apodemus sylvaticus. The sequence continues at coordinate 43,381,070 of NC_067482.1, read as the reverse complement.
AGTGGGTAGAGATCATTGGCAGAGCACTTTTGCCTATCACACATTAGGCCCTGAGTTTTCTCCCCAAGATAAAAAGGATTCCATGTGGGTGGACGGGAGTATGACATTGCTAATAGTTTACAAAATCCTCCCCAGGATCAACTTTTACCAGGAAATCTCACTCAACAAGTCAAAAAGCATTTAGAGTATGGCTTCCAGTGAGGCCATCCATATTCTTTGAATATGAGTTTATCCTGTCCATTTTTTTTTATCATTAATGACTGTTGTTGGGATAAATCTCTAATTCCTTTAGGTTCCGGAAGTTCTTGGCATTGAATAATTCAATGCCAAGAACTTGAAACATTCAGGCCACAGAGCTTCCTTCTCTTCCACTGTTGCAAACCCAGCCTCAGAGCAGCCTGTTGCAGAATAGTCACATTTCCCTAGAGTAATGTGTGACTACGGAGTCCCTCATACCCAGTGCTTAGGAATTTGTTGTCAGTAAGTCATTGTGAGCCGGTAATGGGAAAGTTAAGTGTGAAATTGTGTTTCGATACCTATAAAAAGGGGTCATACAAGGGAGCCCTGCATATTAGTCAGTGTAGGTAGTACATTAATAAAGACCCAGCCATACTCAGCCACATGCTGAGAATTTACAAGCATTTGGGTGGGATAATTTGAGAAACTGAGAGAATAAGGCAGTTTTAAGTAATACCTTTTCTTTCAATAAATAACCCTAAATCAAGCACGGGCACATAAAAATGGGTTTGTTTGGTTAAGATTTATACCTCCCGTGCGTGTGAGATCTAGGAACAGAACCAAATTGGTTTTAAGGGGTGGGAACATAGTTCAGCAATGGAATACCTGCCTAGTATGTGTTAAATCAAGCACACCCCCAAACATTGAGATTTTTAAGACACCAGTAGAAATGTAGAATGATGAGAAACTTCAGTTTCCCAGAATTCTCTTCACACACTACAGAGTTGAAAGGGATTCTTCTGTGAGGGAAGTAGGGCCCCAAATGTAAACTCCCAGGGGAGTCTATTCAGTAAAGAATCTTATGTTCAGGCCTCACTTGTGAGGCTAATTGCAACAGCTTGAAAGCCATCCAGGCATCAATATAAACTCTTAACTCCCCTGAAGGGTGGCCTGGTCTATGTGTGCCCCTGCGCTGGCCTTGTAGGGCTGAAGCTTCAGGGCACCTCAGGACTGCCTCCTAGGATCTGCCATCAGTTTCCGTAAAGCTTCAAGCATAACTAATACATAGGCATCAGACCAAATGGAAGTCACCAGAGAACATCCCTTGCCTTTAGGAAACTTTTTCACACATTGGTGACAACCCTCAGGCCATGTACTCTCTTCTGAAAGAGTCTTTAAAAAAAAAAAAAAAGACCAGTAATTACTTTGTAGAACTTCAAAGCTTGTCTCTCAGGTTGTAAAGGCAGGCATAAGAAGTACTGGCCTTAGATCTTGTGGCATTCCCTGAAAGCGGCGTGGTATCCATTGAACTAAGGAAGAGGCCTGGAAACTGATGAGGCTTCCTCTCAGCTAGAAGTTTATTGGTTCCTTCCCTAGCAGACTACAATCCATATTCTTTTCAATGGCCTGCCTGGACTCATTTCCTGTCCCTTTATTCCAGTCTCCCCACCTCCCAGTGTCATTCCTTTTCATCCCTTCCTCTTCAGAGATGAGACAAGCCTGACTTGACTGACCACCCTTAGGGAAACCTAGTTCATGTCACCTCCCTGAAGTCCCGTTTGGGTGGGCTCCCATCTCTGAGTACAGCTCCCAACTGTACAGTTAGTCACATCCTACTGAAAGATGTGTCTGGGATTTTCCTCTTGAGACAGTAAACTCTGTGCAAGTTTGTCTGTTTCTTCAGGACGCAGCTTGATCATAGCTCATTGGCTATTGAATTACTTTAATGCTCAGAGGAGGCTTCGTGCTGTATGTCAAGGGCTGCTCTGGTCAAAATGTGTGGATTTTGCATTTAAACACTCATTTCCATAAACACATCGTCACCCTCTGATACTGTGTGTTTAAATAGCTTTATGAACCAGATATACTTTTGCTTTGTATTATCCAAGAGGGCCTCATCTGTGTGGCTTTTATCGGGTCTGGAAGATTAATTTTGAAGGGTGGAGAGGGTTGGGTGAGAGGATAGAGGAGGCCGACTTTGTTATTTGCTTTTTAAGAGAATCCTTTAACAGTCACAGACTGTAATAAAGTGCCCGTGCTCCCATTACTAACAGAGCAGGCTAAACATGAATTGGAAGTCTGGCTTCAGATGACCCTTCTCGGGGACCCACAGCCTCCTTTGTTTTCCTTTATTCTTGCAGCCTGTGTCGTGTCTCCCCTAGGCCTATAGGAGAAAGGATCCTATTCTCTGGATCTTGATCTAGCCTTCTTCTAGAACACCCTCAGCCAAGGACCCTGTCACTGTCACAGTCGCTGGCCCTCACCTCACCATCATCTCCATTGTGTCAGTTTACAAAACCCATTAGCTCTGTTCTGCTCCCCCCTTTCCCGAGCCTGTCTGCATCTCCCCCCTCGCTATCTTTCTCTCTAAGGCACACAGGTGCATCACAGCTCCCCATTATCTCCTGTCATGGTAACCCTGTCTACTTACCAACCTCCCCAGAGCGTAAACCTCCGCCCTGAGGCACACACATACACCGCTGCCTCCTACAGGATGAACTCATTGCTCAGTCCCTGTGAGGCATTGCCTTCCCTCCTATGGCCCTTCCCTACAGCATATGCTCCCCCATGTGGCTCTCAGCCCATCCCTTTACCAGGATTCTTCCTTTTCTTAAGGGCCCATTTTTCCTTTAAAGGCCACCCTACATTCTCAGGCATCAAGCTGGACCCATTCCCAATACTCAGCCTTCCAGGGAATCGCTCCACAGACCTGTAAATTCTCCCTGAGTCCTCCCCATCACAGACACCTTTTCCTGATGACTGTGTCCAAGTTCCTACCACACATGACGATTATGTCACTCCTCTGGAGAGCTTTCAAGGCCACACAAGACTGACCAAAGTAAAGGCACAAGGAAAGTCTGAGTCCCATTCCAGTCAAACAGGCTCTGAGGCCCATGCACATATGTAAAGGCCCCAGTCCCCTCCTCTCTCAAATGGAGTTACTTCTCCCAACGCTCCATGCTCATGCACCCCCTTTCTGTTACCATTCTTAGATTTGGGCACAAATCAATTACAACCCCCTTTCTGTCCCAGAAGTTCATACCAAGACATGACGTCCATCTATAGAAGGTGCCAGACACTCCCTGGCCCTGTATTGTTTGTTCAAACTTCTCTGGGAAAGAACCTGAAACAGCACTGTTCAGGCATATGGCAAAGCTCTTTGTGAGTAGTTACCTCTTTCTAGTTCTTTCTCCAGGTCGGAAATGTTATGTTTTAAATGTAGTCTTGCTTCCTGTGCTGTGTTCTTTTCTTCTTTTTTTTTCAGAACTGCATGGAATTCTCTGTAGGTAGAAAAATCTCGTTCTGTAGCATTGATTGCCTTGTAAATCTTGTTGAGTCAGGGCTTGTTCATAAACGCCGAGGACATTCAGGTTCTTTGAGGCCGGCAGTACATGAGCGGAATGCAAAGGAGCTCATTAGAATGTATAGTCATGGCACTCGTGGGAATGGTTTGGAGGAAACGGCTGTAAATACATCTGGGGCTTCAAGGCTTGTGTGTGCATTTCAAGGGGAAATATGTGCTTGCCATTGCTATATGAAAATTAGTTTATACAATTTCTTTAAATACCTCTTGATCTTAAGTTCCTATTTCTGGGCATTAAAACAAAATGACAGAAAGAAAAGATAGAAAAGGGAAAATGAGAGAGAGAGAGAGAGAGAGAGAGACAGAGACAGAGACAGAGACAGAGAAACAGAGGCAGAGAGACAGACGGGGAGGGGGAGAGGGATGTACTATCAATGTCCAGCAGTGGTGGATTCCGAGTGTCTACCAAGAATTTTAATCAACAAGAGACTTAGGGAGAGAAGCTGGGAAAACCACCCACCACTCCGATTCTTTATGCCTCGTAATTACACTGTGAAGAAACTGAAGGATGTCACAAGAGCATGCACTTCAATAAACATTTTCCCCGAAATGGCATTTAAGAATCCACAGACCTCTCCCCAGGGGCCTTGAAACCCCTCCTGTCTGGAGAGGACTCCGGTGGTACCCCGCTCCCTGCGACCGCTCCCTCCGTATAGACAGGCTGATTTGTGGCTTGAGATTTGGCTTTACTTTGGCTTCTGTTCTGTGACTTCTGAGCCACTTTCAAAAGTAGCCAAAACGACATGAAGCGACAGGCTGAGTCTTGTGGCACCTCTTGGAGTGGAGTGGGGGGGGGGGTCTAAAAACCATCCCTTAACATTGCATATGGTGGGCTTCCTCACGTTCCAGTCCAAACTTTCTGTAAACTTCCTGTAAAACTGCCTCATCTGGCTACCAGTTAAGGGACTGGATGAGAAATTTTGTTTTCTCCTTTTCAAAGTGATGATAAGCCAGACTTTCTAAGTGGTATGTAGGACTCTCCCTTGTCTCTGGTAGCCGTTAAAGAAGGCTAAAAGTGTCCATTAATCAAGTTTCTATCTGGAAGTGAAAGGGAAGAGGAACTATCAGGGAGTCTGGTGTTAGCAAAACAATTCTGGCAAAACGCTTAAATAGAAAGGCTACGGTAATGTTGCTCTATCATAAATCAGCATGGATCCTGCCCGCCTCCCCTAAAAGTATAATTCGCCCTCTCTGACAAGTGTGCCTGTCAATAGAAAATAGCAAAAGTCCACATTGTTACCTCCTATGATCTGGGCTAAGGCACAGTCACTTTGACCATAGTTAATGGTGAAGAAATGGTTAGTTTGGAAAGTGTATACAAAGCCTGGAGTGAGAGGAAGTTTCTGTATCTGATTCTGTGGGGCAGATGTGTGACCCTGCTGCCTTATTTGGGCAGATAGCAGGGAATGAGGCCCTGGGTGAGTGGCCCATTCTACACTATTGATATCAGAACTGATAAGATGTTTTTAGAAGGAAATGACTTTGTAAACCGGACTTAGTTTCTCAGTTACAACATCTCTAAGTATATTGAGTTGGTTTTTTTTTGGTTTTTTGGTTTTTTTTTTTGCACATGAGTATACACTTGAGTCCAGGTGTGCAGACTCATACGTGCACCTGTGGCGACCAGAGAATCTTTTCCACTCTTCTTCACCTGATTTAGATCTTCTCTTAAATTTGCCATGAATGTGCGTGGGTATGCATATGTACACGAGAGTGCACACGATGAGTGTTCACATGCGTGTGGGGGCTGGACATGAGATGTTGCTCCATGATTACTGTCTACTTTTATCTTGTTTTGTGATAAAGGTTAGTTTTTATTTTTTTTTAAAGAGTGTGTTGCATGAGCGGAGGGGGGGAGGGCCCTTTGTGAGTGCATCTCCCTCTTATTTTGTGAGACAGGGTCTCTGAGTCTGGAGCTCACCGATTGGCCTGTGAACCCCTGGGGTCTGCCTATCTTAACCATAAGCACTAGGGGTCGCATATATGTGCTTTTTCTATAGGTTCTGAGAATCTGAACTCAAGTCGTTGTGATTGAGATGTAACCGCCTTACCCACTGAGCTGTTTCCCCTCAAAACCTAACTAGATTAAACTGAGCGACACTGATTTTAATGAGGATAGATTGTTACATAAACTTCAACTTCTATGCTTAAGTGGGGAAGACTCATCTACTGTTAGAAGTTGGAGGATTGTGTCAAATTATTACTATGTAGTTCTTAGTGCTGTCACCATCCAGCTCTGCGACAATGTTAGGTCACAGAACATTCTTGATCTTTAGTGGCCTTGATCTACAAAGCCGAGTGGCAATACAGTCAAGGACCTATCACACTGAGAAGATATGACATGTATCAAGTAGTTCAGGCTATATGGGCATACAGTAGGCACTCAGTAAACATCACCTAATATCATTGCTATCTTATGTGTCTTATCCTAGTACAGTACTCCTTTCCAAGAAAATCCAGAAAATATGCAGTTAAATCCTTGCAGCTAGCTTACAAAGTGAAGGAAACTTCCCCAAATTTAAATAATCAGCCCATATATTTTAATACTTTTTGTTAGCAAAAGGGCAGAATTAAATTAATTACATTGAAAGACACCAGAAAGAAAGATAGCAAGTTTCTTTCTTCTGTTGATTTTAGTCTGAATGGTCTTTTTTTAAAAAATGTTTTCATAGGTGTGCATATTTACATATGTGGAGGCACACGTGGTGTGAGTGCACATTGGTGTATGCGCATTGTGGGGACCCGAGGTTGGTATTGGGAGTCATTCTCCTTCACTCTTCTGCTGATTCAATGAGACAGGCCTCTTAATCAAACCCAGAGGACACTGATATGGTTTTTCGAGGCAGCTTGCTCAGGAGATCTGCTATCTGTGTCTTCTGAGGCTAGAATTACAGTCAGACCATCACAACCACCCAGTCTTTACATGGGTGCCGGAGACCTGAACTCCATGCTTTTCCAGCAAGCCTTGAACTGCTGAGCCATCTTCCCAGTTCTTTATCTGTTTAGTTTATTCCAGCAGGCTTGAACAAAGCAACTGTGCTTTGGAGAACAATGTCCCCCTTCCTCATGGTATTGGTCTGCTTTTCTCTTGCTGTGATAAAACACTGACTAAAGCTAATGTACAGAGGAAAGGGTTTATTTAGCTTACAGGTTACAATCCGTCACTGAAGGGAGCCTAGGCAGGAACCCAAGGCAGGCAGCTGGAGTCAGGCACGGAAGCAGAGGCCATTGAGGGATGCTGCTTGCTGGCTGGCTTCCCTGAGCTCCCTCAGATACCTTTCCTACACAGCCAGGGCTCACCTCCCAGGCATGGTACCACCCACATTGGGAGGAGCCTTCTAACACATACTAGCATTTGAGAAAATGCTCACTGACATCCCCAAGGGCCAAGGGTTAGGGTTAGGAGGTTCCCTCCTCCCAGGTATGTCTAGATGTGTTGGGTTGACAAGAAGCAAAGTAACTACTATGTCTCCTTGCACAGTAATCTAACACTGTTCGTAGATTCTTTTTTTTTTAAATATTTTTATTTTCTATATTCTTTGTTTACATTCCAAATGATTTCCCCTTTCCCAGATCCCCCCTCCCCATATGTCCCATAAACCTTCTTCTCTCCATCCATTCTCCAATCACCTCCCTCCTTTTTCTCTGTCCTTATATTCCTCTCCAATGCTAGATCAATCCTTTCCAGGATCAGGACCCTCTCCATACTTCTTCATGGGAGTCATTTGTTATGCAATTTGTGCCTTGGGTATTCAGAGCTTCTGGGCTAATTAATATCACTTATCTGAATAAGTGATAATATTCACTTATCAGAGAATGCATTCCATGTGTATTCTTTTGTGATTGGGTTACCTCACTTAGAATGATATTTTCCAGATCAAACCATTTGCCTAAAAATTTTGTGAATTCATTGTTTCTAATTGCTGAGTAGTATTCCATTGTGTAAATATACCCTTGCTTTTGACTTTCCGTCATGGGCTAACCTCGTAGGAAAGCAGGTTGGAGGTGGTTCACCTCACAGAAAGGACGTTCCTGTCTCTGGCTGTTTCTGTGTCCATTTTCCCTGTTCCAAATAGAATTTCTCCTGTCTCAGTGAAATCATCATTCAGATTTTTTTTTGTTTCTTGTAGGAGTTTTGTAATAAGGTCTTGCTCTATGGCCTTGATTTGTCTGGAACTCACAATGGTGACCAGGCTGGCTTTGAACTTATAGAGGTCAACCTGCCTCTGTGTCTCTAGTGCTGAAAGTGCTACCACACCTAGCTCAATCAGCTTTTTAAAAATAATCTTTCTCTTAAAGGAACTGCAAGATGTTTTTTTTTTTAATAAGGTCCATGTACCTGTTATGACTAAGATGCTTAGCATGGCGAACCCCTACATCTTCAAGTATAGTGATCCAAGTCCCAGAAGGGGCGAGAGGAGAAGAGGGCACAGCTGTCAGCAGGACTGACTTGTCATATATGTGGTAAGCACTGGGGATACTGCTAGCCACCTGCTCATGAAGAAGCCTTGCTGGGTGCAGCTGGACAGCTCCCATTGTGTGGTCTCAACCAATAATGCTTGTATAATCTTGATCCCACCCAGTGCTGCTCCTTCTAGTCTCAATTGCTTTTCTAAGGGTCCTGACTCTTCCGCCAAAGCAATTTTGTAAAAACCCTCTTCTCACTCAGACTCATTTGCTTGTCACCCAAGTTCAGCACTCCTGAGTACTCTAACATCCAAAAGTGGATGTCTATCTGCAAGGAGGCAGTGTAGAAAACACCGTGTTAAGGGCAAGTCAACCAGCGTTCGGATCTTGTCCTAGTTACTGAATGTGAGTACATTCTAGAGTAACCTCACGTGGGGCTGGAGAGAAGCTCAGAGGCTAAGAGCAGTTGCTGTTTCCCAGAGGACTCAGGCTTGATTCCCAGCATCTACAGACACCTGAACTCCAGTTCCAGGGGATCCAGTGCTCTTTTCTGACCTTGTCTAGCACTAGGTCCTCATGGTACTCTTTGGTACATATATGCAGGCAGGCTAAACACCCACACGCATATTACTTTTTAAAACTAAAGAAAAAGTAAAGCAATTTAACTTTTCTATGCATGGATTTCTCTCCCTATTATGATGTTCATAAGGTAATATTAATCGAATGTGTTTTAAGATTAATAGATTAAAAGAGCCACGGCAGACATGTTTCGGGTGGTCTCTGTTACTGTTAGTTCTATAAATGGGATGGTTTACGTACCTTCCTGCATAGCGTCTGCAGCCCCACAGCTCCAAATGGGCCATCAAATGATGTTTGAGGAACAAAAGGTCAAGGATTCAGTATTGAAACCAAAAGCGATAGTGGATTAACAAGCTCACCACAAAGGAAACTTACTGATCACTTACCCTAAGTTTTATAACCTGAAAGTAATTTTAATCCCTTACCCTGGAAAGGGTGATTAAACACCCAATTGTGGGCTTGTTAAAGTGTGTGTGTGTAGACATACTTGTGTTTCAATGGGGGTAAAAGCCAGAGGTTGACACTGGTTATCTGTCTCAATTACTCTACTTTGTACACTGAGGCAGGGTCTCTCACTGGAACAAAGATCTCACAGATTCAGTTAATCTAACTCTAGTCAGGCCGGCTACTTGAAGGATTCTCTGTCTCTGCCTCCTTGACACTGAAATAATGTAGATGAGCTGCCACAGCCACATTGCATTTACATGGGAATCCAAAGGGCTATCTCACACTTGCACAGCAAAGCTTTACCCATTGAGCCATCTCCCCGACTACCCCATCCCATATACCAATAGCACAACACAAGGGTTGTGGCTGTCACTTGTGAAGAGGTGCTGTAGATCTGACCCACATAAACAGAGTGAGTGCTCATGACATTATGGTGACATAATGTTTTACTTATTTGGGATCTAAACTTCCTCAAACACCCATGCTAGAAAAATACTCTAAAATAGATTATTTCTTCTGGCGTTCCTTCAGAGAGAGAGCGAATAAGAAAAATATGATGCAGTTAAAAATGGGCCAAGTTGTTGATGGAATGCGTGTGAATGTTGTTGGGTATAATCAGATATAGATTGTCTTCTTTGTCACAAAATACAATGGGGCTACAAGTCTGGATGCTGGAAGTCCCTGTGAATGGTGAGAAAGATGGCTTGAGTTTGAAATTGAGGGCAAGGATAAACATTGGAAATGATCGTGTGAACTTCTGGGTCTTTCAGCTGGTTAGTTAGTTACCTCCCAGCTCAGGTGAGGAGCAGGTTAGGTGTTTCGCTCCTTGGCGAGCTCAGAGCTCGTTACATTTCTATTCTTTTTTGTCTGTCTCTTCTTCTGCTGACCTCCCAGATGTGGGGCAATGAAAGTAAACTGAGTTTTTCTTCTTAATGCTGTAGAAATTACCAAGCAAGGGAAGTTGAGAATCAGCTGAATAAATATCTGAACCCCAAGCCAGCGATGATGTTGAAGAACTGGTTCATTTCTCCTGACATCTGTTACCTGTATTGTGGGATTCAGGAGTTAGAGTTAGCTAAGGGGTCAGAAAGAACATTCTTTTTATGGGGAAGTACTGTGTACCTCTAGATTTACAGTAGTCCTCATGTGTGTGAGTCACCCCACTCAGCTTCATTTTCCTCATGGTTAGAGGCAGGCTGAAAGCCATAGCTTTGGTCTGTAACAAACGTGCTTGCTGCTGTTTGACTCTTACTCTCTGAGTCCCAGAAAGATGGTCTCCCGGAAAACATGGTATGTTTAGGAAAAGAGAACGCACCCGGGTAACTCAGGAGCAAGGTGGCAGAAAAATACCTGGGGGACTTTATTCTAAAGGAGTTATTTCTCCTTGGAAATAGGACTAGAGATTAAGAAGTCCTGCCTTAGACAACATAACATGCAACTGTGACAGTCTCTGGCTGTCAGCACTAACTCTTGCTACGAAGATGACTAGAGTTAAGAATCAAAACAGTTCGAGATATGATGATATGTGATCCAACTACAGTGCTAACGGCAGAGTCTTGAGCCTTGATGCTTCCCTCCATCCATTAGAGAAATAACCCACTCAAGAGATGCCTGGCTCCTCAGCAGGCATGTTTGCTCTGTTTGGCCCTCTCTTACTTGAGGGATTTTGCATTTGAAGAGCCATGCATCCTTATTTATTTTGGTTTGGGGGCTTATGCCTGGAGCCATCTGTTTTGGGGAAGGAATGAGTTGTGGTGCTGGACTGTATATACCAGGGGAAGCTGAGGATGGATGTCATAGTGACCCTGCTCTGCACATTTTGTAGCATTGAGGATGTCCAATAAGTAGCTCTGGACAGGAAGATTTCAAGAATCAATAACATTTAATAAGGAAATGTTGATGACATGGGGGTGAACGGCGCTGCCCAAGACCAGACTGAAAAATGTAATTGACCATGAGGTATGCCTTTGGGGGAAATGGTCATTTGAGAAATGGGGTGGATGTAACTCAGTGCAAAGCTGAGAAAAGGAAGGAGAAATATACTGGGAAGTGGAGCATTATACTGTCAACAAGAAGGAAGTTATCTAAAGAGACGTGGTCAGAGTAGAGATTTTTATCACTTTTAAAAGACAGAAGGAGTAATGGAGCATTCTTATCTCATGCATTATGTGACATAGTTTGGACCTGGAATGTTTTCTCAGTGGTATCCCAGTTTGGTTCCCAGAATCCCCATCAAATGACTCAGATCTACCCATAATTCCAGATCAAAGAAATTGGATTTTTTTTTTTTTTGCTTCCTTAGGCACCAGTATGCAAACACTGTGACTCCATATTGTGGAAAGGGGGTTCTCATGTATAAATTTTTTAATTAAAATTAATTTAATTTAGTTGTTAAAAAATAAAAGAGTTAACCATGGCAAGAGCTGGGAGGTGTCTTTGGATTAGCAAGACATGATGGTCAACCCTTTGAACATATGTAGCACATGGTGAAAACTGAAGTCAAATCAGTGTCTACAGGATAGAGTAGGAAGGGGGAGATAGTCTAAATAGGGACATTTCTTAATGGCACAGGAGGTGTGGAGTCAGGGAGGTAAAAATATCAACGTGAGGGAGCTGCATCACTTGGAGGGGTTTTGCTTAGGGCAAGAATGTTTTTTTTTTTTTTAAGGAAAAAGAGATGACCATGGTTGGGAAGAAGGGGAATGTTGATGAGAGGCTGAAGCAGATAAAGTTTTGGATTATAGGAATGGAAAGGCTTGTCAAGGGAGGAGAGAGTTGTCTTCAGAGCAGGGCAGGGAGGTCGAACACATGGAACTTGTGCATAAAGACTGGAGAGGTCACAGGGTCAATCACGACCTTCTCAAGTTTCTCCACGCAGCAGCAGCCAGGATATCTGAAAATCAGCAGAGTGTATCCCACAGGAAGCATGGGGAGAGAGGTCTGCACTGGATTAGTTGTTGAGGGGGATGGGAGGAGCCTGGAGTCTCAGGAAGAATTTGGAAGGCTTTGGAGGCAGTGAACACAGAACTGTGAAAGGTTGGATGTTTCTCAGCCTCAAAGACCACTTCATTCCAAGGATGAGAGAAAGCAGGAGGGATAGTATGCATTTAACCATAGAGTTTGGAACGGATTTCCCAAGGCTATTATGTCAGGTAATGACATGGTTCCTAGAGGATTTCCAAAGTAGAGCCTGGCTTGATAGGAAAGGGGAAGTGGGGGTGACTCCTTCTGGCTCCATGTCGAGGATGGGAGGAAACTGTCCCTGCTTAAAACCTCATCTCTGCCCTTATACAGCACGCATACAAGTCTCTAGAAGACATGTTATACCTATGCTAATTGATAGAGAAACAGAAGTGGGCTGACATGGAAGATATCCTCATCTGCGAGGATGTCTCCCACTGTGTGGGTACGAGGTGATGGTGGTGGTGTTCTTAGATGTGTTAGCTGGTTGTATTGTTCATGCAGAGGAAGGGGAAGCAGGTGGAGAAGAGGGCTGTGGGTGCCAAGTGTGTGAGAGACAAGTGGAATGCCAAGAGCTCTGCTGAACTTCCCCCGAGGGTGGAAAATGTCTCACTGCTGCATCAGCTCCACTCACAAAGGTACCAAAACCAACACAGATAAGAGATGGTCTGCCGAGTGCTGTGCTCAAGTTCTTAAATAAATACACAGTTTGGAAGAGTTAGAGCTACAGGAGGCAAACAAAACACCTTCACAATTCAGTTGAACTATGGATTTCAATAGATTCCCAATAGAGCATGGTTTATACTATATCTCACTGTCAGGAAATGTTATATTTTATAACTTTCCATAGTACTTGCTGCTGCTTTTGGATTTTTGTTTGTTTGTTTGGTTGGTTGGTTGGTTGGTTTTGGTTTTGTTTCGTGGTGACCAGGATTAAACCCAGGACTTCAGGTTTGCTCAGGCATGTGCCTTACCATCGAGCTATGGCCTCCAGCCCCCAATAGTCTCTGAACAAGAGCAATGAAAATATGAGATGCCTTAATTCCCAGAGGTAAATCATGAGTGATCTGGAGTGATATGGAATTTGACAGGGAGGTAAATAAAAAGGACCTCTGAGATAAGGCTTTCTGGCATCAGAAAGTGAGTCTCCTGGTAGCACGTTTTGAGGGGGAAAAAAACCATGGCAGAGGTTTCAGTGGTTTTTTCTGGTTTCAGTCTTACATAATAGTGAGGGATGTATCAGACTGAAATGAATTGATTCAAAGTTTGGCCCAGGAGTACATGTTTTCATTTCGCTGTCTAGTTAGCTAGGACTTTGGATGAGGAGAAGGGAAAGACTTAGTGAGCCTTAGGATAGTTAAGAACATCTAAGACAAAGGCTTCTAGGAATCAAAGTATTGAGAGAAGAGGCAGGCAACAGCCTTCAAAAGAGAAAGAAGACACTCCCCGTGGCTTGTTGCCATCCAGTGAGATTAGACGATTTTATTCTGAGTACAAAACGTAGTTGTGCGCAATAGCTGGACAATGAGTATATCAAGGATTGTATAGATAAAGAAAACCTCTACTAATTTGACTAAGGTAAGAATTTCAGATCCTTTCAAACATGGCAGCTAAAAGGCCCTGAACCTCACAGTCTTTCTGTACGCCAGTGAGGGACTGGCCAGACAGCAAAAGACGATGAGGAACCAGCCGTGTCTAATCATTCTTGTTGGTCCAGCTGTAACTATAGAGGGCCCCTCGCTGAGACTTAGCAGCACCAGTAATCAATTTATTTTTTCATATTTTCTGGACTGAATTTTAATATTTATATTGTATGAAATTTAATTTTTTTTAAATGAGGAAGCCAGAGCACATGTGAGAGTCTGCTCTGTACCGTATTTAGCTTGCAGCCCGGGATTTCCTCTGTCTGTTCATTTAAACTCACGATATAAATGGCATGGTCAAGGTTATTAAATACACCAGTTCTACCTTTTATTCTTCCTTGACCTTGATCATAAGGATTTCCCTACGCTGTTAAGTAATTCTTTGAAAAATACTATTTTGATGGCTATATAACCTTTCCTGCATATGGTTGTACAATAAATTACTTGCGTATTTCTTTTTTTGGCCACTTGGGGATGTTTCTATTTTTTAAGCTATTATAAATCAGCTTAAGATGAACAATACTGAGCATAAATCTTTCCTTTTTTCCTCACCACTTTTTTTTAGGACAAATTCCCAGCGGTAAAATTGCTACATCAAAGAAAACCCAACTTTTTATGGTTTTTGAGACATTGTCAAGTCTTCCTCAGAAAGGTTGCAATATGCACGATGCATGAGAAAAGTGCTACCCAGCCCCCTGGGAGGGGGATCATTGGATTATGGGGCCGATGGTCATTAGGCCATTAACTTGAAGAGCTGTTTTTAAAGGCCTGAGTTCTGGGTCTTTGCCATAAGCTCTCAACTGTAATGTGACGAAGAAGAAAAATCTCTTACATATGTCATCCGAGAGTGAGTTTGTGCCAAACCATCTAAATGTAGCACATTTGATGAACCTTGGAAGGAGGAAATACTCTGGTTTTGTGGCACTGGCTTTATTCTGGAATCAGGTGGGACCTGACAGGGATGTTGCAGTGAAATTTTCAGAAGGACACAACGTGTTGAGCTTACATAGGATACCATTCTGGGTCTCACTGCTGTTCACACGGCCCCCTTTCATACTATAGCATCCAGAGCCCTCCCCGTGAGACTAGGTGAAGCCACAAACCTAGCTCATTAACTGTCAGTGCTGCCAAAGGTTAGTGCACTGAACTTAAGCAGTGTGGATCTTAAGAGTGGCCAGTGTTCTTTTATGCTATATGAAGTCATCTACCTGACCGTGTAAGGAAGTATTTAATTTGTTTATTTATTTCTATAATGTTTAGCTATTGGCTCTCACTGGGTATCCCAGACTGGCCCTGAGCTCACAATCCTCCTCCCCAAGACTACCCAGATGTGGGAGTCCAGATGTGTAGCAACATTCCCAGCTAGCATAGCATGTCTTTAAGATTTTCGACTTTTAAAGGCAGAATGCCCTAGAAAGCACAGTGTGATCAGTCAGCTCCATATGGTGTCAGATGTGGCTTTTATAGGTGGATGTCTGTCTCGCCCCAGATGTAATATTTAATGGATATTTATTATGTGTCAGTTTTTCCCATGCTCATTATAAGACCAAAACTTGAAAATTATGCTCAGCTGGGGGGTGGTGACACATGCCTGTAATCCCAGCACTCTGGGAGGCAGAGACAGGCGGATTTCTGAGTTCGAGGCCAGCCTGGTTTACAGAGTGAGTTCCAGGACAGCCAGGGCTACACAGAGAAACCCTGTCTCGAAAAACCAAATCCAAAAAAAACCAAATATATATATATTTTGATGAATGCTCTCTTGGAAATAACTTTAGAACACTATTTCATCTTGAGGCTATGAACTTCTTTGAAAGCATTTAGGAATCCTCTCTCGGATACTCAAGAGCACTCTGTCCTTGGTCGCCTGACTCTTGGGAAAACACTATGTGATGACTATGGCACTCACATCAGGAATGTCTTTGCAGTGTCATGAAGAGGCTTAAGGTTAGGATTCTGGTGTAGGACATTATGAAACAGATTTTGGCATAATCTGTTTATAGAAAATATTATCCATCTGTGTGACTCACAGAAATCTCTCCTCTCCTCAGATCCAGCAGCTGCAAAAGATGCTGTTAATCCTCCAATATCCACTCTGCTTCCCAAGTAGTAAGACAGTCTCTTTGCTCTCTGACAAGAAAAAGGACCGCCATTTTGGTTACCATTTGTTGTCATTTACTGACTTCAAGTGAAAACTAACTTGCATAGGTGGATTGACAAGAATATAAGGTAGAAATTAAAAGAAAGCCACAGACAAATGTACACTAATAAGCGATATGTTTACTATGATCCTGTCTGCATATTCTCTGACTGCGTAATTTATTTATCTGGACATACTTCTTTTGTTTGTTTTGAGTTTTTGTGTGTTTTGTGTATTTGTGAGTTTTGTGTGTTGTATGTATATGTGTATGTTCATGCAGGGGTGGTATGGATGCCCATGTGCATACAAGAGGACAGAGAAGGACACTAAATATCTTCTTATATAATTCTTTGCCCTTTATTATATTGAGACAAGGACTCACACTGAACCGGAAGCTCCCCATTGGAGCTGGCTGACTAGCCAGTGAGCTCCCCTCTACCTGACTCAGCCTCTCAGTGCTCTGGTTACAGGTTCACATGGCAATGCCCAACCTTTACATGGATGCTGGGGATTTGAACTCAGGTCCTCGTGCTTACCCCGAACCACTTCCCAGGCCCTGCACACATTTCTTTTGGAGCTTATGTTTTGGATTTGAAACACCTATGTAATTTAAAGATCCACAACTTTAGTCATTTACATTTTTGTTTCTCTTTAGGTACTTATGATTAAGAATACTTTGATCTATATTTTTTTATAATTTTTAATGTTGAAGGGGATTTTCTTTTGTTATTTAAGAAGTGCTTGTTTAAGACAGAAGGCTGGGACTGATGATAAGTGTTTGGCAGACAGTCTGTGATTATCTGCAACATAAAAACGTTTGGCTCGGATATTTTTATTTTTTTTATTTTTGTTGGTTTTGAGACAGTGTTACTCTGTAGCCCAGGCCGCCCTTGGACTCACTCTATATCCGAGGCTGCCCTTGCACATATAGTATATGTTCATCCTTGACCTCCAAAGTTCTGGGGTTACCTGTGTAAGCTACTATCCTGTCTGCTTTGGCCAAAATCATTTCACTTTAATTATCACATCTTACGCCTGTTCTCCCACTTGTGAGAAATGTTTATTAAGGTTTTGGTTGTAGTATCATCACCATCACCATCCTCATCACCAGCAGTAGCAGCAACCTCATCGTCATCAGTACCACCACCACCATGCCAAGTATTGTGGTCTGGATGGAACACATCCCACATGACCTCATCATGTATTTGAACCTTTGACTTCAGTGTTGGAAGTTTATGGAGCCTTAGAATATGGAGTCATGCTTGAAGAAGCACGTCATGAGGAACTTGTTCTAAGGGCTTAAAGCAGGACCCTACTTCCCGTTTGACCTCTCTGTTTCCTGTGTATGGATAAAATGTGATTAGCCAGCTTCCTGCACTGCCCACCATACTTTGCCCAACTATCACCCCACCTGCCATGTCATGCAAAAACTGTCTCCCTGAAACTCCAAGGCAAAATACCTCTGCCCCCCAAATTTAAAAAATGGGGGAAATACTGCAAATATTCACAGAAAATTAATTTTGAAAATGATCTGTCTTAATTTAAACAATAGTTATTCTGAGTTCAGTTGTGGGTGTTTTTCATTGTTACGTATAAATGCTTGCATAATTTGAACTTCAACATTAACCTTTTTAAAGCGGTTTTAATACCTAATCCAAGAATTTATCAACAGCACTAAAGGTTCTGACTTAAGTCCATCACTAAAGGAGCCTGTAGTCGCTCATTGGTTTACACCTCTTTACTGCGTTGCAGGGTGTATTGTTTTACTAAAGACACTTGTGAATGCGAGTGATCGGTGTGTGCCCCGTCCTTTAAGTCAAATTACTAAAAGGTAAATCACTAAGTCTGAGAAATACACAAGACTACTGCCTTTACACTTTTTAATTGCTCTTCTGGAATCATTCTAGCATTTTATTTATTCTCCTCTTAGCAGGATTGAAGCTGTCAGCTTTTTCATGCCCAACAACGTTGACTCTTATTCATCCTGGCTAGCCTGGTGGATTGTTTTATGTTCATGTTCTGGTTTTCGTGTACGGTGAAAACTTTGGATCACATTGAATTTCTCCTCCTGTGTATCTATCAGGTACTTGTGTCTTATGACTAAAGATAAAAAGAGGAAATAAATGATGTTTTTAGGGAGATCAAAATTTTAGCAGAACATTCTAGAAGGAGGAGAGTATAGTATGTTTGCCTTTCTTTCTTTTGCTTGTTAGATATCTGGGTTAAAGGTCACTTTTAGAAATACCAAGCCAGAAATGATTGTATCAGTCTTCAGGCCAGCTGTCGAGCTATGCCTGACTGCACTGAGCATCAGGACCAATCACACCGCCCAGCTCGCTGTCTTATAAGTATCTTACCAGCCACTGAGTTTGGTCTGGTCGATCACTACTTCAGTTCTTATACGATGTTGACTCAGCCATGAAAGCTCCTAAAATTATTTACAATTTCCTGAATTATTAAACCCTAACAGGGAGATGTACCTTTAAGCATGAGGTGGCGTGTTAAGATGGTTGTACCCTGCCCCGACTCTCAGTGGCACAGAGTTAGATATCTGTTGAGACAGTCCTCCAGTCCATCTGGCTTACAGGCAGCCACTGTTAAAACAGCAGTGATCTGCATCATATATGGCCGTCTAAACATCAAACAAGTCACACTCCTTTGATGTCCTTTTCCATCAGTCTTCAGTTTCCGAACTATTCTCTACAGTGGTGAGTAGAAGAGTGGAATTGCTTTCCGTCTGCCCCCTCCCCACACTGCACACTTCAGCAGGCTTTAAAAGATTTTAAACACTTAACAGCTTCAAAAGACACTTGATCTGGGATGACTGCCTTCCCTTAGGGTCCTCTCCTAGTGTGTCAGATGCATGCCTCACGATGCCCTTTCCTCCATACTGTGTGGTCCATGGGGCCTGACCAGAGCCAGTTTCCATCCAAAGACTTTTTCTGTTGCATGTCGGGACTGCAGATAGGAGGTACTTTTTATCTCAGTAACTGCCTGGGTCTTTGGGGCAAAGCCTGTCATAGGACCAGAGGGAGTAAATGGATGAGCTAATCTCCCGCCGGTTACAGTGAGTAGGAAGTGCATTTTATGTTCTTGTGGCTTTGGAGGCTCTCATCAAACAGTCCAGATATGATCTATACTTTATACTCCAGATTAAGCTGAGACCCAAACCTCTGAAGGGAGGCACTGGGACATTTATATCCCACATCTCTTGCTCTTTCTTGTCACATCTTACTGGGTGGCTGATGGAAAACTGTTAAGAGAATGAGCTTCCTAGCACTGTCCAACGATGTAAATAAAAACATAAATAAAAATCTAAAAATAGATTGTTAAATGTTCGTACCTGCAACCTCTTCCCTCTGTTCTTCTGCTTGATGACAAAGAAATTTGCTGAAGGACAGAGAAAAAGGAGTGGTCCAAAAGGTAATACTCTGGTTAGGATGCAGTAGGGTTCAAAATTAAGAGAAGCAATTGAAAAGGCTTTAACTACTAGCAAATTGGGAAGCACACTTACTGATCACCTGGGATTCAAAAGAGAGTCCTAGAAGAAGTTAAACTTATCAGGAACGAAATTAAACCAAGGTCATTTGTTATCAAAGCTTCTGAGCAGGGTGGGTGAGACAGCTCAGCAGATAAAGGTGCTTGTCACCAAGCCTGGTGACCTGGATTCAAACCCTGAGACCTGCTAAGTGGAGGGGAAAGTGGGCTCTCCAAGTTGACCTCTGACCTCCCAAATGTGTTTTTACTAGAGTGCACACATACACCCTGTGTACACTCAACATACACAAATAAAGGGACAGGAGGACTTTTTCCTTGTTAAAGAGTGAAGGTCTTACATAGCACGATCCTCCTGGACAAACAGCTGCCATCTTCCTGAGTTCAGCTGTGCCTGCTTAAAAGATTACCACAGCTGGGCTTGTTGACTGTTGACATTCCTTCATAGAAGGAGGTGGAGGGAGGGTCATGGGACCCTGTGTGTCCAGCCTTGCCTCACAACCAGTTGTTTGTGATTCTGCCCTAATTGCTTGTGGCCCCATGATCTCAGGGAAGGACTAGAGTGTATTAGGTGAGGAAGACTACAGGAAGGTGACTCCCACACATGCACCCATAGGGAATCCATTATCCTTGCTGTGCAGACCTCTTTTTGTGGCTGCTTTACGCTCGCCCATGCTCCTATCAGTGGCCCTCACTCATGCTTACTCCATTCTTAAGTTTGGTGGAATCAAACTTTGTTTTTTCATTGAATCTTTAAAATGAGGGCATAGATATTTGTTGGGATAATATTGTGCACTTTGTAAATATTGTCTTTGTATTATTCAATTGCTGGGTTCTACTGACAGAGAGTTGAGTGCAGACCTGACTTTGGTATTGTTATTCATATAGCTGCGTGCTATCTCATAAACACTCCCTCACCTTCTGATTGGTTTATTTAAAAGCTGATGACCTATAGCAAAGGCAGGAAGTAGAGAGTGGTACTTCCGGGAAGAGATAGGAACTCTGGGAAAGAGTTAGGCGTGGGAGATTCACCACCAAAACACAGGGGAAGTCGGGTGTATGAAACTGAGGAGAGATTACCAGCCACATGGCAGACAGAGAATGGTATGAACAGTTTGACTTATGAGCTTTTTGAGGAACAAGCCTAGCTTAAGGCCTATGGATTAATTCATGAATAAATAAGCCTTCTTGTCATTTTGGGGGGAAAACTGAGGTGGACATTGAAAAGCCGGAACAGTTACAGACATTGCCTATGTAGATGTTCCCTGGTTGCAACCAAGGGAAGAAAGAAAGCAAATAGGGCAACTCATCATCTCTGCTTTGTAAGTAAAGAAGAGCAAAAGAAACCTTAAAGATCAGTAAGAGTGAATTCATAGAGATAAAAGCTGAGACTTAAAAGAAATAGAATAGTGAGCAAAATATCTGAAAGTGAGTTCTTTGGAGACACCAGTAATTGAAATAATCCCCATGAAAGCCCAATTAAAAAAAAACATAGAAGACAGTGCAAAACTGTTCTTCCCCATTATATTCTAAATTTATTTGCATTTGATGAGTTAAGTTTCTACAAATAAGTGAGATCAGATCCTATTCGTCTTCCTATTTGCCTTTCTTCCCATGGCAGAATGTTCTGGGTTTCATCCACATTCTCACAAAGGATGGGATTTCCCTCCCTTTTTAGGGATGAACATTTTCTTTGTGTCTCTTCATCCACTGAAGTGCACAGCTGCTTCTGTATCTTGGCCATTGGGCAGACACAAACATGTCATTTTAGCTATTCCAACTGAAGTTTTAAAATGTACCCAGCACCTGTGGTCTGTCAGTCATAAAGCTAGACCCTAAATAGCCAGAGTATGATGGCACACGTGATAGATAGCTCATAGGCCTACCATAACACAGAATGTGCACACATGCCGTTATTACGACCATGGGATATGCAGTGCCATGGGGTGTGATCCATAGATAGACGCGTGGACATCACCATGGCAGGAGGCAGTTGATCAGAACTTTTATAACATTTTCATTAGAGATTACATGTACCTGGGGTTGGGGTACCAATGTACACATTACTGATGACCTCTTGGCATGCTCGATTGGAGCATCCTATTGAAGCTTGTGACAACTATGTCTTTATACACTGCAGGCCAAAACATACCCATTAAGAGACAATGCAGTGCATGACAAAGAGCAGAGCCTTTGGAATGACATGGTCTGCATGATTTTTTTCTACATCTGAAAGGTACTTAGGCTAATTTGCTAGAATTTGATGTGGAAGAGATTGAAAAGCTCCAAATACATTATGGGGCCTTGATGGTTCTTGTCCTCAGGTACCCATGGATACTCCTTCAGGAGCTGAGACAAGGGTACGTTGTACCCACAGTAGTAGCTTTACATTCCTTTGTTTACCTTGTCTTCTTCATTCTTGTCTCTGGTGATCTTTGTCTCATGTATGTTTTGTGAACACCAACAACATATGTAATACATTAACTCCAGTTGGATGCCAAGAATATGCTAGATGCTATCAGAAAGAGATAACTTTCCCTTTCTATTTATTGTACATATTAGACCAAACATTCCAGTATCCATGAGTATGTATATGTATATATGTACATATGTATATAATGTATATGTGTATATGTATATATGTGTATGTGTGTATATGTGTATATGTGTATGTGTGTATGTGTATGTGAATGTGAATATGTATATGTATATGTATATGTATATGTATATGTATATGTATATACAAGATGTGAATGTTTTGTGTCTTCTACTCTGCACAATTATCAAGTTGGGACCTTATTGGTTATTTGACGACAGTCTTCTCCACACCCCCTTTTGAATTATTTTTTATAAGTTAATGTAGTGAAGGTGCCCCGATTACAGTTGAGGACCCCACAGACAGACATGAAAGAACAGACGGAGTGGCATGGCAGCAAAATTTCCACCGCCTTCCTTTCTCCCCCTTGAGTTCTTTCTCCTTTCTCTTTTTTACAGACATTTAGATATTATTACAGACATTTAGATATTATTTGGAGTGACCCATTTTCTCCAGCTCAATATCTTAAGTGCTAAAGCGACTCCAGGGCCCGCTTTCTGTTGGTCAGTGTAAAGGTCGCCAGTGGCTTTTCACTCTGTGGCATTTCCTTTCTTACTGGCCTTTGACCTTCTCAGTAGAGAGGTTGGGACCCCCAAGTGCAAAAGGATCGACCACATTTGAATCTGTCAGCGTGTCTCCTTCTTGTTTCTTTTTCTAATGTCAACCACATGTCTGACCCTGACCATGAAGGATTCTGTTCCTGGGGTCAGTGTTAACTAGTAAATCCTTGTCTGGAGAGCTGGTGTGAAATGTGTCGTTCCTCGTGAGGCAGGAATGAATCAGATCCTGAGCTGCTGGAGTCCTGTGAGCCTTGCGAGCCTTGGGCTTCGCATTCCTGGTGGAGGAATTGAGGGAATCAGAGTCATGTGACAGTCTCAACGCCATTTCAGGTGCTGTAGCCACATTTCATGAATGGAGAGGTAGATGGTGGACATAAAGCACTCTGAGGTTCTCTAGATCCAGGAAGTGCTAACTGCAAGAGTTTCTTTAAAACAGTGTCTTGGAGTCAGTAGGGATGCTAAGTGATGAAAGGCACTGGATACTCTTGCAGAGGACCCAGGTTCAGTTTCCAGTACCCACATGGTGGCTCACAACCATTTCTAATTCCAGTCCCAAGGGATCTGGCACCCTTTGACCTTCTCAGGCATGTTCACAAATGTGGTTAGTACACATAATCTCATGCAGACATACACAGTACATACATACATCATACACACATACATACATTATACATACAAAAGATGTCTCATGATGGTGGCTCTAAGCACCATGACCTTCAACTGGGGAATACTGAATACTGTATCTCCCTACTTGACTTGATCCACACTTTCCCAGCTCATGTATTCCAGGACTATACCATATGACAAATCAAATTTTGTTGCTGGTGGTAGCCTCTTCCCTTCCCTTTCCTTCCCTTCCATTCTTTTTCCTTCCCTTCCCCTTCCTCCTCTTCTCTTTCCTTCCCTTTCCTTCCCTTCCTCTCTCTGTTCTCTTCCCTTTCCTTCTGTACTAAAAAGACATAATACAAATTACCATTTTAGATATACAGTCGAGTGACATTTGAGACCACTATCATTTATCTAGTTCATCAAGCTGCTATAACAAAACACCATAAACTGGCTAGCTTATGAGCGAGAGAAGTTGATTCTCATGATTTTGGAGGCTGAGAAGTCTCACATCAGGGCACCAGCAGATTCTGTGTCTGGTAAGAACCTGCCCCCTTGTTCACTGATGGGTAGCTTCTGCCTGTAACCTCACATGATAAAGGGTGTAGGGATAGGAAAATCCACTCACGTAAGGTCTGCCCGCATCACCTCCCAATGGTCTCTCCTCCAAATGCCTACTGAGGATAAGGTTAGGTATGTAAGTTGTGGGCAGTGCAGACATCTGATGGTTAGCAATATTTTCAGGACACCTTGGTTAGCACAGATAGAAACTCTGTACCCGTTAAACAATCACTTCCCATTGCTCCATTCTCTCTCCTACCCTGATCATGTCTGTTATACCCTTCATCCTGATGAATGTGACCACTCTGTGTACTTCACAGAAGCAAAAGCATATAGCTTCTGTCCTTTTGTGCCTGGCTTATTCCATTTGGCTTAATGCTCATTGGTGTAGTGTGCACAATGTTCACTCGTTTTTAAGAGTGAACATCGTACGTGTGTACACATCCTTTATGTCCTTTTGTCTACTAGTAGACATTTGGATTGCATCTACTTCTTGGCTATTGTGAATATAAACATCATTGTTCGTGTGGCCCTTTGGTTCCATCCTTTCCATTCCTTTGTGTATATGTTCAGAAGTGAAGTTATTGGGTCGTGTTACAATCCTGCATTCAATTTTTGGAGGAACCACCACTGGGTTATTTTCCATAACATCTATGCCATTTTACAGTCCCACCAGCAATGTACAGAGCATTCTTACCAGCACATTATTAAAAATGTTTACGTAACTCTGTTCTAATGAGTATTTTATTGTGTTTGATTTGCTTTTTACTTTAGTTGCTTATTCGGTGGACGCTTGTTTCTTCTTACATTGGCTATTTTGTTCTGCTGACATAGGACTTGTATATTTGGAAGACACCCGCACTGATGTGTTTATTCTCTGTTCAGTGTGATAAGTCTGTTGACCCAACAGTTAAGATTTGATTACAGTGCCAAATTGTTTTTAAACATTTCTCAGGGCTTTTTTCCCAATCTTAGTTTGTGGGAGAAAAAGAAAGCAGGGTCTTTCTATATGCAGAGTCCCACATAGGAGAACTCTGGCAGGCGGAGCCCACCTAGGGGGATAGAGGAACACTGGCAGGACCACACCATGCCCACACCGCTGCGGGTGCCTGAGTACCTGCAGAACATGAGACTGCCTGGCTAGCAGGGAGAGTTTTACCTAGAGGGTGGGGCCGTTCGCACAGCCCCGGGTACCTGCATAGAAAGCTTAGCTGAGAGGAGGCTGGGTTTTTCCCTGGTGGCTGGAAATGCTGAGGCCTGCTCCATGCTTCTTTTTTTTTCTTTTCTTCTTCTTTTTTATTTTCTATATTCTTTGTTTACATTCCAAATGAGTTCCCCTTTCCCGGTTCCCCCCTCCCCATATGTCCCATAAGCCTTCTCCTTTCCACCTATTCTCCAATCACCTCTCTCCTTTTTCTCTGTCCTGGTACTCCCCTCCAATGCTAGATCAAGCCTTTCCAGGACCAGGATCCTCTCCTTACTTCTTCATGGGAGTCATTTGTTATGCTAATTGTGTCTTGGGTATTCAGAGCTTCTGGGTTAATTAATATCCACTTATCAGTGATTGCACTCCATTTGTATTCTTTTGTGAATGGGTTGCCTCACTTAGGATGGTATTTTCCAGTTCCAAACATTTGCCTAGAAATTTCATGAATTCATTGTATTTAATTGCTGAGTAGTATTCCATTGTGTAAATATACCACATTTTCTGTATCCATTCCTCCTTTGAGGGGCATCTGGGTTCTTTCCAGCTTCTGGCTATTATAAATAAGGCTGCTATGAACATAATGGAGCATGTGTCCTTATTGCATGCTGGGGAATCATCTGGGTATATGCTCAGGAGTGGTATAGCAGGGTCCTCCGGAAGTGTCATGCCCAGTTTTCTGAGGAGCCGCCAGACTGATTTCCATAGTGGTTGTACCATCTTGCAATCCCAACAGCAGTGGAGGAGTATTCCTCTTTCTCCACATCCTCTCCAACACCTGCTGTCTCCTGAGTAAGCAGTGGATTTTGATAAGAAGAGACAGTTCATAGTTTCAGTGTTTTATTATAGAAAGGTAGGAAGAGATCAATCATGGTATGCACTCACTGATCAGTGGATATTAGCCTAGAAACTTTGAATACCCAAGACATAATTCACATATTAAATGATGTCCAAAAAGAATGGAGGAGTGGCCCTTGGTTCTGGAAAGACTCAGTGCAAGAGTATAGGGGAATACCAGAACAGGGAAGCGGGAAGGGGTAGATGGAGAAACAGGGGGAGGGAAGAGGGCTTATGGGACTTGTGGGGAGTGGGGACCCAGAAAAGGGGAAATCAATTGAAATGTAAATAAAAAATATATCAATAAAAATAAAAAATAAAAAGAAAGGTAGGAAGAGAAAAGGAGATAGAAGAGTAAAGAGAAAGAGAAGATAGAGAGATAGCCATGACCACGTGGAAAGAGGGGAGAGACTGGAGAGGGGAAACAGAGAGAGAGGGGGCAAAAGAGGGCAGAGAGAGATAAGAGGCCAGAGAGAACGAGGAGGGGCAAAAAGCCTCCTTTTATAGTAGGCTGGGGAAAGCCTGGCTGTAGTCAGGTGACTGTAAGGGTGGAGTCTAGCCAGAACGCTAGGGGCCTGAGGCGTGGCCATATGTGAAGTGTCAACGTGATATGTCATGGCCACAGGATTATGGAGTTGAGGAGTCAGCAGTCTGGGAGCATAGCCCACGGGTTCCATCACTTGTAGAATGTTCTCTTGTGTCTCTAGAGTGAGCCTTGCTCAACCAGGCTACAGACTGCCTTACACCACAGTCCCACATTAGTTCATTTCATCATGAAGTGCTGGCCAATCCATAGTAATCTGTGCATGACATTTTATCAGTGTTCCCGGTCACACCTGACAAGTCAGATACATGCTTGTCATTTGATAGAGTGTGAAAGACGACTTAAGCATTTGATCCAAATATACATGAAAATATTTTTTTATTCAATCCCCAAAGCACAATTAATGGAATATATTGGGAAACAGTTTGCTAATTTAAGATCTTAATGCTTATGTTGAGTTTTAGGGTTAATTGAAGTAGTTTAAGAAACAGGCCAGGGCTGGAGAGATGGCTCAGCCGTTAAAGGCTAGACTCACAACCAAAAATAGAAGAAACGGGCCAGTATTTTTTCAGAGGATTGATTCCATGGCATCTGGGCAGTTCTTCCTGATTGTCTGGACTCCCACTTCCGAGAGCACTGCGGTGCTGACTGGCTGTCAGGTAGACTTCAATGCACGGCCCCGAGCCAGGAACCCAGAAAGGCAAAGCAAATCCAAGTGCCAAAGGCCATGGAGTCTTTATGATTGAGCACTCTAGATCCCTAATACCCTGTAAAGAACTGGGCTACCATTGCTGTGTAAGGAGGGATCGTGCCTGAAAAGGCAAGGGACTCAATTACCTATGTTTTTATCGTTTCATTCTATTGCATTTCTATTGTTAACTTTGAGAAACCGAGGCAGAGTTATGGCTTGGTAGACAGACTTCAATATGGTTTTAGAAACCCTAAGTTACATTAGCTTTGCTTGCTATGGTTGCAGTGGTAGTAATAACCAGACATTCTGTTCCCTAAGGACAGAACTTAGGAAGAAAAATCCAGTTTGGACTCTGTGAGCGAAGCTTAGTGTTCCTGGGCCACTTCCCCGCTGAAGGGTCACATTGTCTCCTGTTGGAAACAGTGCCTCTCCTTCTTCTCTTCACTGAAAGGATTTAGGATCCTGTCTGCCCAACCTCTTTAGCCATCGTGGGAGAGAATCCTACTCTGTGCAAGCCTATAGGGACCCTTTCCCGGTATATTCTTCAAATGCAAGTGAGAACAAACAGTGGACCTCCTTGTAGAGTAGCCAACAACTTTAGCTGGGAACTGCAGTGACGGCCAACAAACAGGCTGAGTAGGCAGATGAGAGATGAAGTACAGGTCTCCAAGTCCCAAAGCCCTGGTTCCTGCTGCCTTCACAGGGTCCCCGTATGCCTACTTCAAGCCCACCCTGTACCTCATGCCCATGTCACAGCCACACGACCAAGGGACTCCTGTCGCTGATGTTCTGCGGCTGGATGAGTGGCCCCGGGGTCATTGGTGCTCAACGCTGTAACCCACAAATCCCTATTTCTTCTGGGCTTCTCTCACTGGCAAATAAGAATCCAGCCCTTACGATGAACCTTCCTGCTCAGGGCATTTCACACGCTACGTTTCACACAGAAAATAGGCAATGAACTGATTTCAATGTGCATGTGTAAAACTAAGTGAAAGTTAATATTGGCTTAACCTCTGGCTCTTTAATCCTCACCCCAGCCAAGGTGTCCATCCTACTCCTATTGCTGAAAGGAGTATTAACAGATTGTTTCCAAATGCCTTAGGATATCCCTTTAAAAAAAAAAGTGCTTTTTAGATGCAGAACCTAAGGTGAATGAGGTGAGGATAATGTCATGTGTGAGAGAGAAGACAGTGAAAGACGCCAGAGAGATGAAGAACAGAGAGGCAGGGAGCTGACCAGATGCCTGGGATTACCCACTGTGTCTAACGGGTCCGCCGCAGTGGGAGCACATGTATCCGTAGCTTCTCTGGATCCAGAGCAGTACTGTTACCTCCAGTAGCATTGAGAGCTGCATGCTAGGGAGCTTAGAGCTGTCAATAACCAATGCCCCTCCCACCCCCAAGCTGAGATCTAAGCACGGGAGTCAGACAGAGGGCAGACTATGAGCAGCACCACTGCCCGCAATGCACACCGGAGCACATAGATTCGGAGCTGCTGCCAAGCGGGTTTGCAGCTCCTCCATCTTGAGTTAAACAAATCCAGCCATCCATTCCTGCCACAGCTGGACATCCACAGGCCTCCCCCACAGAGAGGCCCCTACCACATGGTAGAGACAAACAGAACACACATGTCCCACAGACAGGCTGTCTGCCGTGGAAAGGATATCCCAAACTAGCTGAGCTGGGTGCGTGCCCCATTTCTTCTCTTGAAGCAACACGGCAGGAGGAGAATGAGGGCCAGGAGTACTGTGTTAGCCAGCTTCCCTCTGTGTAGACACGTGACTGGCGCCTCTTCTATACAGACTAGAGAGGACTGTTTTAGCCAACAAGCCTGACTGTTTCAGCTTGTACTGTTTCTTTTTTTTTTTTCCTGCTCTTTGGTCCTGTGTTAGAATATTGGAGCCAGGCAATGGAGTTGGACTGGATACCCAAGGAAGGCAACATGGGGAGAGGGAAATGGGCGGGGGGTTGAGGGGGCAGAGACAGCTTTGTGAAGGTGAAAGAAGGAGATGCCCGGAGTAGGGAGAGCTGGTGTGAGGGAAGAGGATATGAGGCAGAATCCCTGCGGCAGGGGTGGATGATGGCAACTTGGAAACAGAGGGCAGATGGAAATGGCCGGGTAGAACCTTGCCGAGCCCTGGGAGAGAACCTGCTCTCTCCCCCATCTGAGCCTAGATGCTTCCTAGAACAACACCTGATACACAGGAAGCACTCAATAAAAATGTGTGCTTTGCAGGGTCATAAGAGTCGGGAGAGAAACACCATGCCAAGGCTATTGTGTGCTGTTACATGAGACAAATAAAAGCATATAACACACTTAGAATAGAAATGTTTGGCACACATCAATAACCCAATAAATGGCTTCCATATGATACTTATTTCAATTAATTGGATGAAAACCATTGAATCGTCAATGAATGGATTTTCTGATGAGAAGGATGTTGCTAATTTTTTGAGAATTTCAAGGGAACAATGGGGTAAAAAATCAAATGACCAATGTCAGGAAGTTAATGTGGAATAAAAGCAATAAAGTCAACCTACAGAGACACTCAGAGGGCATT
This sequence comes from Apodemus sylvaticus, assembly GCF_947179515.1. Taxonomy (NCBI): domain Eukaryota; kingdom Metazoa; phylum Chordata; class Mammalia; order Rodentia; family Muridae; genus Apodemus; species Apodemus sylvaticus. The sequence continues at coordinate 43,351,701 of NC_067482.1, read as the reverse complement.
TAGACGACTCCCCATGCCTTGCCTGTGCACATGTGCAGTTGGCCCCCAAGCCTCTGTATTATTCAGTGCCTCACAGTTGAACCTCAGACCAAATAGATAGATGTTCCCAGGGAGAGGTAGTTCTTTGAGGAGAGGGTGTTCTGAGTCAAGTCTGGTTCCTGTTTATATCAGCCTCCTCTTGTTCCTTCAGTGGCTACAAGGTTGACCTAAAATCTCTCCCATCACATCACTGGTTCTTGGACCAGTCATCTTTTCTCCTCTCTTTGCTTCTGAGTTATTTCTCCTCCGAGGTCTTTGAAGAGGCTCTTTGGTGGGTCTCTCCCACTGAACCCTACATAGTTGCCTAAGATAACAGCAGATAGGGCTCCAACACACCACACGAGCTGGCTTAGGTGCCTCAACACCTAGGGATTGTCAGGGACGCCCCTCACTTCACCATTAGTCTTAAAATTCATACTTTCCTCCCACCCACCCTCTTTCGTTCTTCTGAACCCTCCCATCCATGGTTTTTCTTTTCTTCTTTCACTTCAGCAAGCTGCCCAGATGCCACCTTTCTGGTTCAGTTCCCTAAAATCTCCCAGGTGTGGCCGGGTGTGCTTTCCTCTTGGTGGAAGGACTGGTATCCTCATTAAGTGCTCCTGGCAAATAAAAATGCATTGACAGTCTAGCAAGTGTTGGTTGTTGTTGGACCCTAGCCAATCCCAGGAGTTAGACTGGAGCCCATGCAGACTGAGCAGTAACTGTGAACACGGCAGATGCAGGAAACCCCTGTGTTCTATTAATTACGGGATAAGTTCCTGGAGATGTTTTGGTAATGTATTCCTTACGTTTTGAACTTAATTGTGTTTCTGTTGAGTGGAGTTTGCTTCAGAGGTAGAAAATCTAACAACAAAAAAGAAACCCACATTTTAAAAAGACTTTTATAAGTAGAGTAGAAAAGTAACATTAATCTTGGTTGTTGATTTTTCTAATAAAATCTGGTCTTCTCTGAGATACTTCCAAATCTTTCTTAAGCTATCCTATTGCTTATTAAGGTTTTACAGAAAGCATGTATTATAGACAGTATATTCAAATGATAAATCCTCCAGAAGCAATCACAGCTCACATTTTTATAATTTCCATCTTACAGAAACTGCAAGTCGCAGAGATATGCTTGTGCATTGAATTTTAAATACCTGGCCGTAGTGAGTTTGTTGGAAGCCTCAGTGTGCCACTGCTTGCATTTTTCCCTAAACAGCAAACCATGTTGATTTTTCCCTATTTTGAGTACAAGATAAAGGAAAGTGGGTCTATTTGAGTACAAGCTTAGGAAAGTGGGTCTGCTCCACTGAAAGGGGTCCACTAATGGCTGGGTCGCCTGAGTCATGGCCAGAAAACTGTTTGCCCTTTATGGTGGCTTAAGGAGACAGGAAGCTTTCTACAACTCAGAGAAGTAAAAAGCTGTAGGTTTCATGTTTGCCTTCTAAAGAAGAGAGCAGCAAGAGATGTGGATGAGGCTGCATTGAGTGTTCCCCAGGACTACGTTGAGTGTCTTGCTAGCCCTCTATCCCGAGGCACTGCTAAGAGCAAAGCAAGCCTCTTCCTTGGACAGAGACTGATGGGATCTGTAGCCAGCAGCAACAATGAGCACTGGACAACTGTGTGTGCATCTTCCCACGGCAAGGTTTTACTCCATCGTGTAATTAATAGCCCAACACATACACTTTGGCTTAAGTAGGCTTTTCTAGACTGAATTGGGAGAGATGGCTCAAGGCTTTATTTCTGTGTAATAATTGTAAGCAACGAGTTACATACAGGCCACCTTGCACATGGCCGTTTCATACAGTAGCCTGCTCCTAAGTTCAGGGCTGTTTGTAAAAGTCAAGTTGATGACAAACCATGAGCAAATAGCACCAGCAGGACTTTAATTATTTTTAAATCTCCCATGTACAGGCTACACACTGTGTCTCTTTTCTTAGATGCATTAACCGTTCCTCATTCCATCTTCAGTCTTTTCTTGACCTGAGTGGACAAAAATGTCCTAATGATGCCTTCTATATAGAGAGACCTCACTTATCTGCTGGGAATACAGTCTAAGAACTCCAGAGGATGCCTGAAACCTCAGTTGGTACCAAGTCCCATCCATGCTAGCCTTCGACCCAACCTATAGAATTATGTTTGAATCTGAACTGTCTTCCACAAACTTATGCTTTGAGTCTAACTGGTGGTACCTGTTTTATGAAGCTGTGGACCCTTTGAAGGGTTGTACCTCTCTGATGTGTAGGTCAGTACTAAGAGGCAGGCCTTTGAAAGGTAAGGGTCTGCCATTGATTCTCGGCTCCCTGGACCACTCTAATGTCAACAGCTTCCAACCATGAACTCCTGCCATGAACCTCTTGACTTCTCTACCCTGATGTGTTGAGATCTCTGAAGCCAGGAGTAAATCTCTCCTCCTATAATTTCTCTATTAGGCATTCTCTCACAGTGATGCAAATGTAACTAAGCACATGTATACCAATGGTACATTTAATACATAAAATAGTAAGATGTTAATAAGAACTAATAGTAAACAATTATGGTAATAAACTATAATGAAATTGTCAGTACTCTTACTTTCTGCTTTAAGGGAAATCATTAATTAAGATAAGGATTACTTAAACTTGAGGTGGCTCTCCAATTGATCTGATAACCAAGATGAATGCAGAGAGGCTAAGGTGGAGATGGTGTATACAGCAAGAGTACACTGGACAAAGGGATGACTCACATCTTGGGCAGGATGGGTTGGCATGGCAACACTATCACATTATCTAGAACAGCATGCAAAATAAGACGTATGGATTATTTACTTCTGGATTTTTCCAGTTTATACTTCCAGACCGTAGTTGCCTACGGGAATAATTGAAACCTTGGAAAGCAAGCCTGAAGATAAGGGGGAGCTACTGTAATGAATGCCTGGAGTGTGCCAGACAGCTGGGCTCTGCTGTTTAATGTATGTTCCCTATAATTATGGCTTCTACATCTGCAAGGTTGATAGCATCACCACCTCACAGATTGGAGATGTGAAAATAAGAAAGGTTGAGAAGTCTAACTAAGAACACAGACAGAATGCAAATGAGGCTGTGGTCTTAACTGAAGTCCTCTGACCCCAAAGCCATCATGCCTTGTGCTTTTAATCTATGGTCTCTCATAACCATTGGCTAATTTGATACAAAACCTCTCTCTCTCTCTCTCTCTCTCTCTCTATATATATATATATATATATATATATATATATATATATATGGGTTTTAAATTTCTGTTTTATTTATTTATTGATTGATTGATTGAGTGTGTGTGTGTGTGTGTGTGTGTGTGTGTGTGTGTGCAGATAAGAGAACTTGTAGGAGTCTTTTCTCCCCTTCCACCACACAGGTCCCTGGAATGTAATCAGGTGAAGGTCATCAAGTTTGTCAGCCAGAGCCTTGATGCAGTCAGCCAGCTTTCCCCTCTTTATATGGACTTTGAAAAAAAAAAACTAAATATGTAAAGGATTGTGAAGATTAAGGAATATTTTGTTTTATTCAACATTAAAAACATCTAGAAAGCTACTTAGCACATTATATTTAAATATTTAAATGAATGTATATTACCTGCAACAGACAACTACGCTGTGTGATTAGGGGCTCTCCTGAGCTGGGCCATCTTACAGTGGGAAGAGAAGGGACAGAGATCTAAAATCTTCAGAGCCAGAGTTACCAGGAAGGTGTAAGGCCAGGTCTCCAGCAGAGCCCTGGAAAGCGTCTCGAGTCACTGAGCAGGCTCACACATCAGTGGGATGGGAGCTCACCAAGGCCTCACCAAGAAGTTAGTGCATGGTAGTTACACAGACAGTAGCTCAGAGTCATGTGCTAATGCTAGCCTGGTGGAAGTGGGCTCTTTGGGGAAGTCTGGGTTTACCTGAGACTCTTAGACCCTTTCCAGTCTGTCAGAGTTATTCTCTCAGTAACATCAGGCTGTGACCCCAGTGGTTTCTCAGTCATCCACTCAGAGGTAATAGTCTTTCTCCCTTGAACTTTGCAAAGTTTATTTTATCAATAAAGTCCTGGCCCTTCCTAGCTGAATCTACTTGTATAAAATTGAAAGCTTTTACCACATATTTCCTGGTTTAAAAAACTTCAAGAAAACACATTAGAATATTAAGTAGACAACTGAATATTCTTCAACTGGGACATTTAAACTAAATATCACTTGTAGGCCAAATCCTGCCCAGAGTCTGCCTGGTAAATGTCATGTATTGGAAGACAAATGTGTGCTTTCACATGCGTGCTTCCCAGCTACAACAACAGTACTGAATTATTTTTTAAGAGTCTACCATACGACTCACAAGGCCAAAGAGATTTTCAATCTGACTCCATCTACACTCACTAATTCTTAATATTTTGCTATTTGAATTACTCCTCTCTCTAAAGACAGAAGTACATGCTCTTCACCCCTGTTTTATGCTCTCATGACCTCCATCTTTCTACCTGTGAAGATACATGTGTGCACACATATGTACATATGTGATTTTATTTGAGCCACATAGAAGTGGAGTTATAGATGCAATACACTCTTAAATAACCCCAATGTATACTTAAAAATAAGGCATCCACTCACTATTTAAGTTCCACTGCATACCCTTATTTGCTTTTCTATCTTGAGTCTGGAATTCAGTTAAGGCTCATTTATTACTTTTGGGCAGCATATATCTTTGCTTAACAGAGTTTTTTTTTTTTCATAACATTGTTTTTTTTTCAAGTCCCTAAAAACTAACCCTAAAGATCACTAAGTCTTAGTGGAATCATTAGCTCTGTGTAAGTGAAACCTATACATAAACGTCATCATAGAAAATCTGTGTCTCCCATTTCTCCTATGGGATTGAGACAGTTAGGTGGTTTAGTTCTGAACTTGAGCTACTAAGATATGGGCTTTGCTTAAAACTGTAATGTGGAGACATCTCAGTGTGTAGAAAATGCAGATGAGAAAGGACGGGGTGCCTCCTGTGTAATTAAGAACACGGTCCTTCCTGCCTGCTCCTGTGGCTGGCCTCTGTTAGCTCTTGGCTGGGTGGCTCTTCCTTCTGGCTTTGCATCTGACTGGGGCTTGGCTCTTCTCCAGCATCATTAGGTTACAGCAAGGAGTTGGAAACAGACCTGCAGTTATTTAAATCTTCCAGCCCAAATTGTTCCTGCTGGCTGCCATACAAAAGCCTGTGTGTTTGTAGGCTGTGTGCTGAATAGTTCGCTGTGTTCCAGGGAGCATGTGTGCATCTGGGAACTTGCATAGGGAGAACACCTTCTTGTTTGTGCTCACGATCCAGGATGCCACAGTCCTAGGGGACTTCATGGAGGTCAGAGGCCTGTCCTTTATTGTGGTCGCTGGTGATCCGTGGAGTTCCGACTCACTTTCTTAACTTTCCCAAGAGGCACTCGGGTGCTCAATGGAGCCCAGTTGGCATCCGTCCTGGTCACTGCCTTGTTTGCAATTGTCTTCTTCTGTAAAGAGTATGTTTACTCCTCAGAGAGGTGGACTCAAAAAGCAGGGGTGTGCCTTAGTTTGGACATGGCTGCCTCAGAGCCAGTGGTGTCTATAAGAGCATTAAAGCCGAAAACAATGGGAAAGAGACAGGACAGAGAGAGGGGGGGAAGAAAGATGGACAGATAAAGGGGAGAGGGAGGAAGGAAGAGAGAACATGCTTGTGTTCTGGTGAAAGGCAAAGCAGGACAGGGAAATGGAGAGGGGGAGGGAGGTGTAGAGGGAAGGAGGGAGGGATGGAAAGAAGAGGGGATCTCAGGATGGATGGATAGGCACAAAAAGCTAGAAACTAGAAAGGCGGGAAAAGAATTGCTACTCGGGGGCTTAGAGTTTGTTCCCCTGGAGAAACCCCATCTCCATGTTTGTGATGAGTTAGCTGGGACATGAGCCTAGTTGACTGACTCTGTGTCATGCATAACTGCTCTGTGCCTCAACTGCTCATCTGGGAAATGGAGACAGTAGTGCCTGACCCATATGGTTATTTGGTATGACCTGCTGCTTAGACAGGGCAGGGAAAGCCGGGGTAAATGCTCAGCCTACACAGGCTCCAAATGTTCCATCCACGTTGCACATGCCTCAGGAATCACACTGCTAAAGCAATCACTGATCTGGAACCTGCTCTCTGGACTTGAGTAATTAAAGTTTGAAAGTCGAAGCCTATGTGAAAAGAATTCACCGGTGCATTTTGAGTCTCGCATTGACAGAGTACTTTCCCAGTTTTCAAAACAACTCCAGCAACTTTTAAGCAATATATGCTAGGGCTAGTGATCCCTTTTCATTATCTCTCTATGCTTTTCTAACAATCATTTATGTAAATGCACCAATTAAGCATCCTCACATGGAATCTCCAAGTTCTAGTACATCAGTTCTCAACCTTCCTAATGCTGCAACCCTTTAATACAGTTAGTTGTTCATATTGTGGTGACCCCTAACCATCAAATTATTTTCACTGTTACTTCATAATTGTAACTTTGCTATTGTTATGAATTGTAATGTAAACATTTGGGGAGATGGCGGTTTGCCAAAGGCCTCATGACCTGCAGATGGAGAACCTCTCTTCTAGGGAGAAGGCATCTGAGTTTTGCTTTTCTGGGAAGCTCCATGGTCCAGTTTGAGGAAAGGTACATGTTCTGAGACTGGGAGAGATCTGGAAGAAAGAAAATGGGTTGGTGTGTTGATGAAGTCAAGTACACTGAAGAATAGAAATACTGGTGTGGACACACACACACACACACACACACTAACCGAAAAAGGAATTGAAAAGGAATCCAAAATAACTTACTTTGCAAATGAAAATGGAAATCTTAAGGCAAAGTAACTTTATTAAAAGGAAAGATGTGTTTAAAGTCATTACCTGGCTACTCATGGTAGCTCATGCTTGTAGTATCATCAGTTGGGAGGCCAAGGCAGGGGGATTACCGTGGGTTCAAAACTGGGATGGCCTACATAGGGACTTCAAGACTGGGTTGTGCCATAGGGATAAGACCCTATCCCAAAATATAAAAGTGAAGTAACTGGTTAACTTAATAACAGAATGGTCTGAGTATAAATTGAAAAAATCTGGGTCCTTTAAAGGGGACTTGATGTATTTCTTGCCATTTTATTCTTCCCTTGATTTATTTATTCCTAGGACAGAATTTTATAGTGAAAATTATATTGTTGAGAAAATGCAAATTCAGGAGTTAGCTACTAAATTTAATTATTTAAACAATGTGGAAAGTTACTAAAGAAGAGCGTGCCCGGGAACTGACTGCATCAGGTATGCGGCGGCAAGTGCACAGTTGGCCAAAAGAGGCCATGTGCAGAGAGGTGTGTGTGGGGCTTGCGAATGGCGGCACTTCCTGCCTCCACAAGAAGCCTGGCACCTCATCGAAGACAAAAGACACTGGGATGAAGGGGTCTTGGCTTTGGAAGAGGGGGCCCTGTCTCCCCAGTGGTCTACCATCTGATATCTTTTAAATCTTTTCTGCCTACTGTTGACTTCCTTCTAGCCTTACTCCCAACCATCTCCTTCCAGTGGCCACCTGGGTACTCAGTCCTCAGACTTCCAGCTGCTGACTCCTTCAGCCCGTTATCTACATCTGTAAGACCCTCTGAGATCAGTTCCACTCCCCACAGCCCCACTGCCATTGGGCACTGACCTCAAATTCCATGCTGGAGCTCATCAGACATACCCCTCTGTTTTGCAACCTGCATCTTTTGCTGATTGCAATTTTGAACCATTGCATTATTGTTCTAGGCTGCAGATCACTCATCTGTAGTTTAGGGTAAGGAGTGCAGGGATTAAATAAATTAATGTAATAAAGGCAGTCCTTGGAATGATATTGGTCCCATAATGTGGGGTGTAGAAAGGGGTATCTACAGTTGCTCTTTAGGGCTCAAGCATGTTAATTTTTTATTGCCACATCAAAAAATTACCACTAACTAACATCTCACAGCAATACTCATTTATTACCTCACATTGTCAATAGATTAGATGTCCAGATAGGGTGATACTGGGCTCTTTGTTTAGAATACCACAGGGCTCGTAGGGCTGAGACCCTAAGCATCTTTCAAGACTATCATGGAAGTTAAAAGAATTCAAGATTTTGCAGCTGTGGTGTTCAGGGCCAGCAGGAACTCCTGTGTCACCTTCTGTTTTAAAAAAGATCTCTATTTATATCACTGCCAAATCAGATAATCTTTCTCTTGGTTAACTTAGAGGCGATTGTTTAATGTCATAACCTTATCAGGGCCATGGGTTTCACTGGTTCTCAAGGGAAGATTACTTAGGGTGTGTACATCTGGAGACAGGGATTTTCAGGGGCCTGAGAGTCCTGCCTGCACACTGGATAATTAAAATACTATCTTTGAATACCTGGGATGAACCTGGTAATCACCATGCTGAGTTCAGGTGTTTAGAGCAGGCTTTTTTCAGCATTTAGAGGTTTTTACATTGGTGTAACTCCTGGAACTGACATTCCTTTTCCTGTTTGGGTTTGTTTTCTTGTTGTTCCAAACTGATGGAGTCAATCAGTGACTTTGGAAGTCTCTCAAGAGGAGGACCGTTAGAGATTTGCAGCAATACATCTGTTGACCAGTTGTCCTGGGGGCTTCAAAGGATGACCCACAGTTTGCACTCACTTTTGGAACCATTCATTTATTCCCAAGACCCCTAACAGATGGGCAGCCCAGATAGAAAGAGCTCCATAATTATGAGTGTGCTTGTCAGCCAGTCCTGCTGCTCTCCCGGTTCAAAGTCAATCTATGCCTTCCAGGGAATGTTCTTCTGAGGAGGGTCTTTGCACTGTTTTCAGAAGTATTTCTTTTTTGTTCTGTTTTGTTTTGATTTTTGAGACAGGGTTTCTCTGTGTAGCCCTGGCTGTCCTGGAACTCTCTCTGTAGACCAGGCTGGCCTCAGAAATCTGCCTGCCTCTGCTTCCCAAGGGCTGGGATTTAAGGCGTGTGCCACCACCATTCGGAAGTACTTCTTGCCTCTTGTTTTCCTTCCCAAATAAGTCTAGACTACGACTTGTTCTTGTTCTTGTTCTTGAACTTGTTCTTGTTCTTTTCTCCTCCTTCTCCTTCTCTTCTCTTTCTTCTCCTTCTTCTCCCCCTTCTCCTTCTTTCTCCTTCTCCTTCTCCTCCTCCTCCTTCTCTTCTCCTTCTTCTCCTTCTCCTCCTTCTCCCCCTTCTCCTTCTTTCTCCTTCTCCTTCTCCTCCTTCTCCTTCTTATTTTTCTTTTCTCCTCCTCCTCCTTCTTCCTCAACATTTAGCAGTCAGAGTAATGAGTTTCATCATATCTTCATACAAACCATGTACCTGTGCCTTGGCCAACCCCACTCTTCTCCCACACCCCTTGAGCTGCTGTTCCCTTCCTCTCCACCAACAGTGGAGAGAGAGTAGTGGAATAAATGTGACAAGAAGGAAATGGAGGGACTAGATTTCTTTTATCTTTTAATTTATCTAGCATTCCATCAAAAAGGTGTTTTCAGTGAAAGCCCATAGTGAATGTATGAAGGGTGTAAAATTCTCAAAGGATATATTTAAATCAATTGATAAGAAAAATGTGAGGATGAGAATACCTTAGTCAACAAAACCTTATTGTTTTCAAGTTTAAAAGTGTCCTATTTTTGACTGTGTGCTATGTGTCAGTGTACTTTTCTCTTGCTGTTATAAAATAGCATGACCAACAGAACTTATAAAAGAAGGTGTTTAATTGGGCGTATGGTTTCAGAGTGTTAGAGTCTATGATGGCAGTGCAAAGGCACGGAAGCAGGATCAGCCAAGACCACACATCTTGACCCACAAACAGGAGGCAGAGAAAACACTGGGAATGGTGGGAGTCTTTTGAAGCTTCAAAGTCTACCCCCAGTGACACCCTTCCTCCAACAAAGTCATACCTCCGACTTCTTCCCAAACAGTTCCACCACCAGGAACTAACCATGTGAATATATGAGCCCATGGAGACCATTCTCATTCAAATGAACACACTGTCCATCTTAATGTTTGAGACAAGGTCTCTTATTGAACCTGGGACTTAGCAGTTACACAAGCTAGCCAGCAAGTACCAGGACTTTCTGCCTTCAGCTTACCTAGTGCTGGGATTTCAGAGATGTGAAGTCATGACTGGTTTATTTCCTTGGGTGCTAGGGATCAAAACTCAGGTCTTCATGGTTGCTTAGCAAGCACTCTGCCAACTAAGCCATTTCCTATTCAGCTCTAATTATATATATTTAAGTATCTTCTGTGATACCAAGTTCTAAGCAATAAGGCCTGGGCAAAGGACTTAGAAGCAATGGAAAAATACCCTGGCTTTTTAAAGTACAGTTCCTTAAGATGCTAAATTCCCTTTGTAGCAACCTTTGACTTGTAGTTGTTTATAAATGTATCAAGCTAAAGGGAAAGTTGAATTTGGCAATGACTAGCTAGGGTTTGGGAAATCTGAAGTGTCTATTTATTCTGGCATTTCCTAATTGCAATTTTGTTGGGTGACATGCTACAGTTTAGATATGACTTTAGCAGCCATGATAACTGGCACCTTGACAGCAATGTGGACTATTAACTAAGTGGGACTGACTCACAAAGATAATCTAAAATAATACTTAGGTTCCTTTTCTTCCTTCTAGGACAATACCATCTTATTTTTGAGAGGCTGTAAAGAGCTTGGCCTTAAAGAATCTCAACTCTTTGACCCGAGTGATCTCCAGGATACCTCCAACAGGGTCACTGTCAAGTAAGTAGTGCCTGATTTATGTTTAAAGGAAACCCTTGGTATTTTGATTTGCACTTTCGGGAGGATGTTGTAAGTTCTGAGAGGTAGAAGATTAGGTATACCTAATAAAATAAAAATGTGCAAGCAAAAATCAAGTGTTAACAAACCAGTGACCTGCCCTTCTGTACAGAACTCCTGATTCTGAGCTGATATAACTTTTCAAATACACATCAAATCAGAATTTTAGAAAATTAGCGGCAAGGCTACAGAGAAATATGTACAAAATCTGTGTGCCTTGGGCAGCACCTCTTTTATTAGCTCCAGTAGGACAGCCGACTAGGCTCTTGGCAGACTGCACAGGAGGTGAACAGATTGTGCACGCTTTGATGATGTAGAGAAGGCATTTATTTGCTGATGGCAAGCAGGCTCCTTCATTTACATTTTGCAGCCATTTTCTCATATGTGATAGTGATTAAGCTTTTCAGAGATGGATCATTGGCCTTTCAGCCATTTCTGCCTGTATCTATTTAGTGAACCATATTTGGGGCCAAAGAATTCTTGCGATAGGATGACTTTCTGTATAAAGAGATAGCTCATGACCAGAGTATGAAAATTCATCCTTATAGGATGGCAAAAATAAGTTGTCTGTAGCCCAGGCATTCTGCAGAGCCTGTGATGTCATATAACACATTTGTCGTTTTATTCAAACAGTACGTGGCATGAGTATGGTTGAGCGGAAAACCTGGAGTCTCTCCTTTGGCTGGAGAGATGGCACAGTGGTTAAGAGGAAGTAATCCTCTGGCTGAGGATCCCAGTTCGGTTCCCAGCACCCACATTAGGCCGCTTAGAACCTCCTATAACTTTAGTTCCAGAAGATCTGTCTCTTCCTGTTAGCTTCCACAGGCTACCTACATTCATGACTCATGCCCATATACTGACATACACATATACACATAATTAAAAAAATACACCTTTTGGAAAGTATCTAAAAGTCAGGTGTGGTGGTATATCCTGTAATCCCAGGGCATAGCCAGTAGAGGCAAGAGATCTCTACAAGACCAAGGCCAGCCTGGTCTACATAATGCAAACACCAAGCAAATCAGGCTCCATTAGGGCAGCCCTGTTACAAATAACAACAATAACCATAAAACCCAATAAGTTGAACTGAGTAGAGGGGATCTATGATTTGATCATTTGGGGCAGTGCCACGTCATCATAGAAGAACAGAAGGAGAGAAGCCACACTTCAGAGCTGTCCTTTTTGCTGTTTCCGAAACTTGATTTCCTAATTATAACGAGGGGAAACTTGAAACTACTGAAGGAAGGAAGGGAGGAAGGGAGTTTATGGTGGGTTCTGTGATTCATGACGGGGACCAAGGAGATTCAGCAATGACGGATGGGGTGAAGTTACGTTGGTGTTTTTAATGGGCCGTTCTTTAGTATTTCTTACAGAGAGCAAATCTAAGTGAGGAAAAATAACAGAAGTTACATCTTTGCACTAGAGAAGTCTCCGTAGGCCTCACGACAACCATCACATGCTCCATTTGTTACTGAGCTAAAATTTAATTCTGTGAAGTTCTTGTTCATTTTGGGAAATGATTTTAGGGTCTGGCTAAACTCACATTTCTAGTCTTACCTGCATGTGCAAGTGACCAGAAACAATAGTAAATGCTCAGTGCCATTGCTAATAATTAGTCACACACTCCCGGGGGTGGGGGGGTGAAGGAAAGTTTACTCTGGTGACTTACTCTCGCACTTTTCCTCCTCCTCCTCTTCCTCCCCCTTCTCCTCCCCCTCCTCCTCCTTCTCCTCCTCCTCCTCCCCCTCCTTTTCCTCCTCCTCTTCCTCCTCCTCTTCCTCCTCCTCCTTCTCCCCCTCATCCTCTTCTTTCTCTTTATCATCATTAATTTTTGGCTACCTTTAAACAATAAATTACCAGGGCAGGAGAATTCCGAGGCCAGTTGGTTTCAGAATCTAAAGCAGAATCTCAGATCTTCTGCATTGCTCATCTACGACAATCAAAGCATCCAAAATCTGGGTAGAGCCCCAGGTCTGCAGCTCGCTCAGTGTGTGACTGGCTGAGGACCCCAGCACCGTGTGCTCATCTACAGAGTGGGACAAAATAGTCTTCCAGATGTGACTCTAAGTAAGCCTGGTCATTGCAGACCTGAAAGTGAGACAATCAACTCCTGAAGAAATGTATTCATTCAGAGGCACCCGAAGCAGCCCACCAGGAGAAAGTCGCACAGTCCAGTCTCAAGTGGTTAGCCACAGTCCCTTTGTAGGGCGCTGCATCTTCATCTTTCTTGTCCCCCTGGTCTTTCCATTCTTCTGTCCTCTTCTCCTTCCTCCCCTCCCATCTCCCTTCCCTTCTTTATCCTCTCCTCCTATTTATTTCACTTTCTGCATGTCTTCTCTGTTCTTTCCTCTTTAGATCGCCCTTCACTTGTACTCTGCAATCCTTAGCCGTCCCTTTCCCGTCACCTTCCCTTAAGTCTCCCTTAGGTCTCCCTTAGGTCTCTGTGCCTTCATTCACCCACTGAACTTTCATTCATCCACTGAACTCATAGTCACTAAGTAAGTAGCTACTGTATGTGAGATATTTTCACCTTCCTGGAGAAAAATGCACATGCAAGATGACCAGGGTCCTCCCACTGCAGTGCTGAGAACTTAGAACTAAATTGTAAGAAAGAAAATAACCACGGGGAGGGAGAGTACAGAAAGAACCATAAAAGAGCAAGATGGGAAAGATAGTGATCGGTCTGGAAGGGATCAAGGATAGCCCATCTGTAGGGGTCAAGGATAGCCTACCTGAAGGGGGTCAAGGATAGCCCATCTGAAAGGGTCAAGGATAGCCCATCTGAAGGACTTCGGCTGGGGATTTGGACAGAGATAAGAATGAGACAGGAGCAGCAGCTGTGGGGATATTTGCTGGATGTTCAAGGTGGAGGAAAAGCAGGAAAAGGCCAATGAGGAGGAAGCCGTTGATGTTTGAAAGAAAAGGCCAAGAACCTAGTGTGGTTGGAGGGTCATGCTGAAGGGCAAGTGTGGCAGCAGCCATCCACAAGTGTGGGAGCAGCCATCCACAAGCCAAGGGGATGTGGAACTTGGAATCGTATGCAGAGAGATGGTCTCACGGGGTTGGCACTTAGAAAATTATAAAGAACTTCTACTAAAATTACATCACAAATTAATCTGTGACACGTAGGAGGGCATTGCTTCTGGCTTTAGCAGGAATGTCGGAGTGGATCATGAAATAAGCTGTCAGGTTCACCATGTTTTCACAGGTGATTCTCCTTTAATTTGACAAAGTCTTAGTCGCTCAGAAAGTTCCAAGCACCACCATTGTAATTCAACGGCCTCCCTTCTGAGAGTTGAACAGCTTCCAGCGGAGAGGGAGGGTATCACTTTAACGTGAGTTAGTAGCATCAGCAAGGAGACATACAATAAGGGATAGATCCCGTGGGGGAAATTTGTATTTCCTAAAATTTTCTTTGAAAAAAAAAAAGCACTCTAGTTTGCAGTGAAGGTCAGTTTTCTTACCCTTTTTGTCCCAAATGTGACTTGAATACACAAAAAAGAAAACATTTTTAAGGAGGAAAAGCCTGCAAGTCATTACATTATTGGCTGTGTAATTGCGTGAACTCTACCTGTAATGAATACCAGACAAGTTTGGTGGCCATGGACGCACAGCACAGAGGGGCACATAGAAAGAAAGACCTTCTAGGGAACCAATATAGTCACACAGAAGCGTGGTGAGGCTGTGGATGGCTCCTGGGGCAGGAGTCTCTTTGAAAAAATGACAAGTATTTCCAAGTACTTAGTGGTTATGTGGAAACCACTCTACAAATCTTCTGTGAGGCTCTATGGTGTGCCACATACAATTTTAGCATCCAGTCACAATTTCAACCAGTGAACTTCTGTTGTCAGTGAAGGAAAAGGGTCCTTTTCCCCTATTCTTTTTGTTCTAAGATATCTTAGACTTCGCTTGGATTTCTTTTTCATCTCTCTGTGGCTAAATGAGAAAAAATTACCAGATATCTAAGACTAGAATAGCCTGACTTTTTTGTTGTTGTTGTTGTTAAACTCAAAATTATAAGACCGTTTTCTCAATCAGATGTAAATTGTGTGGATGCTTGTCCTAACTGAAGCTCAGATCCTGTGCTCCTCTTTGCAGAACAGGACTAGCAGTTACTAGTCCTTCCAGTATCAGCCAACTTAAAATTGCCTGCCTACCCATCACACCTAATTTGTTAGAGGAGGCCAGAGCTGAGTGATCAGGGTCTGAATGCTCTGAGACACTCTTGACTCGTTTGAGTCAAGGACTCTCTACTCCCCTCCCCTCCCCAAGACAACCAGAGAAAAGAAATCCAACATTCATCTTCCTTTTGTCAATATATTCATGGAGTTTTCAATTACTTTTGGAAGCATTTTGATATTTCATGGTGTGAATAGTCAGAGTATTGGTGGTTTTTAGTTAGGAAATAAACATTTATGTGGATTTGGGAACACATGTGCGTACATTTGGAAATAGCATGCATACTTTTCTGTTTATGGCAAAATTTTCATTCTAATTTGTAGACAGAGCAAAAAAAAAACAGGAAAATTGTTTGGCTAGTACTTCTTCTCATGCATGCATTTTCAACTATAAGCAGTCCCAATTATAAGCAGAATTCTCATCTTTTATATGTTAAAAAAACATCCACCTTTCCTGGTATACTGCACAACTTCAGTTCTACCTGGCCCTGTGTTTGTTTGTTTTTTGTTTCTTTGTTGTGTTTTGTTTTTCTCGACAATTTTATCCTACAGCTGAGAGCACCAATCATAGGCCTTAAAAAGTCCAGCAATATCCTTCTGGCTTGTGTTTTATGTGTTTCTTGCAAGTCTGTCTTAGAAGTATTTAAAGGAAGCCACACCAAAGAAACTGCTATTCTAATGTTTTCTTTTTGTTTCCTGACTTAGGAACCTTGATTATAGCAGGAAGCTGAAAAATGTAAGTGTTTTAACCTCTCTCTCTTCATTTGTATGCTTCTGACTTTAATGGTCCGAGGTTGATGGTTAGCTAAATTCAGTGGTTCTGATAGACTTTATTAGAAAGATTATTTCTTAGGAAAAATTATATACACCTTTTATAGAACAGTTGATAACCATACTGATACTAAAAATGATAGATTTGGAAGTTTGTCTCTAATCAGAGTTTGTTCTAGAAATAAATGAAGACTTGCATTCGGTTCTTGCTCTTAGAACACACAGCGATCGGTTTCAACACTAACATTAGCCGTTTCCATTTGTGGTCCGGATGGGATCGCAGTCAGAACACATTGGTTATGTGATGGTTCTAGTTAATGTCCTGACATTTGGGATTGTCTGTTCTCTGTCTGGGAATTTATTTGTAAGAGCTCAGTTACTAAAAGACCTTCTGGAAGTTTTGAAGGATTCATGATGTAAGAGTTTCCCACCTAGGTAGAAAACTGAATCACATCATAGTACTCATGCACACAGCTCTGCTTTGGGCCCATAGCCAGCTGGCCCCATATGCCTCCATTCCATTATCCAGAGCATCTGTCCAACCATGGGGAAGGTAGTGCAATAGGTTCTTCCCAGCAGAGATGCAGCAAAAATACAGACGGTGAACATGAAGCCTAAGCTCTTCCATGGGCTTCCGATCCTCTGTCTTCCTATAATCCAGCTAAGGAGCACATCGTTAGCTGGTCCCATATTTTTTTCCTCCAAGTCAAAGTAAAGAACATTTATGCTTTTGTGGACAATTCTTTGGAAAGAAAACACAAAACTAATGTAGGGTAGTAACCTCAGACCGCTGGATATTCATAAACACTCTTCAGCATCCAAGTTTGTTTAATTGATAGCAACTGTGTGGAGGATAAAATTTCTCCATCTCAGATTACTGGGGATATGGCAGTGCTCTGGTGGGAGAGAGAGCAGCGTGTCTCCCGAGGCACCCTCTGTGCCTTGCTGTCTCTGACTTCACTTAGATATACTGTGCTGATCCTGTGCCCAGAAGCACTCATTAACCTTTATCACTTCTTTTTTTTTAATTTTTTATTCGATATATTCTTTATTTACATTTCAAATGATTTCCCCTTTCCAGGATTTCCCCTCCCCAAAAGTCCCATAAGCCCTCCTCCTTCCCCCTGTTCCCCAATCCACCCCTTCCCACTTCCCTGTCCTGGTTTTCCCCTGCACTGTTGCACTGAGCCTTTCTAGGACCAGGGTCTTCTCCTTCCTTCTTCTTGGGCATCATTTGATATGTGCATTGTTTCCTGGGTATTCCAAGCTTCTGGGATAATATCAGTGAGTGCATACCATGTGTGCTCTCTGGTCGTTCCTCAGAAAACTGGGCATAATATTACTGCTATACCACTTCTGAGCATATATATACCCAGAGGATTCCCCAGCATGCAATAAGGACACATGCTCCACTATGTTCATAGCAGCCCTATTTATAATAGCCAGAAGCTGGAAAGAACCCAGATGTCCCTCGACAGAGGAATGGATACAGAAAATGTGGTATATTTACACAATGGAGTACTACTCAGCTGTTAAAAACAATGAATTCAGGAAATTCTTAGGCAAATGGGTGGAACTGGAGAATGTCATCCTTTATCACTCCTTTAGGATAATTACCATCCATTCCAGCAGGTTCTACACACACACACACACACACACACACACACACACAAGTGGAAATTAAGGGGCTTGGAAAGCACCCATCTCAAATGGAGCTAACAGTCTCCTGCATTGCTTGTCAGGGTTTGTGGGAAACAAAGAATATCATCTTGAGGATTTATTTCTCCCTTCTTGCTCACTCAGAGATCACTTTCTCACAACCTCCTTTCTTTTTCTAGAGCTGGAGACTTATTTGACTGAATCATGTGTCAGGGTCAAAGGAGACATCATTGGGTTCTCATTACCATGCTCTGAAGTGGATGGGTTCAGCATGCACTGGTTTTCACGAGCTGTTGAGCTGTTCCTTCCTGCTCTGCTGTTCCTGGGGAAATACTGATCCTCATCGTGAAAAACTGTTCTTCAGGACAGATCTCACTCTTGTGCATTCTTTTGTGCCACAGGTGTTAGTGACCATTTACTGGCTGGGGAAAGCGGCAAACAGCTGCGCATCCTACAGTGGAACGACGCTGAACCTGAAGGAGTTCGAAGGGCTGTTGGCTCAGATGCGAAAGGTGATTTGGCTTTCCTTCCTCATCCCCTGAGTGCTGGGCAAAGTGAGAAAGCAACACGATTCTAAGATTATTGCTGTTCCACAGTTGGAGACATGGCTCTGTGGGGAAGAGCACTTGATATTCTTCCAGAGGACCCGGGTTCAATTCCCAGTACCCACCTGGCAGTTCACAACCATCAATAACTCTGGTCCTGAGGGATATGATGGCTTCTTCTGACCCTTATGGGCATATATATATACAGAGAAAACACTCATAAACATAGAATCATTTTAAAGTCTTTACTAAAATGGCAATAATTATAGTTTTGCATGGTGGAACTGTACTGACCCAAGGTATATGCTCAAGAAAAGAACTATTCGTCTTACCCAGAACATCTTTGCCTCCTGACTCTCACAACACTTCAAGGTCTGCTCTCACACTCTTTGGTGAATGGAAGATCTGAGCTGGCTCTTGCTGTAATTTTCAAAAGAGAGAGAGTTCAGTATGTTGGTGCATGGCTTGGCACAGCACGGAGCTCAGAGCCCGTGCATTTCAGGAAGTGATGCTTGAATTAACCAGTGTGTTGTCATACAAAAGCAGAGAGTTGCTCTGCACTGTCGTCAGCCAAAGGTCATTGTGCTTGCCTGTTAGGGCCTTGGTGTGGGTAAGGTGATGCCAGTCATGTCCTTGCCTCTGCTCCCACTCTAGACAGGGTCTGAGGTGTCAGAAGTATTCCTTCTACCGTGTGTGTCTCATGACCATTGTATCTGAGTGATCTGGACACTCAGAAAAATGATTTTAAAGCTTGATGTGTTTATTTGACAAAGTATTTGATTGCATACCATGAAAAACTTGGTTTATTTGCTTGTGGGAAAGATTGATGGAAGGTAAGAATTTATTGAAGAAACAGTGGTATGCTTTGTATGCACTTGTCTTTAAAAGATTCAGCAGAATAGTTAACTCATACAAAATATTAGTCAATAGTATTGCACAGGAGAATCCCTGCCAAGCAGCCTGGGTGAGCAGGGAGGCTTACTTGCAGTTAGCGTCCATATATTTTGGCCAAAGCCATCTTAGAGCAAAAATAATTGAGGCCAGCTATTCCTTGCTTTTCTACTACACAAAATGAATCCGCTAACAAGACTGATTAAATTGAAAGATATTCTGAGGGTCATTAAGATGGCTCAGTGGGTAAAGATGCTACCACCAAGCCGTGTGACCTGAGTTCCACCCCTGAGACCCATGTTGTGGAAGGAGAGAACTGACTCCAAAAGTTGTCCCTAGACCTCCACATGTATATACTTAAATCACATACACACACACACACACACACACACACACAGAGAGAGAGAGAGAGAGAGAGGCAGACAGAGAGAGATATGCAATTATTTTTTCAGGATATTCACAACATCATGACTTTTACTTTTGAAAGCAAGAATTTGTTCCAACATTCTCATAAATCGTTCTCTTCCTTAAAGCAATGCTTCTCAAGTTGTGTGTATAATAACCCCTCACAGAGGAAGCATCTCAGATATTTACATTACAAGGCATAGTGATGACAAAATTACAGCTATGAGGTAGCAGCAGAAATCATTTTACGGTTGGATGTCACCAAGACATGAGAAACTCCATTAAAGGGTTGCCACGTTAGGTTGAGAACCACTCACTGCCCAAAGCCAGTCTGGCCCATTTGTCTCTAACTGGACAAAGCGGGGCTGGAAGTGTAGTCACTGTAGAGCACTTGCCCGGGATGCATCATGCTCTGGGTTTGATCCCTGCCACTGGGAAAATGTGTTTACAACGACATCTAAAACGCATATATCCACACAGTAAACACAGCACACTGTCTTTTCCTGGGTTCTCTACTGCCCTGCAAGTTTTCTCCTGTCTAACTATGCAGAGTGTCATTTCTAGCTTGGAGTCGGGAGTAAAAATGGTTGCCTCTATATTGACATGTACTAGGGTAATTCTAGATGGGTCATTGGCTGAAGCCTTACTTAAATCTCACTGCTCTGTTGATAGACTGGGGAAGAACCCAGTCTGCTCTGCTAGGTTCCCATTCTTCCGAGACAATGCCTCCAGCTGCCTTGAAGTGGCCTGGGTGTTAACATCTACTTCTCTTTTGGGTGAATGTAGATAACATCACAGGATATGATTCAGTGGCCAGCACTGCTGGACAAAGCATGTCTCTTCACAACTGGGGATACCTGTGGTCCTCCTATGTCATGGCTGTGTCTGAGAAAAGATGACCTAGAAGACTGGGCTAGCCAAACACTGGCAATATTTTGTGTATGGTCGGTATTCTATCATGGTCTCACTTATGGTTGAGTTTGATTGCAAACTGCAAAAACTCAAAGTAAAAGCTGAAAGGAGTGTTTTATTTCTTCTCATCTAAATGAGAGGTGTGATCAAGCCATCCAGAGCTGGTGCTGGAGCTCCCCACCCGGGCGATGCCAGGAAACCCAACCTTTGTATCTTATCCCACATGACACTATCCTCAACCCATGGCTTCTCTCTGCTGCCTCAAGCTAGCTGCTCAGACTTTTCTAGGTGTCAGGTACCATTCAAGACAAGAGGAAGGCAGAACTTGGAAAGGGTCTGTTCGTTGAGCACACTTTTTTGAAAATTGCACACTGCTATATCCTGCCGTGCTTTGATTGTGACCTATAAAACTCATGCAGGACCTTAACTATGATGTAGGGAACAGGAGGTGTGCTTTCAAGGCTGTTCGGCTTGGGGAGTAAATACACTTGCACTAATGAACTGATGCTCTTGGTCGCCAGAGCAGGTTTGCTATTCTGTGTTACCCAAGGCAAGCTCTCCAGCGTGCATGCGTTTTCTAGTTAGAAAATGGCTTCTGTCACGTTATTAAGACCTTTCCCTGTGCCAGCATCTTGACTGTAGATTTACCAGACATCACAACTTTGATAAGTAAATTCTCTTAAATGCACCTAGTCTGTGGCATTCTGTTATAGCAGAAGTAGACAAATTTCATGGGTTTCTCTGTACGTAGGGTGAAATAATTTTGAAATTAAATTTGTGTCTTTCTCAAAGGGGACTAATTAGAAAAATTCACTTTTCTAGTGGAAAAATGTACATAAAATCAGTAACCACAGGGTACTTATTCTATACTTAATATAGAGAGAGCCCTTAACATAGGCTCTGGTACACTGGAGAGTGTGTTACTGAGCCTGACTATATCAGGGAAGACCTGTGGAAGGAAGGGTTACACAAGATAAACAAATGGCTCTGCTGCAAGAACCCTTCAGTGGAAGCGGGCATGAGGTCTTCAGGATTGGGAGCACTGCAGGTTATTTCTCCACACCCTCCACCCGGCATTCCCCATCTCTCCTTCCTGTAAGCCAGTCAACCCTCAGTAAGGGATGTCGCTAAATGCACCTCCAGGGAAGATGCTCCTAGTTGGTTCCGCGAAAGGTAGGGAAGTATGTCCTCTGGCCCCAGAGGTATCATTTGAAGGAATGACTATTCTGTCCCTACACTAGTCATTGTGACCAGGAGTGGCATGAAGTGCTGTGACAGACCCACCCCTTCTTGTTCCTAGAGGTGACAGAACATCGATAGAAGATAGGAATAAAGGGGGGTGTATGACTGGCAAACAAATGCAAGAGAAATAAATGCCCAAAACATCCACCAGCAAACCCCTCCCTCAACTCAGTATCTAAGTAACCTTTTTAGCAAGTAACGTATAATAAGCAACCATCTTCTGTTTATCTCTGATCTTCCCTATCAGAAAACAGGTTCCCACAAATAGGATGTCTGTTGATTTATTTTTATGACGCTGTGTCCCCAGGGCTAGAATACTACCTAGAAGGCACTTGGGCAATATCAGTAGAATGAATTGCTTCCAGAGTCAGTGTGATGAGTGAGGACTGGGCCATCACGCTGGGGGAGCTAAACCTCAGACATGCTGGAGCAGCCCTCAGCCACCCTGTAAATCACACAGCAAGGGGCAACATGTTGAGTTGTCCAGAGAAGGCATCTGGAGCGTCTTAGATACCGTCAGTCATCCGAGGGCCCTTGCTGGCTCCCATTAATGCTCACAGAGGGACTAAAAAGAAGAGAGATTAGTGAACAAAGTCTAGAGTTTTTAGAGGCTAGCAGCTGCTCATTGCCCTTTGGGATACCCTTTCACTTACTCCACTATGTTCATGTCAGTCTGTCCTGCTGACCCTTGAGAGCTCTGTGGAAGGCAGGAGCTATGGGGCTTCAAGATGAAAGGCACAGACAGTGCACTTAGAGCCCATGAAGGATGCATGCTGGTTTATATTTTCCACCCTTCCCCAAAGCCTCACTTTACAGCACACACACACACACACACACACACACACACACACACACACGCACGCACAAAGGCATGGAGACTTGATTAAAATCAGTAAAATTGCAAGTCCAGGGGGTAGCCACATTTTTATCTCAGGCTAACGAGTCAGCCTCTTGTTTTACTTGTAGGGCCCCTGGGAAGCCAGCATGGCAAGGGATGGCCACAGTGACCTGCTTTCTGCTTTTCCAACTGTCCATGTCATTTATCTCCCTACTGAGAATTCAATCTTGGCTCACTACACAGTCATGGTGAGCATGGCAAGCTTTCTGGGTTTTTTTCCCATGAGCATCAGGGAGAAACCGGCTGAGGTTCCAGGGTGCTCCACCATCACTTCAGATGTGGGGAAGACCTGGGCTTCAAAGGAAACCTTGCTGATATTATTTTCTTTCTTTTCATTTTTTATTTGATATATTCTTTATTTACATTTCAAGTGATTTTCCCTTTCCTGGATCCCTCCTCCCCGAAAGTCCCATAAGCCCTCTTCCCTCCCCCTGTTCCTCAATCCATCCCTTCCCACTTCCCTGTCCTGGTATTCTCCTACACTGCTGCACTGAGCCTTTCCAGGACCAGGGGTCACTCCTTCCTTCTTCTTGGGCATCATTTGATAGGTGGATTGTGTCTTGGGTATTCCAAGATTATAGGATAATATCCGTTTATCAGTGAGTGCATACCATGAGTGTTCTTTTGAGACTGGGTTACTTCACTTAGGATGATGTTCTCCAGTTCCATCCATTTGTCTAATAATTTCATGAATTCATGGTTTCTAATGGCTGAATAGTATTCCATTGTATATATATATACCACATTTTCTCTATCCATTCCTCTGTTGAGGGACATCTGGGTTCTTTCCAGCTTCTGGCTATTATAAATAGCTCTGCTATGAACATAGTGGAGCATGTGTCCTTATTACATGCTGGGGAATCCTCTGGATATATGCCCAGGAGTGGTATAGCAGGATCCTCTGGAAGTATCATTCCCAGTTTTCTGAGGAACCTCCAGACTGATTTCCAGAATGGTTGTACCATCTTACAGCCCCACCAGCAGTGGAGGAGTGTTCCTCTTTCTCTACATCCTCGCCAGCACCTGTTTTCCCCTGAATTTTTGATCTTAGCCATTCTGACTGGTGTGAGGTGAAATCTCAGGGTTGTTTTGATTTCCATTTCCCTGATGACTAAGGATGTTGAACATTTCTTTAGGTGCTTCTCAGCCATTTGATATTCTTCAGGTGAAAATTCTTTGTTTAGTTCTGTTCCCCATTTTTAAGGGGAATATTTGGCTCTCTGGAGTCTACCTTCTTGAGTTCTTTGTATTATCTTGGATATAAGCCCTCTGTTGGATGTAGTGTTGGTAAATATCTTTTCCCAATTTGTTGGTTGCCGTTTTGCCCTTTTGACAATGTCCTTTGCCTTACAGAAACTTTGTAGTTTTATTTTCTTGTAAATTCAATTTCACCATGTTGCACCGACTGAGTAGCCAGAAAGCATGTCAATTCCAGCTGCAAGCAGTAGCCCTGCCCCTGAGTGTCTGTCTGTCTTTGTGAGGCATCTAAACAGAGAAAGAGCAGGTCAGTGTGTAGAACGTGGTGCATTTAACATCAGTGTATAAATATTGTGTATTTTCTATGTTAAAATGTGCATGCCTCATTGAAGAAATAGGAGCTAAAAGCATTGCTGATACCTTTTAGAGTCGTTATTAGGCATCATGCCCTGTTCTGAATACTTTTATTATATTTCATATTTAATTGTCCCAGGAGCCCTGTCGGATGGCTGTCATTGCTAAGTCCCATTTTATAGATGAAGACCCATGAGGTGACATGAGCTGTCTAATGTCACATAGCTGGCAAGGTTTAAACCCAGTCCTAATGGCTTCTGAAGCTGACCTTTTAACCATAGCCCTAACCCGCGTCACTTTTGTGATATTTCTACTTCAGTGATTTAGTCATAAACAGAGTTAACTCAGAGACATAACCTAGATTGGCAGTGTGGACCATTTGAGGATTCAGGCAGCATCTAATATTCAGCCATCTTGTCAACCCCAGAGATGAATAGTCAGACTTTATTTTTGTGTATTTACCATTTACTGTGTGACTACAGTTAAAGTAACTCTCTGGTTCACTTTTTTTCTCTCTCTCTCTCTGTATAAAATAGGGATATTGTTAACACGATATGCAAAAGTATTACCCAGATATATAGTAAGTGTTCAAAAAAAAGTTATCTTCGTATTTTAGCCATTTGGTTGATGAGTAATTTAACAATAATAACTTCTATCCCCTAAGAAGCTAAATTCGAGCTTCTGTCTAACTCAGGTCTATATTTTTCAGTGAGTCATGTGTCCTTTTTTAACTTCTCAGTTCTGGATTTGGTTCCGGAATCAGGTTAACTTTTGACCTGCAAGTAAACCACCTTAATTTCCATAACTGGCATTTCTGCCTTCCGCTAGCACAATTCTCAACTTAGAGGTCATGACCCCTTTGGGGGCTAAATGATCCTTTCACGGGGGTCACATATCAGATATCCTGCATATCAAATATTTACATAATGACTCATTACAGTAGCAAAATTACTGTTATAAAGTAGAAATGAAATAATATTATGGCTGAGGGGGGTCTCCTCAACATGAGGAAATGTATTAAAGGGTCAAAGCATTAGGAAGGTAGAGGACCACTGCTTTAGAGCATCATGCTGCTGGACTCACCCAGGCATTTAACAACCTATTCTCTGGGGGCATTAATCAGCTGGGGGAGGAGGGGCTGCAGGATTTTCCTCCCAGCCCTGCCCCGTCCTCTTAACCAATCTTTCCTCCTGGTGGGAAACCTGAATGTGCCTTGTGAATTGCAACCATTCCAGCCCCATGCCCATTTCCCTGAGGTGGGAGATGGATCAAAAGATGCTCTCCCCATCCCCTTCTGTAATTGCCAGAAGCAGCCAGCCAAAGATGCTTCCTGCAAGGACACAGGCTCCCAGAGGCACCTCAGACAGAGTAGACCAGCTTCACAAACTGCCAACATAGAGAACGTTGCTTTACTTTCTTCTATTTTATTTTTTTTTTCTTCTTTACATTGGGAATACAGAGGGGACCTCCGTGTGCATCCCAGGGGAAATCCACAGGGCCACATTCCAGTCTTTGTCCGTGAGAGTATCCTCCTCTGCCAGTGTGATCCACAGTCTTGATTTCTAGCGACAGTCTCGGGGATATTAAGCGGAGGTTTATCTTCGAGTGACTGGAGTTATTTTTGTTTTCGTCAGCCTGGACGATTGTAATGAACGCGAAGGCACTGGCAGGAACAAGGCTTTTATTATAGTACAAGGGTGAGGATGGCTTTGCCTGACCTTTCTTCTGCTGGAGTTTCAGTGTTTTAGTCTGTGCCGCTTGTGCTGGAAAGAATTTATAATCACAGGCTGTCAAAGACAGCCATTGTTTTCCCTGCTCTGAACATGTGGGTCAGCCACAAGTGCCTGCAGCTCCCCCATCGCCAGGAGCTGGCGGAGAGAGAGCATGCCTGGATTCTTCTGTGGCATCAGGAAAAGCGTTTTGCATATTTTTCGTTGCCTTTTTTTTTTTTTTTAACTTTTGCCTCAGAAAGACAGCTCGCTTTCAGAACAGGAATTTCCCTCCAAGGTAGCGGGAGGTAGAAGCATGCCTCTCCAGGACTTTACAGCTCTGATTCCGCCTGTGTTTGCCAGATACCATAACCCCGGGGCAGTGGCACTGAAGTAGGGACTCGTCCGTCCCACAGACATGCGGTTATGGATCCTGAAAGACAGGTCAAAGGTTTTGTCTTTGTTGTCAATGATCATTGCATTCTTGTGAATCCAAACTTTGTGATTCTCTGTATTTAACTACTTAAAAAAAAAATTATGGGATGTGAGTTACTTGGGGATTTTTTTTAAAAGTTGTGCATGCTATTTGAAAGGATGGAGTAGAAAAGGCTTGAAGAATTGAATAGCCACTGTTGATTGATGCTCCTTAGTCTCTTGAGCTAGCTGCTCTGACTTTTCCACACAGATTGTCCATGCAAGTATCTTTGCAGACCACTGGAAGCCGGATGGGATATATATGTTGCAGTCATATCTGAAATTCTTTCGTTTTATTTTGGGACAGGAGACTGACGACATTGAGAGCCCCAAACGCAGCATCCGAGACAGCGGCTACATCGACTGCTGGGACTCTGAACGCAGCGACTCCCTCTCTCCTCCTCGCCACGGCCGGGATGACTCCTTTGACAGCCTGGATTCTTTCGGCTCCCGCTCCAGGCAGACACCTTCACCAGATGTAGTTCTCAGGGGAAGCAGCGATGGTAAGGTTTGAGCTTCACACACCGTACATCTTGGAATTAATTGTTCACAGGAGTTTCAGGGTCAAGGTTAGAGAGCTGGGTGCTTGGAAAGGCTAACCCCATATCCACCTGGCTGGAGCCTGGTAATTCTATAACCTGGTGACGGGGGTGGGGTGGGGTGCGGTGGGGGGAATGTCTCTAACTGTTGTTTTTTGTGGCTTTCCCAATTTTGATTGGCTTTGCTACCAACTCAGTTGAACACTGCCTCAGTGAGCATATCTTCTGTTGGAAAATGTGTTACATCATTCTTTCCTGGGTCTCCCGAATCAAGAGACTGTGCAGACCATTAGCTCATAAAGTGTGTTAAAGTTTATATACTGTGGGGACAAGGAAGGGAAATGTTTAGTGAGTAATACGCTACTATGTAAGCAAGAATGGTACTGCTCCCCAGAGAACTAGACGTGTGCTTTATGGGAAGCTCTGGGGCCTGGGGCTGCGCCCTTCTTGATTGGCACCTGTTTTATCAATCAGTTCGATGCTTGGCGCATCTGACTGGTAGGCTAGGTTGGTGCAAATGGCCATGAATGCATAGTGTATACCGAGGCTGCCTGTTGGCTCCAAAGCTGTTTTTATTATTATTTTTTTTTTATTTAAACCCTGTGAATCTGATGCTTCTTGTATGGAATGATCAGTATTTTTTGGTACAGAAATGTGTGGCCCTGTAGCCTGCCCTGAGTTCAATGGCTGTTGTTAAGAGCATCTCTGTTGTACCTTTAACTTTTCAGAAGACAAGTGGCTTGGTCCTACATGTATAGACTTGTAGAAAGACAGTAAGGCTGGTGGGGAATTTTTTGATGTTCTTATTTCTATTTTTGCATATGTTGCTGTGATAGCAATATTTTTGGACATTCTTCTACTGTCTGAGATCAAGGTTATCTTTTGTGGTCTCAGTGTTGCTTTCTAACATAAAAATTTTTCTTGTGGGTGGGGTTTCTTTATTGTTTGTTTGTTTTTAGAAGTAATAGAGATTGACCCTAGGGCCTTGCAAATTCTAGGTGAGTGCTATACCCCTGAGCGATATCCCCAACCACTCAATTATGCAAGTCACTGCAAAGCCTGAGTATTTCACAGGTCCACGTTCTAAGTTAGACACGTAGCACACAGTATCTTATTTAAAGCTCAGCACAGGCATCTAACTGCATCTTAATTCATCCCTGCTCGAATCTGACAGACACCCCTTGCCCTTGTTTTATAGACGTGTCTTCAAGAATGTAAGTCTTTGCTCCGACATTTCTAAATGACAAAAGTCACTGAAGGTCTAGTCATTTAGCTCTGTCAGCCTCAAGAAGTGTGGGTTCAAACTGGTACTCTTAATTTACCCAAGGCTACGTTCTCTCTTCCCCACAGAAGGTGTATTCCAGAGTCACTGAACAAGCACGCTTCCTCAGAACGTACACTTTTCAGCAGACGGATTAGCCTCAGGGCCACATAGCGTGTGACTCCTAAAGAATGCCATGGTACATTGTGAGCTGCTTGAAAAGTATTTCTGAAATTTTATTTGACATCTTAAGTACCACCCACAGCCCTGGAAGTTAAAATACCAAGTGTGTGATCTAATTATGCCTTAACAGGACCCAAGCCTGGCTTCGCTTTTACAAAACCCAGCTCAGCCAAACCATCTCACCCATATTGTTTGCTTTAATTTTTTAAAAATAGGACTTCTCCACCCCTCCCCCCATAACTGGTACTATAGATTCCTTAGTCTGTCACTAGCTTTGAAGGGTTTAGAGATCACATCACATCTTGAAAGGACTTGAGATGGTGGTTAGTAATTTTAAACTAAAATATCCCAAAGCACAGTTGAGTTGCAGTAATTAAGCCTGATAAGCCAGAGTCTACTTACAAATGCTTTCTCTGTCAGACAAACAATGTAGAATAGAGCCTTACCGGTCCACCTCACCAAGTGCATCTTCCACACACTTCACCAATCTGATAGCTCAAGGCATTTCTTCCTGTAAACTAATGGAGACCCAGTGAAACTTTCAAAACACTACCACCACATTTCTTAATCTTTCTTTTAAAATTCAGTATATTTTTTCCAAATACATATTAATTATATAAGACTTTTCTGGTGTGTTCCTTTAAAACGAATCCAATCAGTAAGCATGTTAGTTCTAACCAATGGCTCCACTTTTGGAAGACTGTTTTCTTTTTTTCTTTTAAGTATGTCTTGAAAATTTTTGTCCCAAGATTCACAACCAACTTGGGGGTGGCTTTCACAGAACAACAGTCTTTGCCTTTATATTGGGTCCATATGGAAGGTTCCAACTCTTATTATGAGTGGGTACCCACTGACCAATTCAAAGAAGACAAGCCACATTCAGAAGTGTCATGATTCTGTGAGGTGGATACAGTTTCCTGGTAGGAAAGCTGTCAACCCCCAGGCTTGCTTCAGCCAGTTTATATTGCCAACCAGGTACTGAGTGCCTCCTTCAGCCTCTATTAGCAGCTACCACAGCCTCTACAGAGCTCCGCTGAATAAGAAGCACAACCTTGCACCCATGTACATCGACAGTTAGTTAACATACATATAAGCCATTGAATTTAATTCAACATCCTTATGTTTTATCAGAAAGATGTGTTACAAGACGGAAATAATGAGTAAGCGAAAGTAAATGGCCAGAAGAAAATGAAAAAGTGTTTGTGACTTGGGAGCATTTGGCAAATGGTGGAAAGAAGAAGAGGCAGCAGGGAGGACGGTAGAGAAGCAGTGGCTCTGATTGCTCGTGGCCACATGGAAAAGAGGAGTGAGACTTTGCTAAAGAAATAATGTGCCCTGCGCTCTGTTCTGCTTTCCTAACTTCGAACATTCAGAGAGAAGTCAACCTAGTAAATTTCCACATCCATCAGAAGAAGTGAAATCAAAATCTTTTGCAAGTCTAGCCTGACAGTACACAGGCACACTGTGCCAGCCTTCCTGAGGTCCTCACAACACTCAGGGCATATTAGTGCCATCGCTGGTGGGCCGTGGGAACCGAGAGTACAAGGACTCTAAACTCCCAGGGTCACAGAGCTGGCAAGTGGTAGAACTGAAAGGCAGTCTTCGCTGTAAGTCTGTGAAGCTGCCTGCCTCACAGCTGAGCCATTCTACCCTGGGACACTGGCAAGTTAACATTCCTTAAAACGTCTATTGAAACAATCTTGAAGAGTAATTCAGTGGAGAAAGGGGCTGTGTTTACATGTTGACATATTCTGATAATACGTTGGATAATATTTTAGATATTATACAGAGCTACAGCTCGTATTCTATAGGTTTTTAAGACTGGAATCCGAGGTCACTCTAAACATCACTAAGCTGTTAGTAGATGGAGAACTTACCTGCTTTCATTCTCTTATCAGCACAGGGTAGTATTTCCCCTAGTCAGGACATTTTACAAAGACTTTTTCTCAGTGTTGAGTGCTGACAGGACAGAATTTTGGGTGTCTAGAGAGTAGAATCCAGTTTCCCTGAGCCAACAGTAATCAGCCACGGGGAGGGGAGGCCCCTCTGGCCCCCTAAGCCCCCGTGGGAGGGCCCCTCTGACCCCCTAAGCCCCCGTGGGAGGGCCCCTCTGGCCCCCTAAGCCTGTTTCTATCTTTATAAAGAGAGGCTCCTATCAAGTGGAGAAACAAATTCATGTGTTGACAAGGCAAGGTGGTGTGAGAATTTGTTTACAGGCAACATTTTATTTTGACACTGACAGATAACACTTGTTAAGACTTGTGGGAAGGGAGCTAAGTAATGAATCAGACACTAACAAGTCAGGAAATGGCTAAAATTTTAGGAGAGAGGCTGTAAGCAAGTGCCATGAATAATTCATAGCCCGAATATGTCATGTACAGTGAGCAGCTTGTTCACAGCCAATACTTTCAAGTTACAGTCTTTTAAACATCGTTATGGGGTCTGATATCCAGGGTAAGTCCTTTCATTCCAGCCTCACCGAAGGGGACAGTCATATGTCTTAGAGACAAACTTAGGAAGCCACAGCTCATGTCTGATCGGCCCGGAACAGTTCCAACTTAAAGATTAGGCAGCATGTATTAAACACTGGGGGCCAGATACTGGACCAATCATCATAGGTGGATTCAGCCCTTCCTCTAGTCCTGTAAAGCAGGTCGTATCATCACTCTCATTTTACAGACTGAAAAATGGAGGCTTTAGTAGTCAGGTCAAAGACAAATGAATAGCGGGGCTGGAAATGAAGTGGATCTGACCTAAAGCCTGGCACACTACCCCTCTGCCTTGTTCCAGATCTTGGCTTTCTTTTTAAGCATAAATGTCTTTGTTATCGGCAGAGTCAGAATGATGTCATGCTTGCTTGCGTTCATTGATTAAGAGTTCAACCAGCATTAAAATAGTGGTTCCTAATATGATCATGACAGCTTCATTCTAATAGACCTTAGTAATCTAACAGCATGAGACTTGGACAAAAAGGATATGTTGGAATTATTGGGGCTGTGATCTAGAAGCAAGGCTGACATTAGCAGAGCTGAAATCCTTTGCAGAAAACAAACAACAAACACTTTCAACCAAACCATTTCCTGTATCTGAGTTTGAGATGCCCGTTGACTGCATTGGCATGCTCTTGTTTTCAAAACAAAAAGAGAAGAAAACTATGCACAGGGGTGGGGGGCAGTGAGGGGATAATGATGATGAGTTGTGAGTTGGTATGGACAGCAGGACAAAGATGGTCCCAGATCAGGAACTGGGAAAACCCTGCAAAGAAAAAGATGGAACCTCTTGGAAAACCAACCCTTAGTGAAGTCCAACTGGTCACCTTTCTAAGTTCCGTCATTCTCATCTGTCTCCGATAACTAGATTATAATTTACATCTTGACCATGTTCTGGGGCAGGGTTAAAGGTATACACAAAGACAAAATTTCTAATGCATCCTCGTCAGAATGTCTAGTGCAATGGACTCTGGCTAGAGATCAGTAGAATCCTCACTGGGGAACTGGTGAGTTTTTCTTTTGCATGGCCAAAGCTCAAAAGTTTGTCAGGCAAACAATTCTACATATATGTGTCACTTACAGTAAGTCCTGGGTCACTGAAGCTTACCTCTATTTTAAAAAAAAAAAAGTCATGCTTGTAGTGTTTTGGTTTTCCTCACTGAAATTTGAAATCTTTTCTCAGAGGAGGCTAACTTAGACTGATATTTTCCAAGTTACTAACTCAAGGTATGAATTCCAGAACACAGGAAGAGTTACCCTTGATTCTATGGAAATGCCATTGGATGTTTCCGCCAGCCTTGCACACTTTATCAGTATCCATCCTCTGTTTTCCAGGAAGAGGAAGCGATTCTGAATCAGATTTGCCACACCGGAAGTTGCCAGATGTGAAGAAAGATGATATGTCTGCACGACGGACTTCTCATGGTGAGCCGAAATCAGCAGTGCCTTTTAACCAGTACCTCCCCAACAAAAGCAACCAGACGGCCTATGTCCCGGCGCCTCTGAGAAAGAAGAAGGTGGAGAGGGAGGAATACAGGAAGAGCTGGAGCACGGCTACCTCCCCCCTGGGCGGGGAAAGGCCCTTCAGGTAGGAATGAGGCTTCGGTTCTTTGACGTACCATTACGAAGGGATCTAAGTGGCCAATGCATCCCAGAGAGCTTGTCATAAAATGCTGATTCATGAAGGTCCCTAGAATCATGCCTGGTGCACAGTAGGTATCCAACACATCCTTCCCTGAGGAGCCATTGCTGAGGCCAATTCCGTTGACAGAATGTGGAAAACACAAGTCACGTGGCCTTCTGTGGAGCCTGCTTGATTTCTGATTCTGTAACCGTGGTTGTACAAAGATTATATAAACAGACTCTTGATACATTTATATAAAGCAAGCTCGATAGACAGACACAGGGAGAAAGTTTAAAGCGCGAGTGTAGGCAAGTGTCAGAATAAATACAAGATGTGTGTGTGTGTTCTTTTAAGAGAAGGAAACTACATGACTTGTGTTTTCCCTTAATGTCCTTATTAATGTACATATTTATTATGCAAATATTTATTGTCTATTACATGCTGGGTGCTATATTTGGGGTTTGGGGCCTACTAGTAAGATACTAATAACAGGCCCTATCTTTAGCAGTATCTTTATAAGGACTTAATATTTCACTATTATTATCTGTCATTTTCCCACTAAGGAAATGTTTCTTAAAATTTTTATGTATTGATCAAAATGAATGAATTTTACCTTTACAGTAGAGAAGGGTTTTTTTGCTTTCAATATCAAGTTTGCAAGAGCCCAGTATGGAGGAGAAATGCATTGTATTAATTAGCTCCACAAAACTGACCTCACCTTAGCAGCATCCTATCCGGTGCTGTGACGACTTATTCTAAGTTAAAAGTGATATCAAAATGTCTTGGAAGCGATGTCCAGTCTGTTCCCTGACCTGCCTGTTAGCTCCTTGTTGTCCAACTCACTAGTTACCCTGAAACCATAGAAGAGGAGGGAAGTGACGCAGGGTCTCCCATTGAAGATGGCGAGCGCAGCCAGATGGGCCCTGATGGGCAGCCTGCCGGTGGGTTAGAAGCTCCTCCCAGCAATGGGGAGGAGCAGTCTCCTGGGGATGCTGCTGCTGTGCCAGCTGCTCTTCCCGAAGACAGAGATGCTGTGGAAAGCCAAAAGCGCAGAAGGCTGGAGCAAGCTGGGATCAAGGTCATGCCTGCAGCACAGCGCTTTGCCAGGTTAGCTCTGCCAGCTGAGGGCTGGCCTGGCTGGCCTTCTGCATGCCTGCAGGTTTGGATTCTGGCTAGCGAATTGGACTTCTCATCCTCTTTCCCCAGTTCCTACGTGTCTGTCACATCAGCGGCCTCCGCTCTGGATGAGTAGAAATAGATACTCTGTCTTGGGGCGTGTCTCTGCTGAGCCCTTGGCTAGTTTAAACGAAGATAAAACCGTGAGCTCCTCTCTGCTTCATTAGACCCCCGTCCCTGCGATCAGTTGCGTGGGCTGCAGGATTTACCTAGCAATAACATTTTATTTTCCTATGGCTTGTTTCTTGTTAACTTCATCCTACTCCTAAATGGCTCATTACCTCATAACCCATCATTAGAATATGTTAAATATTTTGAAATAGAGGACAATCTATTCAGAGAGAAAAACTGAGTTGCAAAAATCCATGCATTTGCCTTCTCTTAAGGGCCAAATTTGTAGGTGTGTTTTCCAAAGCATGCTGATTCAGAAGCTAAGACTGGAACCTCTCTTCATTGCTGCTAAAGGGTGTTAGCACACAGTGCTGCTGACTTCATGAAGTGGGTGAGATGAAGTGTTTTAATAGTCAAAGCTACAGAATTCTACAGTCTACCTTCTTGTGGAGAGTTCTGAAAAGCTTGTTTCTTTTTTATGGAAGAACCACACTGAGCCTCACACATAACTTTGCAGCCAACAAATACGTAACGACCTGATGCTCAGAGCGATTCCACACTTGGAATTCCTCGCATCCGAGTTCGTTGCTTTACATTTTAAAGGG
The DNA here is from genome assembly GCF_947179515.1 of Apodemus sylvaticus. NCBI lineage: Eukaryota > Metazoa > Chordata > Mammalia > Rodentia > Muridae > Apodemus > Apodemus sylvaticus. Next base: position 43,317,674 of record NC_067482.1, on the reverse strand, counting down.
TCAGGAACACACTTGTTTTGTTAGAAGAAACAAAGGATGGGTGATTCTATTAATTACTTTTCTTCATGCTGTGAGAAAATATCTGACCTAAGCCACTCAAGAGAAGAGTGATTTATTTTCACTCATGGTCTCGGGGGATTTTAATCCATGATGCCAGGGAAAATGTGGAGGTGGGAGGGGTTTGGTCGTATTGATGGGTGCATGAAGCAGCGGTCTTTACTGTGGCAGGCAGTAGAGAATGGGACCTATAAGGACAAGCTACAGACTCCAAGGCTTGTTCCCAGTGACCCACCTTGGCCAATCATATTCCTTGTCCCAAAGGTTCTAGAATCTCCCAAGTAGGGTCACCATCTAGAGATCAAATCAACAAACACATGAGCCAGTAGAGATTCTGGGGACAGTTTACATTCATGCCATAGCAACTATAGAAAGTGACCTGTAGAGCTGGTCAGAGCTGATGTGGCAGCCAGATTCAGGTACGTTGTCCATAGTGGCACATCTGATTCCACACATGTATTTCTCTCTATGTTTCTTATGTGGTTGTTTCCATGGTCTAGTTTCTAACTGAAATATCTAGGGTTGGCTTTTATATATTTAATTGTAGGATAGCTTTTGTTGGTTTTTAAAAATACACAAAAATACTCTATTTCTCCTCTATTTGTGGTAGTCTTACACAAATATTTAATCTATCAACCCTAACTACTAGAAATGCTGATGTAAAATCCTGCTTGCATTATAAGCAATTCTCTGAAACAATGAAGAATAATATCATACCATATCCTGAATATTCAAATATTCTTTGAATATCTGTGTCAGAAATATACTTTTCCTGTATCCTTCAAGCACCTGCTTACCCCAGAGACCAAGCTAGAAGCTGAAACAGAAATGAATAACATCCCAGCACCAGGCACCATTTTTTCCAACTTGTCTGTCTCCCCTCTTCAAGCTTAGAACACAGTGAGAATATTACTAAGTTATACAGATCAGCAAGTGAGCACACACACACAAATCAAATCTCCACATCTTTGATGCACATACCTTTGTTTTTTATCATATCTGTGAATCTTTTAGCCAGAGGGTGAGCAAGGAGATGGGGGGGGGGGGGTGACAAAGTCGAGTACAGGTTGACCAGTGCCACATGGTAACCGGAAAGCATATTTTATAATAGAACATTGAATTCTTTGATAAAGATTCTCATTCAATATATTAACAGAGAGTCATGGTTTAAAATGTGGTTCTGGTGGAAGATATTATATTTAGGTAAGTCATTTTTTTCTCTCATACATGTTTGCTGTTATCTGATTTAACTTTTAGCTGTGTCATCCAAATTAACTATGAAGCAGAAGTGTTCAGGCTTGCTAATGTCACCACACCTCAGACTTTCTCACATAGTATTTAAAGTCATGTTGAGGCAGCTATAAATATTCCTAGAGACTGCCCCCGAGAGCAGCACCCTGTATCTGTTCTAGTTGCCATGAGCTCATTTGGTAGACAGGTTTTCAGTTTCTAGTTCACTCCTAAAGGCATGTCCACCATGCTGAATGCACATGCCATATACACTTGCCACATACACACGCCACATGCTACATGAACATGCCATATACACATGCCACATACACGCCCCCAGCCTAGCATGCCTACATTTTGTTGCTTAACTTTTTACAAGGCATAGTAGACTTGACAGTCATTCTAAGTTTATCCTCACTTAGGGTCCTGCTTTTAATGTGGCAGTAAGTTGCTTAACTGCAATGAAATGCAAATTGTGAAGGAAAAATGAACAAAACAAAACACAACAAAACAAAGCAAAACAGTACAAAGAAGCAAACAAAAATCCCAAGGGCTCTCCGTGCGTGAAAAGTAAGAGTATAAATCACTGAACTTTTCCAAAGTTTCTCAAAGCATTTGACCCCAAGTCTCTTGTTTTGACATCCAGATAGAATCTGGCCATCACAGTATTAGACCCAACCAGAAGCTAAAGATAATTTTGGGGGCTTCTTCTCAGTTGGGAAACACTTTGTACAGGAAGTGCTCTACAAGAAAGGGACAGACACAACAAAGGGTGGGCACCAACCTTCATAGGCAGACCATTCTTCCATCTCCTTCTCCAGGACCCTCACACACCTGGTTGCAATACTTTTAGGCCAATGTGCACAGAGAGCAGAGATCCAGTCATTCCACTTCCACATGATGTTAAAAGCCTGTAGAAATCCACACTGCTTGTGAAAAATAAATCAGGAGGTATCTTAGCATCAAGGAACAGAACACAGGACTTCTCAATAAGTGTGTGGCAGTTAATATTTATTAGAGTTTCCATAGAAGTTTTTAAAAAGTATATAAACTGCTTTTTCTTCTATTTTATTTTATGACCATGTTAACTTAATTAACCCTCCTCTGTAAGATTCTGCAAAAGAAGCCAGATTTCTTTTTATAAGAGGGTAAAATAAGAATCAAGATTCACTTCCCCTTAAATTAAAATACCGTAGAGATTTGAGTTCTCTTATTTGGTGTTTCCCGTTGGAGAAGTAAATTTTGTAACTGAATTATAGGTTCCACGTGACTGTACTTCTTTCCTAATTATTTGCACGTGTTTCAGCACTCACTTGTTCTGCCAGTCTGTGGATGTGCTTGGCCACATAGTAATTAATGACAGAGGGGAGACAACTCTCCAGGGAACAATCGCCATTTTAGAAATCTTCAGAGGAAGAACAGATGTAGCCCAGTGCCAGACACATACCCTTCCGTCCCTCTCTACCAGATGCTGGCTCCCTGCTTCTTTCTGCACAGATCCCTCAGTCTAGGGACCAGACAGGCATGACCTTTGTGACTCTGGATGTGTCTGCCGTGCCTGGAGACAGGGTAACAGGGAGGTTTCTGCTGTTGCCCATGGCATTCCCAAGAGAACGAACAGGCCTTTCTGGAGAGCCCAGTTTCTTTGAATAGAACAAACTCACTGCCAAGCCAAGCTGGCTGCTCATTGCCAAGTAAAAGGGGGGTGAAAGGGGATGCCAGCTCTTCCTTAGTTTATTTATAGTGTGTGTGTGTGTGTGTGTGTGTGTGTGTTATATGCATGTTTGTGCTCTTGAGCATGCAGAGGCCAGAGAAAGAAGAGGACATCGTATGTATTGCTCTGTCATTCTCCAGCTTATTCCCTTGGAGCAGGGTTTCTGAGTGAATCTGGAGCTAGGCTGGTGTCCAGAAAGTCCCAGTGGTGTCCTTATCTCTGCCTCTCAACCCCAGGACTGAAGTTAGGGTAGCTCCCCCTTAAAGGCAAGTGTACAGCCACCCGCCTTTAGGTGGGTGCTGCAAATTTAAAGCCAGGTCCTCTTGCTCATGCAGCTAGGGCTCGCCTACAGCGCTAACTCCCCAGCTCCCCTTCGCCATTCCTTAGTATTAACCATTATCGCATATGCTTTGAACTATATAAAGAAGCCTTAGACACTCTGAGACATTTTCTCTGCCCTATCCCATGCAATGGTTCCTTAATCTTCCTGTCATGATAGCATTCCTTCCTCTCTCTCCCTCTCTCCCTCTCTCCCTCTCTCCCTCTCTCCCTCTCCCCCCTCCCTCCCTCTCTCTCTCTCTCTCTCTCTCTCTCTCTCTCTCTCTTTCCCTCTTTCCCTCTTTCCCTCTCTCCCTCGCTCCCTCTCAACCTGAGGTTGGCAGGGCTGCCAGGTTATAAGATGGGCCCTGCATTTCTCCGTTGTTCAAGCAGGTCTTGAACTTGTGATCTTCCTGACTTAGCCTCTCAAGTAGCTGAGCTACAGACCTGTACCCTCAGGTCCTACTAGGGTTCTGCATTTTAAATTACATAAGAGTTCTATTCCTTCCAGCAAACAATGCCCACCCATCAATCGCAAACTTTCCAGTAGATACAAGTCTAAACAGCCTGGGTCTGCTGCTTATGTAGACTTAAAGTCATTTAGCTAAGTTCATAAAACTTGAACTAAGTACCTTACTATTCTATGCAAAATGAACATCAAAATTCCTGGTTTGTAGAGTTCTCATGGTCACCAGTCAATGACATATTGGCTGCTCAGATTTTTGGTTAATGAAAAAAATAAAAATATACCAGAGTTTAACAATAGGCTGTTTTGAAGGCATAAATAATACAGAATAGAAGTCACTGAAATCTTTTTGGTAAGTATATACTTGTGACTATTCTTCTACATGTCTGCCTTCAATGCATTTTTATTTCATGGTCAGTAGTGCCAGCCAATAATTTACATCATTTTTCATCTCTCAGAGATGGCCACAAAGCTCTCAATTTAAAGAATTCATGCAATGAACAAGAATTACTCATAGTAACAGTTTTCCGGTTGTAGTAAAGATATTGCAGAGACGGGAATATCTTGAAGTAGCCATTGATAGAGAAACTTTATTCAGTCTCTTCTTTGAAGCACACATATCTAAATTGAGATCACTTGAAACAAGTCCTGCCACACTGGGCAGTTAGCCTAAAAAGGAACACTTGGGGAATTTGCAGCCCAGCTGGGCTTGCAAGATGCATAAGGTACCAGATTCACGCTGCTCAAATTGGCATTGGAAATTGGCAGTGCTATTTGCATACATGCATACTTTTTATTTTAACAAATTCTTTCAGAGATGAAACCCAGGCCTCCTGGTCGAAAAGTAGAAAGACTTTTAGTCTTAGACTTGGTTCATACTGATGACTGGTTCCAAACTGGGGGTTCAAGAATATGTGAGGTGTGTGCTTCCTACTGAAAGGGCTTTGTAAGATGTTAAATGTTGACCTAAATTATGAGGTATGATTAATTAGCATTCTGCTATCATCAGTCTTCCAAAGTTGCTGTGCAATGCAATTTACAACTCTATTCTAAGTACGACTCACGAAATCCCTTTATTTAGTTACCAAATTACTTCCCTTTCTCCTGATCTCATAGTAATGATAATGCCATTTTTTTTTGTAAGATGCTCTGCTTTCAAAGCTATTCCTGGCATTGTTTGTCCAATCAATAGCTCAATGGTCTATTCATTGTCATAGAACAGAGTCCCTGGAACCAGCCTGCCTTGATTTGTATTCAAATCTATACACTAGCTCTTTGACCTTGTGCAAATTTATCGGCCTAGTCTTTCTACTTGATAAAATGAGGATGAGTGGATACATACCATAGTCTATGCAATTTTAATGCTAGAATTACTACTTAGCAGGAATTCTACATAGGCTATGTTCATTATCCACTGGCCAGCATCATTATAGTCGGTTTGTTTTTGCTTAATTACTCTGAAGCAATTTAGTGATCTGTTGCTTTCTACTAAACATTCTTTACAGCCATAGATGACCAATCCAAGTTGATTTTTGCCAGACATGTTGACTAAGAAATCAGGGAGGAAAGTGAACACAGTTTATGGAGCAATTAGGCAGAAGACTAAGAGTTTATTATGCAACTCTTTTAAGGACAAGATTGATATTTTTAATGATACATTTATTGAGAAGTAAAGTATCACACACACATTTGTTTTAAAATCTTGAGATTTTTAGATCAACGAGAGCAATGCAAATAGTGGGAAGGTTTTATGAATATGACCAAGCATATTTTGATTTTCCAAAACTCAGAAATAAGATCTGCTGTCACTAAAGTAATGATCTCCATTAGAACAATATAATACAAAGGAATAGCCAGTGGACCAACTGATCAACCAGAATAGACTGTCTAATTGCAGGCTCTGTGCTCAGCCAGTTCAAGTCCTCCTGTCTTCATTCTTGCTATGAGTTTGACCTTTGATAAAGACAAATTTATTCTTTACATTTTAAAAACATGTATTTGCTTGTGTGTGTATGTGTGTATGTTTACATATGTGTGTATGTGTGTATGTGTGTCTATACAAGTGTGCTATAGTATGCATGTGAAGGTCAGAGAACAATTTGTGGGAGTCAGTTTTCTCCTTCCAGGAATCAAAAGCTTGTCGCTGTGGGCAGTAAGCTCCTTCACCCACTGAGCCATCTTGCCTTACCTTAAGCACATTTTGGTGGGTGCCGGGGTGGGGTTGGGGGTGGGGAGTGTACTGATTGAGCTTGTGTCTGTGTACATGCTAGGCAAGTGCTCTGCTACTACATTATGTCATCAGTTCAGGAACTTTAAAACAACTGTTTAGAAAGCTTTTACAAAATAGGTACACTTTTTCTAGAAATCAAATTATTTTGATTTGCTTGTCTGCTACGTCCTTAGCTCAAGAACTTTTAATCATCTTTCAAAAAAAAAAAGCTCATACAAAATAGGTATGCTTTTATAGAAATCAAATTATTTTTATTTGTTTTTCATCTTTATGAACTGAGAATAAAATCAATGATGGGGGATTAAACGTTCCAACCCACATTGGGACTTCAAAACGAAACTGGTCTTTTAAATGGAAGCATGGGAAATTCTTTGAAGGCCCCATAAGCACAATTGCTGTCTTGCCCACTACCTCAGGAAGGAAAAAAAATCTAGAAAACTCCTAAGGCTGCTTGACTCACAGTCACCATCAAATCGCCTTTAGCAATTTAAAGCTTCTGTTTTTAAGGGGCCTTCAGGAATCCTTTGAAAATGAAAGTCATCTGTAGCACTAATTTGGCAGAGCCCCTTTACCACACTGTCCTGCCCTTCTATCATTAGAAAGGAAGCAGACCTGGAGAGCCCAGGGAGTCGGGGAGAGGAGGCAGGAGCTGATGGGAGAAGGCAGGCCTTGATCAGCTCTGAGTGCCTTTAAACTATTCCATATGTCACGTTCAGTTCAGTGTGTCGCAGAAAGCCCTTCCTCAGGCTTTGTAGTGGGCGCTTGGCCTATATTCTAGCTCGTGGCTTCACTCACGCATCTTCCTCCAGAGTCATTTCTTGGCAAAGTGCGTACCTACTGTGTGTATCACAAGTGTGATGAAAGTGGTGGTAAGCAGCCCCTCCTTTCCCCTGAGCTGTTTCACAACAAGCTTTTGGATTGTTGCTTTGTGAGCCATTTAGGATCTCGCTGTGATGGATGCTCGAGGAGCCCTGCACAATACATGACCTCTCGGCGTTGTTTGCATCTGGCTGAAGTCAAGGTTAAGCCTATCCTAATTGTGCTGCAACTCTGTGCTGCAACTAAAAAATAAAAGGTGCTTCCCTTTGAACTAACAGCGTTGAGAGAACTTTTCAATAACAGTACAGTCCCCAGGAGATGGGGTTTTAAACTTTGTCTCTTACCTGATCACGTGTGCGGTTCCATTTGATTTTGCTCTATCAGTCAAAAGCCATCGAATGAGGAGAAAGAAGCTATTCGTGATATAATCCTTCGGAAAGAAAACCCTTTCCTGACCCACCAACACGGCAAAGATTCAGAGTCGGAGGATGAAGCCACATGCCTACTGCCTGACCTTGAGAAAGATGACTTTGCTGCGAGGAGGGCAAGGTTGAATCAAAGCAAGCCGGTAGTGCCACTTAATCAGCTGCTCTATGGGCCTTACCGAAATAAAGATGCAGAGAAGGCGGGTGGCAGCAAACGGCCCTCAAAGGGACCGTCAGACAAGAAAAATCTAGGATTTCAAAGGTGTGCACTCTATGTGTGTCTATGAGGAGCATCGCTAAGCAAAAATGATCTGTGCGTGGCCCCCACCCCCCTCTTTCCAGCATGATCTTGTCACCACTAGCCAACTAGACACGGCCAACTGCCCTTAAGAGAACAACCAATACTTAAGGGTCCGCCACCCCCATTCAAAAGGAACAGAAGACAGCCATTGACTCTCTATTAGTCTCTTGAATTAGGAAGTTTTAGATGGAAGAAAAAGAACAAATCTTATTCTTTACTCTCACACACAAACAAGATAAATAATGGTGTTGTTTGTTTGTTTGTTTGCTTGTTTTGCCGAAAGCAAAGCAGGAGCTGGGTAGATAGCTCAGTGATTACCATGTAGGTTTAATGGCTGGAGTTCAGATTCCCAGAACCATGAAATCCCACATGCAGTAGCATAAGTGTCTGACCCCAGTGCATTCCTCCCTACCAGGCAATGGGAGATAGAGACTAGAGAATTGTCAGAAGCTCACAAGGCAAGCATATATCAGTAAAGAGCCTGTCTCAAACAAGGGAGAAGGCGAGACTCAAAACATGAGGTTGACCTTTGACCTCCACATGTTTGTTAAGGCTCTACTCCGTGCTTACAATGGCCAACCCAGACCAATGCCATGAAACAGAATGAGGCTGGATGTTGAAGCTTTTTTTCAGAATCAACTTAAATGTACTCCTTACGTTGGCGGTTTAGAGTAGAGATGGTTCACATCTGAGCCATGTCCCTATTATCTCCAAACTAATCCAAGAGTTTGGATCATGCCAAACTCATTTTTGACATTTACTGATGCAGTAAAACACTTTCTAAGGGGGACTGAGAGATTCAGTCGGAAAACTCGAATTCATTGTAGGCACTTGAATAGTTTACTGACAAAATAAAATCTCATTACCATTCTCAGCAATGTTTCAGCCAGCTCTGGCTTTCCTTCCTAGACAAGTTAGAGACTATCATCCTCTGAAGAAAAAAGTATTTGCCTTATGACAGATTAAAATGTAGTAGGAAGGGCTAGAGGTGTAGCTCAGCAGTATACAGTCCTCACGCTTGTGCAAGCCCCAGGTTCCATCCTGTGAAGGTACCCACAGCTTTTATTAATCTCATGTTTTTGAGAAAGGAAAAGAGGTTCCTGTCGTTGCCCTCTGTCCCCTCCCTGAGTTTCCGTACTTGACATTCTGTTTGTCTGCCCCCCTCTCCTTGAACTTGACTTATCAATGATGTGGGGGCCTAAATCAAATCAACAGAAACCAGGACCATCAAGAAGCTGTAAACACAATAGCGGCTTGCATCGTGCAAACCCAGGAGAGTAAACCACTGGAAACGAATTTCAGGAAGGTGCCAGATCTTCAGAAGGATGACCTGGCCCAGAGAAGAATCCAGGGCAGACTGACCCCTCACCGTGAGGCTCAGAGCTTCATCACACTCTCTGGGATTACCGAAGCTGACCTGGAGACTTGGGAGAGACTGAAAGTATCAGGAGAGACGAGGTGTGTCATGGCTTAGCCCCTGGCAGTGGTAGGATTTAACATTTGAGAATTGAGCGGTTATCTTTGTTTCATTTTCTGTTTTGATGGCTGGAAAGAGTACCTCTTAAAACACAGAGTGTCTGTAAGTGAGCACGTTCTGCATGAGAGGAAGGAAGCCTTCATACTAAAAGCCATGTTAGCAAAAAACATCTTTACCCAGCTGACTTTCTGCGAGTGGTTATTTATTCTCCTAGACTTGCTTACTATAAAGAATTTCTACTTGAATTTTGAATAACTAACCATTTTACTGTGAGATTTCATGGTGTTGCAATAGATGCTTTGAAAGCAATAGAAATTTAAAGTACTATTTTCCAAAACAAGAAGGGTGCTCATTTCTTCATTTGAATGGTTGAAGGGAAAGCCATTGGGTTCTAGCCATGTTAGTATTGTTCATATAACTAGTTTTGTCTTTTTGACCTCATCTTGATTTGTACTTGCCTCGGAATCCCTGGAACTGATTTCTGGTTCTGACCAGGGATGGAGATGCTCAGAACACCTGTGCCCCTGAGCCCCCACCAGAAATCGACGCAGAAACCGCCCTCCGTGATGACTTTGCCAGCCGTAAAGCAAGGGCCTACAAGAAAGCATCTGGCCCCAGGCAAAAGTTTGTACACTTTGGGCCTGTGACAGAGATAGACCAACAAACTTGGAAGCGGCTCAGCATTGGCAAGGCGGGGCCTAGGGATGATGTGAAGGCTGTCAGTCACAGCAGCCAGAGCCGAACTTCTTCTGGGTCACCTCCCTCTACCGGTATTTTTGGCTTAAAGGAAGAACAAATGCTTAGTCCACAAAGTGACTTCAGGTATTTTCCCCCCTCTGGTGCAAAGAGGCCTGCTGCTTTTAAAGTTGGCTGGGGCAAGGGACGTCTGTGGTAGAGCATAGGTATGGTCAGTATGTCCCCAGCACCAAAACCAGATCAAAATCAAGATAAAACACAAACAGACCAATCAACAAACAAACAAAAATCCAAGAGTTTGATGAGATACATCCCACAAACCTTTAGAGATGACATACAATTGATAGATACTTCCACAGGACAGCAGAAAAACAGTGTTGGGGGCCCATCACTGGGGAGGCGTATGTATGAGACTGGCAGGTGTCTGTCTATCTCCAGTCTGTTTTCATGGGAATCAGTGCCTGAGAAAGCCAGGAATATCTATAGCCATCCCTTTTGGCCTAACCTGTGAGTGTCATCTTATTAGTTGAACCACTTGAGTCAGATGGAGCATCAAAATGATTCTGCTCATGTCTTCTAAATACATAAAACCCAATGTAATAGCATCTCCCTCTCCTGTCCCACAGGTACCTGGTAACTTGGATGTACCTTGAACATCCAAGTAGACCCATAAATGAGGGCTCTCCCTTCTCTTCAGCTTTCAAAGTCTCCAGTAAATCAAGACTGGACTGAGACTGGAGAATGAGTCTCTCTAGTTAAGATTTCTTAGAGACAGCACTGCCCAGACTAGGGAGCCAGCTCATCATCAGCCTCAAAACTGCCTTCCTCCCTGAAGGCCCTCCATCTGAAGCCCTATTCCAGGATTCAGGTCCTTCTCCTAGCCTCCATTCTCTTAGGCAGAAGGAGAACATTTCTATGTATCTTGTTTGTCCTAGAGCCTCCATCCCACCTACCTGGTAGGAGCCATAGGATGATCTTAGTGAGGAACGAAACCACGGGATTCATCCCAATCTTTTGTCCTTGAGACCCAAAGGAAGTGGGAGGGGCTTCATGGCCTGCAGAACAGTCTCCTGAGCTCTAGACTGGTTGACACCATAAAAGAGGCAAAGCTGTACACATCAATGTGTCAGGAACAGGTGGTGAGGCTTCTGTGCTCCAGTGTCTGGGAAAAGGATGAGACAGAAAACTCATGAGAAATGCAGCCTGGGTTCCTCCAGTGCATGCTGAGCTATCACTCAATCCTGCAGTGACTAGGTCACACCGTGCCCCCTTGATGTGTTTCCGGTCACATTCTACCATCTACGTCTGATTATGGCGCCTTTACTAACTGGCCTGCGGAATGACAGCTGGGCATCTCTCATCGTTCAGTCTCCTTTCCTAACTCTCTTCCTCTTGCCTCCTGTCACCAATGCTACCTGATTAACACTAGGATAGTGCCTTCTGGCACAGACAGCTGTCTCAAAAAGGCCCCGTGGCTGGCGCCAGTACTGGAGTCTCAGGAAGAACAGGTCTGCATTCAGAGCAACAACCCAAAGGCAGAGGAAGGTGAGGAATAGCGTGTCCTGCCTCCCACAAGTGATGGGTGACAGGCAAGCAGGCTTTGGGGGAAATTTTTTCCTCCCATAACAAAACTGTCCTCTCTGGCTCTAGTTACACCCGCACAGCTGCCACAGGATAGCGGAGAACAAAATGGAGACGTTATTCAAAAAGAGCCTGAGATGCTGCCAAGGGTAACAAGACCAGAGGAACGCAGCAGAGCCCTGTGAGCTTCCTGCCTGCATTCTGTGCTGTGCTGCTGCCTCTGTGGTGTGTGGCTGCTGTGTGCCTGGATCAGAGCTGAGCATCCGAGCATCCCTGTGTGCCCTTGATGACCGAATCGGTGGGAAGCAGAGTTGCTTAAAGGGATGTGCTCATCAGAGGACAGGAGTTGTGCTTCTGCGGTCTGTCTACTCTGGATGGAGATGTTAGCCTTTGCATGTGCCTGGGGACTGATTTCCTCCTCACTAATCGTGAAAAACAGAATTGGAGCCATTTTCAAGTACCAGCTGCGTGGCAGAGGCCTCGCTAAATTAAAAGGGGGATTTCCTACACAGCTGCTCCGTCTCCATGCACTTCTGCCTTGATGAATGTCAGTGAGTGACACTCTTGAATTCCTTTAGCGGTAAATGCTCTTTAACCGGTTGGATCAGATGTTGCCCTAAAGCATGTCCTCTGGACTCTGAGTGGGGAGCCCTTGGGAAAAGGAGTGAAGTTGGAGAAGAAAAGAGCTCCTTCCTGGAGAGGCTGTGAACTGGCAAGGCCAGAACAAGAGGGGCTGATTCATGAAAAGTTGGTATGATGTTCCAGGAGAACTGAGATGCTCTCTAGACATCCCAGATCCACACATTACCTTTTACACAGCAGGAGGAACTGGGAATCTGCCGAGGTTATACCTAGGAAGAATCAGAGGTCCTGTTATCCTATACCCCTGTGACTGTTTCTCCAGTCAAGGTCTTGCTTGGCACGTGCTTTGAGTGTATTACTAATGCATCATGGTGTATGAAAGCCACTTACCTGCTTCTGTTATAAGAAACCAAATGACTGACTCTGGCCCCATCGATCCAGAGTTTCTCTTTTACATATAAGCAAGCAGGTATGAAAAGAGTAGTTATTATAATGAGTTTACCCATTAACCATTCTTTCTGATCTTCACTCTGTGGGAAGAATAAATGAAAAACTGTTCTTCCTGGATCGCAAAGGAGGCAGACTTGTTTCCTAGTTTTATGGATTTTATGGATTTCAGGCCTTAAGAAGATGAAGGACATTTCTAAAACTTGCGATGTTTCCAACTTTAGCCAACCTCACTGCCATCTGCTGGTAGGATTTCTGTTCCACTTCCTGCCTTGATTTAAGATCCTGGAATTTCAAGGTCCTGTGTGTGGAAGCTGCTGTTACCAGTTAATGATATATATGTTTATAAAAGGAATTCTCTTAAGCTCATTGCAAAACAGAAAAGTACTAGTGTTCTGTCTCTCAGATACCTTTGATGGCACTGGATGCAGGGCACAGTGGAGGCCAGGAAGAACATTAATTGATCCTACAATTTTAAAATCAATACTCTAGTCATCTATATCAGCCGAATTGGACAGTTTCTATCCTTCTGGATAGAAGTAGTTGTCGTCTTATTACCATGATGCCCAGGGAGCAGCTTCACACCATGGATGTAGAGTATCTTGTGTCCTCTTCGGTGTGTGCCTGCTCCCTTTCTAGCTCACCTCTGGAAAAAAAATCACATGTAGGCTGAGTAGATGTTTGCTCATTTCACAAATGAGAAGCACCACAGAGAGAATAGTTAAGTGTTGAATCCCAGGCAGTTCCCAGGTTGAGGCTAGTTACAGACAAAGGGACTGAGTGGTCAACCTCGCCCTCTGTTGTCAACTCACCTTCCAGACCTCTGGAACTGAAGGCTGCTGTGGAGCAAGCCAGAGTGACAGAAAGGAAGGAGGCGTGGCCTGCAGGCCTGACAAGGCATGCTTCCTGGGTGCATTAACTTCCACTGCAGTCGGGAAACCAAACTTCAGAACACAGTTCAGAATTAAAGTACCGAGATTTTAAACTTAGCTCCAAGTGGAAAACCACTTTTTCCCTTCAAGCCATTGCCTGTACAATACAAGTCACAAGAGGAGTCATGGAGGCCTGCTCGAATGCCTACTGTTTTCCATTTGCCAGTCATTTGTAGTTCCTATTAGGATAAATAGTGTAAGTGAAGAGAGCCAATAACTTTAGGACATCCTTCTTTTTCAAAAATGTGTGTGTGTGTGTGTGTGTGTGTGTGTGTGTGTGCACTCACTTCTGTGCTGTGTCCATCTGTGCATGTGAGAAAGAAAGGGAGAGAGGGAGAGCCCATGCTCTTGATTGAGCCCAACGCACTCCCTGAGAGTTTGTGTTTCCTTTTAACAAGTAGTAATTGCTGTGTGCAAAACCCAAGGCTGAGTGTGCATCCTAGATGAGTGGGTGAAGCTGTTTTCTGCTCTCACTTCAGATTAGTTGGGAGTACAGGGATCGACCACTGAAGAGCTGTGGATTCCAAGGTGCTCTCTTAGTGCCGGGAGTTGTATGAACACAATCAGGCGGTGTATACCTTGTTTCTCTCACTCCTCTGAATACTACTGCCCTCAGGTTGGAACCTCATCAACTGACTTTTCTGTCAATTCATTCCATGTCTGTCACAGCCATCAATTCTGTGCCCTATAGCATTAAGACATTCTTTATCCAAAGTATTTCCTGCTTTGCATTGAGAGAGAGAGAGAGAGAGAGAGAGAGAGAGAGAGAGAGAGAGAGAGCAGATCTGTTTGACAACTGAAAGGGCTCCTTAAAGCCCAGTGCTAAGTATCTTCCTCTTATCAGCAAATGCAGTCTTACTTACATCCATGCCCTTTTAAATCTAGTAAATCCATCTAAGAGGAAACTCCTTCGGTCCATGAGCACACAGAAAATGGAGAAAAGAAGGTGCTCTTGCCAGTATCCCAAAATACCTCTTGAGGGCCTTCTCTGGCCACTGCTGAGGGAAAATAATCAGAAAGCATCTTGCATGGTGAGACATAGAATTTAGTAAGAATCTGTTACCAGCAGAGACAACCTTGAATGTTGTTAGTTGTTCTGTGAAGAAACAACTGAAGTTCAGACCTATCCCAAAGCTAACACTGTTACCTAGGACAAGACTCTGTGTGCACCATTAGTTCACTTTCTGCAGTGTGTTGTACTTAGATAAAATGCTAACTGGACATCCAAATAGAGACACAAAACCACACAACTGTTAGTTAACTATTTCCTCCATTATTTTTCCATCAAGAATAACTTCTCTTTCAAAGATGGTTTAGAAAGCACGGCATTTGAATATGAGTATCCTAACAGGCCCTTTTATTAACTAAAATCCAGGTATGTGGGCTACAGAATTCACCCTTCTCATGCTTTCTCTCCTGGTGGGGAAGAATCCCCTTGCCTTGCCTTGCAGTTTTTGGCATTTGGAGCACACCAAGGATCTTACTTAAACTCATACCTTTTGGAAGCGCCCCCTGGGGGATAGAATGAGTCTTCAAGCAGCAGCAGCAGAAGCAGAGCCTCACAGCCCTTTGGTTGGCTTCCATTCCAGCAGAAAGCTGGGTTTTAACCCACAGATCTGATAACTGAAAAGGCCTGTTGAAGCCAATTGCTAACTACCTTCTTATCGGCAAAGGCCGCTTTATTTTACAGGTTTTCCCCTGTGAATGAAATAATAATTGTCAATAACTGTGGAACATTCTAGAATGGTGGAAGTTGAGGAAAGAAAGGTGTGTGTGTGTGTGTGTGTGTTCATGCGTTGTTGGGGCAATTTCTCTAAAATTATAGGAAGAAAACATTCAGAAATTACCTGATAGGATATGGATCATGGGACAAGGTAATGTTTTGCTGACAGGGTGTGATTTCTGGAAGCTAGAAGCACGATAGATTCTCCTTACAGCAGCGATTCCTTGTCCCCATTCAGAATGTGGAGGTGAGCAGCCTTTCGAAGAGGAGGTGCCTTTAAGCTCTCACCCTTGCTGAAGGGATGTTCAATCCCTCACAGGAGCTGCTCATTCAGATGTGGGATCCCCATATAGTGATGTTCTCACCTTTAAATCTTTTCCACTGTGTAGTTACATTTGGGCCTAACAAAATCGTATCGCAGAGGATGCAGCTTTATAAATCCAAATTACCAGAAGACTAGAGAAGATCAGGACAAACCCTGGTTTTTCCAGCTGTGGGATAGCCTTTGAGTCTGGTTTTGATTAAGACTACCCGTTTTCTAGGAATTGTGGTTTCTGTCAAATGCAGGCGGAAGGTACTGATTGGAGTTCTGGCTGAAGTTCTGGCTTGCTCTTAGAAAACCCGTAGAAATAGTCTTTGATATTGTCTGTGCAAATGCATTAACACATCAGAGCAGCTCAGTGAGGGTGCGTGTACGTTGCATGTCCACTGTAGCCCATGACCATCAACACAGAGAGGCATGAGCCGCTTGTGTGTGAATAACTGTAGTGTATTTGTGTTTTAAGCTGACTTTTCCAGGTTCTGTGAGTTAAACCCAAGCTTTTGTGTTTACATTAAACAGAGTTTTCTTTGTGGGTAGCATGGGATTATTTGATTTCTGGGTTTTAATGCAAACTTTATACCCTTTAGAAATATATGAAAGCTTTGATTTTTTTTTAAGTAGCTAATGAATGTTGCTAATTGTGTAATGACATTTCTCTTTCAGCATGACCAGCAGAAAGGTTTGGTAGACATGAATCAATTTCCCCCACAGTTTGTCTTTCCAGGCTGGTCACAGCATTCTCTCTCTGCCAGCCCTCTCTCTAATTCTGTATTTGATCTTGTAGATACGGTCCCAGAACTCCTGTGTCCGGTGACGCAGGGTGAGTGGCGTCGTGTTCATAGGATTACATTAATCACTAGCCTAAACTGCATGCTTCCCAGACTTACCACTAATCGGCATGCAGCAGATGTCGCAGCACAGTCGGCCCAAGGCACAGGAGGGGGTGCAGCGGGACCTCGGGTTCTGTGCAGGGGAAATCTCAGAGAGAGCAAGTTAAGCATGATGCTGGTGTGTAGCTGTTGCTTCAGCTTTGGCACTCGGTTTCCATAGCTTGGCATGCTCACGCCGCTCATAGGACTTGGACAGTGGGGTACCCTTCCTGAACCATTGAATTAGGGAAGGGGGCGTCATGAGCTTTGCAGTTTAACTCCTAATGCACTGGGTCTTAGCCTAAACAATGAAGTAGTCATTTCTACAGTCACTTTTTTCCCCCCAAACTAAAAAAAAAAAAAAAAAAAAAACTAAACCACTAATTATAGCTCCAGAAGCCCAAGTCTCTACCAGGTTGGAGTCATATAAACTGTGGGATATTCAAGACCCAAACATTGGGGTTTTGTTCAGGTTCCGAGGCATAGCAGGGGGTCAAGGGTATAAACCAGGCCCCGGGTTCCTCTGCGTGTCACTTGCTTCTCTTCCTGAACAGAGGTCTATTCCCTACCCGGCAACTCGCATCCCAGTTTGAGAAGAATCGTAATCATCCCCCTTCTCTGACCATACAAACTCTGTTCCAAAGTTGGCTTTCCCATAAGCCTCATTGTGCACTTGATATACAAGGCCAAAGTTTTTTCATAGTGTTCTTCTTGGGTCTGCTGATTGGTTTTCTGAGGAAAAGGAGTTAATATTTCAATCCAACATCAGTTGCACAAAAGTATCACGTGGCCTGACAGAGACCTGGCTATCACCGGAAGGGAGAATGCTACTTGCCGTCCTGACCCAACCTCCATGTCAAATCAGGGCGTAGAACCCACAGATGTCATTTCTACTGATGACAGTCATAATGGTATTTAGGCAGAGATGGGGGCCTTTAAACAGCTCTTTTCCCATCATGCTTTTCCCTGTGTCTGTGTTGAGGATGTCAGCCTAGTTTAGAGTCTTAACTCTGAGTACTCACATTCCATCGTCAACTTCTGATGGGCAGTCTAGAATTATCTAGTTATCTGGGCAACGGAACCTCCTCCGTGCTCCCCAAAATGCTGTTTAACCTGTGCTTGACTGACTCTGTGGAGCTAAGCAGATTGTAGAACTGAGACCTGGGCATTACTCTTAAATCCTCCAGTGGCAGTATTTCATATCGCTGTCAGGAGGGCGTGCGACTGAAAGGCCAAACCCTCCTTGGTCTGATGAACTGCAGCGCTGTGACAGGATGGATTTATGCCTCACAGACATGCAGCTGCCGTACAATTTGCTCAGAGTAGATCCCGGGGAAAGAAGCTACATTCAGAAGATTCTAGATCTTGCCTACACTTGCCTCAGAAACCTCAGCCACAGAGAAAGCTAGGGACTGTCTAAAGGGATGGGGTTTGGCACTCCCTTCTCCGTTGTTTATTAAAAAACAAACAAACAAACAAACAAACAAAATGTCCCTGTGGACCAGAAAGAAGTCAAGGAACTTCTTGTCTAGAGGTTTTATTTGAGAATATACAAAAGCACCAAATAACCGCTTAGAGCAGGCTCTGTGGACAGGAGTAGTCATTTTTAAAATAAAGCTGCGTGCTGTCTTTTAGTTTCTTTCCCTTCTCCCTTTCCCAAGATCTTTAAAGGCAATTACTGGCATAAACTACAGTTATCTACAGTTATTAATTGACATATTCTCAACATATAGCCCAATCAAAAGATAAAGTGTCCTGATAAAATATAAGTCAGGGTAGACCTTCCATAGGGTCTTCCATAGCGAAATCTCCACCTTCTGGCCAGTCAGGAATCTCTCACATTTCATGTCCTCACACTCTTCCTCGATGGCATCTTGTTCCTCTCCCAGCAGGGCTCTACCAGAGGGCCTGCATCTTGGGAATGTCACAGAGCATTTTATTCAGAGTTCTTACTTCCGATTGGACTTTTTCAGATTCTTTTATGGCAAGCTATTGATACTTCTTTTAAAAAAAAAATACAGAGAACCTGGGTAGGGGAGATAGTTCTTCCTGATATAGGAGAGTCCTGCTTAATCATCTGGCTTTTGGCCACATTTGGGCTAGGGTAAGTTGTAGCTTCACAGTGGAACAGAGATGGTAAATCAAGGCAAACTGGGGGCCTCGGCTGCTCCCTGATGCCCTGCTGGTGAATGAGCTGAATCCCACACTGAGAAGAAGCCAGTCATTTCCTCCCTACCCCTGCAGAAGCCACTGCTTCATAGCCACCTATTTGGACCAAGCTGGGATTCTGCCCTTTAGAACGCAGGCAGCCTCCTGCCTCTCCACAGCCTGTCTACTGGTCTGTGAGACATGCAGCTCAGAGATATTTATTCATCCGAAGGCTTTAATGGAAATTATAATTTTCCTTAAAATAACTGCTATATTATATATTTTAAAGGTAAGACCCTACCCCCTACCCTCCAAGCATAGGAAAAGGAAATATAAGAGTTTCCATCTAAAAAGGGGAAATCATTTGAAATGTAAATAAATTATATCGAATAAAAAAAAAGAGTTTCCATCTATTTCTAGAAGACCTACTTAACGTGAAAAAAAAACAAAAACAAAAAACAAAAACAAAACACCATGAGTTAGACTTTTCTACTTAACCGAATAAATTCCTGAACTTTTCTTAATGTTAACTTTTCAAATGTTAATAAGTACTGTAAAATAGATGAAAAAGATCACAGCCCTTTTCCCCTTTGAGGAGGAAGCTTATTTTTCTAGAAGCTTCAAGAACCAACACCAATACTACCAGGAGAGTAGCAAGAGCAACTTCCCACCATGTTTTGTCACCCCTGTACTAACAGAAGCCATATATATATATATATATATATATATATATATATATATATCCCTGCAGTTGAATTTTTAGAACATTCTGGAGGAAGATAGCCTTGAGTTTTAATCTCAGGTTAGATTCCAAATGTCTAGCACCTGGAGAAAGGGGTGGGGAACCCAGCCACTCATGCAGATTCCCCCAACAGTGCTGATGCCATATGCCCCTCTGATGCATGTCTTCTCCCAAGCCGCCCCCCTCAGCACCCCTCACCCTCCGCCATGCTAAGTTATCTTCAAAAAAATGGATTATCATCCTCTTCTATACCTAGGAGACTTAGAAGGTTTCTCCTTAACTTTCTTAACTCCTTAACTCCTAAACTTAAGCAAGTGCCTACTTAACTTTCTGAGTAAGTGATCTGTGTGAGCTGTTTGGTCTCAGAACTAATCTTTTATTTTATTTTTTCCCTTGGAGGGTTGGAGGGGGCTTTGCTTTCATCTCTACTTCTGTTTTACCCTGCTGCTTCAATGCTTGCTCATAACAGGTCTGTGTGAGCATCACAGAAAAGGCTCTGTGTTCTTAGTAAGCTCCTACAGAATTATCAACTGCAGGCACAGCCAAAAGGTTTGCTTTTCCTCATTACCTGCCCTTTCCCTTTCCCTTCAAAGAGTAAATTCAGAGGAATCCCATCAAAAATAAATCAAAAAAATTAGGAACACATTAGAGTGTAAAGTATACCCTCATTAATGTATTTATTTTATCTTCTTAGTGCAAAATGCCTTATTTTATTGATTCCAAGATGTACTATTAATTATGTAATTATATAAAAAAAAAAGAAAAAGAAAGAACCACAGCACACCCAGCATTAACTTAAATATGCAAAGGTGGTGTCTTGATCTTGAAGCCCTATAACTTTTTTTTTTAAGTGAAGAAATTGTCTCTGCGTGTGTAAATCAGGAAGCTCTCTCTTCACCACCAAGTGTAGTGTGAAATTCCACTGCAATGGAATGTCCCCGCCTGCCGCCACCCGGAACACATACATCCTCCCTAAATTATATACTTTTGAATGAGGGGAGTGCGGGCCTTTAGATACTTTCTCCTGCGCGCCCTTTTCCTGGCACCTTTCTAGAAAGCTCCCTGATACAGGGCCATCAATGAAGACAAAGACATCCCCTCTTGGCTGTGCTGCTGGTGGCCGCTTCCCGCGGCAGAGCGAAGAGGCGGCTCTCAGCCCGGTAGCGCCCCCAGGCGGCGGTGTGCAGTGGCGAAAAGGAGCCCGCCGCCGCCGCCGGCTCTCATCCGGCTTGCTTTTTTGTTTTTTGCTCTCTCCGCATCAGGAGCACGAGTATGTTTGACATGCGGTGTGAGGAGGAGGCAGCGGTGCTGCCGCACAGCAGGGCCCGCCAGGAGCAGCTGCAGCTGATAAATAGCCAGCTGAGGGAAGAGGACGACAAATGGCAAGATGTGAGTTCTGGCCAAGGCCGCGGGCGGTGGGGAGGGAATCAGCCGACCACCCGACCACCCGACTGGGAGGGTAACTTAGGACTTCAAAGTCATGCTGGAGAGGGCTGGTCCCAGCATAACAGACAGAGACCGCGCCAGTGTGAAGATTAAAGGAGAGGTATCCGCAGGTACTCTGGACCAAAGCTTGGTCACAAAGAGAAAGGGTGGGAGGCAGGCGACTAGGATAGGCGTAGAACTGTGGTGTGCTGTCTTTTAATATTCTATATTTAAGAGTGATGGATGTCGACGATGACTGCAGCTGTCAGCGTTAATTGTACCAGTAGCAGGCACTGTTCGAAATGCCTTGCTCTGGGAACTTCATCGTTTAGTGACTCTGTGTGTTAACAACGGTTTTCTTCCAGCATCCACAGATGAGTCCCAGCCCAACTAAGTCACTGCCCAAAGTTCCATAGCTAGTGAGTAGAGAGGCAAGATTCAAACCAGGAAAGGAAGGCACCAGAGACCAGCGATAGCTTAGAAGTAGTGTGCTGAGAGCAAAGAGGTAACACAGGACGAGCTTGGGGTTAGCAGAGAGAGGGGATCATTTTATTTAGCTCTCATTGAGTGGATCACTATTGTAAACCTGACTCCACCGTTGGTCAAAAAGTTGACTTCTCCAAAGTCAGCACAAAGTCATGGCAAGTCATCAGTGTCTAGCACCTAAGTGTCATCACATTTAATCCCAAGATTGTAAGAGTTGGATCAACCACCCCCACTTATAGAAGATAAAAATGAGTTCAGAGAGGCCAAGAAACACAAAACAATGCACGTGCTAAATAGACTGGGCTATCCCCCTGCTCCAGCTCATCCTTCTAACCCAGAGGCCGCTCACTGTGCTATAATTACCTGTAGAACAGGTCTCGATGCTCTCCTGAGGATCAGAGGAATTCACACATATCCAATCGGTGGATCTGTAAGACTCAACTCCAAAGCCACTTTTTCTGCCTTCACTGCTATCCAAGAGAAAGCTGTACATGAATCCCTACCATTCTGTTGCCAGGATATCGATTTCCAATGCAGAGGAAGACAGAAAAAAAAATGAAGTTTTCTATATTACCTTTAAGACAGTTCTGTCAAATTTGCCAAATGGCATGAACTTTGATTGCACGTGCCACAGCACACTGTCTCAATAAATTGCTGCCCTGTTAATGATAGTGTTCACACTATCTGTTTCTTTCCCTGCCTTCTAGGCATCCTTGTTTCACCCAGACTTTCACAGAATTGTGTGCAAGTGTCCCAGCATAGTGCCTTAGTGCTTATAGGTCCATGAGTCACAGAAAGGGAATTCCGTGCAGGCTGAGAATGAACATGGTATCCCCCTCTCCCCCCAGGACCTGGCTCGCTGGAAGAGCCGTAGAAGAAGTGCTTCTCAGGACTTAATCAAGAAAGAGGAAGAAAGGAAAAAAATGGAGAAATTGATGTCTGGAGAAGATGGGACAAGTGAACGGAGGAAAAGCATCAAAACTTACAGAGAAATTGTCCAAGAAAAGTGGGTCTTTCTATCGCTAGTGTGCAGTACTATCTAGTCATGCTTTCTCTAAGCCGTGCTGTTGTCAAGGCTCCAATGCTACTATTTATAGTTTGGTGTTTTTACTCTACCTTGGTGGGAATCGCTACAACTTTCCTACCTGTTTATTGCTCTTTTTCCCCTGCCCCATCCTGCAGAGAGCGGAGAGAGAGGGAACTGCACGAGGCTTACAAGAACGCAAGGTCTCAGGAGGAGGCCGAGGGGATCCTCCAGCAGTACGTCGAGAGGTTCACCATCAGCGAGGCCGTCCTTGAACGCTTGGAGATGCCAAAAATCCTGGAAAGAAGCCATTCAACCGAGCCAAACTCATCCTCCTTCCCGAACGACCCCAGTCCCATGAAATACCTGCGGCAGCAATCACTGCCCCCTCCCAAGTTCACTGCCACGGTTGAGACCACCATCGCTCGCACCAGCGTCCCAGAGGGCAGCGCGGCAGCAGGCACTGGGTCTCCAAGCAAAACCATCACTCCAAACACAGTGCCTATGCTGACACCCAGGCCTTACATGCAGCCCAAAAACTCTCAAGAGGTTCTGAAGACTTTTAAGGTAGGATGAACTCTTTGGGGAGTTGAGGAAGGAAACCAAACTGTGGGTAGGTTGTAGAAGGAGCCTTTTGTCAAACAAAAGCCAAACACATTTATCATGGACAATAATACACATATTTCAGGAGCTTGGACTTGCAGATACTTAAGGGGTGGGTGTTCCTCTCAGTTCTGTTGTTCCTCTTAGTGGGTTCCCTGGGATAGACAAGTCATCTGAAGAGCGAGGTCTGTTTTCTGCTGTGGTATGATGGTTTCTTATAGAACATCGTAAACAAATCATTTAGCAATACTCCAAACCTGTAGTTATCAGGATACACAGCAAACTCAGGCTGCATCTGCCTTTCGTTTAAATAGAAAAATATACAGCTATATCGTATAGGGAGAAATTGACACTCTATCCAAAGAGTTGCTACACTGGGGGAAAATAACATGTGATAGCTTGGAGCATACTTGCCATCAGGTAAGACAGGGTTCTCCTTGAACAGAAAGCTGGGCTGTGTTACTAGGGAGTCTATAAAATCATTCTGAGAACCAAAACCCTTTGGCAACCAAACATACTTGCATTTCCTCATAGTCCATCCAGTGTCTTCTGATATTACAGAGGAACACTTGGCCTGCATCTTAAGCTCCTTTAGCTCCAAAGAAAAAATCAGTTCATATTGTCCTTGCAGAAAAGTGGAATTCATCGCTGGGAGGTGTTGCCATTAGGGCTGGTGAGACGTTTGTCCAACCAACTAACCAAGCAGTGAGCTCAGTAGACCTTCATTGCTGGACTTCCGAGAGAGCTCAAAACCTGATGTTTAAATGTCTCACTTATGTTTAAATAAATCTAAATATATACATATATCTGTACCTTAAGCTTTGCTTTAAAAAAAAAAGATGAATGCCTGGCCATCTCATCCAGATTGATTTAAAAGGTTTGTCTCTAATAGGATAAAGACTGTACTTTTATTCTTCACGGCTCCATCTTAGCTAAGAGCTTGGGATAGATACCTAGGAAATGGTAGGCATTCAGCAAAAGTGGACAAATGAATTCTTCCTGAGATTCAAGAGAAATTGAACACTTATATACAACACACACACACACAGAGGCGTGCCGTGTGTGTGTGTGTGTGTGTGTGTGTGTGTGTGTGTGTGCCTAGCAGTGTCCTCAAGTGCCCCAAATATTCCTGGGATTCCTTTCACCTGGGGCCAGGAAAATGGATGGTGTAACCTTCCATGGAAGCATTATGTTGAGGAGGCCCAGAGCATAGGTGGGAATACGTTTATATAACTGGCTATGTAGGTATCTGATCACATCATTTAGAGATCTACTTCCTCTTATTTATGTTAATGGCATAATGTGACCTTGTAATGATTAGGATAGAAGAATTTATGACAGAATTAGGATCTGAGAAAACCTTGTCATTTTTGTTTGGTAGTATGTCTCTACTTCACTGTGTGTGTGCTTGTGTATGTATGTGTGTATGTGTGTGTGCACGTGTGCTTGTGCGTGTGCTCCCAACAGCAAGCCACTTTCTCAAAAATAAATGAACAGTTGTTGTCAAAGTAACCTATATATAGGACAATTGTTACTAGATTAGAGAGACAGCACAGCTTAGAAAAGTGCATGTGTGTATGCGTGTGTGTATGTCAGTGTGTGTGTCTATGTGCACCCACAACAGCAAGACCCTGTCTCAAAACCAAATGAATAAACTGTACCATATTTTTAGAAAGAAAAAAAAAGTAAAAAAAGATCAAGTGATACAATTTAGACATAATTTTCCAAAAACAATCTTGGTTCAGAATCACCATTTTAAAAAATGAAGGGGACAATAATACATTAGAAGTCACCCGGATCGCACTCAATAAGATAAACATACTGTTCATCTGTTTCCACCATATTCATGTGTGTGTGCTGAGTTGTGTTGCAAATTTCTTACAAGTAGCAGGTAATAAATCATGATGGCCAGTAGGACAAAGTGGACTAAGACAGCTAACGCCCAGCCCTTGTTCCGTTTCAGAGACTCTAGAAGACCCAATAAGAACAGCCAGTAGTGCGTGAGATGCTGCAGAGTCCTAAGCATTCTTTAGTCCTATAATCCCACAACACTATGAAGAAGGTCATTATGTTAAAATCTGCATTTTTGCACAGAGAGTCAGAAACGTGTGAGATTGCGTAGCTGTTGAGTGGCAGAGTCGGAATTGGATCATAGGTCGTCTCACCACAGACCATAGGCTCAACCATCAGGAAGGCGGCCATTTCCACAGGCCAGGCGAGCCCCCCCCACCCCATCATGCTTGCTACCCCCTCTCAATATAGAATGTGAAACAAAAACATTTCAATGAGCATGGACTTTTTCTCCTTGAGAAAAAAATAGAATTATAAAATTAAATAGAAAAAAATGAGATTTATTGTTATATAACATAATATCAGAATCCTTGCCTTCCACGATAACTTTATAAAAAAAAAAAAATCGTCCACAACAAGATAACCTTAAATGCTCCTGATCAGAGGATGCCCTGCCTCATTTTTATGCTAGCCAGAAGAAAACCGTTCAAATTATGGAATTGCCATCACAACCTAACCCAAATATGCGGCATGTATTTGTATTTAGGATTCCTTGATTGGGGGGTGGGGAGGCTGGAGGGATGGCTCAGTGGTTAAAAGCACTAGCTGCTTTTCCACAGAATCTGGTTTCAATTCCTAGCACCCACATGGCAGTTCACAACTGTCTGAAACTCTAGCTCCAGAGACTCTGACACCCTCACACAGGCATACATGCAGGCCAAATACCAATGCACATGATATAAAATATTTCTTTAAAAAAATTTAAAAGTGCATGCCTGTAAATAAGTATTTAAAAAAAAAAAACTTCCTTGTATTTCTCTAATTTCAAATGAAAGCACACCAAGAGTCAGGTGAACATGAAATGTCATCCAGTCATGAAGTGGACAAAGAGAGTCCCTTTTTGATGGCATGGACAGACAACGGACTTCTAGAACCCACGAAAGCTCTGGAGAGGTTTAAGACCAGGACTTCTTTAAGGCGATTCAGCTTGTGTTTGGTTATCGTCTTCGATTGCGTAATAGCGTGATTTCTTGTTCACTCTGGCTCTTGTAGGTACATGGGAAAGTCAGCGTGAATGGAGAAATGGCCCATGGAGATGAGGAAGGAAAGGAAAAAGAAAGCCCCATAGCAGCAGCCCCTAGCCCGTCCTTAACCAGGTCCCAGATGTTTGAAGGTGTGGCCACAGTGCATGGCTCTCCCGTGCATGTGACACAAGACAGCGACGGCGTTGGGATCAGCATCAGGAAGCCAAATTCTGCTCCCCAGGCACTGACAGTAAGAAGCACTGTTGCTCCTTGGGAAAATTCTATCATGTAATTGGTCTCTAGAATAAGTAGGTCATGACATTGTTTATTTCTTTCTCCTTGGGTATATACGATGGCTCTGGCTACATAGCATACGGAAGTACTGCAAACTACCAGACTTCAGCAATAAAAACTGTCTCTATCCTAGGGGATCAAAGTCCAAATCCAAGGTGCCAGCAGACTCTACACCTTGTGTTGGCAGTGATGGGGAGTCTGCCCTAGGCCTCCTCTCAAGCTCTTGACGCCTCCTGGCAGTCTTGACTGCCCAAGGCACATAGGCACATCACCCCAACCTCTGTTTTCCTCCCCACCCAGGTCCCCTTCCTGTGTGTGTGTGTCTGAGCCCAAGTTTCCTGTTAATAAGGAGATCAGAATGGCTGGATACCTCCTCCACTAACCTAAACCAAGCTCATCCGAAATAACCCTATTTCCAAATAAGATCATATTTGGAGGTCCTAAGGAGACACAACTCAGTCCATAACAATAGACTATAATTAAAGATAACATAATTTCAGAACAACAAATTTACTTTCCTTCATATTACTGGTGTTATAGATAAGCAAAGCTATCCTTAAAGTATCCCTTTTCTCTTATTTGTAAAAGACATCATTAGATTTGTTAATATAATTTGAAGATAGCCAGTGCCAAGCTGAGTGTGGTGGTACAGGCCTGTAATTCCACCAAGTAAGAAGCTGAGATAGGGGCTGGAGAGATGGCTCAGTGGTTAAGAGCACTGGCTGTTCTTCCAGAGGTCCTGAGTTCAGTTCCCAAACAACCATATGGTGGCTCCCAACCATCTATAGTAAGATCTTGGGCCATCTTCTAGCACTCAGTAGTATCTATCTACTATTTACCTACCTATGTACATCTATGAATGCTTTTATTAAAAAAACACAAAAATTTGCCAGGCACGGTGGCACATGCCTAAAATCCCAGCACTCAGGAGGCAGAGGCAGGTGGATTTCTGAGTTCGAGGCCAGCCTAGTCTACAGAGTGAGTTCTAGGACAGCCAGGACTATACAGAGAAATCCTGTCTCACAAAACCAAAAAAAAAAATTATTAAAAATACAACTAATTTCTATTAGCTTAAACTTTTAAATTCAAACTCATCTAAGGCAACAGACCAGTCTTCAAGGAACAAGTCAAAAAGGATAGGGTAATTTAAGAACAGTGAAATTCAAAATGGCGTGAGACTTGCCACTTTGAAGTATGCCGTGGCGTCAGGAGGGTCACACGTCCATGGCTCTCCCACCAGAAAGGCTCAGACTGGTTTTGCTCACCCAGTCCAAGTTGTCAGCACCCACAGAGGTACAGCCTCGGTCTTAGGGTCAGGCTGCTCTCAGCAGCAGCCCGCATCCCCCGTGTACAGTTCAAGGATAAAGACATTGTTGAGGTTTCCTCAGAGATTTGGTCTGGAGCTAAATTTGCTTCCCGCCTCCCCCCTCCCCCTCCCACACCCAGCAACAGGTGCTTTCTGGTCAAACTCATGCTGGACAGGACCGGATGGCGCCGTCCTTCTTCAGGGTTTGTCTTTTGAGGAATAAGTTCTTGCTGCGTGCTCTATGACAGAGACTCAGATGGGAAGAGACCAAAGTCATTTCTTCCCCAGGGTTGTAACCCAGGCGAATGCCCAGTTCCACCTGTGGACTATAATGTTGCTTCCGCCTATGGGGACGCCTTACAAAGCTGCAGGATTGGAGTGCTGAGCTCCCAGGAGGGAAGATCTTAACTAGTGAGATAACATTCACTTCTGCTCCTGCACTTAAGCTAGAAACTCCCGAGTCCTTGGACACCATAGGGCTGGGCTTGCCTTCCTGGGAATGTTAGCAATTCCACTTCCCCACCCTGCGCTGCTCAGGGGCATTTTCTAGATTCCCTTCATTCTGTCGGGATTACATACCCCACTAAGTGACTTACTTTAAAAGAAGCTACATCCCGTGTTATAAAATAAATCATGTGACTTCAGAAGCCTGTGTGTTCCCACAGGGGGGAACTCCTAGGAAAGGGGACCTCATGGCCTTTCTTCCCCATGGTCAGCATGACGCTAGGCAGCCTTGGAGTATAGGCCCAAACTCATGAGCAAACCTAGGGGTTTCTTTCTTGGGTGTATGTTTTTTTTCTAGTCAGGAGTAATTTCTAGTTGAGTAAACCTGAGTATTACAGAGTGGCATTTCAGGTCTGATCTCCAGTGCTGTGCACTCTTAAAGTTTGGTAGGAGTCATTCCGTTGGTCTCTGAGTGGATCTATCATTCGCCTATCTATCTTTATCTATCTATCTATCTATCTATCTATCTATCTATCTATCTATCTATATCTCTATCTATTATCTGATTATCTCTGTCTAACATCTATCATTTATCTATTTATGTGTTTATCTATCAATCATCTATCATCTATCTTCCTCTCTCTCCTACTAAACATGCATGTATGCATGTACATGTGAGTTTGAGTGTGTGTGTATATGTGTGTGTAAAGTTGTTAGCTGTGTTTTGTGGAACTTTGGTTCACTACTAGAAAGTTCTTCATATACTCTGGTTACTTAAGATTCTAAACCTTTCCACTCCAGCATGTTATCCGAGAGTCATCTTAAAGGACTCTCCTCTGGAGGGTTAGGCACATGGGCCATGCCTGTGTCACAGTGTTTGGAAGGCTTATTCAGGGGCATTGGTGTACATTTAAGGCCAGCCTAGCCCACATGGTGAGTTCCTGAACAGCTAGGGAAATGGTGAAATTCCATCTAGAAATAATAAAATAATTGCCTCTTTAAAAGAAGAATCAGTGTTTAGAAATCTGAATCCTGATTTTACTTCCTTCTCTGTTATTCCAAAGAAGCTAGCCACTTTATTCTTCCTGAAAAAGTGGAATGAATTGACCCTGGAGAAGGTTGGCGGCTGTCTGGAAGCAGGGTGCTGTACTTCTGAGCCTCCCAAGGATGGATGCCGGGTTGGACTTGCCTTTTCTGTTTCTGACTCATTTTCCCGGTTCCACGGGGCCATCAAAAGAATAGTGTTCTTCTTTGTAAATAGTGTCTTTCTTCCAAAAATTGCATTCTCAAACGAGACACTCTCTACAGAGGAGTAGCCTCACCCACCACTAAAATGTCACAGTTGCTTTAGGACAAGTTGGAACTGTGCAGAGGGCACAGTGGCAACAGTAGGCAGGAGTGTGAATTCAGAATGTGAGGTGAGCCCCAGGCGAGAGAGGCAGCGACACTCAGGCCCACCCGGGGCTCTGAAGTGCGAGTGGCAGTCTCCTCCCGGGCTGACGTGGGCACATGATGACATGCCACCTCTTTCAATTTTCTTCTACTTCATCTTTCTCTCGGATCTGCTGAAACCATGGTTTGCTTCCTGTATACATAGGTTGGATGTGAACTCTGTCATGATACTTAGGCTGTATCTACATAGACCATCCCATTCCAGACCCCTCCCACTAGGCTCAGCTCTGTAAGAATAGGATTATAATAGTAACCACCGTGCAACTGCGTGCCTGCTTACTAAGGAATGAGTGAAGACACACTCTATGCCCAAGTGTTTAGAAAAGAAAAAGAAGCAAACTTCCTGATATTTTAGATACATAGAGATAGATAGATAGATAGATAGATAGATAGATAGATAGATTGATTGATTGATAGATAGGTGATAGATATAGACGTAGACATAGACATAGATATATCTAAAGAAGTATATCAAACAATATATAACTAAATGCTCGGGTTATAGACTAAGGACACCAGAGGAATATAATAAGATGACAAAGACTAGGTAAGATCAGCATAGACAGGACGCAGTCTGGGAAAGTTCTGTGGGGGATGTGGACTTTGAAGCCTGACCTTCGGTGTGGATATTTGATTGAATTGGAGAACAGTTGCAGCTCTTCCACATAGTGGGGATTTTATTTTATTTTTTTTATGAAGTCCTTTCCAGACAGAGACCCTGCTTCCCCTCCCTCCCTGTTCCCTGTGAGATCTTTCCGAGTTTAGTTTCTCTCTCCATCTCTATTAGAAGCCCAATAAAAACCTAGCACCTTGCATTTTAAAATACTGGCTTATGTTAGAAGGTCCTGTGGTAACACATGTACAGGGTCCAAGAATACAGGGTTGAGAAGGAATTGAAATGCTTTCCTGAGCTGAAGATGAGCCGATCCTTTGTTTGTAGCCCTATTGGATGTCGTGCTTTGTCTCCATGATGTTCTGTTGACTGTCAACTTGACAGGTTCTAGAGTCACCTAGGAGACAAACCTCAAGCATGCATGGGACTGGGTTAGCGGAGGTGCGAAGACGCATTCTAAATGTGGATGGCGCCATCGAATAGTCTGGGGTCCTGGACTGAATAAAAGGGAGAAGGAGAGCTGAGCGCCAGTATTGTCTCTGCTCTGACAGCAGCGGCAATGTGACCAACAGCCTTGTGCTCCTGCCGCCACGTATCCCCTTAGACTAGGAGCCGAAGGCAGCCTCCTAGTATTTTTCAGCTTTCGCCATGTATTTTTATCACAACAAGAGATATGACTAATACAACCTCCCTCAAAGCTATCTCCAAGCATGGAGATACCAATGGTGGTGGTTTCTCCATTGGTGGTGGTTTCTGTCCATGGTCAGTCGTACTTACATTTGGATCTCTGCTTGCTGATCTGAAAATGATCCTCTCCTAAATTACCCTAAGAACTCCATGCAGTAGGCCAAGCATGACCTGAGCATGTTTAAGTGTCTGACATCAGCTTATGTATAGAAGGAAGCAAGGGACTACTGTTACATATACTAATGCAGGTCAGATAGTTACTGGGAGACTGCATGTCTGCCAAGCACTTAGCTTGATGTCAAGGTGACTTGTAGATCACAGGCACCCTTATTTTTTTTTTTTTTTTGTATTTTTTGTATTACCATTAACAAGTGCACGGTAAAATAGTATTTTTCCCTCTAGAAACACAAAATAGAGATATAAAGATTTGGGGGAGTTTACATATGATTATAGAAATTACCATTTTGAGCAGGAGTGAATTTTATATGCATGAGATGGATTCCTTGTCTTCTTCCAGCTGCTGGTGCTGGTCGGTCAGTGCAGTTCATTCTCTAAAAGTCATGCAGCTGTGAACAGCTCTTTCTAGAAGACTCTACCAGTGATACTCTTCCCCTGGCTCTTTTTGTATCTGTTGTGGTCCCCGGTCTGGGATTGTTTCTACCACCTGGGATCCCAAAATTACATTCTCCAGGCACAGGGACCCTCTGTCGCTCCATTTCATGAAAGCTAACCAAATCTCTCTCACACTCATCCCAAATGCTGGAGTCCCGGTGGTCGGTGGCAGCTCCTGTGTGTGAGCCATGCTCAGCTCTTGGGTATCTCAAGCACTCCGTGAGCTTTTCACAAACTGACCGATGAGGTGGGTCTGTTTGTCCCTTGTCTTGAAAAGGCTTGTGGCCTTCCTTAGAAAAAAAAAAATCAGCACTTTCCTTTTGTTTTCTGATCCAGGGGAACAATCAGACCTTTCTTGCTCCTTCTGCTTCTCAGTGAGGGCAGGGCAAAGGCATCCGAGTAGGCGCTGCTTGCCTTGCCGTTGACACCAACTGCAGATTCCTGTCAAATGTCGACAGAAATCTCTTCAGAAAGTGTTTTCCCCACTTCATCTTACGTTTGGTAGAAGTGATCTTGAGGTTGGTAGATTAATGTTTTTGAAAATCTAATACTAACCTATATCTGTATATAGATATTGTTTAGCAATTTCAAGATGATATGCACCAGAGGAGATAAATTGAACCTGGCCCATCCATCTTCAGTGGTTTGAAAAGCATCATGTAGATAGCATGGTCTGTGTGTGTATGTGTGTGTGTGTGTGTGTGTGTGTGTGTGTGGCATTTAAAGCGTGCAGAAGTGGATCTCCTAGCTTGCTGTTTCTCCTAATGGTGACAGATTCCTAAGGTAAAAGGAGCATCACAGCATATGTGGCACTGGGTCATAGTGCCAGGACACCAATACACTGTTTTCCAGGCTTGTGTCCAGTTAGTGAAGCCTGGAGCCAGAAAAATCTCTCACCATCCCAGAATAGTCCCAGGAAGGTCCTTGGACATCACCATTTAAACGACAGAGGTCAAACGACAAGCTGGAGCTGAGGTCTCAGGCTGGCTCTCACCCTTCTGCTGTCCACCCTATGATTGCTCTCTGCCAGTCTGACAAGGCCGTCGTTCAGGGGGGCCGCCGGTAGCTAGGTAGATTTTTGTGGCTAAATCATGTGATTCCGAAGCCAGGAATCTGCCGCCTCCTGCCTCTGGTGTTGGGGCGTAGTCAGGCGGTAAGGCTAGTTTGGATGGAGTTCTTGGTGAAGGGGAAGCCAACTCCTGGCTTAGCCTCACGCAAACCCTTCTGTGTGCTCATTCACCCCTGTCCAGGACTCTGTGTTTGTTTGTTTGCTTTCACCCTCGAAAAACTGTTTCCAGTCGGAGGACGGAAGACCTATCTTCTGAGCTGTAACCAAAGGGACAGACGCAGGAGTCAGAAGGCACACTTGCCAGCAAGGGTGTGTTTTAGCAGCAGACCTCTGATTCTATCAGGGCTGGTTAAGACTGCCAACTTTGAACTCATTTCCTTGGATGTGAGTCCATTAATACAGAAATAACAAGCATTCGGGATGGAGAAGCCAGACTTGAGTTAATTAAAGCAGCTCTGGGAATTTCCCTTCATTACAGATAGTCTTTTGTGGGTTCCAGAACTCAGAAAACTTTGTAGAAAAATATAAGGTGCCCCTTACATTACCACTGCTAAATTCATTTTTAAAAAATAGACCCTTCTTTCTCTTGGTGCATATAAAAAGTTTTTAAGTTGAGTTACGGCTCCCACCCCCACCCCACCTCTTTCTCTCCCCTGAATATATTGCTAGTGGTGGCTTGATTTGGGTGAATAGTATGTATTTAAGCAAAGTTCTTGAGCATGGATTGCATAGATAATGCATTTATTGTAGAACGTCATTTGTTTTCCGCCCTTGGCACTCTGAATGGCCGGCTGGCTGGGGACAGTACGGTCTTGGCTGCTCTGGAGCTGACTGAACTGCCTCCTGCCCTGAAGGATTCCAGGAAGTTCTAACCTTCTGCTGAATAATGAACAGTTGGTACAGGACAGAAAAGGAATTAGAAATGGCAGTTTGGATTGTTTCTGCAGTGAACTTGAAAGTCTCAGGTACTTAGTTACTTCTTATGGGCCAGAAACTCTAAATCCTGAGAGACCTCCAACGGTAAATGTGGCTGTCAGGCCACTGAGGACATGGGGAGAGGATTGGCCCTGCTCAGGGTTTCCACCGCTCTTGCTCCTGGCACTGGGACCCTTGCGAGCCACTTACCTTCAGCCTTTGTGAAGGGAACTAGGCTGAGACTGCCTAAGATCAGGCGTTAAATGCTATGGTCCAAGTCAAGGCCTCAGCAGCAATGATGCCTGTTAAATGGGCTAAATATTAACCATGGTAACCGTATTACAGCCATTATGAACCATACCGAATACCAGGATGTAGGTTCTTACCGATCATTTCAGGGTAAAAATACCTTAGAAACCTGAGAAGTCTCAAAGGTAGATATCTGTTAGCCAAGCATGGCTAAACTATTACTGAGACGTGCTATGGCAGCTATATAACCCTGGTGTGGTAATTAATGCTGGTGCATCGCGTCCTGTTAGCATGATGCATTGTGTTGAACGGGCTTCAGCAATTGTCTCATACCATTGAATCCATTGGCACACTTTCTGTGTTTCAACGTCTGCAAATCACGAGTGCTCTTACAGTCCACAGTGTGTCATGTTTTACAGCGTGTTTTCTTTCTCAGTAGTGCCTGAAATAATGCAGCTCGAACTGGATAGCATCTCAAATCGCATAAATTATGTTCATTTTTTTGTTCAGTTGTAGGATCCGGGCCCTGTTAGTAGTCACTCTGTCCTAGTGATTGGAAACATGAGCGTTCTCAAGAGGTTCCTTCATCAGTATTTAGCTTCAATTTGTTTTCCAGCTTTAGATAGTTTTCTATAATTTAATATGTTTGGAGAAGGAAGCTAAGATCCAGTAGTCCTGTCAGTATTTTATATATTATCATCATAAAGCAAAAATACCATGGAGTCTCAATGTGTCTAGTTGCGTTAGAGTGAACTTCAAACGAAAAAGTCCAACTTATTCCTTGATAATGTTAGACTGCTTGATTTTCACATATGTGAGTGCACACACATACATACCATAAACATACACACCATATATATAACATACACACACATGTATGCTCAAACACACATAGATGCACATGTATGTAGAGCCTCTGCATAATATAAACATTTTGATTGGTTATTTTCATTCAAGTTTCCTTAAAGAAATTCAATCCAAGCTTCTTGGTACGACTAAAAGATGTCTAAAAATCCATTAAATAATATTAATGTGGTGGTTATTTTCTGTCTGTATTTTTCTTATTGACAGTGGTTTTGGACATTGCTTGTCTCTTTGTTTTTGTGATACTGAGGGTCAGACCCAGAGCCTTGTGTGAGCGAGCCTTGCAAGCATTCCACCGTTTGTCTAACCCTTAGGACTTCTCATTTCACTTGTCTCACTAATTTGGCCTAGGCAGGGCTGGAACTTGTGACCCCATGCACCACCACAACTGACCTGCCTAAGGGTTTTAAAGTCAGCCTCAAGTCTAAAGTCTCAACTGTTTGAGAGGCTGAGGCAGGAGGATTGCAGGGTCTTTCTGGCTACAGAGTGAGTTCAAAGATGGACTGAGCAGACCCTGAATTGACATAGAGAAAGGGCCAAGAATGGGGTGTGGCTCAGTGGTGAACTGTTTTACTTGCATATAGGAAGTTCTGTTGAGTCCGCAGTACTAAAAAGGAAAAAAACTACATTTTTACCTTGATAGTACACTCTTTCCATCTTGGTATATGATTGCCCATCATTACAAAACTCCAGTCTAATTATGAGTATTTCAAAATACCCCATCCTCCAAAAGAAAAAAGTCAATTTTTCTCACTAGATACCGTTATAAAATCTTTAAGAAGTTTGAAAGGTTTTGGCTTAAAATTCTATTTTTTAATTAAAACTTTTACATTTATTTATTTTGTGTGTATGTATATACATATGTATGTATATATGTATTTATATATGTATGTGTGCCTATATGCATGTATGTATATATATGTATATACATGTGTACACATGTATATATGTATATACATATGTATGTATGCATGTATGTGCATGTATGTATATACATGTGTGTCTGTATGCATGCATGTATATGTATGTGTATATGTCTGTATGTGTATATGTATGTCTGTATGCATGATTATATACGTATGTGTGTCTGCCTATATGTATGTGTGTCTGTCTAATATGTATGTGTGTTTGTATGTATGTGTGTCTGTGTGTATGCATGCATGTATATATAATATGTATGTGTATATATATGCATATATGTATATATATATGTATGTATGTACTATGCGTGTCTATATACATGAGGGCACAAGCGTGGATATCTGAGAACAACTTGAGAAAGGTGTTTTGTTCCTGGGAGATGTTTTATGAAGTATTTAATAATACCTGTTCTGAAAACCAATATTAGCTTTTATCCAAAACCCTTTTAAAGTTTATAAAATGCTTTATAATGAATGACTAAAAATTCAACTTTAGTCTTTTACATGAAACTTCTACTAAAACGAAATAAGTAAAACAGAGTCATTGACTTGCTGTCTTTGGCACAAGTCTTCCAGATACACATTTTGTTTAACCTTTCACTAATTTTTGTTGAGCAAGAAAATTTTAGACCTAACGCTACAGTCAGTTCCCCATAAAAACAGTGTAAAACTACACTGATTGTTTTCTGATGGTAGAGCATTTATAAAAGTGTGAATAAGGAAATGGAAAAATAATTCCAATGTAAACACATTTAAAAAATAAACACTACTAACATTTTCTATTTTCTTGGGGCTGTACATTTCTATTTTTATAGTTTTAGTTAGCATAAAATAATGGGCTTCATGGTGACACTGTATATATACACTGTGCGTGGCCCCTGAGTCTCCTCCCCTATTGCTGTCTGCCGCCATCCCCCACCCCACACTGGGCCACTACTTAGTCTTCTTTTACCTTTGTGCCACATACACATGTGTCATAGATATGTATGTGGGTACACATCCTTGTGTATATAGATGTGTACATTGCATATTTTAATTTATATACTAAGATATACATTTATATGTGCATAGGCATATATATATATAATTTTGCATATGTAGACATAGTGCTACATATATGTGTGAACCTTAAATATTGTAACTCTACCCTGAATAGCAGTAATCTTCACACCTCACGGCCGTATATTGGGTCTCGTGTGATTGTCTGTTGTCTTCTTTGGCTGTTCTTGGGGGTCAGACAACCCCAGGGACTCCTGAATGCACTCCCACTGAGCAATGCCCCCAGCCTGCTAACATCTAATTTCCAGTGACTCTGTAATGTGGGACTCCCCTTTATGGTCCTAAGTAATTCAACCATTCCCCATCTGTTGAACATTGAGGCTGGGATGCAATTTACTTTAACCATGCAGCTGACAGCAGCGAGGCACTGCTGTGAGAGAGACTACTTACCACGGTGTGACAACAGAATGAACCCCATGTCAAGGAGACGCCTTAAAAACGCTAGTGTTCAGAGCCACAGGCCCTATGCCTAGGACGGCCAACTAAGAGGTGCATTATCCTTTAAAAATCAAAACAAAATCCCCTCTGCTGGTGACAGGACCCACAACCAACTTGAAAGGATTCAGGGATGACAGTGTGGTAACTTTGCTTTATGATATTTGATGGTAGGACCAGGGAAGAAGTGAGGGTGTGGGGAAAGAGGGGGGCTGAGGAGAGCCAGCTTGTTGCTGCCCGCTGGTTCCGGCTCACAAACGTCTCTTTCCAACAAAGTAGACTCCAGCGTAGCGCTGCCGGGAAACAGGAGACAGTTTGCGCCGGGGAGCCCACCTTGTTGGCTTGAAAATTACTATTAAGGAAGTGGCCTTTGCGTCCTAGAACTTTCGAGGGCTTGGTTTATTCCAGAGGGGAAAAAAATCTTTTTCAGGCAGCCTCTGAGGAAACTGAATCGAACAGCCAAGAGGTTGAAGACGGTGAAGAGAGGTCACAGGATGTGGAGCTGGACTCGGCAGGTTTGTTTCAGAGCATGCTAGTTTTCAGGTAAACCATGGTGACTTTGTTATGGACCGGTGAGTTTTTCCTACTAAACTCAAGGGGAGTATCAGGCTCTGTGTGGTTGTGCTGCCACCTAGAGGTGCTGCGGAGAAATTGTGGCTGTGACTTTAATGTCCCTGTAAAAATGTCCCGGCCTTTATACTCTTGGTATTTAATTTCCTAAAATAAAATAATCTCCATTAAAAAAACACTTAATTCCTTTATAGAAATAATTCAAACACTGGGTTGTCCTAGTTGTTTTGTGGTGATTGTGATAAACAGCAACTTGGGGGAGGAAAAGGAAAGGGTTTGTTTTTATCTTAAAACTCCCAGACCACAGTCTGTCCATCAAAGGGGTTCGGGGCAGGAGCTCAGGTCGGGAACCTGGAGGCAGGAACTGAAGCAGAGACCATGGAGGGACACTGCTTACTGGATCCCTAGCTTGCTCCTATGCAGCCCAGACCCACCTGTATGGGATGGCACCCTCATACAAGGCTGGGCCCTCACACACCAATTAGCAATCAAGAACAGGTTCCAAGGACACGCCTACAAGCCACTCTGACCGAGGCAATTCCTCGACCATCTTTCCCTCTTCCCAAGTGTGTCAAGTTGACATCCAGGATTAACCATCCTCAAGGTAACATCTTATAGCCTTCACAGCAGTAGATAAGGCATAGACCAAAATATACATAATAATTGTGCCAATGGTATGGCCTGGTAGTAGAATAGTAAGGCCCTAGATATCCTTATAAGATTTTCTACACATTTCTTTTGGTAAGTATGCAAACTCCTCTTCCATCACCAAAGTATTCTTAAACGGCATTTAAAAAAGCCATTACTAAAAACAATAGCAAAAGATTTTCGAAGATTTTCAAAGCTTAGTTAGACTAGGGTTCCACACCTGGTACACCCCCTCGCAGGGTGACCTTTCCACCGCCGCCTCGAAAGTGCATCTAATTCTTTAGATATCGGAGAACAGCTTGTTTCTCATGCATTATATCTGTCTACCCCTCAATCCCTAACACAATCCAGTTTAGGAAATATAGCTTTAAAAAAGAAAGGTGCTGGGGAGACAGCTCAGGGGGTGAAGTGTATAAACCTGAGAACCTGAGCTGGGACCCCCAGAAACTCGGAGAAAGCCGAGCACCACGCCCGTGACCCCAGCACTAATGGGGCAGAGGCAGGTGGCCCCAGGGCCTGCTGACCAACCACGCTACCTGGACAAAGGGATCTGCCAGTTTCAGAGAGAAATTCTATCTCAGAAAATAAGGTGGGGCTATAGAGGAAGCCGTAATAGAGGAAATCAGTCTCCGGCCTGCAGGGGAGCGCAGAACAAGGAAAAGTTAGTTTGTCACTCAGTCACAAGCACAGACAGGTCATTAAACATTTTGTGACACATGCTACTCAGGTGTGTGTGACTGTTAGGAGCAGCCTTTCACAGGAGGGCAGTTTGATGAGAATCCTGCTATCCTGGGCTGTTTGCCGTGTGTCCTTCTGTGGTGAGCCATCTTGTTGTAAGGAGGGGGGACTCTGATGAAAGGGTCATCGTGAATTTGAAAGAAAATGGTCTTTTGTGTGATTTCCTTTTGCTCCGTCTCCACCTGTGACCACCACCCTCCAGAGCCCCAGCATTTTACGACAACTGTGACTCGGTGCAGCCCAACGGTGGCCTTGGTAGAGTTTTCGTCCAACCTGCAGCTGAAGAACGAGGTGCCAGAACCAGACCAGAAGAAGCCAGAAAACGAGATGAGTGGGAAGGTGGAGTTAGTGCTGTCACAGAAGGTGAGGCCAGGGTGGGGGAGGAGTTAAACCCAGAGGTTAAAGGTTAAAGGGTTTCAGGCAGCCATGACACACTGCTTCCAGGGCAGACAGCAGGTGTGAGGGCTGTTTTCCTTACTTGTCTTTAATCTGTAGTTCTCTCTAAAAACCATATTGTATGTTCATTACACACGCACACACGCACACACACACACACTCACACAATCACCATGCTCACACTCACACTCACTTTGTAAAGAGACACCATGACCAAGGCAACTTATAAAAGAAAGCATTTAATTGGGGGCTTGCTTGCACTTTCAGAGGAAGAGTCCACGATCATCTTGGTGGGAAGTGTGGGATCAGATAGGTAGGCCTCATTCTGGAGCAGTAGCCTAGATCTTACACCTGATCTATAAACAGGAAGCAGAGGAGGCAGGGGGAGAGGCAGAGACACAGAGATGGAGAAACAGAGAGACAGTTGGAGAGACTAGGCCTGGCTGTGGACTTGTGATACTTCAAAGCCATCACCCTAAATGACACCCCCTGTCTTAATCACTTAATCTGTCTTAATTCCTGCACAAACATCGTGACCAAGAAGCAAATTGGGGAGGAAAGGGTTTATTCAGCTTACACTTTCCACACTGCTGTTCATCACCACAGGAAGTCAGGACTGGAACTCAAGCAGGTCAGGGAGCAGGAGTTGATGCAGAGGCCATGAAGGGATGTTCCTTAGTGGCTTGCTTTCCCTGGCTTGCTCAGCCTGCTTTCTTCTTCTTCTTCTTCTTCTTCTTCTTCTTCTTCTTCTTCTTCTTCTTCTTCTTCTTCTTCTTCTTCTTCTTCATCATCATCATGGAACATTTCACGAATCTGCATGTCATTCTTGCTCAGGGGCCATGCTAATCTTCTCTGTACTGTTCCAATTTTAGTATATGTGCTGCTGAAGTGAGCACCAGCTTGCTTTCTTACAGAACCCAAGCTACCACCTACACTACCCCCTGCCTTGATCACTAACTGAAAATGCCCCACAGCTGGATCTCATGGAGGCATCTCCTCAACTGGAGCTCCTTTCTCTGTGATTACTCCAGCCTGTGTCAAGTTGACACACAAAACCAGCCAGTATATCCTCTAACAAGACCACACCTCCTAGTCCTTCCCAAAACTATTCCATCAACTAGGGAAGACCCATTC